>NW_027526204.1:136544801-137744801 GCF_048455015.1 Haemaphysalis longicornis
ATTAGCGCGTCCGATTGCAGGCCGTTTCGATCCCGTTTAATGTCATTGGGCACATTTTCAGCTACTGCCCGCGATTTGCTAGTTAGCAGGCAACAGCATCGAAGGCACTTGTGTGACTCCGACGTGGAGGTCCTCTAGAACTCTCACACTTCCTTGGACCCTGGCGAAATCGTGATGAGGCAGTGCTGCGAACAAAAACTGTGCTTCCTTCTTTTCTTCCGGAAACAGGGATAGCAGAGGTCCTGTGAACCCTCTGAACATATGCATTTTATATATGTGTGCATCGCATCTCTCCCTCCCCCTCCCCTTTCTTTTCTCTTTCTCTATCTACTTTCCCCTGTCATCTCACTGTATTCACCCCATCTGGAGTAGCAAGCCATACCGTTAGTGGGGCTGACCTCTTCAGCTTTCATTAAAGGTTTTCTCTCTCTCTCTCTCTCTCTCTCTCTCTCTCTCTCTCTCTCTCTCTCTCTCTCTCTCTCTCTCTCTCTCTCTCTCTCTCTCTCTCTCTCTCTCTCTCTCTCTCTCCATCGCGTTTGTTTGGGGTCGAGCCGAGTGCCGAGCGCGCGCACGAGAGTGCGGGCCTGGTGGCGACCACACACACACACACACACACACACAGAGAGAGAGAGAGAGAGAGAGAGAGAGAGAGAGAGAGAGAGAGAGAGAGAGCGGGCCTGGTGGCGACCACACACACACACACACACACACAGAGAGAGAGAGAGAGAGAGAGAGAGAGAGAGAGAGAGAGAGAGAGAGAGAGAGAGAGAGAGAAACTTTATTTGTTTTTTCTATTATCGCAGTGGTTGGGGTGGCATCCGTCAGCCGCCTCCGTCCAGACAGCTGCTGGTAGCACTTCGGATGAAGGGCACCAGGTCCCGTTGATCTTGGTGATTGCAGACGGTTGCCAGCCACTCCTTAGTGTGATGTGTTCTGAGTGCTGAGGTGTTGTGCATTCCCACAATATATGTTCTTGGTTAAGTGTAGCGTTGCAGTGGCTGAACTGATGGAGAAGGGGGGGGGTGGGGTGGGGGGCACACAGAGTCCCTGCGCACGTTTGTCAAGCCAAAGCCAAGCATACCCACTTCAGGAGATTGGCTAACATCGGCGAGAAAAAAACTTCAGCGTTTGCCGTAATTGTGGTAACACATTCTCGGACCGTGAAAGACCCCAGCGCTCGCAGTTATCGTGGCAATAGTTGCTCGGGACGAAAAAGGCAGGTTATTGCGTACGCTCCTCCAAAGGTGATTTCCAATGATCACCACTTCCAAAAAATGAAAGAAGCTCACACTTATAGCAACAATGATGGAGTAAAGGTCGTTGCGGCAGCGAAGGAGATGCAAATCGTCTGCAATCGTGTACTTAAATCTTCGTGGTGGCCGTAAAGGTTGCGTGCAGCTTCGCTACCTTCAAGGCTTACGCGTTACCATGAGCTTCCTTCATTTTTTTTTTTTCATCTTACGCTTCCCTGCCCCCTTCCTCTCCCCTTGTTGTCCCCTCAAACGCCTCTCTTCATACCACCGATCTTCGTCAAAGCTTCCACTCTTCGTCTGGATTCGTTTTCCCTACGTGAACTGTTCGCGGGAGTGTTCCCGTAATTTAGCGCCGTAGTTACGCCCACTGAAAACGCCCACTGCACGATAAGCAGCCCCTCGGTGTTTTCCATTATGTTTGTAAAATGGCACCTTAATAAATTATTTCCCCTTTTCAACAATGTATTACCCCATTACCCTAGTGCCTTTATCTCGCTCTCTTTGCTCTTACCCTTTGACTCTCATGTCGTTATCGCTATATTTTTGCGGCTTATTTTACGCTTAAATTCACTCCTTGAATGAAAGTTAATAAAAAGGGAAAGCGCATATATTTAATCCTACCAATGTCGGTTCCCTGTTCCGCATACTTTATCCGCCCTCTTTCTGTTGAGCTAAGAAAGCCCTAAACAAGGAACTATGATATTTTCCAAGCGTTGAATGTGCGGCCGTACTGCGCAGTTTTCACTGTTGTGTGTTGGATACGGCACATACGTTGTAAGATTTCTCACCGCTAGCGTAAAACTCAGGATGGTGGAGCTTGAGGAGCGTTTCTGCATGCATGAGTGAATGAATGAATGAATGAATGAATGAATGAATGAATGAGTGAGTGAGTGAGTGAGTGAGTGAGTGAGTGAGTGAGTGAGTGAGTGAGTGAGTGAGTGAGTGAGTGAGTGAGTGAGTGAGTGAGTGAGTGAGTGAGTGAGTGAGTGAGTGAGTGAGTGAGTGAGTGAGTGAGTGAGTGAGTGAGTGAGTGAGTGAGTGAGTGAGTGAGTGAGTGAGTGAGTGAGTGAGTGAGTGAGTGAGTGAGTGAGTGAGTGAGTGAGTGAGTGAGTGAGTGAGTGAGTGAGTGAGTGAGTGAGTGAGTGAGTGAGTGAGTGAGTGAGTGAGTGAGTGAGTGAGTGAGTGAGTGAGTGAGTGAGTGAGTGAGTGAGTGAGTGAGTGAGTGAGTGAGTGAGTGAGTGAGTGAGTGAGTGAGTGAGTGAGTGAGTGAGTGAGTGAGTCATCGTTCGTCTTCTAAGGGCAATGAAATTCCAGCCGACACTCATGGTACTCCCAGCACCGTGGAGTTGTTTCTTCAAAACATTTAGAAAACACAAGGTGCGCAAACTATTTCGCCACATCATTTCCTCTGGAAGGAACTCAAACACTGCTGAAGAACCTGCCCTGTACGTGGGCCTTGAAGCACGAACATGCTCCTGGCTTTCGTTGCAGCACTCGGCTGGGTACGTCGTTGAAGTTGGGATGACAAGATGAGTGGTAGCAGTTAAAAGCGCACACTGTTGAGAGCCTCTGTATACGACACGTTCAAAGACAGGCTCACAAAGCGGTTGATAAGCGGTGAACTCCCTTCAACGTGAGCGGCACATAATGAAAAGGGTTGAATGGGGAGTAAGAATAATCCATATAGTTTAGCTTTTCGGCAACTCAACTAGGTATATACCAAATTATCATCAACGTAATGTACAGGAAGCAGACACAGTCTAGGGATTCCTTCCCAATGATTATAAGCGCATAGTGGTCCACCCTTGCCATCTTCTACCCTGTAAACTATGTGCGTACTAAGAACTAAACGCTCGTGTCTAATCGGCGCAACAAAAGATTGCGGAGCGATTGTTCGCTGCCCTTAAAGGGGCACTGACACAAAATTTTGAAGGCGAGATAACGTCGGAGATAGATTGGTGGGAACACATATACATCATCGGCAAAATATCAGCGGCGAATACAGCCTAGAACATATTTAAAATCAATTTTGAAGTGTGCGAAACGCAACCGAGCAGCCAGCAGAGGACCACGCGCAATTGTAAATAAACAACATCCAAACACGTCACGAGTTTGTGTTTGCCGCTTCCGCACTACCGGCGTTTTACGCGGGCTCGCCCGGCTCGCCGCTCCAATCGGAGGGCCGGAGGGCGGAGCTTCTGCTCTCGAGAACGAACGACCCGATCGTTGGCGGCGGAGGCGCCGTGATTTCGTCAGCTAATCGGGCAGCTGGCCGCGACCAAAGTTCTACAGCGATTCCAGGCACTCTGTTTCTATTACTGTTTATTACCATTGGATGCGAAAACGCGCCGGAGGCACGAAAAGCCCACTGAGCTAGCCGCACGGTCGCTGTGCAGGCGGCGGCCACGGCCACGAAGTGGCCCAGGCCGGCGCAGGTAGCTCGAGTGATAGCTTGTTACCGCTGCACGAAATTGTCCCCAAGTCCCGACCATAGTGGCTTAAATGAGAAAGGAGTTAATGATGCGATGGCGGGTTGCATTAAAAATTGTCATCTGCACCGCTTACGAGAGCGGCACTGGAATATCCGCCGCAGTGCTGAGCCGAACACATCTGTAGGCGGACCTGTAGGCAGACCGGCCGGCCGCTCCCAGCGCTCGTCTTGCCACCCACCGCCTCGAGCGTCGCGCGTCGTTCTTTAGCCGCGGTAGCATTTGCACTCGCAGCGCCTGCGTCACATCCACGGTCGCTTTTTAATTAAGCGCCTCACGAGATCAGTACGTGGGGGCATTCGCAGAAACTGCCGTCGATGCGAATTCGACAGTGCTACGGCGGCTCTGCTCTGTGATATCCCTCCGACGGTCACGTGGTCAGGTTTGTTCACACAAAATCCACAAAATCCATCGTTTCACGGCACTCGCTGAAACCGAAACTGCGACTGGCCGCATTTAAAATCCCTCTAATTAAACAACCGTCGCACGCTGAAGCAAATGAGGTTTCTACAGGTTATAAGTAGGTCACTAGCTACTTATCGCAACGAAAAAAACAAGATGCTAAATTTTTGTGTCAGTGCCCCTTTAACTTCACGTTGGATCAGCCCACATATCTCCTTGTTCTGCATGATTCCCCAATTAGATTTGCGCTCGTCCGGTCGCTGCTTTCTCGCTGTCCCGTCCATGCGCGCAGCTTTCCGCTAATACATGCAAAACTAACTAGCCCAACCAAAACCAAACGTTTGTCTGGCTGCTCGTTCCTTCCTTTGGCTTTGTTTCTCCTACGAAACACTGCTTTATTGGAGTCTGTAGAAAGTGCATGTTCTTAACAGCATAACCGGAGGATTTCTTATAACCAAGATACATGCCCTTAACGTTCGAAAGAAAGAGAGAAAAAATACTTCAGTCTGCGTGTGTGTGTGTGCGTGTGCGCCCGTGCGCATGTGCGTGTGTGCGTGTGTTCTTCTCACAGAGTGCACGTGCCGTCTGTGATGGACAAAGCGGAGCCAACTGGGGCGGTATTCTCGTAACTGTCCCTCTTGAAAACGTCCCTTTTGAGTCCCTTTCATCATGACGTACTTCCGGTTAGGCAGTGGGCGTTGGAAGTAAGTTTGTTGCGCTTGCGTCACGTCACTTCCGGTTGTTTGCTTTTAGCCAATCAGCGCTCGCCAAAAGGGACACTTTTGAAAGGGACGCTCCAGGGACAATACTCGCGAATACCACCCCTGTTTTCCATTCAATCTTATGGTTGGCAAAGGTGTTTTTCACTTGTGGATCACGGATTGTCTCCCAAAGTTGTGTGACTTCCTTTTTGCTGCATTTGAAGGTGAGGACGTTATCGGTGTACACCACAGAGGAAAAACCTCTGCGTGAAACAAAGCGACGAAACGCATTCAAGAAGGATGGCGCTGTTTGGTCGTCTATGAGTTCGAGATGTATAGCCCTGATTACAGCGCAAGTAAACAGCACCAGGTACACCTTTGTGAACTTTCGTGCCGTGCGTACAAACAACGGTCCCGCGAAGTCGATTCCGACAACAGTGAACGTGTCGGTTTCTGTGACTCTGTCCTTTGGCAAAGGAGGAGCCACTTCCTCCATGGGTTTTGCATGGTGCCGTCGACAAACAGTACATTCAGACATAACTTTCTTCACAAGCTGTCGTCCCTGAAGAATCCAGTACCGCTGTCGAAGGTCTACGAGCGTGTCTCTCACACCGGAGTGTAGAAGCTTACGATGATGTTTCTGCACAAGAAGCTTAGAGTAGAAGTGTTGCTTCGGTAAAATAATGGGATGGCGCTCCGAATACAACCGCTGACTGTGGTGTATTCTTCCAGACACGCGCAGCAGAGCCTCGTCATCGATAAATATGGTAGTGTTTCGAAGGGGGGAAGCTCGAGGTGGCAATTCTCCTTTTTGTACCGCTATGATGTCGTCGTGGAAAGCTTCTGCTTGAACGGTTCGAAGCCAGAACTTCTCCGCGTTATCGATCTCATTTGGAGTAAGGGGTCCTTTCAGCACGCTTTTGTGACGTAGCTTGTCGAGAAAGCGGAGAGTCCATGCCGTCGTTCGGATTAAACGAACGATGGAGCTGAAATGTGCTATGTCGATGACCGGCGGGTGTGTCTGAGATGTAGGCACGAGCACTTGTAGTGCATCGTTCAAAACTGCTTCCCTTTTTGCTTCGGCTGTGAAGTCTGTGTCGCACATTGGTTGTGGCGGCCACTCTTCGGTACCTTTTAACCACGGGGGTCCATGCCACCATAAGTCCGATGAAATTAGCTGTTGTGACGTGATGCCTCTCGTCACCATATCGGCCGGGTTCTCCTTTCCTGGGCAATGTTTCCACCAGAATGTTTTTGTCTTGGCGTGGATGTCGGGGACTCAGTTTCGCACGAATTGTTTCCATCGGTTTACATCTCCCTTTATCCAGTGAAGCGCAATCATGGAGTCAGTCCATAAATGTACGTCCCTGAAGGCGTCAGGAAGCTGAATCTTTATAAATTCATAAAGTCGTGCTGCCACGAGACAAGCCAGCAGCTCCAATCTCGCCAGGCTTATCTCCTTAATAGGAGCTATCTGGGACTTGGTGAGCAGGAGTGTTGAGAAGGATTCTCCATGCTGGTCGAAAGTACACAAATACGCTGCGGCTCCATAAGCTAGGGGGCTTGCATCTGCGAATATATGAAGAGCTCCTCTTGTGCTTCGTGGTAAAAGATTGTGTCGGTAAAACCGTGGAACCATGATTGTGCTCAATGCGGGAAGCTCGTTGCACCAGTTCTGCCACTCTGACAATATTTCTCGTGGTACCGCTTTGTCCCAATCCGTTTTCAATTTCCAAATTCGTTGGAAACAAAGTTTGGCTCTGATAGTGAAAGGTGCCAGAAATCCCAGCGGGTCATACAACCTGCTTGTTGCTTGTAGCACGAACCGATTGGTGTCGTTCCGACGCTGAACGAAATCGCTCACGCTTTCAGGGGAAAAGGCCAGTTCGTCACTGTCTGCATGCCAAACCAAGCCGAGAACCTTGATTAGGCCAGGAGCTTGTCCTAGGGGAAGCTCTTCGCAGGTTTGCTTTGTCAAAGGTTTTCGAGGACGGTTTTGTTATTTGATGCCCATTTGTGCAATTTGATTGAAGCGGTTGCAAAAAGTGTTGTAGCGCCGGTGGAAAATTTCAGTGCCTCGGAAATGGTTTCGGCTCCTGTTAAAATGTCATCCACGTAAATACAGCCTTCTAACCGAGCAACAGTGTCTGGAAACTGCGATGACATTTTGTGGAGGTAGTAGTTAATTGTGGCGGTAAGTAACAACGGACTTGAAGTTGTACAAAAGGGCACCCGTTTCATTCGCCACTCCATTACTCTCGGAAGGGGTTCGTTTGGAACAGGCGCTCTCTCGAACCAGAGGTAACGCATGAATGGCGATTTGCAAAAAAGCCTTTTCTATGTCTGCCACCAATGCTATACGGTGCGTGCGAAACTTGAGTAGCAGACCTAATAGGTCTGCATTCAGGTTGGGACCGCTGTAGAGGCTTTCGTTTAGAGATGCATGACCACGTGCGTGCGCCGATGCGTCAAACACAACGCGAGTTTTTGTCGTCCGCTCCTCCCTGATGACTGCGTGGTGCGGCATGTAATAAACTGGGCCTTCAGTGCTGCCCATAGCCACCCTCTCAGCCATGTCATCGTTGGCGTATTTCGAGATCGCTGTGTGATACGCACTTAAGAGGTCGGGACTTTGTCGAAGTCTTCGCACAAGTTGAGCCAGCCGTCGTTCAGCGTTCGCCTTGTTATTGTCCAGCTCGACTGATGGCTTCCAGGG
The DNA here is from genome assembly GCF_048455015.1 of Haemaphysalis longicornis. NCBI lineage: Eukaryota > Metazoa > Arthropoda > Arachnida > Ixodida > Ixodidae > Haemaphysalis > Haemaphysalis longicornis. The sequence continues at coordinate 136,552,363 of NW_027526204.1, forward strand.
AAGTCGTACTTCGTAACGACCATCGATTTCCCGTATAGAGTTGTTGAACTGAGCCAGTGTTGTCTCGTGTTGCGGTTCCTCACACACCTCTGAGCGAATACCGATGGTGTCAAGGTCCCAGAACCGTTCTAGGAAACTTTCGGCGGTGGCCGCATGAGATTTCAGTACTACGGTTTGTGAACAAAGTGCTGCGGTTGTTGACCCAGAAGTAGGTCCGTGTAGAGTCCACCCAAAAACTGTCTCGACGGCTTTCAGGCCATTTCTCAAGGTCTCTGTTCGTCCTGTGATGAAGTCCCAATAATGCTCAGTGCCGACGAGGATATCGATTTCACATGAAACCGCATTACCTGTGTGTAAATCCATTGCTGCTAGAGTGCATTCATTCACTAGAGTGCACCACATTCGCGTAGCTCTTTCAAGGCATTTTCGGTAGGTACAGGAATAGGCACTGCCGCACTGCCGGCGTTTCTCACCGGCTCGCTGCTCCAATTGGAGGTCGGAGCTTTTGCTCTCGAGCTACAAACGATCCGATCGTTGGCGGCGGAGGCACCAGGATTTCGTTGGCTCATCATGCAGCTGGCTGTTACCTAAGTTCTACAGTTATTCCAGGCACTCTATTTTTATAGCCTTTATTACACTGGACGCGAAAATACGCCGAGCACACGACAAGCGCACTGAGGGAGCCGCGCATACCACCAGCACGGTCGCTGTAAGGGTTCCGGCCGCGGCCGCGAAGTGGCGCAGGCAGGCGCAAGTAGCTCGAGTGTTAGCTTGTTACCGCTTCCCTAAATGTCACTCATGGCGCAAATAAAGCTGGAGATACGAGGAAAAATGTTGTGATGTGATGGCAAAGTGCATTACAAATCGCCATCTGCACCGCTTACGAGAGCGGCAATCGAATATCCGCCGCAGTGCTAAAAACATGTGTAAAACATGTGTAGGCAGACCTATACACCATTTTCCATAAGCAGCCGGGAAAGGAGGAAAATACTCTCAAACCAGTTCTCTCGGCGGTCGACCAGCGTTGCCTGAGCGCGCTGGGCTGCTAACATCGCTCGGCCAGCTCGGCGCGGTGTGCTCCGCTGCGTAGTTCAGGAGTATTTCGCACCGTGCGCTTAGTTTTTGCGGAACTTTCAACTGTTTTAGCCAATGCTGCGATGCCGTTCAAGGCGCAAACGTCGCTTGGTCAGCACTGCGCGGTGGTGGGTTATTGAACAACCAGAGAAAGCGAGAAACAGTCGCTGACAGCACGCATGTGCACGACACTGCCTGGAGAAAATGCAGTGCGGTTGCGGTGTGTTTTTGCGGCATCGCTTCCCAACGCACACCGAATTGAGATATCGGTGGATTCCGTTGATAAATCGCAGTACCACCGACCAACTCCAGGGTTTGTTGGGTGCACTTGGACGGCAAGCAGACGGAGCAAAATCCATTTATCACACGCAAAGCTGCGAAATGTTAGAAGCAACTTTATCCTTTATAATACAGCATTGATTTGTTCGTTGATTGATTGATTCATTCATTCATTCATTATGGTGTTTAACGCCCCGACGCTTCAAGGGTGATGAGGCGCGCCGTAGTGGAAGGCTGCGGGTTAATTTTGACCACTTGGGGATCTTTCACGAGCGCCGATACAATACAACACTACAATAACTTCTGGTACCTTGTAGTCAATTTAAAATACCATATATTGTTTGGTCATTACAGCCGATCGGCATTAAACAATCCCCTTTTCATCTAATCTAACCTTTAAAATCACGGCGTTTTGTTTACTTTTTTTCAGGCCAACGCATTACACTGCCAAACGATATGAAAGGATAACTTTCTCCATCGCACACTGCTGGTCGATAGCAGGATAAGCAGGCAGCCAAATGTGGAAACGCAGCTCGAGGTACGCGTGAACGCTGCATTTGGAAAATAGCTCAACCTGTTCACAACGCGGTCAAAGGAAAAGCTTCTAATCATTTTGCGTTGCCACGGAATCTAAAGTATTACAATTACAAAACAGTTACTGCTGGTCGCGTAAAGCATTTGTGGTGAAAGCAGCGGTTTCACAAAGGTGGGCTCCGAGCGACAGGCCACATGCGCTGCGCAGAGTTAGGTCAATCATAATCACGATCATGATCAACCAGAATTAACTCGCCCGAACGTCAACCCTTTTGCTCAACCTTCGAATAGTAATTTGACTGGTTGTGCAGTCGTGTTATTTTTCCCCCCGGGTAATTTCGTTTCGTCAGTAATCGTCATAAGTCAAGTTAAGAAAGATTATATTGCATTGCAATGTCAACAGCATAGCAATCGCCTCGTCAAAAGTCCATCGCGAGCACGGATCACCGTGACCCACATATGCTGCGCGCGCTCCGCATTCGACGTCCGCGCTTCCGTAAACATGACTAATCGGTGAACATAACGAGCACGGTGGCTTTGAAAACACGTACTTACTCCCCGATATCGATTTCTATGTCAGTCGGTGCCATACCGGTACGTTTGCATCGCGGAACTGCGAAGCACCACCGGCACCGCCACCACACTGCTACTGCTGCTCGCAACAGCCGGGGTCGGAATTTCCCGCTCTGGCAGCAAATTAGGACCTAAAATCCGTCCGCAGATGATGAAACAAAACAGAACACACACACACACAAGCTCTGCAACCGCTAACTTAACGCCAAACCACTACGGTTCAATCAGTAATGCACGGATACCGAGCAGGCGCACGGAAAGAACGGCGCACTTAACAGCCCAGCGCGGAGGTTTCGGCGGTCGCTTCATAGACGGCGCTAGCGTGTGGTCATAAAAAGCAAATGGCGGCGCCCACCTCTAGCACGGAAAATGGCGTATAGGCAGACCGTCCGCATGCTTCCAGCGGGCGCGTCGTCCTGTAGCCGCAGCAGCAATGTGCACTAACGGCGCCTGCATCACGTTCACGGTCGCTTTTTAATTAAGTGGTTGACGAGATCAGTACGTGGGGGAATTAGCAGAAACTGCTGCCGAAGCAGAATCGACAGCGCTACGGCCGCTCTGCTTTGTGATATCCGTCTGACAGTCACGTGGACAGGTTTTTTTTATACACAATTCAACCTTTCTCGGCACCCGCTGAAACCGAAACTGCGAGTGTCCGCATTAAAAACGGCTTTAATTAAACAACCATCACGCGCTAAAGTAAATGAGCTTTCCTCATGTGATAAATTATTCATTATTTACATACCGTGATAACAGCGAAAAAAAAACACAAGATGCAAGCTTTTTTGTGTCAGTACCCCTTTAGTTTCTTCGAATACTAGCTATAGGGTGACCTGTATGCGGTGTTAGTCCCTTCGTTGGTTTGCCTCATCATTGTCGACCTCTAAGTTTTGCGGGGCACAGGGCTGATGAGGGTGAGTGTTCGAGTGAGTGTTCGAAGGTGCAGGAGAATCTTGCTGCCAGCAGAATGATGGGAAAAGACAGCTGAGCAATATACGTCAGTGGAGGTGAGCAACGCAGCAATGTTGGGCATTATATATACTTCTAGCTGTCCGAATACGGGGTGCATATGCCTGGAAAATGGGAGAAAGCGTACGTGTTAACTCCTTATTTGTGAACGCGCATTAAACACGCCTCATGTCTTTACAAGACCAGCATGCCTGTTTTATTTGTTTTTGTTTTTGTTTGCCTGACCATCTGTCGTCTGTTTGTTCATTTGCTTGTTCGTTTGGTACTTATTTCTTTCCTTTCAACTTTCTTCTCAATCCGCTAGCGGAAGAATTTTTTCGATTTGCACTTTTTTTCTCTCCCGGAGGTCGGCTTTAAATAAAACGCCCGTCTCTATTTGACTCACCCAGTAGAGCAAGACGAGCTCTAGCTTAGAACTCCAGGCCAAGTGTGCGAGTGCAGGTGTTCTCATATTTCCCCTCTATCAAACTTCACCGAACTGCGGCAAGGAATTCGTTGCAGCTTGAATGGCCTCTGCCACAGCGGCGATTGCGGTCCTGATTCCAAGTACGTGTCAGCTCGGGAGGAAGAAACGAAAATAAACCATTTAAAAGACGCAGTAAAAACGGTAAAATGAAGTATTATTGCCTCAAATAAACGTTTTTCCTCCTTCTCCTCCTCATCCTTTTCCTCCTTCTCAAATTCCAAAACAAAAGTAAATGATAAACGAGAAGGAAATAATCCAGGAAAATAGTAAGAAGCACAATGAGACAACCAGATAGATGCGAAATAAGAGAAGGAACAAGAAAGTGAAAAGAGCCAAACAAGGAAAAGAAGATAAAGAAGGGCTACAAAAATGAAAACAAGGAATAAAATGTAAGGGCAAGAAAAGCAAGAGACAGAAAGAAGGCCTAACGGGGAATAAGACGAGGAACGAGGATGTAGTTCCCGCGCAAACGATGAGTAAAAACAACACTGTTCAGGGTCCGTTTCTTCAGGTTCGTACACGTGGAGCCCCAGGCTGCAATGACCCCTTGTTTGTGCTAGACGGTCGAGGTGGCTGCCAGGCGAGTCGGTGAAAAACCCGAGCAAATACGAGACCGTCGCGAGGCCAGGGCATCCCAGGCCAGTTGTAATTCACACGTGGTGGCAAGGGTTCCAAAGCAGCCGACATATCCCAGGCAGGGTGGCTCGGGGAATTGTTTATTCGAGGCGGCAGGGCGCATACGGAGGAACCAGATATTAATTAGGAGTTCGAAACTGTCATAAATACTGGGACGACGCATTCGGTGCGGATTGCGATTTTATTTTTGGATGGTGAATGGGTTCGAGAGAAAGACACGTCGAAGTCCTTTTATTAGAAAATCACCAAAACAAAGTAAACGTGGCCTTTCTGAACAGCTCTCAAATTATAAAGTGGAAACAGACTCCTGCTGCAGTTCAGTTGCTACCAGGCGTTGGGAAACTGAGCACGGGGTAGCTGGAACGATTCTAGACACTTGCAGCTACTTTTCGGATGGAGCCTAAAAAACAGAAACCTTTGTGCATCGAAATTTTGGTCCCGTGGTTGCTTGTTATCTGCGATGGATAAGGTGTTTGTATGTTTGTTTTTGCCGAACGCATGGTTAACCGCTACTTGTTGTCCTTCCACTTTAAATTACTCAAAGAGAAAGGTTGTAACAGCACGACTAGGGTCAATTCGTTATTCAAGTCTTTCTAATCGAAACGCATAGCAATTTCTCCGAACAAGCCCAAGGGCTCGAAGGAGGATGCTTACGCTGATACACGTGTGAAGATTTTGATAACCAAATCATGAAATGATGCAGATATTTGGAATAACATTTGTGTTTTCTTCCCGCACACAATACTTACACGAAACAATGAATACATAGACATCGCGGTAAGTCGCCTTGAGAATAGTTCGGGAGGATAGCAGAGCAAGCAGGCTTGTGATTACTCCGAATGAACAGTACTCGGTGGTGTTAACTCGAACACCAGGAAGAAGCGCACAAAACCAGCAAGCAGACAGTGTCACGTGCAACAATTATTGCAGACGATTTTCGCTCTCGAACGTAATTACGCTTGAATCATATACGATGTTGTAAATTTTGTTTATTTTCCATGTAATTTAAGCAAAAATCTCGTAAAAATAATTCACTTTTAACCCGAAATGTCTTTCCGTGCTTCTTGCAGTCGCGATTGAATTCCGTTATCATCCTTCTATATTACAGGTTTGTTTTCAACCGTCCGTGGGTTTGTGTTTCGCGATCCACTTAAATCAGCCTGTCCCAAGGTGCTTGCAAACGCAGTCTTCACTTAACATTATTTCACGCAGGTAACGTGAGAGTCCTGACCAGCCTATTTACAGTCGTGCGCTGACCATCAATGCGTGGTTCCATCGGATGGCCTGCAATGTGCACGTTTGCGCCGCTCTGCATGGATACCGCCGGAGTGGTTCAAGGGACAAGAACTCTTGTGTGAAACATTTCAGAGCAGCCACAAAGAGAACAATACAGGGGTACTAGTCACTTTAACGTTGGTCGTGCGAGTCGAACTAGCGGGAACAATGGTGAGAATTACGAATAGTACCGACGACACCACGACGGCCCAGGTGGTCATAGTTATACGGTCTTATGGGAATATGCAATAGGACCTGGTTATAACTATTTTTTTGTACGCCATCGGTTCATCCGAAGCTTGACGCGGCCATTTCTAAAATGCATGCGCTATGGACGGTATAGGCGGCCAAACATGGTTATTATAAAGGGGGGGGGCAACTAAGCCCCCGCTAAGGACCCAGCTTGTGAGACCCAGCTTGCCGAATTCATACATGATATACTACAGGAAATGGACAATAATCATCAAGTACACGCAATTTTCTTGGATTTTTGTAAAGCATTCGATCGTGTCAGCCACTACCACCTACTAGCTAAGCTATCTTCACTAAACATCCCTTCTAACCTGATATTATGGCTCGAACACTTCCTAAAAGGACGCACGCAATTCACCTCGGCTAATGAGCACAAGTCTTGCCTAACCAGCGTATCGTCCGGTGTCCCGCAGGGTGCAAGCCTATCGCCTCTGCGATTCCTAATATACATAAATGACCTGCCTACTAATATTGCAACAAACTAGCTAAGTCTCTTTGGAGATGACTGCGTATTGTACCAAACCATTTACGCCGCCTTTGATCATTCTAACCTGCAATCAAACTTAGCATTTCATTAGGGTGTATAAAATGGCACATGCCATTAAACCTAGCCGAATGTAAATCACTCTCATTTTCTCAGAATCATGCCATATCTCAATACACCTATCACGTCAACAATATACCGATCAGCTCAGTCCTATCATACAAATACCTCTGGGTGCACATGACGTAATCGCTTTCTTGGGCAACGCATATCGACACCATTTTCTCGGAAGTCTCGCGTACTTTCCGATATATTCGCCGTAACCTTAAACTTGTTTCTCAGGAAATAAAAAGACTAGTCTATCTAACATTCGTAAGGCCGAAACTGTAATATGCATCAGCCATCTGGCATCCATCACAAGCATACCTAACTACAAATTGAATCCATTCAAAACCACGATGCATGCTTCATCACCTCGCAATATTCAAATACGTCACTGCCCTTAAACTATCGCTCTCCCTCCCGACCCTTGAATCACGCCGCGTCATTGCTCGTCTATGCCTCCCCCATAATTACTTTTATCGGTCACAATCAAGACACCCGTTACTAAGGCCGCCTCATAGAATATCACCCCGCTGAAATCACACTTGCCCATTATCCCCGATAACATGCGGAACGTCAGCATTTGTCTCGTCCTTTTTCCTAACGCTATTATTCTATGGAACGCTTTACCCAACGACATCGCCACGTGCACCGATAACAAACAATTCAAAGATAAGCCTGAAAAGACGTTCACATTGTGTATTAACGATGTAATTCTACTGTTCTGGCTTGATGGTAATACTATTGATTCTTCAATTGCATTTTAAAATACTGTTTGTTTGACTTCGCTGTTACCTTTGTACATTTTTTTGTGTAATTTTTATTTAAGTGTTTGTTTTGTATTTTCCGGCTTTCAAGTTAACCTTCTTGTTTTCGCCTGTTTGGTTCAATAGTACTCCTGCAAACCCTGTTATCTCCCCCACCCCCCTTATGTAATGCCTCCGGGCCCTTAGTGGTATAATAAATGAAATGAAATAAATGAAATGAAGTGCGCGAAAGCATGCGTGACGCAGGATAGAGAAACGCATCTGGGGACTTCTGTCCTGAGGCAAGGCGGACATGTCGGCGGAGTGAGCGTGAACGTCGCACCTTGCATGTTACTCTAAAATGTGATGTTTGCATGCATTTAATTGATTACTTTAAATGTTATGGGTTAAAGACGCCGCAGCTACACGTGGGCTATAAAGCGCACCGTAGTCAAGGGCTACGGATTAATTTTGTCCATCCAGGGGTATTTAACTCTAACCATTCGCAAGCCTCAGTTTCTATATCATCATCGCGTCACGCTGAAGAGGTCTTAGGAATCCTCGTGCTCAGAAATTAACTTCGGAGGAGGCCAACGGCCCCATGGGCTCTACACCGTTGCTGAATTCCGATATTAAAATTTCACGACCCGAAGCTATGACAGGCATTCAGGTTCAGTGGAGCGGTGGAATGAGTGACCCTTCTCTACAGTGGGTAGTGTTACGCATCGGCCAGCGCCGCCGTACTGTCCCGCATCACTCTTCGGCTGTGCGGCGAAGCCCCTGCCTGCCCCTTCGAAAACAGGCGCAACCATGTCGGTGGCAAGTTGCGACAAGCCGCGTCAGACGCTTTGCTCTACGCGCATTTCAAGACTTCGGCGGCTACCGGCGAGGCTCGTCTCCACGCTCTTCATGGACACAGAGGCCCCGTCGATCGCAACGGAGTCCTCCTCTCTCCCCTCTCTCGGACTCAACGTGCGCGGAGGCTACCGACGACTAACGAACACTGGAAAGAGTGTTGTGTGTGTATGTGACGTTCGTGGCGTGTTCCCGCTTGTTGCGTTTGACCGTTATCGCTTTTGGGTATAAATAGAGCTGCCCAAGCGTTGTAACTCATTCCTGTTAGAGCAGCGAATCGATGTTGTCGCTCTGCTCGAGTCCTGTATTGTAACCTCGCCCGTCGGGGCATTGTTCTTAGGCTTCGGCTCACCTCTCGCTATGAAGTAAACAGTTACGTTAGCCTACGGCTTCTGGACTTCTTCACGGCTGCAACAGCGGCTGGCCGCTCGCATCATACACGCTACCACTCGTATGTCGGAGGCCACGGAGCTCGGATCGGGTGCCCCCGCCCGGTCGCAACAGTAGGAAATGCTGTAATGTAGGAAAGGGATTTTATTGACTCCTAACAAGCAGCCGTCTTACTATTACTGTGCATTTATCCAGGATAGTGTGAAAGCCAGAACTTAGGTAAATAAACTAAACCTACCCTTGAATATTATGAGCGTTTGAAAAAAAGCGACACTTCTTCCACACGCCGAGTCTCCATCATCATAATCGTTATGAGCAGCCCGAGGAAATATGAAAAATTAAGTTTTCAGAAAGTGGTCTACCACCTTATTTATACAATGCCTCAAATTCAGTTGATAGTTTTAAAGCTATGAGCATGGTCGAGATATCATGGAAGGAGCCCGATAAATACTTTTCCTCGATTCAGGAATAAGAGTGACGCGCGAATTACGGAGAAAGTTGGAGGGATGCCTGCTCCTAGCCTAAAGGTGGGGGAGTGGAGTTTAATTTCTTTTCAAGGGATGACATTGGTTTGTTCGTCGATAACCGACAAGAAGACGACGACAAAGGCACTTTCAGGTTGGCGCTCCGGCACAGGGTTTGACCGCCCGGTGACCGTAGTTATAACCGGTGTACTTTGGCTCGTCACCGTCACATATCTTCTTGAACCAACACAACATAGACGAACAAAGAAAAGAAACACAAACGTATGTTTCACGGATGACCCGGTTGTCGCTCTAGTTCAATCTAATACGTTTTTGTCTGCAACGCCTGTACGGCTCACTACCCGTCCGCAGGATTGCGTGTGGTACTCAGTCGATTCTCCGCTCACAACGTTTAAGAGCCACTTGTCCACATGTCAAGAAAAAGAATGTTTCTAAGAATGATCGCACGAACGGCCAAACACAGGAAAGAGAGATTCGGAAGAAGGCCTGACACATTGCGTTCTTTCTCACGCACGCTTGAAGGAGCGTCTCGGAATTGAACCCAGGCGCGCCCTCCTCGTGCAGTTTATTGCACGTCGACATGAACTCGGCGGACAAAAACACTTCTGTGGTGGATAAAAGCGCCGTTCCGCGCCCTGTTTCCTCTACACTGCTTCTTCGGCCAAGGCATCTCCTTTGATTTCATCGATCGGAGCTCGGAAAACAGATCCTTATTTTCAACCACTACGCTTGCCCTTTAAACGCTCCGGTCTTTAATGCCGTCACCGCCATGTCAACGCGTCTTCTCTTGCGAAACAAGAGGCACATGAAGGGAAGCTCAAAAGAGAAAGAGCTGAACATCAAGGAAGAACATCAGCCTCCACATAGATTAGTAAGGTCTGAAACGTTTTCTTCCTCTCCAATCACCCTTTCTCAAAACTAGAGACCACGTTAGAGCGCTAGTATTCTAAACCCTTTTCTTGTTGCTCCTCTTATTCAACATCACAAATTGTCAAATAACGTTATCTTGTATCTGTTGGTGACTCCAACGCGAAGCCTCCTTGACTAGTGAGTGATAGGAATTTCGTGACGCCATTTCGCTTGTCCGCGGGAATGCGAGGTTGAACGGCGGTCCGTGCGATGCTGCTAACTCAGTCTCAAACAGCCCGCTCGAATCGGGTGGCGTACGCCCTACATCCTGGAGTGCAGATCGCCTTTCTGTCGTCTTTTGTGTGTTGAGAGGAGTACGAGGCAAGTGAGAAAAAAAGTTTTCAATGGAACCCTGGTCGCCCGCCGCCGTATCTGCTGTCCTTCCTTTGGGAAGCGTCTTTGTGTCTCTTGCAAAGACCCTTTGGCGTGCACTGGTCCAGAAAATAAAACGTGAAAGCTCACGTCTCGGAAGGAGTGCGGATTTAAGATACCGTTGTCTGCTGAACGGATGGCACATTCAGGAATTACAGAGAGGGTAGCGAAGCTAGGAAAAAGAAAACGCGATGTGATTTTGCTTCCGGGAGGCTTCTCCTTTTCAGGACCTCTCAGTTAGGCCACTATTTTATTTTTAAGAGGCTATTGTATGCAACAGAGAACGGTTTCGTGCATGAAGTATGGTTCGTGGGATTTAATTCGACATTAGAATGATAGAGGCAGCTCAAAAATAAGAAGAGAACTGGGGTAGGATGCCAGCGGCGGTTTATACAGCCAGCCAAGCATTATTTCCAATTGATTAAGAAACGCTTGCCTAAGCAATGAACAAGGATTAATAATCATTTTGGTATGACTGCAGCTTTATGAAAGGAAATTTTTACAGTCAGAAATTAGAACCGGTTAATAAAAAAATCTAGGGCAGCTTCCAAATTTTTCGTATGTAGCTTGTTGTTAGAGAAATGAGCGTGGGTATGTGCATCCTTAGGTATGAGGTATGAGTGTGAGTATCCTTTATTTGCTCCCTTGAATAAAGATGCATGAATGGGGTAGTTTACGTTGCGGCATCCAGCTATGTATAAATGAAAAACATACAGGAAAGTACGCACTAGAGGGTTTTAAGCATGCATGTCTGAAAGGAAAATCTTAAAAATAAATTTCGCCCTTTTGTTAAATTTGTAAGAACATTGATTTTTTAAAGCATTTGCTTTCCTACCCGGCTTTATTTTTTGTAATATACTGTAAAACATGTTGGATTGTCCTTGCTATTTCGTTTGAATGCCTGCAATATTCCTTTCCTCCGCTTCCCTGTAACATCCACTTCAGCGTATTTGAATAAAAACACATAAGATCCAATAAGCGTTTCCTTTTTTTTTTTTTTTTTCGAAATGAGCCCGATACGGAAACCGAAACTGAGTCGGATAAAGCTGCAGTGACAATAAAAGCTCGGCAACTTCCCCTAAAAAAAGGGTGGCTAAAAAATATTTGAGATAACGCCCTGAAAACGTGTACGCAGATCATCATTCGTATAAAAAATAAGCCAGATCGTGCTGTTTCACGGATAAAAACGGGCCAAATTCATTTTCCCAATGGAAGTTTGCTTTTGGCTTGAGTATTCAGACTGTTTCTTGAGTGTTTTGGGAAGTTTCTTTTGCGTGTCGGAGCTGGCTTATTATGAATTCAGGCGGCTATTAGGAGATCGGCGAAAGATTTGTCCCCAGATGTCAACGACGAAGTGAACGGAAGAAGTGAACGAAATGAAACAGATATGGGAGACAATTATTGCAATTCTTCTTTCCCGTTCCTACAATATAACTCTGGTATTATATTTATTGTTTAACTCCCATATTATCCCACATTTATCAGTGCCTATCTAAATAGCCGCCACTTACAAGACCTAGCAACCCCCCCCCCCCCTCCCATTCCATTTGCTACCTTATTTATCAAGGTGAAGAATAAGATATGAGCAGGCTCTTGTGAAGCGTTTTGTAAATTCATGGCAAAGGAATGAAGAGCTTGCTTACTTCGCTAGTGCCTTGAGGCGTGCTCAAGATAATTATCCTCGCGAAGAATTCGAAAACAGCAGCTAATGGTGCCACTACGACTTGCCTGCTCTCCACGTATAGTTCTACTGTTCTGGAGGCCCTGTTGCATATTTTTGATGCTTTTTCAACCAACACTCAGTCGCACAATGCTTGAAAGTCAATGTAAATAAAGTTTTCGTAAGACTGCGGCTTCAACACGAGCGTTTAAATTCGATATGAGCCAAATTCAAACTTGCCACCCCAATATTGCTCACATTCACGGCATAATTTTTAATTTCTTGTGGCCATAAACTATCGCCAGCTGACATGTAAAATATATCGTAGAATAGTTTTGACGGCGTTGCATTTAGTGCCGGTAACAAATTTCCGCTTGTTTTTAAAATTCGCGTTAGGTGGATCTGGCTCATTAAAAAAAAAAAACGCCTCAAATATTTCAGTCCGGCGAGGCCAGATAAGGCCACCATTAAAGTGTACACTATCAAAGAACTTACATACATTGGAGGCTTGGATTGATAAGTTATTGGGAATAGGTACAGTGGAACCTACCAGGACACAAGTGAAAGATAATGTAGCCTGCCATGTTATGATTGATATGAAACGAAATCCACCAATTTTTGTGGTCTGCTGTACATTTTTGTGTCCGCGTTTCATTTTTTATTGATGTATAGCCGAATCTTCGAGCTCAGATTCAAGTACTTCTCGAAGTTGAGCGAACTGGTGGACAGAAGAAATGTAACTTTCTTCAAAAAACCCGTGGTCTGAAGATAGGTTTCTTGCCGTTCGTCTTTTAAAAAGGTTTTCTGAACGGAAGCGCAGATAAAGCTACTTACGAACTTTGCACGGACGCCGAACTTCCTGGGGGTCTCTTTGTCGAAGTGAAGGTAGGGGGCTATATAGCGAGTGCCTTTAAGAGAAAAAAAAAACTGTCCGAACATTAAACCGCCGGTTTTAATGGAGAAATATCGATGGCTCGTCTCTTGCTCCTCTTCGCAGGCAAACGAAGTTGTACTGGTCTCTTGCGATAATTGGACTATTTCTCTTGAAATTTCAAACCTGCACATTTTTAACGCTCCTAAGTCGGAGTTTCGCCCCAATGTAAAATCTGGGACCGAACTACTAGCTTCCTCTGTATGGCGCGTTTGAAGATGATTGCCGCAAGAATCTTCATCGTCATGACATTTTTTTTGCTGTTTCCGTACTTAATTATAGCCAACTCGGCACACGAGAAAAGCATAGCTCTTAATGTAGAAATAAATCCTTAGCGTTGCCCTAATTACACAATTACCTTATACACGCGATGCCCATTTACGGCTCCAGTCTTGTTTGGTTTTGATTTCATTTCTTTTCGAAAGAAACAACCATAGAAAGAAAGAAAGTAACGAAGGGGAGAACGATCTTTACTTGCCTTTTTTACTAGCTGTAAAGCTAGAAAGAAAGGTAGCGTAATACCGTTAAACAATTTGCGCTCTTGCGAGCGAGTTGACGTTAAGCGCAAAAGTAGGAATTGCTTCGCGAATGTAAGTTTTCATTCCAGACAGTAAAGCGAAAACTCTTTGAGCCGTTTAACAGCATATGACACGAGTGGTTGGAGCAGCTCCGAGGATGTCGAGGTAGAAAGAAGGAAGTTTGTTCAGCAAATGGGCTATATTATAGTGGTAAATTTCAGGCTGCGCGGGGAAATTAGAGTGGGCACCTAGTGAAACAGCGGACAAATACGAAGAGCCTCTGCGGATTTTTTGGAAGCTCGCACTTGATAAAAAACTGCGGAGATATGAAGCGCACCTGTGATTCTAACAAATAAAATAGAGAAACTGTTGAATAAGAAAGGGACGATACCATTGAGATAACGTAGCGGCAATTTTAGGTCTTATATATTTCAAAAGCCTTACAGTGCTGGGGGTAAACGAGACGTGCGTTTCGAAAGACCGAAAGCGGATTACTAGGAATAAAGAATCCAATTACCAGAGTGAAATAGCGATGACTCATACCTGGACAGCTGTCACTTCCACTTGGCAAGTTTCTTAGGGCCCTCGCCTTTCTTCCTATTTTAGGCAGCCGTCGGCCCCGATAGCTTCGGTGTTGCACTTACTATTGAGGCTAAAGAGCTAACTACTCTTAAAAATTTGTTAATAATTAGGAAACCAGCGAAAGCAAATGGTAGTCTTTCCCTGGTATTTGTATCAGTTTTTTTAGCTATCCTTATGGGATTTTCGGCGCCCAATGTTTTATAGGGGCCCACACATTTCCCAAGATTTACTAGAGCAATGCTGCCGGCGCACGGGCAGTGGATGAAATTCCGGAGGGGTACATGGTGAACGAGGGGGAGTTTCTGTTTTCTTTTTCTCTGTTTATTTTCGTTATGCCTTGATAGCACGTGATGAAGTGACAGAGCCATCTTTAAGTGCGCAATTTCACTCATTCCCGCAAGTGATTCGCAAAATCTCTCGTGAAATCATTTTCCCCGCTTTTGGCATAATCAAAAACGTTTTCTTTATTAAATACGGTTATATTACTGCCTGAAAACCTTTCGGGGAAGTGACATTTCTGTTTCGCCGTTAATATGTTGATAAATGAGCAGCCAGTAAATGATCACCCGCTTGATCGTTCATGGTCAGGAATAATTAATTTGCATTGTTAAATAGTTCAATATTCTATTAACCAAATACTGATGGATCTGTTTTGAATGAGAACGTCCTTGAGTTTTCACATTACAAAGTTTGTATTTCAGAATTCAGTAGCGCATCTCAGCCCACTTTCTGTCAGTGGATCCAATATGCAGCCTACTTTTTAAGATAGTATGAAAGAAAAACGATCCTGCTTTTGGTCTCTAGCTGTGTCATACAGCAATAAAATCAAAGCCGTGCAGACTGATCAATAACGATGCACGGACAAAGGTAGGAAATCTCTCTGTCCCTGTTTTTGGCCGTAATTCTTGACGCACGTATTTGCTTTCGGTTCAATCACTAGAGTAAAATAGTACGCATGAAGAGGCAGTATTACTCACAATCTCCAAAACGTTGAAAATACATTACAACTTTTTATAATTGAAGCTACATTAAGAACGCAAGCTGAACTCCATCGACATATATGATACGCTGAGTGAAGTGAGCCACTTTCCCTGTCCCAAGTCTTTTCTCACTGTTGCGCGACGAGGAATTGCAATCACTCTGCCTATCCCCGAATCGCTGCGACCGATGGCGAGACTTCACAAAAATATCAGAGATCACATAACATGCGTCGACGAGGCTTTTTTGCTGCAACAACAGCTCGAGGCTGAAATGTTTCAAAAGTGGACAATTTGACTGAAGCATCAGAACGGGCGGCCACTGTCCTTTCGTCTGAGTACCGGCTGTTGCACCCCACATGGATTTCCGAACTTGGCCCTGATAGTTCTCCATGAATGGCGGGCCCGATCGTTCAGTCCGCAGGCCTTCACATCTCTCTCTACGTAGACCGCGTTAGCACGTGCTAGAACCTGCGGCAGCCGGCTTCGCGAACGCGGCGTCTGTAGCGCGAACTCGGTGTCTGTGCTCCCCACTTCAGGCGCGAACGCACGGGAACTGGTGAGTAGAAGAGCACGCCGCGATTGCTGGACAGTGTTTTCAAAGGTGGAGCTAGCCGACGCCGAGCGCTCCTCATGAGGCGCACGCGCACGTGCGCTCGGTTTTTTTTTTTTTCTATTGTTTTGTTACGCTCGACGTCGGAGCTCTAAGCTTAAACAGATGCACAGCTAAAATCGAAGCTTTATTCATGCAAATTGAGTCAAAGAAAAGTGCATACTCCACCCTGTTAAAAACAAAATCCGAACTGCCGAAGTCCACTTCAACTCAGCCAAAGTCCAAAGCCAACACCCGCGCTACGAACGCAAACTAAATGACGAGCGCCCGAATGCGATGAAAGCGCGATTCAGCTTCCGATCGCCGAAGCGGGCGGGTGCTGACTGGCGTGTTCCAATAAAAGAGAGGGATGAGGGGGTATTTGGGACCCAGTCGCGCCGCGCTAACAGGGTTTCGGACGAAGAAAACATGCATGACTATCAAGTACTTTTGCCTAGCTACCAACTGGTCAGCGCGTTTTAAACAGTTTTTGTGCACGGGAATGTAGGAGGGAGGCCTTATCGCGTGTATTTCCGTAACTAGAGAGTTTTAGCTGACCGTTTTCTACGCTCCGCTCCGGTATCGGCGGCCCGCGCAGCGCAAACGGATGTCGTTCGCGGCCAAGCGCGCCACGCATGCGCAATGGCGCTCCCGCTTGCTATCGGAGCGGAGCGGACCGTGAAATACGGTCAGCTAAAACTCCCTATTACCTCGCTCATTTGTCACTGCTTCCCGAGGTCATCGCCTTGAGGGCGCACCAAATGAACAACGTTTGGGAAGTCATTTTCAACAGTGCGGAAGGAGTGAAGAAAATTCTGGCTGTGACCGACGTTTCGCGAGAGGACTGGCGAGTGCCCGGTTGCGTCTACAAAGGGTCAACGATGCGCTTAGTTACTATGAAGCCAGGGATCACACCGGAAGACCTCCCTCATCAGCTGCAGATTACCAAGGACAACGCCCTCGTCGTTGTTCCCGGGAGACCACCGATCTGCGACCGGTGCCCCCGGCACGGACACGTTCAACGTGAGTGGCGTGTTCCACGGTGTTGGTTTTGTCGTCGCTTTGGTCATGTCGAAACCGACTGCGTACAGACGTACGCCAGTGCCACGGGACCTGCAGGGAGCAAGGACAAGCGCGAGACCTAATGGACGGGGCTGACGCCGAGGAAGCTGCGGGTGGAGCAGGGGACGGGACCTTGTCTCTGTCGACAACACTGCTACACCCTGAAATAAATGACGGCAAGGCAGCCGGCGACGTTGCTGAAAAAAGCCGGTGGTGCCAGCTACCAAAAAAATTAAAGCCATTCCACTCAATGTGAAAGCTGTCACAAGTGCAGAGCAGTGATTCGCCATAATGGGCTGCAGCGTCGTTATCCGCTCACTGCTGCCACCCAACGCATTTCAAATTTCCCGCCTTAGCAGTGCTCACGCGCCCCCTGCACGAAACTGCGCCAGCGGGAGTTCTGTTCATTTTGTGCTTGCTTTAATTTCCTATGCTGGAGCTCTTCTGCGTCATTTCGAACACGCATTTTTTTTTCTTGAGCGGATGGACCCTTTCTGCGTCATTTCGAACGCGCCATTTTTTTTTCTTGCGCGGCCGCGTTTTTCGCTTACTATCGTAAAAACCAACCCAACGAGCGTTCGTAACTAATGAACGTGGTGGCTACCGGTTATATACACAGATTTTGCCAGAAATGTACCTGCAGTTTTCTTTGCGCTAAACAACGGGGAGATGTATGACAAGCACCAGCGGTTCACGAGGCTTGAACGGTTATGACTATTTAAACCGCGTGGTTTTCGAACCCTCAACGTGACCCCTTAACTACGGTACATGAGGCTCTACTTCGGTCTGTTATCTTGCTGCGCGCCGCCTGACTCCGGCAGTCGCATCGACCGTTAGCGAGCTACGACGTCAAGGCGAGCCCATAAAGTGATCTGCATTTAAAAGGCGCCGAGAATGTCGATGCCGTCAAGATCGACGGGGACGTGGTAGCAGCCACTGCATCAGGTGTGGAGGTCGAAGTAATGGAGGTCCGCGATGCAGTCGCTAGCGTCGTCGTCACCAGGCGCCGACGAGAGATCGCAGACAGAGTAGCTCAGAACAACTGGAACGCAGGCCAAGATGAGCCACCAGTGAAAGCGGCAATGCGTCAACAAGGGACCCTGGCACCCAGGCCGAACATTCGCCCGACCGGAGGCGAAGGTGGTGGCCAAGCGCCTCGCAGTTGAGCGTCTCCGATGACACAGAGGGAGTTCAGCCACGGCGTACGCCTCGGCTAGTAAGCGTTACGACTCTAAGACGAGCTGGCAGGCTTAGCTGACGCACTTTGGAGCCGACAACATGGCAGGAGCGCGGTATGCCGATTCCTGAGGTATCGAGGATACTCAAGCAACGATAATGTCGGATGCCGAGCATGTTGCTGTACAGAACCAAAACAAAAACTGGTTTGAATTCCAATCTTCGGCATTATCCAATCACATTGCAACTCCAATACGCGTTCCTGCTGTTAGTTGCGGCCGCCGCAAATGTCGCATTGTATTTTTTTTTCTTCTTTCAGGCATTATAATATAAATACTGCTTTATCGAGCGGATAAACGATGAAAGGTGTGTTAATTTGAGCCAGTCTATGAAATGCGATGAAAAACATAATTTTTACAAATTCACTTCAGTGTCTTTTTAAGGGGACGCTCTGGGCTCGGTTTGTAAATTGAGGGGGTGAAGTGGACAAACTTGGACGCTAGGCTGGCACGAGAAGGATTCAGCCGACATGACGCTCACATTGACGGTCTGGTTCCTATTAGGTGCTATCTGGTCAATCGCAACGCGCAGAGTAGCTCGTGAGGGTACAGTTTCTGTCCGTGTGGAAAAAGGCAAATACACCAAACACAGGCTGTTATTAAAGCGGTCACAGCGTTTCGTGGCCTCCTCGGCTCCTTCATCAGGGGTGATTGAATAGGCTTCAAAACGTTGAGAGCGTTTTTAATAAAAGCCCCTGGTTGGTGTATTTGCCATTTCCCCAAGTTTCACCGGACCAGACAGAGTTGTGTTCTCATTCATTTCCTTTCCGTTTCCTGATTTGTGCGAATAAAGTTTTGTGCGCGTACTTCAATGTGAAGAATCGCTGCGCCATGCTTTGCCTATGCTAACAATAGCAGGCCGGCCAGCTATAGGAGGTAATTCTTTTTCCGCGGCAAGTGTAGCCTGACAAGGATCACACTATGAATGGGGAGACGTTCCCGTAGGGTTTGTCCCTTCAATTGTCCTCGTCCGAAGATTGGACACGTGGCTCTGTCCCAACTGAGTTTCTCCTTTCAAGCCTCGCCAAAGAGATCCGCTGTCGCGCGAATACGCTATTGTGTTTCAAGTCTCTCTGACATCTGCGCGACCTTTCGAGATACAAAAAAAAAAGTCATGATCGAACCGGATCAACCCGACTGTCGAACGCAGGCGCGCAGCTGAACGCGGTAAAAGAGAATACGGAGGACAAACACAAATTTGTCGAAGCGGCCGCTATCGCCTTGAATCGCGATCGATCGACACGCGCGTTAACTGTTTTTCTCCTCCTTTGAGGATCCGGCTAGTCATGCACTTATTCCACGCCATGGACAGCCTCCTCCAAGAGAAGGGGTAATTGGAAAACCCAGCCGCGCCGTGCCGCCCGAATAATTGCGAACGGGAACTCCGCCGAGTATATGCGCTTGAAGGGCGCACAAATCTTTGACGCTGTGTGCGCTCCTATCCGGAATCCCTCTCACCACAATTACCCGCCCTGCTCACTTCTTTGTTTGGTATTTTTGCCCAAAGCAGCCGCTCCACGGTGAACTTCGGAGAGACGAGCGGATCGAGCAGAGTGGAAGGAACTATTATCGAGACGCTGCCACGGTTAATTAGAGCATCCCCCGACGCACGCAAGCTGTGAAGCCGGCGAATCGAAGCGGCCACCGATTCAGGTAGCAGCCTGAATCGTCGGCCGATTCATCCTGCTACCTGAATTGGCCGCCTGAATCGGCCGCCTATTTGTAGATGAGCCGGATACCTGAATCGAAGGGCAGCCGCTTCGATTCGGGTATCCGGGCTCATCTCCGAGTCCCAACACCCGCCACACGCAAGCCTCCGAAGCTGAGCGCTGAGCGTCGTGTCGGTGCGCGCGTGTGTGACCGCCAGCGCGCACATGCGCGTTCGAGCCTCTGTATAAAGCATACTCTGCAGCCAAGTCTCACACCTCAAAATTTCTACGAGATTTCCAAAGGGTTACGTATTTACACTTTTCGACATAGGCAATAATTCCATATAACTGTGTTCGATATATCTGTGTTCGACTGTACAGCTACAAAATCATGAAAGTGAAATGGAGGTGCTAATCGCGAATAAAGTACACGGCATTTTAACACGTACTAAAATGCTTTCCAAGTGGATTACTCTAGCTAGCGCACTCAAATTTTCTGGATGAATCTCTTAACGCATTTTCACTGTTTTGCGTGCGCCCCGTGTAAGTACACCCACATTTGCAGAAATGTTAAGGTGAGCTCAAGACCTCTGGGAAGAGGCTACTGTGTGTAAGATGCGGGCCAGCGAAGTACAGGTTTCGAAGTTCGACAGTTGGGCAGCTGGTAGTGTTTCTTGAAAATTTTCTGTCTTGACACGGACTCAACAAAAAAGAAATAGGCAAACGATAGCGCTGTCGTCTGTCTGGTTTCTTCTTCTTGGGTCCCTGTCGAGTGTGCGCCACTTCAAGATATTCAAGTCTAGCTTGAAGCGTTTGGGAGAAGCGCGCATTTGTTCCGACGGAGACCTACGAGTACTGAAGTACGGTGGCTGGTCTATTTGCTTCGTGTCAGCCAGGTATGATCTTTCTGTTTTGTAGAAACATAAAAACCCTGCATTAAATTAAGAAATAACTGTGATCAAAGGTGCAGTCAGAGGTAACAGGAGGGACCTTCGAGGAGCTTTCCCAGCTGCGACGTTTTTTTGCGATATCATCGATGAACTCACTGAACTATTTTGCCTATAGTGCCCTAACGCTGAGCACACCTCTTTACGCTCTGTCCTTGCATTTACCCTTCTTTGTCTGCTTTCTTTTCTTTTCGTTGTTCCCGTTTCACACTTGTCGGATAGCATACTAGTTCATAGCCTGGGTAACACTCCCGCCTTTCCTTTATCTTCTTTCCTTCATTTCTTGCCTGCGGCTATTCAAGCTAGTCCACGACTCCTCGTTGGGATATAGGGCCCAGGAAAAGTATAGTGAGAAGCACGTGTTTAATGCCGACTAGTTGAAAGTACAAAAGAAAAAAAAGCATTAAAAAAAACTTCCACATCGGGACAGATCTGCACGCTCTAGTGTTGAAGCGGCGTCTCCGTATATGGAGTCGCCACGTCCAAGGTACAGATTTATGAAGTATGTGAGAACAAGTTCTCCCGCTTGAAGGAACTCACTGTAGATTATTCAGACACATGGACATCCGAGGAAATATTTTCGCTCATGCTCACTTGGCTGTTCACAATCTGAACAGGTAAATCCAGAATTAAGAAATGTCAGCTCTAAGCCACCGTCCAAATTAAAACAACATTGTTGGAATTCCTAAGCAAGGCCTAAGCAAGGAAAGGCAGCAAAGGGACGTCGAAAATGTTTTCACGAAAAAAAAAAAAAAAAATCAGAACGAGTCTGATTGCAGCTCGCGAGGCAGCAACCGAAGCCCCGACGTCGGTAAAACGACTGTTGATGAACTTGAAGCATGCATTTGACGCTTCAGACTCCCATAAAAAATGCTGGCGCCTGTTAACTCTGCACGGCCTCGTTGGTTCTAAGTGCCCTTGAAATAGCGTACGAGGGAACCTAGATCATGAAGGTACCATGGGCTAAAGATTGCAGTGAAGACGCAGTTGTACTGCGGTTCCGAGAACCGCAATTCGAAGAGAGCGTGAGTTCCCGATCTGTCAAAACAAATGCCTATAGGGCGGGCAGAAAAATCGCCCGCTAAACGTTTATGTGAATACATGTATATGATTATTTATCAGTCAGTACGGTATAATTTTATTGCAGCATGAAAAAACTAGCGACCGAAAAGAAGCTTGTTTTTGTTTGACAATATTTCAAAATTTACGTTGTATATATGATATCCTGACAAAAGGTCAACTGAGATGCGCGATTTAACTCTGAAATTCAAACTTTGTAAAGTGAAAACTCATGTACATCCTCGTTCAAGACTGATCCATCAATATTTGGGTTATTAAAAATGGGACCTATTTCATGATGCAAATTACTTATTTCTGACACTGACCGATAAAGCAGGTGAATATTTCAGCTGTCTGCTTATGTTCCCGCTCATTCACGGCGAAAGTAAAAATGTTATTTACCCAAAACCTCTCCAGACAATAATATAACCGTATTTTAATTAAAAAGCAAGCGCTGTTGCGGATGTTGAAAGCTGAGAAAATGATCGCACGAGATAACTTGCGAATAATTTTCGGGAATCAGTGAAATTGCACAGTTTAAAACGGCTCTGTTATTTCAGCACGTGCCATCAAGGCATAAAGAATATAAAAAGAAGAAAAAAAAAGACCCAGAAACGCTCTCGCCTTAACCATTTCACCCTCCGGTATTTCATACACTGCACGTGCGCCTACAATGTTGCGCAAGTAAATCTTGCGAAATTTCTGGCCCTCTATAAAATGTTGGGCGCAGAAAATCCTTTGATAGGTTTAAAAAACTGCACAAATACCAGGGCAAGACAAGCATATTGTTTCGCAGGTTTCCTAACCTTCAATGGTTTTTAAGAGTAATATTCGATCTTTAGCGTCAATAGTTGCTGCAACACCAATGCCATCGGCACTGACGGCTGCCTAAAATAGGAGGAAAGGCGAGGACTCTTAGAAACTTGGCAAGTGGAAGTGACACCTGTCCAGGTATGAGTCATCGATATTTCACGCTCTGGTAATGAGATTCGTCATTCTCTAATAATGCGAATTCGGTCTTTCGAAACCCAGTTCTCGTTTACCCTCAGCACTGCAAGGGTTTTAAAACATATAAGACGATAAAATTGTCATTACTTTATCTCAACGGTATCGTCCCTTTCTTACAACAGTTTTTCTATATTTTTTTTATCTGTCAGAAGTACAGGTGTGCGACACGTCTCCGCAGTTTTTTGTCGAATGCTGGCTCCCGAAAAATCTCCAGGGGCTCTTGTGATTCGCACGCCGTCTCACTAGGCGCCCACTCAAAGTATGTCTCCCCCCGCGGTGCCTGAAATCTGCCACTGTAGTTAATCTGCCCATGTGGTTAACAAACTTTTCTGTCTGACTCGACCTCCCCGTACCTGCTCCAGCCACTCCTCTCATATGCTGTTATACGCCTCAAAGAGTGTTGGCTTGATTGTCTGGTATTAAAACTCGCATTCGTGAAGCAATTCCGACTTTTCAAGCTCCTAACGTCAATACTTTCGTGTTCAGAAGACGAAAAAGAACGCAAAATGTTTAACAGTATGACGCTACTTTTGTTTCTTAGTTTTACCCAGCAAAAAGGGCAACTAAAGGTCATTCGCCGCTTATTCACTTCCTTTCTGTCTGTGGTTGTTTCTTTCGTAAGGTAATAAAATCAAAATCAAGCGAGACTAGAGATGTAAAAGGGCATCGCGCGTAGAACGCAATTGCATAATAAAAGCAACGCTAAGCCGCGGAAATGGAAGAGGCGAAAAGAAGCGCGGAACCCCAGATAAATAAGATGCTTAATTTTATATATTAAAAGAGCTAGGCTTTTCACTTGTGCCGAGTTGGCTGTAATTAAACACGGAAACACCGAAAAAAAAAAACTCATGCCAATTAAATTTGGTAAGGGGAATCCTCTTCAAACGCGCCATACAAAGGAAGCTAGACCCTCTTATCGCAAACTTTACATCGGGGCGAAACTCCAACTTAGGCACAAAAAAAAATCGACAGCTTTGAAATTTTAAGATAGAGACAGTCGAATTATCTCACGAGCGCAGAACAACTTTGTTTTTCCGCGAAGAGGAGCAAGAGACGAGGCCACCGACATTTGTACTTTTATAACTGGTGGTCCAATGTTCGGACACTCTTTCTTTTCCTCTACAGGACACTCGCTATATAGCCCGTACCTTCACTTCGACCAAAAGAAGCCCAGGAAGTTGGGCTGGCGTGCAGAGTTCGTAATTAGCTTTATCTGTGCTTCCGTTCAGAAAAACTTTGTATACACCCGATGAGGTCATATGCGAGGCAAGAAACCTATCCTCAGACCATACGTTTTTTCGAAGACACTTATATTTCTTCTGTTTATCAGTTCGCTCAACTTGGAGAAGTACTTGAATCTCAGCTCGAAAATTCGGCTATACATCAATAAAAAATTAAACGCGTACACAAAAATGCAGAGCAGACCGCAGAAATCGGGAGATCTGTTATCATACAAATCATATTATAGCAGGCTACATTATCTTTCACTTCTGTCCTGGTAGGTTCCACTGTACCTGTCAACCATGTCTTATCAATTAATCCAAGCCTCCACTGTATGCAAGTTCTTTGATAGCATACACTTTAATGAAGCCATTAACTGGCCTCCCCGAACTGCAATACTTGATTGATTGATTGATTGATTGATTGATTGATTGATTGATTGATTGATTGATTGATTGATTGATTGATTGATTGATTGATTGATTGATTGATTGATTGATTGATTGATTGATTGATTGATTGATTGATTGATTGATTGTAGGGCTTAACGCGCCGACGCAACGCAGACGATGAGGTGCGCCGTAATGGGGGGCTGCGGATTAATTTTGACCACCTGGGGATCTTTAACGTGCGCCGAAATCTAGTACACACGGACGTTTTTTTTGCTTTTCGCCTCCATCAGAAAAGCGGCCGCCGCGGCCGGGAATCGAACCCGCGACCTCGTGCAACTGCAATACTTGATGTTATGTGTTTTTATTCAAATACGCTGCAGGCCCTAGCGGATGTTATAGGGATGCGGAGGAAAAAGATATTGCAGGCATTCTAACGAAATGGGAAAGACAATTCAAATCTTTTTACAGTATGTCCCAAAAAGCAAAGGGGGATAGGAAAGCAAATGGTTTAGAAAATAAACGCTCTTATAATTCTAACAACGCAAAATTTAGCATCAAGTTTTTCCTTTCGGACATGCTTGCTTAAACCCTCTAGTTCGTACTTTCCTGTCTGCGTTTCATTTGTACATAGCTGCATGCCGAAAGCCGGAACGTATCCTTCCCCGTTCATGTATTTTGATACAAGGGAGCAGATAAGGATACTCATACATCATACCTCATGATACAAATGACCATGCGCATACCTCTAACCACAAGCTACATACAAAAAGTTTGCAAACCGTCCTAGAGTTGTTGATTAACCGGTTCCAATTCCTCACTGTAAAAATTTCCTTTCATAAAGCTGGCCGTGCGACAATCATCATTAATCATTGTTCATTGCATAGGCAAGCCTTTCTTACCCAATTGGAAATAATGTTTGGCTGGCTGAATAAACCGCCGCTGCCAACCTACCTCAGTCACTTTACATTCTTGAGCTGCCTCTATCATTTTATTGTCGAATTAAATCCCACGAACTTGACTTTGCGCACGAAACCGTTCGCTGTTGCTTCCCATAGCCTCTTAAAAATAAAATAGTGGCCTAACTGAGAGGTCGTGAAAAGGAGAAGCCTCCCGGAGGCAAAATTACATCCCGTTTTCTTCTTCATAGTTTCGGTGCCTTTTCAGGAATTTCTGAACGCGCCATCCGTTCAGCAGACAACGGTATCTTAAATCCGCACTCCTTCCGAGACACGAGCTTTTACCTTTTATTTTCTGGACCAGGGCACGGCAAATGGTCTTTGGAAGACACACAAAGACGCTCCCCAAAGGAAGGACAGCAGATACAGCGGCAGGCGACCAGGCTTCCATTGCAAACGCTTTTCTCACTTGCCTCGAACTCTTTTTAACGCACAAAAGACGACAGAAAGGCGATGTACACTCCGGGATGTAGGGCGTACGCCACCCGAATCGAGCGGGCTATTTGAGACTGAGTTAGCAGCATCGCACGGACCGCCGTTGAACCTCGCATTCCCGCGGACACGCGAAATGGCGTCACGAAATTCCTATCACTCACTTGTCAAGGAGGCTTTGCGTTGTAGTCACCAACAGATACAAGATAACGTTATTTGACAATTTGTGATGTTAAATAAGAGGAGCAACAAGAAAAGAGTTTAGAATACTAGCGCTCTAACGTGGTCTCTAGTTTTGAGAAAGGGTGATTGGAGAGGAAGAAAATGTTTCAGACCTTACTAATCTATGTGGAGGCTGATGTTCTTCCCTGATATTCAGCTCTTTCTCTTTTGAACTTCCCTTCATGTGCTTCTTGTTTCGCAAGAGAAGATGCGTTGACATGGCGGTGGACGGACTGAAAGACCGGAGCGTTTAAAGGGCAAGCGTAGTGGTTGAAAATAAGGATCTGTTTTCCGAGCTGCGATCAATGAAATCAAAGGAAACGCCTTGGCCCGAGATCTATAGTACAGAGGAAACGCGGTGTGCAACGGCGCTTTTATCCACCACCGAAGTGTTTTTGCCCGCCGAGTTCATGTTGACGCGCAATAAACTGCACGAAGAGGCGCGTCTTTGTTGAATTCCGAGACGCTCCTTGAAGCGCAGGAGAGAGCACGCAGAAAAAGTGTGTCAGGCCTCCACCCGAATCCTTCTTTCCCGCGTCGGCCCGTTCGGGCCATCGTTCTTGGGGAGGAGGAGGAGGAGGAATAAACTTTTATTAAACAGCAAGGTGCTGGTGTCAGGGGCACCCGCCCGGTGAGAGGAGTCCTCAGTCCAGGACCCCTTGGAGGCTACCGGCCTTCTTCGCTCTCTCGACCAACGTTTGCTGGTCGGAGAGGTCAGAACTGGTCAGCATCTCCACCCACTGCTGAAAGGAGGGATTGGGGTTTGGTTTGAGCTGTGGCGTGTGGGAGCACTCCCAAACGATGTGGTATAGGGTGCCTGTCTGCGGGCAGTATTTGCAGCTGGCAGTGTATTGTGTCGGGTACATGGCGTGAAGTATGCTGTTCTGAGGATAAGTGTTTGTTTGGAGTCTCCGTAGCGTGGTGGCGTCTTCTTTGGCTAGTCGGTGGTCCGGCGCTGGATATTTGCGACGAGCCTGTCTGTAGTGTGATAATATTTCTGCGTATGTGTGAAGAGGCATAGACTGGGGATATGAATCTCTCTGTTCGTGTGGTTCCCTCTCGGAGACGGCCCGGTGTGAATGTTCTCGGGCTGCGGCGTGAGCCGCTTCGTTTCCTTCGAGGGCGGTGTGTCCGGGCGACCATACGATTTCTATGCTTGGCAATTGGGGGTGTCGTTGCAGTATGTGCAGAGCGGGTTTTGAAATTCTGCCATTTAAGTAGTTGCGGCACGCCGTCTGTGAGTCGGTGATGATGGTTATGTACTCTTTTCCAGTGGTGGCTGCGAGGGCAATTGCGGCTTCTTCTGCTATCTCCGTTGACTTTGTTAGGACGGTCGCTGCCGATAGCTCTTTTCCTGCTGCGTCGATTACGCTGATTGCGTGAGCCGGCTGGTCCTGGTAGGGCGATGCGTCTGTGTACCTGGTGGTCGGCACATGTTGAAACCGTTTGCGGATGTATCCGGTTCGAGCCTGCCGTCTTGCTTTGTTGTATTCGGGGTGCATATTACGGGGGATCGGTGCTATCCGTATGTTCTGTCGGATGATAGGTGGGATGCGCGTTTTCTGGTCCTGCTGAGAAGGAACGGGGTAGCCAAGTTGAGATAAAGTGAAGCGGCCGGCAGTGGTGAGGCGTAGTCGGCGGAATTGGGAAGTCTGATGTGCCTCACATATTTCTTCCCAGGTGTTGGATATTCCTAGTTGCAGGAGCTTCTTCGTCGAGGTTTTCGGGGGGAGACCGAGTGCTGTTTTGAATGCTTGTCGTATCATAACATTAAGCTTGGCAATTTCGGCGGGTTTCAGACTTAGATAGGGTGTTCCATAAGCAATTCGACTGATGAGAATAGCCTGTATTATGCGGATAGTATCCTTTTCTTTCAGCCCTGAGCGTCTTTGGGAAATCCTGTGTATAAGGTGCATTATTTGGGTAACAGTGCGTTGAAGTGGTAAGATGGTTTGCGATCCTGATCCGTCTCTAGGAATCGTCAAGCCAAGAATACGCAGGTGCGGTACGTTGGGGATGGTTTGTCCATCGATGGTAACTGTAGGGTCTGGTATAGTGTCCGCGTTCTTTTTGGATAGGGAAATTCCTTTTCTTGACATGTGGACAAGTGGCTCTTAAACGTTGTGAGCGGTGAATCGACTGAGTACCACGCGCAATCCTGCGGACGGGTAGTGAGCCGTACAGGCGTTGCAGACAAAAACGTATTAGATTGAACTAGAGCGACAACCGGGTCATCCGTGAAACATACGTTTGTGTTTCTTTTCTTTGTTTGTCTATGTTGTGTTGGTTCAAGAAGATATGCGACGGTGACGAGCCAAAGTACACCGGTTATAACTGTGGTCACCGGGCGGTAAAACCTGTACCGGAGCGGCAACCTCAAAGTGTCTGTGTCGTCGTCTTGTTGTCGGTTATCGACGAACAAACCAATGTCATCCCTTGCAAACGCATTAAAATCCGCTCCCCCACTTCTAGGCTAGGAGCAGGCATCCCTCCAACATTCTCCGCCATTCGCTCATCACTCTTATTCTTGAATCGAGGAGATGTATATAATCCGGCTCCTTCCATATTTTTAAAATTGTCAACTGAATTTGAGGCGTATAAATAAAGCGGGAGTCCACTTTCCGATGAACAATGAAAAATGATCTTTATTGACATCATGTACATAGTACACAATGCCGGAGGCCGGCAGACAACGCCATCTCAGGACAGCTTGACGGAGCTGCGGGCCCCCGTTTTGGCACCAGCGTACAACAGTGTTCTACAGTACAAAAAATAATAATAATAATCCGAGTAGAAATATGGCGTCCCTCGCTCAATTGAAAGAATGTAAAAAAACAGAAAACAACAACAACGATAACAACAAGAGAGGTAAAAGAAAAAAAGAAAGAAAAAAATGTGTACTGAAGAGATAAATCACTCAATACAGGACCCGAAGGAAAATGTGAGCCCAATATAAATATTCATGTTTTGCGCACAAACCATATACAAAAGAAAATGTACACCGGCGGATGTAGTAAATCACTCAATACATATAAACTACCTTCATAATACATGCACACAGATTTACATTACTCTATAATATATATAGAGTACACTGTGCATATAGAATTACACAAATCATTCAATACACGACCGAAAGGAAATATGAGCTGGTTATAAATCGCCATGCCTAGAGTACACAGACATATTCACTATGGCTGACACAGTTAGGTATGCGCGAGTTATTATATTTCATCAATGTAATTATAGAAAGGTACATATTGTATTGAAAGTGTTGCTTTCCAGCTGAAAGTTAAGTTCGTGTAAAGCATTGAGTAGCCTCGGAAGCCTGTTTCCTAGCATATGTCACCCATATGTTGTTCTACAAGTTTTAACGTTCCAAGTTTCGCAGCTTCGCGTTTTGCAAGGCTGAGAATTTTTTTTAAGGTTGGCAAGTTCAGTCAAGAATACATGTTTCCTCTTCATTTCTTGTTTGTAGGCTTTCGTTAATCTAAAGTTGTACATCTTCTCAAAAGGCATTACATTGTTCTTTTCAAACAACAGGTAGGTGTGATAATGTGAAGGCACGTCCTCTACAGCACGTAGAAACCTTTTTTGTAGATAATACATTTTTGTATGTTTTCTTGACTAGTGGATGCCCAAACTAGATGGCAGTAGTTTATTTTCTTGAGAAAAATAAAGAGTTGTAAATTGATATCATTATATGTCTCAGAAGGATCAGGCAATTCCGGTAAACTAGCCCCACTATTTGAGATAACTTACTTGATATTGTGTCGATGTGCTCGTTCCAAGATAGGTTTTCCTGGAAGACCAGTCCTAGTGTTTTAATGTTGGGTACAATATCAACCTGGGTCGAATTCAGCAGTATTTGTTGCGTCAATGTTACCTTCTTATTTTTACTTCTGAATATTACAGATTTGGTTTTGTTCGTGTTTATTTTAAGGTGGTTTTTCTCGGTCCAGCTATTTAGGTTTTCTAATACAAAATTTGCTTCGCCAACTAATTCGTCCGCTGAATTTCCTCGTACAAATATGCTGGTGCCATCAGCATAAATAATGAATTCAACGCTAGGGCTAATGCTGACCACATCATTAATATAGATATTAAAAAGAAACGGTCCCAAGATGCTCCCCTGTGGCACCAGAAGATAAACGCAGTAGATCGGAAAAACAGTCGTTGATAGGAACTACTTGTTTGCGGTGTTGCAGATAAGACGTAATTAGGTGCGCGGCATTCCCTCGAAAACCATAATGGTCAAGCTTTTTAATTCGAATTCGGTGATTTATGTGATCGAAAGCCTTAGAGTAAGCAATAAACAGCCCAAGAACCAACTCTCCTTCTTCAAGCGCTGCCAAAATTGACTGTTTTTGTTTTAGCAATGCCAACTCCGTACTAAGTCCTTTTACAGAAGCCAAACTGTGAGCAGTTTAAGAGACTGTGTTTCTCTTCAAAATCTGCAAGACGATGTAAAATAACTTTTTCTAGCACTTTTGACATGACCGGCAGTATAGACACGGGACGGTAATTTGCCATGTCGTTTTTGTTTCCTTTTTTTATGTAACGCTGTTACACGGGCTACTTGCATTTTACGAGGGAAAACAGCCTGGCACAAACACAGGTTCAAAATATGGGTAAGTATAGGTTTCAGCAAATCGGAGGAGTACTTTATGGGTTTAATTTGGAAGCCATCGATGTCTTAAGCCGCACTGGTTTTTAATGTGGACTACTTGACTACTATAGACCACTTCATATTCATACTTCATATTCATGCTTCATATTATATTGACTACATCAGCTTCAGTAACTGGTTTCAGGAAAATAGAGCTGCTGTTATGCGCAATATTTTCCACGTCCTTCTGCGCAGTAGCAGGGTGTGAAACACCTACAAAGTATTGATTAAACGCGTCTGCCAGAGACTTCCCTGTCAGCTGTACGTCGTTCACAATTACTTTGCTCACTTTATCGGATGGGATGTTACGTTTTAAGATGGAGTTTAATCTTTTCCTGGTAAGATTGCCGCGCCCGTCAGCAGATTGAAATTGGTTAGAGTATTAGTCACACCTCGCTTTTTTGAGTCCTTATTGATGCAGTTACGATTTTTTTTTGAAATCTCGAAATAACTCCGGGTCTTCGCTTTTATTGAATTGCCTGTGAAGCTTGTTTTTTTCTTGTATTCTTTTCATAAGCTCTAGGCTAACCCATGGTTTCCGTATGTTTTTCCGTCTTTTAATGTGCACATAAGGAAAGCAAGACTCATAGATAGAGCTGAAAATGGCGAGAAATGTTTCGTAGGAACTGTTTGCATCATTACAAGACAACACATCATACCAATCCACTAACTCTATTCTTTCCCGAAACGTCAACAAGGCTAATCAGAAATTTTTTGCACTTTTTGTATTGACTGTTATATCTTCCGCAAGTTTTGTTTACAGCAAATGAATATCGGCAAGTGATCGCTAAGGTCACACGTCAATACACCGGCTTTGATCTTATCGATGTCTAAATTAGTAAAAAACATATCAATAAGGGATGATGACTCAGCCGTCACTTTGTGGGTACATCTATTACGTTTATAAGACCGTAAACCTTCAACAGAACATTGAGATTGCATGCCATGGCATCATTTTTCAGTGTATCTATATTTAAGTCACCACAACATACAAAAGAGAGGCGATTACGAGTAGAAAATTCAAAACATTTTTCCAGGTTATCTAGAAAATTTGACACCGAGCCACGTGGAGGACGGTAGCAGACTGTTATAACAGTGTTGTCTACTTTTAATGACATTATTTCACAATCGTTTGTACTTACAGAGAACTCTTGAAGTAGTTCGCAAGTAAATTCTTTTTTTACTGAAATGCATATGCCACCACCTCGTCTTTTGGAGCGGTTTAAGTAAAACTTTGAAGTGAAACTTAAGTATAACTTTCCCATTTCCCATTTCCTCAGGCTGCTAGTAATGATTGTGATGATGATGACTCCGGGCGCGGCAGAAGTTTCGCTTGTTGCCAAGCGCTCCTAATATTCAATCGTATGCTTATCTATTTGTATAGTTTTTAGTTTTCACAATATTCTGGATAAATGCGCACTGTTAGTAAGATGGCTGCCTGTCAAGAGAGAATAAAATCTTCTTTCACACAACACCGCTGTTCCTACCAACTGTAGAGAAGGGTTACTCATTCCAACACTCTACTAAACCTGATATAGCTGCGGGTCGTCAAATAATGATCAGATTTCCGCTATGGTGGAGAGCCTGGCGCAGTCGGCCTCCTCCAGAGTTAATTTCTGAGCACGATGGCTTCTAAGGCCTATTCAATGTGACGCGATGACGATAGGAATACCCAGGCTCACAAATGATTAGTGTTAAATATGTCGAAACGCGAAACACCAACCCAAAATCGGTTGAAAACAATTTCGCAATGCGAAACCATAAAAGCGGGATTCAATGGAGACTTAACGAAACGTGGATAGACATTACGTGTTAAAAGTCAAGTATTTTTTACTACATTTTTGAGTAAATTACGTTGCACTCTAGGTAATTAGAACATCGTGTGTGATTAGCAACGAAGCGTAATTACGTTTTAGAGTAAATATCACCAGCAATAATTGTTGCGCGTGACAATGTCTGCTCGCTTGTTTTGTGCGCCTCTTCCTGGTGCTCGAGGTGACACCACCAAGTACTGTTCAGTCAGACTAATACCAACTTTTCTTGCTCTGCGCTCTGACTATCCTCGAGAAATATTCTGACACGGAGACGCAGCACAGTATCTGTGTATTTATTTGGTCATGTAAGCATTGTGTGCGTGAAAAAAACACTAATACGTTATTCCGAATAGCTGCAACATTTGACGAATTCGTTACTAAAATTGCTTTACGCGTGTATCAGCGTAAGCACTACGTTAGAGATTTTGGGCTTGTTCGGAGTAGGTGCTATGCGTTTCGATTAGAGAGACTTGGATAACGAATTGACCCTAGTCTTGAGTGTTCTTACAACCTATCGATTCAAGTCCTTTCAAGCGGAAGGACATCAAGTCGCGGTTAATAATGCGGTCAGAAAAATCAGATATCCAAACATAGATACTCGCTCAATGATAAAAGCTGTGGTTGATTTCTCTGTCATAGAAATCCGTAAAACACGAAAGTGAAATGTGCAGCGAAATCTGCAGCTGAGCATGACTTGCGAGTAGGCGGCTGTGTTGTGGGTGTGCTTGGCGAGCGTCGTCCTGCTGCCGGGTCGCTTCTGCAAGAGTGTACTGGCGTCATTTCCGTGACGGATATGACGTCAGTGAAATCTTAGTTTATACCGGCATAAAACACTTTCGTGTTATAATATAAAACCTGAAAACGAACAACCCTAAGTATAACGTACTTTTTAGTACCAAAGGTTGCTTCCCTGCAAGAAGACCCTGTGTGCAGGGGTGCACCCTTTACAGGATGCTTGCTCCGTTGTACTGGCGTCACTTCCGTGACAGCTAAGACGTCAGCGAAATCTTTGTGTATCCGGGAATAAAACACTTTGTGTTAAAAAGCAACAACTGCAGAGAAATATCGACGCACAGAGGTGTTGGTTTCTTTAGTTTCCGTCAGAAAAGTGGCTGCACAAGTCTGGAATCGTTTCCGCGACACCGTGGTCAGTTTCTCAACGCCTGGTAGCAAGTGAACTTCAGCAGAAGTCTGTTTCCCCTTGATGATTCGAAAATTGGTTAGAAAGTAACGTATACTTTGTTTTGCTGAATTTCTAAAAGAAGGGCTTCGGCGTGTCTCTCTCTCCAACCCATTCTGTGTCCAAAAATTAAACGAGAATGCGCCCCAAATGTAACATCCTGGTATTTCTGTTGATTTGGAACTTCTCATTAATTTCTTGTTCCTCCGTATGCTCTCTGCCGCCACGCATAAACATTCCCCCGAGCCACCTTGCCTGGGAAATCTCGACTCATTTGGAACCTTTGCCACCACGTATGAATTACAGCTAGCCTGAAATGCCCTGTCGTCGCAGCGGTCTCGTGTCGGCTCAGGGCTGGTGCCGATTGGCCTGGTGCCCACCTCGACCGTGTTGGAAAAACAACGGGTCAGAGCAGCCTGGGGCTCCACGTGTACCTTGCTGGGGAAACTGACCCCAAATAGTGTTGTTGCTTTTATTCAGCGTTTGCTCGGGAACTACATTCTCATTCTTCGTGTTAGTCTCTGTCAGGCCTTCTGTCTATCTCTTCCTTTTTTTTTTCCTTTAAGTTTTAAGTTTTGTTCGTTGTTTTCATTTTTGTAACCCTTCCTTTCCTTCTTTTTCTTGATTTTCTTCTTTCACTTTCTTGTTTCTTCTCTTATTTCGCGACTTTCTGGTTGTCTTTTCTTGTCTTTTCTTGTATTTTCTTGGTTGTCTTTTCTGGTTGTCTTTTCTATTTTCTTGAGTTATTTCCTTCTCATTTTACAAATTATTTTTATAATGCTACTTGAGGGGAGCAGCAGGCGGAAAAACGTTTAGTTGAGCCAATAATACTTAACTTTATCGTTTTTGGTGCGTTTTCTGAGTGGTGTCGTTTCGTTCCCTTCTCCCGAGCTAACGGGTGCTTGGAATCGGGACCGTAATCGCAGCGGTGGCGGAGGCCATTGAATCTGCGCCAAGTTCCTTGCCGTAGTTGCGTAATGTTTGATAGGGGGGAAATACGATAACACCTGCCCACGTACACTTGGGCTGGAGGTCTAAGCTAGAGCTCGCTTTGCTCTCCTCGATGAGTCAAAAAGCGACGGCAGTTTTATTTAAAGCTGACCTCCAGAAAAAATATACCGTAAAAACCCGCGTATAATACGAACCCGCGTATAATACGAGGTGTAATTCGGGGACATCAAAATCAGAAAAAAAGTTTTCATCCGCATATAATGCGAAATAAAGAGCACATAAAACATTTATTTGCACTGCAGTTACCGTTCAGTGTTTGTCAGTTTTCGCTGGCACCGTCTCCCGACGTCCGTTTAGTCATCGTCAGGGTCGCTGCCGCTGTCTGCTGAAGTCGCCTTGTCGGAAATGTCTTCCCACAGAAAGTGGTCCTCAGTGCTATCAAGGGCGTTCGAGGTGCCGCATTTCTTAAAAGAGCGACTGACGAGCTCCTCTGGAATGCTGGCCCACGCATCCGCGATCCAGCCACAAAGCACCGCTGGAGAAACCCGCGTCAGCCATTCGGTAGCTGTCACTTACGGGTATCCTGTCCTCATCCACTCTTGGTAGCAGGACCCGATGCAGTCTTTGAGAGGCTTGTTGATGCAAATGTCTAGCGGTTGCAGCTGCTGGGATGTCATTCCTCCTGGCATGACAATGAGTTCGGTGCGGGGTTCGTGCAACAACTTCTTCACGGAATCGGCCAGGTGGCAGCGAAAGGCGTCCAACACGAGCACTGACGGGAATCCCCAACAGTGCTCCAGGCCGCCGACACCACACAAACTTTATCCAGTCAAGCACCAGTTGCTTTCTCCACCCACGAATGCTGCCTTCGGTAACGCCGAACTGCCGGCCTGCAGCGCAATTTCTGATGGTCTCGGCACATAAAATAACTTTTCTTTTAATTGCAGCCGAATACTGTTTTAGTGCACCCGACATCTTGATAGACTTGCGGTGAACGTGCCGAGATCCTTCGCGTAGTCAAAACAATCAAAATGGCACCGGCTGAGAGAAGCAGCAGCCAGCTAACGCCACAGCAAGATGGCGCTCCCTCCGCTGAAACCGAAAGTGCAAATTCTCGGGGGAAAACTTTGGGATCCACATATAATACGAGGCACAAATTTAACAGAGTAAAATTTGGAAAAAAACCTCGTATTATACGCGGGTTTTTACGGTAATGGAAGTTGAAGCAAGTCTGCAACAAGAGGGTTGGGAAGAAAGTTGAAAAAGGAAAAGAAATACCAAACAAATCAACAAGCAAACAAGCAAGTAAGAAAGCAGACAGACAGACAGACAGACAGACCGACCGACAGACAGACGGACAGACAGACAGACAGACAGACAGACAGACAGATGGACGGACGGACGGACGGACGGACGGACGGACGGACGGATGGACGGACGGACGGACGGACGGATGGACGGACGGACGGACGGACGGACGGACGGACAGACAGACAGAGACAAAAAGAAATAAAACAGCCATATTGGTACTGTTGAGACTGGACGCGAATGTAATGCCCGTTCTCAAATAAGGAGGCAACACGCGCGCTTTCTCCCATTCCATACATATACGGCGCCCCGTAATCGGACAGCTCGCCATGTATATAATGACCAACATTGACCAACAATGACCAACTGATTTTTCCCTTCTTTCTGCTGGCAGCGAAATTTCCCTGAGCACCCTTTCTGCGCTGTTGTCCTCAACGTACAGTGGTCGACGTGAACGCGAGGAAACAAAGAAGAGTAACAGCGCGTTTGAATTGCTTATTCACGTCGCCGTATAACTATTGTTTGAACAAATTAAGGCAGCACTCGCTGCTCTATTTTACTCGCGCCTGCACCGATGATGGAGGCCATTCTTTTTTGATCAATCGCAGTTCGATTACACAGGCGCGCTCTCCGTGTACAGTACCCGTTGGTTTGTTACATAGGGAGATAAAATGTAATCACCTTCGTCGTTGTGATCACTTTAGAGGCTGTTGCTCCATTCAGTATTTTTCTTTCGATTCCGCAGATCTAATTAAGGCACCATGCAGAACAACGGTCTTTGTGGGCTGATTCAATGTGAAATTATGAGCAGCGAACAATCGGCTCCAGAATCTTTTGTGACGCCGATTAGACACGGCAAACACGACTGCTCTTTCCCATCGCCGAGCGCACGTGCCGTCGGGGGAAAAAAAGCAAAACACACTGTAGCGCTTTTTATCTCTTGTTCTTTGGAACATTAAGTGCAGGTTTATTAGCTATAACAGCTTCTCCGGTCGTACTGTCAAGGCCATCCACTCTTCCCAGACTACGGCGAAGCAGTGTTTCATAGGAGAGACAAAGTCAAAGGGAAGGAACGGGAAACAACTCATATTTTTTGTTTTTGTGAACCGTTTTATAGTCCATGAATTGTAGAGTTCAGGTGGGAATGTCTCAATTGCATCGTCGTGTGACGCATGAAAAATTTAAATCTGCTGTTTATTGCAAGCTAAAATAACGTACTCATTTGTTGGTGTTATACACTATAAAGCTACAAAAAAACAGAATTTTCACCTGTTTTTGGGGTAAAATATTTGATTTTCGGAGCGACGTATAGAAAAAAAAAAACTCCCCCCACCTCCCCGAAGGGGATCGTGCGGAAATGCGAATGCATCGGGTGCACCGATGAGTGCGCTGCGGCAAGCAGTAACAGAGAGAGGCGTGCGCTCCACTGCATTTATATACATTTTCCGAGCGCAGCGAGCGGAGAGAGGGTACGCGGAGAGGAGAGAGAGACCCGCGCAACACGCCCGCTCCGCGCGCGAGCTCTCTCTCCCGCCGAGCTCCGCGATGCGAGCGCCCTCACACGCCCGAGCGCGCTCCTCCTCTCCCCTTGCCCTCCGCTACTCCCGCCCGAGCTACCACCCGCTAAGAAATGCATTCGCATTTAAAAAGACTGCAGCGGCGCGGGTCCGCCGCGCCGAGACGACGACGACGACGACGAAGGCAGAACTACGAGGCGCGCGCTCACGTGCGCTCGCGCTGGAGGAATGCAGGCGCACCCCGACGGAGCACGACAACCCCCGACTAAGAAATGCATTCGCATTTAAAAGTAAATGCCCGCTTGCACCATGGTGCAAGCCTGATGTCACAGCGGAGCTGTGTTCGTCTCCCTACGCTAAACTCGACGGGCGTCACATAAGTCACTGAGAAACATTTACCGTGTATATATATTTATGGCACTCGTCCCCAGACGACCAAATCAAACGCAAAGTAAAGTATATGAGTGCTTTATTTGTACGGTGCCCTCCTTAGAGTCTTCGTATACTTCATCGTCCGCCGCCGCAAAGTCTTCATCGAGCACTCACTTGCCGTTTGAGACCTGCACTGCTACTTCTTCCTGTGGTTCTTCTGGGCCATTGAATTCTCGCCTGGCAGCGCGGCGCGCTTCCTGATAAGCCGCCTCTTATTCGATCGTCCGGATCGTCTTTGGTCGCCCAATCCCCTATGTGCGCAGCACAGTGTCAGAAAAAGTTTTGCTGCCACCGCAGAAAAAGTCAGAAAAACTTTTGCTGCTGCTGTCCCGAGGTTTATGAGCACAGGTTGTTTGCCCTGGCAACGCGGAGCCAGTGACGTCAGGAGCAGACGAAAGTCGTTTTGTCGGCGACGCTGTTTCCTCAAACGCTGACTGGCACGTGCGCTCTGTATTCTTTTTTTTTTTTCTTTTCGTGAGCCCCTCACGTGGCGCAAGCCTGGACGACGCCGGACGCTCTTCACGAAACACACGCTCACTTGCGCTCGGTATTTGGTTTTTTATGTGTGTTCACGAATGGCGCAGCCACGAGCTTAAACAGTTACGCTGTTAAAATTAGGGAAAGCTGGGAGCGCAACCAGTGTTGGCAAACCTACACTTGAAAAGGGGCAAGGTGATGAACATGAAGGTGGAGAGATAAAGGAAATAAGCAGTTGTAGAACAAAAACGAAACGCTTCCGCCTGCTTACGCCTGCGGCGAAAGATCTATCTATAAGGCTGTACAGTACGGCCACTGATTCCACGCTTGAAAAAAATTGCCTCGCTCTTTGTTTACTACTTTTTCAGCTGACCAAAAAGAGAGCGAATAAAGTATGCATAATATGGGACCGATATTGGGGGATTAAAAATAGACCCTCTCCCAAACGTGAATTCCTCTCTGCATACCCCAGGTGGCGCTGTAGTTCCAACATCAACTTGCGCTGGCTCGCACATCCAAATCAGCCGCCATTTTGCCATAGGCGAAATGGCGGCTGAAGCCAAGGCGGCTGGCGGCCGTCGCCATGGCTTCCCTACCTTCTTTCGCCGCGAGAAGCGATGCCTGCGCTGCCATTCCGGGAAACAATTGTGGAGATTACCGATTGTAAGTACAGGGTTGGCTGCGTTTATTACGTGCAACGCTTAATTTTCGCGGTGCCATACGCAATTTAAACAGGAGTTTTTTTTTTTTTTTCGGTATGCGAACAAACGAACAACAATCGCCGAAAACGCATTGCTGCCGGTGTTCTAGAGTGACTAGATATCCGGCCGTGATCTTTTGCACAGCGCATTAAGTATTGCGGCGTTAGCCCATCAACACTGACGTGCACAGCTGAGCGCAGAAACCGGATAGTGGTGCACGCTTTACTCATGGAGCGTATTGGCAGAACGATGACGCAATGAACAGCTGTGCGCCAAAGCTAATGCGGATGAAAAACAACTGGCACACCGCGCGCTAAGGCGGGTAATATCCGCTTTTGTTTCCCCACCCGGTAGCGCAGGCATGCAGCGCTTATTACGGTCAAACAAGGCGTGGAAACCAAGGCAGCGGGCACAGCTAGGAGGGACACAGCCATCGCGCTGATACGGGCCGCGCGTGCTCACATTCTACCGGTCTCAAACCAGGCGTTATCACTAGGTATCTCCCGGGCAGTCCGGGGCACGCCGCTCGAGCGTTATAGACAAGCCCAAGCCAACTTAGTTCTCTAATATAAGCTTTATTCCGCTGATGTTTGTTTCCTAGTCCAAGAAGTTCGCTCTCTATCCTGCGTGCGTGCATGTGCGTGTGCGTCCGCGCGCGTTCTTGAGGTTGTATTTCCTCCGTACAAACACTGAGCCCGTAGTTCCTTAACCTCTATCCCTGGGTACGGTATAGTTTGGGAGGTTTCAGTATACATTTTTTCAGCACCGTGAGAAAAGAGACTAAGTAGAAGGGACGCGAACGTGACGAAGCGCCGCTACGAAATGCTTCACCTACAACCTAAACACATGATACTGAAATAGAAACCGACATTAAATGGCATCGAGATGGCCTGCAATTTGGCGATCTGCATGTGTTATACTGGCTTTAATGCCTCGAAAACGGGAATTTACTTCGCTTCTGTCGACGCTATCGATGGGTAGCTAACGCGTTTGTTGTTGTTTCGCAATCGCGAAAGCCTGCGGCAGCTTTATACTCTGGTCATGTGTAGCGATGAACACTACATTGTGGTGCAGTTGAGGCACTACATTCAGTTGTGACGAGGATGCGCATGGGAGGTGGTGTATTTACACGTATACATTCAGTCCAGGAAAAAAATCCCGGGCCATCTCCACTAATGTGAAATCTGGGGAGGGGCGAAGCATGCAGTGTAAAAGTGTATTTTTGGCGCCTTTGCATTTTTGCACACGGAGGTGAAACCATTGGGGGTAGAGGTATACAGATTTGTTGTAAAAGTCTGTTTTCTTTGAAGCACGAAGCTCTCTAGCGCGAGGCTTAAATAAGTGTCCCGGTGTTTTTTAGCACGCGACACGCTCCAGCGCGAGG
Source organism: Haemaphysalis longicornis (assembly GCF_048455015.1). Lineage (NCBI taxonomy): Eukaryota > Metazoa > Arthropoda > Arachnida > Ixodida > Ixodidae > Haemaphysalis > Haemaphysalis longicornis. The sequence goes on from NW_027526204.1 coordinate 136,592,640, forward strand.
CGTAAAGTAGTTTCGCGCTGTTTTACTACCGTGACTACATGAGGCGAACGACGATTACGCCGACGACGACGACGACACGAGAAGCCAACAACCCCAGCCCGTCAAAGGCGTCGCTGCAAGGGAAGGCAAAAAGGCTGTGAAGATCTCTCTGAGAAAGAGAGAGAGAGAGAACAATTTTATTGAGAGAAACAAAACTGCGGTGACTATGTGCCGGATGAGGTGGTTCTCTCTTCACGGGACCCATATGCTTCCATGGCCGCCTGGCCCCTGGAGATCAGGACGAGCTATTCTTCCAAGGCGGGGCTGGTTAGCAAGGTCTCCGATTGCTCGTTAAGGGGTGTGTGAAGGGCGGTGGAGGGTTGGGTAAGGGGTGGGGGGATGGTTTCGAAGAAATCGCACCCTCCAGTGAGGTGATGTTCGTGATCTGTTCCGTTGGGTTCTTGGTCTTGCTCAGCGCCGTTGCCACATTGCCGTTGTTCTGGAAGATCACTCACAGGATTCGGGCTTGCGTTGTCGGCGTTACGTCCATCCCGCCTATGGTAATACGCGTGTTCTCTTGCTCTCCTTTTTTTCTTCGTGGCTGTATGATTAGGAGCTCTGACTATTGCGGCGAGCAGCCGAGGCCACATGTTTTTGCATAGCCGTGTGCGGTCTCGGCCGCCCTCTGAATGCTTCGTCTTCTTCGACGGCAGCCCCTGTTTATGTCTCCTTCTCTTCGATTCATGACAGCGCTGGGAGAATGGCTCGCTGACCATGTACAGTCACTGTCTTTTGGACCCTTGTCTGTAGTGCTCTAACCTATGTACTTTTCTTACGCACTTCGATGAACTCCTTCTTCTTCTTCCATGGCTCATTTTCCTCGTTCCTTGTGTCCAAGCTCTTCGAAACAATATAGACATATTTGGGTATTAGTATTCTCAATAATTGCTCGTTAATGCAGTATGTCTTGAATTGGGTGACTTGATTGAATAAAAGCTTATTTAAACGGTTGTTGCAGTTGTCGCCGGCCTCCTCCGTCCTTGAATCCGTGGTAATCAGTTGCCCGCGCCACCCTGATGTTAGTAGCTAGTGTTGTACATCCAGGATCAAGTTGATCTTTTCAGTCGTCCTGCTAAGAATAAGTTTACATTATTAGAAATTAATTAGAATGCGCACTCATGAGAGCGTTCGGGTCATACGAAAACAAATCCAAGAGTTGCGGCACATCCTCGGTGGAGCATATAACACATGATGCAAGCTATCGTATGCATGCTTCGAACATTGCTTTGCAGTATTGCAGAAACTCGTACATTTATAATATGCCTAAATTGCAAACACTCGTACATTTATGATATGCCGACGAGTATTTACCTCTTCATTTGCTCATTTGTAGCACATATGTTTGTATGTATCCACTCTTTTGTTTTCGATTGTATCCTTGTGCTTGCCTCATACCTGTATGAATACCCGCATATCAAGCTTGTGTTTAGGATAACCAAAAATGTGTCGTGTTTCAAGTCTGTGTTAAGTGTACGTTATGAAAGTGTATGATGAGTCTTTCTTTCGTTGTTTCCGATAGCAATTGTGGGGCAGAAAGCCCGTCAAGCTATTTCTGTAGCTTTTTGTTTCTGTCCTGGCATTTTTTATGAATGTAAAAAAAACTGCTAAATAAACCGAATTGAAATTGAAATGGAAATGGTTTCTCTTTTTCTATCCACTATGCGGTTATACCCACGCATCTGGACGTGGTGCGATCGGTCTGTTTGTGGAATGCGCCGCATATATTTCCAACGACGGTGCAACCTATAAAAGACAGCACCGCACCAGTCGAGTGCACTTGCAGCAGTGGCAGCGTGCGACCACTGCGTAATCTTCCTTTGGCCCTTTGCAGGTTAGCGCACTTTTCTCACGGCCTGTTGATATTTTTCTGTCGCTGCTACTGCTGCTCTCCATGTCGGGTTTTGTCACGAGAGTGATGACGAAGACTTTCAGAAACTGTTTCTAGATTTTAAGGAGGAGTTCCGAACGAAATTTAAGTCGTTTAAGGACGCAATGGAGCGGGCGCTTCACTCAGAAGAACGAGGTCTTCGGACGGAAATGGACCAAATGAAGGTTGTTCTGAATCATATCAGTAAGTGCCTTGACGAGGCAAACGAGCGGCTGGAAGATACGCTAAAGGAAAATAAAAGTTTTAAAAACGAAAACAAAGAGCTGCGACAGCGCATCTACGTGCTGAACAAGGACCTCTCCGAATGTCAGGCCAACCTCATTAAGTCTGAACAATACACCCGAAATAAAAAATTTTGAGGTTAAAGGTGTTATCCAAGAACAAAACGAAAGCATCCCCGAGATTCTGGAAGTGATTGGGAAGGCCCTTGGTGAGCCGATATTCCCGTTTCATTTCCCCCGGTTGAATAAGAACGGTTTCCTCCCAAGCCCGAAAATTGGCGGGACACACGGACATGGTTTTTGGAAGAAAGCGGCAGTTATGTACGAGCTCGATTCATAGGTCGGCAAAACAGAAAAAAACTCACTCAAAATCAATCACAATTTTTTTCATTAACGCTGTACTCAATCAAACTCAGACTCAAAAAGCTCGTCTGTTCTCAAAATCACTCATACTCACTCATCACATACTCATTTGAAATTGTACTCACTTGTAATCAAACTCATTTGCCCTCACGAGTATTCGTACTCAACCTGTACTAATGAGTACTCAATCTGTAATCATGAGTACTCAATCAGCACTCACGAGTACTCAATCTTCTATACTCATGAGTACTCAATCTGTATTCATGAGTACTCAATTTGTACTACTCACAAATACTCAACTCAATACTCAATACACCCAAATTCTGCCGGTCCCTGAAGAAACTCGACAGTGGATGGCACTCATGTCTTGTCACATGTCGGAGGTGCACACGAAGAGGTTCTTGTGCGAGGTAGACTTGAATTGGGCAGACTCGCGCTTCTGCAATCGTTCCACGTGTTGATGTGCACCGAGGCAACCCCAAAAAGATTCGTAGGGCTTGTGCCTGTGCACTTTGAAGCACGCGTAATGACGATCGCCGAAGGTTACACAGCATAGGGGCACTGTATTGTAAATAGCCAATAAAGAGCGCCTGTAAAGGCGCAACAGCGATGAAACCGATGGGCCCCATGATTTCCCTGCCATATGTTGAAGGACGTGGGTGAAACTTTGTAATTTTCTTCTTAGTGCAGATACATGTTTTGACCATGACAGATCTCTATCAATTGTCACGCCGAGAAATTTATGATGCGTGACACATGGAATAGCAGCTCCTTCGATCTTTACCGGGTAGCATATCATGGGTTTTGATTCCCTTCAGATTTGCAGTCGCCAAAATATCAGAAGTGCCTCAATGGGTTGTACCTGATCTACAGGTGCGGTTGTCGATTCCTGGAATCGGAAAAAAATCGCACATGGCGTCTTCGGTCTTAAGACAACTTTCACTATTTTACACCACTGAAATGTACGGAGAGGCGTCGCATGTTTTTGTGGACGGCTCGGTCACGGCGTCTTCGTCGGCAGCGGCAGTGGTTATGCCTGGGAAGGACCTGATCCAACGTTTCAAGATTGCTTACAGGACGTCGTCTACCGCAGCAGAACTGGTCGGTTTACGCGAAGCGCTCCGCATCATTTCTTGTGAAAGGCCACAGCAGTGGATTATTTTTTGTGACTGCAAACCAGCGCTGCAGGTACTAAGGTACCCAATGAAGCGAGGCGCGTACGATCAGCTGACCACTGATGTCGCTATCTTGTTTAAAGAGTTGAATGAAAAGGGCCACAGGGTGGTGCTTCAGTGGATACCAAGTCACTGTGGCATCGCTGGAAATGAGTTGGCGGATGCAGAAGCACAGCAGGCACACCACAATGGAACTCTCCTGTCTATACCGATCACAAAGCCGGATGCTAACGCGGTACTCTATGGAGCACGTAAACAAGCTGCAGCCTTGCATTCGTCGGACCCACAGAATCGACATGAACGCCTTCACAAGCTCGATCCAGAGCGGAAGTTCTGGGTCAGTCATGCTCCTCGTCTTCGCCGAACTCAAGAGACATTGCTACACAGGCTGCGTCTTGGAGTAGCATTGACTCGGAAGTATCTTCACACAATCGGGTGAGAGGACAGCCCAGACTGCCTTCTGTGCGGTTGTCCTGAGACTATTGAACATTTGCTTAGTGCTTGTCCAAAGTATTCTAGTGAGCGAATGAACCTTGAGACAGCTTTACTACGCTTGGACACTCGCCCTCTGTCCGAACAAAAGATTTTGGGCACGTGGGCTGACAACAGGAAGCAAAGCCTAGCCGTTAAAGCCCTGCTTACATTTCTTGGTGACTCCTCTTTGGATTCTCGCCTCTAGGTTGCGGTTTTTTTCTAGGTTTTCTAGGTTGTAGGTTTTTTTTTTTATGGATGATAGCCATGTGCTTAAAAGTGAACTGTAGTCATCTGATTCAGCGCCCCGTTGTACGTGAGACGTTTATTGGTTTACTGCTTGTACATAGTTCATTTGTCGCTTTCATTCCCCATACCTTCCATATTCATTCCTTTCTCTTTCTGTCCTCAGTACCCTCCCCCCAGAGGGAAGTAGCAGGCCCAAGATCAATTTCTCAGGCCGACCTCTTCTCCTTTTCAATAAACATTTACTCTCTCTCTCTCAATACCCCCAGGCACAATTAAGTGTCCGCATAGACTGACGTCCGTTCGTATCCAGATCACTATCCTTATTTGCAGTTGCTCGATGCTGGCGTTAGTTTTTTGTTGTTCCGGATACTAGAAACTTCGTTACAGGGCGTTTGTCTCGATGTGGTTCGGTGAATATCAAATCGGCTTGTTTTTTAATGTGTGTGCCGTGGAATTCACATCGTCGGACCTGAACTTGACAGCGTTCACGGCGTTGCCTTAGTCGCGTCGCTTCCGTCAGCGATCGTGTTCCTGTAGCTCGTTGCGTGCTTGATGCATGTGGGAGCGTAGGCGGCCGTTTTGTCCGCTGGCGAGCTGCGGTGTGCAGGGATGGCATAGTTCCGCGCGTTGAGGACGTTGCTTCGATGGAGATGTGCGTTGCGCATGGTACGGGAGCCGGTTGGCTTTTCGTTTAGCGTGCGGTGGCGTGGTGTTGTAGGGTGGCGCGGCGGATCGGTCAAAATCGTTCCGGTTCCGTGCTCGCTTTCGCCGTGGTTGCTTCGAAAGTGAAACCGTTGTGGTGGGGAAGAGGGCGTAGTTCGTCTCGTCCGTTCGGCCCACATTTCTTGGCGTCGTAAGCGTCACTTCATCGGTAGGGCGTTCGATGCCTTCGTCTGGCTCGGGCTCATTCGTTGGCGTTCTTGCCGTGTGCGTGTCATCGCTCAAGCTCTCCTCCTTTGCCTGTTGTTTCGAGAATGCTAAAATCGCTATCTCTCGCGTACAAGCAGGCTCGAAAGCATTCCGTTCGTCCCGAGTCCGCTTGCTCGCGGTTTGTCGGGTTTGTGGTGTGAGTCTCGATCGGAGCAGCGGGTGCCAGTGACCTTGTACGTTCCGGCTAGGACGTGCCGCAAGCGCTGGCCGTGTCGTTGCTCGTTGACGGACCTACCTGCACGAGTGTAATGTCGTTCGCTCGCTGGACTCGGTTTGGAGCACAGGGTGCCAAAGAGCTCGTACGTTCAGGTAGGGTTGAATCACGTGCGGTGGGTTCTTTGTTGCTTGTGTCAACGTTGATTTCTGCGGTTATGGCATTCGCTGGCCAAGTCCGGACAGCAGCACCGGGAGCGGAGGATGTCGCAAATATCGGTTTCCTGCTTGTGTGCTGGCTTGGGTGCGTTTCGTGCGCTTTGCATTTCGTTCGCCGTGGTCAGATCCACCTGTCCAAGTTGGATGTCGTTCGACCCCTCTGGTGCGTTTCGTGCGCTGTGCGTATTGTTTTTCCTAGGAAACTGAGAGGGAGGCGCAGTTTTCGTTGTCTGATTTTACCATCCTTGAGAGTTAAGCTGCACAGTGGCACCGCTAAATGTTTGCGGCTCGTAGACACGCGTCCAGACTCAAGTTCGTGATAGCACTTGTTGACACTACTGTACTCACGAGTGCATGTACTCAGGAGTGCAGGCACTCGAAAATACAGTATTCGTGAGTATTGTACTCATGAGTACTGTATATTCACGAGTAGTACTCATGAGTACTGGGTACTCATGAGTACTACTCTAGAGTAATCATACTCATGAGTGCTCATACTCATGAGTACTCATACTCATGAGTAATCACTCATGAATACTGTACTCATGAGTACTCATATTCATGAGTAGTATACTCATGAGTACTATACTCACGAGTAGTGGGCTTAACCCTGTACTAACTCGTCATCGTACTCACTTTTTAAGCTGGGTGTATACTCAATCATCATACTCACCCGTTAGTTTGAGTACAAATGAGTACAAATGAGTGTACTCACGAGTGAGTACGCCGACCTATATTGGTCGTGGAAACGTTGTGGCAGTTTAGAAAAGTATATATCCTAACTAAACACTACCGACCCAATTTGGATAGTGATAGCCAAGTATGGTAACCACCCTTCGTCGCGGTGAACTAAAAATCGTATAAAAATAAAGAAACCATGTTCAAAATGAAGTAATGGAATCGAAAAGTTATGTCTAATAGTGCGCTTTCTTGCATTTCCCAAATAAAAAAAAGAGCTGAGAAATAAATCCCATAGTCATTACCTCAACAAAAAAAAAAGTTAAAAGCTGCTGTTCGGGCTGACGAGTTTAATGCCACCAAGAAACCGTACATTCGGTGAAACTTGGAACCAGCGTAAGAATTTTTGCGCATGAATCCGCAATTGCGAGCTTTTTTTTTTTGCCTTTTTTTACTTCTGAGCGCTTCACGCGAACCCATAACTTGTGACAGCGGTTTCAATGCCCCGCATTCTGCGAAGCTTTTTTTTTAAGAGTAGGCGGTAGAAACATATGGTAAAACGCTGTCACAGCAGCCGGATGTGAAACTAATGCATCCATTTGGCACCCTCCTGTTTCCTTGCTGGTTTGTCCACGCACTAATTGTTTTCCCTAAGGCCATGAACCAATTATCCAGCAACGAACTCTTATTTCAGGCATAAAGCATTGCTTTTCCACAAGAGCAAGAACGTTTTTCTAGTCTGGGAAGGCATACAGATGCCTCTTGTAAACGTATTACTCTAAAACTGGCAACGCTGCAACCATAAATTATAAGCTTACGTACCTGCGTCCCTTGAGCGCAGCCTTTTCTATTGGTGGCTAATCTTAAAGCTGCGGCCCCGGCCTTATGAGAGCAAACGGGAGATCAACAGAAGGTCCAACTAGGCTTTCGTGTTAACATTCTTGGAAAGGTCGATGCCCCCAGTAACTTTTTTCGCTAGTTTTCTACCACACATTTGTAGGTTAAACGAAAAAGGAATGTAGAATGTAGATATCGGCAAAATAAATTGACTGAAACCATGGCCTAAGTTCATCATAAGTAACCATAAAACAGCAACATTACTTTTCGCGGTTAACTGCAACGCAACACAGTGACCCTCACTGATAAAACACTGCCTCAGTTGGGGCTGACACCGACCGCAAAAAAAAAATTCGCGTCGACTTAAATACGCCTTAACATCCTTGATGAAACTCCAACACGTCAGCGTGAAAAAATCTCTGGTTGGAATTGTAAAGTTTCTTCTTCCTTTCTCCCCTACTTAGGCCAAGGAAAATAAGACCAGTGGCCTAAGTGAGCCAAATTCTGAGGATTGATCGCTTTCACTGCAACTAAAGCTGGTAGGAGGAACGGGGATTCGAAACACCGTGTGCGCTTTCTTTTACGCTTCTGTTTTGTATGGGAACTTCATGAGCAGCGTTCAATCCAAGTAACGTTTCTGAGCCCTTGAACTTCTCATGCTGCGCGCAACGCTGTCTTTAAACAACGGGCAAGTGCAAAAAGTGGCGCCAAATGAACACTGCTCAATGAAAAGACAAACTAATGAAAGTAAATTAAGTTCTATGCCCCATTCAGTCACAGTGATTCGTTCGTTACTTAATCAAATCAGCGCACTAATCTAATTACTTGGAGCCTGCAGGACGTTTCTGAGCGTCTCACGCCTGGTGCGTTTTTACCTCGTCCCCCCTAAACATTTATTTTGTGAGGTATTGATTTATGAGATTGCGCTGCGCAAGCGGAACCGCCTGCGTATTGAATAGATTAGTTTGAGTAGTGAAATTTCGGCAAAGTTTGGAGAAGCTCTGTCTACTAAATTAGACTTCTTAACTCCGCGCGGTTTTTCGTTAAATAGGCGAAATTAAATCAGTGTGAACAACACCCCCGCCTTAAAGGGAAACCTTAGGGTAATAGGCTAGCCTATGTCAATAAAAAAGTGTATGCAAAGCGTATCTCGGCGTATCTCCACATTTCTGCGAGGGCTCCTACCATGGAGGGGATCAACGCTGCGATCGTCATGACGTCACAAGTAGGATATCTCTTCACGCTTTGTAGAGAATCTGGCTAGCGGCACGGTGTTTCCTTGTAACCACGCTTTGTCTGTGTATTTCTTGTTCAACCACAGGAACACAACCGACACTGCAACCAATGTGGAGTGCTATCTAGGTTTTACCGTTGTAGCTGGGAGTGTCATCTCATATGGCCCTCAGTAAACCAACTCTATTAATCGGTATAAGCTATGCGCGTAAATCTGGCCAGCCCAGACCCCGAAATCCAGAGGGACATGACCCTCGGGGTTTGGAAAAGAGCGGGGGGGACGAACCCTGGACGCAGCGCCCCACCCGTGGCTGCATACTAGCCTTTCGACGTTTCAGTAAATGTTTACTCTCTCTCTCTCTCTCTATCTGGGCTAAATGTCGACGTTGGAGCCTAACTGGCCTACCCGGGACCCCTTCTCGCCCCATCCATTAGTTTATGTGCGTGAAGAACAACAGCGTTGGGCAAAATACAGCGAACAGGAGAACTGCGTTTCTTTCCTACTTCTATTTTACATCGTACTTCTCACAGCAGATAAGACCATTATGCGCGTCGTTCTTCTTGCCAGAAAATGAATGCGCCCACATGTATTCAGAACTTGTCCTTTCCTCATTAATTTCACAAAAAAGTGGGTACGACGTATATATCACAATTGGACTATTTCCTGTAAGATGTTGCCAGATATTGAACTAATGTCAGGCCAAAACTTAACATTTCCTGGTAGCTCCTCTGGAACTCGGGAAGTCGACAAGTTTCCTCGGCGTGCATTTTTCCCTCGCTCCAGTTTTCTGCACTCTGCATTATTGCTGAGGCAAATAAGCGGATGCAGTCATGCTGAAAGACCTTTTTTTGCGTTGATACGCAGGTCCGCACAACCATAAGCTTGCAGTTGTTCAACAGGAGGCAAAATTTACTTCCTTTCAGATTCAGCAATAAACGTGGGAGAAGCAAAACTATAAAAACGTTTACTGTCATTTGCGCCTCTTTCGGTTCACTGCATCGGTATTTATATATGAAATGTGAAATCTTCACGTACGTGCTTGCGTTAAGAGGAATTCGAGAAATTATTGAACCTAAAGAAGCAAATTGTACAATTCTTAGTACTTCTTTCATTCACTTTTTATTTTAAGCGGGTATTGGATATTACCATCCCTGTCACTATGGCATGCCCTGATTTTCACGCGCAGGGTGCTGCGGTCACTTGAGCGGATGCTTTCTGTTGATAACCGCAGTTTGCAAACCGATTTCAGTTACAGCAACCTCAGTTGCCTTATCATACTCTCGTTGTTTCCCTCTACACGACTCCCCTTGGACACCCAGGCCACCTTTCTGTCGGCAGATGGGAATTTAAATCTCTTGTCAACCAATATTGTTGCTGCTGAAGAATGGAATGCTACTGCTCAGGGAAACTTCTGCAGACCTGACACGGTCCATGGCGGTGTGGGCTAGCACCAGAATGAGCATCGTTAAAAAAAATTGGAAAGGAGCATTTTCGCTCTATAATGACCTATCTGTGTATTTAAGATGTTGTATTAACTTAAAAGTACTGGACAGACATGGGCGTGCTGATTTACTATAAAGCACTGTTTAAATGCGCTTGCGTATATCGGCGCAGGCCATAGAAGGAAGCAATCCGACACTCGGACTTGTACCTTCGTGAGTTAGAGGTGCTTTGTTCAAATGAACGAGAATGTTTCTCGAAACGTACGCCGGAAATAAATACTATATGTGTGAACACACCAAAAACGAAAAGAAAGTTCCCACCCGCGAAATGTAATGTGGCCTGCTACTGTCGCCACAAAGCATTCAGATTTCGTCAAGTTAGAATCGAAGGCATTGAAAACGACATGGATTAGACGCTGACGGTAAGTTCAAGATAACACGAGAAGCACCCGTAGTAAATAAAACAGCGGTGAACGGAATACGTACCAGAGAATATCTAAAAAGAGTATTAGAGATGCGTTGGACAGATATTAGGAAGCCGCATGCCACGTCCTACCGACACATCGAGGAATGTGCGTGTCCATGTCCCTTCACCACTTCAATTTGGTTGCTTGTCATTTCATACTTGAACCGATTTTAGGCAAAAACCATGCGCATACATAAACAAACAAGAAATTGCGGCGTTTGTTTTATTAAAAATTCACGTCGAACTATTTTTACGAAAATAAATAGAACTATGGTTGCAAACGGGCCTAACAGAGAGAGACTACATAAACGAAGAACCAAAACAAAATGTACAAAACTAAGAACTCTGTCCAGGGCTGTATTGACCGACACAAAACACTACGAGAGCTTAACACGGAAGAAAAACGCCGTCTGGGTTTTTAAACACGCTGTAAGAGTGAGGTGAGTAAAAGCACAACAAAAAAGAAAAACAAAGATTCTGCTTCTCGCTGTCTCCTGTCCCCACCCGGTGCCGATTTCCAAAACAAAAACGGTTGCGGCTTCACTCAGCTAACCTTAGATATTCAAAGCAAAAGCTTGTCTTAGTCTGGTTCAGTCATGGTTTCGCTTGGTTAACCTTTGATGTAGCTGTATTGCCGACTACGGCGCAAAGCCGTGGTCGGCAAAACGAGCGTGGCAGTTGGCAAAACGAGCAAACGTGGTTGGCAAAAACGAGCAAAACGAGCTTGGCAGTCATACATGCTTTGTTAATGACGTTGAGTTTGACTACGGCCTAGCGAAACAGGTTCCAATTACGGGACATCGTAAAACTCCCGGAAAAAAAGTGGTGCCTTTGAGATTTAGCAAACGAGAGGTATAGTTTTTAATTGAAGAGCCTACGTTCTCCCTCTGCACCGTGTAAAGCATCTAAATGACCCATAGCAGTAAAAATCCGCGTGACTTGACGACGATAAAATTTTAGAACTCCATAGACCATGTACATAAAGGGAATTTATAATTTTGTTATTCTCCAGAATACAAAAACATTTTTCTGAAAAAAGCTCTCTCCCCTGCAACACCAAAAAACAGAAGATTTTACTGTCCTACACTATGGTTTCGGCATTTGTCGAGGAACTAATGTCTCTGATAACGTGCTCTTTTTAGTTGCCAAGTTTGTAACAAATCTCGTACAACGAAAACGAAAGGGCTTGTGTTCTTTGAATCGATTGTACTTCTCGTGTTTGTTGGCCACAGTTTGCGCTATGAACAACTCCCGCCAACCCAGCCAACGCCCGCGAACATCTGGGCATTTCAGGGCAGCCAATTGACTTCTACTCGGCTCTTGGCACTGCGCGCGCTTTGTGTGACGCTCTTTATCGGAAAAAAGAGAGAAATAACACCATCATTTGCAGCGGTGTTCAATCCCTCGGCATGCTGCCTCCTACGACCCCGAAGACGACGAGACAGTAGTGAAAAAAACAGAGCTGGCGTTTCATGCCTTCATTCGCAAGTTTTTTTTTTTTCCCTGACAATCCTGTTCTATCCAAAGATTTCCTTTTCTACTCTCAATGTTTTTTCTCGTACTTCTTTTTTTTCTTTCTCTCTAAAATAAACCGGGTCATAGACTAATTATTACAGGCAGCTTCTTGGCCAATCCCCCGCGTGGGTACGCGCCATAACATAAGGAACCAACCAACCAACCAAATCAGGCAAAGCGCTGTTCGGAAGCTGGCCACAACACCAATAAAATGTTCTCCCTTGCCTTGAGTTTCGCTTTTCGCACTGGTTGTTCTTCAGCAGAGCCTATACTAATTTACAAACCACTGGGCAGAGCAAGTTTAGAAAAGACAACTTAAATTAAATTTGTCGTATGTGCTTGTACACCCTCAGGGAGTCGCAAACCCAGCAGCTAATTCATTTCAACGCGTTTAGTTTGTAAGTATGAGTAGGGCGATAATGCGCAGTGGCGCACGCAGAACGGGGTCATGCTGCCACGTGGGATCCCACTGCTCGATTTTGTGAGGATCAAGTCGGATAAAATGCACCTGTAACTCACATCACAAGGGCATTCATCCGCTTTCACCCGAACCTCATTTAGAACTCCCAACATTCCACTTTTACATACGGGTATTTCGGTTTGGACAGTGAGCCCCTCGTCGCTCTTCGATCGATGCCGTACGGCCATCGTTCTAGCCAGAATAATTTTAAAAGAACAGGAGAGCACAATGAGGGGAGGGTAATCCGTAACTCGAAGCAAAATAAAAGTTACGCGCCAATTTGCGTGCGAGAAATCCCCCGGGGGGGAGCAAATATTTGCGAAACAAATTTTTGAATAAACAGAAGCGAACCCTGCACGCGAACGCTAGGGCTACCTCCACGAGGGCTAATTTCCTGACAGAGATGTACCGGTGTGCTATCAGAATAATTTTCTATTCCACCGTAAACAGGTTTTTGTTTTGTTTGGCATCGCAAACGTTGTTCTTCTTTTCACGAACCCACGCGCGCAGTGAGATGCCAATTACTAGCTTATAAGGGTTATTCATTGGACTTACTTTATGTTGAATCATTTGCATACACATTTGTAAACCTACAGGAAACTAAAATAAATCCACTGAAGAACATTTGCTATATGTTCATTGAGAAAAACTTCAATCACGAAGCAAAACAGAAGGGGAGCTTTTTGTGTCATTTTTTTTCTTTCGTGTGGTTGTTTCGTGAGTGCAGATCCTTTTTTAGAATAACTTCAACAGTCTGTTTTTCCTCGGTCGCCTCGATCCCGTTCGAGCAGCAATAAGTTTTGGAGGAAAAACATGTATATTCTAGATTGTATGTTGGCCTATATAGGTATATACTTGAAAACACACAGCTTGATCTTCTGTTGGTTCCGACGTAGCCATATAGGCACTGTAGACCTCTACCGGCTCTTGCTTTCGATTTTACACAGCTTGATCTTCTGTTGGTTCCGACGTAGCCATATAGGCACTGTAGACCTCTACCGGCTCTTGCTTTCGATTTTTATATTCAGCCCCCGCGACCTCGTAGGGCACCAAAGAAAATTTATCCGCCATTTTTCGCGGCATTTTTCCCGCATATTGCAACTGGAGATTGTCACGAACCCTGTTTTTACTATTTACGGTCGTTCTGCCGATTTTTAAGTTTATAGGAACTATGAACAACCTATCTGATAACTGCGCACCTTAATGCGGGAATGTGGCGTTAACACAGTGAACTTGTTTTGATTAAAAAGAAAGCTGTTGCTGCAGTTCTCGATTGGCTGTGGATTTACCGTATTTAGACTGCTTGCTCACTTCAAAGAATGGTTCAGATTCTATTGCATGCTTTTCCGCTTAGAAATATCAGATTCACGACGAGTTCGCGAGTGCTTGCAAAGTAGAATAGTAATTATAATAAGAATAATAACGATAATTGTAACACAGATAAAAGGTAGAGGGACAGGTGATATCAGAGCTTTGATGCTTTGTCCGTGTATTTAGCTAATGGCAACACCACCGACTTACCGATTGGAGACGCGGCAAGTTATGATCCGGTAGCAGACCTTATGCTGACAAATCAACTCGGCATGTGAGCCTACCCGTCTACGTTGAAATACTGAACTTTCACAACTTTCAGGAAAAAACTGAACTTTCAGAAGTTTCAAGAGTTTGTCTTCTTTTACCTGTTATGCCTGGTCGCAAGCAGTAAGCAGTCAATGCGTCAGAGCAGAGTGGTTTCGCGTTACCTTGAAGCCATATGCATGACACACATGGCTTAACCGGCAGTGTGCTTTTCAGCGTACTTGTTGTTGGGGTTGATTACACAAGAGCACGGCATATCAATTCCCCGTTGTTCACTTCATTCAGGCACGTGGCCCCCCGGGGTTATATAATACCGGAGCTTTGAGGCAGTTAAGAAGCTCAGCCTTGTTTTACTTGTCGGTCTGCTTTTGTGTTCACTTCTCCACCACTGATTGAATTTCGCAGAAAATTCGAGTTTCATCCGATATGCGCACTTTGCTGAATCGCGGCCTTGAGTTTGTATAAAAACATGGCATTATGCAAAGCGCTAAACTTGTTTTATAAAGCATATATGCTATGAATGTTCTTTATAATGGCCACATCTTGATAAATACGTTAAAAAGAGAGATAAAGAAAGGACGCCCTCGAAAGGAGTAAAAGAGTGATAATGCACGGAAGGCGTTTGTAAGGTCTAGGTCGCCGTTAGACGTATATCGCATGTCGAAAATAAATAGCAGAATACCCCACACCCAAGAACAAGACGAAACAAAACAAACAGCCCCGCATGAAATGCTTGGCTGAATAAGCCGAGGACCTGGCTTTCAATTTCGTGCAGAGTGCGTGCAAATACTATTTTCGAACAATCTTAGAAGGAATCTTTATTTTTCTGACAAATATGGCGACTGATTGCTAGGAGCTGTTCCGAGATTTCGGTCGGGAAAGTCGGCGTCGGTAATTAAGCAGAAGAACAGAAGTCAACCTCCCCTGTCTTACAAAAGACGGTTGAAGGGCGAAGCTTTCGTAGCACTGAACCACGCTGCGTTCTAGACGTCCGTCGACGACGCGTCCAGGTTTTCAGTGGTCACCTGCTCCCTCGTCTTGGGCACCCTAGTTCTCTCTTCGGGTAAACACGTGGGTACGGACTCCACGTCACGACTCTTATCCGACACGGGCTGCTTGAATAGGAACCAGGCCACCTCCAGGGAAGACATCTTGACTGCACTGAATACCGAGGACCCACAGCACCTGCGCGTATTTCGTGTCCGGATTCTCGGCTACTATCCCGAACTTGTGCATGTTGAATGCACCGCGGCCAGACTTGTTCACGTAATTGACCTCGTACGTACGTCAGGCACGCGTAGTGCTCGAGGATCACCTGCAAGTCCATGTTGGAATCCAGGACGGACGAGATCCACGGTTGAACGGATTCACCCACTTTGTCGTGGTCGTCATTGTTGTTGTTGTTGTTGTTGGTGGTGGTGGTGGTATTGGTGTTGTTGTTGTTGTTGTTGTCGTCGTTGTCTTTGTTGTTGTTGTCAGCGTTGTCGTTGTCGTTTGTGTTGTTGGTGGTGGTGTTGGTGTTGTGTCGTTGCTGTAGTGGTCCTCGTTGTCGTCGTTGCCGTTGTTGTCGTTGTTGTCGTCATTGTTGTCGCCGTTGTCGTCGTTGTTGGTTTTAGTGTTGGTGCTGTTGTTGTTTTGTTGTTGTTGTTGTTGTTGTCGTCGTCGTCGTTCTTTATTGCACAGACCTAATCAAGGAAAGTGGATAGTGAAAGGAAAAAAAGTTTCTTGTTTAATTACGGGGTACTGAGCAAATATAATTTACAACTGCTTTGCGTTTCAATCATCCTTTACTTCACCCACGATCATTGTCATCGTCAGAGAAAGTTTTTTTTATGGGTTTGATGTCGACCACGGTTAGCGATATTTTTTTCTTGAGGCGCTTGATGAGCCTTTGATGTTCTGAAGATGGGACTCTTGACTTTGACGACATTTGTTTTCGGCCACGGAAAACTTCGAGTTTCAATCATTTTGACTTCACCCGCGATCGTCATCATAGGCGGAGAAAGCTGGTTTTTCTGCAGTGCGTTCTGGAGTGACATCAAACGCCATCAGTGAGGCATAGAAGGCTCCGCTTTAATAAAAGCATCACATTCGCTGGGGGAAGTAAAAAAGCTCGTTCATGATGCTGCTTCTCTTTCGAAACCGCTATGAAGACATGCGTGCAAATCACGAATATTATTAGGCAGTTAAGCAATACTTTTGGCAATACATTTCCCGACAACACATGCGAGTGTTGTCGGGAATGTCAGCAGAAGGACGGATATTGAGGATACCACGGCGTTTGCAATAGCTACAACAGGTACAAGAACGTTTGAAAATATGTCCTATAATACACTCACAGGTAGAAATAGAGAGAGAGATTCCGAAACTGTAGAGGCCCGCACGGATCAGCCCTGTGATTAACGATACAGCAGATCATAATTACTCGTTCAAAGGTTCCAAACAATACAAGAAGGCTAATTTCTCAGTATTTTTTATTAAAATTATTCTGTCACTGGGAGATTACTAGCTACTACGTAACATGCACCCAGAGATAAGGTTCTCTCTATTTTTACCGGAAAGAAATCCTGTTGTGGGGGGGGCGCGCGAGCCGTTGAAGTTCGCATAGCCTTGGCGCTAGCTTCACCGCAATTACACCCTTTGTGTTGCGGTGCACGCTTTGCAGGCAAGTATGATACGAGGCCCGAGGGGGATCCGTCCAGGCCATTAAAGCCGGGATTAATAGGTACAGGATGCCTCGGGTCAAAACGTTATACCCTTTTGCGTTTTTTCGAAGAACATGACAGTGCACTCTTAAGATCATTACATAGTCTTTCGGTAAAGAAAATACGATATCGTTTTTAAAGACGATAGTCTTTCTTGGGCTACTTAAACCCAGAAATTTTGGTCTGTCTGTCTGTCTGTCTGTCTGTCTGTCTGTCTGTCTGTCTGTCTGTATGTATGTATGTATGTATGTATGTATGTATGTATGTATGTATGTATGTATGTATGTATGTATGTATGTATGTATGTATGTATGTATGTATGTATGTATGTATGTATGTATGTATGTATGTCTGTCGAAAAGAGACATTATTAAAACTAGTTACAGCTAGGACCCACAGTAGTTAGCTGCTACATGGGTCAACAGGGTACAGTATATACGCAATGTGCTACAGAGGAAACGAAGTGAACATCACCCAAGTTCACAAAAAACAAGGTCCAGCGCACCGAAGGCACTTTACGTAGATGTCCACGGCACAAGGTCCAGACACCAGAGCTCACGTGTGGCTATTAACTTAAAAGCCACAACAGTTCACACACATCAGTGCTACTCTGTACTCATGTTTATGTCCGTATATAGACATGAGCTCAGCCAGGCTGCTTAACTGCGATTTGGCCTCTGAACATACGACTCCCTTCCCTAGACAACACGCAAGTGCTACACCTTATTAATAAGGCACTATACACCATTGCACGGTGTTATTGGTGACCTTGATGAAGCGAGCCGACCAACTCAAGAGGAAAGATTCTTCCCCCAGCGCCCCCAGCTCATGCTGCAGGAGCTCCATAGCCATTTTACGAACGCGCCACAACACGGAGTACATGGCACGCTGCAGTTGTGCCTGCAAGGCGGCTACACCTCGCTGGCACCAAACAACAAGAAAACAACAACAAAAACAGCACAGCAGAAAGCTGACGAACGGATCTCTCGATTTCGTGTGGGCTCCCAGCCTAAGCTCAAACATTCTGCTGAGTAAAACGCCGGAATGTGACGGCCCCACGACACTTAAAAAGAGCATGCTTTAGGACAGTGTTTCTCAACTGGGGGTCCGCAAAGTGCGAACGCCCCGCCCCCCACCCCCCGCCCCCCAACGCCACTCTTTCCTCCAGTTTGCAAGACCTTGCTGGCAAGGTGCAAGGTGGCTTCGCCGCGTGACATGTACGTTTAGTTTCTCTGCGTAGCACATGTATTTTAACATCTGCTCTTTGCACAACACGCCGTCTATGAAAAAAAAAGACTCAGAAAATGCAGCATACGGTGTTCAGAAGACTATTCAAGGGCAAAATGATGAACATTCGACAGTAACTTGAAATACCGCCGACACATAGCATATATTAGGAAAAAAATGACGTATGGCGTTAGAATACTGATTAAATTTCGCCTTTATTTCCATCCCTCAATACTAATGTCACTGTATTTTTCTTTTGCTCATTCACACATTTCTTACTGTATTACTTCATGGGGTAACACATACACCACTCATCTTACTTCAGTTCAGACAATTCAAAACCAAGCGATAAGAATTGCCACGTCAAGCCCTTTTCTCACTAACGCTACGTCATTACTTCACGAAAACAATATATTAACTGTAACCGAACTATAGTTAAATATAACATTGGTATTTATATGTATAGAATTATAAACAATCAACTTCCGCACTTAACTGCGATTCTTTCAAATAGGAATGTCACAAGGTTTGCCCTAAACAATAACTTCCTCTAGCAAAACGTTCGCACTAATTACGGCAAGCAAACCGTTTATTTTTCTGGAATTTCTTTTTGGAATAGTTTACCTTCTGTCATTAAACCATCCGGCTCCCTGACTGAAATTAAATCGAAGTTAAAAAATCATATCATGTCAACAAACTAGCCTGTTTTTCTGTTTCTTTATTGTTTCTTGTTGATTGTGAGTTGCGTTCTGTAATCACGCTTTTAATGTAATAAGCGTGTTATTCTTGGTTTTAGATTGTTTCTGTGAGATTAAAAGCGTATATTCTTACTTTATTTGTCTCAATTGCATTTTACTGTAGTTCTCTCTCTGCTATATACATCACAATTTTTTCACTTCTACATTGTACAGGAGGTCCCCTTACGTTCTCTGACTATGGGACCTCTTTCTGTGTATCTTGCACATGTTATCTGAATTTTGTACAATAAACCTTTTCTGATTTCTGATTTCATTATGACGCGCATCTACATAACATTCAGGCACAAAAGGCGGGCATAGAATAAGGTTGTGAGCCACGCAAGTTGCAAGTGCAAGTTGTTTGACATTTCATTTCATCGTGGGGTCCCCCATCACTTTCGCAAGCCCAGAGGGGGTCCCCAGCGCGATCATGGCTGAGAACCACTGCTCTAGAGACTCAGTGCGTCCGCATTGGCGGCACCGGGCAGAGCAAATTACACCAAAAGCTGCAAGAAGGTCACACGTCGGCACGGCTCTCCAGCCACGCAGCCACGCAGCCACCCAAAATCACGAACGTCTGCAGAAAGCACCGCTGACGTTAACTGTTGCCACCGAGTCCCGCGAGACTTCTCTTTTTGCCGGTCACCCAACTGCCCAATAGCCAATTTCTCGCATATCTAAGTTGGAGATGATATATTATCCAAATCTGGGTGTACCGACTGAAAGCCTGTAAGTGTTTTAGCAACGTATTCACAGAAAGCCGGTGGCTGCACGGCTGTAAGTCCGGTAAGGGGCTCATCATAAAGCAAGAGAGCAACACCCAAGAAGCAGCGAAGCAGAGCCTGCCCCGGGTACTCATCATCATCTACCAGTTCCCACACACCGCGCAACGCTAGAACACTTGACATCGTGTTTAGGCATGGCAAGCTAACACCCCCCCCCATGTTGCGGGGCAGACGCATCAGGGCTCGCGCAACCGCTCGGTCTTGCCAGCCCAGAAAAAGGACTCAAATTTTGTGGCCAGCCGGCGGGTTATTTTACGAGGTGGCCGAGCAACCCTCGCCTAGTAAAATAGCGCCGCTGAAACGCATTACTTGTTAGTGTTGTTGTTGTTGTTGTGCCTTCAAATATGGCACATACCCAATCAGGGGATCGGCCAATTAACAGACGATGGTTAAAATAAATGGAATTCTTACGTAATCACGAGACGCTTAGAAAAAATAATTTAGAACCGTTGGAAAAACTTTTAGTACCATAAACGACAGAAAAAAACTTGAAAATCAAGGCGAGGGTGACCAATCGCAATCATAAAGTGAATCTATTGGCATTTTAATGAAGCGCAGGAGGGCAGAGCATACATCCCGGCGGCAGAACCCCGTTTCGGATGCCCCGAACGATAGTAGAGCCGGCACTGTTAGGGATGTCCCCAAACTGCAAAGCGGCACCTCCAGGGACTGACGTCTGAGTCGTGAAAAAAGGCCGATATGTCAAGAGGTAGTGTTCCACAGACTCTTCTTCGTTGCGATAGCTGCACAGAGCTGTTGGCACCAGACGAGACCTGTGTAAGTACCTATTTAACGGGGGTACTCGACAACGTAGGGCTGTAATAATCGCCTCTAAGTTGCGTGAAGGGCACCATTCACGTTTTCATGAGAACTTAAGATGATTAAAATCTCTTAATGACAATAAAGCCGATTCTTGCTGTTCTTGGAGTTTCAGCATCCCACGGTACCTAGCAGCGGTTATGACTTTATGATATAGCTTCGTCGTCGGCGGCGATGGTGGCGGTGACGGCGGCGTCGTCATCGTCGTCATCGTCGTACCCTTCCAGCTGCTCCTCTCTCTCTCTCTCTCTCTCTCTCTCTCTCTCTCTCTCTCTCTCTCTCTCTCTCTCTCTCTCTCTCTCTCTCTCTCTCTCTCTCTCTCTCTCTCTCTCTCTCTCTCTATTTCTCCCTCGCTCTCGTAGGGGGGAATTCCGTTTTTATTGTACCAAAACTATCTTTCGACCCAAATTTCGCAAAAGTGTTTGGTTGACTTCAGGGAATAAAAAATGGGCTTTTTATGTGTTTATCTTTACTTCACCTATTACTGCCTTAAACCAGAGAAATTCACTAGGCGGAAAGAAAGCCGACTACCATAATTGCGTTCGGCTTCTGCATCGTAGAAATCATCTCTGGAACACTACACAAAATTGCAGACTTGGCGGACCTGTTCCAAAGCACTTGGGGCACCGCCTTCTTCATCATCTTCATCAGCGCCGCCGTCATCGTTATTATCAACCGCCTCGGTCACACACGACACTAGGCATCCGTCCGGAACGCACCCTATAGTCTGCTCTCCCCGTCCATGCCATGGCACAGCCAGCGCAAACGAAATAAACGTGGGCCCGGCCACACTACCTTGTTGGCCGCCTACGCATTATACCACTGTATTTTACCAGAACTGGCTGGAGTACACATGTACATACCCGATTGTGGATTTCTGAGAAACTGCTGCACGGGCGTGGTTTCGAAATGTATTCAGCGTAATATTAAGGACAGTTAATGCGCACTGAATTTGCAATTTATGCTTGATGTTTTATTCCCGGCACCAAAGTTTAAGGAAAAAAACCGCTCAACCCAGATGCGCCCCCTTTTATGCGTGCTTACGCGTCCCGTGGCCCCTCATAGCGGTGATTCTCGAAAAAAAATTCTATAACTAACGTATAGGCTACTTTAGGGAATTTGTTTTAATGCGGAAAACCAAGCATCCTTTAGTGAAGGTTGTTGGCGCCCTCCATAGAGAACTATTTTTTAAGTGCGCATGCACTTCTTAAGCGACCCTGAACCTGCGTCCACCGGCGATGTCCGCGCACGTGGAGATGGGCGCGCGCAGCCTGGCCGCTGACATGGCACATACCCACGTGGGGGATTGGCCAGGAATCTCCTCGTCTTCCTTGGCAACGGGGGGAGATGGGCGCGCGCTGCCTGGCCGCTGACATGGCACATACCCACGTGGGGGAGTGGCCAAGAATCGGGCGTGAGAAGGGCTAATGCACCTGCTTAAAGGAGTACTGACACGAAATTTCAAAGCTGATATCCGCTCTACAATCAAGTACAACGACAACACAAATAGGTGTCTGTGAATAAATGCATCTTTCTTTCTTTGTAGTTGTGTGTGTGTGTGTGATCTCTCTTTCGCGAACATTACCGAACCGCGCAAATTCAACTCGTGCATTCGCACTTTCACATTCTTCCCCTCGGGGAAATGCGGGGAATTTTTTTAATCCGGGCAACAACGCGCGGAAATCTGTTTGGTGCGAAAATGCAAGTTGGAATGCCTTGCGTGCCCGGACCCCCTTTGACCGCGAGTGCATATTAATGAGCGCTCAGAATCTTGAGCGCCGAGTTGCCAGCTGTTCGTGGCCCCGCTATCAAGCCGCTTATTCAGCCCGTACCTGATGCGTTAGTTGTTGTTGGTCGTGCAAGGGGAACCTTAGCGGAGCGTTGAATCTCTGCCTGGTGTTCTGGCTGAAGTTTAATTACTCCTTGAAGAGTGATTATTTCATGCAGAAAGTAAAAGCAATAATTCGAGTTTCAAGCGGGCTTCATTTTATCTATTTCTAGTTAGGTATGGTTTGCGCGAAAGGTTAACGTCTTGAACATTTTTTTTACAACGGACAAGTTCGTAAAAGATTGTTGAAAGCAATCTCGTTTAGCAACTGCATTGGTTTTATCCCATCCGGTACACTGCGTCATGCCTCCCCATAAAGGGGCTTCCTCTGCGGCTCAGGGTATCGATTGGGTATTATTTCGAACCTACCTTAGGTAACACTCTTAAGAAAGTAGCACTTGACAACTCAAAGCAAGAGAAAAAACTCAATACAGATAAAGAAACTTCTTGAGGGGACAAAGACGCGAACAGGCACCGACGCACAACTCCGTCATCACTTTATTTAACACTCATGACATCAATTCTAAGAGGAGCCATTTGCCGGCGGCATTGTTTTCATTTCGTTCGAAATCATAAATCTGGTTTTCTGCGTCAGGAAAACCTGCATATTTATGCATTGGCAAACACTATGGGCTTGATCATCACAGTAACGAGCAAAAAAGAAAAACGTAAATAGAACATAGCATGCGCATCGGCATATCGTCTTAACCAAGATGTGCTCAGTGTGGAAGGGCTGAGGACCAAACTAGGGACCGCTCTGATTCAATGTCGGCGGCCCCCAAACGGAGGATCGTTAACTGCATGCATCCGATCGTTACAGAGTGTCGTTGCATCGCCCGTGCGGGTTCTCAGTGTAATGGAATGCGCAGGCCCGGTGATTGCGTGGCTGTTGGTCATGACTCCGAATGCGTCTCTGCAGAGCACCTCAAACGCCTAACCCGACGCAGCGGCATTCCACGTTGTCCCCGGGGGATATTCTTGTCCCCATCTCTGAAATCAATGTCCCCAGATGGGGATCGTGGTTTACTGCACTCAGCGCTGTTTTCTCGGTTCGCTGGTTATGGGCAAAGATAGGCTCCGAAGAACGTTACTGGTAACTCTTGCACTGCCAGCATATTATCAAAAAAAGAAGATTCACTACGGAAGAAGGACGATATGAAACGCGTTCTATACCGTCCTTCCTTCATAACGATCGTCTTCCGGCGTGCTGTGTAGGCCTTTCTTTCCGTGCAGTGTTGTTCTCAGTAAAAAAAAAAAAAATACGAGCATGAATAGCGCGGTAAGAGTAGAAAAGGAAGCCAAGCGACAAGCGAGGTTATGGGTGCTCGTTACGGCAGCCCATAAACCGGCCTAGGCACGTTTAACTGTGATACCCTCGAGCAATAATGCCTATTTGGCTGAGGTACCGGTTGGGCAATAAGAGCTGATAGTTCATGCTTCGTACTAACGCGTCTCGTTTTTGGTCCTTGGTGAAATCTGACACTTTTGCATGCATAATGATGCCCCGTGAGAATATCATATTACAGAGCCAGCTAGACTCTTCCGGAGTTAGGCGGTAACCATAAAAATGGCGACGTCGATCTGCGATCATATGATGGCCCAATAAACTTTACCCGGATTTGTCGAAGAGCTGACACTATGCGGGTGAGAAATTATCAGAGGCGGAGACAATCGCCCTGCCCCTCGATAGCGCCGTTTCACTTGTCCTCTGGGAAACAGTTTCATGCTCTTCGTTTCTCACTAAAGTGAACATTAGACTTAGGAGGTGCGGCAAAGCTTTATTTTTTCTGTCAGGAAGGGCCACAACGATTACGGCGATGATAACACGGATGTTAAATATTCCGACGAACGTGCCGCTAGTAGCTTGGTTGCAGAGGGGAAAGATGCAATACCCTGTCACTTCGCACACGCCTGAAATAGCGTTGTTCTCGCATATAACAAATAGCCCTTTCGCAACCACGGAATATTCATTCATGCGCACGCGTGCTCCCCATCTAGTGCCATTCCCGGATATTTTGCTCACGTTTGGAGTCAAGGTCGGGTTTTGAGCTCGTTTCTATGCGTTTGTTACAACAGGCATAAATGAGTGCAGAGCACGCCTTTCGCACTAATTCATGGACATGGTTGAGCAATTTACAGTTTTGAAGGGCAATTTGTTTCTTCCGCAAAACATTGCTGTAAGCGAGTAAAAAAGTGGCTACGGTTACGTTTTTTGCTACACTGCTTCTTGAAAGGGAGGCCTACGGGACGCAGTGGCACCCTCTCAGGAATGACGAATTTCCTATAAATCAGCGCGGCCGGGATTCCCCAGTCACCCTCCGCGCTTTCTTCAGCAGCTGCTTCGAAATTCCACTCGGACGGAAGCGAAATGGAGCTGCATTCTGCATCGGCCGAAGGCGCCCTTGTGGAATCGCTCTCCTCGCGAAACGTAACTGCGTGTTCGTTGTCGTTTTTCACCAACCTAAGTAACAGTTTTGTCGGTGTAACCCCAAGTTGGCTCCATCAGGCACCCCTTTAAAACTGAGCCCTGCACCATCGTCTCCCTTTTTTGTTGTTGAGTCAGTATTCCGTCGATATTTATTTCGACGGCAACATAGCAATCAATCAACGTGCCAAGAACAATACATAAGCAATGACACTGGTTGAAGGGTCGCTAGCTCTTCGAGTGTTTTCTGTTATATGTGGTACGAACGCGGTAGTTTCGGATCGGACGCTTTGGTTTACCTGGCGGTCAATGCTGGGTGGTTGCCGCATAAGATTTGCTTCCCGTTAAAAAATACCCCTCTGCATAATCGTCCTTCTCTGGCATTTTTTACCGTCGTGAAAAGGGCACCAGCGGGGCTTCTCAACTGATCCGTACATGAATGACTGCAAGTGTTCTACAAGAAAAGCCAACGTACGAAGACCGGCACAGATCGTCACCGTATGCGATTTTTTCTGATTATTTATGGTCCGTTTGCAAACAGAACCATGAAGGCAAAATTTACATCTGGTTCAGTAGAACGATCACCCCTTCACTACATGTATAACAATTATGCCAACGTTAGCTCAAAAAACGATTAAGATTGATTATTAGGAAAAGAGATGATAGTAAGGGTATTCACGAGCCAATAAACGTGTTTGTGAAACTTTGGACGTTATTCTTCTGTACGTTTTATTGCACGGCTAGAACGTAGACTGATCACGCGAGTTATGGGACCTCGCCAATAATGCCACTGTGCCGTTGGGTAGCGGGATATTTCACATTTTCTCAATGTTAACGATATTTTTTTCGCGTGCGTGCGAAAACAACGTCCTTCGGAGTTTAGCGACGTATGAAAGGCTAGTTCCCTCAAATAAAAGTGCTATGCGTGTTCTCTGCACTGTCCCTTTAAGGCAGAGCTTTGACATGAATACAGCCCCGTGATTTTTATTTGCCGCTAAAAAATTTGCTGTGGTTGAACGCGGTTCAACGAAGTTCATCGAATACCTTAGTTTTTGCGCCGAAAGCGCTTAGTGAACGCGCAAAAGATTGCACAGCAAGACAAATACAGCCACTGCTCGGGGCAGTTTTCGCCTCAATGTACCATTTTTCGATTACACGCGCCCTTACTCTTTCCCCTTAGCCCTTTTACGCACCCCCCCTCCCCCCGCCTCCCTTCCCCCGGCTCCGCTTGCTTGGAACAAAAGAGCGATTAGAGGCTTTCAATCCGCAGCCGCACTAGCCGCTGGGTTGACCTTGGCTTGGACTGAAGGTCAGATTGCCGTTACGAGGTGTTGGTGGAAATAGGCGTTTTTAGGGTTTGTACGCGGAGGCATCGAGCTCTTGCCCGAAAACCATGTACGGTGTGAAAGGTTGCAACATAAAAATATTTTTTTTATCTCCCACGTGGATGAAGCTTTTGTACTGGTCTAGATGCCACTGAAGGATTGGTTCTTGTCATATGGTTTTGCTGCGCCCCTGAAAAGCGTCGTGCAGTCAATGAAGAGACTTTCTAGCGCTGAAAGACAGAATGCAGGCGAGAAGTGAACATCATAAAGGCCGCCGTTGTGTTTCTAACAGCGGAGCTGTCTTAAGGTTAGGCTTGACAACACTCTGCCCTGGTATTGTGTCATACTCCCTCCAGAACGAATTTCTCCCTGCCGCGAAAACCGGCTCCCTGTAAAGGAAAAATTCGTAAAAAAGTTAGCAAAAATCTCCTAGGGCCTTCATATTATGACGGCGTATATTTCCCCTAGAAATGTCTTCCCAGCAGTCTAGTTATGTATAAGAAAGACGCCAACCCTACAAAAAAGTCAGTGAAAGCTTAGTTTTTGTACGCTGGCTTTTACACATTGCGTGTTACGCAGTGAAGAAGCATGCCCATCTACGGAGGGATTGTGGTTACAGAAAACGGCTCAGCGGAGCTATCCGGAAAAATATTGTCACGGGAAGACGAAGACAGCTATCAGCCCAACATCTGGAGAAGAAGAAGACCGAGCTTTGCGGGCTTTCATGGAAAGCATCGTGTACATAGTATAAATACATCGCCCGCATCTTCCATGGCTCATTTTTCTGTGCGCTGCCGCTACATAACAATATTATATGACAATTAGGCGCCGACACGAGTCTGATATTACACATAAGAAAGAAGCCGAAGCTAAACGAAATATTCGGAAAGACAACCCACAGCTCCGCTGTTTCAGTAGATCTGACTTTTGGTGGAACTGGGTTTAATTTTTCTTTCGTTTTCATAATGCTTCGAAAAACGTGCTTTAGCGGGATAAACGCTGATCGTAAAGCTGCTTCGCGTAAAAAAATAAAACGATGATCTAACACAATTTTCACCCCCATTTCTTATCTCTACTATGATACCGCGGAGACAGGCCAAATTGACGATTGCGATAACAAGCTTCAAATATAGCTTGTCCCAATTAAGCACCGCAGGAGCCGAGCTTTACATGCAATGTTCAAGCCTGGCGCTGTGAGCGTGGGGCCGCAGGGGCCGAAAGGTCGTTTCGCGTCGAAGATTGTCGGTCACAAGATCTTGACCCGTGCGGTTCACTAGCTGCAGCATGTGTTTGTGGCGCGTACTCTTCAAGATCATTCGACTGGTAACTTCAAGCAACGCTGTAACGACACAAGAGGGCCTTGTCTTGAAAAAATAGCGAAGCAAACGAACAAAGGCGTAAGGAAGTGAGAGAGAGCGCAAAAAAACTTGTGGCCACTGTGAGCAGACAGGTGAATGAACGATGGTGCGTAGGCGCCGCCCCGACAAAGCCTCAATCTATGCAAGTTGTTCCGCGGCCTGAGCCACCAAGATGTGCAAGGGACAGCAGGCCGTGTCGGACCTAATTCGTACGTGAAGATGTCCCCGCTGAATTACTCAACTACTGAGACTGATTTGCTGGCCGGAGGTGGAGGACGCGCGCAGGGATTCTGTTACTTGTCTCGTGTCGGCCAAGAGGCGTCTTGCAGAAAGCTTGCAACACGGTGCCTGCAATTGGTGTGTGATGTGCGAGCGAATTTCATGCTGCTGCTGTTATGATGAATTTAGTGACAGTGGTCTAGGCTTTATGAATGGAGTTGTACAAGCCGGTTTCACGGAATCTCGAACAGACTTTTTGCAGATTCGCGAACGGCAAGCGGTAATGTATGAATTATTTGTGTTGTCTGCACTCTTTGAGTATGAGGGTTTGGGGCAGTACGACCTGTTTCTGAGTCGAGTGGCAGCGCTCCTAAGCGCGCCAAAGGGCAGCGCGCCAAAGGGCCAATGTGACTGTCGTTTCATAACCGTTCCCCGTGCATACAAATCCATGAATCTGGAATTGCCGAACAGCGTACGCAGCACGCCTGAATTGGGACTCAGGAGGACAATGCCCCCAAGCGACCTCGACCCAAGACCGACGACGTCAACGAAGTGACTGGCCTACCTTGCGCGAGCTCTGTCATGGTCACCTTTAACGTTCTGTAAATAGATCGATTGTCATTATTAACCATGGCTCGCCTCATCTGTTTTACCGCCACGTAGCAGTATTAAGAAGGTGAACGCTAAGAACAAAAAGCAGATTACAGCTGGCATAGTTAGGAACGGCAGGGTGTTTTAGGGGAACCTAACGCTATATTTTTATGCCGGCGAGTCCGATTTTCGATGTGTGTAATACAATGCGAATGAGTAGAACGACCACGCTTTGTTGCACCGTATGTGGCAACGCAGGTTCCTTAACAGGGTTAGAATTAGAGGATTAACCCGCCGCGGTGGCTCAGTGGCTAAGGCGTTGCGCTACTGAGCACGAGGTCGCGGGTTCGATTCCCGGCCGCGGCGGCAGCTTTTCTGATAGAGGCGAAAAGCAAAAACGCCCGTGTGTACGAGATTTCGGCGCACTATAAAGATCCCCAGGTGGTCGAAATTAATCCGGAGCCCTCCACTACGGCGCGCCTCATCGCCTGCGTTGCGTCGGCGCGTTAAACCCCCACAATCAGAATTAGAGGATTAACCAAGGCTGGACTTCATTAAGCACAGTGAATGACCAGATTTCTTCCTGTTTCCGTTTCCAATGTGCTGGCATGCTCCCTTAGACGGTATTTTACTGAGTGTCCTGTCTAGATCTCGTATAAAAACTTGATCTCGTACACCACATTTGTCGTACCGCCGGTTAGTGAGCTGTCTGGTGAACCGAAGGCAGAACAAAAATGCCCTGCCTTCGGCTCACAAGACGACATCTTTTTCTGAGATTGTTTGGCGCCGAAAAAAAGAACCAGCGCGCTTTTTTTTCTCCAATCTTGTGCAAGACCCTGGTTGTCGGCCTTTGCGGCTTTTCTGCTCCCTTTTCCCGTTGTTTGCGTCCTGTTACCTTTTCACCTAGGCTCGACAACAAATCACGCGTGTAGCCGGTATCGTGCAGCCTTTGTGCATGGTTTTGGAGTCTTAGTTGCATATGGTGTTCACAAAACACATCGGAGATCCTTCCTCACAGCAGAAAGGCGATGCGGCGTTTTGAATTGTTTGAATGACCGTATGCTCTATTATCTATGCTTGTTTTGGCAGATGGCTACGCAGCGTTGCTCTGTCTACTGCGCAGAATATCGCAACGAAGGTGTTTGGAATGCGGTATTCAGTCTTCGCACGACGGACTGCGATGTGTCACAATCAGTCGGCCTGAGGCGCGGAATAATGATCCTGGGGCAGCAGCGTGAGTCCCTCATGCCTGCGCTCAGCAGCAATTTAGAGAGGAGGGCGTCTTGTGCTTGTTTCCGTAATATCGAACCCACTACCTGCCCCATATTTGGTGTTCTAATGAACTGCACATCCCCGGCCCCATGATTTGTTTTCGGGACCAGTTACCACTTCGAGGGAGCACCGTGGCGGCCGGGAAGTCAATACCACCAACTGTTCTCCAAGGCCTGCCGGCCTTAAAGGTGCCATGAAGCTGAAATACGGGTTTGGTTTGGTTTGTTAAAAAAAGGCTGCTTTGTCCCGATAACATTGATAGCAACATCATCGCGAACTTGAAGTAAATAATGAAGATATTAAAGAAAGCATAATCCCCAGCCATTTTCCGGCGATTTTTTCTATGACATCACAGAACCTCGCTCGTTCAATTGGAGGCCGTCCACCTGAGCCACCGTCAAGAAGCCTGATTGGGCGATTTCGGCGGGGCCTCGAGTTCCGTTTTTCCGTATCACGTGAATGCGAACGCGCAGTTGACGGACTCCTAACTACGCTTTATCTGCTGGCCCATATTTCGTCACTGGCTACACTAGTGTGAAACAAATTTACATTCATTTGTCTTAGTTTCTACTCATTCTTTCGTTAACAATGCTAATAAGCTAATTTTCATTTTTAGAATTTTTTTTTTGTTTCATAACATAAAAAAGGTAATATTCATAGGTTCGTAAGTGCGACTAGGGCTAAGGCAGTCCCGACAGAGCAAGGGCATCTTGACTAGTCAAAGCGGCGACGTCCACCGAGGTCGAGACAGTGGTCACAGTGTTTTCATGTTGTGGATACCCACTTTGCAACCCTAATGCAAGCCCGTAATCATGAACGTCCCCTGCAACAAATAAATAATCCTTGCGCGCCCAGGCAGCGCATTGAGGCGGGCGTACGTCTGGTCGGTGCGAATCCAGACAAAGCACAATTAACGGTGCAAGAAAAAAGCATCTAAAAGCCACAAGAAGTCGAAGGCCAAACCAAGCGAAGTAAGAATGGAACGTCTCACACAATAGCGCGTGACTGCAACACCACATCTCTCGCTTTTCTACATGTCAGCATGTCATCCCATTGCCGTGGGTAGTGAATTCTGTCCAAATAGCGGTGACTGCAAAGCACAAGGCGTTACAGTGGCGAATGGTTAGAATTTCTTCTCAAACATGAAAAATTGTCACCCGCGCAAAGATGAATGATAGTATTTTCCTCGAGTTTGCCCATTCATCTCTTAAGACAAATTTATGACCTAAATATGTGCTCCCAGTACCTTGGGGAGGGAAACAGAGCTCCAACCTCATTGACGTCACAGTAGCCCTTTTGACGAGATCTTTCTGCTGCTTTGCCACTAGTTGCCGCATGGCCTGTCATACCTACTTACGATAATTTTATTGAAGCCAGCATGGCGCAATTCAACAAATTCCGATTTCAGATCAGCGACGTAAGAGGTTTTAGCGTCCAAACACAAATAGCCTATTCACGGACAAGGCGGTAATATAGTCCTCAGCGCTGTAACGCTGAAAAATAGCGACGAGGCCGCGAGAATTTTTTGCGCCGAATCCGTGCCCTCCCAGTCCCTTTCAATTATGTTCGCTGCTATTCTTTTACCATGTATATCTATCCCACAGCTCTTTTTTTGTATGTTTGTCGATGGAGTGGTGAAAAACGCGGTGGAAAACGGAAATGAAATTAAAAGCTGAAGCGGAGACCCGACCGCCAAATCCCAAAGAGCTCATATGTGCGCGCTGCTGAGGCATCTTTCTTGAAAAGTCTGATACCTTAGGTATATAGAGTATAGAGTCCAGGACTGGTAGGGGGGTTCATCTTGCAAGGAAAAGTTCTGCTGAAGAGCTTCTACGGTGAGCAGCACCCCTGGCGGCCGCTTCACACCAGTTGGCAGCGGCCCCTGGCGGCCGCTTCACACCAGTTGGCTTTACAAGTTTTTTGTTACATTTATCTGTATTTATTGCATTAAATAGCCTTAGTTTTAATTTTGATGACATTGTTTGAAAAACTCCTTAAATAGCTCCAGTATTTAAAACCCAGTCGTTTTAAAAAACTTAGGTGGCGGTGGCTGCACGAGGAGTTCACCTGGGAACGCCTGCGTTCCATTCAATTTTGTCATTGCAAAAGGAAACCGTTCTCTCAATTGATTCGTCCCCCGTACGACACATCTCTATCGCTGAGTACACAGTACCTTAGTATTCCTATCCGTTGAACTTTCTAGACGTATCGTAAAAATATTCCTCTGGACGCAGAAAATAAAAGGGGGTACTTTAAACTCTAGACAGGAATTAAACCAGGGTCATCCGAATAGAAGCCAGGTACGTTACCACAGGGCTTTATTTTTTCGGTGAAGCAACTTAAGGGCTTGGGCTGTCGGCGTCTCCTGTCGTCACCTCGTGTATTCACGGTACTATAAAACACCGGGACACTCGTTTTTCAATGCCTCGCGCTAGAACATTTTACCTCCGTGGAAAAACGCGTACTAAAAGAACACACCGGGACACTGGTTTCTCGACGCCTCGCGCTAGAACGCTTCCTGCTTCAAAGACACAAGACTTTTACAGAAAAGCTGTATAACTCCATCTTGTCACGATCTACGACTTGGAAACGCTGGAGCCTCACCAACATCAGGAGCATTCGGACGAGGGAGAAGAACCCAAGAAATACATTATGCATATTGAGTGGCATTAGCGACGCCATTGCTGATTGCATATAATAAATGTACATTTGCATCTAGTCGAAACAAAATCGTCTTCTGTCTCTCATTGATCAAAGCGTTCTGACGGGCTAGTTGGTCTCTCATTTCCGTCTCTCATTGCCCATTAGCAGCGACTTTGCTTTGGTAAACACCGGCGCACACTGCATGCTTCGCCCTCCCCAGGTTTCGCGTTAGTGGAGGTGGCCCAGGATTTTTCTTTTAATGCTGTGCTGCACCCCACCACCTTGCCTGCGGCCGAAAAAAAGTTCGCTAAGTGCGAGGCCGCGCCGCTGGTTATTTACAACGCGACTACATGAATGACAAAGTGAATTTGTTGCAACCACAGTGAATTAATGAAGCCGAACGAAGAGAGATTAAGGATATTGAGACTAGGCACAGTGAATTAAAATAAATGGCTAAGTGAATAAAGTGGGCACTCAAATAAAAGGGCCCATCTCCCCGCGAGGGGGACTCGAGTAAATGCGTCGCATAGGGGGTCGGTGTATTGCGTTAACGTTTAGTGTTTGGGGAGTTGGTGGTAGTGAATGCGTTGTATCAGCAGCTTCTTGACGTAGTTTGAATCAGTCAAGGATATAAGGCGCGTTCGTAGCCTTTCATTCTGTGTCGGTTTTGTGGCGCAGTGGGAAGAGCACCATTTACCTCGCGTTCCGCCCACAGGTAGTGAATGCGTTGTATCAGCAGCTTCTTGACGTAGTTTGAATGAGTCAAGGATATAAGGCGCGTTCGTAGCCTTCAATTCTGTGTCGGCTTTGTGGCGCAGTGGGTAGAGCACCATGCACCTTGCGTTCCGCCCGCAGGGTCGTGGGATCGAAACCAGGCGCCGGTAAGTATTATTTTTATATAGTGTAAGAGGAGGGGTGCGGACCTGTTGTTGAGAGCGAGGAGGGTAGCGTGATGCGGGAGAGGAGGATTGGGGGAGAGGGCGCACCTGGAACGGCTGTTGCGGACGCCGAGGCACGCCAACGCCGACAACGCCGGGTGACATCGTGAGTTAAAGAAATGCTCTGCATTTAAAACTTTAAAGGGCATGACTAAGCAAACTATGGGCGATGATTTTTATAACTCAGCCCTCCCACCGGCCCATAGTCACCAGGGTTCCAGCGCGCTAAGGAGGCACCCACAATAGTGGCATTTCCCTTGAGCAGATGGTCAGTAACACGTTGGCATTAACTGCATCATAAGGAGAACTCTAGGGCCCTTCGTAATTTCACATCTCGCCAGCCAACGAAGGAGTGCGAGGGATAAATTTCTGATCACTCTTTTGAGCCACGACACCAGCCTACACGGAAATCATTGCACGCCTGCAAGAACGTGCGCCTGCTCCGGTCCCTTTCGCCGTGGCCAGCAAATTTTTAACAAAGACTGTGCCTAAGTGTTCCTCAGGGCGAACAGGAATTGGAACAGAACCATCTTTCTCCGAAACAACCACGCATAAACGGGGAGGAGAGTCATAAGGAATCTGCAGAGGGAGAGTTCACAAGGCACGAAGGAAAAACGGAAATAAGGAAAATACGCCATGGGCCAGGGACGACACCAGGTAATAGGAAAATAGCTGGGTGGATTAAACGACAAACGTGGAAGACAATTGAGCGAAAAAAAATGGGGTTTCACAGTTTGGGTAATGTGGGTGACCGACAACGGCATGGCCTC
The DNA here is from genome assembly GCF_048455015.1 of Haemaphysalis longicornis. Taxonomy (NCBI): domain Eukaryota; kingdom Metazoa; phylum Arthropoda; class Arachnida; order Ixodida; family Ixodidae; genus Haemaphysalis; species Haemaphysalis longicornis. The sequence continues at coordinate 136,626,200 of NW_027526204.1, forward strand.
CCGTTGAACGGAAAGGCTAGCAAGGGACGGTAAGGCAAATATGGGAAGACGAGAAACTCAATGTAGAGGTGAACTAGGAACATTCGGGGTAACGAATGGACACCAAAAACTCACAAGTGGCTGGAAGTCGTCGTGAAAGACCATCGTCCTGCAGTGGTCCCGAACGCGCAAATGGCTGTAGATCATGATAAAGCAATGGAGGTATACAAAAACGTTTCGTATGCGGTGAAGGCTACTACGGTACTGGGCCCGTAGCGGACGTATGAGTGAGAAATAAACCTTTGAACCCGGCTGAATAAACAGCAGACAATGATTCTAAATTAAGCGAAGGAAATGGGCATGGGCTGGTCACGTAATGCGAATGACGAGCAACAGGTGAACCATCCGTTTGACTGACTGGGTGCCAATAGACCGCAAATGCATTAGGGGTCGGCCGTGGACTCGTTGGCGAGGTGAGCAACGGAAATTTGGATAAAAAACATGGACTGAGATAGCACTCGATAGGCGTGGCTGGAAATCTTTGGGAGAGGCCTTCGTCCTGCAGTGGACACAAACAGGTTTATGATGCTGATGATGACGATGATGATGATGATGATTCTATCGCGGGGAAAACACCGAAGTCACAAGGGGATTGGCTTTCCGCTCGTGTTTAGCTGTCCAAGCAGCCAAGTGGCTGAAACTCATCGCGTTGGTAGATTTGCGTCGATAGGATTCGAAGCGCATTGCGCAGGAATGCGTATTGTTCGTTCGACGTGCCCGCCTGGAGGCCTTATTACTCTCGTGTTGACAGGCGCGCAGTCTCCCGGTCCTAACAAGGTGCCCGCCCTCTGGAGGCGTCGAGGTGCGCTTTCGTCATAGGCGGCGCGGGAAAATTGCGCGTCGACGACGCGAGCTGCAAAAGCGTGGTCCAGAAAAAGAAAAAGAACTCGCGTCCCCGTTGATCTTGAGCCTGAGAAGAGGTGATATTTTTTCGAGAGATGAGCGCGGGAAGCGAAATGATTGCTTTTCCCGGAGGGACTCTTGCTCTGAGGTTTCGACGCCTTTGCCGGCGGTGCGGTTCACAGGGGCGAAGAAGGCTTTTTGCCACGTTTTGGGAGATGATGTATACGCATCTTCTGCCAAGAGCTATGGCCGTGCCATATAGGGGCCAGAAAGTGATGTTATGCACTATAAATGTGGAGGGAAGAGAAGAAGGAAGTAGAGAAAACGGCGTCCTGAATGGAAACGACCCCCCAAAACACAAATAGTGGGGGAGGGGGCTTCGTTGAACCGTGATAATAAACTGTTGCATGCAGTACGTAAAGTAGAGTAGAAGTTATCGGTATTAAAACAATCCTGCACTCGTCTTTATAGAAGTTTAATTCATCCGCTTGGGATCGCTGCAGAAATCGAGCAAAAATCCACACCGAGCTACGACAGGCGTTAGCTTCCACAAGCGTGAAGCATCGATACCGTACGCGTGATCTCAACCCAAGCCGACCACTCTCCAAACACGCGCAGTCAAGCGAGCGTCTACGATGACAAGGTTTCGGAAGGCGTACCCCGGGTGGTTTGGCGCCCTCAGAGCGCACTATGTAAACCTTTGGGCACTTTTTTCGGCATTCGTTTCCGCCCTTTTTCCTTCGCCTTCAGACAAACGGAGGACATGCTTTTCCGGAGCCTGAAAGGGAGACCTTGTGGCTCGGGTGATGGAGCGAGGGAAGGTCAACAAGGGGCGCTCGTGTTTACGCACGATCATTATGCGATTGCGCCACCCCTGACGGAGCAGAGCAGGGACGTAATGGCTGTAGGTCCCACGCGAGGGTAAATGCAAATGCGTGTCAAGAGATTTCCTTGGCAGAACACGCGGTGTTTACGTGAGAGAAATTGCTCGAAGCAGTAAGTGAGTGCAGCACTTAACCATCATAAATTAGAAGCTATAACGCTGAAATATGACCTGTTTGGTTTTAGGCGTTTATAATCTTGCTGCTTTATAATATACACAAATTTTAGGGCAGAACTTTGACGGAGTGTAGCCAAGATTGGCAGATGTTTCAGTGCGCCGTCACAGATTCAAGTAGCATATTTCCCAAGTTGCATATTACATGCTTACTCAAACGAGCATTCATCACTCGTACGATCAAAAACTTCAACCGCCAACAATGAGTAGCATGAAAAAACGACATACGAGAAATGCGTGCTACCCCGAATCGGCAGATGTATTTCATTGCAGCTTCTTTATTTTTTATGATAACCCATTCAATTCCCACTTTTTTGCATACAAGAAACAAGAGGGAATTATTGTACGCAACGTATTCTTGCATCGATCTTTTGTTTTGCTGAGTTATCGAGAGAACATTTCGCCTGCATAAGTGGCAGTCCTATTATTGTCGGAACTGTAGGAAAAAAATCATGCTGGACAAATAACAAAGCATTGTAAAGCTCATAGTTTGATCGAAGATGGAGCAATGCTACCAGAAAACGAGGCGAGGTATAATTGACCTGACCTCAGCACGAGAACAAATGACGTAGCAATAGCTCTTCTCTTCATCGTGAGACCCCATTTTCCAATGTTACAATAAATTGAGCGAACTTTCCTTTCTTTTCCTTTATATACAGATGGGAAGAAATCATAAACTCTTAATAAAAGGAAAGAAACGTTTTCCTTCATTTACAGTTTCTTAGTCCTTCTACACGTCCGACAACCTTATTCGAACCTCTGGGACGTTCACGAAGAGAGCCAGGTCAGCAAAAGGAAAAACTCCCAAGCATTTCCCCGAGGGTGAACATGGTTAAGTGCGAATGCACGGGGTGATGCTATGAGGGGGAGTAAAGTTAAAATCCGTTGGCATTCGCCCGTGAGCGCGCGCGAGCCGACCCACGGAGGTCTGGCAGTTTATCGCTGCATATATAGGGGGGTACGCCGCGCCGAGCCAGGTGGCTGAGAGAGGAGGCGAGCGCAAGGGGGGAGAGGGACAACGGCGCACGGCAGCTGCAGCCGAGCGAGGGGGAGAGGAGAGAGTGTGACGTCACGGTGGAGAGAGAGGCGCGCGGCAGCTGCTGGAGAGAGGATGCGCGCTGTGACGTCATACCATGACGTCATGGCGCGAGGAGTGGTGCGGGGAGCGGCGCGCACCCGCGCAGCCACGGCGAGGAGGCGGAGCGAGCGCGGTCACGTGGTGAAGTGACGTCACCGCGCCGTTGCTACCGACGCTCCTCTCCGCTCCACGCCGTTGCTAGGGAGAGGAGGACTGCGGACGCCGCCGCCGCCGCCGCCGCCGCCGCCGGCGGCGGTGGAAGGTTTGGGGTCGCTTATAAAGTGCATTCGCACTTAAAATCTTCGATCGCCGCTGACGACGACGTTGAGGCAGCGCGTGTTGGATAGAGCTGTTGGGTAGCAAAAAAAGAATGTCGTTTTATGAGATGCTACATTACCTTTGGGTCGTCCCAGCACCAGCTTTTCTATTATGCGAGCTACCGTTAATAAAATGGCTGCGGCTTAGCTCCGCCAACCTTGGATATGCAAAGCAAAAGCTTGGTTTAGTCTGGTTGAGTCTTGGTTTCGCTTGGTTAATCTTTGATTTAGCTGTATTGCCGACCACGTCTCAAAGCCGCTCGGTTCCGTGCGACGCTCACAGAAGGAAACCGCGCGAACGCGGCGTTCATTCATGGCGAACGCACCGTTTTTCTTCGCCGGGTGCGAGACGAGTCATGTTGCCCGAAACGACCCAGCGCCGCATGCATGGAAGGCTGCGGGGGTGGTTGTCTGCCTCGGCCGCAGCGGCGGTGGCGACCGCTGTCGGCGCCCGCAGGCGCCAACAGCGTGCCCGGCGAATCACGCGATGCTCTTCGAGGGGTGTGTCGCCGGGGGTGTGTCTACGGTCAAAAAGTCATTTGTGCATCCTCCACGAAATGGCTGGACGAAAGTAGTAAAGTTTTGCTTTAAAAATACATTCAACGTAGCTGCTGACTAGAGAAAGTTATGTCGTGTGTGGTGTACACGCGTAACTTCGCGCTGTCCGTCTTCAAAAAATTGTTGAAAGGGCGCAGTCACAGTTGAGGACTTCACGTTGGAGTGGCAGGAGTAGTTCGGTTCATTGGGTCGCAGGAGGAAAGAACGATGGTAGGCAACGCAAGATTTCATCTTCTTCACAGAGCACGGTCCAGGCGAGATGAAATACTGAGGATAATTCGCCAACTGCATGCAGATTTCGCTTGTACAAATTTGATGCCAATTAATTTTATGGAGAAGGGAAACTCGGAGGGAAAGGCTGTGAGGGAGAGGCAGTGGAGGAAAAGAGAGGTGTGGAGCGAAGGAAAGGAGGGGCGGTTACCTCGAAAGGGCGGTAGAAACACAGACGGCTGGCGACGTCATTTGAAACAAAGCAGGCCTATACACGACCTAATTTACCCTATTACGCCATCAAAAATATTCACGCTGTATTTGGCGTTTTACTGTGTGATCTCAAAGCGAACGAAAGTTTTGGGGTTTACGGAATGACGTGAGAAAAAGCAATCCTGTCCGTTCGATGGAAGCAGCGTGCTTTCATTGAGAGGCCACATGAATAAGAGCTGAGGTATCTTTATTTTTGTATTTTGAAATCAACTAGTTAGTCTGTGACTCTGCAAAGTTTGTGCGACGGTGCTGCATAATAATGAAACGCTCCCAAATACCTGATTTTGGCTACCCATTTTGAGCATTGTACACGCGACAAAGCCTGATCTTGGTGTTCAAGGAAACTGCACGTATAGATGTGAACATATCTTACGTCGAGTTCTTGGAAACAAACACTGCCGCAATTGAAGTTAGCTTGGAGCTTTTCGCTCAAAGGGTGAACAACATTCTGACACCACAGCTTTGGCTTCATAAAATTTACTGTCGCGCTAAACATACCATTTAGCCTATTAAGCCAAGGATCACAAACCAGGCGCTTTTACTAAGCACCCCTAAGGAACTGGCTTTCACCAAAAATATAATTGGATTTAAAAGGTTGGTTCAATGTGCTGGTGCGTGCACGATTTCACAGCACGTAAAGACGAGAAAATGGCTTGAAATGAGCGAGCCCAGGTTACTTTCTCCTGGGTAGTTCCGCTTCAGTTAGCGCTGGATGCGAGCATAAGATAAAGTGGTTGGATAAGGTAATCACCTTAGTCAGCCAGCCAGGTCCAAGCAGATTACGCAGAGTGTTTTAAGCGCGCACGTTGAGGCGTAGTGCGATCTTAGAGCAGTCCCGGAGCCCGTGAAGACCGCAGGAGTAACTATACCGGTGAATACAGTTAGGGGAGGGGGACATTATTGCCCTATATATATCTTTTCTGGTGTCAGTATCGAGTCGCTATGGGCTTGTCGCTATAGCGATGCTGTTACCGCCTAAATTGGCGTGTGGAAAGGAACAGAAGAAGAAGAATGTGACGCGGTAACCATGCACAGCGATTATTGGGCGAAAAATTGCGAGGGGCTCGTGCGCTGATTACATTACGAGCACGTGCCAATCTCTCAATAGAGAGTTTTAGCTAATCGTGTTGGACGGTCCGCTCCGGTATCGGCGGCATACTCAGTGCAACCGGAAACAATGCCGTTCGCGGCCAAGCCCGCCACGTAGGCGCAATGGCGCTCCCGCTTGCTATCAGAGCGGAGCGGACCGTGAAAAACGGTCAGCTAAAACTCGCTAATGTCTGCCAACGATCGCGTAGACAGCACAGAAACTGACACCTCTTCAGTTCTGCCGGCATGGTTCCTCCCTAATTATTCCTCCTATCTCGCAGGATATGGTTTAATATTAGGTGTCTTCGATTTTGCTGCACTCGCTGCACTCATTCAGGTAGTGCAGCACTCGCCTCTTCGATTTTCGAGCGCAGAGCGCACCGCCTGCACTTTTCTCTTCGATTTACCGACGGTGCAGAGAGTGCAGGATGAGTTCACGGCTTTCCCTGCACTTCCCCGAGAGGAGGTGCAGAAGCAGACGACAAAAGTGCAGGACCGGTTCTGCAGTGGCGGCGCCGGCGCTGAACTGGCTGAACTCATTCGGAACTCGTGCAGAAAGTGCAGGCCAAATCGAAGAGACCTATTAACTGTCAGGCATCGTCATTCACCTTGAGCCGAAGTTTAGCAATGCCCTTCACAAGAGCGTAGCGAATGCTTGCTGTGCGTAAACAGCGCGACTAAGCCGTTAGAGATAATTAAAAACTTGCGTCAATGTATACGAGCGCCGTTCTGCTTCATGAAGCGCTTCGTCTCGGGAATAAATTTGCATGGCTTGAGCGTACGGCCCAGATGTTTGCCGACTGTAAGGATGGGACCCAGCATCACGTCTTTCATTTTTACAGTGTCCAAACGGTAGAACACACGCTGTACGTGTTTTGGTTTGGGTAGAGTGTTCGGGCGGCTAGGAAAAACGCGTATGAGCAATATACTGGCTCTTCCGACCTCTCACAGGAACGTACTTTTCCGATGCAAGACAAGTTTCATTGATGGTATTGCAATTGGTTATGATCGCTACATAACAGTGGCGGATAAAGTAATAATAATAGTGCCTTTCTTGAACGTGCCGGTATAAACTCAGAGCCGAGAAGATGACGTACACGCCGTATTATGCTTCACGTCCCCGGGGAAATCGGTGCAGAGGTAATCTTCGCTCGTTTCTGGTGTGACGAGCATCACACCTGAGTCAAACTGGAGTAGTATAAACCGAGCTCATTCTTGCTCGCTCGCTGTATATTTTCTCTGTAGCCAAACAAAAAGAATTGGGCATGAACAAGATTTCACAGTATGCATACCAAATGAAGTCCGAAAAATATATAATCTCCTCAAATAAATGTCAGTTTCCTGTTACACAGAACACGGCCAAACGAGGAAGAGGTTAATGTCAGTCACTCATGAGTCTTTTTTAAAAGTTTCAAAGTAGAAGGTTGTCCTCAACTGCTGTTGAAGATCAGAGAACATTATATTAAACTGAAGATTTCTAACATCTCTATGCTTTCCCTTGTCTTAGAGGTTAAACCTCGCCTTGAAACATGTCCAGACATTTATATCTACTAGTACGCTTTGACAAACATGCATTGTACTCTTTTTTTGTGCGTGTGTGGTGGATATCAAATATTACTAGTTCTTAAATCATGTACTTCAAGTTGGAGAATATCGCTTGTTCGCTAGTAGTTACTGTTCATCGTTGATTTCTTTCGTGCTGCTGTATTTCAGTGTCGTACCTCCATTTTCTTTTTCGCTTTAAGTGCGCCGGAACAAAGGTTTAGGCTTTTCGTGACACCGTAATAAACAATGATTTATTTGTAGCGTGAAAACCTTCGAAATATGTTTCTTATCGTAGATACAGCTACCACTTTATTATATAGCTACCTATTATTATTCTGCGAAGCTACACAGACGTCAAGAACTCAGTGGTCTGAAGATCAGCAGGATGTTTTTGATTCCGATCTCTGAGACTTCGGAAGATTCGACAACATATTTTTGGGGCGGGAACTCTGTTTGGCGGGGAATTTATAAAGCCTGTTTTCTGAAACCAGTTTAGGGGGGTCGTTTTCGTGAAGCCACATCCAAAGATCCACTTTTGTGAAGGGTCCCGTATTTTACCGTTTATAACCCGCTTAAGCGATAGCTGATGCGCTGGAGACGTAGGGGCAACGCGGGCATGCGAATGCCCTATGTTAGGACTTTGAGGTCCAACGTAGTCAACTGGTACCAGCAGCTCGACATATAACGACTATGACGCTGCTTTGACCATTGCAAGGTTCAATTTGATGGTTACTTGACGTAAGCCTAAGCATAGGACGTTAGGCTTTAAGACAGGCTCTGAAATCTGACGTCGTCAACCGGTACCAATTGGGAAAAAGAAGCACTCCCTGTAGGTCAATCTCCGTGTACTGGTTGACGTCGTAAGACCTCAAGATGAAACGTTAAGTCTAAGCCGGCGCATACCCGACAGTTTCTCCTGTCAGCCTAGCAAAGGTACACACTCCCACAGCGGTCTACATAACCGGAGGGGTGTATCGGACAACACTTTGTAATCTTGGTGCATGCTGGAGAATGCACCAAGCAATCAATCACTCAGTTACTTCAAGCGCGATGAGGGGGTCCGCCGCGAGGTACCTGTGCCCATATTCCAAATACTGTGTGCGTACTTCGAAGTTTGTTGAAGTGTTACTCATCTACAGAGGCGGACATATGCGCAGCGGGGTTGGGGACACGCCTTTGGAAGCGGGAGTGTATGCGGCTTATAAAGCCTCGTGAATACTGCTATACTGCAGTATAGAAGTATTCACAATGTCTGACAGTTTTTCGCTGGTGTTTATCTATGGGCACAACCTAGTCGCAATGCTAACCAAATTTTCATAGGCTATGCCTTTTTTAACTCTCAGATTTTGGTGATTTTATTGGCAGTCTTTCTTTGTTACTCCCATGCGCTTTTCTTTCATCAGCTAATCCCCTCAAATATAGGTCATTTTGCTTCATTTATAAAAGCTGACAGCTCATTTACAGAGACCCGCCGCAGTGGCTCAGTGGCGAAGGCGTTGTGCTGCTGAGCACGAGGAGGCGGGTTCGTTTCCCGGCCGCGGCGGCCGCTTTTATGATGGAGGCGAAAAGCAAAAACGCCCGTCTGTTCGAGATTTCGGCGCACGTTAAAGATCCCCAGGTGGTCAAATATAATCCCGAGCCCTACACTACGGCGCGCCTCATCGCCTGCGTTGCTTCGGTGCGTTAACCCCTAAAATCGAGCTGATTTACAGACAGAGAGAGTAAAGAGTAAAATAAACTGTGAATAAATGTGCACAATGCGTTCTTCGTAATGCAGAAAAAGACAAGAAGTAATTTTCCGTACTGAAACGCGTCCCAAATATTTGCTAATGAACCCTGCATTGAAGCGCTCGTTCATTTAGCGGGGTATTCATCAAGTACTATGAGCTTAATAATTTCTTTATCTAGGAGGAACGGAGGAAGCTTTCCACTCAGTAGCAGGGACGGGCCTCCTCCGCTTTACTTTTATTTCACTTTGCTGGAAGATGTTCGTCCATTCGGTTATCAACCAGCCGCGTGTACTCTCTCAGTCGCTGAGCAGGCCTAGCGTTCGTGGAGTCACTACGCAATGGAAACGATAAAATGAAGCCCGGGCACAAAACACGCTGGTGGGCGCTTGAGCACATCAAACACCTTAGCGGAAAATGCTGCTGTTCGCGCGGAAGGACGCAGTGCTGAATTTGTGATTTGTCTGTTCCTCCCGAATTTTGAGGGTTAGATATTAGAGAGGCCCAAAACAAGAGAGGAGGAGAGATGGATGGAAGGTTAGAGTTTCAGACAGACAGACAGACAGACAGACAGACAGACGGACAGACAGACAGACAGACAGACAGACAGACAGACAGACAGACAGACAGACAGACAGACAGACAGACAGACAGACAGACAGACAGACAGACAGACGAATGTATTGGTGGATGGATAAATGGATAGAGAGAGAGAGAGAGATTGCGTTTTGCCCTTTTCAAATACCGTTTAGGTTCTGTTAGAAATGTGTGGCTTGATATCCTACAGTAGATGAGATTTCTTTACGCACAGAATGTTCAGCAATATCCTCATCCTTGTTGCGTTTGCGGGCTTAGTGTACTTTTGTGTATATTTCGTGTTGTGTGGTTCTGTGTAGTATATTGCACCATGTTAAAATTTTAGTACATTGTGCCTCTGTGCACGGGTGACTGTGTCAACGAGGGTCTTCCTTTTTCTTCTCCCCTTGTTCCTGTTCTATGCTGGTGTACACTTCTTGGAACGTGCGGTCTAGCCAGCATCTTGGTAAGTCACCGTAGGCATCTTCATTTAACAGGTATTTATCTCTCTTTCCAAACATATCCTGTTCCTACGCCCGTTAAAGAACTCAATGAGACTTTGATGAACAGAAGCTACACTAATTTAGCCTGCGGAATTGCTTCTGTAAGTGTTTCCGATCTTTAAATTTGGTGGTTTTAACTTTCACTAAAACATGCTTCATTTTAATGCTTACAGGGTTCTGACTTGTTGGATTGTTTTGGCGGAACATGATGATGATGATTGCTGATTGACAGTGGTATCTGCGTTGTAGCAGGGTGATGAGGCGTCATCTTACCAAAAAAACGTAAAAGAAACTAATACGCCTATGTTTTATACTCTTGGTTTAATCCTCGCGCTGCTCAGGGCAGGCACAAAAAACTTATTAGGCACAAATACTTATTTTTTCTGTTAGAGGTGGTAGCTGTCCTAGACAATATTCATCTCTCTGCTTTTCGTCCACCAGCATTTTAATCTTCTTTTTGTCGCCTCGAGAGCCTTGAAGTTAGCCCCCTCTGCGCTACCCTTAAATCCTAGCTGGATACGGACCTACAGAACAGTTGGATACAGACGTACGTAAACGTTTGTCTCAAAATTAGGACAAATTCATTGTATTTTGGTGGTAAACTTAAATAAAGTCTGTCAGTGGAACGATTTAAGCTAGGATAATGTCAAAGCTTGTTTGCTTCGTGTCTTCGTCTACACCGTTCTTGCGCTAGTTCCCAATGATTCTCTAGCGACTTGCCCTTCCATCAGCGAAGCATGGGTGGGGCCTAACCACTCCGGAAAAAAAGCTGTTGTAAATAACACTGTGTAGGTTGTATTAGTGGCAGTAGCAATAGTAATAGTATTAGTAGTAGTAGCAGCAGCAGTAATAGTTGTAGTAGTAGTAGTAGTAACGGTAGCAATTGCATGGGTAGTAGTAGTGGGGAAAAGTAGGAAAAGTAGGTTTGGCAGTGGTAATAGTAACGGTAGCAATTGCAGGGGTAGTAGTGTTATGAGCAATAGTAGCAGTAGTAGTAGTAGTAGTAGTAGTAGTAGTAGTAGTAGTAGTAGTAGTAGTAGTAGTAGTAGTGGTGGTGGTGGTGGTGGTGGTGGTGGTGGTGGTGGTGGCGGCAGTGGTAGTAGTAGTGTTAGCAATTGTAGGGGTAGTAATGATAGTAGCAATAGTAGTAGTAGTAGTAGTAGTAGTAGTAGTGGTAGTACTAGTAGTACTAGTAGTACTAGTAGTAGTACCAATAGTAGTATAGTAGTAGTAGCAGTAGTAGTAGTAGCATAACTTTATTATTGTCAAGGTTAATATTATGTTTAAGACTATTATATTTAAAAAAGGAGAGACGTGGGAGGGCTGCAACCCCTTCCTTCTTAGACGACGCCTAAAAGGGCATGGGTCTCGTTGTCCTTGGCCATTGAAACGGCCCGGGGCTGGATGTCTGGGTCGGAACCGTCTCCCAGTGCTCGCGAGTAGTGTATACACTGTATTTTTGTCCTTACCATCCTGAAAGCGCCATATACCCAATCTGGCCTCGCACTGCATGCGTACGCATACCGATTGCGGTCGACCAGCCGAGCGGCCGACCTGACTAGCATAACCCTAGCTGTCATCAACGAGTGGCCACTCATTTACGGTCGCTCCACGTGAGCAGGGCACTCTTGTGGTGCCCTCGGTATGACTGAGTGAGGACAGCTTGGTGCTACACCCAGGGATAGGGTTTTTATCACTGATTAACAAAGATTTGTCTTCGTACTGCGGGGTGGCTATGCAGTTTTCAAGTTCACGAAGCGTCGCCGTCCAGTGGCCGCACGGGACATATCTACAGCCAGTACGTGCACTGGCCTGAAAATGACAACGTGCGGGTGTTTTGGAACCTTCGCCTATAGCATACGTGCTGGTTGACGTCTTTGCTCTCTTTATTACGCAAGCTAAAGATAAATTAGAGCGATAGAAGAAAAAAGGTGTTGTCAATGCCTCCAATAAGGCTTATTCGTTAGCTGCGGCTCAGTTTCTTTGGTTCTTCTTCCCGTGTACAGAAGGTGGTGCACGACTTCACCTCGAGTGTTTGTTTGCCCCTGATTTTGAATGGACATTCGTCACTGCTGTGCGACAAGACAATATTGACGTGACCGGTGAATCTAGTGAGCCTCGCTTACGGCACGCAGTTCTTTTAAAAAAGCACATGAGGGGCCTCAACCCATACTTGTCGCGCTATGAGACGGGATGGGACTGCCGAGCTTCAGTTTACTGGTACGCAACAGCGTTCCAAGCCCCTGTCCTCAGCCGCCTCGGTTCGCCGATGTTTCACGACGTTGGGCACGTGAAATGTCTTCAACAGAACCCTTTCGCATTGTTGTACGAGCATATGCGTGAACATTTTAATGCCACAGGAGAAGAATTCAGCTCATGCAACGTCAGTGGCGATATTTATCAGCCCGCGTTATGTCATATTTGTCCTGTCAGTTCATTCCAGAACCTTGTTTAGTTTCATTTACATTCATTATGCCAAAATTGTGGCCGGCTTCCTCAGTCAATGAGGCCATGGTCATCATCTAAAGAAGTGCAGCTTGTTGGGTCAGTTGGTACATATTAACGAATGGGAAACCAGCGAAAACAGGGCGCAAAACACAAGGAGAGACGAGACACACAGCGCTGTGTGTCTCGTTGTGTGTGTCGTCCTTCCTTGTGTTTTGCGTTCTTTGTTCGCTGGTTTCCCTTCCGTCATCAGCGGCCCACGCCACCCTGCTGGTTAGCCAAAGAACTCCATGGTATACGGTTGGGAAGCAGGGATTAGCTGTCCAAGGGGGGCTGTGGCATTGACCACACAGCTAGTCTGGGCGTATAGTAGCAGCTAGAGTACGACGATTTTGGGCTAGCTGGATTATGACTTGTCGGAAAACACGGTGCGAATGACAAGGAAAATTGAAAATGCTAACAAGTTGAACAAGTTTAAATATCGGGCAGAACAGGGGCTTGTTCGGGCTTTTGGAGGCGGCTGACAAAAGCTATCTTCAAAAAACATGATTGAGCGGTCGTAGTATTACTTTTATATCTGTTTTATCGAATCACGTGAACGCTAACACCGCGTTAACACACAGATAACTACGTGATTGATGTTTTTTCTATGACGTCACTGCTGCTGTTTAATTGCACAAATTTTGGAAATTTGTCGATATTTGTTGTCTTTCCGGTTTCGGGGAAAACAACATCCTGAGTAGCAGAGATTAAGTTGCGCAAGTTTCCAGAGGCTGGGCATTTCTAATAAAACCACCTAACATTTTATCTTTACGGTCCCTTTAGGGAATTAAGGAGGGGCTTCTACTTGTATCACACCGGTGAAGAAACGGTGGGCTATGGGAAAAGTGCGCGAAAATAAACAGGCAGAGCAAACACAGAAACACACAAACAGACACAGACATTGAAACACAGCGACCCTATTTGTTGCAGCTGCCAATCTTGCATTTTGACGCATTACGACATCATTGATCGTCCCGAATATCAGCCTACAGTCTTCTAACAGACATTCAGAGATTAGGTAAGACCTCGAAGCAAGAGGGCAGTTCCTAGGCAACTTTGTTGCCGAAGTGAGGTTAAGAGACAACTCTTCGGGTGAAGTTGGCTACTCGTATTTGTGGACATGTTTTTTTTTAAAGATATTGCTGACTTCACACTTCCTCTGGGGTCGTACATGAATTGAGCTCGCTTAAGAGGGCTAGCTATTTCCGGCTGCCCCTGCGCCCTCCACGCTGTCATGTCCTATCATTCGCTGCTACTAAAGAAAGCGCGCTTTGTTACAGCGAAGCTGTTTAGCAAGTCGTAATTTTTCGTCTCCGCAGTTAAAAATACCAAGAAATTGCCGAGCGCGCGCACGTGAGCGCTCGCCTCACGGCGACTACCGGCAGTTAGAAAACCGAAGAAAGTGCCCAGCACTCGTGTGTGCCTGCCTCGCGGCGACCGCCCAGCGCCCCCGGCGCACGTTTGTAAAGCCAAGCATACCCACGTAGCGAGTATGGCCAAGACTGGCCAAAAACAGAAAACTCCAGCGTTCGCCGTTATCGTGGCAACATATGCTCGGAACGAGAAAGGCACTTCATAGTGATGCCCAATGATTATCAATTGCAATAAAAATCGAAGAAGCAACAACCTGTCTCAACAATGATGGAGTAAAGGTCGTTGCGGTAGCGAAAAAGAAGCAAATTAACTGCAATTGTTGATTTAAACCATCGCCTGTATTTTTACAATGCCAAACGCTTCAGGCCTGACCGGCCAACCAAGCCCTTTCCTTCTACTCCGGCCGCTCTCCCACAGTCGGTAGCCTTCCCAGCGCTTTAGTCACGTGACCGGTTCATATCGGGCTGACGCGAGCTGGAAAGCGGCAACATTGGCGAAATTTGCTTCGCCGCTGCTCTGAGTTTTCTAACGCTGACGCGAGCGCCATTACTTTGGCAATCTTATAACATCGGTTGCCTTGACAACCAGGTACAAGCCGCTATCGAACTCAGTTACGGTTGGGTGATCCCGGTTCAGCTCGGGTCCCCACCTTGGGACATGCGGGCACTGCAGGCGTACCACTCACTCCCATTGAGAAGCGCGCGATGCGTTTGGCATTGTAAAATACAGGAGGCGATGCTTAAGCGATCGTGATGGTCGTGAAGGTTGCGTACAGCTTCACTACATTCAAGTCTTACGGTTTAGTGAGAGATTCCTTCATTTTATTATAGCTTTGTCGGCCTTTGCGTCTTTCATAATCCGTTCTAGCATCTTGCATAACCTTTTTTAGCTTTCATGCAAAACACGTGGACATTCCTTCACCGACCCTCTGCTCCTCCCACACAAAAAATGAAGGTTATTTTCTCATCCTGCCGGTATCTGCCGGTTTCTTCGTGATCCGCTTTTTTCCAAACCTCATATATTCGTTCCCTGCATCCCATAAAATTGCAACTAGAACGTCGCGTTTTCTGAAGCACTCGTGCATCAGGCGGAGTTGTTGGCCCATTCAGCGCTTTTTTCGGTATAATAGGAACCAAAGCTGTTTTATTTTTTTCTTTCTTGAACCAAGGTCAAAATAGCTTCGCCAAAAATTCTATTTGGTGACTGTCATGCGTGGAAAACCAGCTGAGAGCATAACCTTCGAGAGAGACAGAAACTTTGGAAGAAACCGGTGGTTTAAAGAACTTCAATTAGCAATGACACTTAGAGCGCAACAACGCAAAAGTAATTTCATCAAAAGCGTTCAAGAAAATGACAACACCATGAAGGCAACGTGAGGGTTGGAAAAGGCGCCTAAAAATAGAACCACATTTACAGCGGCTTTCTCTCCTCGAATCACAGGAGCACATAAATGCCGGAACGCGTGATCCGCGCTTCACTTTCATTTCCCCTTGCACTTATTCTGGATTGCGTCAAGAAAAGCGGCCCTAGGCTTTCCATACTGGAAGGGGCAGCAAAGCCCTCTGTAAAAAACGTAGAGCGCAAGCCCTCGCAGGTTGCGACCAGCAGGTACATTTTTCCGAGAAATCTGGCCTCGCCTGAGAAGCTGGCCGCTCTCGTAGGTGGCTAGAATCGCTCGATAGAAAAAAGAAAATTGGAAGAGACCCCGCGCCGAGGCCTGGTCAAGGAAAGCAAAAAATATCTTTAGTTGATAGCGCAAACGTACACACCGCCACAAATTCTTAGTCTTGTTTCATAACCTGAGTTTCTATAATATGGCTAGGACCAGCTTATTTCCACACCCGTAGACCTACACTGGGCATCTTTCGACCACAGAGTTTCATACAATAATAACTAGGGAGGAATCTGGCGCTGCGATCGTCCGCCGCAATGGGCGTGATGGGTAGTTCTGGATTCGGATTGGCGCTCGATGGCTTGCAGAAGTTACTGTGGATTCGATTGTGCAGACGGTTTAGTTTTCGTTTTGGACTTTCATGAACGCGTTTGCCTACGCGGTGTGTTGGAAGAAGCGTTCAAATATAGCTCCTTGAACTAAATGCCGCACGCGGACTGATACCGCCCTGAGTAGGAATGTTTCATAACCCAGAGTTGCGAATCGGATGGGTTATCAATTTATTGCCGCACAGCTAGCAAGCACGAAAACGCAAATGAGGGCGCTCTGTGAGGCGAACTTGTCTGTGAATCAGGAGTTGGAACGCTGCTCATTCGGCAGAGCAATGTATTGTTGAAGCTGACGACGGTTGCGAATCGCTTCGAACAGCTACACCTTTCATGCGAACGCTGGCTCCTACGGCGTAGACCAGCAGTACCGGCGGCTGATAGGAACGCAGCTTCATGAATGTCACTAATTCAGGCAAGAATAACTTCTCCAAAGGTAACCGGTTTCTTTTTTTTTTTATGAGCGCAAAACTTTTCTTAGTATTACAAACTGCAAGCGCCGGAACTCTTACGAATAGTTTTTATTGAAGTTCGCGTCCTGCTGTAGTTGGCGGCAAATGGCAAACCTGCTCCACAATCCTCCTCGACTCCGCGTCCGCTTTTTATGTGAACGCGCAGTTTTATTTCGTACAAAACCAGTTATTGGTCTCTAACTTTCTTGTTTGCTACATAATTTGTAAGCGGAGAACCGGGCAATGAGAGTTTTTTGTCAAAAAACACAATTTGCGCAGCCATAGGCCCGTTTCGATCCTACGCGATCCGGTTCCAGAACTACCCATCATTCCCATTGAAGCGTAAGCGCCGCCGCCGTGTTCGCGTTGACAGTAGCGCCAGTTTTTCGTCTAGTTATTCTTTTATGAAACTCTATGCTTTGGACCAAGTGAATGAGAATGCACCAGCACGTAGAAAACAGCATGCCCGGTGGGATGACCGGAGCGGCCGCAGCGCGCCCGATTGTTATGCTCGTATTATTTTATGTATTTAATTAAACGTTTCATCGGCATATTAGGCGTATTTGATTTTATTGACGTTTCATCGTTCAACATATTCAAAATCAATGTATTCGCATTATAACGTTTAGTTCACGTCGTTCTTCTGCCTCAGGTCTACTACGTCAGAATAACATACTATCAATTAATGCAGTATTTCATTACAACTTGGGTATATTTTTTTTTACAAATTATTGCACTGTTACCATTCATTGGATTTCATTGCTCTTGTTAGTTTACGAAGCGAAAGCTTCACTAGATTTTCAAGTAACAATAATTTCTTTATACCAACGGTTCGCACTGATTACGGTAAGAAAACCTCTTGTTTCGCCATTGTCACATTGTGGAATAATTTGCCTGTCACGGTCAAATCATCGTTATCTATTACTTGCTTTAAAAAAATCTTAGCTAGTTTCTTCTGGTTTAATTGTGATCTTGTTTTGTTAGAATTTTTTATTGTTGTTCTCTTATGTTTTCTTATGCTTTTATTTCCTTCGTGTTATCTTCAAATTGTTTGATAACATTTGGTATTTATTTTAGGCTTACTTTTTGAGTGTATGTACATAATTAATTAACTTCACTTGTCTTTTATACTGCTCAATTATATGATGACCTCTCACGTCCATTTGCTGCTTTTTTTGAGTGTATGTACATAATTAATTAACTTCACTTGTCTTTTATACTGCTCAATTTTATGATGACCTCTCACGTCCATTTGCTGCTTTTACGAATTTGTTTGTGCATTCATGATCGAAGGTTCTCTAACAGTCTGTTGACTATGGGACCCTCGTCTGTATATCAATATCTTTTTATTGTTTTCTATGAAATAAACTCCCCCCCCCCCCTAGATCAGTGAGGCATTTGATAGAAGCTGGGTGTGAAATGTGCCTGTGTTGGCAGAATTCACAGACTTGGTCGACAGGGAGTAAACCGTCCTGGAGATGTCAGTCGTCCGATAAATTTGTACTTCCAATATCTTAACAAAAAACAATATTGTTTTGAACGTAAAGAAATTGAAAGGGTCTAAGATATCTATATAAAACAATTTTCCTCGATAAACTCTTCGAAAGAGGAATACGCCGCGAGAAATCGCTAGGCTAGATAAACACAGCGGAAAAACACATCTATCTGCTCAAAGATAAGCTTCACATTGATAGTGATGTTTACGTTTGTGATGATGTCAAAAAGACATAAAGAAAAAGGCGCGACAGGCCTTCGCGGGGCGGCGGCGGCGGCGTAGCTGTTATTCTTAGGCGTAACGTCACTGCTGATGCTCAAGCTGGAGGGGGAGTTGTTTGCTGTGTTCGTTTAGGTTCTGAAGCATAGTTCTCGTAATACCGTCTTTACCAGGAGCGCTGCGCTTGTTAACCTGGTGGAAGGCAGTCTCAATTTCCGCCATGGGGATCAGGGATTCTTCATTGTCTTCGTCCGTAACAGCTATCCCAACAAAGATTCTCGCCTTTAAAAGAGAAGTTGAAAAAAAAAAACACCCGAACGTAGTTATTGCCCCATTACAGCCCACGGCACGAGCAGCCTCATTTCAGAGTAAATATCTTGCTTCTTTTGGTAGGGTTTGTCTTAAACCTAGATTCAGTGGTTTTATTTTGTTTTCGTAAAATGTATTCCACCGCGTATTTTCATTAAAAGAACCCTCGCCCCCTCGGCTGCACATTTGTTTTGATTTTAAAATGTGCTGAGGGCTTTTTGTCCTAAACAATGTGTATACCTACACCAACTGTTCTGCCAGTGCTTGTACATGTACAGCTACATGTACATGTACAGCTTGTACAGCTACCTCGTGTTCATGCGCACTGTTATGCTCAGTTGTTTTTTTTTTTTTTTTGTTTGAATGGGATGGTACCTGTAGCTTAAAATCGGCTTGCAAAAGGTCACGCCGTAAATCGACGCCAAATACCAGCCAGGGTTTTCAAGACATGCTTCGCGTGTAAATAATGCATGGGGGTATGAAACTTGCGATGACAGGCCTTTGCAAGTGGCTCAAATAGTGTGGCTAGACGGACACCTGAAAGTGAAGCGTGGCGGCGGGAAGGAAGCGTGAAAAAGCTGGAAAAACGAAGACCAGGGAGGTAGCGTGACGTCGCACCCTTCGTAAATCAACTAGCCATCCTCCATTGGAGGGGTGCAAACTCATTATGACTGTTTTATTCTGGGCTCCTGCCACTGTGATTTGCTGCTGTTCGCGGGTTTGCGTGGCCGCGTAAATTTTGTGTGTTTTTCCGAAAATGTTTTTGGTCTGTGGTATTTACACATATTGCTCCCAACTTTCCCTTCTTTACTCATGCCTAACATCGAAAAGGGCTGTATATTTTATGAAGCTCCATGATAGTGGGCTACCAAAGGCGATGGGTCGACGAGCCTTAGTTCATTCAAGCTCAGACAGGACGAAGGACAAGCCAGGTACCAGACGAGCGTTACATTTCGATGTTGAAAGCTAGGTCTCGTCCCGTCTCTGCCTCGTCCTTCGTCCTGTCTGCGCTTGAATTTATTGCGACCACTACGTACCGAGATGCCCAAGCCTTTTTCCGTTTTATTAAAATTGGTGTTTGTGCAAGAGGTGTTCGCTGAAGCGATCAAACGACGTTGCACGGGACTTCGCACCAGAAAGCATACCGCTCGATAGCATAGGTGCAGAAGGAAAATTACGGCAAGGAAGAAAATGGTGATATAAGCAGTCTGCTGCGCGTGGGGTTTAAAATTAGTTGGCAATCGTAAGAGTTACAATGTGGAAAAAACCTGCATCGTGGACTTATTGGTGGTGCTAACTAAGACATGGCCTGTGTTCCCTTTCCGTTAATCTCCCTTTCCGTTAGGACTTGTTCCCGTTAGGACTTGTTACGTTGTTCCCTTGCCGTTAGGACTTCCCTTTCCGTTAATCAGATACGACGGGGAATAAAACGAACATGATTATTACATCTTGAGCAATAGGAATATTTAAGCTCAACTTCTGTGGATACAACCCTTGTGTAAATAACAAGAACAAGTCTATTTCGTTTGGAGAGAGAGATAGGGATTTGAGGAATGGGATCGTATGTAACAATAAACAGGGAGTGGGAGATGTGGTGATCACGAAGCACGAGGCGATGATGTTTAGTTTCGCAATGCCACGTCTATGCAGAACATTCTACAACAAGAAATAAAACAACGGGACGGGGCGAACGCATTCATGTATGCCGTCGAAGAAATCGCTGCAGATGGGCTTCACCACAACGCTGCTGAATCGCCAACCAACCAGCGGGGTCAAATGTGCGAATTTTGTAAACGACGAGTGCGAGCATTCTATTTTTGACTCCAATCGCATGCTGTACCTCATCATTGGGCAAATTCACAGATTCGGTCCCGCTGATTGGTCGTTCTAGGGTGTCCTGGCGAAGCCCACCCACGGCGATTTCTTGGAGTTAAACCGTGTAGTTCACCTATACAAAGGGTGTACTAGTAAAGTGTCAAATTGCTGGCTTCCAAGACCCATATTTTGTTAAAAAATTTTAACATTTCATTGCTTATATTGCCACTGACCTGGAAGGCTTATCCTGGTGCAGCATCATCGTTTACAGAGTACTTTTTATGTCACCAGACAGATGTCCTCATGCATACTTCAGCACTGCCATTCGTATGAACTCATACTGTGCGAGCATCCAAGAACAACGCTCGCTGCCGCAGGACAGGCCGCGTCCCAAGCTCGTTCTTCTAAGGCAATAAAATGCACCAAGAAAATCTGCGCCTATGGGAGATCTGGCACAGAGGGCGTCCCCGCGTGTATGACGAAGGGACACAGCGAGGGTGCCACTTCATTAAAAGAGTCAAAGGCGAAGCAGGAAGTCTAGAGGAGCGCGACAGGACAACGAGACTGGGCGCTTTTCTCTTGATGTGCCTGTCCAAACTTTGCGCTTGGCCTCCGCCTTCTTTAATCTTGATTCACGAGCGTGTCCAAGAATAAGTTCTTCCGACTCTGTGTTTGCATGCAACCGCGACACGGAGACGCCCTTACATCCTCCGGCAGAAGGGCAAATGGTATCCGGAATAGCACTACAGAATGCATGGATATTGCCGTGAACCATGCGTTCTGCTTTGGTTAGTTATGTGTTTTGCTACCAGGGCCTCGCCGCACCCGGCTATCTCATCTGTGTTTTAAGCGAAGCGCGTGACAATATCACAAGCTTCCTTGTACAGGCATATCCATTTACTATCAACCATTACTTTATCGCATTATTTTTCATTTCCCGAAAGTAGCTTTATCGCGGATAATTGAATATATATTACATTAATTTGATTTTGGTTGACTGCAGGGGTTAACTCACCGACGCTACACAGGCTATGAGGCGCGCCGTAGTGGAGGGCTCGGGAGTAATTTTGACCACCTGGGGATTTTTAACGTGCGCCAAAATCTCGACCGCACGGGCGTTTTTGCTTCTCGCCTCCATCAAAAAAGCGGCCGCTGCGGCCGGGAATCAAACCCGCGTCCTCGTGCTCAGCAGCATATATTACATTAAAATAAATGAAATAAAACTTTTGGCTCTTACGTCATCATAGTGCGCCTATCCACGCACGCCAACATGCTTTCGATTGCCCAGGAAGGACGTCAAAAGTTCTTTTTTTTTGACGCACCGTACACGTACCGAAGCTTTATAGCTCACCCTATTTGCGGAGTTCGTATACATTTACAGCATTTGGCTCTCCGTAAATTGAAGCTCCTAAACAGTATGGGCACGCATCTCAGAATTTCTCCTCCTTCACTAACGAAACCTCCAGGCCCGATGACGAATTAAGCTTCGACCTTGGAACCAAACTAGTCGGTCCCCACGATTCCGAGGCGGGTAAACACGTCATCCCATGTCAAATATCGTCGCCATCGGGCAAAGGAATGCGAGAACCTGCCAAGAAAGGCACCGACGGTGCGTAGCCTCCTCGTACCCCCCTTTGTCAATGCTTGATAATTACTACGGAGCAAAAAAAGAAAGACAGGGATGAAGAGGAAACACGTACACATAGACAGTGCGTGTTTATTCTTCCTCGCCGTTCTTTATTTGTTTGCGCCGTAGTAATCATCAAGCATAATGTACAAACTCGCCCACTTCAAGCTTTTGCCAATGCGTCCGCTGTTGACACAGTTTGCAATACGCCACCAACAAGCCCGTTATTCAGCTTTCAATGTGGAGATTTGGGGAAGCTCAAGATTGGATAGTAACATGGGGCTTTACACTGCTCACTAAATCCCTGACTCATTTAGTGGACAATTAGGATACTGACGTGGAAGTCTGGGACTTGTTGGTTCATTATTACGTAATAAACAAACCGGCGGAAGAACCCTACGCGGAGAGGACAAACATTTAAATGTTGTCCTCTCCCTGTTGATGGCATCCAAGACAGCACTGCATTATCAACAATTAAATGCAAGGTGTCAGTGAACCTGTTCTGCTGCTGTTGTTGCTACTGCACTTGCTTCAATTTTAACACGAAAGTGTTTTATTCCGGGATGCACAAACGTTTGAGTGACGTCATATCTATCACGGAAGTGACGCCAGTACAACGAAGCAAGTGTCCTGTAAAGGGTGCACCCCTGCACATAGGGTCTTCTTGCGGGGAAGCAACCTTTAGTACTAAAGAGTACGTTATACTTAGGGTTGTTCATTTTCGGGTTTTATATTTTAACACGAGAGTTTTATGTCGGGATACACAAATATTTCACTGACGTCATATCCGTCACGGAAGTTACGCCATCACACCTTTGCGAAGCGACCCGCCAGCAGGCAGTCGCTCGTCAAGCACACCTACAAGACAGCCACCGACCCGCAAATTATGCTCAGCTGCAGATTTCGCCTGACATTTCACTTTCATGTCTTACTGATTCCTATGACAGAGGAATCAACCGCAATTTTTTGTTGTATTGATTCCCCTACATCAATCCTCACTCCCCTTTGTAATGCCATTTGACTTGACGGTAAAATAAATAATTAATAAAATAAATATAAATAAATGTAGCACAAGGACAATCACTAGAATTGCAACTATTTTTTATTGCAAGAACTTCCAGGAATAGTATTTCAGCATAAACAGCTCAGGCGGAGATGGGACACGGTCTCCCACCTCACGCTCGAACCACAAATGCCCGCGAAAACCTCCGGGCTCACACACGTATCATCGTAAGCTCGGCACACAGAAACGTGATTTCTTTATCACTTAACAGCACTGATGTTTTACTGGCACGTTTTTCTCCAAAGTCCAGTGACCGTCCTTATGTTGTTTGTTTCTCTTCTCCGTGTGGCATTCTTCCTCCGGCTGGTTTGTTAAGTAGAATTAGGACACACCAGAAAATCCGAGACGACCCCAACGCTTCGTAGCGTCCCCACCAGCGCTCATAGACAGTACAGGCACTCATGTAGCGTCGTATAGGCTCGCACTGCGTGCGAAGATCCCTCCGGACGTCGTTGCTGCTCCAGAAAGCATCTGTTAAGCGTTCACTTCCGGGAGGGGGCCTCCGTAGGAGCTGACGCGACACCCGCAACGCTGGCCGAGACCACTTCGGCAGCGTGGGGAAAGAGGGCGCCCCCGACGCCGTCTCGCTAAAGCCCCTGGTCTTTACGTCTCGCTACCATGTGGATGGGCGCGCGTCGTCGGCCGACCGCGTTGTTGCAGACGACGCCCTCGAGGGCGATCTCGTGCGTCTTGGCTCTCGCTGTGGCTCGGCGTCACATGGTGGAGTGTTTTCCATTTCGGTTGTGCCCAGACTGCGACCGAGGCAGGGATGCGGCCTCTCATGCGGCTCTGGATACATTGCGTCACAGGTGAGCCGCATCCTCATCCTCCTCTTCCTCCTCTTCCTCCCATCCTGGATGGGGCTCGGATGGATTAGTGGAATGAAGCGTAAGAAATGCCGAGTTGGGACGGAAAAGAGGGCGACGCTCAGGGACCTTTTTCTTTGTGGCAGTTAGAACGCGATGGGCTCGCGGACTGTTCCTAAAAGAAAAAAAAGATCTCGCCTAATGGAAGTATACCTCCGACCAGAGCATAGAAATCAAAATTCTACGCACAGTCGCTCTGCTTTAATTGTCATGACCGAGGGAAATTCGCTACTGGAAACGGGGAAATCAGGGGTGACCTACCTGAAACTGCTGAATTTATCCCGATTTTAGCTTAAAGATATTTTTATTTTGTAAATTCATATCAATTTTCTGTTGCTTTTGTGGTTTTCTTACGTTCTCAGGGTTAGCAAAAGGCAGTATTTACACAAAGGACGCAATTTGTGCCGACAAAATACCTGTTGCACATGCTATATAGGGCCAGACAATTCCGCATTGTCGCCTGATTATTATAACCGAAAACAAATTTCGTGCTTTAAATTACTATAAACATTTCTGCGTAACAAGACATGCATGCACCAGTTCAACTACTATGGCACTTATGGAAATAGAGGTGATGTATTATCGACCGCGCCTTTCCGTCTACGGTAAAAATTCAGTTTGATGTTTTATTGTAACAATTTGCCTGCGGAACAAACAAAGGAGGGAATTTGACGTTCCTATTACTGCCATGAAAATATCGTATTTACTGGAACACATTTTTACCACTGTTTGCGGCTGATCGCCTTAGCCTAAAGCCCAAGAAATGTAAATGAAGAAATGGTAAATAGTAGAAGCGGGGCCTGGGTGCCGTAGTCAGCAAGTGCTTGCTCGGTCAACTGTGACTTTTCTGGTATGGGCGTCGTTCTTTAGCACGATTATGTTTTCCCTAGCTTTACACAATGTCTACATCGAAAAGAATAGGTGACCAGAGTTTTAATAAATATGCTAAAATTGAAGCGCAGTTTGAACGCTGTATACGTATGGCGATTTGAGAGTATTTTTTCACCACGGCGTGTCATGAATGCCCTGTCCAGCGAAAATTTATCGCCTGTGAGTACGCTCGTACTTACTTATCCTCACTTCCGTCCCGGAGTAATTCAATTCTGCTTAATATGCCTTCCATCTAATGCACTTCACTTCAGGGCGAAGATTATTCAAGAGCTGACCGCAGATGTTTTTCATTTCATTTTACACTGCTGGTATATACGTTTGCAGTATTTTTTTGCACATCCCAGAGTGAGATCGGTGCCTGGATTTAAGGGAAATTTGTTGTGACGTACGAGCTTACCTATGTCACAAATTCCACCAGCCACAATTCCATCCCACTCCATGGCTAGCAACCAAGAAAAACCATTGAAGGCAGCACGCCCAGCAATGATGCACGCGGAGACGAACATTCTTTACGAAGAGCCAAAATGCTTCCAGCTATTGGATGACACACAATCCCAGTCTGTGACCTACTCCAGCCTGTGCACAATATGTCATGCACTTTTTCCCTTTGTTCTTTGTAAGCGGATGAGAATACAAGAATTGCGTGTGCTAATTGGACACTCTCTTGTGTTCACCGTAAAATCAGCAAAAACGTACGAGCTGATTTTAGCTCACCCTTAAGTTGCCCCATTCCCCGTTTACTTTCTCAAAGTTGTCGCCCGGGGAAACGAAGTGTTGTTGACTGACAGCGCTTTATCTGCATACCATTGATTGTTTTGGGAATGAGTTTAAGTGCTGCTCATGCATAATCAAACCTAACAACCCTGTCTTTATTTATTCATTAAGCCATTTGAGGTTTGCAGATGACATAGGCTTGCTAAGCCAGTCTACAGAATGCCTGCAAAAATAAATCAGGAACTAAATTCGGAAAGCAAGGCCACTGGGCTGTAAAATAAATATAAATAAATCTAAATTAACGATGAATACACGTGCCGAAAGCGCCCTCTTCAGCTTAGAAAACGAAAGGCTACAGGCCATCTGTGCTGACCCCAACCGCTAGAAAGAAATCTGGCGAAAAACAGGTACGGGCCGAGGTTCACTCAGCAGGTACTCCCAAATAAGGATAAGTAAGCTACCTCTATCACTGAAAAGGAGAATATGCCACCAATGCCTCCTGCCGATGATGACATATGGAGCGCTAACTCAGCGCTTCACTAAATTATTCGAAAACTAACGTAGGCCGGCTCAGTGAGCAATGGAAAGAAGTGAAGTAACAAAGTGAAGTAAGATGAAAAGAGAAATGACAGAACTAACGTTAAATCAGACGAAACGAGCTCCCTGGTTCACAGAATAAGCTAGAGTAGAATATATCATATTTCACATAAAGAAAAAGAAATAGATTTGGGCTGGTCACGTAGTAAGGCGAAATGACAACCGGAGGACGACCAGGATGACAGAGTGGATACCGAGAGATGAGACTAGAAGAAGGGGAAGGCCAATTACTCGAGGGAGGGACGAAACAAATTACACCCTCTTCCCGTAGGGGAACCCTGAGTAGTATGCGAAGCAGCCATGAGGTCGACTGAAGTTCCCATTAGTTTTCAGTTCGTCGTTTCCGTTGACGTTCAGCTTCGCGTGCCTTCGTTGTATCAGTAGATTCTTGACGTAGTTTGAATGAGTGAAGGACATAAGGCGCGTTCGTAGCACATGCTCCCGTCGTGGTTTGTAGCGCAGTGGGAAGAGCGCCGCGTACCTCCCGTTGCGGCCAGAGAGTCGTGGGATCGAAACCGGGCGCCGTCTAACTATTTCTTTTTATAGTGAACTGCGCTGACGTCAGCCCAAACGCTGACGGGGCTGGAGAGACGCGCATGCGCAGAGGAGTGCGGACGGCGGACAACGACAACGAGGGAGGGAGGGACACAGCCCCGAGCATGAGATGCTTCGCATCTAATAAATCATTTCGGAGGCAAAGAATCGGCTCGAGCGGCGCGGGCCGGCAGCGGTTGGAGATCAATGGGAGAGGGGTTCATATGGTAGTTGGCTGTTTATTTATTTATTTATTTATTTATTTATTTATTTATTTATTTATTTATTTATTTATTTCAGCAGGCTGTTGGCCCTTGGTTTGTCACAGGTGTGGGTCAGAGTAAGCATATCAAGCATTACAAACACAATGAATACAAGCTTCAGATGTTTCAAAAGTGCATGTCAGAAAGTAAGCGTTTTCGAAGCCGTGAACGAAGTTGTGCGGTGAATTTGTAGCAACCGAACGCTCTAATTTATAGGCGAAATATATTTCCGCAGAATCATGCTATTCTTGGCATAATGGTTCCAATCTGCCGAAGGAAAACAAAAGAAAGTTGTTTTTTTCACAGTCACGATAGCGATCTCGGTATGAATGAATCAGAAATTCAATGAATCGGTCAGTAAAGAGCTGTTGCTAAGACGTAAGACAGTCGCGTCATCTAGTTCGGCAGAAGTCCTAGCGAGCGCAATAAACAGACGCTGTTGTCAAAACCAGGCTCACGCGCTCTTGACTTTTCTTCTTTCGAATCCAGCACATAGGACGGAGGCGTTGAGAAATTGTCCACAAGCAGGCGCCCATTCAGTCCCAAATGTCGAGAACATAACCGCTGTGAAAGTGTCCGTTCTCTGATGTCAATGTTCTTTGCAACTAAATCAAAAATAAATACACCAACAAAGAAACAAGGGAAAAAGATGTGGACTCTTGAAAAAGTCGCTATTTGGCGATCTATCAGAACTTCGGTTATCAAAATGCTGAAACAGCTAGAGAATACCGAAAGAATTAAAAGGGAGGTAACTGAGCGAGCGGAGGCAGTTGGGAGGTCGCAAGAGAGCGAATGCGAAGAGCAGCGGAGAATGATTGACGGTAATAGCGAAGAGAGCGCGTGGAGGAGAGTTTGGCTATAATCAGTGAGGGAGAGAAAAGCGCTGCACGACTGAAACGCGCTCAATCACCACCCTCGACCTCGTTCCCGTAACCTCCAGATTCGAAATTTGCAGCCGGTCACATTTTTCTAATCATTCTTTTGATCATAACAAAGGAAGGAGGGGTCATGCAAGCTCATTTAACATTTGTAACGTCGTGGTAACGCAACATCCTAAAAACACTTAAATAGCTGCTCTCAAATTAAGCATCGGGGAGCATCACGATCGCCGATGATTTTTGTATTATTATTGAGGGAATGTTGTGCGTAGCGTCATAGGCATATTGCAAACTGAGCGGAGTGTGGCACACGATCACGGGAGGGAACGCTGGGGGGATGTGTGGACGCCTGTCACAGCAGTATCCGCAGACAGTCTTCCGCTCATTTAGCGCTTAATTTCTGATTATCTCGACTGCGCGCTACTCTAGCGTCATCTCTAAGCGGATTGCGGCTGTAAATCACGTCTCGTGCCACGCTCTCCTTTCCTCCTTACTATTTCTTGTTTTGAAATCAAGCAAGCAAGCCGGCAA
Organism: Haemaphysalis longicornis; assembly: GCF_048455015.1. Classification (NCBI taxonomy): domain Eukaryota; kingdom Metazoa; phylum Arthropoda; class Arachnida; order Ixodida; family Ixodidae; genus Haemaphysalis; species Haemaphysalis longicornis. Next base: position 136,654,128 of record NW_027526204.1, read on the forward strand.
TCGTGGCAAGCGAATTATAAAAATTCGGGGTCAATCCGCAGCGTGGAAGTATGCGAATAGGTACAATCGCAGTTGTGGGCTTTGGGTAGATGACAGCCCTCACGTCTATATAGCAATGATTAGCCTTGTCGTAAATGGCCAGTCCCTACCAGCGGTACGTGCAATAAGTGATTTTGTGAACTTGGCCCTTCGGCAGCAATGACATTGTTTTTTTTATATTCTTCGTGTTGCTGTTTCCACTTGCCGCCAATTCAACAAGCAGTGATTAGTTTTTGTGCCGCGTCCTGTAATTTATGACCGGCCATAAAACTTGCGTAAAAACCAGGAGGTTATGCTTTTTCCACGGAAAAACTTTTTTTCCAAATGTTTATGATTCCTGCTCCGGAAGCAGCGGGGGCTATTCCGATCCCCTGAACTCGCAAACATTAAAAAGATTTTATTGATGATGATGGTTTGATGTTTATGGCGCAAGGCCAACTGGGGCAAAGAGCGCCAGACCAATAGTCATATATGAGGGGTGAAACCTTGATGATGGTTGGTGTTTAATGGTGCAAGGCCGACGAGGGCAAATAGCGCCAGAGAAGTTATTTATGAAAACAAGTAATTACCACAGAAGGTAGGTATAAAATGTGTAAACTGTACATAGTAAGATCAATAAAGATAATGGTGATGGCTGGTGTATAGGGCCAGATGTGATTACGCATGATAGGAAATGAGGTTTAAAAACTTAACATCTGACAAATATTTAAAAACGCGTTTCACAGAAACCATGGCATCGTCACCTAGAAACAGCAATGGGTGTAGGGGAATATGTTGTCTGTAGAGTTCTCTGAAGTGTTTGTGTCGTGTTGTGTCAAGTGCCTTGCATTGTATGAGTATGTGGACTACGGATAGGCCCTCCCCACACCTGCTACACAGGGGTCTTGGAGATCCCGTGAGCAGGTGCGAGTGCGTTACATGCGTATGGCCTATCCGTAACCTAGCTAAGGTAACTTCAATGTGCCTGTTGTGTGAGTCAGTAGCGTATTGTCCCAAGTGTGGTTTTATTACGTGTAGTTTGTTGTCCGTCTGTTCGCTCCAGTCTGCTTGCCAAGTTTTACGGAGTTGTTGTCTAATGTGTGGCTTGAGGTCTGTGTAAGGTAGTGTTGCCATGTCGACTGTGTTTCGGAGTGCAGCATTGGCGGCCATTTCATCCGCCACTTCATTACCGCCAATGCCAGAGTGGCCTGGCACCCAACACACAGTCACCCCAAGGTTTGAAGAATAAGCTACCATAATCGTTTTGAAGACAAGATTAATGACATGGTTTTTTGATGACTTTCCGGATGATAATGCACGGACGAAGCTCAACGAATCTGTATAAATGCCGGATGTAGGAATATGATGTTCAACTATGTGACTTACAACCAGAAATACGCCATATGCCTCTGCCGTAAAAATACTTGTATTAGCCTTCATTGTTCTACATGCTTCAAAATTGGGCCCATGCGCAGCACAAGACACCGCAGTGGACGTTTTAGATGCATCGCTGAAAAACTCTGCAGCCCTGTATTTATTCTGCAGATGCATGAAATGCTGCAAAATCCCACTTCTTGGTGTCCTGTTCTTATTGTATTGTACGAAAGACAAGTCAAAAAAGATTTTATTGTTTATATTGGTGCTAAAGGTATCCGCCAATCACAAACTCACGCACGCACAAAAATTTTCGAGTTGTCTGATCATCCTCAAAGCACTTTATGCCTAAAAGCGTACTACTCGCTGTCGCAAACGCACGCATCCGCAGAGTGCAGCAGTGCAAACTGCAATTTCTAGTTTACAGGGCGTTTTCTTCGTAGCGTAGACGTTTTTTAAGTAGCACGGCAACGTATGCGTATGTAAACACCGTATGCATTTATCGTCGCAACGATAAATTCACTGATGCTGCTCGGGGCGGAGGTTGTTTCGGTCTCTTGCTTCTCAAACTACGCTCGCGTTGCCAAGTTTAACCGATGGATGGAAACAGACCACTGGAAAATAACAACACAAGCATGCCAAAGACTACGTAAGGATGCTTCAAATAATCCGCTTTGCTCTTCCCGTGCTAAAGTCTGGAAGGCTCATTCCTCTCCTCCTTACAGTTTTCGTTTTCCTTTTTTAAAAGCGAATCTAAATACCTGGCACTGTTAAGATGAACTAGTTTAAAATGAGCTGACAGTTAAAATGATCAAAAACGTTTCCTATTTTCCGTGGCAAGGATTTAACGCCGTAATGCAAAAAATCCTGCAAAGATAACAGGAAGAAATGACACATTTGAGTTCGTTCTCTCGGGAGTCTACTTAGTTGAGTGCATTACAAAACACGTTAAGCCTTATGCACTGTTTGCACCATATTTCACTCCCAGGTTGCGTGGTGCCGAAGGTGTAAGCGAGATATGGTTGCCCGTACCAATTGCGAGGGAGTCAGGCGGTAAGTGAAGCTCGTACTGTCCCCTCTTATGTACGTCGTGTCTTATTTATGAACTAGGGTTCTTGTTTTCTAAAAGATATGTGCGAAATTTTCAATAGGAGTACAATACGTGGCTCAGTTCGGCTAGGTCTCCATCTTTCATTACTTTTCGTTCACGGAATGTGATTTATGCCCGTCTCGGTAATTAATTAGTTCATCCGTGCATCGTTTAACGGCAACTTCATCCTGCTCGACACACCCTGTGACTGTAACGCAGCAGGCAAGGCCAAAGGGCCTTGCAGACGATAAGCTACGCATCTATGTACGTCACAAAATTCCTAAAACGCAATTCCAATTCTGCTCGATATGCCTTTCAGGTAAGGGGAAGAGGCAGAGAATGAAAAGCATTGACAGCTACCGAGTAGGTATATAGCGGCACACATTGCCCATGAAAATTAGTTGTGCTGCTGTTGTATACGTACTACCTCACGAGGAGGCTTCTCTGCAATTCACATTCAGTGACTCACCCGAATGTTCACGAATTCAAAGTTCGCACGTTATTTTGGTTTCTTACAGGTTCCATGTTTAACAAATTGGCCGCGTATCTGCTCCTTTCGTTGCAAATGTCGACGAAAGACTATCGTGTTTCGTCGACATTTGACAAGTAAATAACTCCCTTCGCCTTCCCGCTCACCTCCCATGCTGTTACTCCCCCGCCGCGCTCCTCCAAAGGTAAACACACAGGAGCTTAGCTGAATTCAATTTAAATTTACCGCGTTACAGTGCTCCAGCGCAGGTGCCTCGATGTCAGCGCTGCCGTTAGGTGGAGACGCGCGTGAATCGAGGCGCCTTACTTCAACGTTTGTAGAACCACGTTGCCCTTCGCCACGTGCGTTCAAAGCGGAACGTGGAGACTATCTAGTAGAATTGTTCGTAACTGTTGCCGTTTGATTTTTAAAAATGCTGCCTGAAGCTATTGTGGCGTGGGTGACAGCAGGCGATGGAGGCAATTTTCTTTTCCTGCAGTGGATGTAGCCTTTCTTTTGCTATCGCAAAAAACGAGGATCCATGAATATTTTGTAAAGGAACACTGCAAATATCACTCTGATTTTCTGCCTCACGTTTGCGTAATGTCTTGTTCTTGTTCAACAATGTTGACAAGTATGAACGTTGCCACCGGACGTTTAGATTTTGCTGTGGGTGTATAAGACTACTACGCAGCTTCTGTTTCGCTTTGGCCGGGTGGCTGAATCGAGTCACAGACAGAAAGACAGAAATACAGACGATATCGAAACTTTCACTTTTAAGTAGCCCAAGAAAGACTGTCGTCTTTAAAAAACACTCTACGGTGATTTCTAACAGCGATGCTGTTTAAGCTGGTGGTTGGGCCGGTGAACGTGCCCAAGAAAACCTCACCAAGCGATGACGTCATCGTGCGCGCGGGCACCCTTTAGCTTTAACTCGCCGCGCTCGGGTAGGGCTCATGCGCCGCTTGCCGGAGGCGCGAGACATGTGGTACAAGCACAGCTTTGCATACTTGTCGCGCGGTGTCTCGCAATATCGTTTGTTGCAACGTGTGGTGCAGTTTGGCGGTGCAAATAAAATTAATGCCAAGATGAAAGATGACAGAATACCGAGAAGCCGTAACGTTAAACCATTCTTTTAATTAGCGTCCCGCATGGCATTCGACACAAGCCGAACGGTGGTCACCGAACGAAATAAAAAAAGCGCTCTTCCCGTAGCGCCCTCCGCTACTCTTGGAGCTTCACCGCAAAGCCGAGGGTACGTGTGCAATGTGCATACTTTAATGACCTAGTGTTCTTGGCTCTTTGGAGGGCTAGCGACGGCATTACGCGGAAAACTTGACCTAGTCTCAAAGCACAACCACGCAGAAAAGTTGGCCCAGTCTCCAAGCATAACCAAGCGTAAACTTAGCCGAACCAAGAATAAGCCAGGTGGGGCAGCCAGCTTCGCTGCTTGGTCAGTCTTCGCGTCGCTAGTGTGAAGCTGCCCCAATTTTTTAAATGCAGAGCATTTCTTTAACTCACATGTAGCGTCCGCCGTCCGTCCGCAACAGCTCAGCGCGCAGGCGCGCCCTCTCCCCCACTCCTCCTCTCCCGCATCACGCTACCCTCCTCGCTCTCAACAACAGGTCCGCACCCCTCCCTCTACACTATATATATAAAAATAATACTTACCGGCGCCTGGTTTCGATCCCACGACCCTGCGGGCGGAACGCAAGGTACATGGTGCTCTTCCCACTGCGCCACAAAGCCGACACAGAATGAAAGGCTAAGAACGCGCCTTATATCCTTGACTCATTCAAACTACGTCAAGAAGCTGCTGATACAACGCATTCACTACCTGTGGGCGGAACGCGAGGTATATGGTGCTCTTCCCACTGCGCCACAAAGCCGACACAAAATGAAAGGCTACGAACGCGCCTTATATCCTTGACTCATTCAAACTACGTCAAGAAGCTGCTGATACAACGCATTCACTACCACCAACTCCCCAAACACTAAACGTTAACGCAATACACCCACCCCCTGTGCGACGCATTTACTCGAGTCCCCCTCGCGGGGGAATGGGCTCAATTTTTTTTAAATGTGAACTAACGAGGCTACATTCTACCTTGCGACATGTCGACCGATACTCCATCTATGCCTTTATGCCTCCACCTTGTCGCTTTGGTGTAAGCAGTAGAGTTCTTGGTAAGCTGGAGAAAACAGATAAAGTAAGATACTTCGGTAACATGAAAACATGGGAAGCCGAAAAGTAAGCCTGCGGTCGTCGAAGATGAAGGAAGAAGGGCGGAAGAGACGGGCGCTGATACCCTGCCAAAATTTATTGGGATGGCCCCGCCATTTCAAAACACCCCACACACAATCGTATTAAATAAGTTGGCGCAGCATTTGAATTGTGCGCTCTCGAACTTTACTAGAATCAGAGACGCGACCTTGGTGCGGCTCAAAGGCCGCTGCGTTTCTGGCTTCGTTGCTTTCCGGCACATTAACGTACCGGTCGTGGTTGAATAGCGAAGTTATTACGTCAACACTGTGGCAGACAGTACGAAGTGCAAAGGGTTTTCAAGCTTTCAGTCTTTTTATGAAACGAGCAGAATTCATGTACAATAGGCAAAAGTGACAAACCTCACCGTTTAATTCAGAATTGATGCTTGCGCGGCACAGCCCAGGTTTTCTTCCGACGGGGCCGAGTCATCTCTTCGCTGCTAAAGGTATCGGATAAAAGCTACGTGTGACCTGTTTGACTAAGCTCCCAGTGGAGCCCTCCACACTGCAAGAACATCGCTCGACCGCGAGTGTGGACGATATTTCTGAAAAATAAAGGTACATCCCAGAAATAAACAGAAACACTGATAATAAGAGTTTACTGTTTCAGAATGCACCCCAACTTCTGGTGCCGATATTTCAAAGGAGGAGAATGTAAAAACAACCTATATTTGTATTTCCGCCTGTCTCGAGTGAGAACAAATTGATAGTGCCATTTGGGCCCCCGTGCCGAGGCCCAGCGTGGATCTTCAATGAAATGACTCTCTCACTCACTCACTCTCTCACTCACAAACTCACTCACTCACTCACTAACACACTCACTCATTCACCCGCCCACTCCCTCACTCACTCACCCACCCACTCTCTCACTCACTCACCCACCCACCCACCCACACGCTCAGCCGCTTACTCACTCACCCACTCACCCATCCGTCCACTCACTCACTCACCCACCCACCCACTCACTGATACACTCACTCACTCGCCCATCCACCCACCCTCCCGTTCACTCACTTACTCACTCTAGGTCAATCTTCTCAGCTTCATATTATGCCACGCGGGTGAAAACAGAACATAGGCACTCTCAACATTGCTCGCCCGCGATTTAATTAATATATCTGGTCCTAGGCAGGCATGTGTCCTAGTGAAAATCCTGTCAATGATATATATTACCAGAGTTATATTACGCGGTGGGGACTGCAGAACTTGAGCACGTTCTAATATCGAGAAAATTTTAGGATGCCCCCTTAAAGTACCTCTTACATTGTAAGCCGCTCATTGGCTAACATAAAACGAACTAAAATGTCTGGTGTACAGCCAGTTTCGAGGTGAAACCAAAGGTGGAACACTGACAGCCAGTCTGGAAAAATTCAGAACAAAAATTTAGGCGATTTGAAGACTTTGAAGCCATTGACTGCTCAGAGGCAATCTCGGCGGCAGTAATTCTTAATGAGCCATTAAAACAGGAGTCACGCACGTATTCAGTATAAATAGAACTGGACAGCCGGTCTCTCGCGTCAACACTGAAAATGCCAGAAGTGGAGTTAGCGGAACAGAGGATCAATGGCGACGGATATTTACGTTTCAGAGTTCGCCTCTCTCGTAAATATGCTGTCGGGCTAGTTTGTTTATATCGCTTCAACAAAGAGAGTGCTTAAAACCACGACAGCAAAACGAAGAACGACGAGACAGATGCGCATCTGTCTCGTCGTTCTTCGTTTTTATGTCGTGGTATCTAACGCTCTTTTTCGCCTCTCTGCTTCGCTGCGTCTCAAGGCTGTTTATGAGCCACGCGCAAGTGCTGTTTAAAGAGGCTATTTCTTTTTTGATCGGCATCTACTTGCACGGACAGAATGCTGCATCGTAGCGACAGTACGTAAACGTCAGTGTGTTGCGATTCTAAAGTGACATTGAAAGAAGCAAAGCGGTTTTCAAAAATATCTTTTTCTTTTTGCAGTTGAATTGCACGTTAACCGATTTCGCCGCTCTCTTTTGCTGTTCACCATGTCGGGCACGATGCTGTAGTTGGAATGAAGAGCACAAGCTGAAGGTCGAAAGTGAAGCACGCACTCGAGCATGGCCGTGCCAAACGACCGCACTGATGCACACAACCTTGAAATTTTTTTTTTCTCCCAGCAGGGGGCGAACTTCGAACGCTGTGTCTCTTCTTCTTTGTCGAGGAATGAGATATGCTTACAACTGCAGTCAAAATATGTCCACACGTTACTGCCGATATTGCACTCCATGATAACTTAACCCTGATCCTGTTCTGATGCCACGATTAAACGCCTAGTAACGATTGTGGAGCGGCACACCTAGGTGAGCGCGTGAATGCAAGTGGCCGGTTGGGAGCACAGATTAGTAGAAACACTTGAACGCGAGTAAAAGTGGGTAAAGATCGATTACAAGTATAGGTGATATTAGATTGAGTACGAGTACAAGGGATTACAGATTTACCACTGGTTTCTTCCTTCAACACATTGTCGGGTTCATTGCAACCTACACTATTTATATTGTTACGTGGTGGCAGAACAAACGGCACAAACCACGGTTGAAGGTGGACGGATATATTTAAACGTCGCTAATTAGCGGGATGCATCCAGAATACGCGCCACACTAGTCTTGCTCCCTAGCCTTTTTTGTCGTCTTCTCGTAGCATACACCTCACCGCCTTTCCCCCGTCGAATGCGATTGTCCCGTGCAGCAGTTGCCGGGCGGGTGCGCTGGGAACGGAACATGAGATGAGGACAACTGAAGAAGTCCTCGCGGCCACACATGACGATGATGGCCTTGGTGATGATTAGCCCCGGAGCTGTGATATCTTCAAGGCGACAAGGAAGCATCGAAGGGTGATGTCGCTCGAGAGGGCTGGTAACATGGCACCGTCAACTGGTCTCGTCGCGTGTCAACTCGTCTGGTCCTCGTCGGCTCCTCACGGGCTGGGGACATAATGCGGATAAGATGGTCGAGATAAGGTCACTGCGGGGCAGGGTTTTGGCAACCGGGCACGCGTACCTACCCTCGAAATTGGACGGTGCAAAGCTAGGGCCAGGATGAAGATGACGCCACATCCTGAATGAGTTCCTTCCGCACTCTTCGAAGTTGTTTCTGTTTTTCTAAGAGCGCTGTCGATTCTTAAATGCATTCCACACAAGGCCTGTCTGTAGAGGTTTATTTAGCGACGTGCAATTGTCTTTTTTAACGCATGGGTAACTGACACCATTGACTGCGACATCGATTACAATGGCCAATCATTACACTGGACCATTGCCCCCCCCCCCCTCCCCCGCATATAACAACTGTTGGAACGACACCTCTCTGTAGTTGACCGTGGTGCATTGGTTGGGAACTTCAGAAACCCTGATGCCAGTACTTTCCGCCTCTACCCGTCCCTCCCCGGCTTCCGTCTGAGATCACCCGGCTTACGAATTCAGGGTGGCCATAACGCAACAGCAAGCAGCATACATATTAGGACTTTTTTTACGCCAAATGCGATTCCTCGTGCCAAGTTTACAGACGCGGCCCGACCAAGGAGCGCCAACCGCGATGACGTTAGGCATCCATGTTGAGGGCCTCCCACACAGGCTACACAAGGTTATACAACGTTCGCCTCCGCGCTCCGGTTATATCCGAAGCTTCGGGATCAGCAGCTGCGTATGGGCAGGTCGGGACCTTTACAAACTTTTAGGCATGGAATTTCATGGGATCTTCCATTAATTAAATTCAACAGGGGTCAAACTTGAAACAGGCGGATGACACTAAGGAGCCGACCGAACAACATAGAACATGCTTTCATACGGCCTCTAATGGATAATTAAATATGAGTGTGCGGGTCTGGAAGTATGCTTCCCCAACTACAAAACCACTGTAGCGCAATAAATACGAAGTTTGACGGGTTTTGTGTTGTTTGGGTCATCAGCAGGAAGCAAGTTTACGCGGCTTGTACGAGCGGGTATTCGCAAATTTGGGTCAAATGTTTTTACCGACAAGACCTATCGCTTAAAACTGTTTTACGTTGAAACGTTGAGTGTAATGTCTGCACGCTTCTGTTATCACTCTCTACAATGTCTGTGCCGTGCACTGGTATGTGGGCAATTATATTGGCGGATTTTTATAGTACCCCCCTCTTGTATTTTGGAAGTGAAATTGTAATTGAATAAAGTTGAATCCACTTTACATTCGTTGTGAACTCTTGATGAAATCACTTCATGTACACTAATTTTTCAGCGACGACTTGGTAGCACAGAGGATTACCTGTAATCACGGCAATTGTCATTTGGTAATACTGGAAAAAACATTACAGGGCACATCGTGCCTTGAACAAGTGTTTTGCAAAATTTCTATAGAACTTTGAATTCTGGAGTTTTACACGCCGAAGCTACACCTGAGCTATGAAGCCCGCCATAATGGAGAGCTCCGGATTAATTTAGACCACCTGGGGATCCTTAACGTGCGCCGAAATTTCGACACACGGGCGTTATCGCTTTTCGCTTCCATCTGAAAAGCAGCCACCACGACCAGCATCGAACCCGCTTTTTTGGGCTCAGAAGCCCAACGCCTTAGCCACCGAGCCACCACGGCGGGTTTCGTTTTTTTATCCAGTAGAATTGGCCTCGAGGACATACCGTGGCGCCACCTACGAGTGACGTCACTTGTAGGACGCCGAATCCATGTGCAGCTTTCCCGCTCATGGCAGTCCTTTCAACAGTGATTACTCTGCAATTTTTTAGCGAAATGAACAGTTCTTTTGCACAGCTAATATTTGGGGTGAATAATTGCTTTGTGCACAGTTTCAAGTCACGCACGTTGGGTGAATGGGTTCCTGAGCCATGGGAACTATCCCATAGAAATGCATGGGGAGTTAGATTTGACAGCGAATTACACAAAACAATATTCAGAAACCTGAAATGTTCTTTTAGCGTTTTAATCTTCACGTTGACTTATAGCTTTATGCCAAATATCATTTTCCTAAAGTGGTTTTTCTAGGTTCCTGAGAGGTGGTAATTTTGAGCGAGAAAGCTGGGTATGCGTGGTTGTTGTCGTCTGCTACAACACATTTCCCGTGCGTATGCGGAAGCGTGTTTTTTTATTGTGGCCACCGTCTCGCCCGCTCCTTGTGGATTTGATGCAAATTACCAAAAAATTTGTCTGTAAACCAAACAATTCGCGCAAGCAATCAGCGACTCGCTTGTTCCCGGCGACACCGCCGCGTTTAGGTAGTTGCTACCATCGCGACCCACAGCTCTTACATACGCAGCCAGCTAACGCCAAGGACGATGCAACTGATGCCGAGAAAAGTACGCTGTAAATTCATTGTGAAATACTGGTGACGGGACATGTGTGTGCAAGCAAACACCTTGTAACAGCGACGGAAACGCGTCGCTCACTTATCTCACCGCGCGAACTGCTCGTATTGCCTGGTAAATGAATGACGCGAGAACGGTGACCAGATTGCTTCGCCGCACATGCTTAAAAGTATTGTTATGGTCTACAGTTTGGCTTAATCAGTCCCTATTTCCCCTACGATGTTTTTATAGTCATGCCCGTATTTGTTTAACGATCACTGCCGTAGCTGTACTCTGCACGGCCGATGCTTACTTTTCGCGACTTTGTCCGCAATGTATGAACGGTATGAAAGCGAGTTTTTAACACTTTCGAGCGGGTTCGGACAAGGCTATATTTAGTTTTCATTAGGTGTTCGGCGTGGTAATTTATAATTGCAGCGTGTTTTGTATGTTTACAGTAAGCCGGCATTTCTCAAGCATCAATTTCGAAACTCACGACTTCTCACAGAAGGCGAGGCTGCGTACGAGTCGAAAAACGTCGTTAATGATTTCGGGTAATGGGGATATTTAGAATAGGAGAACCGAGCGTTTGGGGCCCCCAATAAGTTAGAGGAACCCAAACGCAACACGCGAGTGCGCGACGGGAGGGCCTTCGCCAACAGCTCGCAGCCGGCTTCGGATGCACGTAATCGTATGTTGGGAACTTCAGGCTTGGCGTCGCAGCAGATATTTCATCGCCGTGAGAGTTGCGAGTGACAGTCCCTAACAGAACGTTTCACCGCGCTCGGAACTCTGTAAGCGCGGTGATTTCCGTTAAAGCGATCGACGATCAAGATACCTGCACGGCCTCGGTCGATTCTTGCGCGCATGCATAGCCATCCTTCGGCCGCTCGCCGCACCGTGCGTGAACAGCCCGGCGCTGCCGGGACCGACCTCCGCGGCCGGTCGGCGTAAATCGCGGCAGATATTTCAGCATCGCTTTGAAAACCACAGCTGATGACACTACCGATCAGAATTTTTCATCACACTAACATCCACTTGAACCAATCTGGGACTTCTTTTCCACGACTTGTGTGATTTTAAAAAGCGGCGACAAGTTGTTGCTGCCGCGACCTCGGTTCGAGCCGCACCGTCGGCTGTGCTGGCAGGCACGGCGGGTGCGTGTGCTTCTGCGAGCAGTTAACGCTTCACGATTTCCTGTTTTATACATTTCTTGCAAACAAGGCAAATCTAGAAACTTCACTGGGCGATCGTCGTAGTCCACATTGTTGATCGGGGAAACAAGGCGCTGCTTACGCTTCGGTCGCATGAGTAATACACCACCACGCTGATGGTGTTTGCGGATAATCTACCACAGTTGATACGGTTATACAGTCACCATTAGGTCGAACTGCGCTTGACGCACTGAGAATTAAATTCAAACGAAGGAAATTAACACGAAAATACTTTTAGAACGCGCTTCCTAAGCGAAGCGTCACGCGCTGCAAGCCAACTACGCAGCAAGATAGGAACGGTGATCCTACAAGTGACGTCAAAACGATCGCAGCGCCGGCCTCTCCAGTGGTGGGCCTCGCGGCCAATAGTCGGAAAGAAAAGTTTATCATGACTTTGTTATTTCCTGCTCAGCTCCACACACAGAGAAAAATTGGAGTGCCCGACCGAGCAACCTTTAACCTAATTGACGGGCTATTGTGTCACGATGCAAATGAAGGCCGAAAGTAATTGTCTAATGAACGTAACCAAGTTGGCCCGATTTAATTACACGAGCGAAATCCCTCGCGCCTCTCGCGATGGAATGCCTGACTCCGGTGCTTCACCAGAGGGAGGCTCCGGGCGTCCGAGACGGCCGCTCCAAAGCTACTCGAACGCGTTTTCGGTCGCCGGCTGGTCGATCCACTCCGCGTTACCGCGTCTTGGGCTCCGAGCCACGCTTCGGCCATCTGATCGAAAGGCGTCTCCCCCTCCCCGAGAAACGGCTCCTCCTTTCGTTGCTGCTGCGCACTGCTGACTGCACAGCGCTTCGCGGCTGTTACTATTGGCGTCAACTGGCTAATTTGTCGCGACCTGATTGCTCGCGCGTCAATATCGTCGGAGAGTGCGACTAATCATCGACTACGATTTAAAAGAAATCCTCCGTTCGCTCATGCTCATTCACCCTAGGTGAGGGCCGTCTAACGCGCGCCTCATGACACCGCTAAAGTATCTCTCTCGCTAGACCAGCAAAAGGTTCAACGCGGCACGGGAAGACTCCAGGAACCTTACTATAGCCCCAACAGTGTTCTCATTTTTCCTTCATTGGTTGACGGATCACGATTAAGGAAAAACAGGTGAGCTTCCGAATAAATTGTATTAGGTGCCCTAAATATCACGACAGACAATTATTTGCCATAAAGGCACAATGGACGAATGAACGAAACGATATGCGTTTTTGTGCTTCATGCTTAGCTCTATTTCTTTCTCATACACACACACACACATGCTCACGCACACGAACACAGGTGCACACACGCACACGTACGCACACACACGCGAGCACACACATCGCAAAACAATCCGTCGACGGTGGCGTTTATTTCTCTGATGCAACGCAAGTAGGATTGTCGGAAACACACGAAACTATTTACCGAAACTAGGTTAGTGCTTGTTCTTTCTAGAAAACGCGTTCATCCGCTTGCACTATAAACCTTTTTTACGGCAGTTATCGCAGCGCGCACCAAGAGTTCACTTAGTGTTGGGACGACGGACCGCTCTTCACTTAGGTATGTCATCGAATAACTCGAAATGTTTGCGCTGCGGTGTTCGTTGTCACCTGTTTCTGCAGCAGAAAACGACGCAGTGTTTCGCTGCCGATACCGCTGCCGTCGAAAAGGTCATAATTCCCGCCCCCGACCAAAAGACCAAACACGAGCTTCTCGAAGCAAGAAAGGAAGGGGCGCTTCGGCTGAAAGGGGATTAACTCAACCGAGCTGACAACTTCAAAGAGAAAGTCGATAACCGTCGAAATATCTAAAGCTAATTTCGCTTATTTTTCTCAGCGACAAACTGATTACTGGCAGGGAATTCTATACGCCGTCGTGCCAATAGGCAGAACGGTGTGAGCCGTAATCGAGAACTCTTGTTTTTTCCTTAGCTGCGTCTCAATTTCTTGGCAGGTTTTTTTCGTCTGTACTCTGTGTATGCGGCTGCTCCACCAGCCTGGCTGACACGGTGCTTACGCGAATATAAGATGCTTTGTATTTTATATTGCTGTACTGGACACCGCTTGCCTCTCTTTGTTTGCTGTAAATTAAAAACTACACAAAATAGAGAAACGTTAGGAAACGAAAAAATCTCGCCATCTCCACGAAGTGAATGATGATGAAAGGGGCGAAGCTAAAATGCAATGTTTATCGGTAAACCCGTGAAACATTCCCCCACACATCATATAAAGACTCGACACGTTGTTATAGGTCTTCTTGACGGCGCGCACTATCTTAATGAGTGAAGGACATAAGGCGAGTTCGTAGCCATGCTCGCGTCTCGGTTTGTAGCGCAGTGGGAAGAGCGCCACGTACCTCCCGTCGCGGCCCGAGAGTCGTGGGATCGAAACCGGGCGCCGCCGCGTCAATGGCACTCGACACGTTGTTATAGGTCTTCTTTACGGCGCGCACCATCTTAATGAGTGAAGGACATAAGGCGAGTTCGTAGCCATGCTCGCGTCTCGGTTTGTAGCGCAGTGGGAAGAGCGCCACGTACCTCCCGTCGCGGCCAGAGAGTCGTGGGATCGAAACCGGGCGCCGCCGCGTCAATGGCACTCGACACGTTGTTATAGGTCTTCTTTACGGCGCGCACCATCTTAATGAGTGAAGGACATAAGGCGCGTTCGTAGCCATGCTCGCGTCTCGGTTTGTAGCGCAGTGGGAAGAGCGCCACGTACCTCCCGTCGCGGCCAGAGAGTCGTGGGATCGAAACAGGGCGCCGCCGCGTCAATGGCACTCGACACGTTGTTATAGGTCTTCTTTACGGCGCGCACCATCTTAATGAGTGAAGGACATAAGGCGAGTTCGTAGCCATGCTCGCGTCTCGGTTTGTAGCGCAGTGGGAAGAGCGCCACGTACCTCCCGTCGCGGCCAGAGAGTCGTGGGATCGAAACCGGGCGCCGCCGCGTCAATGGCACTCGACACGTTGTTATAGGTCTTCTTTACGGCGCGCACCATCTTAATGAGTGAAGGACATAAGGCGCGTTCGTAGCCATGCTCGCGTCTCGGTTTGTAGCGCAGTGGGAAGAGCGCCACGTACCTCCCGTCGCGGCCAGAGAGTCGTGGGATCGAAACCGGGCGCCGCCGCGTCAATGGCACTCGACACGTTGTTATAGGTCTTCTTTACGGCGCGCACCATCTTAATGAGTGAAGGACATAAGGCGAGCTCGTAGCCATGCTCGCGTCTCGGTTTGTAGCGCAGTGGGAAGAGCGCCACGTACCTCCCGTCGCGGCCAGAGAGTCGTGGGATCGAAACCGGGCGCCGCCGCGTCAATGGCACTCGACACGTTGTTATAGGTCTTCTTTACGGCGCGCACCATCTTAATGAGTGAAGGACATAAGGCGCGTTCGTAGCCATGCTCGCGTCTCGGTTTGTAGCGCAGTGGGAAGAGCGCCACGTACCTCCCGTCGCGGCCAGAGAGTCGTGGGATCGAAACCGGGCGCCGCCGCGTCAATGGCACTCGACACGTTGTTATAGGTCTTCTTTACGGCGCGCACCATCTTAATGAGTGAAGGACATAAGGCGAGTTCGTAGCCATGCTCGCGTCTCGGTTTGTAGCGCAGTGGGAAGAGCGCCACGTACCTCCCGTCGCGGCCAGAGAGTCGTGGGATCGAAACCGGGCGCCGCCGCGTCAATGGCACTCGACACGTTGTTATAGGTCTTCTTTACGGCGCGCACCATCTTAATGAGTGAAGGACATAAGGCGAGTTCGTAGCCATGCTCGCGTCTCGGTTTGTAGCGCAGTGGGAAGAGCGCCACGTACCTCCCGTCGCGGCCCGAGAGTCGTGGGATCGAAACCGGGCGCCGCCGCGTCAATGGCACTCGACACGTTGTTATAGGTCTTCTTTACGGCGCGCACCATCTTAATGAGTGAAGGACATAAGGCGAGTTCGTAGCCATGCTCGCGTCTCGGTTTGTAGCGCAGTGGGAAGAGCGCCACGTACCTCCCGTCGCGGCCAGAGAGTCGTGGGATCGAAACCGGGCGCCGCCGCGTCAATGGCACTCGACACGTTGTTATAGGTCTTCTTTACGGCGCGCACCATCTTAATGAGTGAAGGACATAAGGCGCGTTCGTAGCCATGCTCGCGTCTCGGTTTGTAGCGCAGTGGGAAGAGCGCCACGTACCTCCCGTCGCGGCCCGAGAGTCGTGGGATCGAAACCGGGCGCCGCCGCGTCAATGGCACTCGACACGTTGTTATAGGTCTTCTTTACGGCGCGCACCATCTTAATGAGTGAAGGACATAAGGCGCGTTCGTAGCCATGCTCGCGTCTCGGTTTGTAGCGCAGTGGGAAGAGCGCCACGTACCTCCCGTCGCGGCCCGAGAGTCGTGGGATCGAAACCGGGCGCCGCCGCGTCAATGGCACTCGACACGTTGTTATAGGTCTTCTTTACGGCGCGCACCATCTTAATGAGTGAAGGACATAAGGCGAGTTCGTAGCCATGCTCGCGTCTCGGTTTGTAGCGCAGTGGGAAGAGCGCCACGTACCTCCCGTCGCGGCCAGAGAGTCGTGGGATCGAAACCGGGCGCCGCCGCGTCAATGGCACTCGACACGTTGTTATAGGTCTTCTTTACGGCGCGCACCATCTTAATGAGTGAAGGACATAAGGCGCGTTCGTAGCCATGCTCGCGTCTCGGTTTGTAGCGCAGTGGGAAGAGCGCCACGTACCTCCCGTCGCGGCCCGAGAGTCGTGGGATCGAAACCGGGCGCCGCCGCGTCAATGGCACTCGACACGTTGTTATAGGTCTTCTTTACGGCGCGCACCATCTTAATGAGTGAAGGACATAAGGCGCGTTCGTAGCCATGCTCGCGTCTCGGTTTGTAGCGCAGTGGGAAGAGCGCCACGTACCTCCCGTCGCGGCCAGAGAGTCGTGGGATCGAAACCGGGCGCCGCCGCGTCAATGGCACTCGACACGTTGTTATAGGTCTTCTTTACGGCGCGCACCATCTTAATGAGTGAAGGACATAAGGCGAGTTCGTAGCCATGCTCGCGTCTCGGCTTGTAGCGCAGTGGGAAGAGCGCCACGTACCTCCCGTCGCGGCCAGAGAGTCGTGGGATCGAAACCGGGCGCCGCCGCGTCAATGGCACTCGACACGTTGTTATAGGTCTTCTTTACGGCGCGCACCATCTTAATGAGTGAAGGACATAAGGCGAGTTCGTAGCCATGCTCGCGTCTCGGTTTGTAGCGCAGTGGGAAGAGCGCCACGTACCTCCCGTCGCGGCCCGAGAGTCGTGGGATCGAAACCGGGCGCCGCCGCGTCAATGGCACTCGACACGTTGTTATAGGTCTTCTTTACGGCGCGCACCATCTTAATGAGTGAAGGACATAAGGCGAGTTCGTAGCCATGCTCGCGTCTCGGTTTGTAGCGCAGTGGGAAGAGCGCCACGTACCTCCCGTCGCGGCCCGAGAGTCGTGGGATCGAAACCGGGCGCCGCCGCGTCAATGGCACTCGACACGTTGTTATAGGTCTTCTTTACGGCGCGCACCATCTTAATGAGTGAAGGACATAAGGCGAGTTCGTAGCCATGCTCGCGTCTCGGTTTGTAGCGCAGTGGGAAGAGCGCCACGTACCTCCCATCGCGGCCAGAGAGTCGTGGGATCGAAACCGGGCGCCGCCGCGTCAATGGCACTCGACACGTTGTTATAGGTCTTCTTTACGGCGCGCA
Organism: Haemaphysalis longicornis; assembly: GCF_048455015.1. Classification (NCBI taxonomy): domain Eukaryota; kingdom Metazoa; phylum Arthropoda; class Arachnida; order Ixodida; family Ixodidae; genus Haemaphysalis; species Haemaphysalis longicornis. The sequence continues at coordinate 136,671,536 of NW_027526204.1, forward strand.
CCATCTTAATGAGTGAAGGACATAAGGCGAGTTCGTAGCCATGCTCGCGTCTCGGTTTGTAGCGCAGTGGGAAGAGCGCCACGTACCTCCCGTCGCGGCCCGAGAGTCGTGGGATCGAAACCGGGCGCCGCCGCGTCAATGGCACTCGACACGTTGTTATAGGTCTTCTTTACGGCGCGCACCATCTTAATGAGTGAAGGACATAAGGCGAGTTCGTAGCCATGCTCGCGTCTCGGTTTGTAGCGCAGTGGGAAGAGCGCCACGTACCTCCCGTCGCGGCCAGAGAGTCGTGGGATCGAAACCGGGCGCCGCCGCGTCAATGGCACTCGACACGTTGTTATAGGTCTTCTTTACGGCGCGCACCATCTTAATGAGTGAAGGACATAAGGCGCGTTCGTAGCCACGCTCGCGTCTCGGTTTGTAGCGCAGTGGGAAGAGCGCCACGTACCTCCCGTCGCGGCCAGAGAGTCGTGGGATCGAAACCGGGCGCCGCCGCGTCAATGGCACTCGACACGTTGTTATAGGTCTTCTTTACGGCGCGCACCATCTTAATGAGTGAAGGACATAAGGCGCGTTCGTAGCCATGCTCGCGTCTCGGTCTGTAGCGCAGTGGGAAGAGCGCCACGTACCTCCCGTCGCGGCCAGAGAGTCGTGGGATCGAAACCGGGCGCCGCCGCGTCAATGGCACTCGACACGTTGTTATAGGTCTTCTTTACGGCGCGCACCATCTTAATGAGTGAAGGACATAAGGCGAGTTCGTAGCCATGCTCGCGTGTCGGTTTGTAACGCAGTGGGAAGAGCGCCACGTACCTCCCGTCGCGGCCAGAGAGTCGTGGGATCGAAACCGGGCGCCACCGCGTCAAGACCACCACTCCTCGCTCGCAAAGCTTGAGACTTCCCACCGCTCCGTTGACAAGACCGTCGACGACGTCGATGTTTGTGGTGATCATGTAGGGCTTGTTTGGTACGATGAGAATCTCTATGGGTAAGTTGGCAAATTCGGTGTGTGACATTTTAGCCACCTTGGCCGTCGCCTTCTGCAGAGCGTCTTGTGTCGCGTACCCCCGGTACGTGTCTTGAGCTCGCAGACGACGAACGACAACCTCTTCTTCCTCTCCTCCTTGTTGGGTAGCAACGAACGCGTTGAACGTTTTGACCTCTTCGTCCGATCATTGTTTGGCCAATCCCTAGGGGCATCCTGCCACAACCATCATCAGCGGTATGTACACGGCAGCAACTAGGGACGGGACAGGGCCCGAGCAAGAGGAGCTTCACCCCTAAAAGTAAGTCTTGACCGCCCTGTCCGGAACAGTCCAGTCAGCTCTAGATCACTTCCATACGCGCTCCCTTTTACACCTCTTGTTCACACAAAAAATTTGGTTCACGTTGAGAAGTTCCTTATAAATGACGTATTGTTAGTACTGGTATCTTAAACTGTATGGACCTGTACTTTCGGTATATGTGGCTTTGTAGAATCGTACGCACGTCCTTATTGACTCTAGGGAACCTTGTACGCTTAGTCTCCACTTAGCGCGAACTTCGGAAAATGACTCATTGGCTGCGGTCTAAGTAAAAGTAAAAATGGTTCTTGATTGGTTCATGCCTTTCTTTATGTTCTTCTGACGAACACGAATGCATGCCAAGCGTGTTACCAGGCGGCGTTGGTTAAACGCAGTGAACCGGCCTAGCTGCATGGGGTCCGTAGTGATCTAACCGGGCAAGGGTAAGTGCGGTTGTACGTCCCTCCAGATATTCGAGATATAGAGTAAACATCCGGAGCGCACATATTCCCACAATTTGTGCAAGGTATGCGCAGTCAAAACTGCGATGACGAGTGGTATAAGAACAGTAAGAGCCTCGTAACATAGGAGTAAAAAAACATTGATAAACAGGGTCAAGAAGATTTCTGTTTGACTGAAGCAATGCTCAATAAACACCTGTAATTTATAGGCCATAAAATACCTTCTGTACATTGTGCATCCCTTGTATTGTCATGCTTTTTTTTTTTTCGTTGCGATTGCTCTCAGCATCAGTCCCCGAACACCCGCCGTGGTGGCTCAGTGGCTAAGGCATTGTGCTGCTGAGCACGAGGACGTGGGTTCGATGGAGGCGAAAAGCCAAAACGTCCGTTTGTACGAGATTTCGACGCACGTTAAAGATCCCCGCGTGGTCAAAATTAATCCGCAGCCCTCCACTGCCCTCCACTGCGTTGCGTCGGTGCGTTAAACCCACCAATGAATCAATAAGTCCGTGAACGACGAAAAACTATGCCTTAGTCATGCACTTCCTGTGTTAATAATGGCTATACTAACATGCTGAGCACGTTACTAAGCATGGGAGCGGTGTACGAAGAGTGCAAAATATAACAAAGTCAATCATTCGCCGAATAAACTTCGTTACTACGGTTAGCGAGTTTTTCAGCTCAGTTCAAGTACTATTCTCATGATTACACAAATTGTACGAGTCTAATGTGCTCGTGACGAGGATAATTGGAGTCTCATCACCCGGTTTCGTTCAAAGAGGCATTTGGGCTAGTACATTCTCAGTCCGTGTGCAAATATATCCCCTGATTACTCGGTCATCTGGGTGGTTTGGTTTCCCGGGAATATTATTTTTGCGGCGTTTGAATGCCGTCTAATATTTGCGTGCTTGCTCAAATATTTACCTCCTTGCTGTGATTGGCCGTATTATTCCCACTCAAAGCTGTATGCGCAACAATACATGTATCGTAGTGAGAAGGTGACGGTGCTCCCAAAAACCGCGCTGTTAACAAGGCAAAAATTGCTGGTACTGGCGCTGCCTACAAACGAAACTTATCATTCGCGGCAGGTTCAAAGTACGATAGCATCCGCGGAGCAAGCGCACAGAAGTCTTCCTGAGCACGGACCCCAAAATTTCTTTACTTACGATAAAGACGGCGTATGGCACCGGGCGCTAAAATAAGACAGATAAGAAGAATAGGCGCAGCAAACCACTGCTCTAAATTTTGTCGTCTCAACGCTGCGCTCGATTGCCTCCGCACAAATGACCGTAGTACATTGAAAGCAGCGTTTAATGTGGAATTCTCATCGCCACTTGCGATGTATACTTTCGTATACGACAACCTTTGCCTCGGGGAGAAAAGAAAACGCTGCGCTAAGTGATTTGCAAGTCGTTTGGACGCGATAAATCTTGGGCTCCTCCGCTGTGTCTCCGAGAAAACGACGTCGTCCCGTGAAGGACACGATAACGCGCAGGGTCGGAGCCCAGCAGTGATGCTTCGCCTCGGCGTGAAGTAACACACCTACCCCAAGTGCGTCGTCGTCTGCTCATCATTTTCAGAATCCGAGTGAGTCGCCAGTGGAATCTGCTGCTGCATAGCGACGCCGAAGGTGGAAAAGGGAGGCAGTTGACTATATAAACGTTTCGAAACTGTTCTGATAAGCCGAATGACGGGTGACGTGGAAAACAAGTCAGTCCAAAACTACCTCCGCCGTGTCATCTGTTGCGCAGGGACCCAATTTGAATGCTTCTGAGACAATGAATGTAACTTGTATCATTTTCACTGCAGAGGCATACGGAATTTTTTCTTTCTGTAAATCACATTATCGAATTTCATATTCCAAAATCTATCTTTTACACTGATTCACTAAGCGTTGTGCGGGCGTTGTCATCCTGAAAGAAGTCCAAAAAATACGTCATCAATCTTGTTCTTACGGTGATTATGTTGGAATATTGCTCGAGCCTTGAGGTGACTGTTTGTTAGATCTCGGGCCACTCAGGGATCACGGGAAACGGGACGGCAGATGAAATGGCCCCCGCTGCTGCACCCACCAACACAGTGGACAAAACAACAGTGCTCCACACCGACCTGAAGCCACACATAAAACAACAACTACATAAAACATGGTAAAAAGATTGGAGTGAACAGACAGAAAACAAACTACACATAGTAAAACCACACCTGGGACGATACACAACCGATTCACTAAAGCGCTAAGGTGGGGGAGTTGGATACTGACTAAGGAATTTATCGTACTAGCGAACATTAAGACAGCGACAAAGCTAAAGAGAAGGCGAACCACACGCTAGAACTTCCACTCAGTTTACGCCACATAAACAGGAAAACACCAATAAGTACATGATAATTGAAGGGGTTATCATAAAAACGCAGTGAAAACACTATCGGTCATATCACCGGCCAGATTACAGCGCCGGCCCATATCACAAGGGGGAAATAAAATCCACACGTGCGAACAGCCTTCATCCATCGCCGATGCTCAACCCCCTTCCCCTCTCCAAAAAATTGAATTCTTTTGCGGATAGCGCCCAGGACGGTGTACTGACGCATCCTTCCCCCTCTCTTCCTATCAAAAAAGCTTCCACAATTTCTCGGCCGGTTTGGGAGGACGACCTGTGCATGATGCGTGTTTGGTAGAAATCTGGTGTGCAATCCATACACCTACGGCAATGATCAGCCAGGTGGCCAGCCCCCGTCTGCGCATTGACAGCCGCATGGTGCTCTCTCAGTCTTACATTAAGGCACCCACCTGTTTGGCCAATGTAGCACTTTTTGCACGACAGGGGGATCCTGTAGACCACCCCCGTCGCGCTATTCACAAACCTGCTTGAGTGCCTTACGGCAGAGCTGGGCTTGGTGCAGGGGTTATTCACCCTACGCACCATCTTTGACAGCCTCTCAGGTGCCGAAAACACCACCTGTACACCACACTTCTTACCAACCTTTTTCAGGCAGTGGGACCCTAGGTGGCTACCACAGGAACTTTCTGCCTTTGGCATTCAGAACCGGGCACGTGGTCTGTTTTGAGATCCTTCACAAGGCTCGCTCTCTGCCAAAGAGGCGTGTGGCAGAGAGCGAGCCTTGGGAGGTCCCGGTATAATTTTTATGTACTTCATTTATCCCGCGATTGGAGCGTCCTTGAACGCTGGCTGTGGACGCGAGGGCCAGCCCATTACGCCGCTAATCAGGTCTTCCATTTGTTAAGGTTATGGGAACTTCCATCAGCAGGAATGACTGGCACCACAAAAGCATTCCTGACGGTCCGGCCAAGTGGCTGGTACGTAAACTTCATTTAGCCGGCTGGCCCCTGTTGGTCTGATTCACCGCACGCTAAAGGCTCTTTTATTCAGGTTTACCGTCGAAAGCGCCCGAGATTGGATTCGCCGGGCGAAACGGTGTTTTGGCGAGGACCGGGCTTAAAACCGGATGCCCGAGCTGGAATACGGAGCGTATACATTAGCAAGCACGTCAGGCAGCTCATCGGATTAGTTAAGCATGGAGCAGTTTTCCGACATCCGTGGTACTATATTCGCGGCGAGATGGAAGGAATGAATAAAACGATGTGTGCTGACAGTCCTAATCATAACTAATTTCGTAAATATGCTGCCTATCCCGGTGAGATTTTATACAGAAAATGAGGATAAGGGTTGTACTCACTCCGTTCGGATTAGGAAACTACAGGCCTCTGGTAAAAAAGGAGTCCTAGCTAAGGGAAACAAAAACAAACAAAGGGCGAGGCACTTCAAGCTGGCATTTTCAATACATTTTTGTAATATGCACTAACATATTAAACAGCTGTGCTTTCATCATCATCATCATCATCATCATCATCATCACCAGCCTATCTATGCCCACTTCAGGGAAAAGGCCTCTCCCATTAATCTCCAATTACCCCGGTCCTGTGCTAACTGCAACCAATTTATCCCCGCAAACTTCTTGATCACATCTGGGACGATACGGTTTTTGGGGGACTCCCATGGAACTTGTGCGGTCCTACCTAAGCTCTCGAAATCGGTGTGTACAAATTGATGAATGTAAATCTCGCACTTGTCAAATAACTGCTGGGGTGCCGCAAGGTAGTATTCTTGGACCGGTGGTTTTTTTTATTTATTTTTTTATTTTATATAAATGACATTGTACATATAGACACCATTAATAGCTTCAGTATCTACGCTGACTGCACTGTACTGGTCCATGGAAAGGATTTGCCAGAAATTTTGCCCAATGCAAATCGCATTTGTTGTCAGCTTCAAAATTGGTCCAAACTAAATCGCTGAATGAATCGAGAATAAGTGCATTCTTTTTCGTTCTCGAGGTACCTTTTTAAATTTACCGAAAAGCGTTACATTGGGACCCTATACAATAGATATCGAAAAGTCTATTGACACTTGGTGTTATATTCTCGGCAAATATGAATTGGAATGACCATGTTAATTCTATCTGCTCAAAAGCACGGAAAATTGCTGGTGTCATTAGCAGACATCGCCATGATCTCCCAATTAACATAAAGAAACTTCTGTACAACTCCCTCCTGCAGTCCCACCTCAATTATTGCGCATTAGTATGGGCAAACACCGCTTCCCGGAACCTACAGAAACTAGTACTAATACAAAAAAGGCTGTGCGGGTTATAGATGATGTCTCGTTTTTAGAGCACACTCAGCCACTTTTTCAAAATCATAAATTGCTCCGTTCTGGTGATATATACAATTATCAGCTTCTGTGCAGCTACAAGAAAGCATCGCTAGGAAAGCAAAGTTCTTTTTTAACTGAAGCTGCCCTGACAATGACTCATAGCCTTTATTCTTGTCGATACCGGTCCCCATGCTACATTTTCACGTACTGACTACGGGTGCCAACGAATTAAGGGCACCTTGCGTATTGTACTTAACAAGTGTGACCGGGAACACATCGACATTTTATTGTTAAACAAACAAGGCATTTTAAATCTATTTTTAGATGATAAAATGTGATTTCACTGGTGCCAAAACGACGTCTTTTCTTTTTCTGACGTTATAAAACTTTGATTACTTGTATGGTAAATGTACGCGATCGTAATTCTTTTTTTGTACTCGGTCTGCGTGTTGCAGTTCATGTATAAGTATGTTTCAGTACTGTAAACTGTATGTACTCCTGTCGTTCCGCCAAACTGATTTTATTGCATTTTATTGTTTTATATTGCTCTGATATATGAAAAAAGTATTTTTCAGAGCATTTGTTCACATATACCCTATTAACGCACACGCCATTCATTGCTGGACGGGGGCAAGGGCCCTGTCAAGCTGCTTCTTGCAGTTTTTTTCCTTGCCCCTTTGATGTACCTTTTTTCACGTCGATGTAACTGTGAGTGAAATAAACTTTGATTTGATTTAATGTTATTTGCCCATCTAACTTTTTGCCACCCCCTGCAACGCTTGCCTTCTCTAGGGATCCACTCTGTTACCCTTAATGACGAACGGTTATCTTGCCTTTGCATTACATGCCCTGCCCACGTCTATTTCTTCTTAATTTCTACTAATATGTCCTTAACACGCCTTTGTTCCCTGACCCACTCCACTCTATTCTTGTCCCTTAATGTTACACCTATTATTTTCCGCTGCATTGCCCGCTGGGTCGTTCTCAATTTAAGTTGAACTCTCTTAGTGAGCCCCCAAGTTTCTGCCCCGTAGGTGAGTACCGGTAAGATGCAGCAGCCATACACTTTCTTCTTCAGGGACAATGGTAGGCTGCCATTCATTATCTGAGAATGTCTGCCGTGTGCACTCCATCCCATTCTTATCTTTCTAATTATCTCTGCCTCTTGGTTGGGATCCGGGGTCAGAACTTGGCCTAAGTAGATATGTTCGCTTACCACTTCCTCTGCCTCACCACCTATCTCAAACCGCTGTGCTGTCCCGAGGTTATTGATCATTACTTTGTTTTTATGCATATTAGATTTCAGACCCACGGTTCTACTCTGTTTGTCCAGTGCGGAAAGCATGCCTTGCAATTCGTCCCCTGAGTCACTTAGCAAGGCAGCGTCATCAGCAAACCTGAGGTTACTTAAATATTCTCCATTAACCCTTACTCCCCCCCGTTCCCAATCTGACGTTCTGAATACTTCTTGTAAACATGCTGTGAATAACGTTGGGGAGATTGTGTCTCCTTGTTTGACCCCCTTCCTTATAGGTATGTTACTGCTATCCTTATGGAGGATGATGGTAGCTGTGGACCCATTGTAGGTGTCCTGTAGTATTCTTACATAATGCTCATCTACACCCTGGTTCCGTAATGCCTGAATGACTGCTGATGTTTCGACCGAGTCATTTGCTTTCTAATAATCAATGCAGGCTATATATAGGGGTTCAGTATACTCACCGCACTTCTGTATCACTTTATCGTATGAATATGGTCCATTGTTGAATAGCATTTACGGAACCCTGCTTATTCTTTGGCTTGACTGAAATCTAAGGTTGCAGAGATTCGGTTAGCGATTACCTTGGTAAGTACCTTGTAGACGACTGACAGTAAGCTGATCGGCCTGTAGTTTTTCAAGTCCTTCAGGTCACCTTTCTTACGGATTAGGATGATGTTGCGTTCTTTCAAGATTCCGGTACACTTGCGGTCATTAGGCATTGCGTATACAGGTTTGTCAATTTTTCAGGTACAATTTCTTTGCCATCCTTCAAGAGGTCTGCTGTTATCTGATCCTCACCAGGTGCTTTGCCCCCTTTCATTTCTTTCAAAGCCTTCCTTACTTATTCGGTCGTTACTGCATGGTGGGATGTCTATCTCTTCTGAACTACTTTCTCGTTCGGCATTATCCTGGATGTCCCGGCTACTGTACAGATCCGTATAGAACTCCTCGGCTACTGTGACTATTTTATCCGTATTTGTAATGACATTGCCTTGCTTGTCTTTAAGTGCATACATCTGATTTTTCCCCACGCCAAGACGCCTCTTCACTGCTTTCAGGCTACCTCGTTCTTCACAGCGTATTCTATACTCTTTATATTATACTACCGTATGTCAGGTGTCTTACGCTTATTGATTAACTTCGAAAGCTCCGCTTCTTCTATTCTGTCAGCTAAGGTGGAGATAGTAATGGTTTGCCATTTCCTAATTAGATCTTTCGTCGTGCCCCCACCATCTACTGCACACTCCGTGATAATGCGTGTAAGGTTGTCGCTGGTTTCTTGTGTCGTAAGCTCTACTTCCTCGGTAAGAGCTGAATATCTGTTCTGCAGCGCGATCCTGCATTCTTGTACTTTACGTCTTACTGTTAGCTCATTAATCGGCTTCTTTCGTACTAGCTTGTCACGGTGCCTCCTCAAATCTAGCCTGATTGATTGTCGGGTTTAACGCGCCGACGCAACGCAGGCGATGAGGAGCGCCGTAGTGGAGGGCTCCGGATTAATTTTGACCACCTAAGGATCTTTATTGTGCGCCGAAATCTCGTACACACGGGCGTTTTTGCTTTTCGCCTCCATCAGAAAAGCGGCCGCCGCGGCCGGGAATCGAGCCCGCGACCTCGTGCTCAGTAGCGCAACGCCTTAGCCACTGAGCCACCGCGGCGGGTCCTCAAATCTAGCCTAATCCTAGATCTGACCATACGGTGGTCACTACACCTCACTCTTCCGAGCACTTCCACATCATGCACGACACCGGGGTTATCGAATAGTATGAAGTATATTTCATTTTTATGCTCCCCGTTCAAGCTCCTCCACGTCCACTTCTGGCTCTCCCGTTTGCAGAAGAAGGTATTCATGATGCGTAGATTATTCCGTTTTGCGAACACGACTAATAAGTCCCCTCTGTTATTTCTACAGCCCAGACCATAGTTCCCAACTGCCTTGTCTCCAGCCTGATTCTTGCCTACTTTAGCATTGAGTCTCCCATAACTACGGTATACTGTGTTTTTGATTTAGCCATTGTCGATTCCACATCTTCATAGTCTTTTGTTCAATTCCGTCGTTTTCTGAAAACGACGGAATTGCACAAAAGACTGTAGCGCAAAAGGCTGCTATGAACTCACTTAACTTGTTTGTCTACAGTGTCCTACCGCTAGGCACACCACTCAACGCTATTTCTGTACCTTTCCCCCTTCTTTTTGTATTTTCCTCTTTTTTTCAATGTTCCCCTTTCCCCCGTGCAGGATAGCATACTAGGCCGTAGCCTGGTGAACATTCCTGCATTTCCTTTACCTTTTCTCTCTCTCATAGAAGCGTTCCACTACCTGGTCGTCGTTGCTGGATGTGGGCGCGTAGCCCTGTACCGCCTTGAATTTGTACCTCTTATTGAGCCTAATTACAAGACCTGCTACCGTTTCTTTAAGGCTATAGTATTCTTCTATGTTCCCACCTATGATTTTATTGACTAGAAAACCCACTCCCAGTTCTCTTCTGTCCACTAGACCACGGTAACGTAGGACGTGTCCATTTTTCAGCACCTCAAAGGCTTCACCTGTCCTCCTAACCTCACTCAGCCCTATGACATCCCATTTATTGCCCTTTAATTCCTCGAACAACACCTCTAGACTCGCTTCGCTAGATAAGGTTCTCGTGTAAAACGTTGCCAGGTTCAGATTCCGATGGCGGCCTGTCCGGGTCCAGGTATTCTTAGCACCCTCTGCTGCGTCACAGGTCCGGCCGCCGCCGTGGTCTGTTGCTTCGCAGCCACTGGAGACTGAGGGCCGTGGGTTAATTGGCGTATTCATGGGAGGTTGTGGCCGTTACTATACCAGGGTGGCCAATCCTGCTCTGGTGAGGTAGTGCGTTACCGACAATGGCTGTGCTTTCACCAGCCTTTAATTACTTAGATTTCAATGCTACGTTTTAAATTTGGGAGTGTGCATCGACAGAGAAACGTAAATTGTCCTCGCACCAAAATGAAACTTCAAATTGTCACTTTACCTGTCTAAACGACGCCTGGTTTTTGAACTCCACCGCAGGGGGGAGGTAGTTTAGACCTACATCTTGAATACTTGCCTGTATGAGCGCTCTGTATAGCGGGGAACGTCATAGGGCAACCAGCGCAATATGTAACTGTCACGGCCACTTCCTCCGTTCCGGTCGACACAAAGACCTTAGCGCAGAGTAATTTCTTTTAACCTCCTTGGCGCAGAGCAAGGCATGCGTCGACGCGCAGCCACGCGTGGCCTTGTATGCCACATCGGCGGCGCTGAATCTGCTGAGTCGCTGTCGATCTCGACGGGGCCAAACTCAGAGCCGAGAGCCGCGGCACCGAGAAGGTGCTTCAGAAGGCTCGAGTTACTCAAGCGCCGCTCTCTAAGGACGCGGAGTAACCTGACGGCTGCAGCCCGATGCGGATGTGGGTCGTCCTCCCAAAGGACAAGAGCCGTCGGCGTCTTTGCGCCGTTGCAATTCTTCGGGCAGCGCCTTGCCGACAAGGGCATCAAAGGGAGCCTCACTGCAGGCACAGGGGACGCACGCTTTGCTTCTGCTGGGCCCGCTCATCCCACTTGAGCGCTGCATTCGCTGTTCCCAATATTGTGAGGAAGTCACTAGTGAGTACCAGCGCTCTCTCTCTCTCTCTCTCTCTCTCTCTCTCTCTCTCTCTCTCTCTCTCTCTCTCTCTCTCTCTCTCTCTCTCTCTCTCTCTCTCTCTCTCTCTCTCTCTCTCTCTCTCTCTCTCTCTCTCTCTCTCTCTCTCTCTCTCTCTCTCTCTCTCTCTCTCTCTCTCTCTCTCCGCGCATTCGTAATAGCAGCAGCTTGTTTATTTGCTGGGACGCTTGCGAGGAGCCACTATCTCCCACTTTGCGTACGAGTGTCTTTCCTAGCTCTCACAGGCAGCATCTGCCTCGTGTAGCCAGCTCATTTATTCGACGGATGATTTGTCTTTTATCAGTTTACCTACGCGATGCTATCACTTGCTTCGTTGTGTTGACTTTTTGTTTGGAGAATGAAGTAGGAATGTCCAATGTGGTACCCGAGTATCACTAGTGGTACTGTGAAGGCGTAAATTTAGCGCGTAAAGGGACAGACAACCGAATTTTTGGGGAGTGCCTGTCCTCTAGCTCATCTGAAAGCCAGCGTTTTATATACTGGAGTAACCGCAAGATATTTGTGAATTAACCGGCGCAAATAATTTTAATTTTGCGCTAAAATTTCTGAAGTCTGGATGGTGGCGACACGTAGTGTCGAAACGTTACGCCACGTTACGTGTCCAAGCGACTCAATCGGTTTCAACGCGGGATTCAAAAACCGCGTAAAGGAATAGGAAAGGTTGCACATTATTTTTGTTGAACTGGGGTCTAGTTTTTAAACTGCTCTTTTAACTTCACGTGCAGTCAAAAATTTGTTTCTGCATGGCTACAAGACACCCGGAAAGCTTTGACTAGCTACAAACGTTGTCAGCACCCTGTACGCCCCCTTTAGGGAAGCGTCGCTTGCAAACTCGAGCTGAAGCTATAAATAAAGCTTGTACGCGCCAACACATTTGTCTGATGTCAGCTTTTTGCTATCCGCTCTCGCCGACGCTTTTCCGCTCAGTTGCCTGCAGCGATCGAAGTGAGTGGCGCCACCGCTCAACGTGCTGTATACAAGGCGATCAGAGCGAACCAATTCACTCACACTTGAACGATCGATTTTGTGCCCTGCGTTGGACAAATTCGCAGCCAGAATTCTTTGTTCGACTGGATTAGAGGGGCAGGGTGATCGGATGCATTCTTTGCCGTGAATCTCTTGTAGTTGCTGAATTCATGTTCGGGTAAAACTGGTTATCGACCAATATTCTCTCCTACCCCCCACCCCCTTCCCCGCCTTCGACACCGTTCGATATAGAAAAAAGTGAGGTTAAACTGAATTTTTGCCTTTAAAAATGTGAATGAGGTCTACGCTCGAAAATTGGGGCCAGCTGAATTAATATCCTTGCGGAAAATTAGAATAGCACATAATGGATATGGCTGACCAGCGATTTCTAATCAGGATTAATAATCTCCCGGTCGAGATTCATTCGGTCTTAAGATGTGTTTCTGCTTCGATGGCAGGCTACAGGGTTTAGCTTTGAAATGGGTTTCGATTGTGTGCGTTTATGCACAAAGGATGGAACATGACACGCGTGTGCCGTGGAAATCACTAGACGTCCTCGAGCGAACCCGCAGACAATCCCAAACTGTCTTTCTTCCCGATTTTAAATTGAAGCCGCTCTCGTCGGTAACATGACCGACCTGGGTGCTCGCACGGAACCCACGTAAAGCTTGCGCAAGTTCTACAAACTCGTTTCTCCTCGGTTATAAGTTCTTTTGTGTATCTACCCGTGTCAAAGCTTTTTGTATCCTAAATATGTCAGAGGTTTTACGTAATGTTTTCGTTTAAATGAAAGTGAAACTTCAGTTTCCAACGAACCAAAAAGAAATCAGGTTCTCCTCGGTTACAGCTTCCAAAGTAGCACCCGAATTTCGAGACCGAGTTTAAAATATGAAACCCGAAAATAAACGACTCTAATTACATGGCATAAACAATAAGTGCCACCCTTTTTGCAAACTGCCAGAACATAGACAATTATGACATTCCCACTAGTCGTGGCTCAATACCGCGTAACATTTCAGAAGTTTGATATCATCTGTGTAACGTGTAGAGTAAGTGGTATGTTTTATCACTGTAGCCTCGACATCATGCGGCTGGTATTATGGGCGCCGATTTCAATTTAGACCTCATTTGAATGCAGGCAAAGACAGTGCTATCTCAAAATCTGTTTGGAATACATCCTGTTACTCACACCTATGGCCATACTACGCTATTCTTTTGTGCTACTGTCGCCGGGCCCATCGAGGCACGAAAATTATTAGCCAGGCGTGTACCGAGATATATATTTCCCACAATTGTGGCTTAGTGTGAACAGTTAGCGGAAGGAGTATTGTGAAGAACGTACTTGTCATTTTATAGCGATTTTATATTCTAATAAAATAGGTATTCAAAGATTGAAGCAACTCAAATGGCAAGCCTAACATTACGCATGTATTTCAGGGCAATTCTTCAGAATGCGTTATCACGTGAGGCAGAACTTTCAAGCCCCATTAAAGAGACCTTCCATGTTGTCACAAACGATGCTTCGATTGGGCTAAAGGGGACTCCTTTTGGGGTTTCAACTTTACATTCTGCTCCTTTGTTTTAATAAACTAGGCGCCTGCTTCCACTTCCGAGACTTTGCATTTGGCGGGAGATGCGAGTTGCATCAGCAAGTGCTATGCATAACATACAGCTTGATGCGATATACAAATGAACCATGAAGGCGGCACCTCGTGAGCGCGTTATTGAAGAGCCGATGGTGGTGCATGGAGGTTACGTCTTTCTTCATTATGCGGACAGTGTCAAGTATGACAGCGCTGTTGTCGCGATTCATGAATGAATCCAGAGCTGTAAATGACGGGCATCTTTTACAAAGATGGCGCATCTCAAGTACCGCAACGCTTAAACCATTCACATGGCCTAATAATACCTAAGTCCACTTTCATGAAAACTACAGCTGCAAAGACATAGTGACGATGAGGTGTGCCTCATTTTGCTGTTCTTAATTATCGTTCACTTTCTACGTGTATGACACCAAAGTGCATTTCTGTAATGTCGTAAGATGTATGCCAGAGGTTGCGCGCTTTCGAGGCCCCGTGATCGATGAAAGGGATGGAGCGCTGCCCACGCCTGGACGTAGCCCGGCCACCGTCACAAAAGACTCGTTACAAGAAGCGGCCGCAGGATCGGAGGATGCGGCAGTCGATTTCCTCGCGCGTGGGAGATGACCCGGACAGAACCGTCGCGGTCGTCCGTCGGGGCTCGTTAGTTCAAGGGCACGTAACGAGCCCTCGGAAACAAAGCGTCTGCACAGCGGTCCATTCTTCGGACGGCCGTTTCACTTCCACTCCTTCGGTGGCAAACGTGCCACGGCTATTAGCAGCCAATCTTCCCTCTCTTCGGCTCAGCTCTGCGGCAATACGGTGGCGAAATGCTGTTTTGAATCGAGGGAGTTAGCTGTGAATACCTAATTGAGAATTCCAGGTATTTGCGCCTTCCTTTTCTTTCGCCCACAAGCGGAAATAACGAGCGCGCCGCCAGGCTGCCGCGCACTGTGAAGACGCGTCGCCTGCAGAAGGCAATAAGCGCAATTCGGAATGGAATGAAAGCAAATACGTAGTGGGATGAGAGCACAGGTAAAACGTTTCGAGAATTAATGATGTTATCGCAAATGAAATTTCTGCGCGTGTCGCTCAAGTAGCCTCTCTGCGTTTTCCTCTTACTGGATTTCTTTTTTAAACTCGGAATCACAACTTAGAAAAGGCCCGCACGCACGCAGAAAACGACTGGAGTACCTAATCATTATTAACAGCGGAGCTCTTGTAAAAGCCGTAAGTTCGCCGTTACAGAAAAAAATACCAAGAAAATGCAGAGCGCTGGGGAGCGCGTGCCCCGCGGCGACCGCGGAGCATGCCCGGCTCGCGCAGTAGCTTTAGCAAAAAAAAAAAAAAAAGGGATCTAGCGCTAATGCTAAAGATGAAAAGACGCCCTGCTTGGGAGAGTCCACCGCGGCCGCCGCATTCTCTAGAAGCCATTATGGATAATTGGAGACATGGCTACGATTGTGCCACTACTTCCCGAGACGACTTGCAGATTCCGTCACCGCTGCCTCGAGTCGATGGCTAAGAGCTTGTGTAAGTCTACAATGCTGAGGATTACATTGCATAACCACTCCCCGCGAAGAAGACGACGACCTCTTCGATGTGCATAACAACGATTACTAGCACCGGAAATAATGATACTGAAACTTAACTATGGGCCCGACAATGCTCACCTACAACAGCGTCGCCATTCAAGTTTTCCGCGTGAGCGCAAGCTTCCCTAATTTTTTTTTTTTTTTTCAGGAGCCTTCTTGTCGTTACCGCAGGAGCTTTATTTTAGTTGAGTGGAAAGGATTAGGATATCGTCCCGGCGCCCGCAGGAGGGGAAACGAAAGCACGGAGTATGTCGCCCTTTTTGTTGCGATTTCGCTCGTGCTCACGGTTCGCATGCACGTGAACCCGTGCAGGTCTCGCTCCCGCATGAGTGCAAAAGACATTCTGATGGGTTTTTGATGATCCCCCCCGCCTCCTTCCCCTCGAAGATAGAAAGC
Organism: Haemaphysalis longicornis; assembly: GCF_048455015.1. Classification (NCBI taxonomy): domain Eukaryota; kingdom Metazoa; phylum Arthropoda; class Arachnida; order Ixodida; family Ixodidae; genus Haemaphysalis; species Haemaphysalis longicornis. The sequence continues at coordinate 136,687,415 of NW_027526204.1, forward strand.
CGAAAAAAAAAGTCGTTAGCCTACACGAAAGCTGTGCCATATGGCAACTTTCTCTCGGTGCCTGTGCCTGTTTCCCCTCGATCATGTAGGGGAACATATTACGGGCACTGGTCGGACTCCTACAGATGAGTGTTCGCGTTATCGCCCCGGTAGCTATCATGCGACGCGAAATGGGGAAGGAACGGCGGAAAGAATCCTTACAGTCCGGCCTCCCACCTTGTCACGGAAAATTGTTTCGTTTTGCGGATTTGTGCTGGCCGATCATAGACAAGACGATGCCCCGCTTCCCTTAAAGGGACACTGAAGTGAATTTGTCAAGCTCCCGTTTTTGCTTGCACTGCATAGACTGGCTCAAATTAACACACTTTGCATTGTTTTTCCGGTTGATAAGTGGGTAATTATTTTATAAAGCACGAAAGAAGAAAGACTACCATGCGCGGTCTGCGGCGGCCGCACCAACTAAAGGCTGTGACGTCGGGAGGAGGTGCACCATGATTGGACGATGTCCAAGATTAGCATTCAAACAAGTTTTGGTTTCGGTTCTGTAAACCAACATGCTTGATATCCGGCTTGATTCTCGATATCTAAGTAATCGTCGTACCGCGCTTCTGCCGTGTTGTCGGCTGTAAAATGCTTAAGATAAGCCTCCCAAAACGGCTTGGCATCGTAGCAAGCACTAGCCGAGGCCAACGCAGTGGATGAACGCCCTCCGCGTCCCCTCAGACGCTCAAATGCCATGCGCTTTTCCCCCATATTTGGAGCGTGCCTCACTCATATGCCTGTATCGTAAAAACCGTGTTCTCAGGCCAAGGGTCTTTTGATTCTGACCTGTCCCACAGCCCGCAAGCAGTCGGTCCTTATGGCAACGGCACGCCAACGAGAACTCGCTAGCGCATCAGTGTCAGCCTGCACGCGTTCTGTGAACTAGTTCGTGGAGCAGTGAACGTTACGGTCAAAAAATGGTGAACTCGTATAGAAAGCATCGTATAGAAAATATCGGTCGAAAACTAAAACGTCAAGTTACAAAACAAGGAATTTACCCTCGGGGATTCAAACTTGTGACTTGCAAAATAACATACCTAGCGCTCCAGACCACTCGGCCACGGGCCAGCGCTGCCGGCGTTTGAAATATAAGGTATATAATGTATAACCAGTTTACACGTGTGTTTAGTTTTAGCATTTCAAGCAGCTTAGGCGACTATTTGTTGTTTAGCGCTCGTGCAGTAAGCGTCCACCAAATTTCTACAATATCTCACGTCTAGCAATTGCATTTCTTAGACGGAAAAGCGTTCGCAGATATTTGGTCGTGCTGCTGACCGACGTGCTTGTTCACCCAGCGCAAAAAAGTGCTTCCTGCTCCCTAGTTTTACGCTGTACGGTAATCGTTTCAGTTGATTTTATTTACTTAGTACCTATATTGACTTCGCTGACTCTTATCCTGCCTTCAAGTGGCCTTAGACTTTCTTGATTGATTGATTGATTTGATTGTGGGGTTTAACGCGCCGACGCAACGCAGGCGATGAGGTGCGCCGTAGTGGAGGGCTCCGGATTAATTTTGACCACCTGGGGATCTTTATCGTGCGCCGAAATCTCGTACACACGGGCGTTTTTGCTTTTCGCCTCCATCAGAAAAGCGGCCGCCGCGGCCGGGAATCGAACCCGCGACCTCGTGCTCAGCAGCGCAACGCCTTAGCCACTGAGCCACCGCGGCGGGTGGCCTTAGACTTTCTACTAGCGTACCAGTCAGCGAAGCGTTGCATGTGCGCTTGTGTAGCGCTTGTGAGGAGCGACCTGGACTTGGAGCATGATACAGTGTACAAACTAACAAAGTAAAGAAAGGCACATTCTTCCATACACAAACGTGTCGTGGCTTAGTTTCAACTGAGCGAACAAATTGCGATGACTCGTCGGCGGCCGGTGGACAAACGCTGGGTCGACTGACTCTGTCGAAAGGTCGGCGAGCCGTGCAGTAGCGCAGCCAATTTCCAGCTCCTCTCCTGCTGACGTCACACGAAAACGCCACGGAAAATGGGCGAGTATGCAGAGAGGAGGACAGAATTTTCGAATCGATATTTCTACAAAATAAATTCGCGTAAACGCACTCAAAGTGGTCGAAACATGGCCTATGGACTCCGGACTACAATTTACGCTAGTAATCCCGCAATGTTTACAAATCGCTTCAGTGTCCCTTTAATGAACTCTTTGCAAAAAAATATGTCCATTTAATTTCAATGCAACATCACTTGCGGATTTTGTTTCTGAATTTTCATTGAAGTATTTCTTGTGCCAGATGTTTCGCGATGGAGTAGCGGTTTCTTTTTTCTGACTCAGGCTACCGCTTTGTTTTATATTACTGGTTTTTGCCGCCGAAGACTAATGAGGACTCAAAGCAAAATGAGTGGCGGCTTTATGAACATGTTTTGCTTTGATTCTTGAGTACCACCTTGTTTTTTTGTTTTTTTTTTGGAAGGCTTTACGTCGACAGTTCCTCACATTTTCGTAGCATTTCTCTTTTTTTCTTTTGTTCTTTTCTCCTTTGTCAATGTTGCCTCCATACTCGAAAAGTAAATGGCGTCCCAAAATAATATTAGCTCAGCAAAAAATAAGCACTAAGAAAAAAGACAGCCACGGTAAAAACAAAAGAACGTCGCACTTTCTCGGGAGGATTCGCTTGCTCCTAACCTGGCAGAAGCAAAGAGCGAATCCGGACTTAAAAATACCCCGTTTCGCCACGCGCCATGGGATTCAATGGACGAATTTCGTTTTTCTGACGTTTCATTTATAAAGAGTAGAGGAAAAAGTTGAGGAAATAACGGGATGTGAAGGGACCGAGAATGTCAGCCGGATTATTTTTTTTTTTTTTTCTAGAAGTGAACACACGAAGTTAGAGATCGACGACTGAGCGCCGGCAAAAATCAGCCCCACGGGATTCGTCGAAACTACCAACACTGGCGCTACTTTTTCATAAGAATGGCCAGCTTGACGAGTTAATATCCGTTTATGATATACCATCGCTCGAGATTACAGACAAAAGAGAACCTGATCTATTTTTCTGGACGTTTCCGATTTTCTAAGAAACAATCATCACACCACCGTTACATATATGTTGCCATCAACGACCGATTTGTCCACTTTCTGTGCTGTGTTTTTCGGACATAAAAATAATCGCAGCACGTGCCACTCACCAAGTGTAGGGTATCGAGTGGAGCGCCGCTCTTGGGTGGCCTTTCCGCCTTTTCCTTCACTCTCTCCTCCTCCTCCACCTTTCGACGCTGCGTAATCAGTGACGCATATTTGACTCGCCTCAAACGGAACTTTTCTCACTACGGAACGTGATGTCAACAATATACTGTCAGCGTAGAACACCCAACGTAACCATTTCCCGGGTGAGTACGCCATGCTTTCTTTCCACCTCAGCCAGGTACTGCGGTGGACCGCATTTTTACCGCCCGGAACTTTGAAAGCGCTGCTGTCTCACACAACGACAGATAGTGGACCACTCTTTGGCCCAGTTCTTGGGCCTATTTGTGCCTGCTCTCGCTGTGCAAGCACGTCACAATCGCGTGTCGCGGTAAATGCTTGGTGTCTCTGAAACGCTGCTCTTTCCGCACCAAGTAATTCAAGGGGCAGCCGTGTTATTGTGGTGCACGGCGACTCAGGGTCAACAAGTGGGCATTGGGGACGAATGCTGCAAAGAAGTCGAACATCGGTCACACTAATAAGCGTCCTCAGTAGGCGTCGCACTTCTACTGTGGCGCTTTTCATTAGTGATGCCACCGAAGGTGAACCCTTCCGCCGGAGACAACAATGTTTCGTGTCGTCGGTCGTTCGCTGTTCTTGCCGTCGGAAGTTGGCGTTTTCCGGTAGTATCTTGTTTTACAAACACACCAAGGGCACCGACCCTTTAAGTTGCAAAAGTTACTTTTCTTTTCCTACCTGCATGGTTCAACTCAATCCTCGACATTAAAGCATGGCGAACACGTAAACCAGGAAACAAAATTCTGCAGAAATTCAGAGAAATGTCTACTGATGCGTAGCATTGCTACGCCGCTTGTCTTGAAGATAAGTTTATTAGAACCATTTTTTCTAAAATCCTGTCCGACCAATTATCTCCAGTTACGCTATTATAGGAATTGCAGGTGGAACTTTCGCGAAATCTGCATTAGTGGGGAGGTGCGGGGCGTTACACGGTTCACCATTTTCCTTTTTTATATTTTTCTTAATTTTTAGTGTCAAAATTTCTCTCTTCAAACTATCTCATTTACGCTAATAGAACGACTGCAGGTTGAACTTCTGCGCTATGTGCATTCTTGCGGAAATGCGGGGCGTTACACGGTCTTGGCTGTGGAGGCATTCGGCAAAGAATACTACGCATTAAAAAGCAAGAAAGGGTGCGACGTATAGTGCCATTACGGCAAACTGTGCTTAATAGCTGTTTTATGTACGATAGCATTTGCTGCGATACGTTTGGGTACCGCACCTATAGTTTTGTGGCCGTACGTTACAGGTGCAAGCTTTGATCGCCACCCAAAAGTAAAATCAGTTTTCTGGACATCAGCTCAACTTCAACCTCACCGTTGAGGTTGAGTGCCGCTAAGGCAAACTCGTGTAATACACGCAATGTAAATCGTTCCAATTTCCCCTCAGTGCGTCTAAAATTAGCTGAAACCAGAATTTTCCTCCTGCATGTGACTCGGACCCTGCTGATCACACACCTCGTCACTTGGCTCCTTCCGGCCTGGAGCATGCGAGGGAGGCGAAGGGAAGGGGGAAGGAGCTGGCCAGTGAGGCGCCCCTGCTTCTCTCTCGGTCTACTATCGCCCACTAAAAAGACGCTGAAGTGTCGTGCAGTGAACGGAATTTGCCGGAATCCGTTATTTCAAGTGCGGAGCACTTTAAAGGCCCGGCTTGCCGTAGCGCGTCCGGGGTCACGGTGTGTAGCCACCGCACTAACGCGGCGCCATCCCCCCCCCCCCCCCTTTTGTCTAGCCACATAGAGCATCGCTTTAAAGTTGGTAGGACTGAATTCTTTTATTCCGCATAGTTCTTATTGTATTATGCACTTCACGGCCACTCTTACTTCTACGCCCTGTTTGCCTTGATCCGGCCATCAATACCCGTTTGCAACGGCCCCGTCAACACACGGGAGACAGATCATCGCCAGGTCGCCGAAGTGATGGCAACGTTCGCCTCCCACAGGCGGTGTACCTATCCGCCGCAGTGTGTCTCCTCCGTCACCGGAACAGTCCTTGAGCGATCGATGGTCTGGGGTCCTTTATGCCGCCACCGCGGCCCCATTGCCGGTGTCATCGTACGCCGGTGGCCCCGATTGCGGCCAACACAGGTGTCATGATTTGCGGCTGCTCGTTAGGAGACCGAGACCGATGCACGTTATCAGGACCAGCTAAGTCCCATTGATTGCTCGCGCCCTTCGCAGTTTTCTTTCGCGAGAAAAACAGTCCGACGAATGTACGCTGCGTTTAACCACGTGCTTATGCGGACAGCAGTGAAGCCGGGAAGAAGTAAAAAAGGAACTCAAAGTGTTTAAGCAAAATACCCGCCATTAAGGAATGGATGGAAGCGCGCTGCGGATGTCGGAAAATTTTTAATGCTCGCATCTGCCTGGCTCTGCATGGTGCCCAGTCGTACGGTTTTCACAGAGAGCAATTAAGCTAACGGGCTCTCAGGACCGAACCCTTCACTTTCTGACTACCTACACGGGTATGCCGACCATTCCCTTTTTTTTTAGCAAATCGAAAGGCGATTGGCGCTCCTGGCGGCAACAAAGCTCGACATTTGTACGTTGATATCAACAAGAAAAGGTTTCCCCAAAAAAGATCACCCTAAACTGCATTTGCCGCTCACACAATGCCACGACAATTAAAAAGTGAGAAACGCGAGAGATACAGAAATTAAAACTGTTAGGTGACCCATAAATTAGGGATGACAGAGCCATGGCTTGAAATTATCGTGTGAAAATTATGGTCTGAAAAAAATATGGTCTCAAAAAAGGGCTATTCGTTGCGCGTGCCGATCTCACTCACTCGCTCTCACACACTCACTGACTTACAAGGCTATTCGATAAGAGAACTCTGGAAACTCGAAGTCGTCGTCATCATCATCATCATCAGCCTACTCAGGTCTACTGCAGGACGAAGGCCTCTCCAATTGACCTCCAACCGCTTCTGTCCTGCGCTGCCCGAATCCACAGTTTACCCCGAATTTCTTTAGATCATCCCTCCATCGAAGTAATGGCCTTCCCCTTCTTTAGATGCATCTCTTGGTATCCACTCTGCTACTCTAATTGTCCACCGGTTGTCGGTTGGTTTTTTTCTTTCCTTTCTTTTTCGTCATTTGAAATATAACATTGCTCCGGATTTCTCTCTCGTGGTTGGAGTCAGCACAACCATCTGTGCGAGGTAGTCATACTCTTTTACTTCTCCTAGCGTTTCGTTTCCTATGCTGTATCAGGCGTTCTTGGTATGCTTATTCCTCATTACTTGAGATTTATTCATATTTATTTTTAGCACCATGTCCGTGCTTTCTGATTTTAGTTCCTCAAGAATTGTTTGATGGTGTTCTGCAGTCTCACTCACTCACTCACTCACTCACTCACTCACTCACTCACTCACTCACTCACTCACTCACTCACTCACTCACTCACTCACTCACTCACTCAATCATTCACTCACTCACTCACTCACTCACTCACTCACTCACTCACTCACTCACTCACTCATCCAATCAATCAATCAATCAATCAATCAATCAATTTTTATTTGACAAATGCAATTCATACAAGTGTCAGGGGGCAGACAAAAAGCCTGCGATACGCAGCTTGACAATGGTCTGCGCCCCCTACCGGTAACACATTGCTGCATTATGTAGAGAGATAGAAAAAAGGTGTAATAGAAAGAGAGATAGATAGAAAAAACAAAGATAGAAAAAAAAACAAATAAAAAGAAAACAAATTGCAGCAACCATTGTTTTGCGAATGGGGCAGTGCACTACTCGAACATTGCACAATTGTTCCAACACATTTTGTACATACTTCTTATCAGGCGAATAGAAAATTACAATGCAATATAACACATCTAAAAATTGCACGATCAGAAATACAGCTGACGTTTTTACAGGTAACGGTGAAGTTCCTACGTTCAAAGTTACAGCGCATTTAGTAACGATGGTAACGTGTGGCTCAACATCCGAGTGGCATAATTAGTACGTGCGTGAGGTATGTACAAAGTTTCATTATGGCGTGTCTCATTACGGCGCTGGTTTCAAGTTAGGTTAAATGGTTCCGGGAAGAAAGTGTTATTATATTTTATTCCAAGATAATACTTTTTCGTGAGTATGTAGTTATATAAATCCGGAGCAGTGCGAATACTCAATTTTCGGAAAAGCGGTTTTGTATGAGCATCATATGATGAATTGCGTATAGCGCGTACGGCGTTCTTTTGCAGTAAGTGCAGTTTATTAATATTTGACGTAGTAGTACTTCCCCAGACCAGCAAGCAGTAGCTGAGCTGCGAAAGAAAAAGAGAATTGTATATAAGAAGCTTTATATCGGTGGGTGCAACCTGGTGAGTGCCCCGACAGTTTGCGATAGTGTGTTGGCGAGCGAATCGATGTGTTTATTCCACAGTAAGTGTTCGTCCAACACCATTCCAAGACTCCGAAATTTAGTGACGATTTCTACGGCAGACGTTTCAATGGTAAGGCCAACATCAACATTCGCAATCTGGTTTTTTGGTTTGAAAAGTACCGCCTTGGTTCTACTAGTGTTAATAGTTCGATAGTTGAACATGCTCCACTTGCTCAGTTTATTTATTAAATCATTAGCATGAACAATAACACTAGTAGCGTCGTTTGAACAGAAGAGTAATGTAGGGTCAACCGCATAGATTACATATTTGGTAGAATAGTCAAATCCGAATAGGTCATTTATATACATATTAAATAGGAGAGGGCTGAGAATGCTTCCCTGCGGTACACCACATTGCATATTCATCACATCAGACATTTGGTCATTTATAATTACCTTTTGGCAGTGGAATTTCAGATAGCTACTCAATAAATCTAGAAATACCCCCTGAAACCATAAATGTTCCAGCTTCCTTAAGAGAGTGGTGTGGTTGAGGTGGTCAAATGCTTTGCTAAAATACATACACAAAGTCGCCGAGTGTTAGCAGTTCATTTTCAATAGCCTGGAGGATTATTTCGTTTTGTGAGAAAAGGCCCTTATGTTAAAAAGACCCTTTCTAAAACCAAACTGTGATGCTGTTATTAGGTTGTGCTTCCCGCAAAACAAAGTCATTCGGTCATTTATTAGCTTTTCAAGTCATTTTGAAGAAACCGGAAGTATCGATATCGCCCTATAGTTAGATAAACAGTTCAAATCACCACTTTTGAAGATGACACTAACTTTCGCTAGTTGCATGCTTTTGGGGAATACGACCCGTGAGATACATACACAAGCACAGGGCAAATTATATCTGGCGTGTATTTGACTGGTCGTATCTGCATGCCATCTGCATCACGGGCCCTGCGGTTCCGAAAACTGAAAACGTGCGATAGACTTCGTCAGTGCTTGTCGGGGCCAAACATGAGCTGGCGCAGTTTCGGTCCGCCATGGTGTCTAAAGCATGCAAGTCATGGGCACTTTTATCGACGGACGCAAAAAAAAAATGATTAAAGGCGTTGGCAAGCGGTGCGTCAGCCAGACGTCAACGTTCCGTCCAAGTTTAGCTCCTGCTTATCTTACGAGTGCTGCAGTCCCCGGCCAAGTACAGTGTTTAGTTTTTGCCATACAATGCCGTTTCGTCGTAGGGTTTCTCTATTAAATAAATTATGTAAATAGTTCCTTTTGGCTTGTCTTAAGATCCCATTTATTTTATTTCGAAACACTTTAAGCGCGTTTAGGTCGGATCTCTAGTATTTAAATAATATTTCAAAAGTACATTTTTCTTTTTTATTAATTTTAAAGATTGAGGCGTAATCCAGGGTTTGCGTGAGTTTTTAGGTTGGAATGTCTTGCAGGGAAAGCAGACCTGGCAGGTCGATTTAAATATTGACAAGAACGTCTCATAAGTGCTGTCAGGGCAACTTTGAGCGTACACTTCTTCCCAGTTTATTTGCGAGAGCTTGTTTCGGAACTTTTCTAACGCCAAATGGTTTATACGTTGAAATGTTACACCGTGCGCCTGTTGAAAAGTTTTATGAACTACTTTTCGATCTGTCTTTAAGAATAAAGGAAGATGATCACTAATATAAGCTGCAATGACGCCTGAAACTGTTTCTAAAATTTCTATGTTTGTGATAAATACGTCGATTAGTGTTGTAGGCTCAGCAATACTATGTCGGCCGCAAACCTTAAATGGCTTAAGTATTCCCTGTTTATCCTTAATCCTAAGTTTCCCCACTCAAGCTTTCTAACCACCCCCTCCAGGCACGCTGTCAATAGTTTTTGCCGAGATGGTAGCTCCTTGTCTTACTTGCTTTCGGATCGAGAATTTATGACTTCGCTTGTGGAGGGTTATCCTGCCCGTGCATTCCTTATACCTCTATGTCTTCTAGAAATCCTATGCAGGTCTCCTCTATTCTAGCACGGCTGTGGTGAGTACGGAATCAAACGCTTTCTCATGATGTATAAATGCCATGTAAAGGGGTTTACTGTATTCTGCGGATTTTACTATCCATTGATTGACAACATGGATGCGATTCATGGTTGATTACTCTTTCCTAAACCCAGCCGGCTCTTTGGGTTGTTGGAAATCCAGAATGCCGCCTATGCGGCTAACTATAACTTTGATAAAAAGCTTGTACACAAACGAGGTGGTTGGTCCCAGATGATACAAGCTGATGGGTCTCTAATTCTTCAGGTCTTTGAAATCGCCCTTCTTATAAATCAGAATAATGTCGGCGTTTTTCCAGGCTATGGGCACTTTTCGAGTCTTCCAGCATGCCTAAAATAGTACAGCAAGCTTTTCCTGTACAATATCTCCTCCCTCCTTCAAGAGATCCACGGTTATGCCGTCGTCACCTGCAGCTTTTCCTCTTTTCATGCCTTTTCTTTACTTACTAGTGGGACATCACAAGTTGAGCTTGCACTTTCGGTAGTTTCCCCCGGTCTAGCATCGCTGGCATACATTATGGTGTATAATCGTTCTGCGCCTCGGAGCACGGATTCCACGGTGTGCTATGGCCGTGCGTGCATGAGTACATGCACCCGTCGCGGTGGCTCAGTGGCTAAGGCGTTGGACTACTGAGCACGAGGACGCGGGTTTGATTCTTGCCGCGGCGGCTGCTTTTCTAATGTAGGCGGAACGCTAAAACGCCCTTGTATACGAGATTTCGGCGCAAGTTAAAGATCCCCAAGTGGTCAACACTATTCCGGAGCTGTCCACTACGGGGCGCCTCACCACCTGCGTTGCGTCGGCGAGTTAAAAAAAATGAGTACATGCGTAAATGAATACATCGTAACATAAAACTCACGTCGAGCCCTGTGCATGAGCGTATGGAGTATGAGGGGTGCGCCGACAGGGTAAAACGCTTGAGTGTTGTATGAGACGTTTCCTCTCGACGTCAAACTCCTAGCAAACATTATAAAATAGTATCCTAAAACCACAGTCTTCCCGTCAGTGAAACATTCTTGCGAAGTTTTTTGGGCATAAGTGATGGAGGACTTAGGGGACACATGGCGCAAGCTCATAGCAAAGGCGGTTGTTGGGAGCAAAGGCTTTACGTCCAGGCCAGCTATCAGCTTGTTCGAAACGGTACACAGCGTCACGCCTTGCTCAAACGCCTCCATGCTAAGCGGACGCACTCTTTCTGGGCGTCTACGCTTGACGTTTAAAACAGAACATTTTATCAAAAGTTACTCATTCGCACTTAAAAAACTGGCGTTAACCTTCTTGGTTAGGAATGGCTTGATGTGTCTTAGTTTTAATTAGTGCAGCATAACTACCCTGGTACGTAAGCTTGCGACGGCTCTTCTAGTATTTACCCTATGTTTGCATGCTTTCGTGTGGGCTCCATCAGACTTTACCCTTGAAGATGAACGGGCTCAGTTCTAATGTGCTGTCATTAGTAGCCGTTAGTTCCATGGAAACAGAATGGACGGGGACGGAAAGTGGCGCAGTGCATTCGTTGCTCCCCGTATATGCAAGAAGAGGGTACGTAACAAGTTTAAATGATGAATGAGCGAGAGCCGGTTGTAGGGCGAAGAACACGTGGTGGGCCGTGATGTTTTCGGACACAAGGCATAATATATTAGCAGTGACATTATCGGCTTCGTCTATAAATGCTGCAGTAACGCTTCCTTTCCTCCGGTTGGTGTAATATGGCCGCCCATCACGATAATTGGCGCAACAAGTGGCACGGAGGCATGGTGGTGTACGGCGTGGGCAATAAATAGTTCGCCGACTCGGATTGCAGGACCCCACGCAAGGTCAGCAGATATATTCTCGCGCTCGCCAGAGAGCGGTGAGTAGCGGAGGTGTGCACCGCCATTGCGTGCACTGCATGCGAGCCTCTCCTGGTGGAGAGCAGCATTCCGATCGAGGAAACGACTGCGGGAACCGGGATCGGTGGACGCCGTTTCTTCGGGCTCTTTTATTTTATTTGCGCGCTAGCGCTTTTACCCGGCTTCATGTACGGCATGACAAAAGCGCGCGCAGTCGCCGTATAACCACCTTTTCAAACAATCCTGTACACCAAATACGGGGTTCTCTCCGTGGGTGCTTGGACCCAAAGCGCCACGTGTGAGGCCTCTAGAGCAGGCCCCGTAGACCTGGCGATGCGAGCCGTCCTTCAATGTCTGCCCGTTTGCTATTAATGAGGAAAATAAACTGCATTTTTATGCATTTGTACGTACGACATTTAGGCTGAAGAAGGTGATTGGAGCATATTATGGGACCAACTAGATGTTAGAGTGTTTGTGAATGCATGCTTAACACTCCTTTGTAAGTTATAACCTGCAAACAAATAAATAAATTGTAGCCGCATCATCGTCATCACCCACTGCAGTGCCCATCACAATCATCGACTGCGCGTCACCATCATTATTGTACACAGAGCTGGTCTCGGAAGAAGGTGAGACACGCGCACAGAATAGATCAGGCTCCCGTTGCGGCAAGACGTCTGGTGCCGTCTCTCCCTCCCTCCCTCCCTCCCTCCCTCCCTCCCTCTCTCTCTCTCTTGCACGCAACCCCGACTATAATGCATTAACTAAATAATTAATTAAATTATTAATTGCTCCCGCTATCCTGTGCATGCATTCCGGACTCTCTATGCGTTCGTGTCAGCGTATCAGCTACATTTGTGTTTCAAACGTAGCTTGATTTGACGCACACGTGCGGAACTCACTTAGCTCACCGGCCTGCGTTACCTTGTCGTTCGTGAGTGTGCTCCGTTTTCCACTGATATGGTTGCGTTCGCGATCAGTCTTTGTTCTCCACTGCGTTGACCCCGCACACCACGTCGCACGTCGCCGTTCCCCCGTTTTAATACAATTTCCCCCCCACCACGGATAACCTCCTTGATACGTTAGTGGAGCTTTTCCACTCACAGAACAGCGCCGATAATGTAAATCACGATTGGTGCCTCCTTCGGCCAAGATTGCGTGTGACGCTATTGTTCAATATCGCTAATCGTGGGACGCGCCCAAAGTGATTGCTATGAGGCTTGCTTTGAACTCACATGGCGCTTCGCTTTTTTGAACGTCATGCGCAGACCTCGTTCTTTGGGTGCGCACTTGACGATGTTTAGCACCTTTCCCAATGGCAGTGGCCACCGAATGTCAATAATGATCTGTTTGAAGTTCGTCCAGGCGCGCTCACGGCATCCGTAAAAAGTGGCAGTTGCGATAAGAGCGAGCAACCAAAAGTAATGGTGGTTTCTACCAGCGCATGCGCAGATAAAGTTCAGGGGAAAGGTTCATTAACCGCCCACCCCATTTCTCGGAATGATTTATTTCTATTGTCTTCCCCCCCCCTTTTTTTTTTTTAATGCCGCTGTATACTACATGGGCCTGTTTGCCACAGATTATTCCCTCTAGATCTTCTGCCAGGCGTTATCACACTACTTTAATTAACCCAGGCTTAGTTAAACTACGGGTCATACTAGAAAACCCTCACCCAGTAACCTATTAACTCACAACGGCCAGCCTTTTTTTTTCTCCTGTAATCAATTAAGCGGCAATCTGAAACAGTACCGTACCGCTTGGTCATTGTCAAAACTTTGGGGCCACTTCCATTCGCTCGCGGCTACATATCAGCGCTTTGGAGACATTCCTGTTTCGTTTTTACCTGTAGTTAGAACGAAATTAACGCCGTGTGAATTTGATCGCTTCCTTACGGCCCGCCTGTTTCCTTTCTGTTCTCTGCGGAGTATTTCGCAATGCAATGTGCGATGCATGCGCCTTGTGTGCCATGTGATTTGTGTGCACCGGCACCGGTAATGTTCGGATAACGGCCCAAACCAGCTCTAGCAGTGGCATTTAGCTTGGCAGGAAACGCCTGTGATTTTCTTGATGCGACCATTGGCTAGCGCGCTTTTCGTTTGAACGATGCCATGGCCGTCACGCGATGTACAAGGCTTTTTCCAGGTGCTATTGCGTTTTTCTTTTCCTTTTTTTTTTGCTTTCAATTCTTCCGTGCTCGATAGCGTGCACGTTTGTGCGTCTATGCATCTGGCGTGCACCAGCGACGCCCGGAAAGCGCAGATTAGCGAAGGAAGAACAAACTACGCTGACTTACACGTTCGTCCTCGTCTTCTCTTCTTGTTCTCTCGATTTACGACCGCGTCGTCGCCTCGTCGGCTGCTCCGGAAATTGCGCGGAAGAGAAACACGTCCTCTTCCAGCGGGCTCGCTTTTCACGCGGGACTGCTGCCCCTGTTTTCCTCCTGCAGCCGTTTAACGTTCCGGAAGGTCTCCATTGATGATCTCGAAGCGAAAGGGACTTCGCTGCTCATTAGTAATGGTGGAGCCGAAACATACAGCGTGTGGGAACAGATGTAGGAGGTGACAAGAAGGTCGTGGGGAGGAAATAAACTGATGGGTTTTTAATTACCGCCCCTCCTTATTAATGCGGAACCATCAGTGAGCTCAGTATACGTTGAAAGTCTTGCGCCGTGGAAAATAGATGGCGCACGAAATGACCGACCACTAAAAGAAAAGAAAACGGGTCTAACAACGTTCGGCGTGGCGCCCTTGTTCTCAGGCAAGCTTTTATAATTGAGTCGAAATTAAAATTTGGTCAACTTGTTTCTGAAATCAAGACCCAGGCCTCTGGAATGACAGATAAGCGCGCATCCGCTACAACGCGTGGCGGATCCACGGCTGCAGCTGACTAAAAGGGGACCTTGTGCATGCGCTGTGGGCTTTGAGTGGAAATGTGAGTTAGAGACATATGCAGAGGCCTGCAGGGGTAGCTTGAGCAAGCTAATCGCAGAGATAGCTATTAGGCGAGTCGCAAAGCAGGTATCCGCTTACAGAAAATATGCATGGCTAATAAGAGCGATTTGAAACCCATTCTTTCCCACATCGCACGCAGTTACAGCACTCCCCACCCACACCTCTTCCTCTCCGCAGAATGTCCGAGATGACGCAGCCTCGACACGCTATACCACTCTTTGTGCGAGTGCCCCGCAAACCCTTCCCCCCCCCCCCCCCCTTCCCCACCACCACCCACTGGGAGCAGGCCTTGGGTAGCTCTTGCCTCGTGGATCAACGGACCCTGACGCAACGGGCGCTGCAGGTCGCTTCGGTCATCTGGGCTGAGGCCGCCGCCCCAACCAGAACCCGGTGTGTCACCAATGAAGTGTTTCTGTCTGTCTGTCCCACCTCTGAGCCATAGTAACGAAGAGAATAAAAAAAATAGTAGTGGCTTAGCTCTGCTATGCCAGGATATACGTAGCGTGAGCTAAGGGTCAGGAATCCAGTCCAATCCAGTCCAGTCCTCTCTAATCCAGTGCAGTCCAATTCAGTATAATCCAGTCCAGTCCAGTCCAGTCCAGTCACTGCTCCTCGCGCATGCTCAGCACGGCTCTTCACGAGCCACGCGAAACGGCTATCAAGCGGCTCCGGTGCAGCGTCAGACTTGGCTACTGCGCTATTGAGGCGCACACCTGGGAGCGCGCCAACGCCAGTGCGTCTGCCGCGGCTATGACGCAACACAATCCAACACAATCCACTTTAATCCAATGCAATCCAATCCAAATCCAATCCCATCCAAGCCAAGCCAAGCCAATCCAATCCAATGCCCCTCGCGCTTGCACAGAACGGTCCTTCACGACACGCGAAACTGCTCAACCTCGGCCAGTGTAGTTTACGCTACAAAAACGCGAAAGGAAAGGTACGATAATAGAGAGTTTTAGCTGACCGTTTTTGCCGCTCCGCTATGCTCCCGACGTCCCGCTCAGCACAACCGGAGCGTCAGCATCCGAAAGGCTTTTAGCTAAGCGATAACCGTATCTCCCTCGACGGGGAATGATTCGCGTGACTGGTCGTTTCGCGTGCGCCTGTAAACCAAAACTTCAACCTAAAGGAAACATAAGTATTTGTATTTGGCCGCCCAAACAAAGCAAAATACCGTGTTTCTTGGCCTCATTTAACCTTTTTTTTTTTGTATAATGTAGTCGCTGAAATGGTATCATTTTTCGAAATAACAATAAACAAGCCGATAAACTTTGGAATAGCCAAGCCAAGGCTGTCTTTCGCGGCGCTGCAAGAAGCAGCCCCGTGCTTTGGTCGACGATTTTCGCTTCCGTTCTAAAGATCTTTGAGGTGTGTGGCATCATTGCCTATTCGGAAGCGCTTTCACAGCTTCGTCGGTCATGTTTCAACTGAAGAAACGAAGTTCGCCGGAGCGCGCTCGCATTGCGGGGGCAGCCATGTTAAAATTCCGCCCGGTAGCGTAAGCTGCCGCGAGGGTCCGCTAAGAAGCCCTGGTTAGCGGAGCGGGGCCCCACTCCGGTATCGCCGGTAGCGCGCTAGCGTGCCACGCATGCGCAATGGCGCTCCCGCTTGCTATCGGAGCGGAGCGGACCGTCAGAAACGGTCAGCTAAAACTCTCTAATATTAATGAGAGAACGCAGCCGCACTACGGAACACGTGCTGATCCAGTAGGTAGGGAGAAGGTGGCGCAATTGTATACTATAGGCACCGTGTCAGGAGTGTTTACATTAAATGAGCGCGCTACTTTCTACGCCACACTTGTTCTTGGAATTTCATCTGTACGCTGTCTGTGGCAGTGCACGCTAAACCGTTCACCTCTACAGCAGCTGTGAGACGTGGCCGCTCCCGGCAACTCGGCTACGAATATCAGTGGGAGTAGCAGAACGCGGCGAAGAGAGCCGGTCAGCTAAATCTGTTCAGCAACTTACCACTAATGCTTTCGCCATCACGAAATCCCAAGGAGTGCTTAAAATGTTCTAGAATTTTTGAGTTGGTGCTGCCTGCCCCGGCCGGTCCGATACGTCCCGCAGCGATAGATAATCGCGCTCCTCGATTTGGCTTTATAGAGTATTATAGAATTATAGAATTATAGAATAATATAAAATTATATTCCACTTATGATTGTATCCATATTTTCTAATGACTATTTTCACCGCGCATTGCGGAATTATTTTGTTATTTGGTCTCACATTTGATGCTTTCTCTTATCCATCACCCTGCTGAAGTTCATGCAAATGCAAAGCAGGTATCAAATAAATAAATAAATAAATAAATAAACAAATAAATAAATAAATAGAGAGCCAGTGAAACGGACCTCTTTTTGGGCATCCTTTGTCAAATGGGAATAGCTGACAGCAAAAATCCTTTTCGCGGAGTGTCGATTGCCGTAATAAAAAAGGATTAACACGCAGCCATCGACGCTCCTCAAAGTGCGAAAACGTGGCCAATGGAACGGTAGAGTGTAAAGCACGGCTGGTGCTGTTTTCGAGCGGCGTGCGAGAAAGGTCATGTTACACTCTAAAGCTGTAGGAAGGTGTGTATACATAGGGTTGAGCCGCAAGTTCACCTTCGAGAGGTTGAGAGCCGATCTCTGCTAGGAGCAGCACTGTGAAAGCTAATCAGAAAAGTTAATCAAGCATAAAATTTCTTTCAAAGATAAATCATCAAAAACTGGACATACTTTCTGTGTGAACGAAATTATATGGAATGTTCCTGAGTGTTCTGTGGAGTATAAAAACGCTCCGTAAAGGCTTTCCTTTCCTTCGTAAAGGAAAGGAAAGCCTTTACGGCTTTCCACTTAAACTACCAGGAAATGATTGGGAATAACTATTAGGGCTGTGTCCTCACGGTGGCTGCTATTACACCTCAAGAAAACGGCTCTGAGGCTTCTACCATATAAGTAAAAAGCACGATTTGCAAGGGTATATCTTTCTGGACAATTTGGACGGGGACATTGAGACAATGTGGGGCAGGAATTGGGAAATACAATTCAGATTTCTAATGAAATTACTTCGTTGGCTTCGTAGTCATCTGGATCACGTGAAGGGTAGTTACGGCTTCTTGGTGCGAGACTGAAATGAGAAAAATAGCGTGGTAAAGACGAGAATAGTAGGGCCCGTGTGTGCCCCGCTCCCTTTGTCTTTGCCTATGGAAGCGTTATTTTTCTCGTAACCGCCTCATCTGAATGTATATTGGCGCGGCACCAGCGCACTCCCGATCGCCACAGTTCAGGTATGCTGAGTCGGTGTTGCGTCCTCTCTGGCCCCGCTGTCAGACCCCAAAAGTCGGCTTGAAGCCACTGCTCCGTGCCTCCTCACTCCCTGCTTGCGTAGGAGAAAGCAAGCATTAGGGAGCAATATCCGAACAAAAAGTTCTCGTCTAACTTTCGAGAGGCGTCCTCGCAGTGGCCGTGGGCGCTGCCGAGCGAGGCCACAATCGCCGCGGCGGGTTCGTTGTGGCAGCGTGTGATTGACTTGTGTGCGCGTATATTGCCGTCGACGTGAGGCCACGTCGGAACCGCGACACGAGAATGCCGAGTGGGTGCGCCTTGACGGAGAGAAGACGCCCCGCGATGAAAGGAAAAGCGACTCGATGCACGCCTCCGGCCTTCGCGCCCAGCTGTTAGCGTTTCCATACAGTTTCCGTGCGAAACGTAGGAATTCCGGATGAGGCAATTTGACCGGGCTAGGGAACAGCGTTGAAGACAAGGTGAGCGCAAGCTCGGCAATTTGGCGTTCGCTTTAACTGCAGTTTAGTCGACCATATTTTCTTAACGGCGCATCTGGAGCCATCGAGACGGCTCAGAGGATCGGCGGCGGGCACGTATTATGAAGAGAGCTCAAAACTCATGGACACCCGGTGATCGCTAAGGCAACAGGTCGTTTCTACGTGCTTTAGCAAATGAATATGAAAAAAATACATGCAAAAGAAAAGTAATATAAAAACTCGCGTCTTTATTACTTCTGTGTAACAATCACGTCGAAAAGTGAAAGCATGTCAGGTATTCCCTTCCTTTCTTTGCATGGTCCGCCACTAGCGATCATAAAACCTGGACCTCCCCAGACTTGAAAATGTTTTCGCCGACGTAGCGCTGTTTAAGCTCTTGCTTGTTACTTTACAACTTCCCACGGCTTTTACCAGGAACGAATAGGGCAGAACTGTAACGTTGCTACTAAAATGTGGGTGAAAATTACAAAATCCTATCTGACGCGCTGTCATAAAGAGTCAATATTAAAAGTCGTATCATAGTTGACACTCCTCGAAGTTACGCAAATGTAATCTTTCCGAGCGTTATTAACGGTTAGTATTGACACGTTGACTCGCGTCATATTCTGCGCACTGGATAACAATCGGTGTTTCTGCCTTGCCGGCCTAAATTGAAAGGTCCCGGTGAGCAGACGCCGCCCCCGAAGTGTGGCATGTGGCCCCTGCGTGGCGGGCTTTCACTCGCGGCTCCTACGAGTCGGGACGAACAATGGGGAAGGGGCAGCCACCTCGGCTCCCATTAGAGCGTCGGCGGCGCCCGACCACGCGTGCCTTTTGTCGGCGGCCTCCGAGGCGATAAAGAAGCCGCCACGGCGCCGGCGACCGTGGTGGGCGCCACTTGAAGAATTGAGCGCGTCGCTTAAAATAAATTTCCCCCATTGCCAGGCTCGGCAATGAAGTGTTCGATACTCTGCCCTGCCGCCTCGAAGTCCCTTCTGCACCTCCCTCACACCCAACAATCTCCAACACCTAATTTGGCACTGTTCGAAATTGGCGCGCTAGAGAACTTTCACCTTTCCCCCAAATGCCTCGATGCTCCTAATACATCGACCCTCATACACTGGAACCCTGCACGCTGACTTTACTTGCACACTACTCTCTAGAAAGCGGTCTAACGCGAGCAGTTTAGAGCCGGGAGCCAGCTCTCCTCACCCCAAGCGGCCTCTCCCGCCTTCGCAAGGAACCCGCCAGTTTCGGTTTGAACTGTCCGTTCTCAAGATGTCCCAAGCCGCAAACACCTCACCTTCTACTCGCACTTCCCCACTTTACCTAGCGTCTTCCTATCTCTCTCTCTCTCTCTCTCTCTCTCTCTCTCTCTCTCTCTCTCTCTCTCTCTCTCTCTCTCTCTCTCTCTCTCTCTCTCTCTCTCTCTCTCTCTCTCTCTCTCTCTCTCTCTCTCTCTCTCTCTCTCTCTCTCTCTCTCTCTCTCTCTCTCTCTCTCTTCTAGGTCGAGAACCCTTGCGTCTTCAATCTCGGCATTCACAGCGCAATGTCTTTGTACTCCCGAGTGCCCGGGGCGCGTATAGGTAATTAGCTTCTGATGTTTGCGCAGCGTGAACGAGACTGCCCCCGGTCCCCTTTTTGTTCTTCCGCATCGCCCTAATTTTCTCGCTGCCTTTCCTCGCGGAGATTACGCTGAATGCTTAACGTTTAGGAGACAGCTAATCCACGCTGTTTGGTTCCTGGGCAGTTAGCTCGCGCGGCCGGGACGAGAGGGGAGAGTCTTGTATCTCGAGATTATCGTCCTTACTGGCGGGTGTCTATAAAACAAAGGGAAAGTGAACGGACCGTGTTTGCCCTGCAGTCCGCAGATTAGGCTTGCTGCGGGTACGCAACACGATCAACGAGAACGAAGGAACCGAACAGAGTGAAGAGACGGGCAAACGAGAACCGAGCCAGAACTACATTTCGCTGATGTCTATGGAGGCGGAAAGAACGAGAGAGAAGATGGATGATGGAGGTGTATATCAGGAAACAAGGAATAGGTCTAGAGAACCGCTTGGATGTCTTTGAAGAGTACAAGTTGTAGAGATTGGAGACAAACCATCAAGTCAAACATTTAGAAGAAAAAAGATTGTAAAGATTACCGTTCTTTGACAAAGTATACGCGAAGATGCTTCAATTGTAAAAATGGAAAGTAAATGAGAGAGAGAAATGCTAGCTTTAATTATATATTTCCGCCCAAAAAAAAATGCCCCGTTTGTTTTCAAGCTGAAGCCGAAAAGGAAACGCAGCGTGTGACTATTTTGTTAAAACAAAGTAATCCCCCCTTTAGCGTCCGTGTAATCGGTGTCCCTGCCATCATTCCGCGTAGAACTGGAACGCGTAATAGGGGGAAAAGTTCAGGAAAACTAACGTTAATGTATCCAACCGGGAAATTAACGTATACAACCGCTGTGTTTCACTTTTGTGATGACATTTGCTTTCTTTTGTAATTTCAAATGCGATCACTACACTGAGGCCAGCTGCAAAACGTTTGTGATGTGTAGCACGTTGGAGCGGGTGTGTTGATACTAAAAGTAGTATACGAGCCAGCAGCCCCGCCCTTCAGCTTCGCTGAAACTCTCGACAGAATCTGCTACAGTCGAACCTCGTTAAAACGAAGTACTATCGGGACAGCAAATTAGTTCGTTATATCCGATACTCGTTATAACGGTAGAGATAAAAATTGTCTGTAACAATTCGACAATCTGGCTCGCGCAAAAATACTTGACCCACTATACACAAGGTAATCATTACCTTTCTCCTTGTTGCATTTCAAGCTGAATGAGCCGGAAGATGAGTACGTGAAATTAACAACAAAACAAGGTTCACTTCACAAAACAGGCCTGCGTCTTTATTTATTTGTGATCTTCATCTGGTGGCTATTCACAGTACTTAGCAGCATGGAGTTTTCCACAGCATCCACGAACAAAAGGGCCTTCATACTTTTGCCGTTTCAGATGCCGGAGGGTTTTTACCAGTAGCTTCTCAGCATCCTGGTCAAATATTTTTTCGTTATATCCGATATCACGCGCGGCTCGCGGTTTCAGTTTCGTTATAAAACAATAATTGCCATTGAAATAAATTGTGACCAAGCAAAGATTGTATTTAGTTCGCTATAGCCGATAATTCGCTATATCAGTGTTCATCATAACGAGGTGCAACTGTATTACGAAAGAAGATTGCGGAGACAGGCGCCCCGCTTGCTTTTTCCACAGGTGCGGTACTTATCTAGGGATATCTTAAACCAGGCGTACGTGTTGCAAAGAAGCTTCTTGTACCCTTTAGTCGGAATCATATGTTTTCTTGGCATTGAAATTCGCAAGTCCAATGGAAAAGCATTGGGTCAGCAGTGTCTTTAGCTTTATTCTTGCGCGAGCATGTCGGTGTGTCGGCAAACTGATCGCGTCGATTCGTACCGGTCCGTCAGCAAAGCGAGCTGCAGAAGATCACAGAGCGAGAGAGGAGAGAGCTGCCATCGGAATGAGGTCGACGTCTCCAGGCTGTCGCCAAGCCGCAGCGCCACCTGCCTACGCGCAGGACGGAAAAAAAATCAGACCAAGGTGTGTGCATCGGGCCCAGCCTCAAGTTCGCGCGAGAGAGGGGGACGGGATGCTCATGCATTCCTAAAGGTTAACAATGAATCTTCAATTGGTTGTATTGACCGATAGAATCAAATAACGTTGTTCGGGCAGTTTGGTCATTTCCCCCCGCTTGGAAAACAACGCAGCCTTGCCACCCCTCTTATTTACGCTTGTTAACGGTCAGTACGAGCAGCTCACCTTCACTTCTTTGTCCCGCTTTTTGTGTTGCCTGGAAGGGTGTTGACGCTTCAATTTTATTCCAAGATTAGAATGCGCGTTTGCAGATCCCTCTTCTTACCGCAAGCGAAATAGCAGAAGCAAAAATAACCCACTATGCCCTCAGAAACAGCATTTTATCAGAAGAGCTTTACGAATATATTTTTCTGAAAACATTCCTTGAAGAGCAAAGTTTTCGCAATAACAATGTACAATTAGAAAACCACACCCAACTTGTCATCGACAGCAACGTAAAACATTCTCAACGCCTTTCAAAGTTGCACCACTCTAATGGACGCGCTAGCTCACCATCGTATTCAATATATGTGATGAAATCACAGCTGACTACAATCTGGGATTCAACTCGGCGCTGTTCAGCCCCTGCCGGCCGATAGAGAGGGATGGCGGCCTGAGATTGGAGCGTCAGCTTTCCGTGTGACCGAACGCGGTCACCGAAACTTACTTCGGGCATGCTTGGGCGCCTCCTGACGCAGCGTGAAATCAAGGCGGAAGCTAAAACGGAAATATAGGGACCTGCATGCTCTCAAAGGTGCGCAGTAACGCACAAAAGGGCGGTGCCATTCTGACAAACGAGGGAGTGGGTCTGTCGGGCACGTCGCTAGACTGCCACGGACTACCACACAAATTAAAGGAACTCTGCAACACTTCCGACAAACGCTTTCACTCTTTTTTAAGCGTGTGGAAGCACTGAGAAAGCTATAGTTATCGCCAGCACGGAGCCGTACTGCGTGATTTGATCGACGCAGTAGTCGCGCCTTCCGTTTCTGCTTTGCTTTTTCGGCTTTCTTTGTAAAGTGGCTGTCGAAAGCGTTCATTGCTGCAACTGAAGGAAAGCCGACCAAATGCCGCTACGCCGCTGTAATGACGTAATTCAAGCGGTCGAAAAAGGCCAAGGCTGCGAAAGAGATAAAGATCTTTTGAGCAAGATTATAAGTTATTTGATGGGCATATAGAACTAATTTTTAGCTGAGGTACGTTGTAACCCCCTATTCTAAGTTCTGTATGTGTTTGTTGACTATACGTTTTGAAACCGTTTAGGATGTCGAAAAAGGTTGAAAAAAGTGTTGAAGGGGCCCTCTAACTTCACCGCTATGTGAATTGCACGATTACACGCTCTAATCCTTTCTAGTATTGCTTAATTTATTCGAGGTTGGCTTCCTTTCCGACGACCGTCCCAAGTATATGATATACCGCAATTCGTAGTTGCTAGCCTATGTGAGTAACGAAATGTATTTTTGATAATGCGTGAGTTTCGCTCAAGAATTGCTTGGCTCAGTTGGCAAAGAGAGGGTCGTTCCAAGATTTGCGCTACCACACAGCGCCCGCAAAATCTCCACTGGCTACTGGTCTGAATACAATACTCTTCTGGTTTTAAATACAACCAACCGAGCTGCTGGTGCAGCAGAGAGAGAGAGGGGGATGCAGACATGTTACGGCCTGACGTAATCAATACACGATGTACTACAGATTATACCCAGTCTAAAATTGCAACCGGAACACCGCAGAAACCTAAGAGGAATTCCTGTCGTACGACAAAGAACTTCGTTGTGACAACAGAAGTCCTGTTGTTACTACAAAGCTGTCTGTTCTTGCGACACACAGTTATGTCGTAACGATAAAGTCAATCTTCTCAACCACAAACATTCCTGTAGTCACAACAGAACTGTTTAACGCTACGATAGCCATCATGCTGTCGTGACATCGCCAGCTGTCGAGACGGCAGAATCTTGGAGTCACTAAGAGCCGGTTGCCATTACAAAACACGTCGCGATACATAAAGCTGTCCACACACAAGACAGCAGCCGCAGCAAGACAATTCCTTAATGAGGACAGCTTTGCAGCTCCTTGTTTCTTCCCTCCAATGGAAGAGAAATGTTTTTACCACTGTCCGCTGCCCCAATTCAATGTAGAAATGAGTAGAGGAGAGCCAGTTTGCCAATTTACAATTTTTATTCAACGGAAAAACGAGCCTCTATTACAATGTGACGAGGGTGCCTTCAATCTGTAACATGTTTTCCTACATAAAAGTCCACTCCATTCAATCTTTTGGAATGAGTTTACCTGGTGTTATCCGTTAAAAATAAAGTGTGTTGCGTTTACGCTTCTCTTCACAATGAGCAATAACCTTCAAACAATGTGCAATTACTGATAGACCATCAAGATCACGACAAGACATGAATACGGCATGACCAAACATCAGAATCACGACAGGAATACAACACATGACAGAACATCAGAATCATGACACGACAAGAATGCGACAAGACGACAGTACGACACGCAAAAATACGACAAACTACAGGAATTTTTTATTGTCGTCATTTTCGACTGGGTAACCATCAAGTAAATGCTACTTTCCCGTCAGACAACTGACATTGTCCCCTATTCTAAGGTCATGGTTCTGCTTAGGTGGAAGTCGGTATATCTCATGTATAAAGCCGCCACTTCGACCGCATTCTCGTTTCATTCGAAGTCCGCCAAGGTGGGATACCTCCAACCCCAGTGAAGGAATCATGTAACCCGTTGCGAACCCTGTGCTACGAAATACATGACCGTTGCAACGGTGATAGTGTGGGTTCCGTTATTCTACCTGTCGGGGGTAGTGATCCGGTGGTTGAAAACGTGATGGAAGAGAGATTATATTCGGGGTGGACTAATTGTTGCAACGCCAGTTCATATACACACACCTTGAATGTTTATAGCACGACTGCTATTGGCCCGGAGGGCGCTCCAGTCTCGGCGAACGGTGGTGCCTGCGAAGCCGGCCGCACCGACCTGCCTGCCCGCGTCTAGCGAGACGTGATTTGCGGCCTGCGAGGTCGGTTCGCGACAACTGCTCTTCTCCCTGGACGCTTTGCGCGCCCGAGAGAGCACCGGGGGAAAAGTTGCCTGTGCCCAGCTTGGCTATCTAATACGGCTGGCGGCCGCAGGCACCGGCGAGATGCGGTGCCTGCTGTCGCCGGGCGGAGGGCCACTGTCCCCGGCCGATATGAGGAATGACGTTTTGGCCGAGGTTGTTGCGCCGCTCGGAGTTACGAGGGGGCATTTGCGACATTCGATTTACGCCGTAGTGAACTCTCGCAAGAGCGAAAACCGAGGAGATATACAAACGGGATAGAGATGGGCGATGGGGACGGTAGAAAAAAACCTGCCAAAGGGTTAGACGTTGGAGAACCAGAACAACGGTATATATATATATATATATATATATATATATATATATATATATATATATATATATATATATATTTATATATCAGAATAGGAAATGAGGGGCTCGTAGAAATAACACAGAAATAAGGGTTGGCAGCCAAGAAAACCTCGGAAAGCAAAGGGGAGGTTATGGTAGGTCATTGAAACAGGTAAAGAATTTCGAAAGAAAGCAAGAAAGCGGAGAAAAAATGCTCTTGACATGTCGTACACTCTCGAGTCACGGCGCGGGGATAAAAAAAAGAAGGTCCCCTTCACCCCGAGAAGTCAGAGTGGCGCTGGCTACCACCCCCAAGCACAGGAAAAAAAATTATATTGACATAAAATAAATACCACAGAAAGCGGGGGGGGGGGGGGGGGGGGGGGGGGGGGCGGAGAATCGCCCCGCCGGTAGCGTAGTGGTTATCGCACCAGACCGGTATCCTGGAGGCCGTGGGTTCGGATCCCACCTGGCGGGCATTTTTTCTCCGCTTTCTTTCTTTCTTTCCCCATTCTTTACCTGTTTCAATGACCTAGCATAACCTCCCCTTTGCTTTCCGAGGTTTTCTTGGCTGCCAACCCTTATTTCGGCGTTATATATATATATATATATGTATATAGGTTGGGAAATGAGGGGCTCGTTAGGAAATACAGAAAGAAATGCCGGCAGTCTACAACGCCAAAGGCGGCATAGGGGAATGGTTGGACTATTTTTTTTATCGTTAGTGACGTTACATTATTTTTTTTTGTTATTAATTACGTGAGAAAGAAAGAAAGAAAAACACGCGCCCAGAGTGGGGACCGAACCCCCGCCTTTCGATTAGATCTCGAATGCCTCGAATGCCGAATTGGTAAGGCATTCGAGATCTGAAATGGCAATGGGCGAAACTGTCATGACCTTCTGGCGGCGGCTGTCGTCGTCATTGGCCAATCCCCTGTACTAGGCGTGTCGGAATTGTGGATGAGCATGTTGACGCCGCAGCCCGATCGAATGCATCTGCATTTCGTTGAGACTCCGCAGCCAGCTCATATCTGTTGCCGAGCGCCAACTACATCGAAATGTGGTCTGCTGTCTGCAATGGTCAGACTTTGATATCCATCAAAGAAATAAAATTCGATTGCCCTGCAGCACAAGGCACGTTCTGTATTTTTTGTTATTTACAGCGAAACTGTTAGCCTCTCCGTACTAGAACGTGAAGACGAGATAGTTGGTTCATAAAGGCAAAAAACAGCGCAAAGAAACGGCACGGAAAACAAGAAAGAGGTAAGCACGGGCAGCGTTCGTGTTTGTGACAGGGACGTGAAGCGTCAATCTGGAGCACCGCTTCCGGCGAAAACAGCGACGCATTCACACCCTGCGAATTGTACATGCTGTCCCCACTGCCGCTGCATCTGCTCTTTATTGGCCGCTCTCGCTGCTGGTGGCTTTGCGCCTCGGCCCCGCACTGATAGCATTCCTGTGTTCGCTGGCGCTACATGCGTCTCGTGTAGGCGTCGCCGCTCTGTTCGTTTTCTCCCGCTCTTTGGATGCGGAGAGGCTCAGTTTCCGGCTGATGACATATTGCACGCGAGCGAATTCGAGCTTCGCTGCTCGCTCGAAAATGATCCGGCAGTCACGCGCGTACCCCCCCCCCCCCCCCCCCCCGATTTCACCAAAAGCAGGGCTCTTCTTTTTTTGCTTATCTTTCAATCGCCAAATACCTACCGGCTTCCCGTGAAGCTGATCTGAGATATTTAGGGTCCTCGTAACGCCCCTGCAAGCGAAATATCCCCGTCCTCCCAAGCAGCCGTATTTTGAGTCTTTGGGCATCGACGCCCTTGCCGGCTTCCATATCGCGTCTCGCTATTCCAGGATTTTCGGCAGCTTCGTCTTCGCAATGGAGGTATTGTTTTATTATTTTCGTATCTTTCTGGTGCCTTTCTCCTTGATGTGTAAGGGTTGTATTCGTCCTTACTGGATTTTACGGCTCCTTTTGACTGTCTCGGAGCTCTCATGGAACGAGTAAACAACTGGAGGTGTAAGTGGAATTCGTGGGAGCAGATGATACCTTATTTTGCTTTTCCTGTCCTGGCACCATCGTTTATCACAGTGCGGCTGAAGCGAGTGATTATTGGGCACAGGATTTATTTCACTGATGCACTAATGACTAACTGTTTAGGAAAGCTAACAGTTCTGACAAGCACGAGGTTACAGCAGCGCGAAAACTACTTCAAGGGGAACTCTGCTGCAATGAAAGATATTAGACCATGTTCTCTGTTTTCGAACATATGTCGAGGTTAATGTCTTTACTTTTGGGCGAGCCATGGAACAAATAATGTTAGGAACAACACTCAGGGACAGGAAACGAGCTACCTGGATCAGAGAACAAATTGGATTAGAAGACATATCATAGTTGAAATAAAGAAAAAGAAATGGATTTGAGGTGGCCATGCACTGAGAACAACTGACAACCGGTGCACAATTAGGGTAACAGAATGGATGCCAGGGGAATGGTCTAGAAGAAGTGGAAGGCCATTAAGCCCATGGAGGGATGAAATAAAGAAATTCGGGGGTAAACTGTGGACTCAAGTAACGCAGGACAGCAGCGGTTGGAGATCAATGTGAGAGGCCTTCGTCCGGCAGTGGACCTGAGTTGGCTGCTGCTGCTGCTGCAGATGACCATCATGACGATGATGATGATAAAACATGTCGTATGAAAGTTGATTGGAGTGCAATTACATGGCAAAAATATGAAACTGGCACTGACTAACAAAGGTGACCAGCAGAAAAAATGAAAAAATTGTAGTAAATAATTAAAATAACTGGAAATTCGGCTCCCAGGATTCGTGTGAGTACGATCTGACAATGTACAAAACTACGTCAGTTTGCCATTTATGTTGCTAATTGACATGTTCCTTATTAACAGCGGGACTGGAAATGGGCGGTTACCAAGGTCTCGCGCCGTTTCGCAGTCCGATCCAAGAACTCGCCGTAGAAGACGCCTCACAACAAGCCCGTCCATACAGAAGAAAAGTGTGAAAGTGGACTTTGGTCAACTGCGGCCCCAAAACACGCGCTAGCACATTTTGTCAGCACGAATAACATTAAAAGTGCGAAATACATTTAGTGTTGGGAATAAATATGGAACTTTTACAATGTGGCGGATAATTTTTTTCTGGAACATGATAATTTTTGTCAGATTTGCCAGAGAAGTTCTTGACCAAACTAAGCTGTAATAATCAAGATGCGAAGCAAACAGAGCGTGACTCGTTAAGCTTCACATGAGTATGAAGAAAAGACCTAAGTCTCGCTCCGGCTCCAGAGGAAAGTTTTTTACAGAGGGTGGAAATGTGAGAGTCCCAGCTGAGATTTGACGAAAACGTCAGACCCAAAATTTTATGTGATTCAACAAGGGCAATTTCCTGCCCTTCATAGGTAATGGCATTTTGGGTTTGACACGCCTTTTCTTACACGAAAGAATTGTTACTTTTGTTATTAAGAGGTTGATTCTGATGGGATTTGAGTTTGACCTTATATTTTGCTTATGAAGAATGTCATTGCAGTTTTTAATTAGGCCGTCTGAGCAGGTCCTGAGAGCAGTGGGGAGTTATCGTCAGCATATATAATAAACTTAACAGTTTTGTCGACTGTGTGATGTCATTTATGTAGATGTTAAAAAGCAAGGGCCCTAAGACGCTGCCCTGTGGTGCACAACATGGAACGGGTAAATGAGTTTACCCATCTCTGCCTATAGGGACCGGGCAGCTGGACGGGTGCCGCCACCACTCGGCGCTTCCCTCGTTAGTGTAATGAGCCGGTTCATTGGACTACGCAGCCTCCCGCTGTTTTTGCTGTGTTTGCTTCGGTTCTTTGAACGTTTTGGGGGGTATTGGGAGCGGATATGTGCAGGAAAACAAAATCTAGACAGATGTGTTGGGTTTTTAGATGCAATAACAGCTACGTAAATTTGTCGGACGCTTCTATAATTGGGAATGGGCTACAAAGATATGAGCGCTTTTTGCAGCGATCTACGCTTGGCTCCACCCGTTCTGAGTACGACTAAAACTACTACTATTAGTATTAATTTCTTCCTAAATGCACAAACGGCTACTGGGAATGGGCTACATTGACATGAGCGTTTTTAGCTGCGCTCTGCGCCTTGCTCCGAGCGATCTGAGTAGGCATAAAACTATTAATATTAGTATTCATTTCTGCCACTTCAAATTATCTTCACTGGTTTTAATGACTACGTTTTCCACGCCAGCCTTAACGTTGGGATACATCGATACGTGTGCTTTGATGACGAAGGCACTTACGTACGAGATCGATTGCCGTGCGGCCGTGGAAACGTCGCGGCAGTTTACACTTTCTGTAACCATGAGCTTTGTGCCTTCGGTTTGGTGAGCGACACTGACATCATGGTAGCCTGAGAGCCGAAGCTGAACTCCCACGTTTCTAGTGAACATTTTATCAAGGGCTGAAGTTATTCAACCACCGAACAGTCCAAGCTACAAGCCATCCCCCCCCTTCCCCCCACCCCTCCTCCTCTTCCCATTTTACCGCCTGCTTGGAATAAAGGCTGGCACCGCTAGTTAAAAAACGTGCCAGCGTTAACGTCAGCCTGAGTTTTTAATACTTAAGTATTTGCCGAGTCCCTAAAAAAATCGTGTAATGCCCTGTGAAGGAACCAAAGACGCGCGACTGTTGCCTCAAATAGGGGTGCATCAGCCCGAGCCCTGCAGCACTGACGCATTTTCGACACGCTGGGAGCAGTTAGGAATTGGAGAGGGGTGCATGGAAGTGCAAAATTGAACAGTAAAATCATCCAGCCCTCCATCTAACAACTACGATGGTTGAACGTGACGCTTTCTTCGTGCCAAATAGAATTGGAAATGGCCGAAGTCAAAGACCAAACTGCTTGCTCGTCAAATTCACAGCTCAACTAGTCAAAGTTTGAAGTTTAAATCTAGAAAGCAACCAAGGAAACCCACACGAGAAATCTTTGCAATGAAGATGGGCTCCAATTCACGCCGTGAAGGTGGTTGGAAAGCAAAGCTTTAAACGACACCCACCACAATTGCCCATGCGACGTCACTTGAAGATGCAGCTGCCGGGTCTCGGACGAAAGGAGAGGGGCCGCCAGCTCTGCTGTTTGTCAAGCCTTGCACCGCTAGTGCAAACTGAGCCAATTTTTTTCTTCTTATTGAATACAAAATAAAAAGAAAATGGTTTGTTGGTGCGAGCTGCGTTTGAGCAGACCCAACTGAAGCATGATTTTTCCGCAAACCACGTGTAGTGCCACAAATATCTCAGTTTGTTTTCTGCTGGGGCGAATACTTCCATGAGCTGAGGAATTTGCTTCTATCGAAACATAGAGCGAAACTTCCTTCTTGAAAAGAACTGCAAAGGCGCATAAATAAAGAAAGAGACTTCAAGAGAGCATAGTCACGTCCTATGGGTGTCCGTGCGCTCCTCAGACCCACTACACTGTAACAAATCAGTAAGAGGAACCCGTCGTAGAGGGGTATCTTCTTTCAATTCCTAAAGCACTCTGGTGTAATCCGATTGAGTAGCCGTTTATAAACCGAGTGTCTTGAAGATGAAAGCGCCGTGCAGCAAAGCGCCGTGACGTTCGGTTTCGTTGGGAAGAGAGGAGATGCTCACTTTGATCGGGAGCACGAACATCGATGGCTTTGAAGTAGCCTGCAACAGGAAGTAAGGCTCCGAAGAAGAAAGAAGAAGGAACTCGCCGGAAAAAATAACACACGGAATTTTTCTTTTTTTTTTTTTTCGGAATAGCCGTGGCCTGAATTATTGAACCGCAGCGGTAGAATTCCGGTAGAAAGCTACGCCTGGAAATAGCGTTCGGAAGCAATGCTGTTTTGAATAATGCGATTTGAAATTTGTTTTTATTGTAAGTAACATATAAAAGTTTCATTAATCCCAATGTGAAGAGTACCAAAGATAGTACGTGATTTTTATTCTCACTCTCGACAATAACGACCTTCAGGCATTCTCGACTCACAGCTATGTCTCCGTCTGCATCTGGGCATAACATGGGCGTATGCAATGAAACGTAACCCACGTTCGAACATTTGAACGAACTATGAAGCAGGTATTTATCAAACAACATTGCAGTTAAAGTCGGACTTTGTTCAGCTTCCTTCATTAAGCTTCAGCAACTGCGAAAAAAAAAAACATTTTCACGAAATCGGCTTGCCTGCGTCCAATCCCCTAAAGAAACACACATTGCAACAAAAGTCAACTATACAGCATACATGTAAAAAAAAAGCAGCCAAGATAACATAGGACAACATAGATGAAACGGCCACCTGGCTTAGATACGTTGAAGTCACGCAATGAATCTAATTCCTAGACAAGCTCGCAGCAAAGCAACATGACCTCCCCGAAGCTGTGCAAATAACTTCCGCCCCAAATACCGCAAATATTTTTTTGTAAATTAAGGCAACAGTTTATCTTAGACGACTCGCAAGATGTTAGATATGGCTTCCGCACAAAAATATAATACCCGTGTGGTATTCCGTAACTACAGAATTTGAGGTAGATTAGAAATAGTAAATGTACTGTACTGTCAAATATTAGGTCCATACTCTACCTCTGTTGCACACGTGGTTACCACATCAACGAAGATTTAATACACCTATTGTTTGCCGACTTGCTTTGCTGATTCCGTGAGGGGCGCATGTTTTGTTAGATTTAATGACTAATAAGAAGGAACTTTATGCATCATCCGGTAAAACGAGTAAGAAACCAAGCCATAAGGATGGAAAAATACGATAATCCGACGTGCCTAGGTCTAGGAAAATATATAATAATAAAAGAAACACCGCGTGTGATTTCGGTGGCACTCGGCTGTCGGAACTGCCGTAGCGCGGATTGCATTTCAGGAGACATGTATTCCCGAGCACACGTTTCTCTCTATAATACGGTTGGGTTTTTAAAATGGTATGCCACATTTTTGGGGGAACCACAAGATAAATAACTTCGCTCGAGCGAGGCGACGACCGGATCCGGTTGGTCCCTCATTCGTGACTCCCTTCTTTCACTCCAGTCCTTTTTGTGTGTCTCTGTTTCATGTCACTCTTGCTGCCAGTGAGAATGGTTTTTCTGATTTGTCGTAGCTGGACATTTCATTGGCGACAGAGCGCGCGGGCTTAGGCTGCGGCTTCGAGGCGCCCTGCAAGCATGCAATGCGGAGAAGCCGTGCTCTCGATGTGGTGAGCTTACGCTGCCCACGCCAGCCCCGTGCCGAATATTTTATTGCAGGGAGGATTGCCACCGAGTATGTGTTGGGGTCCCTCGGTGCACAATATGAAGTTCGTTCTCCCCTTGATTATATCCGGTGAAGAATTTCTCTTTCGCTTGAGCATGCTCGTGGTGAGACCTTTTCGCGTAACAGTTAATTTTTAGCTTTTTAGCTTCCTGACTTCACCAGTCGAACAAGTTTTGTTGTCAGGACGCGTACCTCCACCTTGCATTTGTACGCAGCCTTTATTACTCGCCAGAGACATGTTGTCTTTTTGTGTTCTCCACTTCCTGTTTATACGGCGTTCATATTAAACGAAAATTGAAAAGTAAATTCCGACTGCTGTGTATCAAGGTAACCATAACCATAACTGCTGTGTATCAAGGTAACAAGGTAACCATAACGGAATGTAGCCCATAATGATAATTACCCATTGGAGGTCTCATATACCATCCAAGAAATACTTTGCTGAATCGATTTGCATTTTTGCGTATAGTGCGTACATTTAGATGTTACGCCCATTCTTTCTGACCCCTTTAATGGGCCTGCAGTTATGCACCAAGAAAATAAATAAATAAATAAATAAATAAATAAATAAATAAATAAATAAATAAATAAATAAATAAATAAATAAATAAATAAATAAATAAATAAATAAATAAATAAATAAATAAATAAATAAATAAATAAATAAATAAATAAATAAATAAATAAATAAATAAATAAATAAATAAATAAATAAATAAATAAATAAATAAATAAATAAATAAATAAATAAATAAATAAATAAATAAACAAACAAACAAACATTACGTCCTATAATACCTAGCCCTTCTTAAGGGTGCTAGACGCGAAAGCAATGGTGCCGCATAGAACGCCTGTGTCGATCCTCGCGTTCCTGAAGGGCGTCATCATCTTGTCGCCATGTATCTCCTTTGGGATTTGCTTTATCCTTACGCTCCCGAGTTCCGAGTCGCTTCCGAGAGAGGGTGGGGGGTTACGGTCACCAGGAGCCGTTTCGCTGATATAGATGCCGACGCCGACACCAATGGTAAGGGAAGGAAACCAGGTAACAGAATTTTCGATGCATAAAAGAGGGACAGAGGAGGCGTAAGCTTCGTGCGCACACATACACACAAAAAAAAACTAAATTCCTCACCACAATATTTTTTTTTTCTGCCTGAGAGTGACGCTGAGGCTTGTCCTTAAACAATGTCAGTTTCCATGTACGTAACGCCGCCAAACTGGCGAATGGGCCGAAGACAATGCTTTCCTAATCCCTGCCTTCCCGGTTTCTACAGAGAATGCAAGAGATTCATAACGCTAACACAAACAAGGACGAGCGAGAGGACACACACAGGGCAGTCCTATTTCGTGTTAGTGCTGTTAATATTTTGCAATGTCCCAGCAACAGGCCCAAACCAGCACTCACCAGAGAAAACTTGGATCATAGTGTCTAAGACGAGGACTTAGTTAACTTGACAAAGCAGAAATGTATCTTGGATAGCGGAATAAAGAACTAACTGGACAGAACGAATGTTTTACAGTGGGCGAATTGTGGTGCTTCTTTTTTGTGCCTGTTTGGAGGCCTTCATACTCGAGTTGCGTCAAACATGGGCATGCCACCGAACTTACTTTAATGCCTCACGAATTTCTGCGAGCAAATATCCGGGAAATTTGGCACTCCGTTATTCAGCTAAGATTCATTGCGAAAACACACAAGAGCATTAGCTGCTTTGCCCGCATAGCGCTGGTGCTATGTCAAAATGTGGTCTTTGGTTTACAGTGGGTTGAGCCGTAGCCGCAATTCAGACAGCAAGCATTCCCTCTTTGTGTCGGAGTGGTAGCGATGGAAATGGAATCTAAAGAGGGAAGATGAGCTAATTACTTTTCCTTCTAAACTCACCTGTATACGAGCTTGAAATTTTGCTGTACCAAACAAGCCAGGTGCGAACGGCTTGTTCGCACCTAATGCCAACCTAATGCGAACCGCACCTAATCCGGGTAATGCGGCGATAGTACCTGTTTGTGGGCGTTGCGTCGGGGAGTATGGAGAGTCTTGGGTATTACATTGCCAGGTGTGTTCGTTCATTGACGTTTAAGAAAAGGAAGCCGTGCTTGAATGCATTTTCTGCGTTCATCAACGAATAAAAACGCCACTGGCCAAAAACAACAAAAAAAGATTGAACAAAAAATATCGATCACAGTGGCTGATAAGCAAAGAAGTCGCTGCCTACCTGTTTGACACTCTCTCACAACTAGAAAGGGGTCTTTTTTGTTTCAGTCTTTGTTAAAAAATGTAGAGGCGAGTTTTAAATGTGAAAAATACAAAAGCCAGCGGATAAAGTTAGTAATGTGTACGGACCAAGCACGCGAACAAACATCTATCATTCTAATTTTATTTACCGATTCTAAAAGAGGACAAGAACTAAACGCGCGAAATTATTGGTAAATACTCAACCATGAAAGCGTGACAAAATTGCGCTCTGCTGTGGCTGGGACGCTCCAAGACGAACGGTGTGCTCGGTAATGACACTGAAAAACAAGAGCTTTTGCTGCCGCTTAGAAGTTGCAGCTAAGGAGGCCGCTTTATTAACTGCACCGACGAGGAATCCACTGTCGACTTGCTTTGCTCACTAGACACAATTTCGCTCAATAATGGATCGCGCAGCAAAAATACAACTTATTATCAAGGAGTTATTTCAAGGCGTTCAAAACTCTCCTACCATATGGCAGCAACTGTGTGGCTTCAATTGTTCTCCACAACCTCAATCCTAAAGAAACGCATTCGTGGCTCAGAAATATAGATTGCGGGAGGCAAGACAACTGGCGAGACGTAGCAAATAGTGCGCAACAACGCTCGCAAATGACTTGGGCAAAGCGCCTTTTTAATAAATAAGCAAGATGGGCGTAATGATATTTACTGATTTTCTGCAAATGTGTTCGGTAATCAACTGCGTAGCAATTCGCTAGGTGAATGCAGGAGCGCTTGTCGACATCTGCACTCGTATAGCACAACGAGGGTGGTGCGAACATCAGTGATATCGTCGACACAGCCTGATCCAAATAGTGCGCTCCGCATGCAATATGCAGTTATGCCCTCAGCAGAAGTCATCTTATTGGCTGGGGAGAGTTGCATTAATCGAGAGAAGAGGAAGAAGTGAGTTCTCTTCGACCGCGGGAACACCGCATATGCATTTATGTTTGGTATGCGAACGTATGGCGGATGGCGGCAGGTGCTCAACGAGCGCACAAACGTGTTTACCGCAGACGTGTTTAACGGACATGTTTATCCTTCGCGCTCTCGAAGGCGTCAAACTTGTTATTCGCTGCGAGGCGTTGCGTGCGGTTCCTTCGCACTTTTCCCAACTGCGATAGTTCCCAGGAAGCGATTGCGAGAGGTGGCGATCAGCGCGTCAGCACAGCCCCTGAAAACCAAGTTCGCTATTCAATGCGTGCGCACACTTCTCGTCTCCTCTTTGCATTTGCGTAATTATTTAAGTTATTAACTTCCTTTCGTTGCAGTTCCGACGTCAGGCACGCGCCGGGCATTTT
Source organism: Haemaphysalis longicornis (assembly GCF_048455015.1). Lineage (NCBI taxonomy): Eukaryota > Metazoa > Arthropoda > Arachnida > Ixodida > Ixodidae > Haemaphysalis > Haemaphysalis longicornis. The sequence goes on from NW_027526204.1 coordinate 136,723,431, forward strand.
TTTTTTTTTTCGCGTGTTTACCGTTTCTCACCCGAAAACACCATTGGTTCACAGTAACCGCGAAACATTTCTCAGTGTTCAGTTTTGTTGTCCGGTACTAAAGGCATCCTCGCTACGTGGTGGCATTGCAGGCATACCTAGACAAGCTTGTTGCCTGGGGTTGCCTTCTTCGACCTCCCTTTGAGCACAGCCACAGCCGTATTATTCAGAATTCTGCAGCACATCCCACAGGGCAAGCAACCTACTTGCTTGAACTTACTTTAATTTAAGTTGGAAGCCAAATCGCTGGGATGCGAAGTTCCGGTGAGGTACCGCCACAGCTACAGTCAGCTGAAGGCTCTTGGTTTCCAAATAAAGGCGACACGGCGCTTTCCGTGCCTCGAGTAATTAGTGACAGAGACAGCGCTGTCCTACCTTTAAAAATCCTGCCTGCAAAATTATGGGGGGATGAACATACAATGTCATTCAACCCAACGGGCTATAATAATACAGAAACTGTTAGAACACTCCCATGAAATAAGAATCCCCCGAGTGGCCGCCGGCGGTCACTGTGCTAAGCAGCTGCTTATTCAAATCTTGCGTGTACATATGACATATATATAGGCGAGCTCCGGCTCAAGTTGCCTTATCTCCTCGTCGTTGGGCAGAGTACCGCCTCTCCTTTACCGTCTCGCAGGAGTTCCGAAGAGTGGACGGGCTGAGTGCTTCTACTCTCTTTTGATGTTCAGCACCACGCTCGTCGAGACGACAACAGCGTAAACGACGCCAAGCTCAACGTACGTCTGCTAACCCTGAACTGGCGGCTGAACTAAAAAAACGAATAAAACAAAACAAGATAACCAAGAACGACCAAGCAGTGCTCTCGCCGCTCGACGACTACCGCTAGCATTCACATCTGTGAAACGGCTTTCAATTCTTTTTCTTCGCATAATGTTTGTGCCAACTTTTGAAAAGGCGCCTCTTGAATCTATGCCTGTTTGAAAAACACGTTCCGTTTATTCATGGCCACCGAGCTGAGAGGTTTTGAAGAATACGTCTGGAAAGAGAAGTAGCGACAAGCTTTTCTTGAGTTCCTTGAATTTACATTCTGTATTCAGCGTCTCGAGGTTATCGTGTCAATGCATTTTTTGTTGTTGTTGTGAGAGCAAGCAGAGCTTAGAATGCCGTCGTTCCGTTGGCTGAGAGCACTGCTTTGAAGCCCGGCCTTACGCACTTCACTCATACTCGAAGATTTGCGTTGGCGCCATTCGTGGCGCTCTTTGTGGCGTTTTGTTCTTACTCGTCCTTCAACACATCGGGAGCGCCTTGAATTCTCGTAGGAGTAGTGCGGAGATCATTGCAGTCGCACTTGACTCCACGCGCTTTTTACGCAGTGCGAATCATTTCGCTACCGAACTTATTTTTCTTCCATTCAAAATATTGGAAGCTTTGTTGAATGGCTTAACACATTAAAGATGTTTTCGCTTCCATTTCGAAACCAACATAAGGTTAGTGATTGATCAGAGCCTCATCCTTGAACTTATGTAAATGTTATTTATTGATCGGGTGCCCGGGTTGTAGTACGCATTATACAGACGCCACTTTCGCACTTCGAAGCTCCCACGTTCCCACCTATACCATTCAGCAGGAAAAATCCGGCCTAAATTGCTTGCGTGCTTTTTCAACTGTTTATAAGCCTGATGGATTATTCCACGCGCTAAGTTGCATTGGAAAGGGCAGTGTTCATTTTTTATGCACCTGTGAGTGCGCTAGCGCCCTGAGAAGCTACGCTCCCGGCAGTGTCCCTGCCCAGTGGCTTGCGACATATTTTTAACCGTCGATTTAATTTTATGCATCCCACATCAAAATTCGCCCTCCAACATTTGAGATTCTCAGTCGGCGGAGACTTAAACGGGTCTGTGGCCAACAATAGGCCTGCCTCTAGTTATCTGCTCCGTAAGAATTTCGCAGAAATTCGACACACCAGAATTTGCATATTCAAAATTTTAGAGAGTCAGAGGACTTTTATGATTCAGTTATCTTATGATTTTCTGCGCGGACTATCCCTTCCGGACAATGTCAAATCCAGCTGAGTACGAAATTTTTCGGCGTTCTTTAAATAACTCAATTATACCTGTCCCGCCGTATTCAATATTCCAGACCACAAGAAATAAACACAAACGTCGCGATTCCAGGTTCGAATGGCGGCTCTGATACCTAGTTTACCGCTACGACAACTAGAACAAGAAAATTTGCATATGGATTCACAACCATCAAATTCGCCCAAACTATACGCGGATGCGGGGAACTGACGGTTGGCTCCTTTATGTCTGTGCTACAGACATTTTGTTATAAAAGAGGAGGTGTGTGCGTGTGTTCTTTTCAAAAAATCTTTCCATATTCTGAGAATTCCTGACTTGGCAGACGTTGAATGCGTATTCTGCAAAGCCTACCACGACTAAGTTAAATACATGATAGCAGTTTTGTATAGACCTCCTAAGTCTATTCTTGACGTGTAAGAATTATTAAAGGAGTATCTTCGTTTGAATGCGAAACCTGGTGACAAAATTATTTTGAGTGGAGATTTTAACTTACCTAAGGTAGACTGGCCGAATTTCTCACTTAAAAATCAGAATGATCCCTATGGATAAGCAATGCTAAACACTGCGTTCACTTTTGACTTATTACAAAGTGGGCGCAGACTTTGCTGGAATTAAAAAAAATTGCAAATCAATACTTGATCTCTTTCTAGTAAGTGAGTCAATTATCGCCGAATTGTTTTGCCAAATATTTCCTGGAACTTCACATCACAAGGCCATGTTGCTTACTCTAACAGATATATACGTAAACAATTTTCAGAAAATTTTATCGTTCCCTTATTTCTTTCTTGCTGGTGATGTAACCATAATCGTCCTGCTTTAATGCAGTTATGATGATCTCTTCAACAGTACTGGTGATGTACACTACCTTTGGGACAGCTTTAAAAATAGTGTGAATGAATGTATTGAGAGATTTGTGCCCAAAATTAGAAAAAAAAATGAGAGGTAAGAACGTCTGCATTTCAAGGGAGACATTGTAATTGAAAAGGCGACTAAAGCGGTTAAATAAAGAACTAACAAACAATAAATAATTGTCCCTTAAGCAAGAACTACAGAATCTTTCATCACAGGTTAAAGACAAAGTAGCTACAGATAAAAATCGGTATTATGGCGAATCATTACCAAGTTTTATAACTACGTCTCCCGAGAAATTTTGGCGTTCAATCTCTCCGCACTACACAGAATGCGATACATTTGAAGTTGATGCCAGCCTTATTCATGATCAAACAAAAATAGCTAATGCATTTAACACCCACTTTTGATCAGTGTTTACACAAGATAATGGCACATTACCTGAATTTCATACATCTCTTCCCTCGACGTCGGATGTCATCGTTACTGAAAGCGGCATATTTATTCTTCTCTTAAGTTTTGATGTTCAAAAATCACCAGGGCCTGATGACATCCCAAATAGCTTCTTGAAAAGGTGCGCTGAGTGGGTGTCAAAATATCTGTATGTTATTTTCTCGAAGCCTTTGTGTGACGGTAAAGACCAGGGGACTGGTATAACGGATAGATTCAAGCCATTTCGTAAAACAGGAAATTAGAAGTGCGTTAAGAAGTATCGCCCAATTCTCGCACATATAATTTACAGTCACATGTGCGAATTTCAGGATCACCATAATATTCTCACAAAACTCCAGCGCGGCTTCGCAAAAGGTTATTCTACCGAAACCCAGTTAGTTCAAACGATACATGACTTCGCCAAATCAATAAATAGCAGAACACAGACCGACGTTATTTTGATCGACTTTTCGAAAGCCTTTGACAAAGTATCGCCCGAAAAATTAATATACAAGGTAGATAAGTTAGTCAAAAATTCTCGAGTAGTTAATTATATTTCGGCCTATCTAAGAAATCGTCAACAATTTGTTGTTTTTCATGACCGCTGCTCCAACCAACCGCTTGTTGACCATGGCGTTCCCCAGGGCTCCGTGCTAGGACCACTCCTTTTTCTCCTGTATATTAAGGATATCGTTGATAACATTACTGTTAAAATCAAACTTTACACTGACAGCTGTGTCCTTTATAAAGAAATTTGTTCTCCCTCAGACCAATACATGTTAAATACGTTTCTACAAAAAGTGGTCTCTTTGTGTGACAAATGGCAAAGGGGTATTAACTTCGAAAAAAAAAAACAGTGATTATGCGAATCACTAATAAAACGACTTAATTAGAGTTTAATTGCTGTAGGAAATACACCAAACTTTCTGAAGTCACACACTACAAACATCTTGGGTTATGGATCACAAATGACTTCAACTGGGTGAAAGACATAGATACAGTAACCAACACTGCAATTCAAAAGCTTTTTTTCTCAGAAGAGCTTTAAAACTTTCATCCCCCTTAGTCCGTCTTCTCGCATACCAATCCATCATTATGCCGATCTTGGATTACGCCTCTATTATCTGTACCCCTTCCCTAAATTTAATATCAATAAATTTGAAAGAGGGCAAAAAAGGGTTATTTGTTTTATTAACACGAAAGTGTTTTATGCCGGGGTCCACCAGATCCAACTGACGTCATATCCGACACGGAAATGACACCGCAAGAAAAACTTCGATTGATGCGGCGGCACCGGGATTCGAGCCACGAACTCTTTCGCCGCAACGGAAGATACGAAACACGCTCCCGACTGCGCTGTGAACAGACGCGTGAATAGGACGACAAACGCGCCTTTCAAGGGCGTACTTGCGTAATAAAAAAAAAGATGGTGCTGCCATCTCGGAGAGGCGAAGCAAGTAGTGCATCAAAACGCAAATGAGCGCCGAGAGTTGGCGCCTCGATGCCAGCGCCTACTTGTACGGGGGAAGCGCAGCGTGAGCTGCGGAGAAGCTGACTTGCAGATGTAGCGCTCGTGACACGGTCCGCTGCTCCTTTCGGTGCAGCGGACCGTGTGTTCACCAAACGGTTGGCTGACAACCCGTTTGGTTTCGTTCGCACGGACGGTTTGCGATCGCCTGCGGTTTCAGTCGGATTTACGCAATGCTCCGACGCGTGCAATCCAGTGTCTAACGTTGATACACCTAACGGTGCCATACCGACGAAATATAAATAGCGACGTGCAAGTTCATATCGATGCACAAAAAACATCCAACTGCTCCTGAGAAGGCACATTTCACTTTCGTGTTTTAGCGGTTCCTATGGAAGAGGGAACAACCACATTTTTTACAACAGCTTTGGACACACATCAATTACGGAACTTACTGCTCGAACAAGTCTACCAACACCAACAGAAAGAAACCGGTAAACAGATTAAAATATGTACATCAACTAATAAAGGCCAGGGACAGTAAAAGACAAACCTTACAGAACTCCTCACATTTTCATGAGGATACGCTACTCGGTAAAGGCAAGACCTCACAATAACGCTCTATTTAACCCGTAACAACTGCTTTAAATGTTCATTCTTACCGCGAGCTATAAATGATTGGAAGAAACTAACACCGAGGCTTTGAAGCCATCCTTAGCACTATTTTCTTCTAGTCTCAAGTTAAGAGTGTATAAATATATAGGTTGACCAAGCTGTGTAGCCTGTGTATGTATTATAATTTTGCACTGTACAATGTAAGTGCATCATTTTGCTTGGAGCTGTGGTGAATATGTTTGTGTTTTTATATACTGCCTTGCTTTTTTGGTTGCTTATATGAAATTTTCTTGTTTGTCTTGTATAACAGACTCTACGAAAACTTCGAAACAGGTATTGCAGTATTTAAAAATAAATACGCAAAATAAAATGACTAACATGCTTCGCCTCTGTAATTTTGTGAGGGGAAAACAAAACTAATTAAACTAAACCAAACTAAAAATTAGTGCAAAAAAGGCGAACACACATTACGGGAGGCTGACAGGACAGGTTCTTGTACTGCTCGGATCTCGTCGTTTGCGTTTCCTCTATTTGCGTTAAATTGTTTAAGAACGCAAGCTTAATTGTATTGCAGAAGCTCAATTGCTACTGTAAAAGATTTGTTTTTCGTTGCTGACTTTTCTTGGTACTCACGCGCAACTGCCATTGCCTTATTTGGTGCGTCATGTGGCGGGCAGTCTCACAGCGGCAAAAGCTTTTGCACACGCACACAAACCTACACACGTGCGCGCACACACACACACCCAGGCACACCCGCACACACGCACACAAGCACGCACGCACGCACTCCCGCACAAAACGACGCCCCTAACAATAATCTCAGATTGCAAACAAACATCAGCGCAGCGTGCCTATGGCTGCAAAGGTTCGAGAATTGTTGGCGCGTGTCGGCATTTCGGATGGTCGCCAATCAGCTTTTATTCTCACGAATTCTAGTTCGTCTGATCGCCTTCCGCAAAATATATCCCAAGCGCTGAAACGGAGCAGCATAGGAACAGGCATTCCTGTGGTTGGCGATGAATGAAGAGTACGTTCCCGGTGTATAGAAGCGCCGGTACCGGTGCAGTGAAGCTGCCAAAACAGACACCGCGTAGTTGATTGTAGAATGAAACAAAGCCTATCACGTGACTCTTTTGACATGGTGACAAATGAGCTACGCTCTTCGCCAGAAACTTTGTTGTCCTCCAGAGTTTCCGCGCACGCCATTCTGCCAGAGTTTCAGCGTTAAAGCGGAGAAGGACATATACAGGCAGTCACAAGCAACAGGGGTCGCCTTCAAAGGTTTGGAGTCAGAGCGCCAGCTTCGTGGTTTTTTGACCCGAACTGTGGGGGTGTGCTAGTTGTGTGTCTCTCTCTAAACTTCATCTTATTCGCACAGTGCTCTTGTGATGATAAACACTGTAGGACAATTGCAAGTTGCGCGAGTTGGTAGGTGTTCATTACTAAGGACAACGCGAAAGACGGGACAGACAGAAGAATAACCACAGGACAGGCGCTGACTCACAACTGAATTTATTGAAAACCCGCCACAACCATTTATACCGAAGTCGAACAACGCCGCACGTGTTAAAGTAGCATAAAAAACAAAGAAAAGTAGAAAAAAAGAAAGAATAAAGAAAAAGGGGAACATGACTTATTTGTCGTTATCCATGAACTGAACCTCTTTATCAGTGGCACTTACTGATAAAGAGGTCTAGTTCATGGATTTCTTTTTTTCTGCTTTTCTTTGTTTTTGTATGCTACTTTGACAAGTGCGGCGTTGTTCGCCTTCGGTTTAAATGGTTGTGGCGGGTTTTCAATAAATTCAGTTTAGAGTCAGTGCCTGTCCTGTGGTTATTCTTCTGTCTGTCCCGTCTTTCGCGCTGTGATTAGTTATGATAAACACTGTACACAGCGAAGCAACTGAGTCCTTACAGTCACACGTATATTTAATTCAAAACCCGGAAACGTTCTCTGCGCGCAAAAACTGAGTGAAGAAATTGTGAGTACAGAAAAGGAGCTCTCACGCCCAATCCGGAAATGGCGTCGGCTCGGTCTGCGCGCCTGTGAGCCGTTCAAGTGTAACGCTCCCGACAGTGTCTACTTCACGTAGAGCTTGCCTGCAGTGCATTTGTCATGATTTGCCCGACGACGCCTCAGCGGTGCGTCGACCGGCACCGCTAATGGACGGAACGCGAAACGGCGGAAATTGACTCGGCGTCGAAACCGGCGTGAAAGCAGGGGAAGCGATGAAGCTGGCGCGTCTGCAACCACGAGAGCCATTGCACAGCTTAGTTGCAGTTCAGCCTGACCTATTACTGGCTCCCCGCAAACAGCGAAAAGTAAGGAAAGGCTGCTTCTGGGTATCTGCGTCCTTTCTTGTGTGTGCGCCTTCAGACGCTCCCACCCTCCAGCACTTTTATTGGCCAACAAATATTTATTACCGGCTAATAAAAGCGAGAGAACGAAGTCGGGTTGGCAATATTAGAGAGCATGCAACGCAGCAGGTATTGCATTTACAACTGCCCGTTGGGGCGGTTCCCTTGTGCGAGTGAGTGAGTAAAGCGCTTACTGGAGCCGAGTAAAAATAAATTATATAAAGCGGAAACGTCGGTGGAGAATTTTTTTTACTGCGAAACAGAACGGTTTTCAAGACGCCAGTTCTCAAAGTACGCAAATATTAAAGCGAATCACTCTTATTTGGCTGCTGTAAAGGTTTCTCGTTCGCAATTAAGCGGCATGAAAAGACACCGACTGCAACGAGAAAACGAAGGCTCCCTTTCAAACGGCGAGGCTCATTCGTTGGAAGTACGAAATTATTCCGGCAATCTTTGTCACGGAAGCGTAACAGGTTTTTGACCGGATTCCTATTGACCACGCGCAAAGAAAACCCTGAGAACACTGAATCCACAAATACATAGCCTAAATTATTTGTGCCCTTTTAATTGAAAATGAACACCATGGTTTGGTTTTATTGAGGGCTAATTAAAACCAACGCAAGTGAGCGTACGAAGGCGTCGAAAAGGCGACTGAACTAGGAAAGTCGATTGGAGCTCATTCTTATTGAAGTTGTGGGGTCTGCACTAGCTGCCCGAAAAGCGCTAGAAGTAACCTACCGTTTTATACTTTGTGATATAAAGCTGAACTAAAAGGTTACGTTTAATAATACTTCATCTCATGCTTATTGGCACTGACTGGAAAAAGATCCCACTTTAGTGAAGCAAAGAAATAGGATGATCAATTTTTCTTCAATTGAGTTACTGCTTGTTTCAAATTATAATAAAAAATGACAACGTATGGGTGGTTCGTGCTGCCTGACTGAAAGAAATTCGGCCACCTTCGAAATTGAGATGCGAGGACTGAGGAAGCAGCGGAGCTGGTGGTCTTCACTAGCTTTCACTTGGCTTTTCTTCGGTATGCCCCTCTCTTGATATGGAGATGGTTAAAATACGAAGCCTTCTCCATACAAACTGAGTTAAATGAAAGTCAACCATCCACCCTCCTTAAGTCCAAAATCCAAACTGCCATAGTCCGAAGGTAAACTCAGCCAAAGACCAGAGCCAACATCCGCGCTACGAACCCACAGAAAATGCTGAGCGCCCGTAATGCGATGATATATCGCAATCGGATCGACGCCGGTATCGTAACAAGAGGGACCCAGGTTTGACTCCGACCACGGGAGGCGTTTTAATGCGTAGCATTCTTTGCCGAGTACCCCCACAGCCAAAAGCGTGTGACGCCCTGCATTTCCGGAAAAATGCAGATTTCGCGAAAGTTCCAAATGTAATCGTTAGAATAACGTAAATGGAGAAAATTGGTCGAACGAAATTTTGAAAAAATAAAAAATAACAAAAATAGAAGAAAAATTACGGAAAATGTCGAAACGTACATCGCATGGCATTTCCACAATAATGCAGATATCGCGAAAGGTTTACAAGTAATCGTTATAATAGCGTAGTTCGAGATAATTGGTCGGACAGGATTAAAAAAAACAAATTTGGCTGGAAAAAAATACTCGCACTCAAGACAGGTGGCATAAGAATGCTAGGCATTAGTAGATAATTCTCCGAATTTCTGCCGAATTTTTTTTTCTTGTGGTGCGCACTCCGCATGCTCGTGGGGGTGGGTGGTGGTGATTTATTAACAAAGGAGGGAAGAGAAAAGGCCTGGGGATATTGTTGAACTCAACGGGGAGTTCACCCTCATACGACCCAGTCCAGGGAAGGGGATTGGGGCTTCAAAGGATAGGAAGAGAGAAGGGGAAGAGAAGAGCGGTAGGAGAGTGGGAGATAGTCTATATCGCGTTCGTTTAGTCCATGACTCAAATGGCTACAAACGCAGCGCTAGTCCTGTTGTAACCAGGAAGTTGACTACGTGCTGGAAGACCTCCCGTCGGATGGCGTCCGGTCCCGTGGGGAACAGGAAGTCTTCTAGCTTGTGGCTTGGGGCACCGAGTCGCTGGAGTTCGGCCCGGAGTTGTGCTCTTGCGGTGTCGTGCTGCGGGCAAGAGCACAGCAAGTGCTCTAGCGTCTCAGGCTCTGGGCAGTCGGCGCAGGTGTGGGATGCTCGGCGGCCTTGGTGGTGCAAGCGCGCTCCCACGTTGCAGCAATTGAGCCGCAGGCGAAGAAGGAGCGACCGGGCGTCTCTGCTAATGCGTCCGGGCAAGACCCGTGGGGCCTGGCCACTGACTACTCGGGAATCTGGATGCATGGCCTCCACCACTCGTGCCAGGATAGTCCTTGCAGCGTCAAATGCTCGTGGGTTTCTTGCCTCCACGCCACTTTCCCTCACATTTCTTGGCCTGGCATTTTCCACCTCTCTACTTTACCAAGCGGTGTGTTTTGTTGACGTTGTGCATGGCCAAAGGTCAATCTTAAACAGCTCCGCCATAAAACCAACACAATTTGTGTGCCAAAAATTTGAGACCACTAGAATACAAGTGTTATCGTTCTGTTGTATGCGCAATAGAGCTCAGTCTAACGTTGCTTCGCGCACCTTCCTTTGCTGATTCCGCGTGTCATGACTCGATTTTACTGTGATAACAGAGTGAGTGAGTGAAACACCTTATTAAACGATAGGCCATTGGCCCCTGGGGGAGCAAGGATGAGGGGAAAAGGGGACGGTCACAACTCGCACAATGAACACAGTTGCAGTCTTGGCGTCCTAATCACAAAATGAACACATTAACGTCAGTCAGTGGCATCAAAATGCACAGTTCACACTTAAATGTACCGTTCACACTGTAGACAAAGCGGTTCACACTGAAAACAGTGCACGCTGCAGACAGTTCCCATTGTAGGCAGAACGGGAAAGTCGACCAGGCCGTTACACCAATTTGTAGAGTCCGTTTTCAAAGGCGTACTCAGTGATTTCGTCTAGTGTGGTGGGATCGTCGCGGACCCGACTAACATGTTCCTTGTCCCGACGTCCCTCTTTAGTGCCGTCGTCCAAGTCGCGCTCTTTTTTCAATCAGAATGCACCAACTTGCCCAACACCTCTGTTTAACAGGTTCCTGTTCAGTCGCAGGGGCGGGACCTATAGAGTTAAAAGCTGGTGGCGATTACAGTCGAATTATGGACAAAGCCAAATTAAGTGGTAAAGATTTGGTGTGCCTTCATGACTACAGTGAGTGCATCGGTGCCGTTCGGATCCTGCTGGAGCTGGCCATTTATAAATAACGGGGGGGGGGGGGGGGGGGGGGGGGTGTACGCTGCATTCTCATACACTTTATTGGCGAATACTTCCCCCGGACGCGAGAAGCGCTTGAGAGGGGCAAGAATGCAAACAGGAGTTTCTGCCTGTAAGCGCTCGCAGCTTTCCTTTTTGAGGTGGCGAAGCGGGAGTTGCCAGTCTGCTTGGAGAGGGGGGACGAACGTGGCGGGCACCGCGGGAGGTGATTGTAGCCTCTTCCTGTCGTTTTCCATACTGTTGCCTTCTGCACCTGTAGTGTGTCCTGGAGTCTAAACAATTCGAACTTTGAAGCCTTCAATTTGTAGGTCTCTTATCAAAATAATGTTGCTGTCCGAGAGTTAAATCGTCCGTTTCCACCGAACAATACGGCAACCAACATCCTCTGATAACAGAAAGGCTCCGGCGCTGTCAAAATGTTTGTCACCTAAGTTTCACATTTAAGCACCCCGTTCTTCTCTCATGCTAGCGTTAAATGCTACGCTCTTTCTCATCGTGTGCGGATAGCAACTGCGCCGTCCTTCTTCGGTGTTTCTTGTTCTTTTTATTTCCCTCCAACAGAGCCGGATGTGACGCATAGAAATTGGGGATTGGGAGTTAATGAGAATTTGGCCGGAAACGCAGCATTCAATCTGGATGCGAACCAACTATAATTGCTGGTGTGAGCCAATGGGCCGGCTCTGTTCCACAAGGAAGCTGGGCAACAGCGATCAAAAGGGTATTCTTAGGTTTCTTTGCCTCCCATCGGCTGTGCTCTGTACCGGGGCATCCAGGATAAATGTCTGATGGGATTTACGCATGATTTCCGGCATTATCGGCCTTGTGAAATGCGCTCGCTCTTCTCCACGAATGTCCATTTCACCTCCCTCCAAGGGCTTAGTCCATTTACGTTCGAAGGTTTCCGAAACGATGCTCACGCGGCAGCAGGGTTTCGGAATGAATATTGCAGTTTCATTGAAGTTCCACCGTTTCCGAAGGGATGCTTTCATGGTCGAGTAAGACAGCACAACAAGGTTTCGAAATCAGGTGGTGTTATTGCGTGCACTTGGCAGCAATGTGGGGCTAAGTATCACAGGAGGGAAAGAAACTGCTATCGGGTTATCATTGTGTTCTGCAACAAATTCATAACGAGCTCGCGGAAACACCAAAACTGCCATATCCTAGTTCTATTTCCCCAGAAATAGGCTGCAATTCAGAAGCGCGACTTCTCTCGCATTGGAATGGACATTAACAGCGTGCACGAGTTGGCAGACCAGCGTACCGCTTTGTCAAGATTACGACTGTCCTTAATATATCCAGGGTGTCATATGTGTGTAAGCGATATGACGCACCCATCCTGTCCTTGAATGCGACTTTGGGCGAGCTACCCACATCGCGTCTATACGCTGCATGATGTGCTTGGCCTGCAGCTGATGTGCAAAACTGGTTTCGTGTGCGACGAAAGCCTTCCTCAACTTCCTCCACATTCTTTAACAGTGCCGAACATTGATGCTGCGTGTGCAACAGGACCGGGTTCCTCATCTTTCAACTCAAATTCTTCGGGGTGTCACAGTGGACATTTCGTGTGTGTGTGTTCACCGCGACTGCTATGCGAGCGCTGCACGCGTGCCGAGCTCGCATGCAGTTACTCCGCGGCTTTAAAACTCTGTTCAACTTGAAAGCGAACATTTTCTTGAATGTATTTGACCATTCATTTTTCACACCGAACAACTAAACTCTCTCTACAGACCTCAACTCAGGTAATCTCTTTTTTGTTCTTCCCTCTGTTGTTTTTCTTTTCGTCTTTCTTTTCTTACTTTTTTCCTCGCTCGTCTGATTTTTTCATCTGACGTAGCATGTTAGGCTCTGGAAGGACCTCGTCAGCATCAATAAACCACATTCTCTCTCTCTCTCTCTCTCTCTCTCTCTATATATATATATATATATATATATATATATATATATATATATATATATATATATATATATATCTGTCTGTCTGTCACCTGATTGTTGGAAGGAGCACACCAGCGTATGTGAAGATGCCAGATCCTCAAATTGTCAGAGTATCGCAATGACCAACGAGTCTGTTTTCCCAGATTCCCTTATATAAAATTGCAATCTGGATCATCCGAAGGTAAGGATATTAGAAAGTCGTTACCGGATGGGAACCCATGTACCGCTTCAGCGTACTCCCTTTTATTACTGCCTTCCATGTCTATCTAAATATTCTCTTACCAAGGTGTCTCATTGCTGTGAAAAAAAAACGGTGTTGTTGCTGTCCGGTGCGGAAAAATACTTCCGCTGTAAAAAGTAAAAGCATGGTTGAGTTTGTATGGCACTCGAACCCTGCTCCCCAGAGTAAGCGCCCAGCGCTTGACGATTTCGCGGCTACAGCACATTTCCACCGGTGGAACAAGGGTTAGCCTAACGCTTGCGCCGCTGACGTCACATCGCGTTACAAATTAACTGGACGGCATGTGATTAGAACAGGTGCATTCTGGCCACGGAGAACTCTGATTTCGGTTAAGCCTCGGCGTGAATTGTCGCCAGCCAACCTGTACAAGTAATATTCACTCCCAAAAGGCGAATAAACGAGAGGCAAGAAAGACACGCAAACCCGACGTGGCAGTGCGAAAGTGGTACTTATCGCCAGGGAAGCGTTAATACTTCAGCCTTCAAAGCACACAAGCGTACACTTAAGCGCTTCGAGGAATTATTGTTTATCGTATTGCTTACAATAATGTTCATCTAATTATTTCTGTTGAGCGGGTGGAACGCCGCGTGGTGATGAGCGGCCGCAGGCGACGCGCTTCGGACGCACACGCCTGCAGCGCCACACGCCGACTATCCTGGTTGTTGCCCAGCAACGCGTTTTCTCGCTCGCGCGGCATTCTTCCCCTCAATGACGTTGGTTAAGAGAGGTTTCACACTTTGAGCAACGTTGCCGAGAAACACTTTTCTCTAGTTTTTATCGCCGAGCTTCATACATCCATGACGCAAAACTTCAAGGTGGGACATACAAGCCCACGTAAAAAAGTGAGGCAGGTGATATCGCTCCCAGGGTTCCGAATGCAAGCATATGTTGACTGAATCGCTTTAAAGGGTGCTCGCAGTGACCCATGTCTTATTTTTTGTGTTCGAAATCAACTGATTGATTATAGGGTTTAACGCGCCGAAGCTACCCATATTGTAAGGCGCGCCGTAGTAGAAGCCTCTCGATTAATTTTGACCACCTTCGGATTTTTAACGTGCGCTGAAATCTTAACACACGGACGTTTTCGCTGTTCGTCTTCACCAGAAAAATGGCCGCCGCGATCGGGAATCGAACCCACGTCCTTCGGCGCAGCAGCACAACGCCTTAGCCACAGTGTTCGAAATCAAATGAGCCTGCATGGTACGGCCATAGCGTATTTCGGTGAGCCCCCGTGCACCCATAGCGCACACCTCGTCAAACCCTGCTCACACAATGCGTACTTCACATGAGTGAGCCCAAGGAACGATGGCTTTCTCCTCGACGTCATTGCCTAAAGAGAAGCGACGGTCTTCTTTAAACTCTGATCAGATGCACCTGCAGCCGTTGCGCAAGCTTGCTTGAATTTGAACTTATCATCGACTACTTATAGGGGCGTTTTATAAACACGATCTTACTTTTTTAAGTAGGAGCATTGAAGTGACAATCACAAATTACTTCCGCATGCACGCTGATTGATTCCCTTAATTCTCGCAGCAACCAGGTGGCAGATAATTGCCGTGTCACACTCGTCAGCACGTTCCTCAAGAAATGCTTTCAGCGAACAAAACCTGGCGACGACTTGTATTTTTCAAGTTTTTTCTTATTGCCGAATGAGTTAATAGGCTCTAGATGCGTCATTCCTGGGTTCGTTTCGCTGATGAAAGAAAAGAAAACTGACGTGTATTCTTGTGAGTAGCCTGCTTTAAACAAACAATCAAATAATATTGAATTTGAATAGTAAGCAAGTCACGCAAGGTACTGCGCTATACTGACGACACCGTTTGAAATTTCGCAGCGGAACTCCCGAGGTAAATTCGATGCGCTCCGCAAGCAAAGCGGATAGAAAAGTTTTCAACGCAGGGCATGGAACACCTTAGCACCCCGCATGAGCTTTTAGTACGCCTTAGACGTGCTACAAGCTCATCCAAGCTTATACACAGAAATCGAATGTGCTGTGCTCCGTTACTATACTGGGCAACATCACTGTCGACAGCGTACTTAGTGTTTAAGGAACAGCAAAGGCAAGATTCAGCCCATTTTTTTATTATTTCTTACTTCTGTCCTGTCACGTTCGGCCCAGCTAGCAAGTTTCCTGGCTCGTCGTATTTGCTGCGTCTTGCTTGTTTTTGTCGCTGCTCGTGTCGTTGTTGCTCGTCAAGCTATGTCGGACGGAAGGAGCCTAAACGCCTGCTATCTGCAGTCTCCGTCCGCGGTTTCACCTTTAGGGTTAGCGCACACCTGCGCTTCGGAAGGATCCTGCGAACGGGAGTCGGAAGCGAGCCTTTGTCGGTCGCTGAGCTGGGGCGACGGTTTAGTGTCTTCGTCCAGCATTTATGACCGTCGGCAACTTCTCGCCTGCAAAATCCCAAGCGTGCACAGGCTGCTTCTTCGATGTTACAGGATCGCTCCGCCGGTTCCGCGATTCGCTGAAGAACGGAAGGGCAACAGAATGCTCGGGAAAATGCAGTTACGGCGCCTGAATTTTTATTGACTTGACGCGTCGCTTACTGAGGAAGACCGCTTTTTTTTTTCTGCCCCTGTGCCGGGCTTTGTCTTTCGGCTTTTCCGCCATTTGTTCTAGTTTGCTTTTTTTTAAGATTTTGTTTTTGCTTCGCTCGCTCGCTCGCAATGAACGCCCCGTTGTCTTCTAAAAGTAATGGCATCGGTGGACGACAGCCGCTGCAGGAGCGCACGAATTGTGGAACGAAGTCTCTTGCCGACGAGGCAGGTTATCTGTAAGTAAGATTTTTAAAAAAGCTGTCCCCGTGGAAGACTACGAGCGTAAGTTCCTGAGTAAAGAAACGAAGTTGGAGTGTATTCTTCCAATTTTAACTATTTTTTAACGCTTGCTTTTCGTTGAGATTGTTGTTCGGGCGCTTTTATTCCGCTTGATTTAAACTTAGGCATCAAGGCACCGTTCACACATTTTGACACAGGCTGTGCGGTTCTTGTGCTTTTGCAGGCCGTCCATAAGGTATACCGCACTGCGAAACCAAAAGACGGCCGGACCGAAGACAAGATTCTGCTAGGTTGGACCGTGAAGTAGTTATCTCCCTTCTCTCTTTCTTGCCGATGGCGTCTACTATTTGTATTTCCAGGCTTTCGGTGGAGCAGAGCCTTTTTGAGGCGAAACCTGACGGTGTTTGATTTATTTTCTTTTATTTTTTATATTTTTTTTGGGGGGGGGGGGGGGGTCTTTTTCTCTTCGGGTCTGTCGTCACGTGTATGTCCATTGCCGTGCCGGCGTCGCCGGCATCACGTGGCTCTTCCTTACACTGTCGTCACGCTAGCCAACAACCAAATCAGCCTGCCCTTCCTCAATTTTGCTCTTCGTCCCAAGTGGAGTTTACTCTGGTGGAAGTCCCCTAGCAAAACCAAGTGGGGACTTGGTGATGCGGATGTTCACAATGAGACGATACGAGCGAAGATGATGAGAATGAATTAACGAGGGAAGCAACACGAAGTGCATTGTATCCTTTTAGGCAGTGTAGCAAGGTATACAGTAAGTGGTTGACGATGTAAAGGGTGTGTTGGTGCGCAAACGAATGCTGAGATCCTCCTCCTCCTCATCATCATCATTATTATCATCAGTCATTTACCCGCTGCAAGATGAAGGCCTCGCCCAGTCGTTCCTTCACAGCGCTGACCAAATTCCCTCTTTGATACAAAATTTTCTTACGTCATCTCCCCATAGACTGAGGTATCTTTCTCTTTGATGTTTCCCAAATTCTCGCTAGCCCGTAGTAGTTCTACGCCTGATTTCCTTCTCGTGACTTGGATCGACGCTCAGAAGGTGTGCAAGGTGGGCAGTGTTCTTTAATTTCATTGTCAAGGCTTTCCGACCCCCCCCCCCCCCCCCTCACACACACACACACTACTGCAATGTTCTGCTTTTGAGCTGACGTTTCTTTCTTTGGTATTCACGAATTGCCTGCTACGGTAGAGTGCCTGTGATTTGATCGAAGTTCTAGAGCGGACTGTTCTGTCTACAGCGACTAAGGTCCAACTATACCAACTTGCATTTGGCAGACTTTTATAGCCACTCTAATTTCTGAGACCATATGTATGTGCAACTAAAACGCAAAAGAACAAACAGTAGCTCAGTGATGTTGTGTGCACGTTGAGAACCTCCAAAGCCCCAACATAGATGTTAGGCGACTTCAAATACCGTATTTCCCGTTTGCCATACCCAATGCTTCCGCTGAAACGAGCCGCTTAGACGATCGGCAAGCCACATAAATTCATATTTGAAGCAAGCCACTTGGTTGGGCTAGCTTTAAACTGAATGCAGAGGGAACGTGCGCTCGGGTGCGTTGTTCGAAGGTAATATGAAGGGATTTTCCGCTTTGGTAGGACAATACTTCTCCAGCCGCTTGGTTGAGCTTGTTTTGAACTGAATGGAGAGGGAACGTGCGCTCGGGTGCGTTGTTCGAAGGTAATATGAAGGGATTTTCCGCTTTAGTAGGACAATACTTTTCCAGCCGCTTCTCCTTGACTCGGAAAAAGGCCGCTTCCTACTCATTCTCTGCAATATTGCTGTTTGGGAGTATCCATGGAAACGCATCGTTACCGCCCGTGCGTCGGCCAAACCCTGCACGGGTTGGACTTCATCCTCTGCCCATCCCTGGTGCCGTGTTTTCGTCCGTTGCAAGCAAGACGCCTCTGCTAGCGTGAAGAGGGCTCGTTAAGACATTTTTCGCCCCCCAGTGAGGAAATGTTGTTCGTCGCAAACGGGATGCTGACGAATGTGTTAAAATTAAACTCCCACGGCCGTGCGACAGCTCGAGATGGATGACACGGAGAACAAAAATATGAGTGCCCTGACACCGGTGCCGACGGAAATGTACAAGTAAAGAGTATTGCGTGCTATGAGTATTTGTATGTATGAAAGTGGCTGCAACAGGCTGTTGAGAGGAACGTTCGCACGGCAGTTGAAATACACAGACATATACAGTGCCCACCCCAAGCGAAGGGCCACAGTATGGAAGAGATCCATATCAATAACTTCACCGGCCACAGTAATTATATCGCAGAAGAAACCTTTTTGCACGATTTCCCCTTTTAAAAAGGCTGTCCCTCACATGCCACTCTTCGGGGGCAAAATGATCCCCATTTCCCGTGGTGAAGTACCATGGCTGTAAAGACGATATATGGCTATCTGAACGCGAAACGTTTGGCCCGTCCGTCCGTCCGTCCGTTATTAGAAGAGTGTAGAAGAGTGATTAGAAAAGTGTAGCCAAAGGGGGAGGCGAAGTTGAAGGTGAGTAGGAGAAGAAATATAAGAAAGAGTAGGGGGAAGGGGGACCGGACAAGGGGGGGGGGGGAAGAGATCTGGATAGAACAGGTAGGATTGGGTCAGGGGTGTTGAGGAGACGAGGGAAGAGGTTCAGAGGAGAGAAGAGCGTGGAGGGAGAGGGAGAGAAACGAGGGTACGTGGCAGGGGTGGCAGAAACGCTGGCGTCCTGCGGCGTCATTTTTACCGAAACAAGCCGAAGAGCGCCCAATTTTTTTATCTGTACCCATGCAGGGAATGAGGGCTCAGTAGGCGCACATAAATTTTCGAACGGAGGACACACTGCGAGCTTTGGAAAATGTCGTAGAAGCAGTTTGGTTGCAAGAAACCGTTCTTTCCTTCACCCATAGCTCGATGACGGCAGCGTGCTTTGAAATTTTGACACACCTTTCGCGGGCATAGACATTTCGATTGCTCGTCGCGTGCACTTCGTCTTGAGGTTCGCTTGCCCTTGGCAAGGTTAGCAACGGCCGGAAAACAATGCGCTGGGTTTCAAGGGGTTTAAGAAAATTTCTTAACACTGTCTCTTTTTTTTTACGGCCGGGAGCTTTTTCAGGATTTTCATCAGAATTCAGGCCATTCTTATCTATAGAGCTAAAATACATTGGCTAACCAGGGGGACAGTACATATTTGTTCAGAAAGCTTATGCGGTTGTCAGGGCAGCCTTCAGTCTGACGCCCATTGTTTATACATGCCCACCCGTCTTAGTTACCTGTTTTCCGCCTAAAGGGCACGGGTGTTCATTTTTGCAGAAAAAAAAAGCGTACAGAGTATGCTTTGTGGGACTCGAATTGTTGGTTTCACACTCCGAAGCAATACCTGGGCTATCAGGCGCGCCCCATAGTGGCTATGAGCCGTGCCTTTGTCACTTAGGGTTTTTTTAACAGGAGCTGAAAATTCGGCCTACAGGTAAGCACTTCACAAGGCTTGCAGTGTAATTAAACAAATACAGGCAGGTGAGCATGCGGGAATGTTGACAGCTCAAGTTGTTGCCAGCACGTACACCAGTCTTAGCTCTGCAGCTTTATTAAAGTTTTTTTTTTTCATTCGAGAGAGCAAGATAGCTGGCGACCACGCTTAGTTTGTCATGTGCTTAAAAAAGAAGGAGCGGAGGGAAGACATCTACTAAGCCATTTTGAACCTACCGAAATTGGAACAGTAAAGTGCGAAGCAGAGCAAATTCAGTGCAACAAAAAGTGAATGCCTCCAGTGGGGGCTTATGCTAGGCACCACGAAATATATTCGGTGCATTGGTGACGTCGAACAGGGCAGTGCTGTCCCTGCAGTCTATGCTTGCATCAGGTGTTCAGCCCTAAACAAGTGTATGTACCAACACTCTCGAGCACATATCGCCCAACTATTGGAGTTAAGTGCGTTGCCTGCCAAACCGTATCTGCGTTGGCTAAGCTAGTACTAAATATCAAAGAACACTGTGTTCTTTTATCTCCGTGGGATACTTGAAATTCTCTTGCATAACATTTTGTAAAGGAAACAATGCAAAATGAAGATGACATGGCTTGGACTTACGAACCGTCAAAGAGGAGCCCCCCTTACTTATCCAGTTTCCGCGCGGAACCGACGTACAAAACGCGTAGCGCGCAATAAACTGTGCTCAAACTAAATTATGGCGTTTTGCTCACGCGGTCCACACCGAATTCTTACAGGCTACTTCATGTTTGCTCTGCCTTTTGTCTCGCGCCTTATAACAGGTAGTTAAGGCTCCTAAGCGCTGCTTATAAGCAAACAAACACCGCGCGCGCTTCAAGACAGTCCGTTACCGAGTAAGACATCTCTTGCGACCCAAGTTGTCCCTCATAATTGAATCAGCCGACGCGAACGAAACGCTTAACCGTTGGTGCCGGCCGACTAAAATACTTCTTGCAGTGGCTTTTTGACTTGATATTTTGGCCGTCTCATTCAACACTGTTTTCGTCAGGCAACTTCAAACGGCGCTAGACGATAACTGTTCGTTGGCATTTGTAATGGCTAATCCAGCTGACTGTCCACGTAAAAGGAAAATGCATTTCATGCTGCGGCAGTGTTACCCTCGCAGTAGTGGGTAAAGCTTGAGTTCGACATTTATTGGAGGACCACCCCACCATGCTGCATGCAAGCCGGTGACTATGCTCGCGTGATTACCACTCATGAAAAACGTATATTCAGTGCTATTTCCTGCGCAGACTTTTTTTAATCAGCAAGCTGTAAGGTCGTTTTTTTTTTAATCTAAGTGCTATAATGTTTGCAACGATAACTTGCGATAGGTCAACGAGCTAGATAAACGTTGCGGCTTACACGGATAAGATACTACAGTTTCGTTGCAACCAGCAGATGCGTCGAGGAAGGAAGGTGTTCGGACAGATCTCCCAGGAGTATATCAGAAATCATTTACTGTATATTTGTAGAAGCGCTTGCTACGCGGACAAAGGGGAGCGGGGCACAACTTGAGAAACGAAGAGCAACAGTTTAAAGTTTCCGGCGGCCTGCAGTCGTCCCAGGTCTTCATGACGTCTCTGAGACAAGTATTGTCACGATAGCAAACACACATTGTTACATGTCTAAGTGATATCTAGCTGAACTATTGCTTAAGAAGGGAAACCGTTTGGGAGTGTTGGTTCATAGCTCCGCACGAAACAAGCGCAGTAACAAACAGAGGACGAGGAGTGGACAGGACGAGCGCTATCCTGTCCACGCCTCGTCCTCTGTTTGTTACTGCGCTTGTTTCCTGTGTGGCTATTGCTTAAATTTGACATGTTCTTCAACACGATTTCACATTAAAATTTTAGGAAAACAGAATGTGGACGTCCATCAATTTTTGCGGAAAGAAAAATTAACCTGGCATTTTCATTCTGATTTCGTCTCATAGCACGTACCCAAACATGACTAACAGTTTTAAGCCTGGTTCATCAGTGTTTGTTGCAGGAGATTTCCCGTGTCCAGCAACAGGCTAGGTACATATAAAGCGATTTCAGGCAAGACTATAACAAGCTTTCACCGGCATTTGGAAGCCGCACAGCGCACAATTTGGGCCCTAATGGATGGTTTTCCATAAAGGACTTAAGGGCGTAATCCATAATCCACCATCATAATCCCATCACGCCTCATTTTCATCAACGCTTTTATTTCGTTCCGTTACTCTGGGCTCAAGCACTAGCCCGACAGAGATGAGAGCGCACGCCACGGGCAACCACGTATGGGGTCCTCGTTGCAGTATTCGCCGCCCGCTAACGTTTTGCCGACCAGGCCGGGCCAATCGACGCAGTCGCCTCGGCTTCCCCACGAGCACTCAGAAATTATCCACTCATCTGCGCTCCAGCGTACAGCGCGCGATACGAACGGGCCGCCAATGCCAAGCGCGACCCCACGAGTGGCGAGGTGGTCGACTGGGCAAAAACGCACCGGTGCGTTGACTTCGGACCCCAGCCTGCGCGTTTTTCCGCCATGACAGTACGCTTCTCGGGAGCAAACAGCTACGAGTATGCATCGAGAGGCAATCTCGGCCCCGCACGAAAAGAGACAGTGTGTGGCAGATGGCGTTGCGTTTTCTGCAAGTCCTGGGTGCACAATCTGCGTCCCACGCCGTTCCTGATTTATGGCCCGGCCCTCCCTGGTCTGTGTCCATTGTGACACTCCGCGTATGGCGAAGCCCACCGTTGTTTCTCGCGGCCGGTCATTGCTCAGGCGTCCGCGCATTTCCCGTTTGGATGCACTTACGCCAGCCTTTTTGTTTCTTCTGGCCCACATTGTACCATTTGCGAGCCCACAACGTTCTTTGTTTGCTCATGCGTGCCCATGCTCTTATTTGGCTGTGCTGGCCACGGTGTCGATGTGTCTCGCCCCAGTAAACTATTTTAGGTTACCCTCCGTGCCTAATGGTTCTATTTTAAGGCGATGCGTACTAATCACGGTTCCACAGGCCAGGTTAGCTAGCTGGCTGGCAGGAGTGCCGGGACTGCTTTCCCAAGCATAGTCGAATAGTTTCCAACACCATATTTGATTTTATTGCGAGAAATAGGTTTTACATTTTACTTATCACTGGATGACAAGCTGAAGTATGGACCCTTTCACACCTGACAAATGGCTTCAGGCTCAGAGTGTGAAAGAGGGTTCATCGTATTTTCGACAACACGTAATGCATTTACAGTACTTTCGAATACCACTTCACGTATTTGTAATAAAAGTGAGTGAGTGAGTAAAAAAAACTTTATTGAGGCGAGCTTCAGGCGCTTATTATTGGGCGCCCGTCCGGTGGGGGGCCTCCTCTAGTCCGGGAAGCCGTGGTCCGCGCTGGCTGCCCTGGTCCACTCTACCAGGCTACGCGCCACTGAGAAGTCGGCACTGGACAGCTGGCCCGCCCGCTGCTCCCACGTTGGGTGAGGATTGAGGGTAACGGATAGGGTTTTCTGAACCTCCCATACCATGTGGTACAGGGTGACAGGTTGGGGACAGATATTACAAGTAGCGAAGTAGAGGGTGGGGTACATGGCATGGAGGATAGTGGCGTGGGGATAGGAATTCGTCCGAAATCGGCGAAAGGCGGTCGCCTCGTCTCTGGACAGATGGGGGTATGGTGGCGGGAAATCCAAATAGAATCTTTTGCTTCAGATTGCGTTGTCCTAGTTAACTTAAATCGTATATTCGTGACCACGCTCAAAAGCAGAGCGCTGCTGTAATACCCACTCCTCACGGGAGGCAATCTTCTGGCGTAGAAGGGCTTGCCAACTTATTAGGCACCTTCGTGAAAGCTAACAGCAATCATGTGATCCTGCAGACTTCGTGGTTTTCTCAAACAAACGTAATTTTTTCGGGTACCAGGCCTTTTCAGTTTTCTGTGATCACCCACAACGTAAAACCACAGGCGTAAGGGGGCTTGGCCTAAAAGTTAGCAGCAACAGAACCTATGCTAAAACGTAATCATATCTGCAAAGACTGCAAAAGATCGGCATCTTCACACGTCCGATAATTTCTACAAATTTCCATTTCTTCATTGGTATTTTTTTCTAAATTGAGGATTAAGTATAATGACAAATCTGCCCTTTTCTCCTGACTCATCACAGAACAGAAATCAACTGCTATAGGGGCACAACGCTCCGATGTTTCACCTTTGCGGCCGTACAGTACGTGGGTACGGGTGTAAATCATACTGGATTATTCTACTCCAATCGACTGAACACCTTACACAAGGGCGCTTTTCTGGTTCACCTGCATCGAATATACGCTCTGCAAAGCCACAATCCGAACCGTGATCTGAGACTTGGATGACTCCTGTTCGGCCCTTGCGTGTTAAAGCCTGAGCTCATCTGAGCAAGCCTTTTTGGAAGATGGTTTCCGTTGCATGAAATTCTGTCTCGTAGGGTTTTTTTTTTTTTTTCTTGCCATCTTCTTGCATTCAAACAGGCTGGCCGGGTCGACGTCAGTTCTGGCACCAGGTGGACGGGAGCAGACAATGTTGTTGCGGTCACCATTGCGTGGGCCACCTCGTTTCTGAGACTTCCTGAGTGTCCCGGTGCCCGGTCCGCGATATACTCGGGTATCGAGCGAGAGACATTAAAAACGAACACAGGAAGCGCAAGTGTCAGCATTGGCTCGTATTCTAGTTGTTGCTTTCGATGATTGCGACTCTGCCGGAACACGATAGCGCGCGTTCCACGCAGTTTTGCTCGAAACGTTGCACCTGCATGCTTCGTGAAACGAGTTGTGCAGTTCGGAAAAGCCGTAACGGCGAGGAAGTTAGCAAGTATGTATTATGAATTTCGATGAAGCCGAATATCAGTAGCGCCAGCAGGCACAGCGATTTGAAAAGAGCCAAACTGTTACTGAAGCCTACGGACTGAGGGTAGCAGATTTAGTCAGGTAAATCTGAATTGCTGCTACCGGCCGACGCATCGCCAAGTGAAAGTTCAGCGAGAGCTTTTGCTTGAATGAAAGGAGAATTAGATAAGCAATTACGGAGAAACGAGAGAGAGTGCGCTCACACAGAATACGGTTTAGAGCATACAAGCTGCTTACTCTGGTCTAGGTGGGGTTGTTAATGACGGGTGCGGGCGAAATGCGTGGCGTAGTGTGGCGGGGAATTTAAATGCACCATAAAGGACTGCGATCTGTCGAGAAACCACAAGTTCAGCAATCAGGATGCTCCGTAGTGCGGATATATTAAGGACGGCGGGTGTGACGAGGAGTAAGACGAGCTGTGTGACGAAGAGTTATCTTCGTGATGTTCTTTTCCTCGGGCCTTCACCTCCAAGCCGCAGCAGCGCTGAGGATCTCACCCCGGGTATCCTCAACCGACAAACTCAGCCTCCGATACAAACTGTACATTTATTTACAGCCCGGCGGGCGATTAAAAAACAGTACTCGCGCGGAACCCCAAGACGACGGGCCGAGCTCTCCTGCGCCCAGGCCGCGTCTCCCTTGTCTTCATCCCCTCGTCTTGCCGCTGGGGCCGGGGAAGGGGGAAGAGCGAGTCCTTCGTGGGGGTCCAACCCCATGTGGTGGCCATTAGCGCATCCGGTGGTAGCAGGCGCGACCTTCATCGGAATGCACGGCGTTTCAAGGCGGCGCGCGACACGTGCGTTTCATTTGTGCGCTGCTCGTCCCACGGCCCGCGCCACTTCGTGCGTCGAAGCGCCCGACACCTCCACCACCACTGTGAAACATAACTTCAGGAATGTTTCACACACGAAACACACACACCACACACACTTTTGGCCCGTGGACCATCGTTCCTTCAGTTTGACGGTACAACAATAGCACGGCCAGTGCCCCTTGACCCTGGCTGCAGGTCACCATGACAAATAGCCACAATCCTCATCTAGCTCATTCAGAGCGAGCGGCCTTTAGCAGGTGGTACGCACCGGCCGTCGTCGTCCGTAAACACCCTTGCCATGCGGCGCACCCCGTCGCACAACAGTAACAGGGCCCCCTCTCCTCTCCGCTTTCTCGCTCGTGAAGGGACCGCTGCTGCCTCGTCGGCCTGCGTTGCAGCCACGCTGCACTGCGGTGAAGCTGGCTGACGCTTCCTCCCCTTTTTGTCCGAACACCCCAGTTCAGCCAATCCTGAGCTCGGAGCGCCGTGCTCCACTACGCACCGCTGGTCAGCGTAAGCAGCAAAGGGCTGCTTAGCGGCCACATCAACGCTCACATTGGCTGTCCCTTCAGCTACGGCTACAGTCCTACCTGCAACGGCCTGCGGCTGCATTACATAAGCAGCCGTACCCTTATTTGCAGTTTCCTCTGTCAGTTCGCTAGAGTTTCGCATGGCAATCACATTTCCGCGACATGACATCTGGGTATCTCGAGAAACACGAGATGCAGTGTGCGTGACACCAACTGCATCCTCGCGCGATTCCCGTTCGGCTGCATTCTGCAAAGCAACGGGCCGCTCGCCCACGCTCCCAGAATGTTCTCCGTCTCCGCACGGTGCGACGACGGGCTCACACTCGACTGAAGCCAGCCCCTTCACAACGGCAGATTTACGAACTTCACAGTTCTTCCGCTCCTTCCTGTGCGAACCCTCGTGTTCGGCCGCTACTACACCACCGTGCGCGCACGAAGCGCCGTTCTCTATCACACACCGTTGTGTGACGCAAGGAGTAGAGAAGGGCTCATCGGCCACATGAACAGGAACATGCGACGCAGCTGAGGCTGTTTCTCTTGCTACCAGCTTTTTCACCGGCATGCGCACACTCTCATTCACCTTTGACTGCCTGTCATCTCCCAATGCAGCCTCGCGCGTAACACTTTCCTTGACCTCCCTCTGCATGTGGGTGAAGTTTACTACGCGGGATGCTTCAGTATCCTGCTCCACGGTTGCAGGAAAACTGAACGCCCACGAAGGAACGCGCACCACTATCCTCTCTTCGCCTATCCCGCGTGACTCTGATAGTGCCGAATCCCGCGAAACAAGAGGCTCACGCACGCCCAGTGAATGGACTCCACACCGCACATCTTTCGGCGTACTGGCGCACCCCAGTCCACTCTCTCCCTCAGCGCCGAACATTACTCGTTGAGCAATCGGTGAGGCAGGAACATTGTTAGCTCTCTTGAAACATTCACTCTTCAAACGTTCCGCTGCTAACTCTGCCTCAGCGATCCTCAATTTCGCTAGCAATAGCGCCTTCTGCTCAGCGAACGACATGGCTGACCTAATCCTGACGCTCGCGGTCTCGTCAGCCCTCACAATCAGATCCATCTCACCATGCCTAGCTAACCGGCCTCCATTATCTCAGAGTGAGGGCTGCTCATAAAGCACCCCCTACATGTCATGGTGAGCCACGCACCCAGGATCAAGAAAGGCACCGACCTGCATAGCTTGGTGCCTGTAGAGATGCCGCATCGCTGCAGACGGGGTATCCATTTATGCACCGCTCCTTCCGCCGAGGTGTCCACCAACAAATCCCGCTGACTTGTCGCCTGCCGACAGCTCGCTGCTCCGGCCGCTCCTCGTTCAGTGGGCTGCTGATGCCTCCACTGACCGCTGGTCAAGCTGCTACTCCGCCGCTCAGCATGCCGCAGAGATTCCCTCGGTCGCCGTTGAGAAGTCCGTTGAGCGCCGATCGAGCCGCTTCTCCGCCAGGCTGGCGTGCTCGCTGCTCCCGCCGATCTCGTTCAGCAGACCGCGATTTCTCCGCGAGCTCCATCCGTCGAGGGGCCAGCCTCGCCCGCCGGCCGGCTGAGTCGTCGCTGTTGAAGATCTTGCCGACTGCGCCAGTTATCTTCGCGATGTTCTTTTCCCCGGGCCTTCTCCTCCAAGCCGCAGCAGGGCTGAGGATCTCACCCCGGGTATCCTCAACCGACAAACTCGGCCTCCGATACAAACTGTACATTTATTTACAGCCCGGCGGGCGATTAAAAAACAGTACTCGCGCGGAGCCCCAAGACGACGGGCCGAGCTCTCCTGCGCCCGGGCCGCGTCTCCCTTGTCTTCATCCCCTCGTCTTGCCGCTGGGGCCGGGGAAGGGGGAAGAGCGAGTCCTTCGTGGGGGTCCAACCCCATGTGGTGGCCATTAGCACATCCGGTGGTAGCAGGCGCGACCTTCATCGGAATGCACGGCGTTTCAAGGCGGCGCGCGACACGTGCGTTTCATTTGTGCGCTGCTCGTCCCACGGCCCGCGCCACTTCGTGCGTCGAAGCGCCCGACACGAAGTATAGCCACTGACTGGAGTAAAATGACAGCGAATTCTGCAAAGTTGATCACCTTCTTTAGTCAAAGTTGACTCCAACACCAGAACAGAAACCCTAATTGCTGAACTTCAGTTATGCAAGAGACTGGCCGAAAAACTAAATATATGCCATCACAATCATCTCTGTCCTTTCGACGCATGCATGTATATAGCCAGAGCGTTAATCTGTTTCTGCCGAATTTTCCATAAACTAATCTGTGGTCTAGTCTTTTACTGCCAACGTGTATCTATGCCATTTGACTTATGTGCTCGCATTGATCCCCTATATAGCTGAGAAGAAAACAGAATTTATAACCACCGGTAAGTCGAGAAGTATGACGGGACGACTGCGTAAAGTTATCCCCGTTTAAATGCGTATTGTGGCTTAATAATCACGCACGGGCCGCGCCTACATGCCTCGCGGTGCACAACCGCTTCCAGGCAGCGCACAGCGAGGACACAGGTGACCTGCGAATTGTCCGCGACCACCGCCCGATAGCCGTTAGGGTGGTCGGCAGTCCACTACTGTCACGTTCCGGGGACCAAGTGGTACATGTGTCCGCGGTCGGTTCCGGCCCGTTAGACCCGTTTGCGGCCTCCGCTCTCGTTTGGGCTAATGAGCATGCGTAAGGCGCTCGATTCACTGTTCCGTGCGCTTGTCGCTCGCGTTTCCCCCTTCACGGAGAATGGGCGTCCCGCAGACTGCGCGCTTCCTCCTTCTTTACCTCGCCTGCCTTTAATCATGAATCCTTTTCAACTCGCCCAGCTTTCGTTGCTTATAACATCCCCTGGGGCGTTTTCTTCTCCATTTTGAACAATGGATAAACAAGGTCCGCGATTCTTGAGTTGATTGATTGATTGTCGGGTTTAACGCGCCGACTCAACGCAGACGATGAGGCGCGGCGTAATGGAGGGCTCCGGGTTAATTTTGAC
The DNA here is from genome assembly GCF_048455015.1 of Haemaphysalis longicornis. Classification (NCBI taxonomy): domain Eukaryota; kingdom Metazoa; phylum Arthropoda; class Arachnida; order Ixodida; family Ixodidae; genus Haemaphysalis; species Haemaphysalis longicornis. The sequence goes on from NW_027526204.1 coordinate 136,752,144, forward strand.
CACCTGGGGATCTTTATCGTGCGCCGAAATCTCGTGCACACGGGCGTTTTTGCTTTTCGCCTCCATCAGAAAAGCGGCCACCGCGGCCGGGAATCGAAGCGATTCTTGAGTCACGTAAGTAGCTGTGATCATCAGTGCCCACCAGGCAGTCTCCGACAGAGAAAAAAAAAACAGCATAAATAGCATTCAACCGGGAAGCCTGGGTGTCCATTTTTGTTTCATTGTTGGAATGCGCTTTAGGGGCCATGAAGACAAAATACTACTTTGTTTAATTTGGAAGAAGTAGGCTTCAGAACCTCACTCAGCTCCATTTCAGCAACAAAAGGCATTTATTAACCAGAAAAAAAAAACGCAACAAGTACTGGAAGACCTTCAAATTTCGCGGTACATTGACGTGTTATGGGCCGGAGTGACGTCATATGGGAAAGCACCAAATACCTAATTTTCAGGGGGATAACTGCGCGTTAGCATTCACGAAATTCGATCAAACAGAACCGGAGGCCCCATAAAATAGCCCAGTCACGTGTCTTAGCGAGGGTAAGTTCGGTGGCCGCCAAATCCGGAAACAAGATTCTGTGACGTCATAGCAAAGTTGCCAAATAGAGGTAAGGAAGTCGCCACTGCTTTTCTTGTTTTCTTTGTTACCTCCAATATCTTATGAAGTGTGCAACAAAATTGGTATCAATTTGTTCTGGACAGAGCAGTCATTCTAATGAACGAAACTTGTATTTGCGCTTCATGAACCCTTTAAGGTTACAGAGTATACAAAATTTGAGCGGGTACACGAACAAAGTTGATAGCACGAGCGCATCGAGCTGCAGCTGTCTACTTTGCTTGTGTCCTTTTTACAGATAACTTCGATGAATTTCTGTGGCAAGATTTTTAGATACCACGCGCTATAGGTTTACATTCAGCAGTTAGTCTTCTTTTTTTTTTTTTATGAAGTTGGCTTTCTATCACAACGCACTAGCCTGCGGTGAAGCACTTGCAACATACATAGCGGACCCGTATAGCGCGGAGGATGGAGCGAGACCGCCTGTTACATACAGCTGACCCCGTCAAAATTTCCGCTAGCCAAACCGCTTCTCGGAGTGGAGCCCTGGACTTCCCGTACTTAGTTCTTTGGTCGCAATGCTGGCGACGTGAGTGCACAATTATAAAAAATATTTGCACTGCAGATGTTTTGATACATCAGCAGTATTGAAGAAAGATCAGAACAGTTAGTTGTTAACTTGCGAACAAACTGGATTAATCAGGAATTCCGTCGTCAACTCGACAGCGTTGTTCATAAAAGAAGAATTCCGATGGCCCGTAAATGCATGCCGCTGTGGCACAGTTATTGAGACTGAGCGCAATGATGGGGTTCGATTTCAGCTTTTTGATGCAGGCGAAAAACACGTGCAAGATTCTAACGCCCCTTAAGGTGGAAGAATTCGTAACCCTGCACTACGAGCCCGTCATATTGCTACGACGAGAAGAAGCCGGAAGTGGCGCACTGCGACGGGCTAATCTCACTGTGAAGATGATGTACGGAATGTGGAGAAGCCCGGGGGTTCACGCTGTCATAGCCAGCTAGTAAATCATAACTTCATTTACCATAATTCGTGTCACTTGTCCTTCCGTCGTGTAACAATATCTCAGGTGTAGATAAGGCACAGAAAGCACCAGATTCGAACCCATGCCACGTGGCTTCAGAGGGATTGACTAAGCAGCTTAGTTCAAATCGCTCACATGATCTCCCTCCAAATAGCGAGATATTTAGTGCGCTTTCCAAACCTTGGAATCACTTGTTACTAGGTCAGTAATGCAATAAGAAGATGTCCTCAAGCAGTCAAACACTAAACAAGTTCCGTAACGTCATACCGCCTTAAGGCGGCAGCTTTTCATCCTATACGGTCGCTATACGCGAAGAAAGGAACTGGACTTCATTCAGGAAGGGGGGAATTTCGAAGAATAAAGGTGGTGGGTAAACAAAAACAGTAAGAAAATGTCAGTTTTATCATCGTCAACAAACCATGCGCGCGATGCTTATCTTGATAGAGTACTACCTTCTGCAAGTAATTAAAGTGAATAAAGGCGACGAAAGCGCGCCTTTGTTCTTCTGTGCCGTTAAGGAAAGAACGCCGTCACTCGGCTGACGGGAAAATTGTCACTCTTGAGAAATGATGGATTCCTGTGCAATGCGAGTACGTCCCCGGCATTCTTCATGGACAAATACTGCTCTCAATTTTCAATCTGCTTTTTTTTCTACCTTTGTATCAGGTTGGTGTTGTTCACGAGCAGTTCTCAAATTCTGGTGGAGCGAAAGTTCGCGTTCTTTACCGCTGTGATTGATGAGGCATGCAAAAAAAATACTTTTACAACTAATTCTTTATGCAAATCGCCAGCAGCAGTTAATCGGACCCAAGATAAAGGTGAAAAATGTCGAAGCTCAGAGCAATTGGGTACGTAAATATCATCCTCAGCCTACCGTGGAGGGCTCGTCCTGAGAAGTAGAAGTACAATGGTTCTTTTTAAATGCGAATGCATTTATTAGCCGGCGGTTGTCTTGCTCCGTTGGCCGGCGTGCGCCTGCATTCCTCCAGCGCGAGCGCACGTGAGCGCGCGCCTCGTAGTTCTGCCTTCGTCGTCGTCGTCGTCGTAAATGCGAATGCATTTCTTAGTCGGGGGTTGTCGTGCTCCGTCGGCGTGCGCCCGCAGGTGTTATCTCTCCACGCTCCTCCTCGCCCCTAGCAACAGCTGTGGCGCGCCTAGCAACCGGAGCAGGTGGTAGCTCGGGCGGGAGTAGCGGAGGGCAAGGGGAGAGGAGGAGCGCGCTCGGGCGTGTGAGGGCGCTCGCATCGCGGAGCTCGGGCGGAGTAGCGGAGAGTGAGTGGAGAGGAGGAGCGCGCTCGGGTGTGTGAGGGCGCTCGCATCGCGGAGCTCGGGCGGAGTAGCGGAGAGTGAGTGGAGAGGAGGAGCGCGCTCGGGCGTGTGAGGGCGCTCGCATCGCGGAGCTCGGCGGGAGAGAGAGCTCGCGCGCGGGGCGGGCGTGTTGCGCTGGTCTCTCTCTCCTCTCCGCGTACCCTCTCTCCGCTCGCTGCGCTCGGAAAATGTATATAAATGCAGTGGAGCGCACGCCTCTCTCCGTTACTGCTTGCCGCAGCGCACTCATCGGTGCACCCAATGCATTCGCATTTCCGCACGATCCCCTTCGGGGAGGTGGGGGGAGTTTTTTTCATCAGTATCGCCACAAAATCGAATCAAATAAGGTGGAGGGAAGATATCAATGTTTTCGCTTCGAAGCTACCGTTTCTAATTTAAATAATTGCACGCATCTTTAATAGGCTAACAAAGATTTCCTTTTATCAAAACGGTTAGTGTTTCCAGAATAATAGGAAAGTTTAATCTTCAAATGTCCAGCGGAAAAAGATCAAGTATTTGCTCACGGAAACCTTTGAAGCGTCCGTCGTCACTTGCGCTCGAGGCGTGCCTTCCAGTTACGGGCGCTGCTCTAATTAGCGAGAGCTTAGGCAAATTGCAGTTATGTTACTAAGCGGGGTACGATCCTTTTATCCCGGGAATAAATATTTTTAAAACCTTCGTTCAAAACACTTCGTCGTATGCATTCTAGGGCGCTATTGTTAACAGAAACGCTGGTGTATGGCGTTGATTAAAACACGGGAAGCGTAATCGTTATGCAAAATTGGGGGGAGCAACACTTGCGTGGGAGAAGAAGAAATAAGGAGGCAGGCGAGAAAAGTTTTATAACTGCACGTACAGCCGCGCGGAGGACGTAAAAACGTTTCGATCAAAATAAGAGCTGCCTACGGATGCGTGTGATTCACTTTTTTTCAGGTCCTGCTTTTGCGATCAGCGTCTGCTGATTCAAGAGCTGCAGCATCCAGAACGGCGCATGCCTACCTATAGTAAGGCTCCACTCCTGCCAGATTCTGCTCAATAAAAAAATTCCCCGCATTTCCCCGAGGGGAAGAATGTGAAAGTGCGAATGCACGAGTTGAATTTGCGCGGTTCGGTAATGTTCGCGAAAGAGAGATCACACACACACACACACAACTACAAAGAAAGAAAGATGCATTTATTCACAGACACCTATTTGTGTTGTCGTTGTACTTGATTGCTAGAGCGGATCTCAGCTTTGAAATTTCGTGTCAGTACTCCTTTAAGCGGGTGCATTAGCCCTTCTCACGCCCGATTCTTGGCCAATCCCCCCCGTGGGTATGTGCCATGTCAGCGGCCAGGCAGCGCGCGCCCATCTCCCCCCGTTGCCAAGGAAGACGAGGAGATTCCTGGCCAATCCTCCACGTGGGTATGTGCCATGTCAGCGGCCAGGCAGCGCGCGCCCATCTCCCCCCCGTTGCCAAGGAAGACGAGGAGCGCGCGCACCCGCAGCTGTTGCTATGCGGACGGCGGCGGACGCTTCAGGCTCGCTTAAGAAGTGCATTCACACTTAAAAAGTTTTGCGCTCTCTCTCCCTCTCTTACTGTCTTATCCTTCGCGAAGTTCACTTTACCTTTTATTACCTGAGCCCAAACCATACTATTTCCTGTGTTCTCAGTAATGACACCCCTGCCATTCCTAATTGTCACTGTGGCATGGTCGTCTTGCTAACCCTGCAGTACTAGGTAATGCATTCCAGATCACTCAACCGATTCTTCTGCGCCCTTGACGTGTCTTTGCAGCCGTCGCACTACTGTGCTGCTTCCGGCCGGATGACATCACGTGTTGGGCCGCTTCCACGGCAAGAGCTGCTTTGTCCCGTGGCGGCGCTGACGGCGGAGGGTCATCAGGCGGGGACGATGGTTCGTGCCAAAACGAGGAGGTGTCCGACTGCGTCAGCAAGCTGGACCTGTTGTCGCAGAACAAGAGCCTCGCCTTCGCCACCAGTGAGCCGGAACTGAGGCGCATTTGCGAGTTAGTACGACAAATGTCCTAAGCTGCATCGAAGCTTCGGGACATGCCATCTGATAACTCAGCCGGCCGGTGGCGTGGTTGTGAAACGCGTCGCGTATACACAAAACATAGAGCTTTTAAAGACGATAGTCTTTCTTGGGCTACTTAAACCCAGAAATTTCGGTCTGTCTGTATGTCTGTCTGTCTGTCTGTCCGTTCGTCTGTCTGTCTGTGACTCGATTCAGCCACCCAGCCAAAGTAAAAGGGCCCATCTCCCCGCGAGGGGGACTCGAGTAAATGCGTCGCATAGGGGGTGGGTGTATTGCGTTAACGTTTAGTGTTTGGGGAGTTGGTGGTAGTGAATGCGTTGTATCAGCAGCTTCTTGACGTAGTTTGAATGAGTCAAGGATATAAGGCGCGTTCGTAGCCTTTCATTCTGTGTCGGTTTTGTGGCGCAGTGGGAAGAGCACCATGTACCTCGCGTTCCGCCCACAGGTAGTGAATGCGTTGTATCAGCAGCTTCTTGACGTAGTTCGAGTGAGTCAAGGATATAAGGCGCGTTCGTAGCCTTTCATTCTGTGTCGGCTTTGTGGCGCAGTGGGTAGAGCACCATGTACATTGCGTTCCGCCCGCAGGGTCGTGGGATCGAAACCAGGCGCCGGTAAGTATTATTTTTTTATATAGTGTAGGGGGAGGGGTGCGGACCTGTTGTTGAGAGCGCAAAGGGTAGAGTGATACGGGATAGGAGTGGGGGAGAGGGCGCGCCTGCGCGCTGAGCAGTTGCGGACGCACGGCGGACGCTACATGTGAGTTAAAGAAATGATCTGCATTTAAAATTGATATTGCGCAATAGTCTTATATACTCACAGCCACATGTAAACGTCTATGCCCGGTTTATATGTTCATACTTGTCAACTTTGTTGAACAAGAACAAGACATTACGCAAATATAAGACAGGAAATTAGTACGCAAGCGATATTTACAGTGTTCCTTTATCCAAAAAATTACGGATGCTTGGTTTTTCGATAGCAAATGATATTCTACATCTACTGCGGAAAACCGCCGCCTCCTGGCGGCATATGAAAAATCACGCGGCAACAGCAACGAAAGGTTCCACTAGCTAGGTTACACGTTCTGCTTGGAACGCACGTGGAGCCCGCCCACGCGGCTCTATAAACCTTCTAGTTGGCCGCCTCCATTCACGCGCGTCTCCGCCGTACTGCAACGCTGGCATCGAGGAACCCGGCCTGTAGCAGTGGAACGCGGTAAATTCAAATCGCCTTGCGCAAACCTCTAGTGTGTTTACCTTGGAATGAGCGTAACGGTACAGGAACAGCATGAGAGGTGAGCGAGAAAGCAAAGGGGGGCATTTCCTTAGCAAATGTCTACAAAGAATATCGTCTTTTGACGACATTGGCAACGAAAGGAGCAGATACGCGGCCAATTTTAAATGCAGAGCATTTCTTTAACTCACGATGTCACCCGTTCTAGTTGTCCATCGTAGTCCGCACCCCTCCCCCTACACTATATAAAAAAATAATAATACCGCCTGGTTTCGATCCCACGACCCTGCGGGCGGAACGCAAGGTACATGGCGCTCTACCCACTGCGCCACAAAGCCGACACAGAACGGAGGGCTACGAACGCGCCTTATATCCTTGACTCATTCAAACTACGTCAAGAAGCTGCTGATACAACGCATTCACTACCTGTGGGCGGAACGCGAGATACATGGTGCTCTTCCCACTGCGCCACAATAATCATACCCACCTGCTAATAAATGATGTCATACCCACTTGCTAATAAATGATGTCACGTGACCACGTAATTACGTCTCCTCATCTAATTACAATACAACGACCAACAGCAACAAGTGCAACAACATTAACGTAACGCAAACTACTTAACGTCGTGCGCCCCCGGAAATGCTCTGCATTTGATCGTGCCCCTCGCGAGGGGGATGTTTAGTTTCCTGCCGCAGCAAGAACCAGGCGGCCTCCTGCGCAGTTTTTGGCGCACACCCACTTGGGGGATTGGCCAGGATTTTTCTTTGAAGAAACCTCCAATAAACAAATTTAACGAAGGCTAACGTGTTAGGGCCGGTAGGGGAAACCACGGTGTGGTGCCCGAAACCCTGTTTATTATCTAGCGTCAAAGCGAGGTAACTTGACATTCCATGTGACTACAGCAATTAAAGGCAATTTCAAAGCAGTGCTAGGAGGGGCGTGTAAATTTCACGGGTGGGTATTTCACACCAACTAGGACTGAGTAAGACGAAAAGCAAAAGAACGGAGCATTCCGGTAAACAAGGCGCTATTCACAGCATATAGCGTGCGGATCGTATCCATTCTTGGCCGATTTTCGCACGAACCGGTATTGGTCTTGTGAGTGTGCGTGTATGGATTTGGGAAGCGCAGCTATTTTTTGCTGTGATTTCCGACAGGATTAGAGTGCTGCAAAACATTCGTGGAACGCAAATCTTTTCACAGTAGTATTAAAGTTCGGAGGTCGGGTCAAAAACAGTAAATACTGGAGTCGGTTAGCCTCGGAACGGACTTGGAGTGGTTTCGCAGAATACAAATGTTATATAAACCAAAATATCTTCGCCTCCGAAACTATTTCACTTTCTTCAGGCGGAGGTGTGCTCGCTACATTGTAACGACAAAAGTTTTTTCTTGATTTCCTTCTCGTGTTAACGACGTCTTTGGCACATGCAGCCACCTGACCGGGGCCATGGAGTGCGTGAACAGCTTCACCCAGCGCTGCTTCAACGAGAAGCAGCGCGAGATCTACAAACGGCTCACCAGTGGCGCTGCCCAGCTCATCGAGGACTTCTGCCGCGAAGGGTCTCGCTTCAGGCAGAGTGAGTGCGCTCACGCATGCGCACCTGGGCGCTTCGGTTCGCGGGCTATTTTACATGCGGGCAGGCATTCCCGCCGAACGCATTATTCTACTCTATTCATGGCTTGCCTCAGAGCTGGCTGGGCTGCTTCTCTGTCGGGTGTATGAAGTATGTTTGATTAGGTGTCTTGTCGTCTAATTAGAAGAGCATATCAAGGAGTGAAGAGCGCGAACAAAGATCATTAACAGATGCACGAACACGGACAGTGTAATAAGTGTACGTTTGGGTGCTCTCGAGAATGTCTTATGCCTACAAGATTCACCTTGAAAAGCGTTAAGGTGCAACTGTTGAATGGTACTCGACGTCATGTGCAACAAATCAGGTATTCACGACTATTCCTTGGCTAAGACGGGGTGAAGGGCATAACTGCAAGGGTTTGTACAGTCATTTTAGCGACCGGAAGCAGCAAGTGGCGGCTGTCTGCTTTTTTCATTTTTTTTACAAAACTATGGGCTACCTTGCAGAGAAGGGCGAACAGGGCCAGTTGTGATAATCCGATTTGCTAGGCAGCTATGCAAATTTATAAACCGGCGTAAGCGAATAAGCTGCTTAAGCTACTCCAGGCTCGGCTAGTTTTCTACGGAGTATTCAAGAGGTCAGCGCTACCGCTTTAAAGTTAACGAATGTCAGGGATGAGAACAAAAACACATGCAAAATTATCAGAGCCCCCTCCAATATCAAAAAAAGTACCTTAAAATAAAATCTCCGATGTCCGAAGGACTGACAATTACTGTGGCTCAGCAGCATTGTTCATATTTTTAACTGAGAAACAATGAAGCTTGACTGAAAAGCTTTTGAGAAAGGTGCAGCCATTTTCAGCATACACCAAAATGCGTGCTTAACTGAGCAACAATAGCCGTCAGACTACGCCAAACACGATAGTTAAGTTTTTATCAGCCAACCCCCTTACAAGAACAATCATGATCCGTCGTGGTGGTCGGAAAATGTAGAAATACGGTAGAATACCCCTTTCTATAGCGTGTATTTACCTACTGTCCAGATGAAATTTATTTATTTATTTATTTATTTATTTATTTATTTATTTATTTATTTATTTATTTATTTATTTATTTATTTATAAAATATTGCAGGCCAATAATAGCCCAAGCAAGAGTGAGGGTGGTACAAGACAAAGCAGTATGACCAAAAAGGGAAAGAATAGCAGAGGTGGCACAAAATAATAGGTAAAAAATGCGACATATTATGGTACAAGATGAAAGTCACACATCACAAAAATTTTCAATACACCTTAACACGCTTCCAGACTCAAATGTGATGTGGTAGTTTATTCCAATCTGCTATTGTGCGAGGAAAGAAAGTGTATTTGAAATTGTTAGTTCGGGCAACGATAGGAGTGAAGTTCTGGGAATCATACCGTCTTGTTGGACGCGAAGATAACGGAGAAAAGGATGTTTAATAGCTCTAGTATACTTTTTTTTGGTGGATATACAGAAAAGAAATTTTAGTCTTGCTGTTTCCCTTCAAGATTCTAAAGTTTGAATTTTGTTATCATTCATTAGTTCAGTTGTGGAATCGGACAAGCGAAAGCGGGTGAAAATAAAACAGACGGCTAATCGTTCGATTTTCTCTAGATTGTTAATCTTTTTTAGTATGCGGATCCCACACCTTGCATGCATATTCCAGCTAGACCGGATTATTGTATTGTATGCGAGGAGTTTAGTACTGGGGCGAGAACTTTGGAGTTTATGCCTTAGCATGCCTAGTGTCCTACATGCGGATCTTTTTAATGTCGGAGGGCCAAGTTTGTTTGCTAGTGATTGTTACGCCAAGATATGTAAAACTGTCTGTTAGTAAAATATGGGTTCCTTTTATAATGTACGGGTAGATAAACGGTTGTTTCCTGTTATTGATGTGCATAAACACAGTTTTATCAGGGTTTATATTCATGCCCCGGCGGTCACACCACGTAGTGATCGCATCGACAGATTGGTCCAACATTATCGGGTCATTTAAGGAGTTAATTGAACGGTATAAAATGCAACCATCAGCAAATAAACGGACTTGTATAGCTTGTTTAGCACATGTTGTAATATCATTAATATAAATAAAAAAGTAAAGGCCCAAGGACACTTCCCTGGAGAACATCGGAGTTAACAGGGAGAGGTTTGGAATAAACACCATTTCAACAAACTGCGTACGTGAGGTTAAGTACGGTGAAACCCATTTACCAATTTTACAGGAAAAGCTGATCAAATTAATCTTGTGAGGAAAATAACATCGGTTTCGAGGAAACCGATAACATCGGTAACAAGGAAAATAACATCGGTTTCGCCTGATTTATCAAGAACTGAGAAAAATGAATCGACAAAAGAAATTAATTGGGTAGTTGTAAAAAGGCCTTTACGAAAGCTTGGTTGGAAGGGCAACAGAACATTTCGGCGGCCTAAAAAATGATCATGTAATTTTATATGATGTGTTCCAGCAGTTTGCAATACGTGCTTGTAAGGGATATTGGACTGTAGTTGGTTGTGAGGAGAGTATTTCCTTTTTTAAGTACTGGGATCACTCGAGCGTTGGGCCAGTCTGAGGGTACAATGCCTTGTGATAAGGATAAGCGAAATATTATAACAAGAAAGGGAGAAAGCGATTCAGCTTAGCGGCGTAACAATATATTTTGTATGTTGTCCGGACCACAAAGATTTTTTTTAATGTTTAGAAGCATAAAAAGAGGCCCTCGAATGTTATGAAGTCATGATCGATTTCTGCGCAGTTGGTATTGGCATTATCGTACACGGATGGGTTTGAAAAAACGGAGTGTAAGTACTGGTTGAACTCTGTCGCTATTTCTTTCTCATATCAAATCATTTGATCGCCGAGCAAAATGCCGTCTGCATTTTTATTAGTCTTTATGTGGCGCCAAAACTTAGCTGGATCGCTCTTAAGGAATTGCGGTAATTTTACTCAATAAAAAATGTGCTTCCTAGACCGTATATTTTTCTGAAAGGGATCCTTTTAATTTTTAAAACAAGAAACCTTGTGACTTCTCTTTCTTATGCGCTTAACTTTCCGCGATATATGTGTAATCTCTCTTGTTATCCAGGGACTTTCGGAGGGTTGCTTCTTAGTTTTGTTCGGGATGAAAGTTTCGAGGCAATAATAGCAGAGTGACCGGAAAGTATTCCAGAGGCAGTTACATCAACACCTGTAAAGCGAAAAAGGATAAATCAAGGTAATCGAGAATTGACTCATCCTTTGCTCTACAAAAATTTTTAAGCAGTCTTTGTTTCACAGGCATTTTTTAGATTGACTGACTATACGACATGTAAAAAGAACCAGCTTGTGGTCAGACAGACTATCATCAACAGATATATGTACATCAGAAAGGCATTTGCTATGGAACACAAGGTCAAGAATCGATGCTGTCTGCTCCTGTATGCGTATTGCCACGCTCACTGCTTGATCCATATCACACGCTAACATCACATCAAAGACAATCTGATGACTTGAAGATGAGGAGCTTAATTTGGACCAATTAATGTTGGGTAGATTAAAACCCCAGCATTTACAGAAAAGTTGTAGAGTTTACTCAGGAATTCACCATCAGAAAAATGTCGCCCACCGGACGTCTACTCTTGATCCCAAGGTAGTAGAATGTGTAGAGGACTACTCAAAAATTTTAGTCCTTGGATTCTCTAAAAACCAAGAAAGAAGAATAATTTCACTGAGTTAGTGCTGCCATGATGAAAACAATCAACAAAATTGAATTCTACGCTGCTGTATATTCACTTCACATCTAATTTCACTCAACGCAAGAGGGTTCGAATAGACGAGATCACAAGGAATTATTTAACCTTAGCGGGAGCATTGTGTGCTTTCCAACAATCTTTGATTTCTGCACCGTCAGAAATGCATCAGTCGTTCAGGCGAGATGCGAGCACGTCACAGCAAAAACAATCAACAGCTTTTCTGGCATTCCTTCGCTCCCGAACCAAAACAGATTGACTGCAATCGCGTATCCATCGTGAATGAATGCACACGCTCGAAAAGCTGTCCATTATATTGGCGTGTGCGTAAAGTGCGGGACGAGATTTCATGCTGCTTTTAAATCGTCTCTTATAGAAAATGGCATGGTCTTGACAATTTCAATCGACCACCTCTAAAAGTGCCCGCGCGTTAGAGCTGTCATCTCGGTGGCGAAAAGGCTATCATCCAATCTGTCGACAGCTGTCATTTGCCATTCGCCTTCCAGTTGACTGGCGCCTTTAGGGTGACAGTGGCTGTGAGGCGTCAAATCTATTGTGACAGACACACGATATTTTCAAGGCAGGCTGTTTGTCCCTTTAACCGCTTCAACGCTTCTGGGTCTGTGCTTTTGTGGTGTCTCGTTGCTGCTAGTTCTTCTTGTTTAACAGCTCCGATACATCTTGCGGGAGCGTGTGCCGCTAAGACGGTATTTATTTTGCGCTGTTTTTTGCGCAGCTTGACACCGAGGGCCGTAGTTCAGACATAACTAGTAAATAATAACCTGCAGACGCAACGTACTTACCAAAGCTTCCAATGGTGCAGGGATTTCATTGAGGCGAAATGCCCGGAAGAAGGTCGTCGCAAAGAGGTGTGAATAAAAGGACGATGCCAAAGGAGATTACTGAATGAAATGTTCCCGGGGCACACTGCTCCCGTGCGACTGCTCCCCAGATAAATGGGTACCAGGATTGGATTGACGAGGTTAAATACAGTGGTTTGGGGACGCTGCAGGAGTATAGTCACTAATACCTCAGCCACAAGAGAAAACAAAATGACCGACCTTAATGCTTATTCTGGCCTGGGAGAAACACGCACATTATGCATGAATTACGATCGAGACATGGCATGTAACCTTGCTGACCTGCGTACGTATACTGTTTGCAGTTGATTCTGCAAGACTTCTAGCCGCAAACAAAGATGTCTGCATTACTTTATCGCGTTCCCATCATAACCTGCCTGCCGGTCCTTACACAGTGGTCTTTTGGTTTTCTCGTTCTCGTATGAGCAGCGTACCTGAAGCACTCCAAGTGCTACAAGCAGCTCCAGGACGACTACAGCCAGTGCGCCTCGGTCTACATGGCTCAGCGGGCAGAGCTGCAGGGACATGTGCTCAGCGACCAGGAGAAGATACGACACTCATGCTGGTACTAATATACGCTCGTGCACCTCTGGAACACATGCTCTAGAAACCACCTTTGTTCATTCAGCTCTGATGTACCTCTCTTCAAATAGTCTACCTAGATGCAAAATGTTAGTCATGTCTTTACCAGAACAAAACGAGCATACGCGAGAACATGGTGTTATGGTAAAAAACGTTACGTTACATTCATGCCACTGCCATTCGGATCGCCACACGTGTGTGTGTGTGTGTGTGTGGGGGGGGGGGGGGGGGGACCAATAATAAATTAATGTAGAGTGGGGGTACTTCTTTAGAGTGCAGTTTGACATGAAGGCAAATGTCTGAAAAGGATATCTTCAAAAGTCGTTATCTACTAATCCTTAGTCGGACCATTACAGCTTTGTCCTCACGCGACTACCAACGAAAATAATTGGAACAAATGCCGGGTGTAATCGGGAGAGAATCGCAACCGAAGCCATGTTTCATGCGTGATGCAACCTTCACCCGTAACCCTGTGCTTGTAGAGCCACTGATGTGCCTGCAGAAGGGCCTGCCAAACACGGTTCGGGCCTGAACTGTTCCGCGTCTCGTCTCTGTCGCAGCCAAATGGACGGCTACAAGCAGTGCGCCAAGGCGGCCGTGCTGCTCCGCTGTGACGTGGAGGCGGCCGAACTCGCAGAGGACATGATCGTCAAGGCCGGCGGTTACAGCGTGTCGACGCATTGCTACGGATACCGCTACAATGAACCCAGCTGCAGCGGCTGTTCCGCAAGAGCTGCGGCCCTGGCCCTGCCCACTACTCTGGCTCTCGCCTACTGGCTGCTGCAGTTCTCGAAAAGGCACTAGCCACTCGTCGTTCGCCCCGGCCGTGTTTCCTGCGGACAGAAGCGAAAAGGCGCTGTTGCGGTGTTTCGTATATCTGACCGCAGTGATGAGAAGAGGACGGAGACTGGAGGGAACTGCGGGGACGGTGGCACTGACTGACTCAGCGGCTGCTGTCGGGACGTTCTAGCGCGAAAAGCAAGTTGATCTTGCGTCCTCATAGCCGCCTAGTGCTTATTTCATGACAAAGCAGCCTCGTTGCGACGACGTCGCAGTGTTAAGCCAGGGGCGGTATCATGTTTGTCCGTTTTGAAAACGTCCGTTTTGCGACCGTTTTATTGTGACGTACTTCCTTTTGTAGGCGGGCTTTGGGTTGATTTTTCCGCAGCTGCTCTTGTAAACACATTTTAAACGACTAAACCTATTTTAAACTACCTTTTATGTGTTTATTGTTCCGTCAGCGGACCAACAACAAGGCGACTAAAAATCGTCTGCTCCGAGAAGCCGCGGCTCTCCGCCGTGCTTGCATGGCGTCACATCCAGGAGTTCGCTTTTATCCAATCAGGGCTTGCTCAAAACGAGCACTTTTGAAGCGGACACAAAACGGACAAAACACGAGAATACCACCCCAGGGGTGGTATATTCTCGAGTTTTGTCCCTTTTGCGTCCCTTTCAGAAATGTCCCTTTTGGCGAGTCCTGATTGGCTAAAAACAAACTACCGGAAGTGACGTAACGCAAGCGCGGCAAACCTACTGTTAACGTTCACTGCTTAACCGGAAGTACGTCACAATGAAAGGGACTCAAAAGGGACGTTTTCAAAAGGGACAGTTACGAGAATACCGCCCCAGGTCAAACCTTGAATCACTGACGCAATTATGTGCATCACTGCGGAGGGATGGCGACTTTCGTACGATCACTGGCTTTTAGATATTTGGTCATGGGGAAAGCAAGGGTTCCGTTTGCTTGCGACATCGATTGATGGACACACCTCTGTGATGATGATAACACAACAGTTCATCAACACCGCGCTGCGGCGTCACCATAGTAATGATAACTTTATTGCCCGATCGTAAAAAGTACGAATTGCCTCCCCAGTGTAAAAATCACGGGTACGTTCGTAGTTATTATTCGCTCATGTATATCATTGTCTTGTTCCACATTACAAGGCCGGGCAACAAATTTGAGAAGCAAACAATTCAAAATTGCTTATATTTGACTTGCGTGCGCCGGGCAGTCTGTGTATATGTCCTAATGTGTTTTCAAGATAAAACCTAGTCGTGCACTTACAACATTCATAGGATTAGGGCGTGTTGAGTGATCCGTAGGTGAAACCGACCCATGTGCTAGCTTTGGCTGCATGGCTACAACATTGGCGCGGCTGTCTTGTTGCCCTACCATTAACGAACAATGGCTGCCGTTGCTACATCCGCTTGGCTGTGCTGCTGTGATGCTAGCATTAGTGCGCATTTTTTTTAATGCGAAAGCATGGTTCATTTGAGCTACAAAGCCGGCGTTGGCGTTGTCTGTAGCAGCGAAGCGGCCTACACGTTATGTGGCTCATCCAGCACGCGCCACTGAACGTCAAAGCGGCTGTGGCTTATTCATAAAAACACAAAGGAAAGCACAGCAACGCAGGCGTTTTGCCTTGTGCAAAAGAGAAGGGGAGACCTCATCTCCTGAGGATTAGTGGTCACGGGCGAGCCAAGGCGCTCTGCGCGGCTCACCGCCGCTTTCACTGTCGACGCTGCGGCCTTTTCTACTTGCGCGTCCACAACACCGGCATATATGCTCGGCACCTCGTCATGGCGAGAGCGTTCGATTGGACAATAATGACTTCGCAGTCACAATTCATAGAAGCGCTCGGACTTTCACAACGATGTTTCACATTTGTAGAATATATGCTTTTTCACCTACACTTCACATTTATGAAGGAGAAATAGAGCGCAGAGGGTACAGCACGTGCCTTTTACGATAACCGTCGAGAGGTATAATTGCGTTGTTTATGTCGAGAAGCATTCCGCGGCAATAAAAGTTTACCCCACAGTCCTTATGGACACTAAAGGCTGAATGAAATTTTGTTTTAACTGAAACATCATACGTTTCGCAGCTCTCTCGGCTTTTGTTCGACCAGCAGCGATGCGTTATTTGCTGAGAAAGCTGCCATTTCTCTCACCCTCTTCCCTTTCATTTTTTCGAGACGTAGTCATTGCTCCGCTAACTACGAGCGAAACAAGTACCGGCAGCACCGGTGCGGTATAGAGTGTAGACTCTGGCAACGGTAGTCTATACGTCTGCAAGCCATGGCCGATTATAGTGAACTAGAATACATGGGTATTCTAGTTCCCTATAGCCGATGTTTCTGTGGCCGAGATGTCTGGCTTGGACTTTATAATTTGTTCCCGACGGAACGAGAAATGTTTTTTTTTTTTTACATATCAGTGATGCCCGTGGCAACAACATCGCATCAACCGCTACCCAAGGCCACACACCTGCGACGTGATACGTGACGAGCACGGATTCCTGGACGAGTCGGTAATGCATTGCTGAAAAATTCGTAGCGCAAACGGACAAGAAAGGAGAGACACCACGGAGCGCAACTTTCAAGAAGTTTTTTTTTTTTTTTGAAAGACACATCCAAATACATCCACAGTTTTCGCCCTCTCACCGCCATTGCCCACGTGTTGCAGCCATGCGAAGAAATGCGGACTCCTTATCTGTTACAGTTAACGACGGTATGCTCACACAAGTCGACCCCGTAATCAACCATAATTTCCCGTACAGACTGCTCGTTATGTGTCGCTCGGACAACGCATGACTCGAACAGTACTGCACGCAGCCGCAGTCCTGTCAGAGGACAGGCATATGACTATCCCGGTGGTCGGTGGTTGCTCACGTTTCGTCTGTGTTCTATTAAGCGGTCGTTAAGAAATCGACCGGTCTGCCCGATATATTGCTTTCCGCACGTCAGCGGAACTTCGTATACCACCCCTACCGGGCATTCTACAAAAGGCGTCCAATGCTGTTTTAAGTGCAGAGCACTTTATGGGCTCGCCTTGTCGTCTTAGCTCGCTAACGGTCAATGCTACTGTCCAAATCAGGCGGCGCAGCAAGATAACGGACCCAAGTAGAGCCATCTGTACCGGGGTCAGGGAGTCACGCTGAGGCTTCGAAAACCACGCGGTTTAAATAGTCATAACGGTTCAAACCCCGTGAACCGCTGGCACTTGCCATACTTCCCCCCGTTATTTAGCGCAAAGAAAACTGCAGGTACATTTCAGGAGTGGACGGCTCACGGCTTGATGTCGCGGGGCCTGTGCTGCTGGTGAGTGCGCTGTGTCTTGGCGTTCGGTAGGTCTGGTCTCGTTTGTGCTTCAAATTTTGTCGTTGATGGTGGATTGTGACCGTGGTGCTTGAATGGCGATGACGAAACTGAGATCTGGAACGGTGGTTGTCCGGTGCTTGCGAAGCAGAAGATGATTAGCCGTCTGTTTTGCGGGCAGCCAGTCGGCGGCGGTAGGCTTGTTGGGTCGGCTTCGGCTTTAAGTTTCTCGGGGCACTCAGTCCAGGTGCTGGGATGAGAGCATTTGCAGTTGCGGCAGGTGGCGTAGCAGTCATGCTCTTGGCCGGCCGGAGCTTGGTAAGGTCTTGGAAGCAAGTCTGGCATAGCTCCGTAGAAGGGGGCAAAGTGCACACGTCCTTGCGGTGACCTATCTTATGGCACCATTGGCAGAATTGAGCTTTCGGGCGTTCTGCTGGCATCGGTATTTGACCTGATGATAGTACAGGACGTAGCGGGGGACCAACGATCCTTCGAAAGTGATGAGGGCTGTTTCCGTGCTGCCCATCATGCGAACCTTGATGATTGGAGCCTCAGTGGAGATGAGATGGGACAGTAGTTCATGTGGGGAGGTTCCAGCTGGGACACCGTGAATGACACCCCGGCAGGAGTCTGTGGGAGGCGCTTCGTACGTTGATACAGGGACTTCCGTTGAGGCAAGGAGAAAGCGGCGAATGGCTAGGAGCTTCTGTTGAGCTGATGGGCGGAAGGTTTGGCGGTGATCAAATTCTGCTGTGGTCTTGGCTGAAGAATTGAATCGGTAATTTCACTTGGGGTAAGGCGGGCGGTGGCCGCAAAGGCTTGCATGAGTTCAGTGGGTTTGATTTCGCAATTGGGTTGCCCTAAGGGCAGATTACAATTGTTGCGAGGTCTTCGCTGCGTCGACGGGAATGGTATACGGTTTGCCAGCGGGAATCCGTCTCGGACGACATGGCTGGTTGTTGTGGGAGGGCTGGGTGAGCAACGCAGGGCACGCTACCGTTGCCACGGCGCTCGGGTTCGCCGAAGCGCCAGTTACGCCTAGCTGGCCGTGCCGGCATGGTCGATGTTTGGGGTGAGGTTCATAAAAAACTGGGACTCACCGGAGGTTGAAACTTGGACTGGAGGACCCCTGCGTGTTCCGTCGTCGGTGGTCGTTCTTGTACAGCTGCTGAGAGGTGCAGTGACGGTTGTAGAAGGAAAGAACGCCAGAGCTCAGCGGAGGTGCGAATGTGGGAGTTCAAAGAAGCACGGGCCCTCTGGCGGGAGGTTTTCACGTGGGCGTCAAACAGCCGAGTGAGACCTGTCTGGTGTCTTCACTGGTCGAGCGTATTGGGGTGTGTGTTACACAGACAGCAAGATGCCTAAGGCACTGGACGGAAACAGACAGACCCACATTTGTTCGTTAGGATAAAGCTCAAGTCCTTCCAAGTTTCATTCAGCTAAATGGCTAGGAAGTCTGCTCAATCACTTGATTGGTTGATTATGACCTTTAACGCACCGACGCTACACAGGCGATGAGGCGTGCTGTAGTGGCCAATTTTACCGTTTTACGTTGCCCTACTTTACGAGCGTTCCAAGCGGAACGTGGAATCCATTCATTGGAACCTTTCGTTGCTATTGCCATTTAATTTTTTTTTAATGCCGCCAGGTAGCGGGGGCAACAACAGGCGACGGGTTTCTGCAGCTGATGTAGTCTTTTATTTGCCATCGCAAAAACCAAGTATCCGTGGATTTTTTCATAAAGGAACACTGCAGATATCACTCATGTATTGATTTTCTGCCTTATATTAGCTAATGTCTTGTTCTTGTTCAACAATGTTGACAAGTATGAACATTAACACCGGTCTGAGACGTTTAGATTTGGCTGTGGGCATTTAAGACTATTGCGCAGTTTCTGTTTCGCTTTGGCCGGGTGGCTTAGTCGAGTCACAGACAGACAGACAGACAGACCAAAATTTCTGCGTGAAAGTAGCTCAAGAAAGATTATCGTCATTAAAAACATAGGTTAGGGAGCTTGTTGAGGAGGAGGATTAGGAAGAGGAGGAGGAGGTTGGTCGGTGCCAGCAGAGGGTGTTAGCGAGTTTTCGCTGGTGCCTTGCTCCCACCTCGTCATTGTGCTGTAAACCGCCGCAGCTACCTTCAGGGGACCCCTTTTGTGATGCGGCCGCAGTGTGCGTTTCGGCTATTGGAAGTCGTCACCCAGTGCATAGCCTTCGTTTAGAAGCCGACGGCTTTTTTCGATTTTATTATTCGGAATATCTACACACGCTTCCTGTTCTTAACGATCAGAAGCTTTCAGAGCTGCGGCCACCTAGGTCGCTACGAGGCGGAGGAATGGGCCGAAGTAAGGTACCCTAACACCCAGAGGATAAGACTCCCACTTGAAGCACAGCGGAAGAACCGACAGAGAAGTCACTTGGTCTTATAAACTCGGTGGTGACGACTGAGTGCGTGCCCGGCAGGAACTACTAGATAGCAGAACCCAGCAAGGTACCAATCTTACTGAGGGGCACGAGGCTACACACCGTCAACTTCGATCACGGGTCGATTATATTTGCCGATGTTGAAGTCGGGTATTGCAGCCGTCAGACCAGTGGCGTGCGCAGGAGTTCATTCCAGAGGCGGGGATGGGCCGATGAACAGGAGAGGGAGAACAAAAAGTGAGGCAGGCACGAAAACAATAAAAAATAAGACCGGCGAAAAACCATAGAAATAATAAAAAAACAAGAACCAAGGAATATATTACTAATTTAGAGTAAAGAAATTCAAGATTCCGTTACTGTACTCTACGTCAGCTACCGATTTCCTTGATCGTTTTTTGTTTCTCTTCAAGGGCATTGAAAAGTAACTGACGGTCGTGTTGAGAGCAGAGTCGAAACCGCGTGAAGCGTGGAACGCAGCTTGAAACAGAAAAATATAATTATCAGTGCTCTTCCTCTGATGATGGGCGGATTTGGAGAAATCCTCCTTTCCCCCTCTCCCAAGCTCTAAAATTTTGGAAGGGGACACGGCCCTCTTTCGATGTTAAGCGGGATGAAAAGGGAACGGTTGGGAACAACACGCGCAAAATAATACCAACCACGAGGACCCGCAGGGAAGCACACGCACACGCAAAAAATCCCATCAGCCTTTCTACTCTGTAAAGGGCGAGCAGCGAAGGACGACTCTGTCATTAAGCTGACTTTCATGTACCATATCACAAGTAAATGCAAGCCGGCTTAATGATAGAGTCGTCGTATAGCGGCCACTTTCGGTGTAATATTTTTCCATGACACCTACATTAGATGGAGAGCTACTTAGCATTCGCGAGAAACCGAAGCGGAAAATTTTTTCGTGTCGACGCGACGCGTATACGGATGGTCCTCGAACACCGCCGGATGGTAGCAGTATGCAGCTTCGCCGTAAAATTTGAGGGCATCCAAGCTGTTATGGATTGTGTATGCAAAAGCATGCATGTCCAGTTGAATGCCTGAGACCCATTGCTTCTGCCCCGTGTTGTCGAAGGGCTTCGTAAACCTGCCGCTTGAGGTGCTTCGCCTCGCCATCCGCCTTAGCGCTTTCGAATGGCTTCCATCTGTCTCCTACGCGTTGCACGACTGCTCGTTCCTGCCGCCGTGTTATTGGAGAGTGGGTGGCGGTGGTGGGTTTCGCTCCCTGTCTGTTCACTGGTCTGGCTGCGTTCTTCCGCTCCCTGACTTCATCTGCGGTGTACTGGTATGGACGGTCACCTCTTGCTACTGCCATGTTTAAGCTCGCGCTGCGGAGAGCTTCGCGCTATGGAACGTTTCCCAAGGAGCCGTTTCACGGCTTCCAGCGCCGACAGCGGCTTTTTCGATCATGGGCATACTGTCTGAATAATATCTAGTTGTGCGAGATGACTTGGAAAGTATTGTTTTGCACTGTTCCGAAAAGCTAGTAAGGTAGGTTTGAAAAGGGGAACTTACGAGAAAACGGCCTTGGGGTGTTTGTGACAGATGTCTGATAAGCCCGTTTAGGA
Organism: Haemaphysalis longicornis; assembly: GCF_048455015.1. Lineage (NCBI taxonomy): Eukaryota > Metazoa > Arthropoda > Arachnida > Ixodida > Ixodidae > Haemaphysalis > Haemaphysalis longicornis. The sequence goes on from NW_027526204.1 coordinate 136,773,182, forward strand.
ACGGTGCTTGAAGCGTCTTCGAAGGATTGGATTTGAGTGTCCAAGTGTTCTTGGTGCATTTGCACATATGTGCGTAAAATGTGGTGCCTTTGAGATTAAACGTGAAATTAACGTTCAGGTATTTAGATAAAGATGACCTTGGCGCAAGGACGCTGCAGCCACTCAGGACCTTACACGAGTGAGAAGTTCCAAGGTCCAATACTTATTTTTTATTTGTTTTTCTGAGTTAATAACATTTATTTTATCGTTCTACGATATATTTGAAAATTTACTACAGTGAAAATTTAAGTGACTATATAACTCAAAATGAAAAATGTTTGCCTTAAAATATTCGCTTTTATAATGAGGAATGCGATTAAACGAGACTCGATGAAGAACTGTCCGCAATTGTATGAAAGGCCAGTGAGAGAGAAAATATTCTGCGAAACGCGCCTGCTTTTAGAAGGCTTTCCATGAAACTGCGCTGGGTAGAATTCCTGGAAAGCCCATTAGCCTGCACTAACACAAACATCCTTGCCTTCCTCTGTGCGCTTCATCAAATGCCACCAAAGTTAACCGGTGGCTTGGATGTTCCCCTTCAAACATTTAATAAGCCTTGAAGTTATTGCATAAAACGGAGCATAAACACAAAGCTGGTGCGTCAGAATCCTTTCCCTTCTAAGTTACATGTTTTCGTCGAGGAGGCACCGCGTGTCGAAATAGGCATCAGGTCCTGCTCGGCGTGTCGCGGGCACCTGAGGCTCTCGCGTGACAGCGAGGCAGCTCAACGACCAAGCGGCGAATGGGAATTGACCTGCCGTCTATTCGCCACGTCTATCGCGGACGATTGGTCACGTAATGCTCTGCATTAATACAGGGTGAGCAGCGAAAGCTTGCGGATTTATGGCGCTGAACTATGTAGAGAGAAATCAGCACGCGTTTATGATGAGGCCTTGCTTTCTCCTACAACGCATTCTTCTCGCGTCAAGGCTACACAACAAAGGAAGAATACAAGCGGCGACACGCATGCACATGCAGGCCAAAGCGAATTTTAAATTGGTCTATAATTATTCAAGAATAGTTCATATACTGCCTGAGGAAATGAACTCTTAGCACCAAAGCATCGTAGAGATGTAGGTTGCTAGAGCTTAGCATCCGCATTCCATTTGTTTCGGATCGTTGTTGCCGAAATAAGAGCGACATTCAAAGAAAAGCAAAGGATGTGGTAACGAAGAAAACAACTCAGCTGCGACCCTAAGGGATTCCAATACGAAGCGAACACTATTCTAGCGGCGCTAGCCCTGACGACAGTCTATGCTGGTATCGTGTCACGCTCTCTCTGGAGGGTCCTTGAACCAAGGCGTTCTCCGAGGCCGCCGGGCTTTTCGGCGCTTCGATTTTCGGAAGATTACGCAACAGTTACTGAACCAAGATGTCTACCGCTATGCGCGTAGAAGTGGATGGCGTGGAAATTTCGCCGGATCAATTCACTCGATAGCACGGTTGGAAAACCGCGGGCGAGAAATTCAAGCAAAGCGGCGCGGTGGACCCAAGCCTAACGCGTAGAACCCAAGCGAGCCAAGGTGGCGCCAAGGCCATGACTGACGTCAGCAGTCAGGCCGCTGACCTCGGTGGCGCCACCCGCAACGATCTGCGTCAGAGGACGCAGAAACGAATCAACAAGGGCAAGCTGTTGAAGGGCGCGAGGCTGCCAGACCTGCCGCGCGACGACACGAAGATAATAATGCGGCCACGCGGCGGACTCCGAGTGAGCGAAGTATCCCGGCCCGAAGTTAGCCGAGCCATCACGACGGCAGCGCAGGTCAGCGCTATTGAAGCAAGAGACGATGTCATCTGCCTGAACAACCAGCCGAACATTATAATCATGAGCACGCCGGTGAGTGAACGAGCGGACAAGTACGCGGCCGTGGAGTGCATCGACATACGTGGCACGTCCCTCGCGGTGAGCACCTATGAGTCCGCCCCTCGAGGGACCGTAAAAGGAGTGATACGCGGCGTCCCGTTGGAGGACACGGCCAAAGAAATTCAAGAATTGGTAGTGCACAAGCACAACCCGAAGGCGCTGCAAGCGAACCGAATCGGGAAGGCGATGTCCGTAGTGATCGCATTCGCGGGCCACAAGGTCCCGAAGTACGTCCGCTACGGAAACGCTCTGATGGAGTGCACCCTGTATCGGAAGCAAATCTACGTGTGTTACCAGTGCGGGCGCGTCGGCCACAGAATGGACGTGTGCCCAAATCCTCAAGACCGAATATGCCGGGGTTGCGGACTGGCCAACCCGGAAGAGGACCACGTGAGCGAGCCCAAGTGCGCGCTGTGCGGCGGCAAGCACCTGACCGCCGATCGTAAATGCAAGGCAAGATTCAAGACGCCGTAGGTGTTTCGACGCCGACGATGGGAACGGCGCCGAGCTGAGGAAGAAGACTACGGCTACAGTAAACAAGCGAAGAGGTCATGCAGGGCGACCCCAACGCAACTCCACGTCGCGGAGCCGGTCGAGAACGCCGACCCGCAGTGGCGGACGCCAAAGCCGCCGCCGCTCGCGGTCCCGCTCCTGCGGCCGAACGCCATCATCGGCCGGCCGCAGGGGTGGCGGCAACCGCCGCTGGGAAACGACCGGAAGAGATACAGGTTCGAGTGGAAGACAGAGAGCTTCACGTTCGAGGTCCAGGGCAAGCTCCAGGTCACGGGCCGGTTCGAGGTCCCGGGCCATTTCGAGAGCCGCATCCACTGGACGACGAGGGATTCTCGCCGAGAAAAAGGTGGGCTGGACGAACGGGTCTCCCGTCACTCGAGTAACGAACGACAAGGACTTCCCGCCCTTCAATCCCAACCCCCCCCCCCCTTCCCACACTAACCAGAACGTCGCGAAGCAAAGCGACGAAAGTACAGAATTCAAGAAAATAATTGAGAGGCAGAAGGCCCAAATTCAGGAGCAAAACACGAAGATCAGAGCGCTAATGAACAAAATAGATGCGCCAGCTAGCGGTAGCTCGGCAACCGGAGTAACCAAGGCGAGTGCAGCGTCGGCGGACGCCACAGAAAAGCAACGAAAGGCGCCGCGAAGGGACCCCCCTCCGCCAGCCTAGCGCGGGGTGGGGCGGCGAAGCCCACGCAAGAGGCACCGGGAACGCAAAAAGCGATGGGCGCCGAAAACCCCGTCGACCGCGAGACGGCAGCACCGGCACCGCAGATATCAAGACAACCAACACCACTGCAAGAGGACGACAAGCTGGCAGCGATACTTGAGGCCATCAATCATATAAATGTCAGGCTCGAGGGCATCGAAGCAAGACTAGGGAACGTAGAGGCAAAGGTCGAGACGCTATCAGTCAAGCATGAGAGACTGGCGGCGAAGGTCGCCAACCTAACAGTACGAAACCGTTTCGCGGCCATGAGGAAAAAGCGAATGGATAAAATCAAGGAATCGATCGCGTACAGGCGCGGTCGCATCGAAACATCTGGAGATGATGAAAAAGACAGGTAACAAGAAAACTGATCGTGGGGGGGGGGGGGGGGGGGAGGAACCACGATCATTTATCACTGGAACTGTAGAAACATACGCAACAAGGACTGTGCATTGTTACTTCATATAGAGAGTCTGGACCAGAAGCCGGACGTGGTGGCGCTGCAAGAAACTCACGGCAAACCGCGCCCGCCGGGATACGTGACGTACACGGACCCGACGGAGCGCGGCACGGCGATTCTGGTGCGGAACAACGTCACCGCAACGCAGCACGTCACCGCGCAACACGGCTGCGAGCACACGCTGGTCGAGTTTCATTCAAGAACGATCGGTAATGCAGGGAACCTGTTTGTAATGAGCGCCTATTGCAGGCCGTCACAGAGGCATTGCGATTTCGACAAGACCGTGAGGGAGGCGAAGAGGTTGGCGGGGAGCAGGCCGCTCCTGATCCTCGGCGACTTCAACGCCCCTCACCCAACGGGCGGCTACAGACGTCAATCGAAGAGAGGAAAAAGCCTAGCCATGGCCATGGAGGACAACGACTTGACCCTCCTGAATGAACCGGGCGTCGTCACCCGCAAGGGGAACAGCGCTAGCCGAGACACCACGCCGGACCGTGGCTCGCAGGGACGGCGACGGTAACCTGGCAGTGCGAAGACGTGGACTTGGGCTCCGACCACAACATCATAAGCCTAACGATCAGCGGACCAAGGTATCGGGCAACCCTGGGTAAAGCCAGAGTGACCGACTGGAACCGAATGCGCAAGCAGACGGACCTAGAGAACGAAGAGTCGTCCGAGGAATTGGAAGACTACAGCAACCAAACGTACGCAGAATGGACGCGGGTGCAGAAGAGCGCGCTTGACAAGTTCACCCAAGAGGTCGTGACGACAGCGCAAACCCCTTTCGTGGACGCCCGACTCGCACACATGTGGGCAGCGCGCCACTCCCTAACCCGGAGGTGGAAGCGCCAACGTCACAATAAGAAGCTTGTGAAACGAATCGCGGTCCTGAACAAGGAGGTCGCGGAGTACGCAAGCAAGCACTGCCGCTAAAACTGGCTGAGCATGCGCGATGGACTGCAGGGCAAGCTGTCGACGCGCAAGACCTGGTGCCTGCTGCGGCACCTGATCGACCCGCTGAGCAGCAAGACTGCGAGCAACCGTAACCTGACCAAGGTCCTCAACGCTTACGACGGAGACGGACAGCGACTGCTGAAAGACCTGGAGAAGACTTACCTCAAGACGGAAAAGGGTCAATACCCGATACCCGAAGAGAACGACGGTCCCGAGAACCCAATTCTGGAAGAGCCATTCACGATCTCGGAGCTCCTCTCAACCATAGACGATAGCAATAAGAAGAGCGCGCCGGGAACGGACGGTATTACGTACAGGCTGCTCGGGAACATGAGCAACACGGCGGTGCACGGGCTTCTGGGCCACATCAACAAGGCCTGGGAGAGCTCGCGATTGCCTGCCGAATGGAAAGAGGCCGAGGTACGTTTCATACCGAAGCCCGCAAAGCCACTGACGATAGAGAGTATGCGCCCGATCTCGCTCACGTCCAAGACGGCATACGCGCGCTACTGAAGGGGGAGAGTCTCTCCCGCGGCACTAGCCATTCTGAACAAACGAAGACCACCGGGACGAGCGATCAAGCTCGAGTGGTCCCGGCTCACTCGCAGGTGGAAGGCAACCTCCTGGCCGACCACCACGCCCGAAAAATATCAAACCGCGCCGAGGACGAGCTACCGCACCCCGCCACGTGCTACAAAGACATTGTCCAAATGTACGGAAACGAGCGATGTAGGCTGCCCGGTCCTTATCCGCAGCTGGACAGACGACAGCAGACGATCGTTCGTCGCATGCAAGCGGGGTCGCTAGCGCATCCTGTGCTCCTGAACAGGATGTACCCGGCCCAGCATGACAGCTCGTGCCCGTTCTGCAAGAAGAAGAGAGGCACTCTCGTGCACATCAAAGGGGAGTGCACACGAAACTCAAGACCCCCCACCTCAAGAACCCCCTGGAGCGATGGGAGACCATGCTGTCCAGCCCCGACCTCGCCCTCAGTACGGACTGGTGGCCAGGGGCCAGGAGCTGCTGAACACATATGGGTCCCGTGACTAGGGAACCACCCCATCTGGTGCCTGCGCGCACACACCTTCTTTAAAGGGCTCAGTAAAAGTTCATTCTCTCTCTCTCTCTCTCTCCCTCTCTCTCTCTCTGGAGCAGGTTTCTCCGCCTGCTAAAACCGGTTCCAATTATAGAAAAGTTCATTAAAGAATTAAAAAAACACTTTGGGCATTTAAATTTTGGTGTAAGACAGCTTATATTGCCCGTTGAAAAAATTCGTCCCAGCAGTTCATTGGTGTTTAGAGGTGAAGCCGACTTTAAGAAGAATGGTGTAACCTTGGCTTTTGTAAACTGGCTTTTTCACGTATACTCGGTGACAACTTAAGAACGGCACCGGAAGTTGCCGCTGTGCCTTATCACCGTAGCCGGATGTTTCTCCGCGCGGCGCAAGTAGGGCGTTACTGGGAATATTTTGAACATGGCGTGAGCCGTTCCCGTAATTTTTTGGACTTAATATGCTTATAAACGACTCCAGTGACGACAAACAAACTGCGTGAGACAAGGCAGACGATATCACACATTCATAGCAAACCCCTTTCAAAACGCGCGCGTACTGACGTCACTGGTCCGGCGCTTTGGTGGAGTGATACACTACATGAGGTGATGCCGTTCTTGAGTTGTAACCGAGTATAGTAAGTTTCACAGTGCCGCATGTCCATCTACCGAGGGAATATAATCACAGAAAACGGCTCTAACTCTTGTGTTATCAAAAGTATCCCTAAACACATTATACGACAATCAGGCGCTTAAACGACCCTACTATTACGCTGAGTTTCATTTAGTTGTCATAGTTATTTATTTCACGGTGAAGTTGTAAACGTTACGGAATGACTGTCTTCTGTGAATACATGGCTAGCTACGGAGGGACTATGGTTACAGAAAACGGCCGTAACGGTACTTACAGAAAAGCTGTAACGAAACTATCCGGAAACAAATGATATGACAATGAGCCGCTAAGACAGATCTAACGTTCCGCACCACAGCTTCGTTGCTCATCCTTTTTCACGGAGTGGAAGGGCACTGAATTTCCGCTCTACGCATTCCTCCCCGGGGAATGTGCTATGAATTCCTCGTTATACGCCTTAGATGGTGCCAAATAAATCCAGTGTCACTATAAATGCAGGGAGGGAGACACGTAGCAGGGCGCGTGACACGACTTCAAAAGCGTATTTTAGTTTCCGCTTTGCGAATGCCGCCGGGTACGAGCACATATTCGTCGACGTCCCTCCGACCCCCTTTTTTTTTGGCGACACAAACACCGGAACTTTCCCGGCGGAGGCGAAATTGATATCAAATCAAATCACTTGGGCGCAGAACACTGCAGTGCCGGGCCCAGCAGCAGAGCAGGCACGTTTGCCGCTCGCGGGGCGCTGTGCAGCCCAACTTCGCGTCGACGAGCTTTGAATGCCAATGTGTCTCGGCGCACGCAGAGCCTATTTCTTCTTACATATACTACTTTTAGTCATTCTTTATAAATATTTTCATTGTTTCTTAACACAATAAATAAAAAATCTAACTATGATTCTGCATGTGTATTGGTTTGACATTACAGCTCTTTTATGCGCAGAAAGCGGGTGTTCATCAGGTGCTGCTGATAAGCGTTTGTGGTGTACGCAGTTCCCTCTACACCTTCGTATGAAATTTTTAACCTGTATCGTTCTTTGTCTAAGTAACATCTGGTTCGAATGATTTTACTACGCGATTGTTGTACGAATTTACATGTACAGAAGACACTATAATAGCGCATAAAAGGACGACGTTGGCGAGCATCGAGATTTTGAGTCAGGTGTTTTAACCGTTATGTCTCGGGGAGATTTTTTTCTGGTCATGGCATTTATTACACTCAGAAGCAATCTAGGTAATAACACAACAACACCGTCCTTATTCCGTCTAATAGCAGTCAGCTTCTCTTGATCTGTCTTTTGTGCACTGCTGGTTGTTGTTTTTTGTTTTGTTTTTTCACTAGCGGTGTAGCGTAGCTGCACATAGCTCCACGGCTGAAACGTCTCACTCCTTGTTTTAAAGGAGCTCCCAGAACTATTAACTGACAAATCCTTCCAAACGCTTCTTTCACTTGGAAGAGAACAAGAGAGCGGTGCAACGAAGCTCGGAGATGTAAAAGGTGAATACTGAGCTTTGAGGCCAGAGACTTGACGGCAACGTGCGCTCTAGGCATAGGCTCTAACGCGCACGCGCGAGCAGATGGTCCCACACGTGCGCCCGGACCCGACGTTAATTTTGCGCTCAGCGGCAGCGGAGGCTCGCGCGTGGCGGGTGTCCGGACTCGGAGATGAGCCCGAGTACCTGAATCGAAGCAGCCGCCGAGGCTGCCGCACAAAGGCATCCCATTTCGCCGGCTCCACAACCCGCGTAAGTGGGGAATGCTCTAATTAACCGTGGCAGCGTCTCGATAATCGTTGCTTCCACTCTGCTCGATCCGTTCGGCTCTGCGAAATTCGCTGAGAAGCAGCCGCTTTGCGTGAAAATACCAAAGAAGGAAGTGGGCGGTGTAGATAACTGTGGTGCGAGGGGTGCGGGTACGAGAGCCCACAGCGTCAGAGATTTGAACCGCCCTTCATGGCGGAGTTCCCGTTCGCAATTTCGGGCGGCGCCGCGTACCGTGCGGCTGGGTTTTCCAATTACCCCTTCTCTTGGAGGAGGCTATCCATGGCGTGGAACAAGTGCATGACTAGCCGAGTCCTCAGAGGAGGAGCAAAACACAGTTAAACGCGCGTGTCCATCGATCGCGCGCATGCAAGGCGACTTCGACAAATTTTTGTTTGTCCTCCGCCCTCTCTTTTCCCGCGTTCAGTCGCGCTACTGCGTTCCACAATCAGGTTGATCCGGTCCGATCGTGCTTTTGTTGTATCTCGAAAGGGCTCAGAGAAAGGGAGGGCAGATGACGGGGGTCCTAGAAACACAATAGCGTATTCGCGCGGCAGCGGACCTCTGTGGCAAGGCTTGAAAGAATAAACTGAGTTGAGGCACAGCCATCTGTAAACTCTTCGGACGAGGACAATTGAAGGGGATAAACCACACGGGATCGTCTCCCCATCCATAATGTCATTCTATTCAGGATATGCTGGCCGCAAAAAAAAATTACCTTGTATAGTTGTACGGCCTGCTATTGTTAGCGTAAGTGAAGCGGGGTAAAGCGTTCCTTCAAAATGAAGTGCGCGAACGACACTTTATTTGCACAAATCAGAAAACGGACAGGAGCTTAATGTGGACATCGTCGACCTACCTCTGTCTGGGTGGGTGAAGGTTGGAGAAAAAGCAAATACACCAACCTAGGGCTTTTATTAAAAGCGCTACCAACATTTCGGAGCCTACTCAGTCACCCCTCATGAAGGAGCCTGATAGGCTCCGAAACATTGCGACCTCTTTTAATAAAAAGCCCTTGGTTGGTGTATTTGCCTTTTTTAAGCGTGCACGAACTGTGATCTCATCAGACACTTTGCGCGTTAAAAGTGAATCGATTGCACTTAACAAGAACCAGATTGTCAGTGTTACCGTCATGCCGTCTTAATCCTTCCGGTGCAGCATAGCGTCCAAGCTTGTCCCCTCCTGCCCCACAGTTTACAAACCGAGCCCACAGCATCCCCTTAAAATAACGCTTCAGAATTCTTTCCCGTTGGCTTGCCAAGCCCAGCGTAGCCCGCCTTCGGCGACCTCAATTGCAATAGCCATGAATACGATTGGTTATTGTTTATGACGAACATGCTCGGGAGAGCGTCGCCCACACTGGAGCACTCTGACCCGAGCGGTGCAAACGAGCGCGCTCACTTTTAAATGCAGAGCATTTCTTTAACTCACGATGTCACCCGGCGCTGTCGGCGTTGGCGTGCCTCGGCGTCCGGAACAGCCGTTTCAGGTGCGCCCTCTCCCCCACTCCTCCTCTCCCGCATCACGCTACCCTCCTCGCTCTCAACAACAGGTCCGCACCCCTCCCCCTACACTATATAAAAAAATAATAGTTACCGGCGCCTGGTTTCTATCCCACGACCTTGCGGGCGGAACGCAAGGTACATGGTGCTCTACCCACTGCGCCACAAAGCCGACACACAATGGAAGGCTACTAACGCGCCTTATATCCTTGACTCATTCAAACTACGTCAAGAAGCTGCTGATACAACGCATTCACTACCTGTGGGCGGAACGCGAGGTACATGGTGCTCTTCCCACTGCGCCAAAAAACCGACACAGGCTACGAACGCGCCTTATGTCCTTGACTCATTCAAACTACGTCAAGAAGCTGCTGATACAACGCATTCACTACCACCAACTCCCCAAACACTAAACGTTAACGCAATACACCCACCCCCTATGCGACGCATTTACTCGAGTCCCCCTCGCGGGGAGATGGGCCCTTTTCTTGGTGCAGCTCCTGAATGATGCGCAGTTCCTGATAAAAGCCGTGACTCTGAAGCTTTTTTGGGTGAAAGAATGTCCGAGGACAGAACTCCTAAGCCACCGAAACCTTCTGAGCGAAAGAGTACGAAGCTAAGAAAGAGGAGGACTCGGCTCCGTTGCTAGGCAACGCCCAGGCGTGGTGCGAATGCGAAGAGCGGCTCGCCTGGGACCAACAGAGACGTGCCCTTCTCTTCCTCGTTAGTTTTTTCCTCTTCCGCTCCGTTCGGGTGACTTCACTCGCTGCTGTCGGATGCCTGGGCGTGCGTCCGATCACTCTTGCACTAAATCCGTCATCTATTTGTACATCTCTTGCGCGCTTGTTTTCCCTTGTTTTTTAAATGATCTACAGTTATCCTAATGTAACGATGGAATGTCTTAATGTCGCCAATTGCGCGTTTTTTTTTTTTTTTGCGAAGATTCAATGTATTACAATGTTCGCGTTGGGGTAATCGTTAAGGAATGCGTACGCATTCTCGTCACCATAACCCACAGAAGAAGGTAAGGCTAGATATACCCTTGCCATTTCCACAGCCGTCAATCACCCGCCGAAGGCAACGCTATAGCCCTGCCACTACCACGCCCATTACTTGCCACCCAAGGAAAGGCTATAGCCCTACGAACATCATGGCCATAACTCGCGGCCGAAGGTAAGGCTATACCCTAGCACTTTTCACAGCCATAACTCGCCGCCCAAGGCAGGACTACATCCGCGATTATAAGGATTATAATGGACAGCGATAACCAGCCGCCGAAAGTAAGGCAACCCTTGAAATTTTCATCGCCGTAACTCGTCTCCGAAGATAAGGCTAAGGCACTGCCAAACTTTTGGCCATCAGCAGGACTATAGCCTTAATACTATCATAGCCCCAAAATTTCTACCATCACCTGTACTATGGCGTTAGTGATTTCCCGGCCCCAGAATTGCCCCCATCATCTAAAGTAATTTCAAATAAATAGTTAGTAATTTCAGTGCCCCAAAATTTCTGCTTCATGAAAGCCTTAGTACTTTCATTGCTCAAAAAATTCCAGCATCAGCGGGACTACCACTCGAGTACTTTCACAATACTCAAAATTGCAGCCGCCAGCTGAGGGATGAACCCAGCTGCCGCGAGGGATGAACTCCGGGTCGTACTAGAGCGACTCGGTGCACCAAGCCACACGCTGGAAGACTTTCTGTTCCCCACGCGACCGGGTGCCATCCGACGGGAGGTCTTCAAGCAGCTATTCAACTTCTTGTCGTGACCGGTCTAACGCAGCGTCTGTATACATATATCCGTCGGGCCACGGAAGAGACAAATGCCACGTAGACTCTCCCCCATTCTCCTCCCTCTCTCCCCTCTTTCTCTGTCTTACTATCCTTTCAAACCCCCCTTCCCCCGGACTGGGTGGTATGAGGGTGAACTCCCAATTGAGTTCAATAACGTCCCCAGTCCTTTTTTCTTCCTCCCCAATTCTTAACTTTATTTTTATTTCACACCAGTGCTTTCTTTGTGCATTAGGTTGTCATTATGGTATTATTTGTCGCGGTGCTTCCTTATTTGATTCTTTCTTAATGCTTTATATATTTTGTTATCATTGTGGTTTATATGCTGTTTTTTAATGTTCAATGTATGTACAAAAATTTGGTTTGCTTTTCATGTGCACGTTTTTATTTTGCTTGTCTTTTAAACCCACTCCCTTCTATATTGCTGTATACCCTGGGGGCACAATAAATAAAATAAATAAACTCAATCTTTCCCCCTATCGCACGCTAGGTTGAAGGCTACGAGGCCTCCTCCTGCTATGGCCTTAGTATTCTCACGGCCTCAAAATTTCGGCCGCCAGCCGAACTACTTTCACAGCCCCAAAATTTCAGCCATCAGCCGCACCACTCAATTAGTATTTTCACTGCCCCAAAATTTCGGCCATCAGCCGCACCACTCAATTAGTATTTTCACAGCCCCAAAATTTCAGCCATCAGCCGCACCACTCAATTAGTATTTTCACTGCCCCAAAATTTCGGCCGCCAGCCGAACTACTTTCACAGCCCCAAAATCCAAAATTTCAGCCATCAGCCGCACCACTCAATTAGTATTTTCACTGCCCCAAAATTTCGGCCGCCAGCCGAACTACTTTCACAGCCCCAAAATCCAAAATTTCAGCCATCAGCCGCACCACTCAATTAGTATTTTCACTGCCCCAAAATTTCGGCCGCCAGCCGAACTACTTTCACAGCCCCAAAATTTCAGCCATCAGCCGCACCACTCAATTAGTATTTTCACTGCCCCAAAATTTCGGCCGCCAGCCGAACTACTTTCACAGCCCCAAAATTTCAGCCATCAGCCGCACCACTCAATTAGTATTTTCACTGCCCCAAAATTTCGGCCGCCAGCTGGACTATAGCCTTGGTACTTCCACTGCCCCAAAATTTATTCCGTCAGCTAAACTGTAGCCTTAGTACTGTCACTGCCCCGAAATATATCGGCCATCAGCCAGACTATATAGCCTTAGTACTTTCACTGCCCCAAATTTCAGCCATCAGCCAGACTATGCCGTTATAATTTTCACTAGCCCAAAATTTCGGCCGTCAGCTCGACTTTAGCCTTATTATTTTCGATGCATTAAAATTTCGGCCGCCAGCGGGGCTATATAGCCTTAGTATTTTAACTGCTCCAAACCTTCGGCCGTTAACTTCACTATAGTACTTTCACTGTCCAAAATTTAAGCTTTCAGCCAGACTATACCATTATCATTTTCACTGACACAAAATTTCGGCCATCAGCTGCACCTAAACCTTAGTATTTTCACTGCCCCAACGTTCGTCCAAAAGCTGGACTATAGCTTGCGTACTTTCACTGCCCCTAAATTTCGGCCGTCAGTTCGAGTATAGCCTCTTTATTTTCACCGCCTCAAAATTTGCGCCGTCACCGGGCTTTTATAGCGAAGCTGTTAGCCTCCGGGTGGTCGAAAAATTTCGTGTCGTAAACAAAATATTCAGCCAGGATCCAGCAGTTCTCGCCCAAGACGCCTAGCGCATGCGCCAGGCTAGGCAGGACTCCGCATTTACCGTCAGAGAAATCTTTCTTTGCAACCAAGCGTACGGCATAGAGTTCAGTATTCGTATAAAAACCCCACAAAAGAAGCATCGAAACCGCACGATAGATGATAAGGCGCCAGTGAACAATGGGACCTCGCTATGTGTACCTATTAATGATTAGGTTTGCAGCTGCTCGCGAAAAGGGTCGTTGACGTCATTCGAAGGCGAGCGCATGCGTCACGCTCTGCCGCCAGAGGAGCCGAACGCAAGTGACGAGCCCGCCGAGACGACGAGGAACCCTTCATACTCTCCCCCATCAGCATATGTGTAGTGGTTCATAAAAGCTTCGCTGAACATCCACTTTCGAAAAGCGGGATGACGTCTTTTTTTTTTTTTTTTACTGCCTCAAAATTTCGGTCGCCGACTGGCCTGTAGCCTTAGTATTATCGCTGCCCCAAAATTTCGGCTGTCAACAGTACTATGGCCTTAGCATTCTCCCGACCTCAAAATTTCAGCCGTCAGCTCGACAGCTCGACTTCGAAGAGAAACAGAGGCTCTTAAACTGCTCATAGTTTAGCTTCCGCAAAGGACTTAGTACGGGGTTCGCATTGCTAAAACCTGGTTCTCTGGCTGTTTATTGATTGTTCTAAGGCTTTTGATCACATAAATCACCAAGTTCTAAATAAAAAGCTTGACCGTTATGGTATTCGGGGGAATGCTGCGCACCTAATTACGCCTTATTTGGAACACCACAAACAAATAGTTCATATCGACGACTGTTTTTCCAATCTACTGCCTTTATCTCTCTTGTGGTACACCTACCACAAGGGTGCATCTTGGGTCCATTTCTTTTTAATATCTATATTAATGACGTGGTCAGCATTAGCCCTAGCGCTGCATTTATTATTTATGCTGATGACACCAGCATATTTTTACGAGAAAATTACAAGGAAATTAGTTGGCAAAGAAATTTCGTATTAGAAAATGTAAATAGCTGGACTGGGAGAAACCATCTGGAAACAAACAAGAACAAAACCAAATCTGTAATATTCAGAAGTAAAAAAAAAGAAGGTAACATTAACGCAACAAATATTGCTGAATTCGACCCTGGTTGGTATTGTACCCAACATCAAAACGCTAGGAGTGGCCTTCCAGGAAAACCGATCTTGGAATAAGCACATCGACACAATATCAAGTAAGTTATCACAAATAGTGGAGCTAATCTACAGGAATAGCCTGATCCTTCTGAGACATATAATGATATTAATTTACAACTCTTTATATTCCTCAACAATAAACTATTGCCATCTAGTTTGGGCATCCAGTAGTCAAGAAAACATACAGAAAATGTATTCTCTACAAGAAAGCTTTCTACGCGCTGTAGAGAACGTGCCTTCACATTAGAGAGTTTTAGCTGACCGTTTGCGACGGTCCGCTACGGTAGCGGCGGCCCGCACGCCTGCGCAGTGGCGCTCGCGCTTGCTATCGGAGCGAAGCGGACCGTGAAAAACCGTCAGCTAAAACTCCCTATTATCACACGTACTCGTTATTTGAAAAATACAATGTAATGCCTTTCGAGAAGATATACAACTTTAGATTAATGAAAGCCAATAAACAAGAAATAAAAAGGAAACGCATTTTTTACTGAACTTGCCAACCGGAAAAGAAATTATCAGCCTTATAAAACGCGACACTGCGAAATTTGGAGCGTAAAAACTTGTAGAACGACATTTGGGCGACATATGCTGGGAAACAGGCTTCCGAGGCAACTAAATGCTTTACAAAAAAAAACTCCCAAGCATTTCCCCGAGGGTGAACATGGTTAAGTGCGAATGCACGGGGTGATGCTATGAGGGGGAGTAAAGTTAAAATCCGTTGGCATTCGCCCGTGAGCGCGCGCGAGCCGACCCACGGAGGTCTGGCAGTTATGTACGCCGCGCCGAGCGCGCCGAGCCAGGTGGCTGAGAGAGGAGGCAAGCGCAAGGGGAGAGGGACAGCGGCGCACGGCAGCTGCAGCCGAGCGAGGGGGAGAGGAGAGAGTGTGACGTCACGGTGGAGAGAGAGGCGCGCGGCAGCTGCTGGGGAGAGGAGGCGCGCTGTGACGTCATACCATGACGTCACGGCGCGAGGAGCGGTGCGGGGAGCGGCGCACACCCGCGCAGCCACGGCGAGGAGGCGGAGCGAGCGCGGTCACGTGGTGAAGTGACGTCACCGCACCGTTGCTACCGACGCTCCTCTCCGCTCCACGCCGTTGCTAGGGAGAGGAGGACTGCGGACGCCGCCGCCGCCGCCGCCGGCGGTGGAAGGTTTGGGGTCGCTTATAAAGTGCATTCGCACTTAAAACTCAACTTTCAGCTGGAAAGCAACACCTTCAACACAATACGTACAGGGGGGATTAAAAGGAATGCGAACAACGGAGCGCACAGCCTCCGACGCATGCCGCACCGTCTGGTTGCACTGTCAGTAAACTGCACGCATGCGTAGTTGTTTCGGAGCGTTTGAGAGTGTGGCCTACATTTATGGGGAATGCTTGATCAAGTAGCGACGCTGGTCATTTATTTTTGGGCGCCTTTTCGCGCTGTGTCGCCATTGAGCAGGATGATCGTTGAAGGGCATCTGCTATCTGAAATCAGCTTGCTGCGGGCTTGGCAAGCGAATGTGGTAGATAACAGGATGCCCAGTGGCGGCAGAGCATAAAAAGACGCCTCAAAACAAATGACCAGCGTCCTTCTTGAACAAGCGTTTCCCCTAACAGTAGGCCACTGTCTCAAACGCTCCGAAAGAACTACGCATGCAAGCGCGTTTACTGACAGTGCAGCCAGACGGTGCGGCATGCTTCGGAGGCTGTGTGCTCCGTTGTTCGTACTTCTTTTAATCCCCCCTGTACCGTTATTGCAAATAACCGCATTGACACAATATAATAGCTCGTGCATGCCTGTGAGTATCACCTATAGGGAATATTTCGATGTACGCAAGGCATGGCGATTTATAACCAGATCATATTTTCTTTCGGTCGTGTATTTAATGATTTATTTGTTGAATTCTATATGTATTTTGTAATCTGTATGTTGATTGGTTGTAGAATTTAACGCGCCGACGCAACGCAGACGATGAGGCGCGCCGTAGTGGAGGGCTCCGGATTAATTTTGACCACCTGGGACTCTTCAAGGTCCACGGGAAACCGCTCAACCTTGGCCACTGTAGCTTACGCTACAACAACAAAACCGACAAACGTTGGCTCAACATATCTACAGGCGTGCGCGGTAACGTCGTCCGCGGGAAACTTTCCTCGCTCTCTTGCTCTCGGTACCCAACCCCTGCATGGGTTGGGTACAGTGCTGCCTGCTCCGGAAGTTAAGGGGCTACACTAGAAATGTTCAACCAACGTAGGAAGGCTCTTAAAGGCATAGGCAGCACTCCCTCACCAGAGAAGGATCTGGCCACCCTGGTGTAGCAGTCCGCCGCCACCTCCCATGACTAATCAACACAACTCTCGGACCTCAGTCCCCCCCCCCCCCCCCCCCCCCCGCAGCTGTAGAGGACCTGTCCACGGCGGCGGTCAGAACAGCGATACAGCAGAGGATGCTAAGAATCTCTGGGCCAGGACAGGCCACCTTTGGAACTTGACCCTGGCAACGTACAATGCACGCACCTTGTCTAGTGAGGGAAGCTTAGCTGTACTACTAGAGGAGCTATACGACATACATTGGGATATTATAGGGTTGAGCGAAGTTAGAAGGGCAAGAGAAAGCTACATGGAGCTCACTAGCGGGCATATTATGTGCTACAGTGGACCCGAAAAGAAGAAAGAACATAGGGTGGGATTTTTAATCCACAGAGAAACATCGGGAAACGTGGGGGAGTTTTCAGCATTAGCTAGAGAGTCGCGCGGCTGCTGTGATCAAGCTAAACAAACGATACAGGTTAAGATAGTACAGGCCTATGCACTAATAATCAGCTATGATGACAAAGCCGTAGATATCATCTACGGGGACGCCGAATCAGCAATGAAGAAGGTAACATCGCAGTTCGCGATTGTGATGGGAGACTTTAACGCAAAGGTCGGTAAGAAACAAATGGGAGAAAGGTCAGCGGGAAACTTTGGAATAGACAATCGGAACAGTCGAGGAAATTCACTGGTAAGACTTGCAGAGAGAAATAACCTGAGATTGATGAAGAAATTATTCTAAAAACGAAACAATAGGAAATCGACATAGAAAAGTCGCGATGGTAAAACAAAAAACGAAATTGGCTTCATTTTAAGTGACAACATCGTGCAAGACGTAGACGTGCTAAGTAAGATTCGGAGCAGCGACCATGGGATTGTTAGATTCAAGCTAAGGCTTAATCTCGAAAGAGAAAAAAGGAAACTCGTGAAAACTAAGAAAACCGCATCTAGTCAATCAGAGCAGTGCACCCCGTCCACAACAGGGAACGCCGTGAAGCAAGAGCGAAGTCCAAACAACACCCACCGTGGTTTCCCGTGGTATACACAGATGCCGCCCCATATCGAGAGAGGAACGCATCGGCACTAGCGGTGGTCGACTCCAAGGGGAGCCCCATCGCTACAGCATCTGTAAGCTGCACGTCCTGCACAGAGACTGAAAAAAATGGCAATTGGTCCAGCCATAGCCCACAGCCGGTCTCTACATGGGAACATCGGGTGTAGGAAAAAATGGTCCCGGAAGAAATGGTCCCGGAAAAAATGGTCCCAAATCCAAGGTAGGAAAAAATGGTCCCGGAAAAATTGGTCCCGAAGCCAAGGCACGAAAAAGGCTTGTTCGAGTAAAGCCGGTTAATCGAACCAAGAACGTTTGTCTTGATAAAAGGAACGAGATATTAAAGAAAAATATAGAAATGTTCAGTTTCTAAAAATACCCGAAAAAAATTGAAGACGGCACCAATCTAAAAATGCAAGCGCTGCGCTAGATTGTTGTCTATAACCCATGTTAAGCGAAAATAAAAATATAATGACTGTTTCAAACAAGCTAGCACACGATAATTCGCTCGCCGAAATGTTTGCGCACGGAGGTGCCCGTGCAGCGAAACGATATCCATACACCGATATGTACGTATACCGAAATATCCGTACACCGAAATGTCTGCACCGAAACGTCCTGCACCGATATGCCTTGCACCGAAATGTCCTAGACCTGGGACGACTCTGTGTGCTTCTTTGATGGAGCTCCCACGGCTTTTTGTGCAATTTTCGCCGATACTGACGTAACCTCGCAGCGTAGAGCTTCTATGACCTTCCAGACACTGAGATGGCTGTGTTTGACTAAGCTACTAAACCGACGGTTCCAGGCCTCGCAGTTGCTTGTGCGGTTTTAATCCAATGACTTGCATTAAAATGTTTAATCGATGTTCAGCCCTATGATCCATCCATCCATCCATCCATCCATCCATCCATCCATCCATCCATCCATCCATCCATCCATCCATCCATCCATCCATCAAAGCGTCCGTCCGTCCGCCTGTCTATCTACCCAATTTTCTTTGTTAGATTTTAGCCTCCAAAGGCGTTAATTTCGGCCCCTTATAGGAATATTAAAGCATTCCAATTTTCTCAAACCTTTAGCTAAAACGCAAAGGGACAAAATCAAACCGCAACAAAGTTCAGATCGGACTAACTTGAAGGCAAACACGTTGACTGGGCACCATTTTTTCCTAGATGGTCACTGGGACCATTTTTTCCGGGACCATTTTTTCCGGGACCATTTTCTCCGGGACCATTTTTTCCGGGACCATTTTTTCCGTTTCCGGGGAACATCATAACCGATTCCAAATCGGCCGTACTAAACTTTTTAAACGGCAGGGTCTTATCTAGAACCTTGGCAACGCTGTCGAAAGGGCCTACACCTCATAGCGGGACCTTCCGCATCATCTGGTCACCGGCAAACTCCGCATGGCCTAATGGGAAATGAGAGAGCTCTGCTAGAGATATTGTTAGCCGAGAGCCTCATATGACCCCTGAAGATAGTCCGCAAACCTTTTGGTTATAAGGAAAGCCCCCATACTTTCGGCGATGTCCTCGAACAATTCCGCCACGATTGTGCCTGTTTCCCACTACCGCATACATCGCTCAGCCGCAGGCATGCAGTCCGTCTCAGGCAGCTTCAAATACTATCATTCCCCACTCCACATCTCATGTACATCATATATCCTGCGGAATATAAAGACGCTTGCCCCTTCTGTTCTACAGAACAAGCCTCACTTCACGTTATCATTTGGTCATGCCCAGTGTTAAGTTCGGGCTCCGCATGTAATTAATGAAGGCCGCCGGTGGCCCATGTATTGGCGTCGCCTCCGCTGGTAGCTACTTTGCCGTGTCCCTTTCATGTAGCCGCACGGACGCCAAGTTCGGAGCCGCGGAGAGCTGTTGTGCCCGTCCTTTTGTGTGTCAAAGGATGGGGGCGATTAGCCTGAGTACCTCTGTCGCGTCGAAGGTGGCAGGGTCATTCGGCATAACAAGCTGACGGGAAGCCAGGTTATCGTATCTCTTAGTGTTGAAAGCGCGCGCGGTGTAAGTTTGGAAATTTTCGACTCCGGCGGCGGCGTGGGTCGTTGACGGGTCAATCGCCTCGGAGACCACCGAGTGGGCCTGAAGCGCGTCTTCCGGTGCGACTGGCGGCAGGCCGCGGCGCCCTTCGTCTGGGAGGGAATTAGCAACCCTCATTGTCCTGCGCGTCGCGGGACAATGGGGGCGTCGCGGGAGGCGCCGCGCGGAGGGAGGTCAGCCGCGCGAGGACCGCTCCGGGCCCTCGGCTTGGCTGTTGTTTGTGCAGATGCCGCCCGCTGAACGTAATGGATGGTTCACTTTCGGCCGCAGATATCCTGTATTTTCTGGCCGGGTGCAACAGCGTGCGTAGGAAACGCACTTTGAGTGCATAAGAGAGAGGGTTGGGTCACGTGACCGCAGGTGGGGACATGTGTGTGATTGGCTGGTTCCTGTGGCCAATCAATGGTTTGTAATAATTGTTTTGAAAGGTTTTTCTCTCTTTCTTGTACGCCCCTTTTTTGGAGGCGGGGTTTTTGTTATCAAAACCGGAGTGTTGGGTTTTCTCAGGGGTCGGCCGAGAGGGGATCTAGTTCAGTATAGATCTCGGCCGAACAGGCTGCTGCTGTCAGAGTGACAATGTAACCGTCACTCTGACCTGATGTAAACTTGGAGTAATGTAAATAATGTAAATAAACCTAATATCCAGCAAGGAAGGTAGTCCTCATCCCTCACCCGCTCCAAGCATCGGTCGTCGGTCATCGGAGCGAGTCGAGATCGTCCTCTCGGCTCGCGCATCAAAAGAACATCACTATTTCGCCTCCATCAGTTCGCCAAGAAGATGGAGAGGCGAAATTTAACTCCCAGTCATGCCGGAATCACCTAGAAAAACGCATTCTATCCTTCATAACATATCATTCACAGAGTGGGAGGCTGCTATCTCTTGCCCAGCTCCCCTCGTGCAAGAAGCCCTCGCACAGTTGGCTGAAGACACTGAGCTCCCAAAACGTGAAGAGCCCCGCTGTCGAGATGACTGGGTAAACAACTCAGTGGTACAGTCGCCACAAAATTTGGGCAAAATAAAGTCGACACTACTGCTACTTTCAACTGCGAAGGAAAATGTGACATCCACCTCAATGACGCCGTACGGCTACAAAGGAAAGCTGAGGTGCATTGAGGTGGATGTCAACTTTTCCGTTGATAGCTCCACCTTTGGGATTTCCCCAAAATCTGGTAGATTCACTACTACCGTCTCTTTTCCTTGGAACTCAGAAGCAGCTTCAAACAAGCATAGGCAAAATCCTGGTTGGTTGGCTTCTCGCACTGAACTTTCGGGATGCCGTGAGCGTGTCTTACATGACCTGCCGAATGCTTTGCCATTTTTGTTTTTCCACAAGACAATTGCATAATGGCAGACCATCATGGTGAGCGCAGACATGGAAGCCACGTGAGGATGCCGCGAATAGCTGTCGGCAGAAAAACAATTATCGTTAGTCGTTACTGCACGTTAGGTAGAGTTAAGCCCCGTATGCATGGACACGACGAGGAAAACGTCGTGTCCAGTCGAGAAAAACGTATTTTTTTTCTTTTCAAATAAGCCCCATAAGGACACGACGAGAAAGAATTGAGTCGGAAAAAACAGTTTTTTTCGACTAAGCCCCATATACATGGACACGGCGAGCAAAAGTTGAGTAAAAAGAAACGGGTTTTTCGTTCATGGACACGGAAAGGGAGAGTTGAGTCGAGAAAAACGGGTTTTTTAGACTCAAAGCACCAATGTATAAGCGTGCGTGGCGAGTCGAAAAGCCGTCGAGGCAAGCCCGTTCGACTCGAAGGTAGGGGGTAGGTTGACTGGCTTGTCGGGGTGAGTCGACGGGCCGCGAGGAGCAGAATAGCTCCTATTCAAGGAACCCCACTGGTCCCGTCGCCTCAACTTTTTGGATGCAGTTCATTTGAACCCGCCAGTCAACCCGGTCCTCCCTCATCATGTCCATGCATCCGCGGCGCTAGTGGCCTCGACTATTGCCCCACGCTCCGAGCACAAAATTAAAAGGAATGAGGTGACTGTGAAAATTACGGTGTGAAAACACATTCCGTCGTTCGTTCAGGGTAATCTAAACACAAAGAGCCTCTAACCAAAGGCAGAGCTGTGCTAACCCCCGTCATTCAACCCCAATACTGAATTGCGTACCCTCAGGTTACCTTGATCTGCCTGTTGTTGTTCAGTAACAAAAGCTTGATCAGGGCTAGTTGGTTGAACATACTGAATAAACTTGAGGCGCTAAACAACGGGGACCAAAGAAACACGTAGACACAGACAAGGTAGTCCTCATCCCTCACCCGCTCCAAGCATCGGTCGTCGGTCATCGGAGCGAGTCGAGATCGTCCTCTCGGCTCGCGCATCAAAAGAACATCACTATTTCGCCTCCATCAGTTCGCCAAGAAGATGGAGAGGCGAAATTTAACTCCCAGTCATGCCGGAATCACCTAGAAAAACGCATTCTATCCTTCATAACATATCATTCACAGAGTGGGAGGCTGCCATCTCTTGCCCAGCTCCCCTCGTGCAAGAAGCCCTCGCCCAGTTGGCTGAAGACATTGTCTGTGTCTACGTGTTTCTTTGGTCCCCGTTGTTTAGCGCCTCAAATTTATTCAGTCTGTTGTTGTTGTTGTTGTTGTTGTTGTTGTTGTTGTTGCGCCTTTAGGTATGGCACATACCCAATCAGGGGATCGGCCAATCAACAGAGGATGGTTAAAATGAATGGAATTTTTATCTAATCACGAGACGCTTAGGAAAGATAATTTAGACCGGTTGGAAAAAGTTTTGAGAAAAAAAAATCCTGAAAAATTAAAGCGAGGGTGACCAATCGCAATCATTAAGAGAATCGTTTTGAATTTTCAATGTAGCGCAGGAGGGCAGAGCATACATCTCGGCGGCAGAACCCCGTTTCGGATGCCCCGAACGATAGTATAGCCGGCACTGTTAGTGATATCCCCAACCTGTAAAGCGGCACCTCCAGGGACTGACGTCTCAGGCGGGAAAAACGTCGGCATGTCAAAAGGTAGTGTTCGACAGATTCGTCTTCGTTGCAATAGCTGCACAGAGCTGTTGGCGCCAGACGAGACCTGTGTAAATACCTGTTTAACTTGGGTACTCGACAACGCAAGGTTCGCTCACGCGTCGTCGTTGTTTATGCTTACCCTACGCCTCTTCTAGAGCGCCATCATTAACATCATCATCGCCAGAATGCTGATAGTTTATTCGCGCCAAGACAAAGGGAGAAGAAAAGAAAAATAAGATGGGCCGACCACACAGACTCCTAGGATCTCGACATGAATTCAAGTACGTCACTGCCAATGGCATTACTAGCGCGGAAATTGCGGGGATGCTCTCTATACGTTCATATATACGCGGAAAGGGATGAGGTGAGCTGAGCCCGCCAGTGAGCTCGTTGATACGTTGAGAGATGCCTACAGTCCACGACGTGCCACAGTGCACGGGATCAAATTGAAATGACTTGAGGCACTCTGTTCTCCATTTAGCATTCCGGCCAGGGTTCTATAAGCGTCCCCAAATCTTGCCCTTACACCAGCAGCTCGTCTCACCCCCGCTTCACAACTCACGGTGAGAGCAGTCTGTCTTGATTTGTACATAAACGGTAAACCGCTAACGTTTACTGACTAGCCGAAGTCGCTTTTAATAATTATTCATCACTATTAATAATTGCAGATGACCAGAAGTAAGTCTAGCGACGTCTACATGCGAACGAACCCCCCCCCCCCCCAACACACACACACACACACAAAAATAGTATTCATTCCTTAAAAGTGACTGACTAGTCAGTGAGCAATAGCTGTTTGACTGGTTGGGTTCAAATCAAGACAGACTGCTCTCAGTATGAGTTGAGGTCGGGTGAGATTCACAAGTCAAGTTGAGAGAAGTTAGGAATCGGGTGAGTGAGATTTACGACGCTTACGATACCAGTACCGCGTTTCGGTTTGCCCACCTTGTCGAACAGCTGTTTTTTTTTTTTTTTCGTCTCAGATTTTCCTGGACGGCTTCGCTTGTATGCTTCTGCGGCTAATGACACTTCAGCACTTCATGGAGTGCTTTTATACAGCAGAAACACGGAAAGAAACACGAAAAATTCCAGAACTTCAGCGTAGTTCTAATTTCAGCCAACTTTCGCCCCCACATGCGGAGTGTGGCGCAACGATGGCGCAACGCGATAGAGGCTTTTCATCTTTCCCAATCGCCATTTCCACGCAATGACTCGCCCCTCAGAATGTGCGCGCACACCTTCCCTTTCTCCTGGTTCTCATCTCTCCGTAGCTACTGTTTACTGGTCACAAGACTTATATACCGTATTTTCGCGCGTATAACCCGCACCAAAAATGCGACAATGTCAGTGGCAAAGTAGGGGTGCGGATAATACTCGGGGTTTTTTCTCTTAGTTTAGCTTCACGGCAATGCGCGTTGTGCCGTGTAGCTCCTACGCAGTAACACTGACTACGCCTTCCTGCAAGTGGATTGCCGAGGCATGGAGGGCGATTCCAGGTGAGATGGGGCAAAAAAGCTTCAAGAAATGCTGCATCACAAACAATATGAATGTAACCGAATATGACCTTGTGTACAAAACAGTGAGGACTGCGGCTCAAGTGATAGCTCTAGGGAGAGCAGCGACAATGAATGAATTGTGACTTTCTCCTTGCAGTCAGTGCATTGTGCTCGCTAAATATACGCTTTTTCTGTGTACATAGTATGTGATGTGTTGCTTGAGCAGTATAGCTTTGGTGCAGCCTTTGGGCAATACGCGAGGATATTTTTTCTTTTCATTTCCGGCGAGCTGAAAGTGGGGTTGCGGATTATATGCAGGGCGGGTTGAAATCCGGGATCTGAATCGCACGCTGCATGCACTGTTGCCTGTCTATCATGCCTCCCGCAGACTTCTCAGTCGGTGGTACGTGGCTCTGCTCCTTGCCCTCATCTGCGTCCCGGCTGTTCTGTCGACGGACGACATAGAAGACTTCAGGAAGCCTCTGCATCATACCGGTTAGTGTAGCTCCGGTAGCAACAGCGGACAAAGTCACGTGTGTGCTTCTCTCAGTAAAATGGCAAGCGTTGTTTCGCTATACGCTCTCCAGCTGCATGCTCGGTGCCGCCCAAGTTTAAAGGCACGCTGAAGTAAGTTCGGGAACTAATCGCTTTATCAGTTTGGTCTATAGTTCGTAAACTACCTCCCGAGTTTTTAACATTTTTTTTTGCCTATCACTTCCACTTTTTTCGAGAGGAGAGTACATTACAAGCGTCGTTTTCCTCGCACTACCTCGCACCATTCTACCTGCCAGTTTGGCAGTGGCGGTCCCAAGGGGGGGGGGGGGGGCGAAGGGGGCGATCGCCCCCTTCCCCCCCCCCCCCCCCCCCCAAAGAGGTCCTCAGCTTCTTTTTTTTTTTGAAGCATTCCACTTGCGCGAGGTTAAATCCCACTTGTGCGAGGTCGCAAACGTGTTGCGACCGTCAGCAATACGGGCTCGAGTCAGTCGTTGCACCGCCTACGGAGAGTCAAAAACCACTGTGTCGCTAAGTGATTTGTGAGCAAGCGGGTTACACCACATACGCGCACACGCCGGCATTATTGTCACCTCCTCCGCAGAACTGGCGCAAGGAGGGAAGCAGTTCTTATTCGCCCCCCCCCCCACCTCCCCCCCCCCCCACCTCCCCCCCCCCCCCAAAAAAAAATCGCCCCCTTTAAAACCAATCTCTGGGACCACTACTGCAGTTTGGTGACGTCTACCATGACGTCAGAAGCTCAGAATCATTTCCGAAGAGCGGAACGTGATTTATAATAATGCGGATAACCTTTGTAAAAACTGTTCGTGAGCAAATACTCGATATTAATTTTTACACGTGTTGTAGAGTAGGATAGACCACGCTAGAAACCAGACCGTTCCCAAGTTCGCGGGGCGTTCTTGCAGCCATAAACAAAATTTAGATGAATTCCCTTCAGCGCTCCTTTATTTGTAATAACGGGACCCTACTTTGAGTGCCAAGTCTGCCATGTACGATCTGCCTGTACACCACAGTGGGATAGCCTATGTTTCATTTTAAAAAATTCACTATGCATACGTAACGCCATACTTTTGTGTATGGTACGATTGTCTATGGCATTGTGTATGTATACTACCAGAGAGTATACAGTCGACTCGCGATAATTCAAACTCGGGTAATTCAAACGGTCGATTAATTCAAACAAATTTCGGAATTTTCGTTGGCCCGCTATGTTTTCAATGTATTTCAAAGCCGCTTAATTCCAACTGCTCCATCCCACCTCCCCTACACCAGCAGGCGTTCGGTGTCCGCCCGTAGGCGAGACAATTTGATCCTGCTGGTGGACCTTCCTTTCTCTCTAAAGTACAATGAATACATACATACATACATACATACATGCATGCATGCATGCATGCATACATACATACATGCATACCTACATACATACATGCATACATACATACATACATACATACATACATACATACATACATACATACATACATACATACATACATGCATGCATGCATGCATGCATGCATGCATACATACATACATACATACATACATACATGCATACATACATACATGCATGCATGCATGCATGCATTCATACATTCATACATTCATACATACATACATACATACATACATACATACATACATACATACATACATACATACATACATACATACATTTTGCTTGTCCTTGCCTACCGAAAAATATCTGCTGCATTTTTCCGCTTTTAGCTGCACGTTTGCATCCTTCCCGTATTTTCGCGCGTATAACCCGCACCACAAATGCGAAAATTTCAGTGTCAAAGTAGGGGTGCGGATAATGCGCGGAGTGTTTCCTTTAGTGCAGCTTCACGGCAATGCGCGTTGTGCCGTGAAGCTCCTACGCAGTAACACTACCTAAGCCTTCCATGGCAGCGATTGTGCAAAACATACAAGGCCTAAGTCTAGCAACGAATTTAGACGCCCATAGCGTGCAGAAACCATCCACATCGAATTCCCAGGCCGCCTCATTACGATACTGGAAGGGAAATGCACACCAAGGGGTTTGGGAGGTTGTAAATAAATAAAAAAATAACGGAAAAAGCGATAACCTGACACCCCCCAATTAAGCACAACAGAAAACAATTAACAGAGCGCCGCCTCATGAAACAAAAAGAGCGGAACCATGGGAGAAAGCGCTTCCCGTGGTCGGGATCTAACCTGGGTCTCTCGCGTTGTGAAACCGGCTGGCGTAGCCAGTTCACGTGCGTTCGCGCGCCTGAAGTGGGGAGCACAGGCACCGAGTTCGCGAAGCCGGTTGCCGCGGGTTCTAGCGCGGGCTAACGCAGTCCACGTTTGGGAGAGGCCTGCGGACAAAGCGATCCGGGCCTGCCAGTCATGGAGAACTTTTAGCGGCAAGTTCGGAAATCCATGTGAGGTGCAACAGCCGGGTCTCCGACGAAGGGAGAGGGGCCGCCAGCTGTGGTGTTCGTCCAGCTTTGCACCTCCAGTGCAAGCTGCGCCATTTTTTTTTTGTTCTGAATTTTTTGAAATTTGCTTCGGTCGTACAATGGTGCTAGCTGCTTGACTGTCGAATTTGCAAAATTGTCCACCGTACTAGTGCAGTGAACTTGCTGCAGAGGGACAGAGGAGTGATCCTTGGCACCTGCGCGTACGAGCCTTTCCGCCGGATTCCAGCTTGACGTTTTGGTGTAACGTTTTTTCTTCTTTTTTTAGGGGGGGAGGGGTGAACAAAATTTACCTGAATGTACATATCACGGCGATTAAATGACACACAGGTCATTTACATACACTGATATACACTCAAACCTCGTTATAAAGAATATTAAGTTAAAAGGGAGCCGTAACATTACAGTTTACGGCAACAGACAGAATACTTCGGTTACTGTCATTTAGGTCGCTCTTGTAGCCGGTGGAATCCACACATCATCGGCCTCCTCAGCCCTATCGATTAACCGGACCTGAAGGTCCGGATCGGAGCTGCGGAGCGCGGCCTCTCAGTGCCCCTCAGAGCAGGTATATTTATACACACGTACCCCCCAACACCCCCTAACACCACCCCAGAAGAATTTTGACGAATTTTGACCATTCCCCCCAAAAGCTTCCACAACCACAAGCACCCTGCCCAGGGATTTATAACCCCCCCCCCCCTTCCCCCAAACAACCGCCCCCAACAACCCCCTGGGGGATTTCGACACCCCCCCCCTTAAAATCGAAACTCTGGATAAATCCCTGCCTCAGAGGTGATTAGTGGGAACGGATCCTGGGGGCATGCGCATACTATGAAATAGGGTGACGTGTTCGCCGCACAGGTGGCACAGGCTGCGGTTGGGTAGGGGCTTGGGTGTAGGGTGTACGTCGGGCTAGATTGGTGTAAGTGTCAGTTTGTAGTAGACCCCAAATGTGAGATTTGCTGTTATCCGATTGCTGGTCCGCCGGTGGGTAGATCCGGCGGGAGAGGCGGTAGTGCGTGGTGATATCATTTAATGTGATCAGACTATCCCTCGCAGACCGCGCCCCGTGATAGGGATAGAGATTAGGCCCTGCCCGGATCGCGAGCCGTCGGGCGTGTTCGTGGGCCGTCTCGTTTCCCTCGAGGCCGAAGTGTGCGGGTGCTCAAGTCGAGTGAACTGTCTGGCCTGAGAACATGGGTGGACATTTTTCGAGAATTTTGAGTGCCACTCGTTATAATCGGCCAGTATCGAAATTTGGAATTGCAGTCTTCGAATCAGAAATGGTTGTCCGGGAGGAAATGTATGCTCAGTTGGGTGCACAACTTCCATGCAAAGAAGGAAACTGCCTCGCGGTCCACTGTACCGCTACGCGACCACGCTTAGGAGATAAATATTTTGCTTGCTCATTTCGCAAACTGCATATTTTATTGTTAGCTAGACATAGCTGGAAAAAGACCGTGATGCTCTTTTGTTTCGGACATCGCAAGCGAAAGACTTCCTTTGCAGCGCTGGTCACAGTGTTGATGCCGTTTTCGTCGTCGCCGTGAGCGCCGAAGAAACGACGTTGAAGGTCGACCGCATCGACTGCCTGTGACGACGTGACCACGGCGTCTTCGACGTTGTTTGCGTTGGTTTCTCCGGTAACATCTGCGACAGTATAGCGTCGGCGGTCTTCGCAACGCTCCCGAGTTTCACGCCCGCAGTACCTTCACAGAGCCAAATCGCACAAACTGACTTCACCAACGAGTTCTCCTCAAAGTAAAGACTCTCTTGACATAATTTTCATGTCCCTACCATTCCCGATACCAGCACTACCGCCTTCCAAAATCACCACCACGCCGCTGTGCCGCTGGGCCTAATTTTAGGGCTAGCGCCAACGAGCCTCGGCGGTTCGTCCCTGCAACATCGGCGCCCCCTGCGGTAGACGAGGAAAGCTCCTACACATCGGCGGCTCCGTATTCACCGCAAGACAACTGCACCACCATGAACGCTGCCATTTCCCCGGGCAGCAAGGGAAATTCAAGCACTTCTTCAGTCCTCACCACCTACCACGCACCAGCACCGGAGAATGTGCCTGGCCCTTCACTAATTCAGACGACCTCCGGCATGGAATACGCCGTTGCTGGATAAGACATCGATCCGCAAGTCCTGAATGAGCCAGGATGGAAAGAAATTCGCCAACGGGCGGCAGCCGCGACCACAGCAGCCGCAACATACACAGCGCCGACCAACAACAAACCCTTGCGAAGGCAACATCGCAAGAAGAAGCTCTCCCCCCCCCCCAAGAAGACCTAACGGATGATGTTAAAATCGTGCTGCGACCACAAGGAGGCCTCAACCTTATGCAAGTGAACGCAGCCCTTATGGTCGACACCATCTTCAAGCAGGCCAACCTCACCAACACTCACGAAGACCAAGTCCGAATTAACCAACGATCAAACTTCATAGTCATCAGCACAGCGTCTGAAGCATGCGATCAACAGTACTTGAATCTCCAAACGCTTCCATGGAACATACGCCCTGGCCAACCATATCCCTCCCCCCAGCGACAATGACACCACCATTATGGACAGTCTTGTCCAGTATAATTCTACCATCACTGTCCTTGAGGCAAAACAAATCCGTGGCACAGGAATCGTTCAAGTGCTCTTTCTCGGCCCATTAATCCCCTTCTGGGTCCGCTACCATGCCGTCATCCTCCGGTGTTACCCTTTCAAGCAGAAGTCGGAGGCCTGCTTGGCCTGCTGGAAACCAGGCCACAGGCGGGACGTATGCCCCAACCCTTCACCACAACCTCACTGCACCACTTGTGGAACTCCAGGCCCCACACCCAACCATCCCTGCAAACCCAAGTGCATCCTCTGCGGCGACACCCATGACACCGGAGCGGCTGGCTGCCCCAAACGATTCCAGCCATGCCGCAAGACCTCCGCAGCAAACCAGCAGACCACCACTACTCTACCACTTGGGAATCCCAGCATTACAGCCTATCCACCCCTCAAGATCCTCCACAACAAGACCTACAGCCAGGCTGCCCAGAGCTCAATAAGTGCCCGGGACCTGCTCTCTACCCCACCCTCTCCACAATCCACAACACAACAATGGCAAGATGAGATGGCGGCACTTTGTCAAGAAACGCAAACGCTCCGCCACACAATCACCCAACTACGCCAGGAAAACGAACGCCTCACACGCGAAAACGCCCAACTCAAACAAGTCTCCCTCAACAATCCACAGCCCCCCGCTCTCAATGACTCGTCACAATCTCCCCTGCTCCAATTAAGACACCATCCGCCCCGGTAACGCATGACGCGATTACGTCCCTATGCATAGAAGTAGAGTCCGCTTTTACCGCCCTAAAAAATCAGACCACGGAACAAATCAAAGCCACCCAAGTCACTGTGCACGACCTTCACCAAGAAATGCTAAACTGGATGCAGGCAGCCATTCTACAGCCCGTCCAACCTCCCTCAGCTCATACGCCACTAGATGCTCCAATAGAACATGGCAAAGAATTATAAGCCGCAAATGATATGGCAATGGAATTGCAGAGGGTACAGAACAAAACGCTCTAAGCTCCAGGCATTCCTCACCACGCTCGACCAAACACCCCTCCTCATAGCGCTACAAGAAACACACACGGCAACCAAACTTCTCAATTACAGAGCGCATCAGGATACTCGTTCCCCCCAACTAAGCACTCTTGTACATAGGAATACAGCCACCCAACAACACATGCTCAACTCTGACATCCCCCATGTATTCATTACTCTTTTACCCCCAAACCAACTAGTACCCACTTACATGTCTTGAATGTCTACAGCGCACCCGAATCCACCGATACTAATTTCAAAGCGTTATTCCAACAAGCCATACACCATTCCAAAGCCCAACCACTACTCATTCTGGGCGACTTCAACGCGCCACATATAAAATGGGGATGCACACGCACCACCCGAAAGGGTAGAATACTATGGGAAGTTATACAGGAACTCCAACTCACAACGCATAGCGACCCTCCACAGCCCACGAGATTAGGCAATAGCGTCCAAAAGGACACAGCACCCGACCTAACTATAACGAAAAACATATCCAACGCCACATGGAACACCCACTTCCACAATCCCTAGGAAGTGACCACTTCATCACTCAAACACAAATATTCTGTAGCGCTCATACACGCCCTTCCCCCCACCCCTCCCCTTTACGAAATCAACACATCCTTACCAACTGGGACCAATTCCGAACCAACAGTCTAGACATCCCGCCCCCTAACACAGAAAGTGAGCTCGAATCACATCTATCCTACACGCCAAAGATAAGAGTACCTCTCTCGTCGACCCCAAAATCCCCACCCCATACGTTTACCCTCACATTAATCACCTATGGGAAGCTTATTGCAGCATCGAAAACGATGGCGTAAGCACAAACACAGAAGAGCACTCAAACTCAAACTAGCACACCTCCGAACACAAATAAAACAGCATGCCCAAACTCTCGCGCGATCGAATTGGAACTTTCTCTGCGACGACCTCAAAGGACAGCTCTCAACCAGAAAGGCATGACAGATACTTCGTAGCCTCATAAACCCCAATAATATCAAACAACAATAACAACACCGCACAACCCAATTAATCCATTCGCTCGAAACACACCTGGAAGAAACCATAAAAACACTTAAGGACTTGTAGTACATCCCCCAACCACTACATTCAATTCCCACTTAACTTGTTACTTGGGAGCACCAAATGCAGCCCTCGATTCCACTATAACTATAGAGGAAGTGAAATCGGCCATATCAACCCTACGCTGGCACGCCCCGGGCCACGACAAAGACACAAATACGATACTTAGGCATCTCAATGACGACCTCATCATGCAGCTTACAGATTTCAATAACCAACACTGGACGTAAGGAACCCTTCCAGCAGCCTGGAAATACTTGGACATCACGCTAATACCTAAACGGGCAAACCATCCTCTATACACAGCCTACGCCCTATATCTTTGACCTCCTGAATTGGAAAATTGCTAGAGCACGTCATCTACAACCGTATTTCCCACTATCTAGAATCTAACAACCTATATCCTCCCAATATGTTAGGCTTCTGCCCCACCCTCTCCACACAGGATGCCCTCTTACAATTCCACCACGACTTAATAAACCACCCACCTGCCAAAGATAACTACGTGGTACTCTCATTTGACCTGCACAAGGCTTTCGACCATTTATCACGAGGCAATCCTCGCAGCCATCATCAACCTCGGACGAGGAGCCCGATTCTACTTATATCCACAACTTCCTACGCACAGCCACTATCAAACTCGGCCCCATACAATCCACACCTCTCCAATTGCCTAATCGCGGGTCTCCCCAAGGGGCAGTTCTCTCACCACTACTTTTTAATATTACTCTCATTCCACTCGATCACCAACTCCTCAACATCCCCGCACTTCGCAGCACCATTTACGCAGGTGGTATCACCCTATGGGTGCCACGTGGCAGTGATAACCAGATAGAAGACACCTTACAAACTGGGCTTGACCACGTCCTCACACACATCGCCCCTCTTGGCCTAACATGCTCGCCCACCAAATCTGCCCTACTTATCATGACACCTCTCGAAACCCGCCCTTCCCCCCAACCATCAATACAACTATTTACGAATGACAACCCCATCCCCCACGCTCACGAGCTAAGAATCTTGGGTCTTACGATCACACACAACAGATCTACACTCTCCACGCTCAAGTACGTTAAGAAATACACAGCCCAAACTATCCACCTCGTAAAACGCGTCGCCAACCGCCATCATGGCTTAACAGAACTGGACCGACTATGTTTATTACACAGCTTTATGATCAGCCGCATACTCTACCAACTCCCCTACATGCATATCACAAACACTCAAACACATGCGCCTTGGATGCCATGCTCCGCAAAGCATATCGCGCGGCCTTGCTCCTTCCTCCCGGGCCTCCTACCAATCGCCTTATGTCACTAGGCACCCATAACACTATCCCTAAACTTCTTGAGGCCCGCCGGACAGCCCAATTCGCCAGACTCTCCACCACACCCACGGGCCATTGCATACTCCAAATCGCAGGGCATACACTCCTCACAGCATCCACTACCCCCTGTTTCGTTGTGGGTTCTTTTATAGAACACTGGACTTCGGTTATATGGGGTTAACTGGGTTTATTATAAAGCAGGAAGAGAAAGCTTATACAAGTGACTACATGGCTGCAGCGCAGAAGAGAAAGTGGAAGTGGCGGCCAGGGCGCGGGCGTAACTCGATGCCGTCGTCTGCTCAAGGTTCACCGCGCTCCGCCGCTGGGAGGTAGAGAGGAGTGAAACTCGTGGGGCCTCGTGTTGGGGGCTGTTCCCGCCGGCCTCCATGGCTTTCATACACCGTGGGTTGGGTCCCGTGGCGCGATCTGTTAGTTCCTCATGTAACATCTTTCCTTCTTTGAAAGAGCTGTCCACTTTATCCGACGACGAAGTCTTGCAACCTCTTTGGGAGCATCCTGGTTCTTCGTGGTCGGACCGGAGTGCCTACCTGGTCAGATGTTCTTCCGTTTGAGCTGATGGATCCGTTGACTTCTGTAGGCAAGGAGTTGGGTGATGCTCGGCTTGTCGAAGCTTCGTTGTTCGACGTACTCGCAGGCAGGTCAGGTGTGGTGTATCCGGGCTGGCTCTCATCAGAAGGCTTGGGTGTACTTCTAATGAAGACGCGATTTCTCCGCAGGATGCTGTCACCAGTTTTCACCTTGTATGACCTGTCGTCCACCCGTTCAGTCACAGTTGCTTTCTCCCACGTTTTGCCTTTCTGTGGTCGAACTGTCACGCTTTCTCCCTCCTTCAGGATTGGCAGATCCTTAGCTTGTTTGTCATGATGAGAAATTATCTTTCTTCTTCTCTCTTTCATCCGGTCCTTTACATCTACTGTCCTTGGTTGCAGCAGTTGTGCTTTTGTCGGTAGGGTTGTTCTTGTACGGCGGCCCATCAGCAGTTGCGCTGGGCTTGCATTCAGGCCTTGCAAAGGGGTGTTTCTGAAGTCCAAAATTGTCATATGCACTTCTGATTTGCTTTCTTCAGCTTTCTTTAGCAGCATTTTTGCCGTTTTCACTGCTGATTCTGCCTTGCCGTTGGAACGTGGATAGGCTGGACTCGACGTTTTGTGTTCAAAACTCCAGCTCTTGGCAAAGTTCTGGAATTCTTCACATGAATACTGTGGTCCATTATCCGTGATGAGTACTTGCGGGATTCCGTGTCTGGCGAAGTGAGCTTTCAATTTCAGAATCACTTGGCTTGAACTCAGAGATTTCAGTTGATCTACTTCCCAAAAGTTGCTGTAATAGTCCACTGTGACTAAAAAGTTCTTGTCCTTGTACTCAAAGATGTCGCATCCCACTCGTTCCCATGGGTAGCTTGGTTGCGGGTGCATAATCAGAGTTTCTCGCTGTTGAGAGATAGCATGCTTTTGGCATATCTCACATCTTGAGATGAAGTCTTTCAGTTCTGCATTGAGACCTGGCCAGAAGACGCATTCTCGAGCACGTCGCAAGCAGCTTTCTATTCCCATGTGTGACGCATGGAGCTTTTGTTTGATTTCGGCTCGCAGCGACGTCGGGATGACTAATCGCAGTCCCTTGAAGATCATGTCATCTTCGACGGTGAGTTCATCTCTGAAGGTGAAGTACATCCGTATGTCTTGAGGTACTTGATCTTTTTCCTCCGGCCATCCTGACTGGATTGTCGCTTTCAGTCTTCGCATTGAGTCGTCATCTCTTGTTGCATTTCGGATTTTCTCCTGCGTTTCTTTACGCACAGGCAGGTGACTCACGACGTTGATGTTCTCAAGTTCTTCCTCACTGCTATCGTTCGGCAGAAATGCACGAGACATCGTGTCGGCCAACTGAAGTTCTTTGCCTGGTCGGTACTCGATGCTTATGTCGTACCTTTGGGTTTGAAGAATCATTCCTTGCAGTCGCCGTGGTACTTGATCGAGTTGTTTCTTGAGAATCGACTGAAGTGGCTTGTGATCAGTGATGATCTTAGTGGCTCTTCCAAAAGAGTACTGATGAAATTTCTTCAGTGCAAAGACGATTGCCAGCATCTCCTTCTCCATCTGCGCATAACGGATTTCTGTTGGTGTCAGCGCACGGCTTGAAAATGACACTGGCTGTCCGTTCTGGAGAAGAGCTGCTCCTAGTCCCGTCTCACTTGCATCACACTGAATTTCCAGTGGTTTGAGCACGTCGTAGTACGCAAGTACTGGTGCTTTGGTCACTGCTTCCTTGGCACTTCGAAATGCCTGTTCTTGTGGTTTTCCCCAGTACCATGGTTCTTCTTTGATCGTAAGCTTTCGCAGTGGTTCCATCACACGCGAGATTCTCGGTAGAAATCTGGCGAGGTAGTTGACCATTCCGCAGAAGCGCTGTACTGCTTGTACATCTGTTGGTCTGGGCATTTCTTGAATTGCTTTGACTTTCTCTGGGTCGACTTTCAGTCCTTCTTTCGTTAACAGGTGTCCCAGGAACACTGTTGTCGACGTCTTCAGCTGCGTCTTTTCTTTGTTGAGGCGTATTCCCATTTGCCGGCATCTTTGGAGTAGTCTTTCCAATTTTCGGTCATGGTCTTTCGCAGCCTCTCTGTCTGTTTCGCCGATTCCGAACACCAGGATGTCGTCTGCGACGCAGATAACTCCACTGAGCCCTTCAAGTGCCAGTTGAAGTCTCTTCTGGAAAATTTCACTGCTCACAGCAAGTCCAAAGGGTAGGCGAAGCCATCGATAACGTCCTTGAGGTGTTTGAAAGGTTGTCATGAAGCTTGATTCTTCATCGAGTGAACATTGCCAGAAGCCCTCTCGCAAGTCAAGTCTCGAGAAAACCTTTGCCCTTGCCAGTTCAGGTAGCACATCGTCAAGAATTGTCAGTGTGTGACGTTCCCTTTCCAGAGCCTCATTCAATGCCCGTGGGTCGATGCAAATCCTCATTTCGCCGTTCTTCTTTGTTGCTATGACCATTCTGCTCACCCATTGTGTTGGTTCCGAAACTTTCTTGATTACTTCCCTCTGCTCCAGATTCGTCAAGGCTGTGTTCAGTTGCGGTTGAATGCTCACAGGAACTCTGCAGCTTGTTATCGCTTTGGGACATGCTCCGGCCTTGGTCACCAAGTGAACTTTTCCCGGAAGTGTTCCTAGAGAGTCTCCAAAAGCATCTGGGTACTTCTCCACAATGTGACGTGTGAAGTTTTCTTCTGAAACCTCATCGATCCCGGCCACAAGGTTGTAGTCTATTGTTATGAGGCCTATCTTCTCTGCTGTCTTTCTGTCAATCAGCGGTGTGAGGTCTTCCTTAACAACTACAAATTTCACTTTGTGCTTGGTCCCATTCTTTGCTGTCGTTTCGAGTTCCGCTTTCCCTATTGCCTTAACCGTGCCGCCATTCCATGTACGCAGAGTTGTTGCGCATGGTTCCAGTTGCCCTCGTGTGACATGCCTGCTCGTGATGACATCGACAGCTGCTCCGCTGTCTACTTGGAAGGTCACTTGTTTTCCGTTAACTTCCAGTGAAGTGTAGACTGCGCTCGTTTTCTTGCTGTCGACGACAAGAATATCATCTTCTTCACCACTTTCTATCTCTAACCCAGCTACTACTTTGCGACTTTTGCATACGGCCGCAAAATGGTTCTGCTTTCTGCGTTTGCTGCATACTTGCTTCCATGCAGGTCAGGCTTCTTTTTTGCGTTCATGGCTGCCGCCGCAATACTTGCATTTCTGCAGAGTAGGCTTCTGTGGGTTCCTTGCTTTAGTGGTGTTCTGGCTGCCGTTGCCATTTGCTCGATGGGTATTCTTTTTCACTGCATGCACTTGACTATCGCTCGTCGCTCCCTCTTTAGATTTTTTCAGTTGGAATTTTGTTGCTTCGTGAGCAAGACACACCTTAACAACTTTCTCTAGAGTTGGGTCCTCGAGCTTGAGTATGTCCGCACGCGCTTTTTCGTCATGTACTCCACATGCTATTTGGTCGCGGATCAAGCTGTCTCTTTGGGTTCCAAATCTGCAATCGCGCGCTTTCAGTTTCAAGTCCGTCAGGAAACTGTCGAATTGTTCCTCTGGCTGTTGCATGCGGGAACGGAAAACGTAGCGCGAATAGAGTTCGTTGTGCTTGGGTAGGAAGTGCGTGTCGAGAAGGTTAATCACGTGAGCGAAGTCAAATTCTGGTTGCGGTTTTGCAGGGGAAGGTACACCAAAGTCCAAAGTGTTGTATACATCAAGCAATGCTGGTCCTCCGACGGTCAAGAGAAGAGCTACTTGCCGTTCTGCCGAGGCGCTGGCTGTGTCCGTTGCTTTCAGGTACAGCGTGAAGGCTTGCTTGAAGACGCGCCATTGTTCCGCTGCGTTGCCCTCCGAGTCAAATTTCGGTGGTGCTGGAAGCTTATCCATTTCTTCGCTTGCGGTACAGCTGGTTCACAACTCTGACACCATGTTTCGTTGTGGGTTCTTTTATAGAACACTGGACTTCGGTTATATGGGGTTAACTGGGTTTATTATAAAGCAGGAAGAGAAAGCTTATACAAGTGACTACATGGCTGCAGCGCAGAAGAGAAAGTGGAAGTGGCGGCCAGGGCGCGGTCGTAACTCGATGCCGTCGTCTGCTCAAGGTTCACCGCGCTCCGCCGCTGGGAGGTAGAGAGGAGTGAAACTCGTGGGGCCTCGTGTTGGGGGCTGTTCCCGCCGGCGGCTTTCATACACCGTGATGATGATGATGATGATTATGGGGCTTCTCCCTTTGGAACGGGCGGACATGAAATGCCCTAGCCTAATGCATACATCAAGCGTACCAGCACTCAAAATAGAACACAAAATAGAACACAGAACACAACATAAAACAAGGTACATAAGGAGAGTAAAGGAACAACATAGATAAAATGTCCTATGCGCATAGTGATACATATATATATATATACATACCTACACACATGCATGTGTTACATACCCCTCTACAAACGCACACTTCTCAATAACTATTAAATCCAAAACCACAAAAGTCGAAGGGCGCACGAGCAGCCAGTACGCTGTAGTCACCCATCACTCAACACGACTGCACGACAGTCAACGGCACAACACGCACACTCTCGAAGGTAGTCTCGCCGGCGGGTGTCCTTGAACCAGCGCAGTCAACGGCACACCACTCACAATCCCGACGCCGTGTCAGTCTCGCCGGCGGGTCTCCTTAAACCACCGCTGGAGCCTTTCCTTTGTCACCTGCAGCGCAGCGTTGCGACCGGCGGCGGCACCTGCAGCGACGAACCCCAGCGCCTCTGGCAGACTCACGCCATCTGGGTGCTTCGGCTGCAGCGAGTCACATAGGAGCACGATGTGTTCAATTGACTCCTCTGCTTCACCACACACTCTGCACCTCGCGGCTTGAACGTCAGGGGATGACTCGTAGCGGCGCCGATACGTTAATGTCCGCAGCGCGCCCGCTCGGGCCTCGAAGAGCAACCCGCCGTCCGTGCTGTCGTGGAACATAGCCTCCCTGCATATCGCCGTCTTGTTGTCGCGGTACAACTGCAGGGTGCTTTTTTCGCCCATAGCCAGTCTCCATTCGGCGGTCTCCGACTCCCGTACCCGCTTCTGAACTGCCCTGGCATGTTGCTGTTCAGCGGGTTCCTGGGTAGGACGCTCGAAGAAGCCGAATTTCCGCCGAAGCACGTGGAGGCGGGCGCCCCATTGCGTGCGGATTCCAGTGAAGTGGTGGTACCGGTACACACGGCGAGCCCAGCGTGTGTCCTCCATGCGCCGAAGCCGTTCCTCGTAGGCGATCTTGCTTCGGGCTTCCCGGGCCTCGAACGACGACCAGCCCATATCGCCTTGAATGGCCTCTTTAGCCACGCAGCCATGGCAACCCAGCGCCACGCGTCCCACTTCGCTTTGGCAACGTTCCAGCCATGCGCGAGTTGTGTGAGGCAAGCAGACCACTGCGTTGGCAAACGTAAGGCACGGCACATGGACGGCTTTCCACAGCTCGCGCACCATCAAGTACCGGCTGCATCCCCATAAACAGCGCTTGCGCAGGATGCGACACGCTCGCTGCGCCGACTGCTGCACGTGGGCTGCATGTGCCGAGTACCGATCCTGTCCCGCGCTGAAGGTTACGCTAAGGTACCGGTACGACTCTTCTTGAGGCACTAGGTCTCCACTGGGGAGCGTGACATGGACGCCACCGTCGGGGCCAGAGAAGCGGAGGACGGCCGACTTCTTCGCATTGAAGCATAGGCCTAGCTCTCCGAGCTGCGCCGCCGCCACAGTGACCAGCCCCTGCAAAGTAGCAGCGTCATCAGCCAGGAGAACCAGGTCGTCCGCAAACACTAATCCCGGCAGTGTCCACGTCTCCGGCAATCCTTCCGCAGTGAACCGCAGTGTGAAGCCCAGTTTCGAAGCCAGAATGGCGTGCTCTATCTTGGCTGCGTATAGCATAAACAAGATGGGAGATAGAGGGCACCCTTGCTTCAGGCCCCTGCGGACAGGAACTGGGTCCGTCACCCTCCCTCCAAAGGAAGCCCCCACGGTGTTGCCTTCGTACAGGCGGTGCAGCAGCTCAACCCACACAGGCGCCATGCCGATGTCCGCCAAGTGCCGCAGCAGGCCATCGTGTGGTACATTGTCGTATGCTTTGGAGACGTCCAAAAAACATGCCACTAGGCCACGATCCTGCTTCCGAGCAATGTCCACACACTGAGTCAGCACGTATATGTTGTCCTCGAGGCGCCTACGGGGGCGAAAACCATTCTGGAGCTCCGTAAGGTGCCCGCTTGCTTCGGCCCATGCCGACACCCAGCCTTTCACTACCTTAGCGAACACCCTGTACAGGACGCTGGTCACAGTGAGTGGTCTGTGGTCCTTCAGTAGGCTGGGGTTGCCGCCGTTCTTGAGCAGTAGACACACTCTTCCTCTCAGCCAGTCCTCTGGGATGTTGTCGCCGTAGATGATGCCCGTGAAGATTATGGCGAGGTGCTCCCGAGCCATTGCCCAGGTGTTTGATGAGTCCCGCCGGGATGCCATCGAGCCCCTGTGCCGTGTGTGCTCCGAGTCGGGAAATGACACGGTCGAGGGCCCGGCGAGTCACCTCCCACTCATGGTCCGTCTCGCAACCGTCCCCGCTGGCTTCAATGATAGGCCTCCGTCCTCTCGCGCCCTCCGCTAGTGGATCCTGGGAAGAATTGTAGATGCCTCGGATGTGCTCAGTGAGGTGCCGCTCGACGTCGGCAATGACCTCCCCTGTAGTCTCCTCCCTAAGTGTAGGTTCTGGAGCCCTACGGTCCAGAGACCCCACATATTTCCAAAACCTACGTGCTCCTTCCCGGCCAGCCGTCGTGAGGTCCTGCAGCTGTCGGTGGTCATGTTCCGCAATTTTTTGCTGTACCACTTTCTGCACATGTCGCTTCTGGAGCAGGTAATTCTCCCAGGCTTGCTGACGCTCCTCAGCGCTGCCAGCTTTTACAGCTTGACGATGAAGCCGGTTAGCATTCCGTCGCGCGTCAAGAGCTGTTTTTACTTCTCTGTCCCACCAGCTTTTCCGCGGATAGCCACGGCGTGCATTGGCGCGGACTTCATGAGTGTTCATGATGCTTCTTAGGGCAGAAACATACTCTTCGTACGTTGCACGCTCATTGTGTATGTCACTCTGTTCGAAGCGCTCGGCAATTGCAGCGAATGCTGTGACCGGAACGTATCTGTGTGCTGGCCGGTTGGGTCCCGTGGCGCCATCTGTTAGTTCCTCATGTAACACCCCCCAACCTATTCCACGCAACATCCGAGCTCTCATCCGCATCAAACCGCTTCCCCGTCACATGCACCCCATATTCCATGCCAACCGCCGAGCAGCTCGTGAAGTCATCATGCAAAACTCCAACCCCCTGCCAAACACACCATGTATGTAGATGCAGCCAAATACCCTTATAAACAGGCCTACGCCCTCGCGGTTACCGGAGCTGACATCAACGTCCCGACACACACTGCCACCATCTTTACCTTGTATGCAACTACGGCGGAGGAAGCGGCCATTGCCCTTGCGCTCTCCCAGAGTCCCACCCCAATCACCATCCTATCAGACTCGCAGCAGGCCATCCAGCACTTCTCAAAAGGCTTTATATCCCCCGTAGCCTTCAAAATTCTTTAAAGCCCCCTGA
Source organism: Haemaphysalis longicornis (assembly GCF_048455015.1). NCBI lineage: Eukaryota > Metazoa > Arthropoda > Arachnida > Ixodida > Ixodidae > Haemaphysalis > Haemaphysalis longicornis. The sequence continues at coordinate 136,814,429 of NW_027526204.1, forward strand.
CCGACCCCGTGCAACTGGTGTGGACCCCGGCCCACACCGGTATAGGTGCTAATGAGGCAGCGAATGCATACGCTCGAGCCCTTACTTCCCGGGCCGCTGTTATTCGTACACTATACACGGGCCTCCCGAGAACGAGACCTCCGAGTCTCTTATCAGTTTCAGAGAAATTACCCTTCATTACCGCCTCCTCCGCCGTACTCTCCCACCCCCACACCTATCCCCCGAGGCTGCCCACATGTGGCGGATACTTTAAACGTGCACGTTCCCTCATCGTACTCAACTAATACTTTCACATTCACACCAATCCCACACACCCCACTTCCCCAAGAGGGGTAAGCTGGATACTCTGTATCCCTCTCTTTGCGAATGTCCTGCTGACCCATACTCCCCACGCCCCTCCTTATCCCACTGGGCGCAGGCCCTGGGCAGCTCCGAGGAGTCTCCCGAGCTCTGGCGGTTGCGGCAGACCTCTGGTCCTCCGCCACCCCCCCTCGCTAACCCGGTTTTTTAAATAAAGTTTTCTTCTCTCTCTCTCTTTCTCGTAGTGACCACGTTGGTAACGACGTTGACATAACAGCAAGAAAAGTCATCTGCCGCCACAACACCGGCGTCACCGAGTGCCTTCCACGACGCTTCAACTTCCGCCACTTAGCGATTTCCGTCGTTGTCGAAAAACACGTGCAATTTGCAGGCGCGCACACAACCCTCGATAAACCTCGACTGCGTGTGCAGCCCAGCGAACCGGTTCTTGAGAAAGGAAAGCCACCTTGCGCCGCTGCTTACTGCCGTCACGTGATGCGCCCGCCCACTCGCTCCGCACACTGGCTGAGCAAAGAGGATGGTTCGCTCAAAGGCCGCGCGTGGCGTGGCTGCACATGGCCGCGAGGTCAACGTGGGAGTTTTAAACCAGCCGCGCCGAACGAGTGCCGAACTCCACGAAATGCTTAACGCACCGTGGTGGGCGGCTAATATAGTTCGTTATATTTACTGACAGGTCCATTTTACTTCGTTACAACAAAGTTTGAAATGCATGGTTATCTATGGAGATTTCAATGGGAATTTCTTTTACTTCATTATATCCATTATTTCGCTGTATCCGTTTACGTTATAACGAGGCTTGGTGCGTATAGATGGACAAATACAATCGATGTATATAAACTTCATTTTGAACATCCTTTTCCCAAAAATTCCATTTGATGATCAAATGTTTCTTCCTCAGCAGCAAATAATTGGGCTCGAGGTTTCCCGAATTTTCGATTCAGTTGGTTTAGTAGCCGCATAGTTTTGGTATGTTCCAGAACATTTGTACTCCCACCCATCCCTCCTCCCAATAAGCTAGTCTAGGTCCACCTCTGCCGCAAGCACATTGGGAGATCGAAAGGCGCCCAAGTGCTTACCAATTGCTATCCTCAAGGACATGGAGCAACAAGCTCCTCCTCATTCCACCTCCTCCTACCGGAAGCAGTAAAACGTTTAGCCTGTTGGCGAATACGCATGTTTCACCTGCCTATAAAAAAATACAATGTGAATTTTATATTAAGTCCACAAAATTCTTATGGTTTCACAAGAATTCTTATAGGGGTCTATAGGAGTTCTTACAGGCCCATATGACATGAACACCTAGGCATTCCATCCCCGTACGAATTCAAAAGGGTCCAATAATATCACAATACGAATTTATTGATTGATTGTAGGTTTTAACGCGTCGACGCAACGCAGGCGATGAGGCGCGCCGTAGTGGAGGGCTCCGAATTAATTTCGACCACCTGGGTATCTTATCGTGCGCCAAAAGCTCGTACACACAAGCATTTTTGCTTTTCGCCTCCATCAGAAACGCAGCCGCTAATACGAATTCATATGAGCCCATACAGTGTCTTTCTCCATATAAATTCTTACGAGCCTCTATCTACACCATACAAGATTACGTGTAGGTTATCTAGGACAAGCAACGGAAATGTCAGCACGTCCTGTTCTCTCCTCTTGAGTGCGTACTTGCACTGAGTTCAAGGCATGCAGGCCGACCTGGATGGCCTTTTGTATGAGTTATGTGCCGAAGTCCCCTCTGGCTGTCATGCGCAGCGGCTGCTACGTGTCCGGAGCGGGTGCCCGTGTGGCAGTGTCTGCGCCTCAGCTGGTCGGCACCACCGTGCAGGAACAACTTTGACTGCGCCATGCCGTACCCGTGCTGCCTCACGTGGTGCCGCAACTTCTGCGCCAACGACTACCGCTCGTGACGACACCACCCTCGCCACAGAGCAGAGACGAGCAGGTACAACTTCCACAACCTCTGCTGCTGTTCCGACCAAGTCATCCCCTTTGTCGAGTTAGCACAGCTGGTCACTTTATTTTGACATAAAGAGGCACATTTCTTGTTTGCTTGTGTCAAAGCTAGGTAATTTTCGCCGAGGTGTCTACGTGTTTTGGAAATACAGTCTACGCCTGTACAACGGACACTCTTAATTATGAAAAAAATGTCCGCTGTATCCGAAGTATGCAGTATCCGATCGGGGGGTGGGAGCATAAAGTGGGAACTTTGACCAGTATTGCGTATACATGCTACAGACATTTTGTTTTTTCTACACGCCTGCAGCATCTCTGCACAGTGTTCACGCGGGAGAAAAAAATCGCTGATCGCCGTTTTCGAAAATAAGCAGGCAGCTAGCGCATGCGGTCGAGTGCGTAGAGGCGCACACTAAGCTGAACAAATAAAGCTAGCAGCAATTACTAACCAGCTATAAAAATCATTCATGGCCAGCAAAATTAGCCAGACACTTTTCAAACCCTTCGCGACGAAGCAGGCTAACGCGAAACCATTCATCAAACAATTCAGATCACTGCCCGATGTTCCCCCAAGGCAGCTTCCGCAGTTGTAACGATCTTATTCTGGTCATTAAAACGGTGATCTGAAATAATCTGATGAAGGACAGCTGTAAAATCTGAAGTTATACCAGTTGGACTCCGCACAGCTAGCAGCAGACTGCACACAATGGGTGGGAACTGCCCCCCTGCTTGAGGCATTTCTTACCTTTTTCATCAAACAGAACAGGAACGATGCACGCGTGGCAATGATAAATGCCCAAATTCACCGAACCTGAGTTCCTTATTAGTACATAAAAAAACTGTGATGAGGGCAGACTCGACCTCTGGGTGCGCCACTTAGTGTATTTGAAAGCGCTGTTGTTCAAATCTCACCGGAGGTCCTTGTTCTCGACAGCCGAGCAAACTTTCTGCTTAGACAGACCCGTACTTCTGGCGATGGGGGCCTATTTTTCGCCACGTTCGACAGCGTTAGTAATGCTCAGTTTATCAGACAGTAGAATCAGCTACCCTGCCGCTGGTTGCAAAAAAAAAAAAAAAAAAAAAACAAAGGCTACCGACATTGGCTTGGCTTGGCTGTGCCAATGACCCGTTCTACGCTGACAATTTTGGCAGACATAGTAGTTTCCTCACCAAAACGAACAAGGAAAAAGCATATCGGGTGCTGGCACCACGGAAGTCTGCTATTACCATTCAGTCAAAACAGTTTGCGCCTGAAATTTAGTTTGTAGTAGACGGTAGTCTGTTATAACAGGGTCCGTAATGAGCAGAGTAGATTCCACTTAAAATGCATGGAGGCCAAACAAACCAACAGAAATGGTCTCTTGTAACCGGAAGTCTGTTGTTGCCGATCCACTGTAACGAGCACTGACTGTACCCTGTAACAAAGCATGCAGTTAAGGCGTTTTTGGTTCCTGCCACTGCAGCAGAACAAATTTGTGCTGATCTAACGAATCCCTAAGGCAGTATGCTTGGTCCTGCTTAGGAATCACTGCTGGGATTAATGCTTTGTCAGAAGAATCAGGTTGAAGACAATGACCACAAATATTTCTGTCGATAGAAAATTATTGGGTGAAACAGCGCTGAACCAGACTATTATAAATTTTGTTCAAGGGACCGCATCTGGCAATACCACATTTTGCCCAAAAACAAAAGACCATAAACACGCCCTCCAAATGCCGCTAGATTCTTTTTTTTCTTAATTTCTCGAGGTCAAAAGCAGGGTAAGCCGGCAAACGGTAATACAAAAGTTCCTTTTGCTCCACAGGTATGACCAAAGCAGAAGACACCCGTGTACAGAAGACATGATTTGCATCGGAAATTAAAGAATGAAAATTTCAACGGTTTGATGGCTGTGTACAACCTACTCGCAGTGCATCAAGCATTTACTTTGCTGTAACACCATGCTGGACAAAGGTTGAGTGCCAGCTCATTTTCCTGCCTTCACTGACTCTTTAGACCTCTTACATTCAAGCAAGCCCCATTTTTGGGTGCTGCTCCAACGCCCCACTCATCCTAATTTGCAAGTGGGTAATGTCATGTCATAACAAAACTACTGGTCCCTCTGCCTCAAGTAAAGACATGCCTGTGCATACATGAGCCCATGCATGCGCATTTATATTAAAAGTTCGTTGTGACGCAAAAATGAGGACACAGGAGACACATTTGTGTACATGCATAGGTATGTGCCCCCTTGCTCACTCATGCCTGCATGTTTGTGGTTTCAACCGGACCCTTACTGCGACAGCATTGTAAGTGGCTCGCTCACTGAGCAAAAGAGCTGCCATGCCTAAAATGTGGCAGATGGTCACGTCCCGATGCAATGCACACATCAATGATGGCACTCTCTACTGCACAATTCTCGCTCTTCTCAACAAGTTTCAATTGCAAGACTTCATACAACTGAAACCAAGTGAAGCAACTGGTTACTAGCCCGTGAGGCACACTGATTTTTCAAAGCAGGATGCTGCAAAGAAAAAAGATTTCAGGCATGGACAGTTCAAATTTAAATCTTTTACTTTCATCACAACATGTGTCAATGCACCTCAGTTCTGCACTCCAAAATGCAGACATAAAAACTATTGCTATAAAATATTTCAGACCTACCACAGTGAAAATCTTCTCGTATCCGGCAGGGCAACCGCGATCACTCACGCACACATCCCAAGACTAACTTCAACGAGCAGTAGAAACTGCCGTCACAACAATAATTTGCTACAAAAATCACTGGCAAATAAAAAACACGATAAGTATATTGTTACAAAACAATGGCAACTTGGAATGGCTGAACTGGAACAGCCATTTGAAGGAGCAGTGATTTACTGTCGAAGTCAAACTCCTGCTCGAAACAATTGGTGGCGCTTGTTAGTACAGTCAAATCTCGTTACCACGAACCCCACGTTAACGAATTTTTCCCATTTACGAACATTTTCAGAATCCCCGCCAGATTGCCTATATTATCAATGTAAAAATATTTCAGAACTACGAATTTCAGTATAGCGCATATTTCAGAATAACCCACATAATTCATTTTCTCCTTTACAATCGAGGAACATCAGTACATATTACTACATATTACGAATTCGGGTAAAGTAAGAGCGCCGCAACTCTCGCGTGAAACAGGAACCACCGTTTCTGTGTCTGTTCCCTCAAGTGTAGTAGCTATCATCATCACCATGTTCAATGCCCATTGCTTGCGCCACCACAAAGCTGTAGTTTAGTACGCAGTAGCCTAGTCAGCCTAGCCGCCTTTGACCCTTTTCTCGCTCGTTGCTTTGGGTGTCAGTCAACGACCAGTTACTGTTTTTTTTTTTTTTTTTTTCATGCTTTTCACGTGTGCAGGCAGGTATTTCTCTGTTGTGAGTGATCTTGCTGTGAAGTTCGTGTGAATCGCTGCACTCTCCGGATGAAAATAACTGATTTCTTCTTCAAAGCTGGTCTGAAGTGAGTGCAACGTTTTGATTTGAGAGTTTGCTTGTCTGCACTCGCGTATACTGCCAAGGTCCGTCATTTTCGCTCCCAGGTACGAGCACTGGCTTATAACCACAAGTTTTCCATTACAACGATACTCCAAAATTACGAATGATTTTGGGCGGTCCCGAGTGATTCATTATATAACGGGATTTGACTGTAGCTTGTTTTGTCAGTGGCTCGAAAACGTTGCTCATGGTAGCAATCAGACTGCCACAGCGAAATTTGTAAAAGCTGCACCACTAGGTAATTGGGCTACTTTTAGACGAAAACTGCAAGCAACGAGGCTTTTTACATAGAAACAGCTGAAAGCTTTAAAAACACTTTTTGATCATTCCACTGCCAAAGCAAGGAGTTTACTCTATTGCAACGTGCACATTGAAAGCCAATTATCATCGTAGTTGCATGCCATACAAGGGATCTGTTTCCTCAACTGCACCCCGAGACACGTCTTCAGTGCAAGTGAAACTGAGCTTCTGGCTTTTTAAAACGATAAAGCTTACACTCCAAAGAAGAAAAGCATGCCACAAACAGGCAAGATGCGAAGCAGTACTGACCTTTGTGGCTGGCACAACAGCTAGAGCAGAGCATAGAGTTTCATACAATAATAACTAGAGGGGAAACTGGCGCCAGTGTCAGTGCGAACCCTGAGACGGCACTTGCGCTTCGATGGGAATGATGGGTAGTTCTGGAACCGGATTGCATAGGATCGAAACGGGCCTAAGGCTGCGCAAATTGTGTTTTTTTTTAACAAAACTTTTATTGCGCAGTTCGCTGTTTACTAATTACATGGCAAACAAAAAAGTTAGTAACCAAAAGCAGGTTTTGTGCGAAATAAAATGGCCCGTTTAAATAGAAAGCAAACGCGGAGTTGAGGAGCTCTGCGGAATACGTTTGCCATTTGCAGTCAATTACAGTGGGACGCGGAATTCCCCAACAGCTGCTCGTAAAAGTTTCGACACTTGTAGTTTTTAATATTAAGAAAAGTTTTCTGCTCCTAAAAAAGAAACCGATTACTTTATGGAGAAGTTATTCTAGCCTGAATTAGTGACATTCATCAAGCAGCGTTCCTATCAGCCGCAAGTACTGCTGGACTACGCCGTAGGCGCCGGCGTTCGCACAAGAGGTGTCAACCGTTATCGGCTTCGAAAATACATTTTTCTGCCGAATGAACAGCGTTGCAACCCTTAATTCGCAGACAACTTCGCCGCACACAGCACCATCATTTGTGTTTTTGTGCTCGCTGTGCCGGCAACGAATTGATACCCCACCCAATTCGCAACTCTGGTTGTAAAACATTCCGCCCAGGGCGGCGTCAGTGCACACGCGGCATGCAGTTTAAGGAGAAACGTATTTTTTAACGCTTCTTCCAACACCCCGCGTAGGCAAGCAAATGCGTTCATGTAAGTCCAAAACGAAAACGCAACTGCCTGCACGATTCAATCCATAGCAATGTCAACAAGCCATCGAGTGCCAATCCGAATCCAGAACTACCCATCACGCCCACTGCGGCGGACGATCGCAGCGCCAGATTCCTCTCTAGTTGTTATTGTATGAAACTCTATGGAGCAGAGGTCAGTTTGCTGTATCGTCGTCCAGTTTATCACAGTCCTATTGCAGAACCAGCCCTTCTCAGCCGGCACGATCCAGTGCTGCCTATATACAGTTGGGCGGTGTCCCCCGTTCACAGCTAAGCACTGGGTCAGGTCGTGGAACAAGTACGTTGCAGCAGCAAGCAGACGAGGGGGCAATGCAAGACCAGGGGCCCCGTGGGTTTATGCTTGGTCTGGCACGGTAACGGCAACGCAGAAGGCAAGCTAGGCAAGAGCGACAGCAATGCGGCGCAATTCCACTCGACAGCCTAGCGCAGTGCGCTGATCACGTGAAGCGCCCATAACGGGGCCCCTGCATCATCTGGGCCCTCTTGGCCCGCACAAGCAGCACGATGCCGGCCACTATCACGATGGACACCGACAGGCCCACAAGGACGTCCCGCACGGTCGTGGTGCTGTGTGCATCTTGCAGAAGGCCGTGGGGCTGGCCTTCCAGCTGGCTGCCCATCTCCTTGAGGCATTCTTGGTGTGAGCTTTGACGGGCGCCCAGGATGGCGCACAGCTGCGTCTGGCGGCACGCTTTGTCACACGGTCCAACATCCTTGAGGCAGGAGCTGAGGTTGATGTAGCGCGTGAGCAGCTCTGGCGAGAGGGTGATGCGGTGCGCCAGCTCCACCATGGAGGCCGTGCTCAGGTCTGGCACCTTGAACTCGCTGCTTGCTGTGTACAGTTGCTCCCAGTGGGCCTCTTGCTGCGTTAGTGGGAAATAAAATGTGTGTGTACTCCGAGCCTTGGCTTTAGACGCCCATCATGGCTTTAGAAAGACGTTTTCTTGTGAGACCTAGCAAGTGTGTTTCCCCCATGATGTACACTCTGCTTTTGATCTTGGATGCTTTACAGACTGCATATTCCTATATTTTTTGAAAGCGCTTGATTCGGTTGCGCATGATGTACTGTTTATTAGACTTTCTAAACTAAACTTAGATCATAAAGTAGTTGCGTAGTAGCATTCCTTTTTGACTAACATATCAATTCGTAAGAATGAACAATACAGACTCACACGTTTCTTCGGTTCATTTAGGTGTACCCCAAGGATCTGTCCTGGGACCTCTCCTATTTTTAATTTCTATAAGCGACCTTCCAATTAGCATCAGCTCGTCTGTCAGTCTTTTTGCCGAGGACTGCATTATTTACAGGCAAATAAGTAACAATGACGATGTTCGAATTGATTTGATTGTAGGGTTTAACGCGCCGACGCAACGCAGGCGATGAGGCGCGCCGTAGTGGAGGGCTCCGGATTAATTTTGACCACCTGGGGATCTTTATCGTGCGCCGAAATCTCGTACACACGGGCGTTTTTGCTTTTCGCCTCCATCAGAAAAGCGGCCGCCGCGGCCGGGAATCGAACCCGCGACCTCGTGCTCAGCAGCGCAACGCCTTAGCCACTGAGCCACCGCGGCGGGTGACGTTCGAATTCTGCAATCAGATATTGACAGTATTTCACATTGGTGTGAATTATAGAAAATGAAACTAAACCTTAACAAGTGTAAAAGCCTGCGCATTTCTCAAGTAACACTACATCTGTAAGTAATGCCAACCATACGTTGGGATATATTCGTAGGAACTTTAATTCTTCACCTGGTTCACTGAAACTAATTCTCTATAAAACTGGTTCATTTAAAATTGGAATGTGCGGCTGCTGTATGGCATTCTGGTATTGCATCGCTCAATATTGAACTGGAGGCAGTTCACAACCGTTCATGTCGTTTCATGCTTTCGAATTATAATCGTACATCCAGCTTCACCACAATGAAAGCTACTTTATCACTGCAACTACTTGATCACCGCAGGCAAATATCCCGTTTGCGCCTATGAGGGGCAAAGCCGCTTAGGGTTCTCGGGCTGTCGGCATCTCCTGTCATCGTCGTCGTCGCCATAGTCACAGTACTAAAACACCAGGATGCTCGTTTTCTCCACGCCTCGTACTACAATTTTAATGCGTACTAAAAGAACACACCGGGTCACTCGTTTTCCAAAGCCTGGCACTAGAATGCTTCGTGCTTTAAGCAAAGCTGTATACCTCTATCCCCTGAACGGTTTCATCTCCGTGGGCAGAAACACCAACGAGGCAAGAATACACTAAAACACCCCAGGTCTCCCATTAGTGGTGATGGCCCCCGGATTTTTTTTCACAAAATATACCACAGCAATTTCATTCCTAAGGGTAGGCCACTAGCCAATCCATCGGACATGTCAGCACACATTGAACACTGATTCAAAGTAAGCATTCCATCTTGTCATACAAAGTACTTTCACGATTCATTTGTACCGAGCACATCTGTTAACTGGAATCAACTGCCACGTGCAGTTGCCGAAATCTTAGACGACGTGGCTTTTTAGGCATGCAGTAACATGTGTGTGTCATCATGTTACAGTTAAGCCTTGTTATAACAAAATTGAATGGACACCGCAATTTGCTTGTTATAACCAATATTTCATTATAGCCGTAGCGGGTATTTTTATGCAAATATTGGTCACTGTACTTGCCCGAAGCAAATAGCGGGCGAAATTTCATCACACCGTACGGCAGTATACAACAAAGTAACAGCATTCTGGAGATAAAAGGGAACATTTGCGCACATACTTTATTGCAGTTCAGAATGCGCAACTGGTATGCCAAACAGGCTTAGATGCAAAGAAGTTCGTAATTGGACTGATGCATCTTTCTGATGTGAATGATGGCTCGTTCAGCTTCGTGCACAGGGTGACGGCGTTTATCACAGCCGCCTTCTTGTCTAGCGTCTTTCACATCCTGCTCAAATCAAGATAAGGTTGGAGCAAGGGGGGGGGGGGAGAGAGAGAGAGAGAGAGAGAGAGAGAGAGAGAGAGAGAGAGAGAGAGAGAGAGAGAGAGAGAGAGAGAGGGGGGGGGGGGGGGGGGGGGGGGGGCAGCTCTCTGGTGGCACGCGGCAGCGAGTCAACAGTTCCATGCGAGCGCGCCACGAAATAACAAAATACTGGATATAACGAGCAAGTCGTAATTCCCCTTCACAGTTTCCATAGAAAGCAGTGCATTCGCTTTAACGAGGTAAAATTTGCCCTTTACGGATATAACAAACAGATTTTCGTTAGGAAATAAAACTGAGCCAATTTCACAACAGTGCACTACGCGAATTTGAGACAGTGCGTAATGCGACAGCTGTATTTAGCAGTTCATAACTCTTGCCATGCACCCTCCTGCAACTCACGCAAAGCTAGATGGCGCGCCTTGTGCCCACTGCGTCTGCAAAACCATTCTCAGCTTCCACTCGCTGCACACGGCACGCAGCCCCTGCATGCAGCATGCACAGCTGCGGTGCGCACGCCTGCAACTTAGTGGTGATTCACCACTGTGCGCCGCGGAAGCTGCATTGTTTAAGTTGTGCGCTTTCTTTCTTTTGAGCGTTCAGTCTTATCTTTAATTGTGCTACAGGCTGCATGATTCGAGCTGCATGATTGAGTCAGGCGGTAAGCGAAAGTGAAAGAATGCAAGACTAGAAGGCGGCTATGATAAAAGCCGTCACATCCTGCACGAAGCTGTCTGAGCCATCGCTCGCATCAGAAAGATGCATCAACGTACAATTACGGACTTTTTTGCAGCAAAGTCTGTTTGAAATACGAGTTACTTATTTTGAACTGCAATAAATTAGGTGTGTGACCTCTTTTTTTTACCTCCGGAATGCACTTATTTTGTTGTGTACTGCCATGCAGCGAGACCCAATGTCGCCTACTATTTGTTTTGGGCAAGTACAGTGCACAATGCTTGCAGTAAATGCCCACTACAGCTATAACGAACTATTGGTTACAATGAGCAAATCACGGCCCCTGTTCAATTTCGTTATAACGAGGTACAAAAGAAACACCCCAGGAGTGTGCAAAAGAGGCCTCCATCTTTGCTTTATTCCGTCAGTTCAAACTTGCTCCCTTTTGCCCACAGCGGCACACTTTTTCTCCATGAACTCAGATTGCTCAAGTTTAGAATTGGGTATGCTCCGTTTTTTTGGAACCAAAATTGTCTTCGAACCATTTCCCACAAAAAAGGTCTTGCTGCTGCCTTCAGAAACTGTAAATGTTGCTTTCATTTACAAGCCTCTGCCACTGAGCACAGCTCTTGACGCTCTTGACAGTCAATATATAGCTTTAATTAACGCATACGAGTGTTCGCAACCCTGGTATATACCAGTGTATGAACCCAAAGGATGTCGACATTTCTTTTATTAGATTTTTTTCATTTATTAAAGTACAAGGGTGCTAACACTAGCAACTGAGAGCAAAAGAATATGACACTGCACACATGCATAAGCTATTTATACTATTTATATTTGTTTCCTATAATAAAACAAATGCAAAAGACAGCCACACATAGGTCCCAACAACAGGAATTTCTGCTACCTGGCCTCTCGACAAGAGCACAGTTACCTGGACGCTGCTCCCGCAGCCCTCACCTGGGCGGCAGCAGCAGCATTGGCCTTGACCAAGTCCAGGTAGTAGACGGTGTAGTCGAGCAGCTGGCCACTGGAGCGGCGGTAGGTGTACAGCCGGATGGACGGGTTGGTGGGCACCGACAAGGTCCGGTACACGGGGTCATGGCTGCCCCACGGAGTCACGGATCCCGCCAGCTGCGTCGAGCCGACCGGCACTCCTGCGCAGCCGCCCGCCACAAATACTGTATGATGACCCTGACCATGACAGTGACTTGGTGATGATGGTAGCACTGATAGTGATGACCAGAGACTGGAACTTTAGGCACGAGCAGTCGCGGTTTTCTGCACCTATGATAGTTCAGTAAAGCTTGATGTTACGCTAGTTGGTGTAACATGCTTTGGAAGGTAAGTTGCACTTTTTGTGATCACAAAGACGGACACAGGGAAAAAAAATCACGCCATATCCACGGAATGAATGATGATAAGTGGGGCGAAGCTCGAGAGGGGGAGATCATCGGTAACCGTAACTCTCCCGTGAAAGTTCGCCCATTACATCATTAAGAAAGACGTAAGACTGTGTGCGTACATTGTACAAATCAACTTTTATTTTCGGAGTCCATGCTGCCAGGCCCAAACCTGGTGAAAGACCCCACACCATCGAGGACTACCCCGCACCTCCACCACAATTTGTCACGTAGGATGGGACACAAAGGTAAAGAAAGAACTTCTATTTGGGGCGAACTTGTGCCCGAACAAGACGAGAGGAAGCGAGCAAAGGTCCTTGCGTCTCGTTCGATCTCCGAGAACGACTGCCTGCGTTCGTGGCGTGATCTCTTGCGTGATCTCCCCCTCATAGTGCACGTGCGCTCGCGCCTCCGTTGGCGAACACAGACAAGCTCGCGCTCCCGGTGCCGAGTTTGCGCTGCCGGTTGCAGCCGGTTCTTGCGCGTGCAACGCGGCCCACTTTGCGACATCTCCGAAAGCATGCAGCGGTCACGTACCACGAGACACAAGGGATGGACAGACCCATGACTTAAGGAGCTTCGCCCCTAAAAAACAAGAAGACGACACTTTCACAAGAAGGTGGCGCTACGATAGGCAGTATCTATGATAGGCAGTATCTATGATACTGCGGTACCTATGGGTAGTACCTATGATAGGCACTAAAAAGTGTCAGTTAGGCACATATAGATGTCAAAAACTCTAGTATAGGCATATGTGGCCAATTCGTATATGCAGCAGCAGCGTATTTTAGGACACGTATCACTAGCTAAGGAAACAGCGGACAAATCTTATGCTATAGGAGAGCAGTCTTATTTTCTTCATGAAAATGCGCCAGCAAAAGTCGCCATTTTAGCAGATTTAAAATTTGGGAAAGTATAAAAACTAGGAAAGGTAGAAAAAAGAAGAACCTTGCTATACCAACTCAGCATTTACTTCTGGATGGCAGAGGCACTATCTCTGTGGTGGTGTCCTCCTCAAAGGCTGTGGAAAGCCAGCATTTGACAAACAAACATCTGTTTTAATTCCTTCTTTTAAGCTAGCTGTATTGACGGAACTTCGACTCAGTTGACCATTTTGATGTGTGCCGGCAACCTCACGATGACGGGAGTAACTGACGGCAACTGTGGTCACCAAGATGTGTACTTGCATAGCTCTAGAAGGGCACCAAATTGAAACAAAGCCAAAACACGCTACACTGACAGCGTAAAAATTTGTTGCCATGGAAACTTTGTTGTTGTAAACACTCCGCGAACAGTTTTAAGCTTAAAAACAAACGTAAAAACTTCACGTGCACGCAATAATGCTGCACAGGCCATTGCCAGTAAAGAGACACCATTGTCCAGCATCAGTAGATCTCAGAACTGCAAATACGAATGTGTCTCCACCACTTAGCAGCAGCAGTAGTTATTTAATCATGTAGAATATGCCAAAAGCAAGAAGACATATATTATCACCGATGCACTTTTCAACACGATAATTTGTCAAGTTTGGCAAAACTCATCTTCGTTTATTTATTTATTTATTTATTTATTTAAAGGCCCCTTCACCAGGCACTGAAAACTGAATAAAAAAATTTGCACTAACGACAAGACGAACAAAGAGCAATGCCCACCACACAGTACAGACTAACAATCTGAGCATATTTCCCACATATATCTATAACACCGTATTGCAGTACAGATCAAAAAGCAGAACGAGAAAATGCGGCGGCAGGCAAAGCGGCACTCACCTGTCTTGTCTGACAGAATGACAAAGGCATTGTTGTGCTGGTGCCCGAAAAACTGCCCGGTCACGACGTCCTTGTACTGGGCGATGAGGTCCTGGTACTTGTCATTGATGTCCTCGTAGAATGCCATGGTGGCCGACTGGCCCACCAAGGCACGGGCAAAGTAGCCTGGCCCAATGTGCGCCGAGATGAACACCTGTTGGGTAGGGCACGGGGAACACGTCACCTATGCGGCACTCATTTAGCACAACTCAATGGTGACAGCGTGGGGCCTGTCCATAGTAGCAAGAGAGCTAGCGGAAACCTACTACAACTGAAGAGCGGCACACCCTCCATGTGGGCGAGTCTGTGGGCGATGGAAAGGCTCCGGATAAATTTTGACCACCTGGGGATCTTTTGAGTGCGCAGAAATCTTGACACGTGGGTGTTTTCGCTTTTCACCTCCATGTGAAAATCTGCCACCGTGGTCGGGATTGAACCTGCAATGTCATTGGGCTCAGCAGCCCATGCCTCAGCCACTGAGCCACAGCAGCAGGTCATTACGCTCACGAGTGCTAGTAGTAAAGTAGCCTTGCAATTTTCTTTTATCAATCACCCATGTGAATATGTGCCATTAGTCACCTTTCAGGGGTGAGACAGCTGAAAAAGATTTGGGAGCAGTCTGGAGCAGCGAAATCCTTGATTTTGTAGCATAAGAACCTGGATTTTTAGCAGAGGAACATTTATTAAAGGAGCACTGACACGAAAATTTTGTTACACTTTTATTGCTTTTATCGATGCTTAATGGTGTGACGAACCTGAAAATCGTTTCTTTCAAATTCCCCCGCTTTCATCCCGAACGGCGCATATGACAAACTCCCTGCGGACGTCACCGGCGCCCGCTTGAGAGGGTGTTGCGCCCGCTTGCCGCTCGTGGGGCCACGCGCGTGAAGTGAAGTCACGAGTTTTTGACGAGCGCTGTCGCGTCACTTCTTTTGGCTTCACGGGGTGATGTCACGCTGATCTCCATTTGCTGAGTGCCGCTCCGCGCGCTGCTCCGTCGGCGCGATAAATGAGATCCAATTGAACTATGTTCTTCGCGTCGCAGGCCGCTCATATTTCAGCCAGGGTATTCTGTTGAGTGAAGGAAGCGAACTGTGCAATAATAGTAACGCCAAAAATTGGTGTCAGTGCTCCTTTAAGTCACCTTAGGAACCTAAAAAATCAAATTTTTGGCAACTCAAAAGGGTGGGGGGGGGGAGTGCACTTTGTAATCGGTTTTGAACATGCATAGCACTGAAATAGCCTTCCAATAAAGCTTTTTCTGCCAGAGTATCACAAGGTACAAACTGCACTACCTTTTTACAAACCATTTTTAAATTCTTAGGCTCTGTGGATATCGTATTTTCCAGTGTATAGGTCGTGGTTTTTTTCTGAAATTTTTATTGGTGCGTCTTATGTATGGAATAAATCCGGTTCGTGGCCGCTGCGCGTGGTCCGCACTCGAAATGGTGCCTGTGTGCTGTGAGATGTCAGCGCACGTTAAGAGACAGAGCTCTATGGTCTAAATGAATCAGAAGCTCAACGCTACGGCACTTCTCATAGCCCGTATGTCGCTTCGGGACACTGAACCAAACAATTTGCTGCTTTTTCTGGTTAAAAACATAATGATAATGGCCTGCAACAATCGTGCACCACCTTCTGCCACACACAGTAACTACAGTTCAGAATAAATTCAAAGTAGCAAAATGCAACTTATAAATTACAAACAGTTTTACTCTGAAGGAAGTAAGTGTGCTGTTAATTTTTAAAATGACAACTCGTTGATAACAAGTTTCAATTTTCGGGCCGCTTCCGTTCGCATCACTTTCGTCCGCCATGACACCTTTACTGCGCTGATCACTCCGGCGTTCTTCACATGTGTAGCATCCGTCGTGTTCTAGTTCTCGCTAACCATGACGCCACGTACGAGGCGAAAAAGTTAAGTTACGATGCAAAGTTCAAGCTACGTGCAGTTGCATTTGCACAAGAACAAAGAAACCAGGCTGCGGGAAGGCAGTTCGAGGCTAGTGAGAAAATTATACGGGACTGGCGCAAAGCCACCGGCGGGCTCCAGACTATTAAATCGACAAAGGAGGCCAACCACAGCAAGAAAGCACACTGGCCATAACTCGAGAATCGTCTGAGCACGTGGGTGTTCGAGCTATAAGCCGAAGGCGGTGGACAACAGCGATGCGCCGGCGGAACTCCCATTTGAAGTGGCTGAATTATTTGTTAGCGAATCGGAGGAAGAAGGCGTCGATGGTTTTGCCTACACACTGTCAGTAAGTACATGCCATCTGTGTGTACCAGTAAACCATTTTTAAGAAGTTAGTTCTGTCTAGACTTCGGACGGTAGATGTATGTCTCTAGCACTGCTTACCACGGGATGCGTTCAGAGGCGGCGCTGCCGCCTTTCGCCGCACTTTCTAAAGAACTGATCCTCTACGAGTTTACCTAATTAACAAGTGCGTCTAGCACACCGGTGCGACTTATATAAGTTTTTTTTTTTTTAACTTTCGTTTTGAGGAGGGGTGAGACGTATACAAAGGTGCGACTTATAGACTGGAAAATGCGGTAGATAGCGTGGAGTGCTGTTGAAAATATCGGATTGAAAAACTAAGCAATTGCAAGGCATTTTTATTATCATGTAAATGCCGAAATTATTATTTTCGTAATCCCAGACTAGGCTTTAAGCACAAGTGTAGAGCCACGGCAAAAGTTGGGCAAAGCAAGGTGACAGTCGTCGCACCCCACCAGACCTCCCATTTCAATCCCCAAAGTGCACGTTTACTATGGTCGTAATTTGAGCAACGTTGGTACATTTAGCCACCTCCCTTTTGGCTTAATTTCACTCCAGATAGGTGAACCATTATCACCAGCGTGCAATAATAGCCCGTCCCGCTATCGGACACTGCTTGAACATTTTGCGGCGATGTAGCCTGCGTCGCCACTTTTGCAGTGTCGATCATCCCATTCCCACCACTTACAAGCTCGCTGTTAAAGGCAGCAATAATTCAGCGTTTTCTAACACCGCAATGAGTCCGAAATTTCACTTCAAGCACACCCCGCGCCTCACACTCAACGCCGAAACATGGCGAATACATGGGCATCACATTGTTGTCTTTCGAGCCGCGCAACTTCCCACAACAGATCAAACAAATAAATGTAAACCCAGCCACCCCCATTAACCAAAACCACAGTAGAAATCAGCGAAGAGCCCTCTGCCTTAACCACGAGCAACTGCTTCGCCCGGCGGCCATGTTTTCCGATCTTCACCTCACCAAGATGGCGGCGCCCTGTAATGTCGTTCCGGAGATGCAGCGGTACAAAAATCGCCGTTTTTTCATCAACTTGCACAACGAGTTTGTTGCCTCAGTACACATAAGTATTTTTTCTACAGGACTTTGCAAAGGTTTTCGATGGGAAATCTTTAAAAACTCACAGAATATAACATGTGCAACCCGACATTGTGACTTTCGAAAAAAAAACTATCTCGAGGGCAATTTTATGCGTTTTTATTTATTGAATGATCAATCAATTAAACCTTTACAAACAGCACCACCTAGGAAGTGCTGGAAAATTATGCCTTCGGTAAGTATTTTCCCTCACTAAAACTGACGGGAGCATTAATTCCTTGCTCTCAGACTGTTTTGGAGCAGTTTGGTGTAATTATTGCAATATTCAAGCTTTTGGAGCAGCATGGTGCAAGAAAACAAATTTGTATCAAAACTGCGCAATAAGTGCAGCTGTCTAACCCCTGACCTTTGTTTGGGCACGGCTCTGGAGTAAAAACGGCATGTTTTTTCTGATGTTCCCAGATGTGTGCAAATCTACACTAGCCATGGCCGATTTTTTCGTCCTAGGCCTTAAAACAGGCCACAAAACTTCAATAGAAAAAAATTACGCAGCACCCTGACCCTGCAAAGACGGATGTCCAGTGGAGCTGTTGTGAAACCACTACACCTGCTTATGGAAGCATGCAACGCTTCACTGCTCTACAGTACTGGTAGTGATAAGGTCATTCAATCCAAAATCGCTCTGTGCCCTGCAGCTGGCTGATTGGGGTTGTTGTGCCCATGTCCGAAGTCTTCCGAGACAAAAGCCAACATTACTGTGCCAATGCCAACAATAAAGTTACCAACAATAATGACGGTCGCACTATGTGAACTTTGGGACTCGCACGAAACAGAAAACCCAGGAAATGTGTTCCCATATGCCGCCATGTGAATCGGTCCTGCCCTGCGGGTATGTAACAATGTGACAGTTCGGGACTTGCATGAAAAAAGAAAAAAAAAACCTGGGGGTTTGCCAGTATCACCTGTGTGAGTATTGGGACTCGCACAAAACAAAACAAAACAAAAATCACAAAGTGCGTAGGCGCTCAGTGAAGCAGACAGCACCTTCTGGCCCTGCCGCTTTGCGTCTTCCAGCTGGTCCTGCAGCCAGGCCATCTGGGGGTCATCGGGAGCCGGTCGCGGACCCTTGTTGGCCGTGTACCACAGGATGGTGTTGAGGCACACCAGCCGAATGCTCTTGGACAGGGGAAAGCTGTAGTAGCCGCCTGGGCCCACGAAACATTGTTACAACCGGGCTCTTCTCGCTCGGGGGTCAGGCCAGAGGGGCAGAGAGGTGACAAGACAAAAGGCAACAACTACTACCAGCCACCGGCGTGGCCAATGCACATAACCACGCCGCATCAAAGAAGCCACGAAGAGAAAATACAACTTCGTTTAATTTGAAAGAACTAGGATTCAGTATCTCACTCAGCTCCATTTCAGCCACAAAAGATGTTTCTTTTTTAACGTAAAAAAAAAGCCAGAAGTATTTCAAAACTTTCAAATTTTGTGCCACAGTGACGTGTTATGAGCGAGAATGACGTCATACGGGCCAACAATAAAACGTAATTTTCAGTGCGTTAACTGCGCGTTAGCATTCAAGTGATGCGGTCAAATGGAACTAGAGGCCCCATTACAGACGTCCAGTCATGTGTCGTGGCGACAGGTCAGTTAAGCGGCCGTCAATCGCACAAACAAGGTTCCTTGACATTATAGAAAAGTTGCGGGAAATTGGCTAGGGGGTCGCGACTGCTTCGCACGTTTTCTTCAATATCTCCGTTATTTATTCGAAGATTGCGATGATATTGGTATCATTGTTATCGGGACTAAGCAGTCTTTCTAATAAATCCAACTTGTATTTTGTCTTCACGGCTCCTTTAACTCGTTCCCACAACGCTTGTTCTTCAGCGGTTGATGAAAAACACTACTTTGGCTGAAATGACAGTCTAGTATATTGCATAATGCTAAAATGTAGACAAATGAATGTTCTTTCAAATGATATCAATCATCAGACAACCTTCGATAAATAGTTTCCATAAAAAATGCACAAATTAAAAAGTTTTGCAGAGATTTAATGTTTGCATCAATTCACACAAGTTTTTTGCAAGAACAAATCCTAAAAAAAATCTATAATACAAGTTATGTAGACAAATGCCAACAATATGTCTTCTGAAAATAAATACAGTCGAGTCCACTTATAATGATACCGTTTATAACAACATATCAAGTGTGACAATGGACTATGGTACCGTCCACTTTTTCCATGGTAAAATAAACCACTCATTACAATGCTCCAGTGCCACGATATTGGATATAATAACTGAATCCGATTACCGTGTGCACCAAAAATGCAAATTGCCGCTGGCTCTCCGTACCGACCACACAAGCTGCAATGCACCTCGCATTTCTTCCACCCCTCAGCAAACGAGTTGACTGCGCTGCTTGAGAGGAAGCGAGGGGAGGAGGGGAGCAGTTTTCCTTCCAAACCCCACTGCCGGCACCGCCGTTCTGGCATTGGCCCTGCGCCCGCTCGCACATTCACTCGTTGTGTCACGTGTGCACCGCTTTGAATTTTACTGGGTGCCTTTTCAACTACCTCTTTTTTTCCAAGGAAGGGACGATGTTTTGGAAACATCCGAGTGCCTCACAGAAGAGGCGTTCGTTGCGCAGATACGTGCTGTCAGTCAGGTAGTGATTTCCCAGGAGGCTTAATGCATGATACAGTCCCTCAGGGACATCATTTTCGCCAAGGACCTTTCGCCACTTTCGCTCAGCTAGGTGAAGCACTTATAGATGTTCTTGGAAAAGATGTGTGCCAGCTTCGCATGCAGCAGACAAAGCTAAGTGACTATGGCTTCTTTTCTGCAAATAATTAGTAGCATGACGTTGCTTGTATGCGAATATACTAAAATGTTTTGAGATTTGTATCATCTTTTTTTTTTCGGAACCCACTTATTGTACACATCTCCTGAGCGTGTTCTATTGTGTTGTGGAATCACAAGAGTCAGCCATGTAATGTTTGTTCCAATGATGATATTTTCATTTCTCATGCTCATTTCTCTATTTTCTTTTCCGCTCCTTTCCTTTGTTTCTTCTGTGCACCACGGCAAAGGCATCATGCTGTTTGTGGGCACTTATACAAATAAATAAAGAAAGAAAGAAAATAAATAACTAAACAAACAAATAAACAAAATAAATAAAAAATAAAAAATAAATAAAAATAAATAGATAGATAGATACATAAATAAAAAAATAACAATTACCGGTTATATAACTAGAGACCAGAACTTTAGCCTAATTTCCCGTCGAGTCCGTATTAAGCCTATTTAACATATTACAGTTAAACCTCGATGTAACGAAGTTCGTAAAATTTGTAATTTACTTCATTACATTGAAATTTCGCTACATTGAAATTCGCAGTTAAAATGAAGTGTTAACCGCATGAAGCGGTTCCTGCAAACGAAAATGTGGCGATCGTTGTCCATGAAACTTGTCCATGCCTAGTTGTCCATGAAACTTGGTTACATTGAAATTTCGGCAGACGGGACTTCGTTACACAGAGGGTGAAAATACTTTACGTTACAAAAAATTCTGTGGTTCGTTACATCGAGGGTTTCGTTACATTGAAGTTCGTTAGATTCAGGTTTTACCGTAAAAGCATGAACAAAAACAAAGGAAAGGGGAGCATTTTAAGCAATAGTTTATTGTGCCTACAAGTGCCTATTTCGATTATATGGGATTTTTGGTGCCTGTTTTGACTGTATAGGCCTAAATGGACTTTTTAGTGTGTAAAAATGCCTTTTTGTGTTATACATGCCTCTCTTGGTTTTTCGACTCAATTTTCTGGAAGGACTGTTCTCGCTTCAGATACCCACAACTGGGTGCTTGTCGCACGCCATTTGTGACAAAAATGCGTGAGCGTGCCAAACACGTCGAGAAACGCAAACTGTGCTCAAGCCGCCACATCGTGCAAGCCGTCAGCCCTTGCTGCCCCTCGGAAAAGAGCGAAAAACTACTACAAAAACACTCGCTGGTGATATTAACAGCTTTGCAGTTGACAAAAGCATTGCAGCCCAAATTATTTACACGACGCTAGAACATGAATTGGCATATTCGTGTGCTTGTTTCGCACTCTTAGCAGAAAGAATTTCCACAGCTGAGAGCTTAGGCGCCCCTTTAACTAAAGGCCTGTTCACACTTGCGACAAAAGCAACCAAAAGTGACGAAAGCGACGCGATTGCTGTCGCTTTTGTTGCCTGGCATCACTTTCGTCCCACAACGAGAGCGATGGGTCACGAACTTCTGTCGCCGCCATCGCACTTGACGCAGAAGATCCTTAGGAGGCGGGAGCTCCTGACATCATATCTTGCAAGAGCATCTGGATACTGAACTGAGATTTAATTAGGCTCCAACCAATACAATGCAAAAAGGCAAAAAACCCGACGTTTCGAAGCCGGCTCGGCTTCTTCTTCAGGGGTGACAGTGGCCACGCTGCAGCTCCATCTTATAGTCTCACATTTGCTGGCCTCGCACAAAGCCCCTCGCTGCGGCACGTAATCCGTGTGTGTACACCGAGGGGAGAGTGCCAAGCGAGCGATTAACATTCCCAGGTGTGCGTTGAATATGCCACGATTCGAGGAAAAGCCGCCTCCTCCAGTTCGTTTCCCTTTCGAGGATGGCCGTTCCGGAAAAGTAAATTTTGTGGTCGGCCATTTCACAGTGTTCGGCGACTGCGCTGCGAACTCTATTCTGCTTCCGGACGTCGTTCTTGTGTTGCCTAATCCTCTCCGGCAGGTTTTTGGTTTCACCGATGTACGAGGCGTTGCACCCCGCGCACGGAATGCGGTAGACGACCCCGGGTGCCTTCTCTATTGTCGTCCGGTCTTTGGGGCGAGGGATTAAGCGGCCTATAGTTGTCGAAGGCTTGTGCGCTATGTGTACTCCTACCCCTTTGAAAATGCGGGCCAAGGCCTCGCTCGTTCCGGGGATATACGGCACCGGCACGCGTTTCAGGGGTCCGGCGGTTGAAGTTCTTGAAGAGTTTGTCACCCTCTTCTGCTCTTTGCGGCGGGTTACGGAGTGAATGAACTTTTTCGGGTAGCCGTTTTTCTTGAGGTCCGCAAATACACGGCTTACTTCTTTCTTACGTTCTGATTCGGACGAGCAAATTGCATCAGCTCTGTTAATTAGAGACGACACAACTGAGGCTTTGTGGTTAGCAGGGTGGGCCGAATTAAAATGAAGGTAGCGGCCGCTGTGCGTCGGCTTCCTGTGAACGGAGAACACCAGGCCCCTGCCTCCTCTTGTCACTTGGGCGTCAAGAAAGGGAATGGAGCCGTCTCGTTCACATTCAACCGTGAACTGGATGGCGGGGTGAACGGAATTTAGGCGTTTTTTCAGGCTGTCAACTGCGGAGGTCTTCACTATGCAGAAGCAGTCGTCTACATACCGAAGAAAAAGTTTAGGTTGCGGTCGGAAGGAGCTCAGAGCCTTCCCTTCCACGTGTTCCATCGTCAAGTTAGCCATTGTTACAGAGATGGCGGCTCCCATTGCGGTTCCAGTTTGTTGTTTGAAAATTTGTCCATTATGCGAAAAATATGTGCTGGCCAAGCAGAACTCCAGTAGGCGGCATATCTCATCAGCAGTGAGCGGCGTCCTTTCTTCTAGGGTTGCGTCATTCTCGAGGGCAGTTCGGGCCGCGGATACAGCCAGCGGTACAGGAACACTAGTGAACAATGACACGACGTCGAACGAGACCAGGCTCTCGTCTTCGTCAATGCACACCTGTGACGCAAGTTGCACGAAGTGGCTGGAGTTGCGTACATGAGTCGCCGTCTTCCCGGCGAGGGGGGCGAGGATGCGGTGCAAGAAATTTGAAAGCGCTCGGCACGGGGATGATGTGAAGTCTACGATCGGGCGAAGGGGGATGCCAGGTTTGTGGATCTTCGGTAATCCGTAGAAACTTGGTGCGGAGCCGTTTCGACAGATCAAGCGAAGGTATAGAATTTTTTGTTCCGGGTGGTTCTTGAAAATCGCCGCGAGTAACTTGTTCAGCTGCGTCTGCGTTTGGTTTGTAGGATCCCTCTTTAACTTCGTATACGCGTTTCCATCCAAGAGAGCCGAAACCTTCCGGTCGTAGTCCTGGCGGTCTAACACCACCGTCGAGTTGCCCTTGTTGGCCGGTAGTATGACAATGCTTTCGTCTTTTCGAAGTTCCTGGAGTGCTCGGTTTTCCTCTGCGGTCAAATTTTTTCCCATTTTAAGCGGCAATTTCGATAGGAGGCCAATCGATTTAAGTCTTATTTCATCTCGGGCGTGCGGCTGTACTTGTTGAACGGCTTCCTCCACCGCATAGTCGAATCCCGCTACAACAAAATTGACGGGACACGCGAAAAAATTTCGTTGAAGCGGAAATTCGTTGAGGCGAAATCTGCCCCAACACACCTCGGAAGGGCAAGAAAATAGCCCCATATATTATCCTAATCATTGACAGCATAATGCAATGTTTAGAAAAAGGGTTGATGCACAATTGCGCTGTGCTTATTTGGATAAGAAACGTACAAATGGTTAACTGTCTTTGCCTGCACGTATAGAGCGCATTATGGGAGGGGGCGGTTGAAGAAATGCAGTCGCAAAACATATTACTGCACAACAAGGCTTATCTACCGACCTTATTACTAGCACTGCTTGGCTGTCGGAAGCCCCACGTCTCGCTCGTGGCAGGCAGGAGAGGTGCCACTATCTTATCCTCCATGGAAGCCCCCCATCGCCAGCGCGCGCTCGTGTCTACACTGGTTCAAGACTAAACAAGAACATTATTTCTGCATTTGACTTTGAAGAATTGTAGAAGGAAAACTGCAATGACAGCTGCTCACAACGCATACATGATGACGACGCGCCCGCAGCAGAGCACATTCGCGCGATTTCAACTGGATACGGATTGGCTGTAGCTCCAGCTTGGCGAACCGGGCCCAGTGGGCCTGCGCCTCATGTAAAGACGGCCAGCCACATCGTTATCACCAGCAGACAATGGCGTCCACCTATGAGCTTGTTTTTGTTTTGGGTGGTGGTGTGAGCGTGCGGCCCACGTTTTCGGAGAAACTAAGCGCCTTGAATGTGTAAAAAGTTGCAGATAGCTAGCGTTATGCCTATTTTATTGTGAAACAAATGTTCAAACCAAGCCACGATGAGTGAAAATTTCATAAAAGCGAAAGCAAGCCAAACAGATGGTTCGTTGTGACAAGGACTTTGTTGCATTGACTTCTATGGCTAGCTGACGAGGAATTTGAAATATTTCGTTGAAGCGGACTTCGTTGTAGAGGAATTAGACTGTATGAATTGATCCTACATGTGCTTGAACTACAGTATTTGTTGCCTATATTTGCCTAAATGGCACTCTTCAATGTCTATTAAAGGCGCCTAAAACCTTGATTTTTCATACCTAAAGTTCCGGTCTCCAGTTATAATGATTGGATTTCCTTGGCACTTGGATGTTGTTATAAGTGGACTGGACTGTAATCCACATACAACAGTCTTTGATGTATGAAAGACCAAAGTTCACACTCTTGGGGCTCACGCATGCAGTGCAGCCGTTTCTCGATTTCAGACTGCGCATTTCGGATCGTCTTCACGAAGAAAAGTGACGTTTCCCCATCACTGGTGACAGAAAATCCTTCCCACACGATGTCAAACTCCCAACAACGACACGCAAGGCAACACCAGTTTATGACCCATGCCCCTCCCACGCGGTAAAAAGTGTGAAAAAATAACAGGGACGCAAGAAGGAACCCTTACACAGCATGGGCGCTAGTCTTCCTTCTCGTGCCCCCCTTTTTTTTTTTCCACACTTTGTCCCGTGCTGAAGTTCCATCACCAACTATCCCAAACTTCTGCGTGGAATAGCCCCCTTCCAGTGAAAAACAGTGTCTGTCTTACCGCGCTCGAAGGTGGCCCAGGCGTCCATGGGGAGCAGCTGGTTCAGTCCACCCTGGGTGAGGAAGGCCCGGTAGGCGGTCCCGTTGGATACCATGGCGTTGGCAGGCACCCAGTCGTGGTTGCCCAGGGTGGGCACGACCGTGGCATCGTGGCGACGCGCCCTCCGCCACAGCAGCTCCATGATCCAGCGTGTCTGATTGTACAGGTTGGCCCACGTGACGCCTTCCACATGGGGCATGTTGTCTCTGCAGGGGGAACCGGGCACGGAAGGAGCACCGGAGAAGAATATCACTTCGCATGGCCAGGGTAATGGTGGGCATTCCTTGCATGGTGTCACAATATCCCTCCCCCTCCCTTCCATGCCTCTCAAACGCCCCCAACTCCTTCGGAAATGCTTATTAATGAACAGGAATAGGAACTGTGGGTATAGAAAAATAACTTCATTTTCACACACACACACAAAAAAGCAACAGGAATCTCAAGAAGAGGCCTGCTTCCCATGTGCTCGCTTAAAGGGGCCATGCAGACAAAACATAAGTTTGGTTCATTCAAAAGATTGCCTCATTAGAACCATGCTGACACCACTTGTAACGCCGACTTCACTCCAAAAAGCTCTATAATTAGGAAAAAAGGGAATGGCCATGCGACCCACTAGCTCATTTCCCACAACAGAACATATGACGTCAGATGCACAGCCGTGCAATTGGCTGAGGCAGACAAAATCTAACGCAACTTACGCAAGGCTTATGAGCTTGTAGAATGAGCTGTTTTTGCCTAAGTGTAATGCATAATCATTTTATAGCAGTAACAATAATGGATTGAACAATGACCGCTACGAAAATTCACGTAAACATAGAAGTCTTGATGCACACTGCTGTTGGTGCTGGGCACACTATGGTTGTTTAAGCTGCACAGCAATAGGCCTCCCGCGCTGGAGTTTTGGCGACATGCAGCGCCCCTAGTGGCCGACGCCTCTGGGTAGTACAAAAGCAGACGACCCTCGCCGCCCTCCATTCGTTTTCAATTACTCGGCAGAGTGAAACTTGGTTGTACCTAGTTTAATCGCTTTGTGGCGCGTTTAAATGACTGCATACTGTATGAAAAAGCCCTTCAAGTAGTTGTAGAGGCTAAACAAAATAATATCCACTCAAACAAGCCGATTTATCGGCTTTCTTTTCAGCGAGCTGTCGCGGTCGTCGCGGCTTGGGACAGTATCACCAGGTTGGGTGGTCTAACTTCCTGACGACGATTACCGTTCTTTCTTCTTGCATGCAGTCGACAAAGGGAAGTTCACGAGTAGCATAAACACGGAGCACTGCTCATCCTATAGCCTGAGGTAACTGCAAAAGGTTGTTCAGCGGG
Source organism: Haemaphysalis longicornis (assembly GCF_048455015.1). Classification (NCBI taxonomy): domain Eukaryota; kingdom Metazoa; phylum Arthropoda; class Arachnida; order Ixodida; family Ixodidae; genus Haemaphysalis; species Haemaphysalis longicornis. The sequence continues at coordinate 136,841,114 of NW_027526204.1, forward strand.
AGCATGCAAGCAAACCCAATTTGCGCAGCCGACTCAGCTGACACTGCTGGCCTGGCACCGCCATGAAAACGAGTGGAAATTTTGCTTTGTATTTTCGCAAACTAAATGATCCTTGCATAACGTTTTACGCCGCACGATTTACGAACAGCACAGTACATGTATACTAGCGAGTAGGTGAGACATTGCGTCAAATAAACAAATTAAGCGCTATTAAAGGGCGCAAAACAATCAACAAATCGCACGCCCGCTGCCTGCAGAAATGTGTGCTTCTATATTTGCATAACATAACATAACACAGCCGCATACACGGCCCGGGGCCCCAAATATTTACATGCGATTATCATTGACTCTGTTGTTTATCTTCGTCGCTAACAATCTGAACGCCGACACGCCAGTTTTGTCCTCAAATGGAGTTAGACAGCGAGACAAGAACAGAAAATTGGTCGCTTCCAGTTGAATTGTCCCCCATTTTCACACTTCGCCAGATTATTGCCAAGTATTATTGGCGATTCGCTGAATTTTTTCACTTTTTGACGCACGCCACGTCAGAGGATGGTTCTTCAAGTTCGAGGCTACCCTCTGGCTACTGGTCCCCCCACGTCGCCATGTCGGTGTGCCGCTGGCCGGGTATATGGCGGGGAACCTCCGGGTCACCACTTGTAGGAAGCAGACTCGGTAGGGTGCGGTGGCCTCCTACATTTTAATGGAGAGAGCATAGCACCGGCCAGGAGTGGGAGCGGTGCAGACATGCGGCCGCCCAGGCGCGCGGTCGTGTTCGATCTCCTGGCGCGTGGCACTGGTGACGCAGCCAGTGCGGTCCACCAATGGTGACCGTGGTGCGTGGCCCTCATGGAGGAAGAAAATGTTAGGAGGGAGCATGACGTCAGGCGGCACAGCTTTGGCAAGCCAACCTCCTCTGACGCCGCATTCTCCTCTCCTCGGGCTCCTCCCGCGCAATGCATTATGGAAAAAGCACTACTCTCAGGCCCGCGGTAGCATTTAGTGGCTCCGGCTGGCTGCCAGTGGAGATGGAGGCGAGCGCCGTCGCCGAAGGCGCCGTACAAGATTGTTCGCCAGCGTTGCGCTCCAAGCTTCGTATCGTGGAAGTACTGCCGCTGTCGCTGTTCAAAGCAAGGCGAGACTTCGATCACCTTATTACGAAGCACCCTCACGAGCTGCAAGCCGAATTTCACTTCTGACGTTCGATCGCTCGAACGCGCCGCCGTAAACATTCACAAGCATGGAGCGGCCTGTTACAGCTGCGCGGTGTTTGCCAGGTGTGCTGTGACGATTGCGTTTGGCATTCTGCTGAGTTATCGCGCGTAACGAGTGTCGTGTTGGCGGGGAGGTGGTGAGACTAGCTTTGGTTTCGCGCGCGCTTTTGCATACGTGCGCCTTTCCGGTGCTCCGGCGTGATGGTACGTTTTTATCTACTTCAGTGCACTGGAAAACAAAGGGTTCAGAACCCTTATGTTGGGTGTGACCACCTCGCGTCGCAAGCAGTACTCCGGCTGTTTGTCCGCTGAGGACCGCTCGATCGGTGCGATACGTATATGAAAAACAAAAAAACAAAAAAAAATACGAATGCTAGATTACGCCTGGGAGGGACCTTGCTGAATTGTGGACTGACTGCGCCTTTCCAATAAATGGTTAAAGAAACGGTTGAGATGGTTGATCTTTTCAACTTTGCCTGAGCGGCAAAGTTGAAAAGATCATTTCCACTTCTGCACGGCGGCACACAACTCTCCGACTGCGGCGTGAACTTCGACGGGTCCGAAAGCTCAGTAAACAAAGATGTTTTCTGCCTCTCCCGTCCGACCACTTTGCCCGCACGATCAGGCCGCTGCGCGTTTCGGGTTGCAGGCAGAGCTGCGCGCAACGACTCGTCGCCGAAACTCGAATACGCGGACGGCCCGGCAACCAAACGGATAGACGCACGCACGCAGCGTCGGCGAAGGGCCACATGAGACGCAAAGAACTACCGCTTGCCTGTCACGTGAATAGAACACCTCCCATCAGTCTTTCCTTTTTATTTTTTATGACTAGGCTTCACGATTGTCACGTGACGCTCCCTCCTAAACTTTTCTTTCCTCCATGGTGGCCCTCCTCACCTGGCCAGGCACAGCTGATGGTGATTGTGGCGCTCATGATGAAGATGGCGATGGTGTCGCTACAGTATAAAACAAACTTGTATTTTGCCTGCATGGCCCCTTTAAACTCGTAAAATTCCCACACACAAAGATTGCGTGTACCGTATTTATTCGAATATAGTTCGACCTTTTTTTTCCGAAAATGTGCTTAAAAATTGAGGGTCGACCTATAATCGTGACCGAAGAACCTCGACCTATAGTCGTGATCAAAAATGGCGGGCGCAACGAGCGATCCGTTTCTCCGTCGCGCCCGGCGCTCCTCAATTTGAGGCGGCAGCGCGGAGCATCTAGAACAAAGACAGGCAAGAAAATAAAGGAAAAAATAACAAAACAATCAGCGTAAGAAAACCACCCACAGTCACTGCCGGCTATCGCGCATTACCTGCGGCCGAACCGGACACGAGCGAGCTTACGTACTGGCTAGAGAGCCAGATTGGCTTGGCTTGGTGTCTTTGGCTTGGCTAGGTGACTTTCGCCACCTAGCGTAACCACCTCGTGAACGGAACGGCGTTGCCTGCTTCGCTCGCTGTCTCTACCTGTCTCTACTATCTCCCGTTCTCCGTTTCATGCGCTTTCTTTGTGTTTGCTTCGTTGTGATTTCCGCACACAACGTTTTTCTCGTGCGCATTTCGCGATGTCACGTCGGACTTTAAGCGGCGGGTGATCCTGTTTGCTGAGAACTTGAACAACTGCGCCGCTCAGCGAGAGTTAGTCGTTAATGAAAAGCTGATCAGGGGATGGCGGAAACAGCGGGACGAACTTTTTGCTTGTAGGGGACTGCGTCGTGCGTTTCGTGGTGGGAGGCACAATGCTCTCGAGAAAAAACTCCGGCTGCACGTGGAAGAGAAGCGTGCGAAAGGACACCGAGTGTCCTGCGAAGATATTCAGACCAAAGCTCAACAGTTAGCGCTGCGAGGCGGGATTGGCCGTTCAGCCTTCAAAGCCAGTCGGGGGCGGGGGTGGGTAATGAACTGCGGCGCAAGTTCCGACGACGACGCATTGTGTGGCTCCGACCAGTGAGGTGACCGCGTTGTAAATAAATGGGAGTTTTAAAAAGTTTCCTCAAGTTTTTTTCTTAAAAGTATGGGTCGACCTATAATCGAATATATTATTTTTTTTTTCGGCGACTTCAATTTTTAGGGGGTCGACCTATATTCGTGCTCGACCTATTTTCGAATAAATACGGTAATTAGTATCACTTTCCAGCTCACACCTATTCAAATCGATCTTAGTTTATCGACGCTTTCAAGTTCAAATTTTGACACTGTTCCATTCGAATTTGGCACTTTCCGATTGGGCTCTAACAGCTGGTGCCATCCACTGAGTAGTAGAAACACTTACATCCTACTTGGTTTTGTTTTTCCGTGCAACGCCAATTTTCTAAAGCACCGCCGGAGTCATGTGACGGGCGCTCTGAAGATACGGCAATGGTGTCGACATTGCAGGCGACCATGTTGTGGGAGCGCTGCATTTCTAGATTTGGACAAGACTACACGCGAATTTTTGCACGATATTAGCAGCACTGACTTCTAGGACAACTTTTATTCACTGGATTTTAGTATGGAAAGCGAAAGTGCATAAAACCAGCCAGGAACCTGACAACCCTGTTCAACACAAGCCCCCAAAAATGCAGAAGCATCGAAACTGTAGATTGTGCTATGAACAAAGAACAGTGGAGCAGAAAACCAATGTTTTCTGCGATGTACGTTCAGCCAACCTAGGTTTCACAAGTTCAAGGAACTGCTTTCCCCAGTAGCACGGAACCCACCAGAGCTAATTTTTTTTATTTTTTGTAAGTCAAGAAACTTTACAGTTAGGCATTTCATATCTGCACGCATTGTACCCTGCTAGTATGTGTACAAAATGTATATTTTCAATTTTTTGTGTGTAGCAACATTGACGTTTTTGCATATTTTTTTTGTGTTTGTCACAAACTTTTTCTGTACAGCTGTTTTTCCTTTCTCTTCCACATAAATATCTTGTTTGAAACAATTACCATTGCAAAGGAAATTGCCCTTCCACGTTTCAATACCCTACACTCATAGTACACATATTTTTTTTTGCGACTGGGGAAAAAATTATTTGCTAGACAGACTACCTGAAATCACTGCTCTTCCCGTGGGCAGGAGTGTTAAAGGCTGGGATACTTTTTGTTTTAGAGTTCTTTTGCATTTGTTTGAGAGCAAATGACGCTTTGTTTGTTTAGCAACGAATAATTAAAGCTGGCAGTTTGCCCCTTGTTTCGCTTTCATTTTTTCGTTACGCAAAGGATCGCATCACCAACGTAAAGAGGAAGCACCCACTTATTCAAGCAAGTGTGGTGCTGACACCTAGGAGAAAGAGTAGAAAATACCCATGTGATTCCTCGGCACGGTGGCTGACAGCCAGACTGGTCGTGTAAATGACTGCACCAGTAATTTCACGACCTTTGCTAAGGTGTTCGTAAATAAAGGCCTGATAGGAAAAGAAGATCACAGCTCTTGCGACCACTGGTGTAAATGTGCTGACTACACGTGTATAAAAATGCAACATTCAAGCAAAATGGATACTGAAGCAAACCTTACCACCAGTTGTAGCATCAGAACCTGCTTAAATGATGTTAAGTGATGAACCGATTGATTGATTGTTGGGTTTAACGCGCCGACGCAACGCAGGCGATGAGGCGCGCCGTAGTGGAGGGCTCCGGATTAATTTTGACCACCTGGGGATCTTTATCGTGCGCCGAAATCTCGTACACACGGGCGTTTTTGCTTTTCGCCTCTATCAGCAAAGCGGCCGCCGCGGCCGGGAATCGAACCCATGACCTCGTGCTCAGCAGCACAACGCCTTAGCCACTGAGCCACCGCGGCGGGTTGTTAAGTGATGAAGCTCGTGAGGTGCTTGATGTTATAAAAATTATACCATCAAGCGCTTAGACTTGCACAGCATGCAAACTTGCGTCAACACAATATATTCCACATGGAAATGTCGTTTCAGTTCATGCACATGCCTACAGAGGAAGCCTGAATGCCCAGGGTCGTCGTTACTGGCAGCAATCACAAACAGCTGCTCACCCCGTCCACAGTACAAAGTCCACCACCGGCTTGAACTGCTCCATGGCTCGGACGGCCGACTGGGCAAGCAGCTTGGGAGCATCGCACAGGAAGTCCCCATACACTCCGATATAGTCCGGGCCAGTCTCGCCGGCACGGAGGTGGCAGGACAGCTCGCGGCTTCCTCGCGACGAGTAGTTCTTGTCCACGTGGAAGTCAGTCACATGCCAGAAGTAGCCTGCGACAAAGAGGGTAGGCACGGAAAATCCTCCCGTGTGTGTTGACCAAATGATCACAAAGACCTGCACCATACACTGTTTGAAGCAGCAGCCCCGAAAAACTGCGAGCACCGAAAACTTGCCATTAGGCAGACCACAAGTAATTCTGAATGGAATCTAAGAAACACATCGAGTACGAAATTGTTCACCAGCCCTTTCAATTACATTAACAATAAATTTTATGAATATACAGATTATGACTTTGCACTTGGCAGTAAAAAGTTCTTCTAAAAATGTGGCATCACGGCACACACTTGGTGCCTTACTAAACAAATGGAAAGAAAACTTAGCTCGGCTCAACAGCCCCTGGGAAGTAACGTTCAGAGACAGGAAGCAAGCTTCCTGGATCAGGGAACAAACTCGAGTAGAACATATCATAGTCCAAATTAAAAAAGAAAAAAAAAAAGAAGAAAATGGACCTAGGGTGGCTTTGCAGTGAGACAAACTTGTAACCAGTGGACCACCCAGGTAACAAGGAGGCTTCTTGGTCTGTTTTATTTGTCCATTCAGAGCAGTTCTGAACAGCTCCAAGCAGCACTGTATTTTATTTCCCCACAGAATTTCTATGGCTTGTGGGCTAATGTACAGGATAGTAGAGGACCCCGGCTAGCTTCGCTAGAGAAGGCTACGCGCCGTACACTACCCCTGCGGAATCCAAAGACTCACGCACAGGTTCGGGTACTCACATGCGGTAGACAGGCTCCGGCAATCCAAAGTGAGGCTTTATTGCCTGGCAGATACACGGCATATACCAGGCAACACGACTATCACTTGCGGGGAGACAGTGGCTCCTGTCGCTCGCTCAAGCCGCGGGACTCGGACCTCGATATCACGGCCGCGGGAGCAGGGGAGGCATCCCGTGTGACTGATCAGGGCCGAATCGAATCTTTCAGCAGAGTCTGTGGAGCCAACTGGGTTCACCGTCATCGGGGCATTCGGAGTAGGCACTGCCAAGCCAACCGATTCCAACGAAATCGCCCAGTCGACTCCCGGCGGAATGCGCGCTCGTCCCGCAGGTAAGCTCCAGGGAAGAAAGGAGGCCTTCCCCTGGCCGAGGAGAGGGTGACGCGAAGGAAGGAGACAAACTGGTCCTCCTTCCCCCGCACCCTTGCACACTTGTTCGCGGCGAGCCGGTTCGGTGTGCCGCATGGGGTCACGAAGTGGTATCGACTGACGCAACTTGTTTTAGTGTTCACAGTGAATGCATGCTTTCTCTTCCTCTTCGAAACACACATCTCAAATGAGGTCTGAGGGAGTGCTTCTCTCTTTTAAGGCAGTGGTACATCAAACAGCCTACAAGATGAACCAGCCATGTGAGCGGGCAAATTCTTTCATGGACTGTTGTTCAGTCATTTGGTCCAAATGTGTGAAAGCACACCCTTACTTTTACCAAATGCAAAAACACGCGGCTTCAAGCCAAGTAACATGCCCACTAAACTTGTGAAATGTTGCCCGTTGCCATCACTGAATGCACTCCAGCGATGGAAGTCCACCTGTCATGGCCTGTAATGGTGAAATGCTATGTGCCATTGGCGGATCCAGAGGGGGGCCCGAATGTCCTGACCCCCCCCAACCTTTAATTTTTGAATCTGTGCCCCCCAAGATGACCCCTCAGGTCGTACAAAAAGTCTAGTTGATAATTTTGTTCTGTTTCTTGTATCTTTTTGTTTTCCGAAATTTCGGTGAAAAAAAAAGGCTACTATCTTCCTCATCATCATCATCATTACCACCATCATTGTCATCATTACCCCTGAGCGAAGATGGGGCCCTAATCTTGACTGCACGAATTCGCAGGCAATTTGCCATGTTTTTTTGCGTAAGCACAACGTAAGCAATCAGTGACGTGAAGCACCTATAGCTATGACGACCTGCAGTGTAATTTGACGCTTCACTCATAAATATCGCAACCAATTAAGGTATCAAATATTGCGCATAGAAGATATAAAAACACTTGGCACGTACTATAAAAATTGAGACCGTAGCTGAGGCTGGCAAGAGAAACACATTTCTGCAGGTCAAAATTGGCGTCAACACCACAAAGCGATCGAGTAACGTTGATCCAAAGGCGACCAAAAAGCAGATGTTGAGCTAAAGAACATCAAACAATTTTTTACCTTATCTATTTATTTCTTTCAATCACTTTTAGTAAAATAGTTGGGCTCTCTGCTTCAATGCAAGCTTTGTTGCGTTATCACCTTCCCTGCCGCCACCGCCGCCACGCCATCGTCTGCTGCTATGTTACAAGTTTATGGCGTGATCACAGAAAAAGACGGCCGTGACCATCGCTTCTATGACACATAAGAGCAGCGAAGCGCTCTGCCTGGTAACCGCGGAGCACACCGATGTCGCCGATTCACTCATTCGTCAAGCTCGACTTCAATAAGCACTGTAATAAACAAAAGAGGCACTTTTCTTTGTTATTTTTCTCTTGAGTTTGATCATGTGACCCAGCAGCTTACTAGGAAGAGTGTGGACAAATGCCATGCATTGGGTTCTCTTTTTCATGCAGAGGCTTGTACTGCCCTCTTATGTTGTGGTTGCGCCAAACAAAAAATTTTTATTTTATTGCCAAAAACATACAAGCAAACTCCAGCAGGTTATTTGTATGCTCTCTGATTGCTGACTTGGAAACAGTCGAAACTATTAGTTCTTTCGGTAGAAAACATGCTTTAAACAGTGCGTCATGCGAAACTGCGCCTGCTGCAAATTCGCGGATATTTCGCGCGCCGAAAGCCGGGGCAATTTTTTGCCCTATTTTGCGACAAAAGCAGCCGCCATTTTCAAGCTGTTACGTAGCATTACGTCACTTTTACGCAGGCTGAAGTTGCCAATGCATAACGTGATCATTCCTGTCAACTGTTTAAATTACGTCATGCCTTCTCAGCCAATCGCAGAGAGGCCGTGTATTACAGGCATTATTGTTGTTGAATAGCAAAGACAGACCTACAAAGTAATGTCTGGCGCTCTTAGTCTGGTTTTTCATTGCTGGCCAAGAATTATGCTCTTTCAGTAAAGATAAATAAGGCAAACTTTAGAACTCGTGCCCGTATACGTCATCAAACGTCAAAATGACGACAGCACACACAATTACTTTGTCAACTGGGGCAAGCACGTGACGAAAACTGAAAGCCAATCAGAAAAGACTTCCGGCAAATTGCTGAATTCCCCGGGAATTTGTGCAGTCGAGAATAGGGCCCTTGGCCCCAACCTCAGAAAAAACCTGGATCTGCCCCCTGCTATGTACAATCATGCTCGATAAAAATAGGTGTGACAGTATGCCGAAGAGCAATTACTGATCTAACACCATAGTAATATGAGGATCTTCAATGGCTCATGCTAAGGGTAATGGTTTATATTCTTGTCAACAAATTTTTTTTTTATATATTCTTGATTCTGCTCGGCAAATTTGAACATGTAATTCAACCCGTAACAATGGCAGTTGCGGTAGTGGCACTTAATTGACCAACAGCCCTCTTCCTTTCTAAAGATGAGAACAGCAGATAATGTTACAAATTTCTCATACTTCTTGTGTCCGAGAATGAGAGCTGGAGTTGTTATCGGTACGAATTGAAACAATGGGCAGTTGATCGGTGCTGTGCTCATTTCCTGTTAGTTGGGTGCTTGGTTGGCATTTCTTAGAAGACGAAGAAGTCGAAAGCGCTGATACCCGAGCCAGAAATCACCATATCATGATACAAAGTGATTAGTTCCAGATTGCAACTTTACAAACATCAATGTATTTATTAATTCCTTTGGTTCCCAGCGTAGCCTGGTGGCCAGCGAAGGCCAGGGTATCCCGGACTAGAGGAAACCCCCCAGGCATCAACCCCTAAAGCTCGCCTTCATAAGTTTACACATCCTCCTTTGGTTCGTTTTCTACAACGGCGTCGAAAATTGCGGCAATCAGCTCCTCGTTTCCGCGCACTTGCTATGCAGTGATGCTATGATTTTAAAAGGCCGAAACCATTTATTTTCTGCTTGAGAGAGAGTAAGAGAGAAAGAAAATTCACGTGTCTTTCATGCGTCAAGGTTCAAGCTTCGGCGCTCACTTGTTTGCCAATTTTGTGTATAGTTACCTACCAATCCTCACACCATTTTCACTTTCGCTATGGTTAGCCAAGTACGCCTGTCCAAAGTTCACACGTCGACCCTATTAAGCCGAGCTCCTTGACCCGTGTCAAGGAGCTCGGTTTGTCTGTTCGTCCTCGGACGCTAACTTTTCTTCGCTGACTGCAATATTTGCTTCTTGCGCACAACCAACCAATGTCGTGCGCATATAAAACGTTAGTTAATACTATAGACTCAAATCCCGTCCAGCGAAAGGTCATACTGCCGTTATAATGAAATTCAGCCGTTATACTAGAGGTGTTTGATCAACGTTCCCGACGTTAAATCCCTTCAGGAGATGACAAAGCAACACCAGATCTCGTGGTTCGAGCCCAAGGTGACAGGAAGTAACCAAGTTACAATTTCTAATCTACACGTACGTACGCACCGATATCGTCTTGGGAACTTGTGACGGACACAGTGGACGTAAACCGAACCAACGCGACGCAAAAGAGTAGCAGCAACACTACTCTGATTGCCATTGTGCTTGCCAGTGCATTGACGACCAGCCGCCGAAGTTGACTTGTTTGTCGGCTGGCGACAATCTTGGCCATCCGCCAACTTTCAGTGTGTGTGTTCAGTACGCGTTTCAGCAGCACTGGCGGCACCACGCAGCGCGAACGTCGCGCACTCCCCGCGAAACCTTCGTGGGTTTTTTCAACAGCTGGCGACAACCGTTTATTCTCTTTATTCACATTAATCTGGCTTCTGGCTAAATTTATTTATTCTTTATTTATTTCGAGTACATAAAGTTACTCTATTTGTCATTTCGGACTGCTCGGAACTCTGGTCGGAACTTCGGAACTGACATCCGTATAGGGGGAGAAATGGCTGGAAACGCTGATTGGTCAATGTGTGTGACGTCATTAAAATATGCATGACGTCATTATTTTTTTGGCGCTAGATTTGTTTGTTTAGTTGTTGTTTCTCCCCAGAAATTTTTCCCTAGTCTTCGGTAAAGCGCTAGAATGCCTCCCTAGTCTGCCTAGTCCCCGCGCTTGGCCAAAATGGCGGAAAGCTCTTGCTCTTCAAACGGGCTTCTTTGTGTTGAGATTGCAGAAGTTAGCTACTGAAGGGAAAATGTGTTAAAGACATATTTCAGGCAAGAAGAATCTGGTTATTCATCATGGTGTGGTGTGTTGAGTTTCAGCACACTGCAGATGCCACTGCCCGCAGTAAAAAAGGTGAGGCATCCATGTGCACTGTTATTAGTGCTCGGTTATTTTTATTTTGGCCTTCTTGTTTACTTTAAACATTCCTTTTACGTGAACTTTTTGGGTCCGGTTGTTTTTCTTTTGCAGAAGGTGCACGCTCCACGTGCGTCATTCCATCAACTCAGTGTTCAGGGGAAAAAAAAGGGAGATAAAACAAGTTTTGACGACAGATTTGTTCGTGGAGCGATCGCATTGTATTCCATATTTTTCCTGCGTGGCGTGTGCAGGTATTGTTGCGCCTGTGCACTGAAATGACGACCGTCCCTGTGGAAATGACGATCACCCCCTTTGTCCACCCTGTTCAGAGCCTCAACCTTAGCAGCAAGGCGTACTTTCTAATAACATTTCGAGACCGCTTCCAACATTCCCCAAATAATAAGCTTAAGCGCTTGCCTATCGTGAAATTCCTGATAGCAGATTGAAATGTTGTGTTGACATGGACAGTGCATGCTTTAACGGCGGCGTGAATCACGAAAAATGGGTTTAGATTGCGATGTGGTGTGGCTACGCAGCGCAAGTGTGAAGGCCCGTTCGCACTTGCGACTGGAGCGATAAAAGCGACGCGATTGCTGTCCGCGGCGACAAAAATTGGTCGAGACCAAACGAACAAGGAAAGCGGCAGAAATCTCGTCGCTTCTACCGCTCCAGTCGCAAGTGCACTTGCGACTGGAAAGAAACATATGTAGGTCATGTAATTGTCCTGTATTTCCCATGAAATACTCTGTGTTTGATGCCTAATAAAATAAGCTGTATCCAAAAGCTGAACCTAATCGGCGGGGGCTTACAGCGAATGTATGACACGCTTCTATTTTTGTGCGCCTTCGGAAAACCCTGTTGCAGTAGACGATTACTTGTGGCTTCGCCGGAATGTTTTTTTGTTGTTTTACTCACAGAGCCTGCCTGATAGTACATCTACCAGGTGGTAAGTGCGAGGCTCCTACAAAATAAGGCAAGAGCAACTCGCAAGCCTTGCCTAATTACCTGGCATAGCACAAAACTTGATATGGCTGTGGCTATTCTCATTGCATCCGTGATAATCCCTTGTATAAATTTTTCGCGGCAGTTGTTTCTCGTTAGCCGACTGGGACCGCATGACAACCTGCCAGTAAATTTCTTTTGAACCCACTGTTCCGGCATCCGTGAAAATTCCTTTTTAAAATTTCAGTCGGCTCCCGTTTGCTGTCTACAGAGATGTTTTTTCCACCAGCAAGACAGATAGATCTGCGCTGCTTTATGCACAAGCGATAAAACTATATTTTTCAATGGAGCCAGGCATACATCGCATTTTGTGATAATGTGCTCAGGCAAGCCAAACAACAATGTGCATAGTGAAACTAGTAAGGCTTGAGCCTGGAGATTAGCTATGTTATGGCTAGCAAGAAATGAGCAACCACGGGTAAATGTAACAAAAACGTTTTCAAGGAGGGACTTGCAATAATTTATGTGCACGCCGCCATTATTGCTGCTCACGAACTTCATGCCCCCATGGATGCAGCACTAACGTATCTGGTAATACTTCAGGGTCTTGGGCATCTTGCTGTCAATCTTTACATCACGCTTTTTCACTCCTGTGATAGTTCTAGTGTCTCTCTTCCAAAGCTGCACGTGGTTTGCAGCGCGGTATGCAGACATTTTTGCCATGAGCTCATCAAATGTGGCAACCAATGGAAAGTACCTCGTGGCCAGTTTCCTTCATTCCTTGCGATGGAGCACGTTGGTTTTGGCATCAGTCCTTAATTGAGGTGGTGTGGTGGAGCAATGAACGAGTGCTGGTGGATGCGCAGCTACTGCAGAGGAGGCCTCCCCCTTTGGCGCGCTGCAGCCAGTCAATGTGGCCCAGGGCCTGCTGCTCTACCGCCATCCCGATTGTCCACACCCCCGCCTTGGCCAGCGACTTGTGGCACTGTGAGCTCCAAAGCAAGCACAGGCGCCTTTGCGGTAGTCACCCTCCAACTGCCACCAATTTGGTTTCGGCAAGGTGACCAGCGGCAGCGCACACATCAGCAGCCCTACAGCCAAAGGCTGTCTGTTGGGAGCAGCCACAGTCTTGGGCGGCCACCTTACTCACAGCCGAGGTGGCCATCCGGTCCTGGCACGGAGCTGCTTGGCGGCCTGGCAGAAGCCATCTCGGTGGTCCAGCATGAGCCCCAGGTAGCGCACCCTGGTCTTCCACCCGAGCTGCTCGCTGTCGATTTGCAGGCATGTGACCCTGCAGCAGGCCTGGGTGTCCCAGTGAACAAGCATCGCCTCCATCTCGGTGCCCGACAGCTGCAGGCTGACATTGGCGAGCTTGGCCCGCACTGCATCCGGGGGTGCCTGCAGCTGCAGAACGACGCCTCGGCAGCCCGCCATGGGGCCTAGTGCCTACAGGGCCGCGGCGGCGGCGTACACAGACAGGTACACCCTGTGCGCCCTTCTACTGATAGTTCCACTGATAGTGCCACTGTGACCATGTTGAAGAGTAAGGGGCTGACGACTGTGCCCTACAGGGTGCCCACATCCACTGGTTGAGGCACCGACAGGGCGTTGCCTACCTGCCTTTGTGCCATGAGGCCCGTCACGAACGCCTCGACGGAGCCCCGCAGCTTGTCCGCAATGCCGGCCTCCTTTATGGCCAGGGAGATGACAGGGTGCTGGAGGTTGTTGAAGGCACCCTTTGTTCCCCTCCCCCCCCCCCCTTTCCCTGATAGAAAAAAAAGCGCGGAAGTTTGCAAGCGCCCTTAACCCTTTGAGGGTCGAATTTTTTTTAAAAGAACTTTCCCTGGTGGTCAAATTAGTTTATTGCGGATTTGGAATGGACAAAATGTCTAAAGTCATGATTAAATGGTAAAAAATTATCAGGAACAGTATTTTGGGGTCAGCATCACTTAGAACTGAAAAATGTTAAATAGTATTTCACAGTGTGGTATTCCTTGAAACACGGGTCTATGCACAGTGCCTTATCGAAGTCTGCACACATACAGCGCATGTCCGAAAATGAGCTGTCTTCTTCCGAAGAAGGGCTGTCTTCCGATTCAGACTCGGTGAAAGGAGTAAACTCAGAGTCAGAAGAGTCATCGCGGTCGGTGTCATCAGAGCGGGCAGTTCGTTGGGCCATATCGCCGCTTTGCCGTGCATCTGAAGAACTCGAAGGCAACCCAGTAAACGAGGAGAGCGAGAATAACTCATGCGCGCCGGTGATAAACAAGCTAATAGCAGCGCCAATATAGATAGAAATCAACTTCCGCCGCCCCCACAATGGAGTCTCCGATTAGGTTACTTCAGTTTCAAGCAAGGAGGGCAAGAATACCTAGTGAGTATGGGTAATAAACAAGATAAGAGCAGCGCCAATATAGATCGAAATCAACTTCCGCCGCCCCTGATAGTGAGCGTCGATGCGATCACGTGGCGAAACTGAAACCACAAAACGCGTAACACGTACATACGCCGTAACGCGCCGAAGCCAGAGAGTTCTGTTTTTCACCGCAAGAAGGTAGCACAATCAAATTTCAAACACTTCTTGTAAGTCCCAGGAGGTGGCAGCACCTCCCAGGGAGCATGCATCGTTAATATGGTGCGAAATTTCAAACGGATGCTCGAAATCGTACCCGTACGGCAGAGACCTTGCGGGACGGAAAACCGCCGCGGTACACGTACGGCAAAAACCCTCAAAGGGTTAAAGGCTATGAAGATAAAATACATGTTTGGTTCATTAAAAAGACTGCCTTGTCTCGATAACAATGATATCAGTCTTACAGTAAACTTCAAAGGAATTATCGATATATTAAATTAAACATTTGAAGCAATGGCGTATCCCCGCCCACTTTCCGGCGGTGATTTCACTATGACAGCACAGGATCTTGTTGGATGATTGGTGCCCAACGACCTAAGTCATCGCCAAGGAACATGATTGCGCGATTTTAGAGGGGCCTTCATTGATCTTATCACGCGCAAGAACAGCGCTGTTAAGGGCGAAAATTACATGAACCTGGCAATATTAGTCCACATGCAAAGCGGAATAATTCAGCCATCGGCATTTGTTAAGTCATGCCAGTTTAAATTTGCGCTTCTGTTTTGAGTCTCATCGGGGCGGAGAACATTTCTGCACAACCCAAATGTAGAGTCTGCTGTAATGAGCTTGGTGTTCTCAAATGGTTTGCATTCCTAGCGGTCACGTTTTCAATGCTTCGTGCATAAATGCCCTATAATCTGCCTGAAGGCGTGTACTATCAAGTTATACCTTTTCTGGAGCAGCCACCCCCTTTAGTTACCACTCCCAGATGAGGTAGAGCAAGTCACTGCAAAGTTCGCCATTCACTGCTGTATCGAACTTTATATTTAGCAAGAAAAAATAATAACGCAAATACGGCGATGTCTGACCATACTCTTGCGGGTAGGCATGTTCTGTGCAAGCTGAGCAAAATATTGCTACGTTTTGAATTTTGTCTTGAGATCTGATGAAAGAGTTATAATGCGGTCCTACCATTTTGGTTTCAAACTTTAATGAAAGGACATACTTTTTTAGCTGACGCGTGCGCTGCCATTTTTCAGCCGAGTACACACTGCCGGTTTTAAAGCTAAACGATAAACAAAGTATTTGCAGTTCATGAGCATGGGTGGCTCTGGAATGTATAGGGCGCACAGAAGTTTTGTAGTTTTCGTTGCAGACGCGGGAAATGAAAATTATGTTTGAAATCTTCTTGGTCCACCAGAAAACGAAAGATTGGGCAGCTGTGCAGAGCCAGCATGACCTTCGGGCACGGTGCGATGCCCGAAACAAGTCAGCATTTTGTTTCCCGGAGTGCACCAAGAAAACATGCGTATTGGCATGGCCCCGTATACAGAAAGACCAAAGACTACCATGCTTTAGCATGAAGCGGACAGTAATGACGCAGTTAAACTATTTCCTTCGTTGACAGCGACCGTGATGTTCAAACTAAAGCATGGTTTCAGGCTACGACAGGATAGATTGGCTAAAAATTGCAAAGTTGTTTACCGTGATAATTCCTTGGTTATTTCGGTTACTCAAGAAATGCTGACGATTGCTCAAAATGTGCTTCATGCAACATTTTAGAATGTATCAGTTGTGGATCCGGGAAGAATCACATTGGCGCGCACCCGTATGTGTGTGTGTGTGTGCGCGCGTGGGGGGGGGGGGCGTGAGGGGAGGAGGCTGGCAGAGGTGTGCTGGTGCTCTTGAGAGGGCCTGTTGTATGTGGCCGTTTATTTAATTAGGAAATTCTGTTGTCATGCACGACTGATTGAGCCTTGAAAGAACGATAGTCCTGCGCCCACAGAACTTCAAAGAAGGCGAGGAAGCGTTAAAGGAAAATTCTACCAGAAAGGCACCCTCCCTACCCGAGCGATGGGAGATGTTATGTCCAGCCCCGACCTGTCGACGCAGCAAGAGCTCGCGTCCAGGGGCCAGGAGCTATTGAACTCATATGGGACTTGTGAATAGGGTTCCACCCCGTCTGACGCCTGCGAGCGTCACCTGAAATGGGCTCAGCGAAAGTTGTTTCTCTCTCTCTCTCTCTTCTTTGCCACCAGTACGAAAGTCCTTCACTTGCGCTGCGCACACTGCTATGGTTTTAAAATTGGGTGTAGCAGTGGATTGCAGCCAGAACAAATATATATTTCATTCTTCATGTACTGATGCTACGCTGTCCCGATACACTCTGAGTAATCCTCTCCAACTTCGTGCATAATAAAATATTTGGGCCTTTACAGGAGTTGAATTTACATTTTCCCTCATTAAAAGTCACCTATCCGCTCCACCGTGGGTGCTTTCAATTACCAATTCAAACGCAAATACTGCATTCGGAATAAAACAAGATAGACATTTTTTAGCTCGGAGACACAAGGTACTGTGGCATCGTGTAAATATTACGAAGTGAATATTTAAATATCAAAGAATGCATAATTGATCTGCACCGCACAACTTAACGTACAATGCAACCTCCATCGTCAAAAGACATCAGTGATCATGTAAGCATTAGTTACTGGAAGAAACTTACTATTCGATATCGCCGTTGTGACTCCGGCCCCTGAATATACACTGCTCTGGGCAGCCGCCGTCCAGGGAAAAAGCGGTCGTGGACGCAACGGAGGTGCTTTAGTTGTGATAGAGGTCGAATATGGCCATCTGATCGTTGTTACTGTCGCGACGCCGTCTGCCTGTGGCAGGGCTGGTGACCGTCGTGCCTTCACATTTAGGATAAAGTCTGGAGCTGGCTCGGGGAGCCGCAGCACGCCCTTTTTGTCGACCCGCTGTTTTGCAGTTATCTAGGTTAGGGGAGAATACCGCCGAACAAATCTGCCTAATCGCGGGGGTGAAATTGACTGTCGCAACATCGCCGTCGGAAGGGGACAACACTCAGTGCGCGCAATCTGAGCCCACTCCAACAAAACCCTCCGGGCCTTGACAGAAACGTGAAAAAGGAAGAATGAAGGGCTGACGCGAGGAAGAGGGGCGTACCTTGCGGTGTGTCTCAATCGCAAAGGCCCTCTGCCCGCGCACGGCATTCATTCAGCTAAACTGCACGTTTCACCCATTACGTAGCCCATCGCATTCTTCAGTTACCTTGCATGAGTCTTGAATGTGTGCCCACGGCCGTTTGATCTCCCCCTTTCTAGGAGATGGAGCGGCCGTGATCAGCCACTGCCGCTTGCACATTGTTCTGCTTAACATACAAAGATCGTCTGTTCCCTTTCGGGCCTGCATTGTACCAGTCTTCAACCATCAATGGCCGGCGGTCCCTCTTTTTTTCCGCCGCGAGTTAGTGCGGACCGTGGTGCAGACCACTCCATGCTTTCCCGGACGAGTCAATCTCCTCTGCTGAGAACAACTCAGCCGGCCAATTATTCTCGGTCTTGCCGCATGTCTCGCACAAAGGGATACAACGCATGCCTTTGGCGTCCCGTGCGCTGAGCTTACCCGAAGGCGCCGTCGCTTTTGGGGCTGCACCCCTCCGAAATCATCCCTCAGCGGTTCGCACCCCTCAGGCGCTTCGTTTTGTCACGGCCGGACTCGGCTCCCTTCCATGCGAAGGGTAGACATGCACTTTCGTGGCATTTTTGTAGCATTTCGTGGAAAGTGCCATTAGTGGCACTTTCGAAAAATATGCCGCTTTGTTCACACGCGACGTACCAGGCATACAGGCAGCATGGCGATGGCCGGAAAAATTTCAGGGGGGGGGGGCTGAAGCCCGGTCAGCTCTCCTCCCCCCCCTGGCTACGTCACTGCATCAAGTAGCACGAGGGCTGCCACCTGCCTGGTTGTCTGGGTGTGCTCTAGCTCTGTCATTACGTTGGCAATGGAGTTCATCGCAGCCTGGTGCTGCCGGAAGCCTGTGAGCTGCTCTGAGATGTACATGTACTCCTTGGTTCTCCAATTTCGTGTGCCTGCTGCCAAAAACTTTTGCCCTTGCAACAGCACTACGATTGGACTTGGCTTATCCACATCAAGTTGGTTTTTATCATTCTGAGTGCTTCCCGGAGTAACTTCTTGCACAAGAAGTTATTACAGTAAATCCCACCTTGAAAGCTTTTTTATTGTATGGCTTTACGTGTGGTTGCTCATATTTTACTAGCTGTAGCATAGCCAACCGTAACATATCCAGAGGGGTGAGCTGGGCGAGTTGGTATGTGTCATCTTAACAACAGCACGAAAAAGACTGGGACGAACGAAGCAGACAAGTCGAGTGATGATTCACAACTAGTTTTTTGTGGAATGTGCACTAAACATAAACGTTGGCATCAACAGAAGAAAAGAGATGGAACACATTCCACTCGAACGTACTTTCTTGCCCTTTTCCCCCCGCCCCCCTCACATGACAAACACTGGTAAAACCTTTTACTTGACACACATGATACTTCAGCTATGGACCACTGCCGAGCTGATAACAGAGTTGAGGAACATCAAGTTCAATGCCGCACTTGTGTTTGGTGGCATGTACTGGTTAAGAAGGCGAACTCTGTCACAAAGTACTGGCGATGTAACACAATCGCCTCCCAGTTTTCAAATGTTACACGCTTCGATTATCTCTCGGCCTGTCTGCCTGGCACGTCTGGAAAGAAGTACACAAATGGGTCCCACCGTTGGTGTGCATTGTATACACGACTACCGAGCTCTTCTTACAGAAGGTGTTCTATGGGTCCACAATAGTACTGCATGAAACCTGCCCTGTTTCAGTGCCTTTTGTAGCAAAATGCCTTAGCAACCCATGCTGTTTCCTTGTCAATGAATGATAAGCTTGTCATTACAGAACACTTGTGGGTACCCTGTATTTTGTTTCCTTTCAACATTACAGGTTTGCAGCATGACGGGAAGGAGTGCAGAGACGCCTATGCTGCGGTTGCTGGCGTTGTGCAAACAAGGGTACAATGAACTATTGCCTGCAAGACTGCAAGAGGATGGCACTGCCTAAAGTTATTCTTTGTTAGAGTATAAATAAATTTCAAGGTCTGAACCCAATACCCATGTACCCTCAATAATAAAGTGTGTCCACATCTTTTGACAGCTGTGTCTGTTTACTTTTCATGCAAACCTGCGACCACTGAATATGTAGCCATGCATGCAAGCAAAAAAGAAAAATACACTGAAAATGACTGACTAAAAGACGCATCCCGTTCCCATCAGGTGCAATTTTCAGTGCACTACCACTTCTAAACGTGCTGACTTCTGTTAATCATTTCAGTTTGCACCATGCTATAAATGGCTGATGATACATGTGTTTAAGCGAAGTCCTGGGAACAAATAGAATTCTTTTATTCAATTTACAATTTCCTGTCGGCCTGAGTGGAAAAAAAAATGCAAACCAACTGATTGGTTAGCAAAAAACCTGCGGTGTCCTTGGACGTATCCAACTGAAGAATGGTGTGCCACAAATGGAAAACTTCAAACAGAATTTTTTGCTTTTGAACACTGAATAGCATTATTGACAAATGGATTAAGTGAAAGTAACTTAAAACCTCGGCAGCAAAAATACGAACCTATTTTAGGAAAGATTGTCAACACATGGTCAGAAGTAGAGTTCATCGAAGAGTACAATTTCCCAGCATCCACTATGGCATTCCCTGTAGCCATTTCTAGTTTCAGCGTGTAAAACTACCTTGGCTTTTTTATCCAAAGATGGCAATCACATTTTTGCACACAATGGAAAGTTCATACTTGCATATGAAATGAGTGAGTATATATACTGTTCTCTTCATGCCTGACCCGAAGAAAAGTGCAATTTGCTTGACTTCAAAGTAGGGGCTTTAGTCTAAAATATCCTGATGAGTGGAAGCTGAATTGTCACACAATTATAGTTTAGTGCAGCGTCGCAGAAGAGTTTAGGTTGTCGAGAAAAATTAGAAGCTCATCACTGCTGACTGAGGGCCATCTTTCAGGGAAACTTACACAAATATGAGCTTCGTATCGTCTAAAGTCGCACTAGTGTTTTCCTAGTTTCGCTATGCTGCTGCATTCTTCAGAAATAGCACTTCCCTGCAGAAACGTCTTGCTGTCATTGAGAATACCCCCATGATGGTGGTTATGGCCATCCTAAGAGATTGTAAGAATTTTTAAAGGAAACTCTGCGGCGTACCATTTTCTTAGGGACTTTACAAGGCAAATTATAAATTATGCCTAGCTTCTATATCAAGCAAATGCGTACTCGGAATATGTACAGATGCTGTGAGTAGCCGTAGTGGGAAATGTATGCAAATAAAATATAAGGCATATTTTATGACTGCAGTTTCATAGCACATTCACCATGACTGGCTTCATAGGTCATGATCTCAATGTATATTTTACATCTGTGCAAAAGGAACGTAGTGCACTGATCAAAAATATTGTGTGAAGTAACACACTTAAAATCAATTGTAACTCAGTTAAAGTAACTCACTTAAAATCAACTCTACAGTTTACTTATATGTTCAAGGCAATAAACCCCTGAGTTTATGTTCGGTTGATTGATCGGTTAATGGACTAACTGAAAGAAACTGAAAGTAACTCAGCAAAAAAGTGCGAACCTATTTTAGCAAAAGCATAATGCATCATGGTCAACAGTACAGTTGTCATCCAATACTGCGATATCTCTAGCACTTTACTGTGGCATGCCTCATAGCCTGTACCTGGCTTCATCGCATAAAACTCCCTTAGTTTGATCCCAAGACTGCGGTCACATTTTCATACGCGTTACCTGATAGTGCATGTCATCATACGTGAACATGTATTCATGTATTACGTACCTCAAATAAATGGTGTCTAAATAAGTAAACCTCTATAATAAAAGCAAAATATTGCAATAACTGTAGCATTGTTTAAATGTAATCTGGTAGCTTTCGTGGCTGGCACAGAGCACCTGTATCAGTTCCCTGTGAAGAGGGAAGCAATTTATGTTATTACATGTCTTATTTTTGGTAACACAGGGGGTTTGGTGCCTCTCGGTTTGCCTCCCCCCTCCACACTTTTTTTACTCACATCCATAGGTGACAGTGATCGATTTGCTGTGGTGAGAGACCCAGGTGGTTCCCTCCATAGAGCAGCAGCATTTGCACATAGCTGCCCTTGTCTGTAAATTAGCAAATTGAATCGTGGTGCTTTTAATCAAACTTATCTTACAAGGATTATAATATAGTCCTCCTTGCTATAAATTGTTTGCATAGTTTTTCGTATGTATAGAGAATCGCATTTTGCTGACATCAGTGGGATAAACAGGATGAGGTAACAATCAATTACACATCCACAAAGCACACAGATTGTGCCTTAAACTGAATTAGCTTATAAAATAGCTAGCGAGAAGCATATATAGCACACTTTTTAAGTTGAAACTTCCTAATTAATCCACTCATGTTCAAACATAACGCCGAATGCAGGCTATGCATCTTTAAGCTAGCTCTTACCGTTTAGCATTTACACTTCATTTTTATCTGAGTAGAACATTTTGGAGCTTTCTTTTTGCTGCAGTTGTATTTGGTGCACTTGAGCCCCACGATGTGCATCATGGGACGAACTCTCGTATCATGATTTTAAGGGATATATACGCAACCATGCATGTACGTTGGTAACTGAGGTATGTTTTGAAATGCTGATGTTTTGCCATCTGGCCCTTTTATCACGTTTTAATAGCGGTCGGTAGTGCGGCTCATCTTTCGCCCCAAAAAAAGAAGAATTATGCAGAACTGGGGCTTATTTTGCTGAGGCAATCGAATAAAATACAAAGCAAACACGTGCGCGCTCCGTGCTTGTTAACGAAAAGTCGGAAATGCTGATGAAAAGTGTCGTGTCAGCTCATAGGAACCTCAAAACTTGGAAAGCGATGTGCAGAGCACGCTTGACGCTCCTTTGGGGTGGGATGTATGCAGAAACGGAAATGTTATTATTCATTTTTTTGCGTTAGGCTTAAAACACGTGTGTTTACTCAGCGCCCCCAGTACCAGAGGCGATAGTTTATTTCTTCACCTAATAGCTAGGAATGAAGGCGGTATTCTGTACACTGGTTATACCTATCGAAATTACGATGCACGGCGACCAATGAAGGTCATCAGCTTCAAAATGAGTCAAGAAAGTTTAAACTGAACAAAGCAAACTCGATCATCCTGTCCAGACGCTTTTTGAATTTGTAAAAAGCTTGCATTGCACACCGCTAAGACGAGGGAGGACGGGGGGAGGCTAGGTTGGTGAGTTACAGTGTCATTATTAATACATTATAAGCGTCGCGAGCGATAGCTTCCGATCGATGCATTCGTGCACGAAGCGAAGCCGACTTTCTGGAAATCGGTGGGAGCGGTGGTTGTTGTATGCTACCAACTGTCCCTATTCTCGGTTCATTCATGTCCAAACTATTTAGGAGTCACCGGCTCTCCTTTCATCTAAAAATGGCTCCGTCTGGGAGTCCAGGCACCAGGTCAAACAAGCATCTGAACGATGTGGGTCCAAATTGGAACGAGTTTTGTTTTAAATGGTCCCAGCAGATAGATTTTGCTGGGGGATAACACCTGGCCACTTAATTTTACAAATATTAGCTTTAGGAATTGTCATGCTCAGACAAAGCAGCCTAACTTTTTCACCAGCATTGTTAGCATAGTTACATTTTCCCATTTTCATTAGAAGTAATTCCAAACACTGATATTACATTTAAAGTTCCAGCCAGTTTGAGTTCAAACAGAAGGCACCGTTGCAGCACTTACACAATAGGCAATTAAACAGCATTTGCGCACCTTGATTGTACTGTTAAACTTGCTCCACTTTCGTCAGAGTTTTTTTTTTTTTTATTGTGAATGATGCGGTTCCACAGCTGCAACCACTTGTGAAGGACCATGTCTTGGGCCATAACAATTGTATGATGAACTAGGTAGTAAAGATAAGAAATTGTAATATACAAAGGATAAAAAAAGGCAGGAAGTTAAGAAACATCTTTAGTTGGTCTGAGGTATACTACTACTCATTAACTTGGGGATCATAATTGAAGAGCAGGATCATGATGCTACTCTCATTTAATGAACAGTGGTGTTTAACAATGATTTATCGTGTGATGAGTGGGATTCCCTTCTCAGCATCAAATAGGAAGAATCTGAGCCAGTTGTTACATGTTGAATCTACGACAGTCAGCTTGAAGACTCAGACAAAAGGAGAAAAAACAGCCGTGCACGGTGTTGCATGGTGCATATCATCCCTTCATTTCCTTGCCTTGTGTTTGTTATTCGAGGCTGACCATTGAAGAGTTGAACTGCTCCTCATGATGGACTTTGCATTTTACCCAACTCCTTGCTAGTATGATCAAGGAAGGAATTGAGGAGCAGGATCTTGCTTTTTGTGGTAGACAATGGTGCTTTGTCTTGTTCCTCACTTATGTGAAGAGTAGAATTCTCTTGATATTGCTCATCGGTAGTGTGAAGAACAGAATGAGCAGAGAGATCATGACCCTTCTCTTATGAGGCACAGAGATCATTCGGTGTGGAGTGCAGTACTCATGTAAAGAATGGGATGATCCCCCTTCTGATTTGGTACCAAGAGATACATGCGGATGCAGAGGCATAAATTTAACCTTTTGATAAGTACGATACCCAGAAATGCTTCAGCATCACAAGAGAAAAGAAAAAAAACAGCCTAAAGTTGTGCATGCTGCATTGAGACTAGGCATTTCAGCCTCTTCGACTGTTTCAGCTGTCGATAGCTGTGTGAGAAGGCGTTGTTTTTTTAACCGGCAAACGATTCCACGGGGGAAGTTCCAGAATCAGCTGTATTGACTTGAAAGGATGCGAAAAACAGATGGGAAGATTCCTGTCTACGTGGCCAAAACTGGATTTCCTTTCACTTCTGTACTTGTTCATCCCTATACGGTGAAAGGGAGCCAAGCAAGAAAGCCATTCATTGATGGCTTAAGGGGTGCGTGACCCTTCTCGTAGACAGCAGTCATAAACAAAGTCTCCTCACAGTTCAAGATTCAGAAAGAAAAGAAATGCACATAAAATGCATGTTCAATAACTTGAGGAAGAAAGCATCACATACTTGTGACATGAACAAAAATTAGAAGTCAATGTGCCTTCTCGTAATTCCTGTTCCCTCACTTTCACTCCTATAAAATAAAGTTTTGATTTGATAATTGAACTCAAGAAGCTCTAGTCAAAGAGCGTATATAGGTGTTTTACAGCGCATATGTTGTATGTTTCTCGTCTGAGCACACCTAGAAGCAAACATCCAGCTTCAGTACTGCTTTCACGCTTGAAGGCACAGTTGACTCCCAATAATACGAAGTCCACAGGGACCACAATTCAATTGAACAAAATGCACCTGAACAGCATTGTCACTAGTCCGCAACTCGTTCTCTTTTTCATTTCGTTCAGAATCTTGACTTTTGTTGTGAAGTCGAGCTTATATGTCATGGGTTGTCGTGATAGTGCAGACTTATCGCTAAAATCAAAGCCTCAAATGTTCACCTAACTGCTCACACAGTGCTGTGAGAAACAAAGAAGGTTGAGGGCCTCACAAGAGATGTGAACATTGGCGCGAGTCTGAACTAGCCTGCTGCTTTATCAACAGTGCACTACTTAGTTGTGATGGCACTGACATCAGTAGAGAACAATTAGGGCGCTGTTTCGACACTTGAAAATGGTTTTTTATCGAGAAATAACAGTCACCTTGATGTTTCTATTCAATATAACTTCCAATTAACTAATATAATGGGTTCTAGCTTCAAATTATCAAGCAATTTCTTCCGTTGAATTGCATGTAAAATTGCCAGAACCAGCACATTACTTCCAATTAAGTGACTTCAAGTTATTGAGAGCCTACTGTACTGTCAGTGACAAGATATGTCAGCCTGGGCGTTCTGTATCACCTAAAACTCCTTTTACTTGTTCAATAATTACAGCAGAACTGGAGCATTGTGTTTCAGTATGCATCAACATTATCTTTGTTAAAAGTACCATCCAACAGCAGGCAGTGCTCAACCGTGAATGTTCAAGAAAGCCAATTTGTGATACCGCAAACATTTCCATTGATTTGATTGATTGAAGGGTTTAATGCGCCGACGCAACACAGGCGATGAGGCATGCCGTAGTGAAGGGCTCCGGATTAATTTTGACCACCTGGGGATTTTGAACGTGCGCCGAAATCTCGTGCATACGGGCATTTTTGCTTTTTGCCTCCATCAGAAAAGCGGCCGCGGCGGCCGGGAATCGAACCCATGACCTCGTGCTCAGCTGCGCAACGCCTTAGCCACTGCGGCGGGTAAATTTCCATTGATGCTTAGCATTCACTTCTTATCGCATTTGGACAGTGGAGCCAGTAAATGTGCCAGGTTGGCCTTTTCGGAGTGTGCAAGATAACATTAATCTGCCCTTGTTGGGGCACGGTGCCTGGCAATGTGCCAGCAGGAATGAAAACACAACACATGAAGGAGGGTGTCTACTACTCAGTGTTAAAAACTAATGACAACAAAAAAGAGGTGTGAGGTTATAGGGGCAGATGCAAGCATTTTGGCTAGAAATGCTCCTCTGCAGTTATTAGCATACTCAGTCATGCATCTTTGTATCTGATGGCAGGTCATTTAATGGCAAGCTTCCCCAAAAGACTCGTTATAACACGAAGCTTGCAAATTATATGTCAAACAGTGCTATGAAACATTGCCAATTCTGCATTCATCACAGATGGCTAAATTAACTCCAAGGATTTGTGTTTAAGTCGTCAATGCAACAACCACATGCTATGAGCTTGTGTGGCATGCGCTTTGCACGATCAGGTACGTGTTGCGACTGAAGTACCGCTAGGTTGTGCACCAAGATAATGTTTTAGGTTCGACATGTTCAATGAAAACCTCTTATTAAACAAGAAAAGAATTTAATTAAAAGGGGGGGGGGGGGGGGCTTGCCAGCTACGTTTTTGTGCTCTGTTCGGGACACTGCAGGAACTAGGTGAAGTTGCAAGCCACCAACAAGTGATTGCATTATTGCAGTGGGGCATCTGGTTTCATTTGATAGCTCTGCCATAATGCTAGCATGAAGTTCACACGATAACAGCATGACTGCCGCCATCCTTCTGTGCCAGAATAAAGTGCAGCAAGTATTATTTTTCCTTGACATGTTTATCCCATATAGAGCTGGCCGGGGGCCATGGGATAGAAACGGAAGCGCAATAGCTCGTTTGTTGATAAAATTAAATTAGGCAAAAAAAAAAAAGCATTGCAGCAGCTCATAAGTTCTTGCGGGAGTGAACTGCCTCTTTTGACGGTCATAATTATATGTGGAACATATAAACGCCCAGTGGGGCTCATCATACCACGAAGGAAAGACCACAGATAAGCACTTGACAGATTTATTGTTCTCAAGTACACCAAACAAGCAAACAAAAATTCATTCCGACTCTTATTATGCCAATTCTCGTGATACGCAATTATTTTTACTCGACAGACAAAAACAAAGCAGATTTTTGTTCTGTGAACGCGTCAAAAGGAGGTGCCACTTTACGTAAATCACCGGCTTTTAGCTGCCTGCTACCTAGCTTGAAATTCTTGCAGATTTTCTTCAGGTCCAAATTTTGCCACGCTGGACGACGACACAGCAGAACTTTCTGTGGTCACGCCAAACAAAAGTGCCACTTGGCCGAAATCGCCAGTTTTCAGCCTGCTTTCCAGAATTTTGTTGCGCGTAATACCAGTTGCTGGGGTGATAGCCGTACTCCAGGTGGCACCTTGAAAGAGAAGGAAAGCAATAAAACAAAAACAATATTGTGTACACACAGGACAGTTTCCAGCAGCGCGGGCTGCTGTGTGGCTTAACTTGGTTTTCGGACTTTTGCGGTCCTTTGCTGGGGCTGCTCAGGGAACGCCATGTGCTATACCTTGAAAAGAAGAATTATCACCGCCACCAGCTCCACGCAAAAAAAAAAAAAAAAACTTCGTACACAATGCCATAGTCAGTTTGCAGCAGCATAGCGTGCCTTACCTTGGTTTTTAGATTTTTGCGGTCCCCTGAGGCCGCCGATGGAACGCCACGTGCTACACCTGGAAAAGAACAAAAGATCACCGCCACCAGGTCCACGCACAACGTCCATTTTTAAGCAGATCGTTGCTGCGCAGGCTTTACTTTACCTCCGTCCTAGGTTTTTGGATTCTTGCGGTCCCCTGCGGCCGCCGATGGAACGCCACGTGCTGCACCTTGAAAAGAACAAAAGATAGCGGCCACCAGCTTCACGCGCAACGTCCATTTTTTAGCAGATCGCTGCTGCGCAGGCTTTACTTTACCTCCGTCCTTGCGGCTCAGGCTCGGCGCGCGAAAACCATCACGGCGTGCCATGGGGTGGCACGTTTTGCTGCAGCTGAAAAAAAAAAAAAAAAAAAGGCAAAACACATGAAAGCAAAACCCTTTCGACGGGAATATGTACTGCTTACCTTGAGATTGTTGTGCGTTTTCGGCAGAACCATAATTTCGTTCCGATGGGCTTTCGCGCCAAAAAAGGGGCACTGGCGAGCAGCACGTCGTGCACCTGCTGCAGCTGAAAAATAAAAAAAAAATAAGAAAGGGGGCAAAACCCTTTTGCCGCGAATATGCACTGCTTACCTTGAGATTGTTGTGCGTTTCCTGCAGAACCACGATTTCGTTCCGACGGGCGATGACAAAGCAATTTTCGCGCCAAAAAAAAAAAAAAAAAAAAAAGCACCGGCGAGCAGCACGTCGTGCACCTGCCCGCCGCAAGCACCGGAGCCGAATGAATGAACCGGCAGGCTCGGCCGGTCGGCCATACCGCAGCGCGGTGGCGCCGCCGTACGGCCAGGGACCTTTCTGGGGACCTTTTTTGGTTCCCTAGGCACCCTGGGTCGCCTAGGGAGACGGATCGCCTTCTTGAGCGTTGATTTCTGTTAACCAATCAGCGTTTCCAGCCGTTCCTCCCCTTATACGCTACCCGGAACTGCACCAGAGCAGCCTCGTATTGTTTTGGCTTGACTTCTTTTTTTTCGAAAGAATTCTTATTGAGAGAGCACTTTTTGACTGCCCACGAATTTTACTGTTTTGGGTGGACACATAAAACACACTAATTATACAAACAACCGTAATTTTATGCACAAAGAACGCATCAGTGCAACAATAGTTCAAACTCAGTGCAAGTTTGCACTTTTGTTGATGCACAGTGTAAAAAAAGCCCAACTTTATTGCCCCGTTTGTACACCACCGAATACGGTTAGGTTGCACTTGAATACACTGGATGGCGCCAGGCGTAAGACGGAAGTAGCAGTGACACGCCTCACTTCCGTTCTATGGCGGAGCGAGCTGTGAGCGAGCGAAGGCGAAGAGCGACAAATCTCCCAGAGCCCGCCAGTGAGCCCGCGATGTGTTGCTCCGTGCAGCTGTGACTGCGGATTCCGTACTCACTGTGTGAGAAGCGGGAGCTCACAGCAGGGTACGCTCCGTATTTTTTTTTTTCATGTCCGCACGGGATCGGTCCGCACTTCCGATGAGAGTGTGTACGCACGAGCAAGCCGGGCGGAGCAGCGTTGAGTGATGGATTTGAAGCCTCCGTGCTCCGGACATCACCGGTCACGTCAGGGTAAGGATGCGGCTGCAGCTTCTTTCCACGTTATACCTGTCGCTGTCAAGCGGGGGGCCTTCGCGATCGTCTGCAGTAGGAAGGTCGACTGAGAAGATCCTGACTCGGCGATCGCGCAGACATCGGTATCGCAGTTGAACGATCCGCGGCTTTGCGCTAAATCGATTCCGGACAGCTGTACATCGTCGTGCGGCCCCGCCACCACACTCCGCGGCTGATGCCTCCTGTTGGCCTTCGCGCCGCCTTTTCGGTTGAGCATTTGTTCAGCTGATGGTTTCGCTCGGCGCGAATCTAGCTTGGCCTGGTGCCAGACATGTTTCCATCGTGGCTGCAGCTGTTCAAACCACGGTCGCGGTTCAAACTGCGATCGCGCCCATTCGATGCTGGCCCGCCTCTATGGTCGAGCGGCGAAGTCTTGGCATGCGGTTTTGTCGCAACTGGGTTCATCCAGAGTTGACAACCGCCGCTGATAGCAGCGCGGTGTGAGCGGTAGGTTGTCGCTGTTATTACGGAAAAAAAAAAAATGTTGGCCCCGTAGGACTGCGCGCTAGTCATGCCGGCTATGTTAGTGGATCACGCGTTTGGATGCCCGTAAACTCACTACGACGAAAGTTTTGACCAATAACGCGCACGCTTGGCCGAGCGTGGTTATGTTTGTTGTTTACGTTAACATGCTACGCATAAATGCGCATGTATCTGTACCGATGAAGACAGCATTCGTGAGCATGTCAGGAGCACTTTTATCTACGCGAGCCTGGTGAATGGCTCATACGTGCAAATATTCTAAATGCAGCTATATTTGACAAGGACAGTCACAGGTTACGGGAGATAAGGTGTGGGGCGGTAATCAGCTTCCCGATTCAAAAGTGCTCTAATTACCTCCCCAAACTACGGCCAATCCCCCTCAATGGGTATGCATCGCGACTCAACACACATTGGCAAGGCACTGATGCCAAGCAAGAGCCAGGTCCGAGCAACTCATTGTAATAACTACTTTTATCTTGTTGTTCCTTAACATTATTGGCGCATACCCAATCAGGGGATCGGCCAAACATCAGTCGTTAATTCGAATGAGATTACTGCCTCGGTGGATGATTCAAGGAAATTAGAAAATTTTGGAAGCTTTTTTTTCTTGTGTTGGAGGAATCGAGTTTGGAAATTAGTCAATATTGAAACAAAACAAAAAAAGAAAATAAATAACTAAATGAAAAATAAGGAGGAGGAGGAGGAGAAGAATAAAAAATATTCAGAAATGGATGCTTTTGGAGGGCTAAATGGGGTGCCAGAGTAAGATGCGAATTAGGTTGTAAATCTTTTGGAATTTTAAGTGAAGCATTACATGATTGTTTTTTTTTTCGTCTATTGTTGTACCAAGTGCGACCATCTGTTTTTCTGTCCTTGACCACAGCCATGTACGTACTAAATACAGCCAGTCTTGCAATATTCATTTTCCTGGACAGCTCCAGCCTGAAATACCTCTCTCGCAGCCCTGAATTCAAACATTTGTTTACACTGTTTGTTAATCTCATCGTAGAAATAGTTCGACACTCCTCGTCTCATTAGAATCCTTGTAAAACTGTGCCCTTGGAACTCTCACTTGGAGCTATTCAGAGATTCCCAGTGATTCTGGAAGTTTTCTCTCTCTCAAAAAATATAAACCAGGAATTTGTCCTGGAATGCGTCTAGCTTAGTGGAAAAACATCATTACAAATGGCAGTTGAAGAAATGGTAATCGCATGCTAGAAATACAATTTCAGAGATACAACAGTGTTGAAATACTTTGTGCGCCATAAATGCAATTATGAAATCTCAACTAGTCCAAAGGCAAGCCCTTTTACAATTGGTAAGGGAGAGAAGTTCACGTGATTCCAATAACTTTATTTTACCAACACGAGAATAAATGCACGTTAATAATTACAAATGTCAAGTTAGGCTTACACTGCGAGCCGTAGAAAAGAAAAACTTTCATAGACCAAAACCTTCACCCATCAAAAAGCGAAGGTATTTATCAAGCAGATCTCTTAAGAAGGGCCCCATTATTGCTAGGGCTTCGTTTCCAGCTAAATCTGATTTAAGTTTAAATTCGCATAAATTTACGTTGACTACAGAAGTGTAATAATCTGGGACTGCCCATAGTACACCATTAAAAATTGCTTCGTTTAGAATACAGGAAACATGTTGTGGTTGCTGCCTCGCATTCTGCACTTTCAGCTTCCCGTTAACAGGACCAACTAATGTCACTGCTACACACAGTAGGAGCGTAACTGATACCCAGGGCCTTGCGAACAGCTTCCACACTCACTACGTCTCCTGGGGTTGCAAAGGACACTAGCTCAGAAAGCCTCTTGGCAACCTTTTCAGCCAACTCAAGTTCCTGTCCACTGGGACCCTGAATTTGGCTCAGGTGAGCTGGCGGCACTCTACTGAGCCGCTCCTGTTGCATCCTGGAAAGTCTGTCAATCATCTCGCTGGACTCTTGCTGCTTCTGCTGTAGCATAGCGCTTGTAACATTGCCAGTGCTGTCCAGTGACGAGTGGACTGTGATGTGATGCTCGCAGTAATTGTAGTGGTCCTCGCGTACACGTCGATATTTTGTGAAATCTTTCCGAGCTGCTGGTTGGCTAGTGCGCTTGCTGCCTGCTACTGCCGAGCCGGTTGCGAGGCCCTTGGAAGCTGAGGACGAACCTGAAGGCTTGCTGTCATTATGCTTTGCGTTCGGTTGTTCCAGATTCCTTGCTTGTGCACCAGGGTTCAACAAAGGTCCAAGGTTCTTGCCTTCACAGCGGGTGCGGAACGCTTCCACTGTTTTTGTCTGTTGTCCACCTGTTGCTGGTTCATCAAAGAGGCTGCAAACCATGTCTGGTATGGTATCCCAATCTTTGGCAAAGCTGGGCAAGGTTTCGGCTCGCTGCTCCCCTGGTTCGTCCCCGTATGTTAAATATACAAGGTCAGACTCTTGTTTCGAAAGGTTCGCCAATGCCGAGTCGTAGTGAGGCGCGTAAGTACTGTAGGGCCCATGGTCAAGGTAGTCTACTGGTCTTGCAATGTCCTTGATGCGATCCTTGACATTGATGAGGGTGCCAGTTCCATGCGCAAGCTTTCCAACAAGTGTTTCCAAATTAGCCCTAGTTTCTCCTGGGCCTCTCACGTCGTCACAGTGTGTGTTGGTTAATATGGACAAGGAAGTGCTTCCATCTTCTGTCTGGCGTAAAAACCTAAATTTACTGTTGGCAGGCTTTGCAGTCAGCCTGCCAGGTGCAACGTGACCTGCTTTCTGACCCTTGACTCGAGGAGACTTGCCAGGTGCAGCACGACCCGCTTTCGGACCCTTGACTCGGATTTTATTAGGAGACTTGAGACCTGGTTTCTTCTCTTGACGTTGCACACGTCTACCTTTTCTGGCTAGACAAGGTGGTGATGCCTTTGCACACATAGGGTCCTTTGCAATGGCTAAGCATGGTTTCGAATCGACGGGTTTTGCAGCCTTGAAGACAAATCCAAGCTCCTCTGATGTCAGCTCCCCAAAGAATGGAAGGGAACTTTCCCAGGCCAGAAGCTGATCCTTGGATAGAAGTTTGTTGCCGTAATTCCACATGTGCTTGGCAGAATTAAAGTAAACTGTGCCACTTCGGTGGTAAGTCATAGCGTTATCGCACATCAACTTCAAGTCCTCCCTGAACTCACTGACGCACGAATAGTGGTTGTCATCGATCCTTTTCTTCATCGTGCTGAAATCCATTGGGCTGTGTATGAGTGCTGAGTACCCTGGTGAAACGACGTCGCTCACGGGCCATGCGAACAACTCGTGCTGGTCCATCTTTCGGAGATCGTTTAGAAGATGACAGAGCAGCTTCTGCAGAGGCCTCTTGTAAGATTGGCCCTGTGGCGCGAGTAGGGCGGGCTGTTCGGCTCGCGCCGTTGACGGTCCCTGTTGGGGACTCCTGAGCCGAGGTTTTCTGGCCGGTGGTGCCTCCGCTGTACCGGCGACCTCCGGTCGCTTCTCGTTGTCCAAGGCGCACTCTGTCTTGCACGTCTCTGTTTCCTCTGACTTCTTCTGGCGCTTCTTTCTGGGCTCTTTTTTTGTCTCCTGGCGATGTTGTCCTTTACTGGTCGACTTCTTACCTTCGTTCTTCGTCTTCTTGGACCTTTTGGGCGTGTTGCTGCTGCTGCTTCCTCCGTCAGCCATGGTCACATCCACCGTGCGCGCAGCCGCTGTCGTTTCGGGTTCTTGCAGAAGTAAGCTTTGAAATGCGTTATCCGGCGTGGCACCTTGCACGGGCAGTGTGCTCGCGCCACGAGGCTGTAAGGCTTTCGCGCGCCTTGGGAACAAATCGCGGAGACATCTTTCGGCGGGCGTCATCGTCGCCTCGCGTTTCAGGATTGTGACGCGATCCATATTAAGCGTGCCTCGCGATGAGTACGGTGCTGTCTTACAGAACTCTAAAATTGACAAAGGGAAATAGAAGAAGTGCCGCGAAGATTACCAGGGTGTAAAGAACAATGCACAGCCAAGAAGCGCATGAAACAAATAAACGGCCACGGGTGTCCATGGTGGCCGGTGGTGGTGTAACCAGTGTTGCCAACCGGGTTTTTTTTTTAAGTGGTTCGTGATGAGTCATGGAAGAAGCAAATGTTTAAAAATGCTTGATAAGTGCGCATTAATGCATTTCTTTTAGTATAACAAGGTGAATAATTTGAATAACCACCACGGTACAACAGAGGGGTTTTTGGTGAAGACCCGACTGACAGGAGAAGTTCCAGAGAAAATGGTGGAGCCATGGAGGAGAGACGCGAGCGTCGTCTGCTAGGCTGTTCCATTCAACGTTATCTAAAAACGTTGGTTCCATTCGCGTGGAGAGAGAATAACTTTATTTCTGACGAGGCTCAGTCCTAGCGAGTGTCCCTCAGGTGAGGGAGGCGCGCCAGGTAATCCTGAGCCCTAGTGGCGGTCAGGAGCTGTAGCTCGGGCGAGGAGCTCCCGGTCACCTCCAGCCAGGTAGTGGGAGGGTTGGGTACCATTCGCGTGGTACCCGTGCCGGAAGCTATCGCTAGGTTTAGTACGGAAACAGTGCGCCCATCACGCAGGCACTGAGGAAGAGCGGAAAACCGGTCCCGGTTCGTACCCAGTACACCGGCGAATGTGCGCAACCACAACGAGTTTTGAAATTACAGAAATCGAAATTAGGTGAGCAGCAAAGTACGTTCCCGCTGGATCTCTTCTTTACTTGGCGATGCAACGAAATTAGATATCCCAAGACGGGAGTAGCTCGAAGTTTGTGGGCGAGGCCTCTCACTGGTCGTAGACATGATGATGATAATGGGTCAGACAGGCGTGCTTGTGTGTGTCGGTGTGTACGTATGCCCGCCCCGTGTTGCCGCATTTGACGGTGTAAACCCCCACTCCCTTCTTCGCTCGTTCCCGCTGACGTTCTGCAGGACCCGGGGACAGCCCCTGGGCTGCGGCGGCAGGGCGGCGGCGGCGTGCGTGCCGTGGTCCGTGATGGCGGCCTCGGTGCAGCACGCCTGCTGCCCGGCCCCCCTGCAGCAGCCGCGCACGCGCCGGCTCTCGGCGCAGGCCGAGCTCGGAGTCAGCGCGCAGCCGCCGAGGCCCGCCAGGCCGCACAGCCACGGAGCCGCCTCCTCTTCCTCCCCCACTGTACCCGAGCAGCAGACCCCCGGTGAGTGCCCTGGCATCGCACAGTGGGATGCGTGCGCACTGCTCCAGGCAGAAAGTGTGCCTGTGCATGTAGTGTAAACATTGGCGGATTCAGAGGGGGGGTCCGGATGTCCTGACCCCACCCTTAATTTTTGAGTTTAAACTTCCAAGAAGATGACCACTCAGGTCGCAGAAAAAGGTGAATTGATGACTTGTTGTATTCCTTGTGTTTTTGCTTTCCCGAAATTTCAGTCAATAAATAAGGCTCCTCCTCCTCCTCCTCCTGGTCATCATCATCGTCATCATCATCATCATCATCACTGATAGGAGCTGACCCCCCTCTCAGAAAAAGCCTGGATCCGCCCCTGAGTGTAAACTAGCCTTGTCGCAGCCTATCATTGTCATCGTGGTGACTTGCTCCACACTGGTGTGGGAGGCGGGATGAGGGATCACTGGGGCTCTTCGATCATCAGCATCGGACTCATCGCGGACTCCTCGTGAAGCAGTCTGGCATCTGTGTATCACATATATTTCTAAGGCGTGGTAAATCCTTGGCCTACCCGTAGACTATCCACAGCGAGTCCAAAAATCGAAGAGCCCCACTGTCCCACACCAGGGTAGCTTGCTCCCCATAGGGAGTGGGAGGTGGTGCAAAGTTGATTGTGGCACACCTCTGTCCATTTTAAGGATCCTCCACCTGTGCTAACTGCATCTTGAGCAGCAGAATGGTATTCCCTCTCTTTGAGGGGCACATCATTCACTCCTGGCATTAAAGAAGGGCTCAGGTTAAGGAAGATGCTGTGTGCATGTGCACACGTCCCTTGTCTTCGTACTCTGTGTTCTGACCAACTACTTTAAAAGAGTCATGAACCGTGGATTTTTTATGCTCCATTTCCATCATGGCTTGATGACAAAAAGTATGTTGCATCATAGTTTGATGGCCAGCTAAAATATTTTTTTATAATAAGGGCTTTAATCATTTAGCTTTACGAGTAAATTCAACATTGCGTGCTCAGTGAAGTGGGATGGAGATATCAAATTCAAAAAAAAAAAAATACGTTGCACCAAAGATAACTTGGTGTACTTTTCCTACACTGTTGAACCTTCCTTGTAAATCATCTGCTTGTGCTTTCTTTTCTTATCTGCTTGCACAGTGCAGCAAAAATCAAGTGTATGTGTCAGGCCTTGCTTAAAATGATGTCAGAAAGCTGTGTCCTGGTCAGGTTTTCATGCGTTAAGTAGCATTTTCTTTTTTATGCTTTTCCTTCCTAAAAGAAGCAGTAGGACTATCTCTCTGAATGTCGTTTACGTGGTGGTTCACAAATACAACCCAAGTTACCTTTGACAGCCTGTCTGGCATTTGCTGCTAGTGCGTAAAGCAGTGATGTCATTGGTTGACTTAACGCCCAGCCAATTTGACATGACTCACCTCCAACCACCCGAGAACAGGTCACTAAATTAGCACTTGACAGTCACAAGCTTTGTGGCGAAGAGACAATGGAGTGACAGAGGTGTTTGTGTTGACGAGCAGCTCTGTCCCTTGTCAGAGAGGGACCGGCAAGCTCATTGCCAAGCAAACAACTGGAGCCCTAAGCCAAGTTTCGGTTATAGCTGTGCACGGTCACTTTGATCAATTTTAGAGCTGGAAATTATAAATCCTACATTTTTCTTCATCTGTGATGTGTGGCATTCATTTGCATAGGCTCAGCTCGGTATGGACTGGTGAACATAAGTAACACAAATACTTTCAGGGCCAAGGCTTGACGAAACAGCTTATCAAACAGATAACATTAATCAACAATTTCAGTCAATTAATTAACCAATCGCTTGCATTCAAAAATAACTTCCTCTGGATTAACTTCAGCTATTAATAAAATAGTTACTGGCACATTCTTGTGAACAGACCTACACCAGCCCAGTTGCAGTGGTAGGTATATATATACACCCAGACTAGGGCTTATTTTAGATGGAAAAGTTGTGTAGCACTTGCATATTTCACGGTAACTCCAAGGATTAAAAGTATGACAACTTGGCTTCATTCGGAAGAACAGGCAGTTCTAACTCACCATGAAAGTGATTTATTTCTGTTATGGAAAAATTTGCATTGAAGAGGACATATTTAAAACTAGACACCTCCCGGAGGAGCTTATCGTGTGTCAAACGTACTTGGCAGGGCTGACAAAAACAGGCAGTTGGTACAGTGACTACACCCAAGCGGATGCAGCCAGCCATTACTGAGCAAAAGACGAGGTATATCACTGTTTACAAACTAGAGCTAGGAGAGAGTTTCACCTGTGTAATTGTGTGACTATTTTATTTCTGTGCATTCTTTACATGATGAACTTCAAGCTCGGATTTATATTTGGCTGTAATTGGTCGACCCAAACCCATCTGAGCTCCTATTGTTCCAAATAGAAAAAGGGTGCCCAAGGTCACCAACATTTCTTGGTTGCCTTGACACTGCATGGTGAGGCTAGTGTTAGTGACGTTCTGTTGCATTCTGCTACAGATACCCTACAGAGATGGTGCCATGTCCGTGGCACTACCTTCCAAATTTCCATATTTCTCTAATCCAGGCAGGCTTGTCAATGACATCCACCAGCGAGTGCGGGAAATGCCTCAAGGGGTCAGCCCAGCTGCTTAATTGTTATCTAGCCTAATTAAATGAAGCCATCGTTAAACGTGGCACACCTTTTATGTAAATCTGCCGTACTCTCTCCTAAATGATGCAAAGTTGCATTCATCATGGTTCCTTCAAGGTTGTGTAGTGATCCCACCCACTTGCTTCAGCTGGCGTGGTTCAGTCGGTAGAGCAGTCTAGGATATTGCTTGCTTTTAAAGGCGCTTTGCAGGCATGCCAGCCCTCTGACGTGGCTGCCAGACGCAACTGTCTTTTGTTTTCCCGAAAGCTTTCACGTGCTTGCTGCGTGAAACTTAAGCTGTCAGTTTGTTTCACACTTTCTGGTTACGTTTGCTTTTCCACACCTACGGAAGCAGGGAGGGGAGGGAGGGCGATGCTGAGGGCTGAACTAAAGCTTTGTGTTGCAATTTCTTACAGTGCTTGTCAGGTTCGCTCAAATAAAGATCCACCATAAAGAAATAAAGTGATTTGTTTATTGGTGTTTACGTGTTGAATGGTAGCTTTGATTGCCGCAAATCACAATACTTTTGTCATGACGGCAAGCCAGCCACTAACTTTGCACAGTAGTTACAAAGGCTTTGACTTGATTGCAGCATAGTGGTTATTGATAGCTGCCCTTCATCGCACCTTGTAAACAGTTGGAACAGACTTTCTTTTCAGCTACCACAAGTAAAAATGAATTGTGGGTGGAAGGATTGCCACATTCTCGGTGGTCATAATAACTTGAAACCTTTTGTTTCCTCATTTTCCCCCTGCCTCGAAAAACTTCTTCAAAATGTTTTCAGATTGAACTGGAATAGTACGTCCCTTTGTGGCTAGCTGTTGTACAAAATATGGTAATAGTATTGCCCTGTACAGGAGCTACTCAGGTTTTATTTCTGAAATGCTTTGGTGCTAACATGTGCTTCAACTGACAAATAATAGTAACCTGAACATTGTGCATAGTATTCTGCGCCATGTCCTTGCCACAGTTCACAACAGAACCTCTTGCACTAGCGGCTCAGTTGTCACGAATGATAAATTCTTCAGTTCGAAACTTAAATAACAATAGAAATGGTGTGCAACTGGCTACATTGTACTGCCTTGCTGCTACTAATTGCAGCTCATGCATTCATGTCTGAATGCAAGCTACGAACGATCCCAGTACTGCTGTAATGCTGGTTGTCACGGGCAGTGAACTTCACACAGCTGGGTGGTACTTCTTTTCTCAGATAATGATTAATGCACTAATTCGAAACTAAGCCAACGAGGAGGAAGGGGAGTGGGGTGTGCCGATTTGTACCTCATCCAACAAAACAACTAACTGGGCGACACGCGGTGTGGGGTCGAGCTTGACCGTTTTTCATCCTTTTGGGTGGTGGTGGAGGCGGGGGAACGGTCACGGCTGCCAATCTCAGTTGTCCGACACAAATCCGCAAAATTCCCGCCAGGCCGGGTGGATTCGCGTGCATCACCGCGAGCAGTAGTCTCCGCCTAGCTGTGCTGGACTCAGCTGGGTGGCTGCTGAGCGGCGCGTTTGTTCGCTTCATGGCGCCGCACGCGATTGCAGCCGCGCTACTGCCCTTTGTGCAAATGGCGTTTCCCGGAGTGCCGACCGAGCGTCCGGCAGCAGTGTTCGCCCGGCTCTTTTCTTTTTTCGGGGCCGCTGCGGGCGCTGGACCGGAGCGAAACGCCGGCTCCTCTTTGGGGGCCCGCTCATCCCTGCGCGCTCTCGGCTAGAACGAAACGAACGCTAAGCGTGGCAAGAAGAAAATAGAGCAGCGGAATGCGAAAATTGCCGAAAGGCGCGCCCAGTGTGTGTGCTGCTACCGAGGGCCCATTGGGCAATCGGAGATCCTCATGAACGGTGACTTCTTGGACGGAACGTTGGGATTTTTTTTCTGGTTTTTTGGAAGGCTTGGCTTGTAGGTGATGAAGTCAGAACCATAATGAACACGATGCCGGTGGACGTTTGGGCGGCGAGCACTGTGACCGGCGGTGTCAGCGCACGAGTAAGCGACTTCGGTCACTCGGTGATCACCTGTTAGGGCCTTATTTTCTCCTCTATTTTTTTGTTTTCATTCCGTCATTGCTTCCTAAGTGGGGGCTGATGGCTTTGGCGTCGAACGTGCAAGCTCGTGTCGCGTTTGAACGTGGTTTACGAGGCGCACTTCAGCCAGTCCTCTGGAGCATTTTTCTCGCGCCCGATAACGACGACCCGCTGGAAGCCGCTGCTGCCTCAGAAGGCGGCCCACTGCAGTGCTGCTACGAAGTCGTTTTTCTCGCTTTTCTGGCACTTTTAAAAGGAATTCAAACGCAGCGCTCCACCTTCCCGAGGGGGCGTGGCCAAGTCTTGGAGACCCGCTTTCTGTGCTTGGCCGCGCAGTTCCACGCATCCGTAGCCTGTGCAGCAGCGTTTTGGTGTCGCCTGCTAAGTTATATACAGGGTGTTGCGACGATAACTGGAACACTTTAAAAATTTTTCCTGAGCGATCCGCCGCTCTGTTCCCGCTCAAACTTCACACAAAGGTAGCATTTTGTGGTCTATTTTGTCTGACACCGGGAACAACACCGGTACTTACCTGTTTATTCTGAAAATAAATAAAAACGATTTTCGCCTATGGGAAAATGGCCGCTGATTTGGACGTGCGAGCCAGCGCAAGTTGATGTTGGAACGACGGAACCACCTGCAGAGTGAAACGCATGTGTGGGATTCACGTACGGAGCCAAATGGTGCAGCAGACGATCAGAAAATGCACCTAGAAATGAGCTAACAGACGATCCGAAAACCCGGTTTTCGGGCTCACACGTCCAAATCGCCGCCATTTTCCCATAGGCGAAAATCGTT
The DNA here is from genome assembly GCF_048455015.1 of Haemaphysalis longicornis. NCBI lineage: Eukaryota > Metazoa > Arthropoda > Arachnida > Ixodida > Ixodidae > Haemaphysalis > Haemaphysalis longicornis. Next base: position 136,881,029 of record NW_027526204.1, read on the forward strand.
TTTTATTTATTTTCAGAATAAACAGGTAAGTACCGTTGTTGTTCCCGGTGTCAAACAAAATAGACCACAAAATGCGACCTTTGTGTGAAGTTTGAGCGTGAACAGAGCGGCGGATCGCTCAGGAAAAATTTTTAAAGTGTTCCAGTTATCGTCGCAACACACTGTATATATATATATATATATATATATATATATATATATATATATATATATATATATATATATATATATATATATATATATATATATATATTTATATATATATATATATATAGTAGAACACAGACGTAGGGGACGAGGGATTCCGTAAGGACACATATCAAAGTTGCAGTCCATATTGCCAGTGCTGTTTGGCGTTTTAACAGTGTTTTATAGTTATAGTGCCGAATGAGGTATGATTGCCTTTTTTTTTATGCAGGAATAAATAATTGAAAATTCAAGTCGAGAAAAAATGCGCCGTTTTTTCCGGAAGCGGGAATCGAACCCACAACCTCCGCATAACGCGTGCGGTGCTCTACCATTGAGCTAGTTCCGCGGCGACTCCTCTCTCGACTATACAGCGGGGTTTTGTATTTACGACTGCTCAGAGCCCGGTCAAGTAGCGCAGCGCCGCCCCTCGACCACCGCGGGAAGACGTAGAACGTCTTTTTCCCAGCGGCCGCACGTAAGACATGGTCGGAAGTCGGGTCTTTGCTGGTCGGAAGTCGGGGTCTTTGCTGGCTTGTCACGTTAAAAACCTGCATGCTATCTGGCAACTCCAGCTATCCACAGTGTGCGTTTTGTTGGCTCAAAGTCTAACTTAATAATCACTTCAGTGAAAGTTGCCAAAGCAGAACAGAAGCTATGGTGGTGCTGGTACACAGGCTATATGGGTCCTACTACAATTTATCTGCAGGATCTCTACTTCCAGTTTGTGTTGACCCACATTGCCCGCCTTCTGTCATGAAGTTGGCATATGCTGGCTTCCATTTGTGTTCACTCATTTCACAAATCGTTGGGAAAGAATTGGGTGCTTTAACAGAACGTGCTGTTGGGCGAGTTGGTACATACTTAAATAGAAGGTTTAGCGCCATGGGAAGCAGTTTTGATCATCAAATGGCCAGGCATCAAGCTGCTGGCTTTCCGGGCTCAACCCTTACCGCCGTGGCGGAGGGTTTGCTAAAGAAAACGAAAGGTGCCACTCAAAGGGCTAATGCTGAGCAATTGCAGAATAAGCCAAGGCCTGCGGTCATACCATACTCGCACTGAGTTGCACACAACCTTAAGAAGGTCGCTTCCAAGTACAGCATACCAGTTGTGTTTTCAGCGCCCTTGAAACTTGCCACGCTGTGCTCAAGAATAGCGCCAGAGATGAAACGCAAAAAATGCGAGAAGAAGCATGCCACGACGTTTATTAAGTGTGCCATTTATGTTGTGTACGAGATCCCTCTGATTTGTGGTAAAGTGTATATCGGCCAAAACGGCCGATGCATTAATGACCGCCTCAGAGAACATGCCTTGTCGATAAAAAATGGAACTGGTTCGCACTTGCCACAACATTGTAAAGATTGTGATTCTGTAAACCCAATCTGGACAAAACAAAAATAATCGAAAGGAGCAGAGATGCTACCGCACGTGAGGTTGCCGAGGCTTTTTTCATAAAAAGAAAAGGGCCCATGTGCGTAAGTGTACCGTCACTTTCTATATATGATAAGGAAAGTGCATTTCTACAAACTTTTTTCTGATGTTCGCCAGATGACCGTGATGTGTAATGTTTTCCCTTTCCTTTCTTTTTCTTCAGTGCATGCCTGCTATTTATATGTTTGTGCTTTTCGAAATAAACTCAGTTGTTAGTAGCGCCTGTCCCGTTTGCCACCGTCCTCGTCTTGTTTGCGCTAAACCTTCTATTTAAAGAATTGGGTAACGTGGGCAACTTGAGCAACTTTTGTGTTGGGGAGTGTGCTCTTACATTGAATTTCTAGGGTGGTATTGTAGATTTTTACGTAGGACTTTCTAGAGTAATTTGACCCGTTTGACATAAGCAATGTTCCGTAGTGTTTAGGTCCAGCAGGAGCAGATTCTTCTGCATTTGTAGGCAAAGGACTAAACTCAGTTGGTGCGAGATATTACAAGCAAGTGAAAGTCACTGTGAGAGGCCCCTTCACATGCAGATCAATGGCGATGGTGAAAGTGGTAATCGCGGATGTTGCAAATTCAATATGGATGGTCGTGCGACAGTCCTGAATGCCGTTCACCATTTATTCTAGTGCATTTCTACTCTGCCTGCAAACTGACCAAATGAGAGGGAATTTTGTTGCGGCACTGGTGCGGGCTTGATTCTAAGTATGATACAATTTTGCACAGTCCCACATCGCAGTGCCGTTCCTTATTCCCCCTCGTGTCTGTGGTGCACAGGTGAGCAGCGGCGCAGCGCAGTGGAGCGCCTGGAGGAGAGCAAGGCGCAGTACGTCAAGTCGGAGCGGGTGCTGGACAGCCGGCAGGGGCTGCGCAGCCGTCGCTCGGAAGGGGGGGCCCCCTTCGAGCCCCCGCTCCTGGCACGGTCGCCCTCGGCCTACGAGCTCGTCGAGCGGCTCAGGGCTTCGCCGCCGGCCGCTCTGCTCGCGCGTGCGCCGTCGCTCAAGCTCCGCAGAGCCCCGTCCCCTCCCATGCGCGCACGCGCACTGTCCGAGACACAGGCACGCCGCCTACTCCGGCCCGCCAGGTGAGGGAACACGGGGGTGCACTGCGCTTCTTCAACATTGGCTAGAGTTGTGGTTTCTGACTTGACTTGGCTAGCTTTTTCGTTTCCACTACACTAGTGATATTACACTAGTGATGTACTAGCAACTACATAACTCCAGTGAGCCCCTGATCATACCAGAATAAGTGTCTCCACACTTAAGTCTGGGTTTTAACTAGCCACAGAAACAGCTTAGTGCAAATAAGCACTAAGCAGAAGTTTATAGCTACCCTTGACTGGCTATTATGTTTTGCTGTAAGTTCTAGTGTCGCTGAAAACTATGTGGTGCTGGTCGGCCTCCTTTTACATCACTACTACCTATCGGGGCCAAAGCTATAAAGAAAGCTTTTAGCTGAATTCGTGCTCATTTGCTGTGTGGACCTTTGAAGTGTGGAAAATTATGCACATATGGCGGATGTCCTTGTTGCTGCAGATGAAATCACTTGTTTCAGACGACACATGGATCACTAGTATGACAGACATGCCACAGAGGCTATCACGGCACTTGGAAACCCACCGCACTTTCTACGTAATTTTTTTGCAGAGCTACACTGCCAATTTTCTCCAACTTTTAATTGAGAACCTTCCTGTGGCCAAAGCGGCTTTGCTTATTTGTGCATAATCACAGTCACATACATTGATTAAACAATTTCATCAAGGGCGATTGGACGTCCACGTAGGGTTACCATGAAAATGTGTATGCTCAGTTATAAATGTAATGCACTCCTTAGAAGAATGGTACAGAGCATTCCTTGAGTGTCGATGTTGTGTAGGACAATAGTTCTTACTTCAGACCTTATACGACTGTAAAAGAAGCTGGAGTCATCAGAGGGACAAGCACACCGGAAAAAAGTGCTACGGGGATGGATAAATTTGGCGCTTCAAATCGTTAGAAGTTTGTGTGAAGACTCCACGATATTTGTAAAGGGTCTCAGTTACTGCTCAGCTCAGCAAGACCAATGTGGGTTTCAGGACTGACCAGGATGTGCAGCACCAGCTCAGGCGGCTGATTGCGGGCGACGCGCCCCCGTCCCTGGGGCAACCGCCAGGCCTGGCCGTGGTCCACAAAAGCCTCCCGGACCTCTCCCCCTCCCGCATAAGGCGCGCCAGCACCGAGCTCCGTTCCGGCGATCCGGGGGACCACCTGCCAAGTTACAGAGACCGCTGCCGGAAGCCGCGACCCGCTTCGGAAACCGTGGGCCGCAGCCTCTCGTTCCGGCCCCTGGACTTGCCGAGCCGCAACTACGGGCTGACCAGCCAGGCGGCCTCTCGGCGGCCCGTACTCCGTTCCAAGTCCGATGTGACGCACCGCAGCCAGCCGGACTTGGGAGGCGGAAGTCGGGCAGACGGGCAGCAGCCGCCGCGCTCCCTGTCGGACCGCTTCTTTGACACGCTGGGGCTGGACGCGAGCACGTGGCACAGCGTGCTTTCGCCCTCGTCATCTTCGGGGTCGAGCTCGTCGCGCTACTTCAACAGCGTCAGTTCTGTGGACTCGGCGGGTCACTCGTGCAGTCTGGCCGGGAGCGACGACGACACCTCGTCGCTTGGAGGCCGAGCGGGCGGCGCGGGCTTGCGCAACCGGGACCTCGTCGACCACGGTCCAACCGAGACGTCCATCGTGGAGAAGAATGCCAGGGTGATTAAGTGGTTGTTCAATTGCCGCAGGGCGGCCGTAGGATCCTGACCGCCGCCGCCAAAGATTCCGCCGCCGCACGCTTGTCATTATCTGGCGGCCGCGCACGAGGCCGTGTTGTGCAGCTTTCCTGCAGTGTGGCTCTGAGGGAACGGCTGCCTGGGGCGGAAAAGTTCGGAGCGAAAGCTCGCACTATGGCTGGCTGTTGTGGCGGAAGGGGTCGTGTACCAGTGATTCGAAACTTCAGGTCAGTGTAGGGTCAGGAACGGAGGCATTGCTATTGGATTGTGGAGAGAGCTCAGAGTAATAGGCTGGTGCTTAGCTTGATAGATCAGCTGCATTGCTGCTGCTGTGATAGATCTCAAGGCCGTCATTTGAAGGTCAACCCTCCCTCCTCATTCACTACGTATTAGGTATATTTATAATTCCTTTCTCTAAAAGGCATTTTGTTTCTATAAGGCATGTATGTACTGCATGAGAGCGCGTCTTCCTTGTGGAGTCAAATCTGCACCCTACATCCACACATTGTCTCACCGAGCAGAAGGTGAAGGTTTTGTGATTGCAAGTTTTCGCCCATTTCTTTGTTGTGCCCCTCCATGGGCACAAAAAGAGCAAACTGCCCGCATACAGTAGAATCTCGATGATACAAATGTCGTGGGACCGTGAAAAATATTCGTATTATCCAAAATTCGTATGAACCAACACAGACCAAAAAAAAATTAGAGACCCTGCATTATCTGGCGGCCGAGCCAGATAATGGCCAATAGCCGATAGCCGTGCGAGAGAGAGCAGTGTAGCGGCTATTGGCTAGCGGCTTTTTTTTCAACTTGTTTTTCAAAGTTTAAAGAAGTTGATCAATTAATCAACCAGTGCATCCAATACTTAGATGAGGGGGTCATAAAGTACCTCAGCCAGAAATTAGTTTTGTGCCATCAGATAACTTGGAAACTTGCTCAAAAGATTTTTCCTCTCTCTCTCGCACTGATTGTTCTTCGACCACTAGAAGTACGTCGTTACAGCGGTGTAGCGGCTATTGGCCAGCTTCCCTTCACTTTCAGCGATGAATGCATTCGATGGCAACACTATAAAAGAAGCCACAAAAGCTAAGCAGAAACGGAAGGCGCATCTGCTGCGATGAACGAATCACACAGTGCCACTCAGTGCGGGTGATAGCTATAGCTTTTGCAGTGCTTCCAGACGGGAAGGAAAGAGTGAAAGTGTTTATCGGAAGTGTTGCAGAGTTCCTTTAATGCAAAAGCTTTAGTCAACTTGGTAGGTCAAAAATCTGGTGACCTTGGCACACAGACAGTGCGCAAAGTGGTTTACCGCTCAAATAGCCGAAAGAACAGCAATTGAGTTGAAAAGAAAGTTGGCGAAGGTTCATTCTGGGCGTAATTTGAACCAGGGACTTCCAGAATGCGAGATTGGCACGCATCCCCAATGCCACTACAGCTTGGTGACTCTATCCGACTAAAGGCGAACCTAATGAATGCATTGTGGCCTTCAAGTTAGAAACGTGTGCTGGAGGCATGTATTGACACGCACATGGTTTCTTTAGCATGGTAATTACAGGAGCAGTAAAGTATGTTCTCGTTAAATGTCATTCTTGCTTCATGATGGTGACGCGAGTATGTGCCAAGTCATCGTTACAGAGAATGAGGGGATGCAAAGGGAAAAGGATAAACAAGGACCTAGTGAGTGTGTTGTGGCATTTGACTGAATGATTTGTGTTAGAGACATACCTATGCTGAAAGCCTACACAAGTAGCTTGAGCATGCTAGGTACAGAATTAGCAAAACATGTCCCCGCTGAATGTCATCTTTGCTTGGTGATGTGAATGCGGGTGCGTGCCGAGTCGTAGTACCTGGAGAAGAAAAAAAAAGACGTAAGGGTAAGGGATGTTAATAATAACGAGAGGACACGTTTGGCAACTGGACACTCGTGCTTTCGCAGTCCCTACCTTGCAAGGAGAGCCTAGTCGGCCTCGTGATTTGCTTCCTTGTCACCAGGAGCCGAAGTGTTTGGAAGTGTCTTCTCGTGGGCCACACTGCGGGAAGGCCCACAGCACGGCTCTTTTATCCCAGAGCTGTCTAGTCAGCCGCCCGGGCGCATATGCAATGGCTGCCTCTGTTGTCCCTCACTGGAAAAGCGGGCCGCAGCCTCCCTTCACTACACGGACCGGTGCTAGTTTACAAAGAGGGCTTCTCTTCCGGGGCTTGCTGTGTTTGTCCAAAGCTTTTTTTGAATGCATATATATATATGTATACACACACATTTTACGGGACAGTTCCGAGGCCGCAAATGCCAATGTTCAAAGAACTCTGAAGCAGCTAAGTGGGGCGTCATTTTCATGCGTGGCAGTATTGATGATTTAGTAGCTCCTCTAGATCCGCGTTTTGTGCCTTCCTTTATTTCTTTGTCATCTAGAATAAAGCACTCGAATCTCGCACGCTCTACGTTTTCACAAATTTGAACAGGGCACGAAAATTTGGAACTTACACAAGAGAAAAATAGTGCGGCGATTGTTAATCACTGTTTTCTCAATCCTAAGCACTCTTGGTTCTAGAAACCTTCCTACATTTTTACTGAAAGAGAGTAAGAAAGGAAATAGTCAACATTATAAGGTTAATTTGCCCTAAACCTAAGCACCCCTTTCCCATTCAGGCCCCCGACTTTAAGTATAAGTAAAAATTGACTGGTACCGACCTGTGGTTTCAAGTGTTAGGATAGTAATATATTATTTCAAGAGATGTCAATGACCATGCGCTATGCTGGTTTGATATGTTTGAGCCCTTCAGAACTGCTTCAGGGTCCTTTTAAGTGCTTGCATGCTCCACCTACTTTTGCCGATTTGTTTTTGTGCTGCCTTTAGCGTGGAAACAAGGTGGCGAAGCATCGGTTTTCAAAGATTATTATAGCCTCTATTGTATAGAATGCGCTGGCGCATGTCTCATACACTTCACTTACGAGCTTCTTGTTTTGTGCCTGCATTTTATATGTCTATGAAATCATTAGGTGAGTGCACATTATATAGTTGTTTTCTGTGTGTTGGTTATTTTTCAGACCTTGGTCATTTTGGTTTGGAAACTTGCTTTACTGTTCACTGCGCCATCTTTGCACAATTTGAGTGGTTCTTCTCCTATACGCAAAGGGATTCTCAGCTGAGTGTGGAGGTGTTGAGTGTAACGGTTTTATATCTCGCCTTGTCCGCTGTCGAGTGACCTTTTGACACGGCTCAGGGCTTGCAGTGCGCAGCACTGCTTCAGCTCCATCGAACAAGTACGAAAAGAGGCCAAAGTTTTTTGAAGGCAAGTCGCGTCCGTGCATCACAGCAGCGAATGTGAGTTGTGCAAGGTTGAATGTGGTGGTGGCGTTTGTTGTGCGCTCTTTTGTGCACGCTCTTTCCTGGTCTGTCACCCGCATCCCCCGACCTTGTTGCATTTTGCTGTCGTGGTGAAAGTATTTCTGCCGGACATTTGTCTCCTGCAGTTGCCGTTTTACCAGCTCGCGTCATTCCCACCGATTACGTCGGCAGCCGTCTCCGTGGAGACCGACCGTGAGGTCATGGTCGTTCCAGGTGTACAACGGCCGCTATTACTTGCTCACTGATTGTCCACTTAGATAGGGACCCAATGCTCACAGCTAGGTGAACTATTTTGGCAATGCATGTATCCGCAGGCATACCCCTGCGCACATTATATTTTCCTTGGTCGTTGTGCGTTACGCCTGATCTGTACAAGACAGTCTAAGTGATATTGTAGGCACCTAACCTAACCTAAACAAAGGGGTAACCTACCTGGACTTCTGTGAGAGCATAGAAACATTATGCTGCATAGCTGAGCTTGGTGAATGCACACCTATCCTCGGGGACAACTTAAGAACGACGACGGAAGTTGCTCCCGCACCTCATCACCGCAGCCAGCTGTTACTCCGTGCAAAGAGTGCGTTACTGCGGGCGTTTTGAACATGACTCGAGTCGTTTCCATGATTTCTCGTACTTGATAAGCTTATAAATTCCTGCTGCGATGACAACAAAACTAGGTGTGAAAAACAAGACGATGGTGAGTGCAATCTTGTTTCAAAACACGCACGCGCGTTGGCATCCGGGTCCGTCGCTTTAGCTAGGTGATGCACTACACGAGCTATTGCTGTTCTTGACTTGTACCCGAGCATAGCAGTTGCGTTCCGTCTCTATATGTACGACACAAAATCTGCTGCACTGGTAGCACATAGATGGAGGTGAACGCTTTAGTGGTTTAAATTTATCTGCAGGTTGGCATTATCGTGTGCCTAATTGCACAGACATTGCTTTATCAATGCTTACTTTGAAGAAAAGCAGCAGGACTGTCGCTGTAGGTGCCAGAGCAATAGAAATAGAAATAGAAATTTCGGAATTTTGTGGGCGCTGCAAGCTGACAGGCACCGTGGCTGCTGTAGCAGAAAGTTCTACAACAGGGCCTCTGCTGTGATGGCCATTGGACCACGTTGCATGTGGCTGCAAACATTTGTAACATTCTAAACTGCTGCTTGTACCAGTGACGCTCAAAAACGTGCCGCGGAGGTGTTTTCATAAGACTTGTGTGATGGTCACCTGTGGGAGTGCTTTGTGCTGGCTCTATACTGCTATGAGGCAGAAACCAACCCTGTTTTGGTCTTGACAAAGCTTACTCTGGCCGGTCATCAATACTGCTGCTAATTTTTCAATTTCGGCACTTTCAAGCAACTGCTCACCTTCTAAGCTGTTCGGCTACATTCTGGTTATCAGAATCTCAGGACTGTCTTGTGCAGATCAGGGTTCATCGTCCGTGTGTGACCTCATTTTGTGAAGCCTGACCATAGAAGAAAAGCAGTTGGATGTTGGGGATGTGAATGAATTCTGAAACCACACCTTGTGTCAAGTTTGCTTTAATGCAAAGGTAGGACCTTCCGTATTGTAGGCAGGTGGGCAACATTGTTCATCTACTTTTTTTCCGTAAAGGAGTACTGACACGAAATTTCGGTGTTATGCTTCTTCGCTGCTATGGGTGCCTACCAGCCCACTAATCATATAATGGCACATTAGACGGTCGATCACAGCGTAAACAATCATTTACGGCGTCATTTATTCGTGTCAGTTTCGGTGTCGACAGCACGAACGCTAAGCCGCCGCCATGACGGGAGGGCACCTGTGGCGTCACCATTCTTGTCGCACTGCTGCCAGTCTGGACGCACGAGCGAGCGCACGCGCGCGCCTGGGTAGAATGATGTTAGTCCCAAAAGTGATGCACACGGCGTAGCAGCACGCGTAGCAGCACGTGGCAACCGCAGCCAACGCATCGGTTACGTCACGGGAGCCCCGATGTCGGCCGTTTGGGGCAAGGAGCAGATGATGTCATGGTGGCCCGCTGTAAGCTTTCTCATGCGGACAAAGATTAAAATGGATTTAAAATATGCTATACTGAACGGTTACTGTCGAAACGTGCTGGGAAATAACTCCCAATAAAAAGGAAGCATTTTACATAGTTATCTCAGCCTTGAAATTTCGTGTCACTACTCCTTTAATGCAGGCTGGCCATGGCATCCAAAATTTGCCAGTGGGGCTGTAGGCCCCTTCTGGCACATTTTCCAATTTATTCTCACAATTCGACATCTCTCATCGTACTGCCCCTTCGTTTAAGTGGCTGGCGCCACCAAGTGCAACTCAGCATGTTAGTCCCATCGTCCAGGCATGGTTGTTTTCTGACACGGGTGTCCCTTAAAAGTGCGTTGATTTTATCTCGGGGTAAAATGTAGCTACAGAAATGCACCAGCTCAAGTGTTCCAACCGTCGTCCAGAATTCGGACTAAGCATTTCTGGCACAGTGGTTTCAAGCAGAAAGAAATAGCTTCTTGAAAAAAAAAAAAGACTGTTGCTGGCTTGTTTGAAGTGAGTCGTCCGTGTCTGCATGTTTTTGGTGGCCGAAAGGGCCCTCTATGGCAACGACATCCTGTCCTAGCTCGGGCGCTGGCTATTAAGCCAGTGCTCATAGTATTTCCACCCTGTCTCACCTCCTCCGAGGGTGGCAGAGAACATTTATTGCAGCTTGTTTGTACTCTTGAGTAGCAATTATTCTTGAATAAAATTTAGTGAATGATTTACAGCAGCACGTGTGTCCTTCGTGATTCATGCGAGAAAGTGGCATGCACGAGATGTGCCACTATTTCTAAACGAGGCCTGCAGGCGTGCTCTGACACTACAAAGTGTCACCTGTCCAAAACACTGCCATGTGAATGCACATTCATGCCACACAAATGTACAAATTTTGGTTACCTACTTTAAATTAGGGGCACTCTGAGGTAGATGAATCTAGCAGGGGACGCGGCAGACGTCAAGACTCACTAGGCTACTCTGAGCTGCTACCCAAATAAAAGTGGTGTGAATTATATTTCACATTCCTTCGTGCTGGACCAAAAACCTGTGTGCGTACTTGTGTGTGTAAGTGTGTTTGTAAATGTGCATAGCACATAGTGCACGGAACACCTTTGAAACCTATGAAGAACCTCAAGTCTCTGTAAATGTTTCGCGCATTTTCTAACGCTAATTTACAGCTAACAGCAAATTCAATCGACACAGTAAGCATCATTTCGCATGCTGTTCTTTGGCCTCGAGCAGGCTTTGATCAGGGGGACGCACCATCTGTTCCCTACAGTTCCCGAGCCACTCGCAGGACTCCCGATGAGAGTACATGCATTTGCATGCCAACGCCGCATCATTTCTAAAAGATACACATTGTTTTAGAGAAAGCCCCAGAACAACACCTCGTGGCCCTGTGAGAGCAGCGCTTCCCACTTGTCGGCACACAGAAATATTTCGAAAAGCACTTTGCGAGGACGAATTCAAAGCAAAATGCAATTAAAGCTTCGCTCAAGCCCCAAAACGGCTGTCACTTTGCGCCACTATAATTCTCTCCAGACAGGCCACGAAAACTACCACGCACATTCTTAGGGTGCGTCCCAATTTACCCTTTGGACTGCTTTGTTGCCATCTTTGTGGACAGTTCACCATGTTAAGCCCGGTTCCAATTCGAATGAAGCGGTCAGTGAAGACTGCTTTGAGGAGACAGCATCGAAGTCAGCAACGATACAGGCTACCTTCCCGTCTACACTAAAAAGTAACGCCAGTGCCACCGTTTTGCATATTAATGTTCTTACAAACTAACTTGTTCTTTTATTAAAATATTTAGCGTAACTTTCTAGAATGAAGATGCTTAGTTTTAATTTTATGTTTGTAATAGTAACGGTAATTATATTTGCAAGACATGCGGCTTGCGTTACTCAACATGTCTGCTACGAGGTTGCCGTCTGCATTGGTGACCCCTGCGCCATTCCAATTCTTCCTTTAGTTGTCTAACTAGACTGCTTCGTAAGCCGTCTGCCAAGCTGTCCGCGAATTGGAATGAAGCCTTAGTTTATGGATGCAGTCCAGTCACTTGTAGAAGCAAAGTCTAGCCGAACACATACATTGTTGTCCGTCACAGATATTGACGGCAACTTACTTGCAGAGGCTTCGGCTGCCACGTCCCCGGGACGGTGTGCCTTGCGTAAAACTGCAGTGGAGTGTCATGGCTGCCTAAGTCCTTGCCATGGCCTAAAAACGTTGCGTTAATCAACGCTCACTAAAAGCTCTACGAATGCTACATCTTTCTCCGTGGTTACCCCCGGCTATTCCTCTTTTTTTTTATTCTGACCCCTTGTTGATATTTGGGAATGCGTGGCACCCCTACCCCCCCCTCTCCCCCTCTTATTAATCCCTCTCTTTGATCACATAGGAGCTCCAGAAAGCATTTCCAACCACCGGCACCGGACCTGCACAGCGATCCTTGACCATTGTGCAGACTGACGAGCTTGTACTTGACCGAAATCAGTTAGAGACAATAAAGTTCATCCACTCTCTCTCTGGTCTTGCATGAGAATTAATATAGTAGACCCAACTTGCTCCACGCTTACAAGTGTTTTGGTGTGTTGCGTTTACCTACAGGTATGAGCCAGCTGGCTTAGTTGGCAACCTGAGCAGCTTTTGTGTAAGTAATAGTAGTCACCTTACCTCGTACAACCGATCACCCCTAAAGTGTTACAGTTGTGGCAAAGCTTGTTTCACCTCACTAAGCACAAAACCAATCGCATTCTTCTGCCGCTTTGACTACAGAGAGAGGAGCCTTCTACATAAACAATTTACAACGAATTATTGATGCTATCCACGTTGCCGGCACTTTTGACACATCGCCGGGGGAGTTTATTACGGGAGCTGTCGCGACAGACCACTCACCTGACAGTTGTGCGTTTGTTGGTCGGTCTTGTGCCTCCTCTCGCACGTTCTTCATGGTGCTGTGTCCACCCTTCTACAGTGGCGGAATTTCAAAGTGGAGCCAGGTGAAGAGACGCAATGCGGAAGAGGCAGTGCTTTCATCTGCAGGTGCACATTTTTATTCAGACCAGCCTACACAGGGCCCGTCTCAAGTTTTGTACAATCGCCGGCCCATCGTCGGTCCGCAACAGTGCACGCTCTCTCGCGCCAGCATCGCGTCCCAACCCATCATGGCCTCGGCACGCCTCAGCCAAGTGCTCCATTGTGCACGACACACTCAGTACAAACACCTTATCAGTCCGGCACGCGCGCCTGGCATCATCCATCCACTATCCGCCCAGTTTGCATCGCACACACCTCTGCACATACGGCGCCACGTGACAAGCCTGTTCACAAAAAAAAAACTGCTCCCAACCTTGTGCTGCTGAGTTTGAAAGAGATCACACTGTTCAAAACCAGTACAAGCCTGCGAATTACACTTTACAGGCACGAATTTGTGCCCAGATGTTAATGCATGGACGCTTTCTTTTTGGGGAAAAAACTCGCATTTGAAAGTAACATCGGTTCGACCACATGCAGCGTATCGGGCTAAGGAATCGTTCGTTTTACATGGTGCTCCTTAGTGAGCCCAGAGATATTGTTCCCCACCTCTGTAGCACAGTTAACCCAGCCCAGAAATAATCCAGTGGCCTCATGATTAGAGGCAAATCAGCTACTGCGTTGCCACAATGGCCAGAAATCGGACGTACCGAAAAATTACCAGCTACATGTTGGGCATTGAATATAGCCGTAGCACTAAAATCAAGTACCGAGCAATATTCATCAACCATTATCGCTTTGGTGTGCATTACACTCATTGCCATTATATGCTGCCTGTGTTTTGAACAGATGCAAACATAAGGATACTGACGCAAAAGCCTTATATGCTCCATGAGTAAAAAAAAATCTGACAGTGACCGCTTGCAGTGGATGGTAGCGAAAACCGGTACATCGTCACGTAATGAATAAAAAATACGAGTGGGATGGGAAGTGCACCCAGAGATGCGTAGTGACAGGCAAGTGGGTTATCCACAACTCTATGTGGATTCCACTTGGAACACGGTTTTCAGGGTACATTGAATATGAGCTAAAGGGTGCCAAGAGGAAAAATAAAGTGCGAAACTAGCACGCGTCACTCGTAGTTTTATAGCGTTTATGCAATGATGGAACGCAGGTCAATGACCAAGTAAAAAAGGCAGTTTGACGTTTTGGTACCCCTACGGTTACCTCATTCACAATTTGCGTGCTTCAGGAAAAAATTCCTCTGGCACTTAAGTTTGCATACTTGCTTAGAATGCCAAAGCATTATGCCTTCCCCTGGCAACACTTATCAGACTTCTATAGTGACACATCACCTGTACTGGTTCCGTGAAGCTACCATAATACATGTTCATAGCTTCTCAGTACGGAGTTCCCAATGGTATGCGGTCTTGTAACCAATGAAGACGGAGAAAGGAAAGTGAAAGAAGAGAGGCAAAATGCACATAAACAGACTTAAGTTCCCCGAGACACCACACTGCTCGCACCTGTAGACCTTCCGGCCGCCGTATGTGCAGATTTGTGCACGAGGCAAGAGCAGCGGGCTACAGAAGAAAGAACATGCCAAGAATCCAACCACAAAACGTCACACTATGGACTGCCATGCACGATTGGCGACACTGGGTCTCTCTCTCTAACAGCACATCAGACATCGTTCTACCCAACATCCAGCCACAGTCAACAGACAAAAAAAAACAAAAAAACTGGAAAGCAAAAGCTGCCTGGTATTCGTACAATGGCTTCGGTTCACTGCTACTACCAATACCGAGGTTTTGGCCATGGCAGTTGCTTGCCGCTCTTGAGGTACGTATTCCTGTTAAGGATATGCAGATTGTCACGGCTTTCCAGTAGCGAGAAGTAATGTGAGATAACTTCCAGACATGCCTCTTGCTTATATTGTAAGATCTGTCAAGGGCGTCACAGCTGAAGAGTAAAAACAGTTTCAGCACTGCACAAACGTTGGGAGTTCAGCTTCTCGCCAGCCAGAATGATGTCGATTCGAACGTGCCTGCATTGCTTCTAGCAGTACTGAAAAGCCTTGGCAAGCGGTTCAGGTTGCACAATAAACGGTCTACTGCAGCCGGGAAACCTCATCAACATGCTGAACAGATGATAAAGTCGCACTCTGTATGACCTGGAGTCAAAATGTATTCAAGCACTCGTACCTCCCGAGACCTGCGCATAAAAAATCGGCAGCCAAACTGATGCAGTGGCCACTGTCGGCCTAATAAAAACGTGTTCACGAGTTTTCAATCTTAAGCTCAGCTGGTAAAAAGCTGCAAATACTTGAGCGTTGCAGATAATATCGAACGCGAATGTACATTTCATAACGTTACTCGGCTTCTACTTGTCTGCAAGACATTCCTTGCGCTGTGAAAACATGTCTCTTACCTTGTTTCCCAGAACAGTGGGCCTGAATCCAAATAGCTGCTTTCGTTCCAGAGATAACCGAGATGTATTTGACATCGTGTCATACCTCACATCCCTCCAGGCTAAAACCTTGCCGCTCGCCAGTTAAACACGGCTAAGCGCACAACACAACGAACAGTGAGACAAACTTCATTTTGGTCTCGCCCAAAGCAAAGTCGACCTGTCTCCGGGAGTCGGTAATGTGCCACCACAGGCGACAAGGGGGAACACAGCAATGCACGACTGGGCTCGTGGGCAGGTGTACATCCTGGACACACAGCTGGTATGGTAGCACGTGACAGCCAACAAGCCACAGACAGTTTCAGACTGCAGCTGGCGTAAGAACGATTTTGCTTGCGGGTAACCGGTTCTGAACACACGCTTTTGTGGTAGAGATGATTTACTTTGCGTCCGGAACGGCTACAGTGGAGGCAGTGAGGATGCCAGGCATAAGCCCAGACCGCGGCCCGCTTGCCAACGTGGGAAGCTTCGAATTCCATTGCGCAGGTTCTCGCCAAATGCCAAGTGAGGAAACGAGAATCCTTTAAAAACAGTCTCCATGTCGGCAGCTGCCACCTAATCAACGCCGATAACCATTACAGTTCATAATCTTTTAGTGAAGGGTGACTGATAGTAACGAGTATACAAGCCTACACTATGAACGCTGCGACTGCAACCGCATCAGCTAGATCCACATGATGGAGGAAAAAGGAGCTTAGAATACATCTTGAATGTCACTATTTGTGGAGCTGCCTGTACATTCGTATTAGTCCATAATCATTTCCTTCAGCGCGCACAGCTTCATTATTCAATCGGAAATAATATTTCTGCAAAAGGGCCCAGCGTAACAGCTGCATAACAATGTCTACACGATTCGAAGTGCCGCTTCTAGTATTTACCTTCTTTCGTGATACACATAACAAGAATTTCCATGCGAAGTCATGCTGTCGTGGTTTCTAGCGTAGGTAGGTGCGAGTAGCTCTGCATGCACGCACCTGTCACACAGCTGCGAACACAAAAATAAATGTCTAATCACGCCGCACCCACGAATCAATTTGAACCCCCAACGACGTCACGTCACAAGCTCGGACTTCACTTAGCTGCCCTCCCACTTTCGCTGCTACAGGACGAGGCAAATCTTGCAGAAAATTTTGCAATTTTGACAGTATATGCAAGATCTCAACAAAAACAAATTTCACCCGAATGGGTCTGGTAAGTGCGCTGCACAAGGGTCTTAATCGAAAGGGACGCATCTCGCTGCATGTACGGCGACGTCCAACGATGGGCCACCTCGACGAAAACAACCCCTCTCATTAAAAAGTGCGACTAAAAACCAGCCGAGAAGAGGAAGAAAACAGAAGGGGGCGCCTAAACATTGCAATAAAAGAACCTAGCGAAGGAACGGAACAAGCCTTTGTACACTCTGCCGCCATCTTACGATACGCGGCGGCCAGCGCTCGCAGCGCCAGCGCGTATGTGCGCGGCCCCGAGAGAGGGCGCCACGCACCTGACGGCGCATGGAAAGAGAGAGGGAGAGGAGTGCCCGCCATAATGTGTGCCGCTTATGTACACCTACGGTAACACGCAAAGCAGGACAAAATATATTAACTGTGTATGTGTGGTGTGCCACGCGTTCACGCGTGCGAAACTGAGGGAGGGGGCAGTTGGCAGTAAAGTCGCTAGGCACTGGAAAGGTGGCATCCTCCCAGCCGGCTAATCGCCAACTCAAGGACTGCGCACGTGCCTGCATGTGCGTACGAAAGCGACCTCGACACGTGCATGTGCTTCGCCAGTTCTGTAGGTAGCTGCCCGTATTTTTGTCGTGAGGGCCTAGCTGCACAGTGTTCGGGAGCTGCCGCGAAAGTTATTTAGATGCCAGCACATGCGAGGCTGCAACATCATTCAAAGGAAAAACTTCGACACGCGGCATCAGACTCGCGATTAGCACATGAAGTGTTATTTTACTTTTCCAGTGTCCAGCGACTTTAGTTGGCAACACACGGCTCCACCCCCAGATAGGCATATGAACGACCTTACGGCGCGCTTGCGACAACTCGCGCCAAAAAACGTCGTCAGGCTGCCTGGCTTCTTGCTCGGGCAAAAGGCGGTTGAGAGAACTGCATATCACACGGCAGTCAAAGCCTGGCCCGCGTCCTCCACAGACACACCCGAAACGAAGACTCCAGCTGATACAGGCGCGGCTCCGCACCTGGCCGCAAGGGCTGGTACGCCCAAGTGAGACAGCTCACCGACGGAGCCGACAATCCCGACAGCTCTCAGTCACCTATCTATTCCAGAAACCACTGGATTTTTTTGCTGCTGTCCTTCAGAGATCTTCGGAGAAGCCGTGAAAGTGGTTCAGGAATGAAGTCAGGTGGATGGTCTTGTAAGCTGCCAAATACATATTACACCGTCCACCGGGCACAAACGTTTTCAGCTAGCTAATCAGCCCATTACCGCTGGGGGACAAAGGTGCCAAGAGGCACGCTCTGCAATAAACATCACTGGGCAAGAGACCTGTCATACGGCCATTGAGCTAAGGCGATAGACCCGCAGCACACGCTGTTATTATCCCTGTGTTGCCAAATCTACATGAAGAAGAACATAGCCCAATATGACATCAATCCCACTAACGCCAACGCCATGCATCACCGGTGTGGTCGGCCATTGATATCACACACAATGAGAAGAATACAACATAAGCATCGAGACTATCAGTAAACATTATACGTCGAGAACGTAGGCTTTTTAAAGTCCACACTCAAGCAGGCCTGGTCATAAAATAGTGTTTCGGCATTGCCTTTTGCAAACCGCCAAAGCATGCCTGCGCCTGCGGCCGCCAGACGGAACGGACCGTAGGAGAGGAGCCTTACGGGAAGGTGCCTGACACACGTCACCGGTGCTGCCCGAACAAACATGGGCGGGCCGCCGCTAGTTGGAACGCCATTACTCGGGAACGATACCGGGAACGGGAGGAGCTTCCTCCCGAAGGAGGGGCTGTCAAAGGCACGCTCGGATCGCAAACACGACGCATTCACTTTGACGACGACGACGACGACAACTCCCGCTTGGTCGGCGCGGCGCGAAAGCCGCCCTAGTCCATCGGCTGCTCAGCAGCTTCATCTACGGGGTGAATAAATAAAAAAAAGAAGCCAGAGAACAGCGAGCGAGAGGGAGGGGGAGAGAGATACAGAGACACCCATGTAGAGGCACAGTGAAGCAGTCGGCGCCCGCCGGCACATAGCAGTGTCCACAAGCCACGACGCCTACTGGATGACGCAGCACTTGCACTTTGGCTTCTTCTTGATCATCACCTGCTCCACGGTGGAGGAGTCGGAAGGCGGCACCACGATCCCATGCTGCACCTGCGATGGCACTTGAATGAGCACACCAAAGCTGACCTTGCTCTATAACACTCGGCTTCCGTAAATACGAAGTTCATGGGGACCACAAAAAACTCCCAGTTAAACAAAAAGCACAGCAACAACATTGCCATTAGTCCTCAACACATCTCCCTTCTTGATTTTGTTCAGAATCTGGACTTTCGTCGCCAATTCAAGCGTACGACACGGGTTGCCGTGACAGTTGAGACTTATGGCTAAAATCGAAGCTTGAAACATCCACCACGCAGTGCTCACACAATGTTGTAAGCAACCACAAAGGTTGAGGATCTGAAAAGAGAGGGATGCGTACGCTGGCGTGACTCTCAACAGACCCATCGCTTTATCGACTGTGCACTGGCTCAGTTGCGATGGCGCCAACATAGTACAGACCACGGCAAAGTTTTGGCGCTTACAAATTTGAAATTTTATCGAGAAATGACGATCACCTTGATGCTTTTTATTCGAAATACCTTCCAATTAACAGATACAATTGGTTTATAACTTTGAATTATCGAGCAATTTCTTGCATTGAATTGCATGTAAAATTTCCGGGACCAATGCATCACTTCCAGCTAACTGCAAATTCCAATTAAGTGACTTCCAATTGTCAAGAGTCGACTGTACCCAATCACATTATACCCACTTTCCCATGCACTGCCATTGACACTCCCATTGACAACCCACAAATATGCGGTCCAGACACACTATGTACGCACGGATGCTTCAGAACCAACACATGTAGTTGCTAAGGCATCCTGCTTCTGGCTCTGCTGTGGCAGCTCAAGCAAACCCATTTTTGCTGTCCCTCGTCTCTCTCTTCTCTGTGCATGTACACCCTTTGTGAAGATTTTCTAGGTCAATCCTAAACATCCTCGACCACAAGGAATTCAAAGAATAAGCTTTACTTTTTAATGTGTCAAAAACATTTTATGACAGTAAGAAATAAAAGTGTTTTCTCTTGTTCTCTAGCTGGCGGCATAGAACATTTCAGCCTTGCTCCGGACGTAAGCTAGTACATAGAATTTTTCGCGGCCTGTGCGTTCCCGGCTTGGCCTATTGACAACTTTGACAAAGACTGTACGTGCATATGTCATTCGCTGTTATGGTCTATTTGGTAACTCTTGGTAACAACATTTTCACAGCGTTTAACAAACCCTTCACGCATTTTGCTAACTTCCACACGCTGCTCTATTCTTACCACAGCGTCGGTAATCGCAACAAAACTGTTCGCGACTAAAACCCAGAGCACATACACGCGTAGCGCTTCATGCCATACAGTGGACACAATGTCCATGACTGGCCAGACGGCAGTGGTGGGGGCTAAGCCATGCTGAAATACCGGTTTTACAGTGCTCATGCTTGTGTTTCTTGGGTTCCTTTTTTGCGCTGTTTTTAGTACGTTCAGTTCACACTGACTAGCCAGACATGGTACTCTAGTAAGACTTTACAGTTTTTCTCTCTCCCCCTCTTTCTTTTTGCAAAGCCCGTGTTACACAGCCCTACTATGATGCATTGCATAGCACAGGTCATAGAGTTTCATGCTAATATATACTAGAGGGAAATCTGCCGCCACTGTCTAGGGGAGCCGCGCTTCAGTTAGCGTTCCATCATGCAACAGGCAGGCACAATCCACTTGTCCTGGGCATGGCTCATGAACAGGCTGAAAAGTTGCCTCTGGCTGCAAAAAAGCAACAATACTACTGTAAAAAATTATTCAAATTTGTTTTTGTTTAATACAATTGAAGCTCCAAAAGGTTAAAAGCTTCATGGAAGGTGAAAAAGAAAAAAATGTTACACCTTTTTTGTTGATTTTGGCTTTGGGACAAAAATAAAGCCACGTGGCTAGCCAAGCCAAGTAGGCGGGGAACATCACTAGCTGCAGTGGCGGCGCCCACGACTGCAGCGCCAGATTTCCCTCAGTGAAACTCTATGGCACAGGAGGGACACTGGTCTTGCACGCACCTCGACGAGTCCCTTCTTGACGCCCGGCACAGCGGCGGAGCCGTTGGTGCCGGGCCTGTCTGCTCCCACGGGCGCAGGTGCCTTGCTGGGCGACACCTTGGACTCCCCGTTGGCCTGCTGCAGCTGCTGGTGCTGGGGCGAGGAGTGGGTGACCGAGCCGTCTAGCTGCGAGGTGAAGAAGCCGTCCGGCTCGCCCTTGACCGGCGTGATGGGCTTGCCCTCCTTGATCAGGCTCACGATGGTGTCTGCCTCGCGGCTCAGCTCGCCGTCCGGCCGGAAAGGGTTGTCCAGGCCACTCTCAGTGCTGCACACACACGCACACGTCCCCAGCACCGCCATCTTTATTCACCAGTGACTGAACCGCCTCCCAAGAAAAACACGCGGCATTTCCTCACCAAATGCAGCCAAATTTTTTAGCGAACATCTTATCAGTCGTGCACATAAATTGTTAGTTGCAATGCACAACAGTGTGGCTTCCCGATCCATGCGATGCCAATTGTGGATACCTGAAAAAATTGGTACCCACTTTTCTGACCCACACACAGGAGTGACGTCACATGAGCCATCGCCAAAAAACATAGTTATCAGTGCTTTGGCTGCGCATTGTAATCAAATGATGAGATCAAATGGAACTAGAAGCCCCACTACAACCACCCGTTCATGTTTTTGACGGTGGTTTAGGTCGGCGGCCACCAATTACCAAACAAAACTTTGTGATGTCATAGAGAAACCACTTGAAAGTGGCTGGGCACGCCGTCACTTCTTCACCTGTTTTCCTCGATATCTCAATTATTTGTTCGAGGTTTGTGATAAAATTGGTACCATTATCAGGACATCGTAGTCTTTATAATCAACCAAACTTGTATCTTGTCTTCATGGCCCCTTTAAGGCCATCGGTGTAATCTTGGTCAGCTACAAAGACCAAGCTTACGCTTATAAGGTGCAAGGAATTTCACGTCTTGATGGCTCACATTGCCCCTATTAAATGTCTTACCAGCAATGCACTTGCGTTTGGATGTAAAGTTGACTTTAAGGCGCACGGTGTAAGCTTGGTCTCTATAAGTTGGCTTTCCCACACTGTGTGTTGCACGGTGAAGCCTACTCATAAGAAAAAATGCGATGCTACCAGGGCCGCTAACAGCGACGCGAGTGTAATCGCCGACGGCGTGTAGATACTAATGCGGCGTCCGACGAGCGTGAACGAACAATGCAAACCGCGAGTCAGAGAATCAGAGAATGCGGCACAGTGCCTTCAAGGGCGCGTACGCCAGTTTACAAAGAGGCATTCTCGATCGTCATTTCGGCTCGAGCTCCAACGTGTGCGACAGACTGTGGTTCGATAATGACATAGCTGGTCATTACACGAAAGACGAAAGTCGCGTCAAGAACCCCCCTCCCCAACCCCCCCCCCTTCCTTCCCCAACTCCCCCCCCCCCCCTTCCTTCCCCCCCCCCTTTCTCCTGCACCCGCACACACACACACCCCAGCGCTGGACAACCACCCTCGCAGAGCAAAATAGCCGGCGATAAAACGGAAATTTTTCGCATTCTGCAGTGACGTCGAGACCAGCTTTTTTTTTTTTTTTTCCGTACAGCTTGAAGGGCTTCCGCAGCGACGTTTTGGCCGGTCTCTCGCGTCTAAGCACGCGCACGTGACTGATTGCTCTGCATGCGGCGGGAAAAGGGGGGGGGGGGGGGGGGGGGTGCACGTGCAGGCGGGCTTCACACGCCTGCCGATGAGATGCCCGCTGTGTTGGCGGGAGATTTCAACGTGGACGTCTGACGGCCCGATTCGACCTGACTGCTGTCCTCCGTGGTCGACTGGTTCGGGTTGGTGTACGTGATAGAGACAGTAAGATGCCCACGACGCGGGAAAGAAACGTACAGCCCCATGTTTGTCCGTCAGAGTAAAACTTCAGTCCATACAAGTTTCATTCAGCTAATTAGCTAGGAAGTGTACTCAATCGCAAATTACAAACATTGTATCGTGCACCCCTTGCACTGCGCCCAGCTTCGCTAGTCATCCCTCTTTACAGAGTGGAAGGACATTTGTCTCCCAACTGCACCGAAGAATGCCTGAGTGATGCTCACGCATTACAAAAGATGCACACAAAAAAAAACGGACGTATATTTAATTGTTTCTCAAATACAAATTCAATTCTCGGGTGTTTCACTCGCCCAATCTACAAGGAGCGCCGCAGTGAGGGCCTCCGGATTAATTTAGATCACCCCAGGATCTTCAACGCGCGCCTAAAGGCGCCCGTTCACACTTGCGACGAAAGCGAGGGGAAGCGACGGGAATTCTGTCGCGCGACGAAAATTGGTCCCAACCATTCGTCAAAAACGATCGTCGCGCGACAAAGCGACGGAATTCCCGTCTGAACGGGCGTTTTCTCGTTCTTTCGCCTCCACGCGAAAAACGACCTCCCGGGCCGGGATCAAAACCGCGTGCTGTGCTGAGGACCACAACGCCTTCAGGCATTGAGCCTACGCGGCGGGTAACTGGCGATTTACAGCCAGCGCTCAGGTCGTCGCAGTTGTTTCTCGTTTTCTGTGGGCTTGCCTTTTTTGTTTCGCCCTGTGTATCACTAAATTTTCCTCACTCTATCCCACTTTTCTCACTCCCTTTACCCGTTCGATCGAGCCGTGCGTTAAACCGTACGTTCGCACTCGCGGCAAAGGAGCTACCCGAACGTGGCGCCTTGCACACGAGCCGCTTTCCACGAATCCTTAGCCGTGCGCCCAGCTGGAAATGGCCGCGATGTCGGCGCCGCGCACAACAAACGACTAGTGGATGGCAGGATCGTTTTCCGCTCGATTAGGAAACTTGGCGTGTCGTTGCCGCATATATGACAGTCTCCTTACCCGCGGCCACGGCGGAAACGTGTTTATTCGGTGTCCACTGCACACGCGCGCAGGTGTGGCTTCCGAACTACTTTTTGCGTTTGCTTTTGCGGCACCAGCGCGGGCTATTCGTGCTCAGGGTGCCGGAACGTGCTGTACGAACGTCCCCTGGGTCTGCTTCCCCGCCCAAATGGCCAATCACTAAGGCCAACGGAGCGAGTTCGGCGGCGTGACGAATTCAAGCCTACGATTTCAACTGTGATCTGCGCTGTGGCGTTGCGCGAACAGTATTTTGCGCTTCGTGATTTCGCCGTGGCCGAGCGGACCCGCAGGAGCGCTTAAGAAACTTCCGGTAACAACATGAATTTCGCACAGCTGTTACAACCCATGGCATGCAACTTCGCTCGACATAAACACGTCCGTAGCAGGCTACTTTGACTGGCTACATCTGAAAGTCGATGACTGCAATATCTTCACACAAATTTGGGGAGGGGGGGAGGCAAAAGGCGACTGTCCACAAGTACTAAAAGCTGTGTTACAACTTGGGACCCTTTATACGAGTTTCGTTCAGGGGAATTCCACCAATTGGCCAAAGACCCGCCCCTACGGCAAGTTAATGTTCCCGCGGACCAGAACTATTTTATATAAGCATGCGTTATGCGGCCACTTAGACAGTGCTGAGGTCGATGAAAAAACGCAGGCGCGGCTGCACCCAATCCCACTGCTAAATGAAATTAAAGCGAGGGAGCAAGCAGTTAAAAAAAGACTGGGGTTGATTCCTCTGTCGTAATAATGGGTAAAACACGCGAGTGAAATGGGCAGCGAAATCCGCAACTGAGCATGATTTGCGGGTCAGCGGCTGTCTTGTGGGTGTGCTTGGCGAGCGACATCTTGCTGGCGGATCGCTTCGGCAAAGGTGTACTGGCGTCCTTTCCGCGACGGATATGACGTCAGTGAAATGTCGGTGTATTCCGGCGTAAAACCATTTCGTGTTAAAATATCAAACCCGAAAACGAACAACCCTAAGTATAACCAGAGTCTTTCAATGCTCTGGTATAACATATTTAGCACTGAAGGTTGCTTCCCCGCAAGAGGACACTGTGTGCAGGGGTGCCCCCTTTACAGGCCGCTTGCTTCGTTACTAGCGTCATTTCCGTGACGGATACGACGTCGGTGAAATCTTTGTATCCCGGAATAAAACACTTTCGTGTTAAAATCAAACTGTCGATCTAACGCATCGAAAGAAACACGCAGTCCTGAGGCGCTCTGCGCCAGGGAACCGAATCAGCAACCGTACAGCGGACGCCCTAATCCCAGAGTCAGCACCGCGGCTCTATTTGTCGCCGTTCCCGTTTAAATTACAGCAAAGAGGGGTCGACGGACGCTGAACATGGCGCAAAAGTAAACTAAAAGTCACCGCTTTGAATACATCGGATGAGCCGCATTCAGTAAGCGAAAGCAACACCAACTGTCAAAAGGGAGAGAGAGCGAAGGAGGGAGGGAAAGAGAGGGGGCCGCGACAGCTTTCATCCGGCGTGCGAGTATAGTGCACCTGGAACTAGGTCACGGGCGCAGCAGGAACAGCAAGCGCTAGCCGCATGCTCCGTCGCCACGATTCTCGCCGACGACACCCCGGCGTTCGTCGATGCCCGATCGATGGGCATTAGCGACGCCTGCAGCGGAGTAACGCATGCACCCGCGGCAACACGTTGATCAATGACGGGATGGGCACACGGAGGTGTTCCACGAAGCGGCGCCGAATCGATTGCCTTACTCCAAGGAGCCTATAACCTGACTCAGGTTGCTGTAAATCAAATCTGAGGAAGGCATAACCGCTTCCTTGCCTTGTATACACTCGTGGAGAGCAAAACGAAAATGCTAAAACAACCTAGCTGCACTGGTACGAGAAAAAGTGACGTTTCACTCCGGAACTGGATTTAAGGGATGCAGAAGCAAAATGACCACATCTATAAAACGCATCAAACCGCCTGTTTATCTATTCCATGCTTTCGATCGGACAACGAAGTATCGCGCATGTATAAATTTGGCCGCGTACCCGCCGCTGTGGCTCAGTGGCTAAGGCGTTGTGCTGCTGAGCCCAAGGACGCGGGCTCGGTCGCGGTCGCGGTTCCTGCTTTTCTAATGAAAGCGAAAAGCCCGCGTGTCAGGATTTTAGCGTACGCTAAAGATTAATCCGGAGCCCTCCACTAAGGCGCGTGAACCCGCCCCCCCCCCCCCCCCAGAAAAAAAAAAGAAAAAATAATTCGGCCGCGTTCTTATAGGAACGCCCACAAAAGCGGTTAAAAGCAAAAAAAAAAAAAGCATTGCTCTGCACAATACGACCGTCCGCTTGCTATGTACACTGTGAAGTCCCGATAACATTTAAAAAGAAAATCGCCAAGCACGGCGAAGAACGCAGCAACACCCAGACGGAAAAATCCGTCACGTCTCATCAATCAAAGCGTATGCATCTTGTATAAGTCACTTTAAGAGTATATAGGACTTTTTCTACTCCTTTTAATTAGACTCTGAACTACATAAAGTCCCCCTAAGGAGAATCGGAATGACCGGTATTATTTCTTGCGCGCGAGCGCTCATGCGCCCTAGCCTTGAAGACTCGCATCGCTAGTTTACGAACAATTAAACCAAACGATTAGAGAATTACTACATAAACAAAATAAAAGAAAGCAGAGTCACACAAAATGCAGGTTCACTTCGGAAACGGCTCTATTTTTTATATCTGAAAACGGTTTGCTGTCTCGAGTGACACTTCGACGTGCACGGCAGCTGCTCTCTCTCTCTCTGTCTTTTAAAGTACGACACTCTTTCTGAGTGACCTAAGCAACATTTACAAATGCCTCTCTATTCTAAAGCAAATTTTCAAATGCCTTTCTATTCGTCACAAGATGCGAGCAGTCACTCAAGCGCGAGTATTTCGCAAGAAACAGCTGGGCGATCAATCTTCTCCCCGTTTTCCTACCCTTTAATCGTCGCTTTTCACACAGCTGGCACCAGGTCTCAGCCGTTGCCTGGCAAATTCGAAACACCTACACTAAATAACATGCGAACACAGTGAGCGTGCACCTTCTCTTCAGCCGCGAATTCCGGTTGCAGAGCGGCATCAACTCATACGCTACGTCGGACCCAAAACCTGCTGGTCAATACAGGTACGCTTTTTCTCCCCTTCAATCCCTGAACACGCACACTCAGAAGCATAAACGAAACCAGGGGCGGTATTCTCAAGTTTTGTCCCTTTTGCGTCCCTTTCAAAAGTGTCCCTTTTGGCGAGCCCTCATTGGCTAAAAGCAAACAACCGGAAGTGACATAGCGCAAGAGCGGCAAACCTACTGCCAACGCCCACTGCTTAACCGGAAGTACGTCACGATAAAAGGGACGAAAAAGGGACGTTTTCAAAAGGGACAGTTACGAGAATACCGCCCCTGGTGCGATGTTGGCTGATTCTAATTACAAAGATGCGCCGGGGAATTCACTCGTCACTGTGTATATATTTACAAGTTGCTGAAAAAACCCGTATGCATGGCGCAAAGCACGCGCGCCAGTAGACACAGCGAGCGCTTCTATTTGAGAATTCACGAGCTCAGCTCGCACTCGTGGCTCGAAGCTTGGGAACACTTGAATACATCCCAGCCAACTGGCTTTTTTTTTTTTTTTGTCAATGCGTTCCAAAACCTCCTAGGCATTGGTGACTGTATTGTGCTTGCCCCGCCCGAAAGCACTACGCATCGCCAGGGCTCGCACCTACGACACCGGAAACAGCGGCAGACCGCTGAACTTTCGGAGAACGCGGGACGTACACCAGCACGTTCTAGGGACACAAGAAGATGCATCACGCGGTTCAACGAACAACTCGCGACGACCATCGTGGGTGTCGAAGAGGCCGACAGGCGCTTGTCAAAGACAAGTAAGCGCTGGTATGCGCAACGGGAGGGCCACTGCCCAGAAAGGTGGTGGCCCACTCTGTGCAATGCCAAAACATTGGCCCGCATGCCGGCCGAAAAAGACCGCTGCGTCAACAACACCGCGGCCTGCCTCATACCGCGACCGCGAGGCCTCGGGACAGAGGAATGTCCGCGCAAAATAACACCGCGCACAAACACGTCACGCACTCACACACACAGAGATACGCGACCGCCGACGGCGTTCCAGAGCGGCTGACATGCCCGCGGCCGTCTCGACACAGCTGGCGCGGGCCCGGGGTCTCTCGGTCAGCGGACGGCGCGGCCCACCACAATGACGCTAGCGACTCCCGGTCACGTGACAGCCTTTGGGACGGCGCAGGAACAGGCTCGGAATGCGGTCCATACGTACCCGGCCCGCGGCACGACCACGCAGTAAAGGTGCAGCCTCGCGTCGACGCTCATGCCGCCGACGCCGGGGTCCAGGACACGAGACGTGCGGCGGACGCGCGGACGGACTCCCGGTTCACGGGCCGCGCAGGGCCGAGCACGACGCACTCATTGCGTCAAACGCGGGGGCAATGCGGGCCGTTTAAAATAAGGGCCGCGACGCTATTTCGAGCCCCGGGACGACGGCGGGAGTGGCGGCGACCGACGTTTCGCCGCCGGAGCTGCTGGGTGCGCCCGGCGACCCGTCGCTGGGGAGGAGAAGGCGGCAACAGGCACGCGAGCCGCATCGCGCATGCGCCGCACGAAGCAGAGACCCGGGTCAGGATCCTCGCCCACGCGCGCTTCAAACCCCGAGCAACCCGCCGCCAGGGGCCGCCAGGGGCCGCCATGGTTGGTGTGCACCGGTGCCCGCGTCACGCGGGTTGGGCGAGAGGAAGAGAGCACAGGAAGCGGGCCTCGCTTCCGCGGAAGTGCCGCAGACGTCCTTACCGCTGTCCTCCCCCTTTCCTTCGTTTTTTTTTATTTTTTTATTGTAAGGTGCCCTTTGTTTTTGCGCGCCAGCTTTTCTTGGTCCGGCCGACGTCAAAGAAGCGAGCGCCCGTCAAGGGACTGAAAGTTTCTGGTGCAGCGCCCACGGGACGCTGCGTAGGGAAACGTGGATGAGTTCTTCCCTCCGCCTGCAGGTGTTATTAGAAGTCATCCTTCCACACAGCATCCTTCACCGTACATCCCCTCAACATAACTGCGGGCTTTCTGTATGTGTGGTACGACGTGGCGTCAATGGCTTCTGCGTTATTTTCGGGTTCCTCTCGCTTGTGTGCGCGCGTACTAAGTCTTCGTAATAAATAAATAAACATGGCTTGAACTGGCGTACCACTTAAAGCGACACATTCAGAAGCGTTTTGTTTTGGGAATAGCGCTGCTCAGCAAGTCATAAAGCAGCCAGAGAGAGAGAGAGAGAGCGTGTAGAACGGGACAGCTCGCTCGTACGGTCACATTTCGTGCAACGACATGCGCACACAGCACTCCGGCGCGCCTAAAAATGTCACCGACGCCAATACATACGCCCGGTTTCTAAGCTACAATTTTACTCCCAAGTTGCTCATCGCTTGGCTCAACTGCGAAGCTTCGTTTGGCACTGCAGCGCTGCTTTTTCACGTCGCGTATTTCACCGTCACTGATCTTATTCTCTTCCCCGCCAGCAGTCGAGCGTCTTCAGCCACTTCATTTGTAACGGGCTCTACGAATTACGGATTCATCATGGCACCCAGACGCGGACGACATGCCGCGCTCATAATAGCGTATACGGGATGCGTAATCCAGTTGGAAATTTCCTGGCGTTACTTCAAGACCGGGGAGCTAGCTAGCTGCCAGTTTGGCGGGCGCTGCGAGTTAGCCGGTCTCGAGACAATGCCTCGGGAAAATTACTTTCGCCGTCTTCAAGGCCACACCCAAAAAAAAACAAAGCCCTAGCAGGGCGCCGCGATAGCGCGTCAATCAGTGCCGCTATGCCGCCGACTTCGGCGTCCGGTCACACCACGTCAAGGCTGCTGCTGCGCGACGGGCGGGCGGCGCCGTTTTCAGAATTCCCGATGAGGGACCACCCGCTTCCCACGCCTCCTCATCGGCTAAAAACGGCGCCTGTCATCCCGCTAGCCCGTTAGCAACAGTGGGCCAAATGAATGATTAGAAAACAAAAAGAAAGAGAACAACTGCAGCCCTGCGCATCGCTTCTTTTGTTTTGCGTTGTTTGCCTCCTTTGAGAGCGGAATACATAAAAAAATGGAGCAGCTTGCACTAGTGGTGCAAGACTGGAGATTCAGCAGAGCTTGCGGCCCCTCTGCCTTCGTCGGAGACCCGGCTGCTGCACCTGACATTTATTTCCGAACTTGCCGCTGGAAGTTCTCCATGACTGGCAGGCCCGGATCGTTTTGTCCGCAGCCTTTCACATCTCTCCGAAAGTGGACCGCGTTAGCACGCGCTAGAACCCACGGCAGCGGGATTCCTGATCTCGGCAACTGTGCCCTCTACTCCGGACGCGAAAGCGCGTGAACTGGCGAGGAGAACAGCACGCGAGAAATCACGAGAAAAGTGTTGGTTGCTTTATTTGACTATTTACACGGAATCGGCCTGGCAGAGACAATTTAGAACTTTACGTGTGAGATCGTGTGGACTTTTAAGTCACCACGCAAAGCTTCGTGTTCACTTTTTCTTTTAATCTCTTCTTTTCCCCTCTTTCTTCTGTCCTACTTCTTTTAGGGCCTTTACTCCCTTCTCCCCATCCCCGCAGAGTAGCATGTAGGCGGGAACATGCCGGCAAACCTCTCCGCTTTCATCTAAGAGCTCTCTCTCTCTCTCTCTCTCTCTCTCTCTCTATATATATATATATATATATATATATATATATATATATATATATATATATATATATATATATATATATATATATATATATATATATATATATACCAACGCTGAGCAGAGTGTCTTCGAAGGTCGACTTGACCGACGCCGGGCGCTCCCCCACGAGGCGCACACTCCCGTGCCCTCGGCATTTTTTCCTGGTTTTCTTTTGCGAGCTCTTCACGTGGCGCAACGCCCACGCGCAAGCCTGGACGACGCCGGGCGCTGCTCACGAGGAGCAAGCTACGTACGCTCGGCTGGGCTGAGTTTTCTGGTAACGTACGACGGAGGAACTATAAAAGCGTAAACAGCTCTTAAATAGCTGATAACTAAATAGCTTTTAGTCTATCTGCACACGCTGCTATACTATTTTAGGGCTACTGCATGCTTAAACCCAAAAACGCACAGCTGTCCTCCGACTCAGCCGCACAAACGTATAAGCTAAATTTAGTAACAAAAGCCTGACCAGGGCTAGTTGGTTGAACACTGCGCTAAATTGAAATTACGAAGACGAAGGACGGCGGAACACACTTACGAAAGCGCAACTTATGTTGCGCTTTCGTAAGTGTGTTCCGCCGTCCTTCGTCTTCGTAGTTTCAATTTAGCGCAGTGTTTTTGCAAGAAATAATGTACCAACTAGCCCAGAAGCGAGCTCTCATTGGTTGAACATACTGAAAAATTTGAGGCGCTAAGCAACGGGGACTTGTGGCGCCTTGTCTGTGTCTACGCGCGTGTTTCTTTTGGTCCCCGTTGTTTAGCGCCTCAAATTATTGTTTAACGCCTCAAATTCAAATTTAGTATACTTTTAATGCGAAAGCATTACGTCGCATGAAATAAAGAACTCGGAGTTGCCCCCATCAGATGGTTAGAAAAATCCACGTGCGCGAGCCGTCCCGCTGCACGGACGGGAATCGAACCCATGGACGCGCGCTGACGGGCAAGTGACCTCACTACTAAACAACGCCGAGGCCAAATATAAAACACGGCCTTCGAGGTACTTTAAATATGAGTGAAAAATGTACTAACGGGCGAAGTAAAAGTAAAACGGTCCCGAACTCCTGGCGGCTTCATAGTATGTGCTTTGAAAAGGTGCCACAAGGAGAAATAAAACGCGCCTCTCGTGGCGTCATACAGCGAGGGGAAGCCACACTACTTTCCCGTTCAGAGCACGTAAGTAATATTAAATGCCCCGGGGCATTTTTCCTTTTTGGAAGCGAAGCGAGTGTAAATCTCTTGGTCTTGTGTTAAACGCAATATCCATGCCTCGCAGTGAAGCTACCTAAATCTTGGCTAGACAAACGCGAAGTCGGCTGTAAAAAAATGTGCTAGGGAGGGCGTCCTCGTAACATGCCTCATCGACCGAAAACCCCACGCCAACCTGGCTTTGTCACCGGCAGCCGCTGTTCCGCTTTCTCAGCCGTTCTCCGAATCGCTTTATTGTTGGGTAACGGCACGCTCTTATGTAAGAGCAATATCGATTCTGAACGCGCAACGCTATTGTTATTTTAAGGTGCAGCCCATGACGACCTCGCAAAGGCCGCATGAGCGACACCATTGCGTTTTCTTTGTTTACTCCATTCTCAAATGATCAACCTGTTGGTCCCAAGCGCTGTTAGAACCACAAATTTATAGAACATACCGCGAAACGCCAGGAATGTCGCAAAGTTACTTCTGTTAGGAAATTACAGGCGTTGTTGTACCTGCACCGTACCTCTGAGTGCTGTACCTTCAAGCCGAAGCGATGGTTAAGAGGTACAGCCAGTACAGCACTCGCGTTGCATGCGGGATGTACCGAATTCTAATGCGCGTACCGCGTACCGCCGGGAACCCACCTGGTTCTTCTTTACTGTGTAGAGACATCCCTGGTCGAGTGTGGACCCTCGAAAGAGCGAAATTCACGCCTGGAAAGCTGCCTTTATCCTTGAAAGGGGCTCCTGGCCTTTGTCCATCTGGCGCCCCCCCCCCCCCCCTCCCCCCCGTTTTTTACAACACCGCATTGCCGGGGCGTGAGAGTCTGGCGGCATGTCCTGCCACAGCCGGTTACCGAGTTGAGCGTCCACCGTGACTGTGGAAGTCACCATTTGTATTCGTGTGCCCTGGTGGCGCCGGGCACGTACCGGTAAAATAGGTACAACCGACTCCCCGGCCAGGCGCTCGGCCCTTGCGTGGGACTACAACCCTTGGAAGTTGATTCGGCTTTCCCGAGAAATCGCCCCTATAGAATGGGGTGGCTGCAAAAATGCAATTTTTCTGTTTTTGTTTTTTCTTTAGTTCGCATTCTTTCGTGGCTTTGTGTTTTTAAGTATGGCGAACTAACTTACCTACGTTGAACTTTTGCTAGTTCATTTAACCCCGCCACAAGCAGCGTAAAATGAAAAAAAGAAAACGATCCCAAGTAGAAGCTGAAAAGCGATGCAGCAGCTAAATACACCCTTTTTTTTTTTCGGATTCTGCTTTTCTGAGCATTTAGAGATGAACCAAGCAACTTTACACTAATCTTGACCAACTAGCTCAACAAGGCACCCGCCTATGTGCCTAGTAGCCAAGTAGAAGCTGAAAAGCAATGCAGCAGCTAAATACACCCTTTTTTTTTCGGATTCTGCTTTTCTGAGCATTTAGAGATGAACCAAGCAACTTTACACTAATCTTGACCAACTAGCTCAACAAGGCACCCGCCTATGTGCCTAGCTCGCCGCCCATGCTGAGAATACGACACGAGCTGCACTCTGTACAGCCGGGCGAACACGTAAGCACAAGAAAATAAAACCTAGAACAATGTAGTCGCCTGGGCGTAATGTGACATTCAGCAGGGGAACTTATTAATGTTTGGACGTTGCTGTAGCTGGTGCTAGTACCGGCATCGAGCGCCTCGAAAAGCGGTCGGTTTTGCTCGGATTTGACGACGACGTAATAGTTTCTAAAAGACTCATTTGTATGCTTCAATGTCACCCCAGCTCTCACACAAGGCGCCCATCGCCACTGAAGCAAGCAGCCAGAACTCATTCACTTGCCCTCACTTAGTTTGCGTTTAGTTTGCATTCAGATTCCTGGCCGATCTTCTGGGAGGGTAGGGGCCACCGAAGTGTCGTGTTTATACGAACAACCGCACCGAAAAACACCAAAGAATTTTTTGTGCTTACTTGCTCCCAACAAACTTACTTTTGTTTTACACTCACTCCCACGGTGGCCACCTGCATGAAGATGGCTTTCCCTTATATTGTGTATGCTTGCAGTGAAGCACCCTCTACAGGCTACCTGTCCAAAACGCGCACGCCCTCTAAAGGCGTCGTCGCTACGGGTGGTAACCAAGGCCGCTACCTCTGTTGCCTGAGGTAGGCGGCGTTGTTGGCGGCGTCCGTCGCCATGTCGGCGGGCAGGTACAGGGGCAGCTGGTCGGGGTGCCCCGAGGGTGACTCCGGCGTCGACACCAGGTGCGGCCGCTGGGCCTCGTACAGGGTCACTCGCACGCGCCACGCCTCCTCCGCCTCCTCGCCCTTCCTGGGAACGAGAACGACCCGTAGAATTGTGAAGCCAAGTAAAAGCTGAATAATTTATACCGTAAGTCACCTTGTGGTCACACACTACAAAGAGAGAGAGAAAGCTTTATAGAACACAGAAGATGTTGGTCTCACTGACGGCAGGGTCTGATACCTCAGACGGGGACGAATGCAGTAAGGGGTAACAAAAAGCGATACATAAGGTAAATGACAAAAAATAGGATGATAAAATAAAAACTCACAATGACAGGAGAAAAAAAAGATTACAGGACCTGAAGGATTGCCCATTCCCGAAGCATACAACTTGAAACAGCTTTTGTAAGAAACAGTTTTAACTCAGCTGCATTATTTATTTGTTTGTTTGTTTGTTTGTCTGTTTATTTATTTATTTATTTATTTACTGGGCGTGAGCGAGTGTGCAGGCAATTGACTGATTCATTCATTCATTCATTCATTTATTGATTGAGTGAGTGAGTGAGTGAGTGAGTGAGTGAGTGAGTGAGTGAGTGAGTGAGTGAGTGAGTGAGTGAGTGAGTGAGTGAGTGAGTGAGTGAGTGAGTGAGTGAGTGAGTGAGTGAGTGAGTGAGTGAGTGAGTGAGTGAGTGAGTGAGTGAGTGAGTGAGTGAGTGAGTGAGTGAGTGAGTGAGTGAGTGAGTGAGTGAGTGAGTGAGTGAGTGAGTGAGTGAGTGAGTGAGTGAGTGAGTGAGTGAGTGAGTGAGTGAGTGAGTGAGTGAGTGAGTGAGTGAGTGAGTGAGTGAGTGAGTGAGTGAGTGAGTGAGTGAGTGAGTGAGTGAGTGAGTGAGTGAGTGAGTGAGTGAGTGAGTGAGTGAGTGAGTGAGTGAGTGAGTGAGTGAGTGAGTGAGTGAGTGAGTGAGTGAGTGAGTGAGTGAGTGAGTGAGTGAGTGAGTGAGTGAGTGAGTGAGTGAGTGAGTGAGTGAGTGAGCAGCAAACCAACAAATGAAAGAGCGTTCGCTGTAGAGATATTTCAGGCAGGTAAAAAGAACAGCGTACACCGGTGGCCGGGATTTCTCTTGCGGCTTATGGCTTGATTATTAACGAATACTTTCAAGGCAAACCAACTTTGCAATCCCTAATAACACGAACTGTCGCAAAAACTGGCGTATTACGCGTCACAAACGGCGAAGACCGAGGAGGCATAACTAGAAACAGACGCAAAAAATAAACTACCACCACCGAAAATCGACGCTTGTCTCACGAAAGATAAACGAAAAAAGATAACGAAGAACAAAGTTCCATCCTAGCCCAGTATAGTCAAACCCAATTATAACAAACCCGGATAGAGCAAATTATGCTATATATCGAACAAAGAGAGATCAGTTACGAGAATACACGCGAAACATATTCTTTATAACGAAGTTCACATCTGATATATCGAACTCGGCGCGCCTAGAATTGCCGCCAAAATGCAAGGTCTCGGAGCGGCGGTCGAGATGTTGACTGGCTGCGATGGAGATGTTGAGCCTCCCATGGAGCGACGTGACTCCCGGCACTTTCCGTAACTGTTAATGACGCGACAGACTCACGATTAAATCTTCCCAGTCAGCGAGTCCGGACCAAGATGGAAGCATCGGCGAGCTGTTTGAAGAGCCCGCCAACGTTCCCGATGTTGTGCTGAAAGGAGTGCCCTTAGAGGATTGCCTGAGTGTCGACGACGACGTTGCCCTCACTATGAGCCCCTCGGACGCCGACACCGTCATCGATGTCATGGCTGCTGGCGCTGCTGGAAGCACCGAAGAGGCGGGGGATGTCGCGAGTGGAAGCCGTCCGATGCTTAATGAAGTGCCTTCGGCAGTCAATGTGCTCCACCAATATTGCTTCGATATTGATAGACACAGACTGCAACTGATGCAAATGATGTCTCATGTAGAGAATGCTGTGCTAGTTGACGCCGCCAAAACGAAAGTGAAAACAACAATCACCGCTTTTTGGGAAAGTAGGTAGTTACAGCGCAAATGTGCTCCACCAATATTGCTTCGATATTGATAGACACAGACTGCAACTGATGCAAATGATGTCTCATGTAGAGAATGCTGTGCTAGTTGACGCCGCCAAAACGAAAGTGAAAACAAGAATCACCGCTTTTTGGGAAAGTAGGTAGTTACAGCGCAAAGTAGCTTTATTGCTTGAATAAAGATAGCTTTTTGTATGTTAATGGTATACTTTATTATGTTCGTTTCTGCATGCGGGGATGGCAGGAGGAGGGGGGGTGGGGGTAGGGGGTCGCACGTACTGCGAACTCGTAACAAAAAACTAGTTGTATGCGGGTTCGGCTATTTCGAACTATTGGATATATCGAACTAATCGTGGTGCATATTGCAGTTTGCTATAACCGGGTTTGACTACCGGTGACCGAAATAAAATTAAAAAAAAAAAAAAACGAACGCCCGTCTTTTAAAAGCGTGCGAATTTCGACACAGCAGTAAGCCGGCTCGAAACGGATAGCAACAGCCTGCAGCGGTACGTAAAGACTGCGCGCAAGTCCGTGCTCCGCTCGAAAATGGGCGGTGCCCAGTGCCTCGCGTTACGTGTCAACAAATCAGAGAAGAGAAAAAGGGAGCCGCTTCCTCACTGCCAGCCTCCTGCCACCATCCCAGGGGGTAAGGTCAGGGCCAGCGAAGCGCTGTGCACAGCCGACGCCTCTCTCCCCCAGCGAGCTGTGAGGCCGTCGACGCTCAAGGCCGCGAAAGACGTGAGTCACGCGAAGGTATGCGCACTAACGCAGTAGGTATATCAGGCAGCGGTGACTGATTGCAACTTCCGCCGCTAATAACATAATTAAGTCACGTCGCAAAATACCTTCGTTAACAATACGAGTCCCGACCAGATAAGAATTCCTCCAAGCGACGGTGCCAGCATGCATTTAAAGAAGAGGATAAAAATCCGCGCAAGTGCAGGGCAACATAGGAGCTCAGCTATTCATCCAAACGAAGTGCCAACACACGCAAAATTGAAAAATACTGTTTCTTGAGCTCCAATAATTCCGCGCTATTGGTATACTTGGAAAGCCACATTTCCCAACTTTATTTTTGTAACTGAGCTGCGCGTAATTTTACGCGCATGGAAAGAAATCGCGCTATTTGTGTGTTCTGATCCGTATTTTTGTGGCGCGCGCTTCCTTCGTCCATGACTGTACGCATACACCGGCTAGCCTCAGCGAGCACCCGGCTTGTTCGGATTTCCCGTTTTATTGCCGTTGTCGCTGAATTTCGTGTACGCCGCATACGCAACGCACTTGCGATGCACAAGATAGAAAACTCATTTCCCGTACATATTTAAAGCGCTCTATATACACCTTCCGGGAAAGGGCTTTCGCAAAGAACGCCCCTCAGAAACACAGGTACACACGTTGGAGATTTAAAGCGCGGACTTCCCAAGCGAAGAAGAAAAAAAAAAAACCTAGAGACAGAGAAAGGGGCGGAAAAAATAGGATCATCAAATATCGCTTCATGACGGGTGTCAGTTGCAGGTGACATGTCCATGTTTATGCCGCAACATTTCGGAAAAGGCGCACCCTCCACACGCGGGAAATAACACTACTCGGAAATGCGCGCAAGTCGCGGCAAGGGAGTGTCGCTTCACGCTCGAGCCTCTGCCATCCCCCCTTGCACTTCCTTGTAGCGACGCACAGCACATAAAAAGCAACAGGCAGCGTGCGGCTGGGAAGAGCCCTTGGATAACGAAGTATATGGTGTTGGCGCTATACCGTTGTTTATGGCTTTATAGCTTTCTGCTTGAGCCGCCGAGTCCGTTGTTTGGCTTCTATATATAACGTTTTATAGCGAAACATATTTTTGGGAACAGCGGTAGGTTTGCCGTGTTGATCTTGTAGCGTCCGTTTCTTGGCGTAACTCTTTTTGGCGTCAGTGTTTAAGTGATTGGGCCTTTCTGTATGGACTCAACGTAGAAACCCCATTATCCACCTATAACGCTTGACGCTAAGCACTTCCTCTGCGCGACAAAATCCTATTAACGAAAACGCCTACCGGGCCTTCATTTTTCACACAAGCCCCGTTATATTAGCACCGGAAAAGATGCCTTCCTAGCAATGCGTTGCGTACAGTGGTGAAGGCACCTTTGAAGGGGCTCGGTGTATAGCGCTTTATAGCGATACGCACGATCTCAGGACCTTCCTACTTTGATATCAGGGTGCTTAAATTGCCCCCGAAAAAATGCATTCCCAGGATTAAATGTGTGCATAGTAGTGAAGCCTACTTTAAAGGGGGTCTGTGTACAACAAAGCCGCTTACGCATTTTTACAGACAATTACCACTTCTGAGGGAATTTCTGCAATTCGCCTTTTACTTTGGCGTTCTGGCGTTGCTTTTTTTGAAGAACATTTGAGCCGATGCGCAAATACATAACACAGACTAGAGTCGACGTAAGTACACAACCTTCCTGGTTACATAACCGAGGGTTCTTTAAATTGAAAATACAAGTTCATTTTACCACTTCCCTGAACTTTTTTTAAACTAGATGCGGTGGATTTAATCTGTATTCCCTGTAAACAAACCAGTACGTATTTTTAATTAACGAAATACCCCTATCCTCAGTAATGCACTTACGTTTCGCCCTCCCTAAATGTGCTCGAGGTTTCCTCTACGTAACGTTGACGTATATGAGTTGGTGCTAGTAGTTCGGGGAGTTTTTTGCCGATTTATTTATACTCCGTCTTGATACACACTTGCAGAAGTGAGCGGTTCGGTTCCCGAACCTGCAACCGGCTTCGAAAAAGCGACGATCGAAAAAAGAAGTAACCCCAAAAAAAGTGACAAAAAAAAAACCTCTGCGCTGTTTGCAAAGACATTTATGTTCGTATATAACGTGGTAAGACGGACGGCTGCCACAAGCCTGTAGCAGGAGAGACGCTAATAGCGCCCATTCGACTGACAACTTGAACCACGGCACAGTGGCCGCCGGTAACTGTGGCACACCGTCGGGCTTAGGGCGGTTACGCTCACTCTATAGCTCGGGCCGAGTCCGCGCCGCTGATTGTTTCCCATTAGCCCGTGTGTCCTCATTCGCTCGGTCCAAGGACGTCGCCTCGGCGTAATTTGGGGGCGTGGAAACGAACTCGTCCCAGTCGCCAATACAGATTCACTTTACCAAACGAGACTAACCACTGCCAAGGGCGAGCACTATCTTTACGAGATCGAGTGCTTCGCATTTCCCGGGCAATCCTCTGGGAAGGAGACCTCGCTCCATCGGAAGGGCGTATCAGCACTCGACGACCGACGGCAGGAACGCGGGCCTCGTTACCTGGGCGGCGTCGGTCGCTCATTAGGCGCGCTCATCAGATAAGCGGGCGGCCGGGCGCGTGGCGCCGCGCAGTGCCCGCATCGCCAGGAAGTGTCACGCATGCGCCCGTCCGCACGTAAGCACGGGCGGCGATACACTATTCATGCGGCAGTGTCCTGTTCCGGGTTAAGCAAGCTCGGCGGGGCGCAGACACGCGAACGCGTTCGACCGTGCACCGTCGAGTGCATTGCGATGCAGGCAGGCACTGCGGGCGCCCCTCGCTTCACCCGTGGGTGAATAAAGGAAAACCGGAAGTCGAGCGAAGGGTGGAAGGCCCTGCCGAGCGCCCGACACGGCGGAAACGGGCCGCGAGCAGCCAGACACCGCCACCATGGGCGGGCACACAGAGGCACGGCGTGGAGAAAAAAACGGCCGCGCCGGGCGAATTCTCCCAAGTGAATCGCGATAACGGGGGCAAGCAAAGAAGAGATAACGCCCACTTCATACTTCGAGCGCGCGCCGGTGTCGTGTACAGTTACAGCAGCAACGCTGGAGCGCCGAGGTCGCGACAACGACAGGGCAGCCGAGGAGGGCGGCGAAGAAAAACCAGGTCGGCCGCAACTTTCCAGCGATACGAGCTGCTTTCGGACGGAGAAACGGCCCTCCAAAAAACCACAAACGAGGGAAAAGGAAAAAAAAAAAACGCAAAAAGGTGCTGTAGCACCCGAGTGAAACGAGTCGGTGTTGCGGCAACGACCGCGACAGGTTCGCTCGCATGCCGCGAGTGAAATTTCAGCCGCGGTGGCCGCGAATTCCAGAGCGGACGTTCAATCAAAAGCGCACAATACTCCCCGGCGCGAGCTGTTACTACGCCTTTTTTGATGAGCGTGATTAGTTCCGAACCGCATAGCGAGAACGTGACGCGCACCAAAATTTCTCCACATATCTATAGCAGTTCAAACGAGTGTGAATAGGCTTTCCGTGCCAATAGACAGCAACATGTGGTGCACGCATCACGATCACGTCCGACAAGTGGCGCCTTGTGTACTTCTTAAACACACCTTACAAACGTATATGCTAAATTTGAAAGGAACTGACGGTGTCATAGTAAATGGAATAGCGGACTTACATCGCAAGTTACCCTTAGATGTGTACAATGCGCGCGCTGCTGCAAATGGGTTGTGCTGGTGAGCGCGAAGGCCGTAGGTTTGATTCCCGGTAGCGGAGGTGATGTATAGCGAAAAAAATTAACGCTAGTTGGTGCGATTTTTAAAAGTAAAACCGCGGTCCACGAGCGAGTAAAAAATCCCTGCTCCTCGTGTTTCACCTGACACTACGTTACCAACCGTCCCGGATTTTGCGGGACTGTCCCGACGTTTTATAGTGTCCGGAGTCCCGCAGCGTCCCTGTCGGACAGCTATGTCTTGGATTTGTTCCGGTCCGTTTAGTTCAAAAATTTCCAAGGGATCCAATGCACGCCCAACAACGCGCGTCCCCCTACGGTAAACGCAGTTAGCACGAACTTGTACGGGCAGAGCTGCAGGTAAAAATGAACTTCCGCGTGAAGTGCGACAACTTTTGCGAGTACACATTCTCGAGCAAGAGCAAGTGTTGCGAGCAGCACGCAGCCAGCTGAAGTACCACTTCAAGAGGCCGCAACAACAAACAAACAATGGGTTTGTCGGGAAGGCACTGCAATAAAGAAAACAGGTTTCGCTACCCCCCCCCCCCCCCTACCCCGTCCTGACTTCCTTCATTGAAGAGCTGGTAACCCTACCCAGAGAGATGTGACAGCAAAAGCCCACAGAGCCCCCGATTTCACAGGGACTACTGAGGAATATCTTCATTTCAGTAAGCTAATACTCTGTAAGTACGCTAATAATAGTAGTTAGCTAATCGTAAGCTAATAACGCTATGACGGTGATTTTACATAATCCAGAAACCGTTAGCCTTCTCCCCTGCGAAGAAAAAAGCCGCGCTAGACACTTTTTTTCCGTCGGCGAAAATATAAAAAGAAAGAAAAACTTGCATTATTAAAAGCCAAGTAACTTACAGCAAGCAATGTTAAATTAATATTGATTTGATTTTTGATCGATTTGATTTTTTTTATTTCTTGGCAAAAACGATACATGCCCAACGATACATACTTTAGTCACGGAATCAAAGGGAAAATCGTGCAATATGCAAGGACACTGCCTCCGCACGTTTCGTGGCGTTCACCCTGCTGAGACCGGAGTACAGACCAAAAAAAGCTGAGGCTTTTTGGGTGTCTGTTCATCCTTACTTTCAGTTTCTTCGTATTCATCTCTAACACTGCGACAGTGCTTTCCGAGCACTGTTCCTGAAGCACGCTTCAAAGCAGTTCGCCGCGGCATCCGGACATTTAGTCGACGCGTGAACTGCGGACCAAAAACCAAGACCGGCAGACCCTAGTGGCAATCCAGCGTAGGCGAAGTCACACGCCGACTTCCACCCCGCCTTCAGCCTTCGAGTGAGCGAGCGTATACGGTGCGGTCCGACTGGGCCCTCCTGTTATATCTGCCAACGGACAACTCAAAACTGGCTTCGAGATGTTTCAGCTCAGGTCGTAAACAGCGTTCAAGAGCACAAGATATATGCAACGGGGTCACCTGCATTAGAAGCCTCTGTTGTGCCGTTTGTCACGGAGCGCGCGCTCTCATAAGGGTTGTCAGTCAATAATGCCTCGGAAAGCAAAGGGGAGAATGTGGTATACGGTCATTGCAAAAGATGAATTTTGAAAGACGGAAAGAAAGTGGAGTGGTTCCTGATCACACCCGGCGGGCAGTTTTTCTCCACTTTCTTTCTGTCTTTCAAAATTCATCTGTTGCAATGATCCTACCGCATTCTCCCCTTTGCTTTCCGAGGCATTATTGACTGCCAACCCTTATTTCTGTCTTAATTCAACGAGCCCCTCATTTCCCATTCTGGTTCGATATATATATATATATATATATATATATATATATATATATATATATATATATATATTGTGTAGTGTTAGAGAGAGAGAGAGACCGGAATCGGACAAGGTGCGCCTAAGTGCCTGCAACCCATGAGCCGTCGGGCGCACCTTGGCGGCGCACACCGCAGAAGTACCACTACACGGCGCAAGCCCGTTTGTTTCCCTAGCCGCAGTGCTTGGCAAACAACGTCGTGTGCAGATGGGGCTCTCAAAACGACGGGAGCCGCGCTCTTGGCAGCAGCAGCAGCAGCAGCAGGCAGCGCAGCAGATATCCGCTCACCGCGGAAGGACCCGCGCGGAGCATCAACAACCGGTGCGTCCGGATCCCGTAGCAGCAGCCGACGAGGGAAGAAGCCGCTCGGACATCGCAGTGCAGCGTCGTACACACGCGGAGACCGGCTGCCGCTGACCGGTCCCGCTCGGAATAAGCAGCGGCGCCCCGTCATTTAGAGAGAGCGGCGCGCGCACGCCTACAACGCCAGCGAAGCCGCGCTGGCTGGCATGCCAGCGAGCACGGTCGCGCACGGCTGTTTGAAGCCGAAGAGGCCGGGAGGCCGCTGCGATTCGCTTGCAGCTTCGGTCGCCGCCGCCTACTACCGGGTCACTCGCCAACGGTCCCCGGGGGAATTTCTCGAGCC
This sequence comes from Haemaphysalis longicornis, assembly GCF_048455015.1. NCBI lineage: Eukaryota > Metazoa > Arthropoda > Arachnida > Ixodida > Ixodidae > Haemaphysalis > Haemaphysalis longicornis. The sequence continues at coordinate 136,923,523 of NW_027526204.1, forward strand.
TCGCGCTTTGATCGCTACAAGCACACAACCTGAGGATGCGACAAGAACGGAACTTATTCGAAGAATGATGCCATAGCTCATCCGAACGACGCCACATCGACGATGGATAGCGGTTTTTTGTTTTTACGATCGATACCTGCTCGAGTACAACTGCGAAACCTGTTTTTCCTGGTACCGATAAACGAGCGAGGTAATCATAATCCTCCCTGCTACCGAGAGTAGTCTCTCTGTACGTGGCTAGGCGGTGCAGGCAGAACTGCGCCATGGCGGGACAACGCGGAAAAGGAAGACGAATGGATGCGCTCGAGGAAACGGCGCTCGTTTTCGGCCGTTTCGCCCTCGTTAGTTCCCCCACTTAGCACAATTAAGACGAGTCGCCGCCCTATAGCGCCGCCACTCGCTTTGCTGGAAGAAGTATGCCTCACTCTCCTGGTTCGAACTTCGACCCCAGAGCTCTCATCGATACCACAACAAGTAGCGACAATTTTGACATTTGTTTTTCGGACCACTTGAAAAAACAGGCAAACCATCTTTTTTTCTTAAAAATAATAACTTAACAACAAACATCGCATAAAGTCGGATCTATTTTTGTTTCTCGATCGAAAGGACACCGACATTTGCCACATCAAGTGTATACGACAACTTATTGCTCCACTCTTCCACCTCAAAAGTATTTTAGACCCTGGACTTAGGTCTTTTGGAAAACGATAAAGTTTGTTCTCTCTCTCTACCCAAATATTATTCGCCGACCGGAAAGAGTTCACCGCTACTTAACAGACCTTAACAGGCGAGAAGTTAATCCGTTTGGTGCGGAATGAACCAAGCTACGAACACTATATAACGCGAGTATCAAGTTACAGAGAACAGCACAGCTGGTCCACCGGCGACCTTAACCTTCATGAGGCCCCCGGGGAGCGCTGGGGAACTGGAAACAGCCACCAGTACAGGACTGGCTGATGACGTGGCCGCGACAGAACTGCGCATGTGAAGCGTATAAATCCGGCCGGGACTCGGTACGCGCTACAGGCGTACAAGTAGCGGCTGTTACACCGGCTGTGCTGCTGCTGCCGGTGCCGGCGGCTCGTGCGCGCCGATCGAGTGACCTTGCGGGGGGCGCGGGCATCAAGGGCGGCCACAGACTCATTCGAGCCGCTCCCTGCGATGCGGAGGAGTCGTAAAAAGAAGGGGGCGCATTGCGCTGCATTGCGGGCTGCCCACGTTTGTTGTTCATTCTCACCGCTGCGTTTGTACTGCCGCTTTTCTTTCTTTCTTCTCTTTTTTGGAAGGTCAGTATCACCGTCCTGCGGCGACACGCCGCGTACACGCATTTACAAATGAAAGGTTGAGCAGGCGGTCCATTCAGTTTCGTTTTTTTTTTTCTATTTTCTGTTTCCTCTTTCCTGACTGAGCTGTTTGTTGAGTGTCGGGCGCTTGGTCTATGAACGTGGCCTCCACATATATATATTTGCTCACCTCTAGAGCCCGGCGAAAGCCATCATACAGGCGACGTTGCGTAAACAACCGAAAGCCGCGCCCTTTTTCCGAACTGCCGGTTAAAACCGCGGGGGAGCCGTTGCGTACGTGTCGGGCTCTCTTCGCTCGCGAGAGTAAACAGCGGGCTTTAAGCCCGATCTCAAAGCGGCGCGCGAAGGAGTCTTCCGGCCTTTCGGTAGAGTCTCTTCTTCGGCTTATCTCAACATGCCCGAGCCGCCGGCGAAAGGGGTCCGAACGGACAGCCAGGGAAAAAAAGCTAAGCACGATTGAAAGTTGGTCGAGTTGGTAATGCATCCCAGACAAAAAAGAAAACGCGGAAAAGATGACGACGCAGAATAAGAACAGGACGAGCAAGCAGTAAGAAAGAAAACACGAGATCGCTCCGTATGCATTACGCACATGACTGAACACGCGCCGAAAGACACAGAGCGTCACGGCTGGCGACGGAAATCGCGGATTTTTTCAAAGGAGAGGATTCAGCACTTTGCGTGACGGCGATAGAGGCCGTTCTCACAGCTACAGGTGCACGAAACGGGCCCTGTTCCACCTCTACTACACCTTTTTGCGGGCCAAACGCAGGCAGCTCGATGCGTGCAGGGGGTGGGAAGACTTCGAGGGGAAGAGGAGGAGAAGGATCTCGCATAGCGGACTCCCCCTCCGCCGCCACAGCAGCAGCTGTCAATGCACCAAGGATGGCATGCGGCAGCCGGCGGGATCGAGCCGCGATTTTCCGGTCCCGCATGCATGTATACGATGAGGACGGCGACGGTGTCCGATCTGCTCGCGTACAGGTGAATGATCCAGCGAGGGCGCGCGCGTATACGCAAGTGCGTTCACCTTGGCCGGCACGGCGGAGAAGAAGCCAGGCGCGCGCTCCCAGCTGCGTCTTCCGGCAAGCACCCAACCGCGCGCCGTGCGCTACGTCGGGTCCCGCGATGACAACGGGAGGCTCGCGCGACGGGGCCGGTGGGAAGAAACGCCAACGTTCACACATGTACAAAGGGGGACTACAAAAGAGAACGGCGCTATGCGGGTGTGTTAGAGGAACGAACACTCCGCTAACTCAATGGAATCCCGGCTTGAAGTCGCTGATTGTATGCGAATATGCGTACCTGCCCAGCCATTCAAACGTGCTTGTTTGCTGCAGGTCGAACGGCGCTTTCCTTAAACATATTTTTTGCCTCATTTCAGTTCAAATTCCCGGACTATGGCCAGGGGTCTCATACTCACATCAGTTTGAGAACGCAGTCACGAAATTAAGTCCCGTAAGGGCCGGGACGGCGAAGAAGGTTGACACGAAAGGAAGGGGAGGGGGGGGGGGGGTAACAAAATGTCACCTGACGCTGTTTATTTGAAAGCAACAAGTCCTTTCCCACATTTTGTAAATATGACGGGACATTTCCGAATGGAATTTGGCGTCAGAATTCCTTGGCTACGCGAGCAAGGCGCGCACTCACGCATTCGCTCTAAAAACAAACAAATAAGAATAACTTGACGCAGGCACTCACGAGCGGGCCGGGCTTATACGCGGCCGGGCCGCAATCGAAAGGCCCGTGGGACGCATGCGGCCCGCGAATCGCGTGTTCGATACCTCTGAACCGTCGTAAAAATAGTCACTGCGTGGAGCGGCCATTACAAATTTGACAGAACACCCGATATACCACCTTAATAGTGAGATAAGAAAGAAAAGCGAATTACCGTTTCACACAACTTGGCCGCTTTTTAAAAAAAATACCCCACCTTCCCGCGAGGGGAACCCTGTGGAGATGCGACGCATCTTGGGGGTTCACTTGGTGCTTCCGTTGGGTTGATTCTCTAATTGCGTGAAACGTGTGAGGAACGCGTATGATATATTCTTTATTTAACACGCGGCCTTGTCTTCAGTGGTGCTAGCATTCCTGTTATCACAGTGATCGGTGCTTGTTACGGTTGCGCGGGCGATAGCAGAATTGTTAGGCTCCATTCAACGCATCGATGGAAATCGGAACCGCGGTGCTGGAACGGCCGCGGCTATGACGCAACGTGGCGCGGCTATGACGCAACACAATCCAACACAATCCACTTTAATCCATTCCAATCCAAATCCAATCCAAGCCAAGCCAAGCCAAGCCAATCGAATCCAATCCAATGCCCTTCGCGAGAGAGTGTTCGCTATCGGAGAGGAGAGGGGGTGAGCGGCGGAGAGCGCAGCTCACGCGGCGAGGAGAATGAAGGGGGGGGGGGGGGGGGGGGGGGGGGGAACGGACAACAGCGTTGTATGGAGGGACAAGGCGAGCGAATGAGATGCAGTCGCATCTAAAAGAAAACCAGTTTTCTTTGGTAGCACGGATATATAACCAACTGATGAAATCTCAGCGAAGTTGTTGCCTGACACGCAAGAACAACATGCGGACGATGAAAAGGGCGAGTCTATATTTATTTGGGCTCTATTTCAACTCTTTGAGCTGTACACAGCCACATGCAAACTCTCCGCATGCATTTCATCTCAATTCGAAACCCGGCCCAGCTGAGGGCTCACATGGGATCCGGACCCCTGTGCTCGCACGCAGCAAACAGATAAGGAAAATAACATGTCTTCCGCTAGGCAGGCTCACCGTCAATGGAGTTATGCAGTCCCAGGGTACAAATCGCCAACTTTGTTGCTGCTCGTTATTGGTGACTTTTCAATGGTGTCGAAAATTAAGCAAAACCTGCGACGGTGCTCCTCGGTTGAAAGTACCATCAGTAATGCTCGCCATCAATATCATGGTATGCCAATCGTGTGTGCGCGAGAGAGGGAACGCTGAATTGTCTACTCACTCTGCCGCCCGCCCTACACCCGGCCTGTTCACCAGCCAACCAGCCAATCATCTATCCATCCAACCATCCATCCTTTGGCCCCGTAAAGGATGGAGGCTGTATACTAAGTTGTTCAAGAGGAGTACTTTCCGAGCCATTTCAATTGTTCGACCCTCCTGCAGTCATATAATGTTAATCCAGACAGTAGTATTAACTCTATGGTTAATCCGTGGGATGGGTGGTAACGCCGTTTTGCGGGTCTTGCACGTACAAAGCGCTTCTACTTTTCTGCGCTTTGTGACAAACGGCAGCGACGAAAGAAAACTCAGAGTTCATGTTCAGAAGCCCCACGCTTTAAACATGAGGGGGGGGGGGGGTAATAATACAGTGCAGTATGCCAGACGCTTCGCGCCTATAGGATCGATTGACTAGTCCTGCCAGAGGATATCATACACACCAAAATCTGAACGAGATAATTAAAATAAAAGGCAGTGACGGCGTATTGAGAGTTATCACTTTTCGACCGCTCTATAATTAAACGCCAATCATGAAGGAAGCTGGTAATTTGAAAGCCGCTTCTTTCATCGCAACACCCCTACCCCTCAACAACCTGCTCCCGTCGAACACCAAAATTAGTTTTTTCTGGTGCGTGCGTGCGTAGAGAGCTGTATATACATTAAACACGACACGATTTTTTTTTTTTTTTTCCTTTTCAGAAGAGTAGAAAGGTGTCGCCAAACAAGCGTCGCGAAGGCCTTCACTCCGCACAGCCGCGGAGCCCGGTGCAACGAAGACGCGCTCCAGCCAGCAGGCCAAGGGTTCGTGAAGAAGTCGCGCGGCGCAGCCCCGAGGCGGCGGCGGCAAGCAGTGAACTGTGTCGGCACGACCGGCTGACAGTGTGCCAAGGCTGTTTACCGACGCCCCGATGACAACGACGGCAAGGAGGCGACACCGCCTTCGCGCACACAACACGCACGCGGAACGCACACCGCGCAACGGAGCTGCTGGAAAGGGGCGCAAGGCGCGGCTCCGAGCGCGTCCCTTTAAAAAGGTGGCGACATCGTCCTCAGATAGGCGCGCCGAGCTCGAGATAAGGACGACGCAAGAGGACAAGACGGGGGCCGGATAAGGCAGTCGGCGTACGCCCTTTCTCCGCAAGTACGACCAACAGGTACGACGACGAAAGCTCCGGGACTCCCAAAAGGAAACGCCGTCGCAGTAACAGCAGGCTTCTGTCCGGAGCTTCCCCGTATTTTCTACTTGAATCGCATGCCGAGCCGTTGTCGCGATCTGCCCGCTTTTCACCATCCACACAAACATCCCTGGTAGCAGCCACGATGGTGCGTCGGAAAAACGAGGTCATTCCGTCCTCCTCCAAGCACGATGCCTCTTCCGAACCGCCTCCTCCGCGTCGACAGCCGCTGTAAATACGATACGTCCCTCGCATTTGTACTTCGGAGTCCTTGATGGTACAACCACATTTTATCGCACGACGCGATGCGTGCTAGGCTCCGGCGAAAAACTTGTACGCGCCTCACGGTGTCCCCCTCCGCAACTTCACTTCACTCCATACGGCCGGCTTAGCCGCAGCGCCTGTTTTCCACCTCCACCGCTCACCCCACCACCATTATCGTCATATTTGTGTCCACTACAAGACCGGGGCTTATCTCACAGACATTTTACCGCTCCTATATCCAGCGCTGGTCGTGCCAGCCTTTGCCCCGGAATTTCCTTATCTCATCCTTCTACGGAGTTATACGTCTTCCCTACTTTTAGTTCCCCCGTCTCTCGGTAGCCATTCTGTGGCCCGGACTAATAGAAGCCCTCCGAATCTGCACAACATGCCCGGCCCAACTCCACACCTTTCTCCCAATTTAATCGATGACGCCTTCCACCCGATTGTGCTCCCTAATTCAAGAGGCTGGATTTCCATCCGCAACAGTCCAGCCAGGCCAGTTCAACTTCAAACTAGTCTGACCTACTTCGATCTCCGTCTAGCTACAGGCAGCGCCGGCCAGACCTTTCACGGCGACGCATTCCGACCTGGGTGGCGTTTGTGGGCGGCGAGCAAGCGCAGGGCGAAGCGCGGGGCCGGCCGTCCCGCAGAAACAATGGCCGCGCCGCTTCCTTTTTCTGGAAAAACGAGTCGGCCCAGTTGTGCGCGAGACGGAGAAGGGCGACTCGGTTAAACCGGAGGCCAGAAAAATCAGAGCACCGCCGCGGGGCACTCCGCCGTCGTGGCCGTCCCGGAGCACGACTCCGCTTCGCCCAGTGCGGGCACGCCACCCGCATCGCCGTTTCCCCCGACGGCCACGCGAACCAGCAGAGGCTGCGATTGAGTGCATCCTCTCGTGCCCGTTCCCGCCATCAGGGCTCGCTCACTTTCGGCGCTGCCTGCCCAAATGCCGAGTCTTGGCGGCCCCAAACGACAGCTATGGGCTGGCAGCTACGCCGAAGTGGGGGGCCCCGTCTTAGTCAGAAGTCCTTACACATGCGCCAGACGCCCCCCCTCCCCCCCCCCCCCCCCGCCCCACACACACACACATGGACGTACAGGCGCCGCCATAAGTAAATGGAACAAGCATTTGTGAATATCACAAAATATTCGTCTTACTGGCTTTATGACAGCCATTACGAGTTTATAGGAAATTTTTTCAGTTAGGTAGGACTCCTTGAAGCGCACACGAATGAAGCGAGGAAATTTCTGGAAGAAGAAATTCCTGTATATTTACGAGATCCTGTTCCAATTAATTTTGACGGCACCTGTAAATGCAGCAGCAGGGAACGGATGCAGGCGCCCTTGTGTTCAGAAGCACATCGTCTCTGGCACTGCACCGTGACGGCTCGGAACGGTATACAACTGTTCGTAGCCACAGGGTTGCATTGAGAATAAGGCTACCTGCCCACTTTGCAGCACAGGAGAGTTCAAACCCCGCCCGTCCACTAGTTCCGGCAGAAGCGACTCATCCCGTGCTGTATCCTCATCCCTGCGTATCATCTGATACAAACATACCTAACGCCCCCTTCCTGGAAGAAAGATGGTTGAAACGCGAAGCTTTCTCCGATACAGATGCAAAGTTCACAATCCGATCAGGCAAAGTCCAAATCTACGACAGCGCTGAGCTAACCGATTGTGATGTTATGATTTTTTATTACTTTGCGATTAGGTCATCTGCGTGTGCTGATTCGGATAGCTTAGGATTGTCGTTGATTTGGACTTTGGATGATTGGATTGTGGACTTTGCATCTCTATCGGAGAAAGCTTTGTATTTCATCATCATTATTACGTCATGTGCCCTTTGTAGAAACCCATTGTGTAAGTTGGCTTTCCTGCAGTGCGATTTTTCGCAGCTGCATCGCCATCAGTGAGGCATAGAAAGCTTCGCTTTAAAAAAGGGGCAAAACGCACCGTTACCATCACGTCACTTGTTCAGGCTTTCTCTCGGACCTTAATCCACTACACGCTCGGGGGAGACCTTTTCAACGCCGCCCAGACTCCTGAGGTTCTCCGCAAGTGGTTCTCCCTTCATGCCACCCAAAATGCTCATACTGTCAAATCCCCAAGCAAGCTGAGCTCCACCGTCTCGTTTGGAACTGTTCCAAGTTTTGCCAGCTAAAGAACGTCCATCCTAGCCAACACGCAGCCAGCGTGATCCAGGTTGAGTCCAAAAAACCTGCTTATTTCGACTCAACGCGCCCTCGTCGGGTCAATGTAAACGGGGCTTAGGTGGGTCGACCTGACTGTAGGGTTTAATGCGTCGAGGCAACGCAGGCGATGAGGCGCGCCGTAGTGGAGGGCTCCGGATTAATTTTGAACACCTGGGGATCTTTGACGTGCGCCCAAGTCTCGTACACACAGGCGTTTTTGCTTTTCGCCTCCATCAGAAAAGCGGCCGCCGCGGCCTGGAATCGAACCCGCGTCCTCGTGCTCAGCAGCACAACGCCTTAGCTACTGGAGCCACCGCGGCGGGTGGTGGTTCGACCACAAGCAATCCGCGCGCGTACTCTAAAGCCTGCGCGCACCTTGACGCCTAGCATAGAGTTACACGTACCCGGGGTGTATTTAACAACGCTTTCTAGGGAAAATTTATGCTGAGTCTGACGCACACACGCTCTAGACAGCAAGCAAAATCCGCTTGGACCCGTCTAATAACGCAAAGAAACCAAATAAGGCGTGCTTGCGAACCTAGACCGAACCTGCATCAGATCGCCCCACCTGCCTGTTATGTTTTTTTTTTTTTTGCGTCTGTTATTTTTCTTCCCGAGGGAAGCGGAAATTGGCCATGGCTCGACACAGGACAAAACACTTCGTCGTAGAACTTTCGCAACGACCGAAATCATACCGGTGACAGCATCTGAGTGTTACAGTTACACAATAAGGTTACGCTCTGCGTCAACTGAGCGTTCGAACCGACAAACCCGACCAGCCCTGCTCCGACTGCCAAACAAAAGCGGCCTACACAAAAAGAGCGAAATAAAGTTGGCGTGACGGCTTGAGAGGAATATCGCGGCAGGCGAGTGCCGTTCACCGCCAACATGTTTTGGTAGAGTTCAGGCTTCGGCAAGTTCAGGGCATCCAAAAGAGGACCCTTGCAGAGAAGATAGGCGCCGTGTGTGTTCCTTTCTTGCGTACGCGGTTTGTCTCAACGATGGTTCTTGCTTTAATAGGTTCCCTTATGCTTAGTTATTTCTAACGCTGAAGTTTGTCACGGCAAGCCCGTAGCGACGACACTTAAAATGATCCTTTCTTTTCACCGCCTAGATTCGACAGGCACTGTCCCCCGCGCCTGCCCCGTGCCCTCCCCTGCCACCGTCTCCGAGCGCCAGCCAGTTTGTCTTCAAGGTCAACTAGCCCAGTTTGCTATTTTCATCCGACTGCATTCACATATTACCTTCTCGCAGACAAATCTCCGTCTGCTCCTCGGCCCTCGAAGGCCGTCACATCCTCAATGCTCCCGCAGTGGCGCGCTGCATTTTTCTTCTTCTCGGGCATCTTGGTCATTCAGAGCAACGCAAACGAATCGCGCCAAAAGATGCAGAGTACGAAAGAACAGAGTGTGTGCAGCCTCTCCGAGAGAGAGAGAGAGAGAGCGAGGGGGAGAGCGTCACGGGTAATCTGGAAATGGGCCACCGCTCAAACGCGTGTTGCTGCTGGCTGGCCAGAATGCGGGAAAGAAGGGGATTAGCTCACGACGGACGGGCCGCCAAGAAAAAGACGAAGCAAGAACGAGTGGGCTGGGGGGCACACAGACATGCGGATCATTGCGTCACCATTGCTCATGCGCCCAAGAAGGAGAAGGAGCCGCTGCGCAGGAGTTATTTTTAATGTTCGCGCTTTCTCGCTCTTTCAGAAATCTACTACGCACGAGAGATCGGGCACGCAGTGCCTGTCATTTTGTTGGCTTCGCCATTTTTCTTTTTCTTACCCCCCTTTCTCACGCCAGTGAAAGGCACATTTCCAAGGGTGCACGCTCTCCGAGGAAAGTTTCGCCCCCGCACGAGATCGTAAGGGCGACTCTGTGCTGCCAAGGCGCGGCTTCTGTGAGCGGCGTCGTGTGCGTGAAGACCGCGATGGCCCCCATCAGCTGATGATGAGAAGACCACGCCGCCGATAGCACGCCGTAAACGGCGACCATCTAATGAGGGAAGCGCTTTGGCCGGGAGTTATGTTTCTCGGTACGCGATCAGCTTTCTAGAGGAGGGAGTGCATTCAGTCCGGCCACATGCCCTCGGCGCCGAGATGAAAGCTTAGGCCGGCATCACACGCTCGCCCGTCCTTGTTTCGCTCTCAGTGTGCTGTCAGAAAGGGGAACAGGAACGAAACCAAGCACACCACCAGAAGTTGGCCACATAGTTACTGCAGCAGAACGGACAATTGAGCTATAGTTGGTAGCTGTCCTTGAAGGTGGAAGCGCTCACACAACGGGGACGACGAAAGTATAGAAAAAACAGACGACACGGCGCTGTGTCGCCTCTGTGTAGTCTCTGTTTTTCCTCCGTGTGGTCTATGTTTTTTTCTACTTTTGTCCCTGTTGTGTGAGCGCTTCCACCTTCAAGAAGACCACATAGAGCGATCGTTCGCCTTAAGGAGAAGATTTTCATGAATAGGGCTCTGAGCCTTTTTGTCCTGCGAGACCGAAAACACCCTCGCAGCAACGCCAGCTTTATCGCGAATTCTCAGCAGAAAACGGCCGTAACTCTTGCGTGATCAAAACTTTCCCCAAACATAATGATATGACAGGTTACCACTCGGACGACTATGATTACTAGAGTTTCCCACGCACTGTCTGGCGATGCTACACCCCAATCCGCGAACCGTTTTGCGCTGATTCGCGACCGCGGACGAAACACGGATTATCCGCTACGTTTCCGAAATGAATCAGCAGTGAAAGCCGTAGGGCCAGCGCCAGAGGATAGAGCTCAGAAGAAAGCAAAGAACGTCCTGCCGGCTGCGAAGGCGATGACCAGTTTTTCGGAAAAGCCAGAAATGGGCGATATATATATCTACTTGCAAAGTGGCTAGACAATAACACGCAAGTATTACGCAGTGTTATTGGACCGCTTGAAAGACAAACAGAAAAAAGAAAGGAATGGTCCAGACTACCACCGGCGAAACTGCTCTCTCACCGAGACCCGTACAAATCAACCGCCGAAACTGCGTGACCTTTGCCTTAAACTGGTTCCTCGGCACCCAATATTGTCCAGATTTGGACCAGTGTGATTTGTTCTTGCTCGCACACTGGAAAATCTGGCTCGGCAGGAGAAAATTTTCGTCCGACGAACCCGCCAACGCCACCGTAAATGTATGTTTCGCTACGCTCTACCATTTATACTCATGTGACAGGGATTTTTCTTTAAATAAAAAAAAGGAATATCGCTTTACCAATTATGCGCCGCCCTCAATGGAGAATATATGTTACGAAACAATGCTTTGAGAAAAGTGTGGTAACTCTGAATTTTTAACGCACTTGTCAAACAGCCCCGTGATCATGCCTTTTAGTTTGTTAATGGTCGATATACGGCACCCGCTTTTTACACGACTTCAGAAAATTATTCAGCCAACCTTTACGGTGGAAGCTTGTATGCGATGTATTCTTTTTGTTTTGTTTTGTTTAGTTCATGACTCAAATTGTATTAACTGCAAATGCACGCCACTCCAGTTCTGAAGTAATGTAAAATATTTAGGCATCACGTTTGATTCTGATATGACATGGAACACGAATTTCACAGTTATTAGCAAAACTAACATATTTAATTCTTCGCCTACTGATCCATACTCGCTTTCATCAAAACGTGCACTCAAACTGTACCTCAGAACCAATCATTCTTCTGTGTCGTAGTTTTAAACTAGTTTTGTTTTGTTTTGGGTTGGTTTAGATTTGTGTACGTCCTTGCTACCGCACTAGTTTGTATTTTTTGAAGTGTGCCTGTTAAATGGCTTCGTTTGGTCTACTCTTGTTCTGGAGCCTGCCTTGTTTTGTAGCTTGTTTACGTAAAACTTGCTAACCATATTTTTATCTTGCTTACTTGTCGCTAACTGCCCGGGTACAACCCGACAAGCCTTCATGGCTTGGGTTGACCGGATTTTGTAATGTGCATTCATTTTCATGAAATAAAGGCATTATTATTATTATTATTATTATTATTATTATTATTATTATTATTATTATTATTATTATTATTATTATTATTATTATTATTATTATTATTATTATTGTATAACTGTCGGGTGTGTAGGTCTAAACCACGTCAACGCAGAAGCATGCACGCTGGAGGTGTCGCGACAAAGTGGAGACCTGCGTCGCACTCGTGTCAGATGCCGGGAAACGCATCGCGGCTCATCGACGTAACGGTACACGCGCGCATAGTTTCTGCGTGCCGTCATCACGAACGGGAGGAAATGGGGCGACTGGCTTTGGCACAGCTGCACAGTGGATGGAAATTAAAATAAGCGAACGACGCTCGTGTCATGTACACACAAAACGGTAGTCATTATGTATTTTGTTAATCATCAACTACTTTGAGTGAACAAGAAAGGAAAAGTCAAGTTTGCGAACGCATCGCAACAGCAGGGGACGCACCGCCCAATTTCCGCCGCCAAACTTTTCATAAAGGCCACGCAACGTTCATAATATAACATACACATATATTCGACCAGACTCAGGGGAAATCATATTATGTGTTATACAAATTTTTCATAATTTATGCATACCATATTATATGTTTATGCGAATTTTCACTCGCATAAACATATATTTCTCACAACACTGCCGTGAAAAAATGGCAGGTTCAGTTGATTATGTCACCTTATTTGTCACCAGAAGTGCTTGAAACTTTTGTAAAAACCAAATTTGTACGCCGTTTCCTCGTCGCTTGTGTCTCATAAATTTCTCCTTTTTAAGCTTTCAATCAAAGTTTCCTATAGATAGTAAGCACTCAACAGCATTTCTTGAAATGTGCGCAATGCCTGCCTTTGGGTGACAGTAGCATCACTTGCATGCGCTCAAGGTTGCAGCTCACATACATGGTAACGGGCCTGGTGGCAAGGGGCCCGAAAACGTAGTGTACGCAAACAAGAGGACCCTTGATGCAACTGCGGAAGGGTATATTTGACGTTTCAACAGGGGTTTACCTTGGTCAGGAATGTCTTGTAATCCGGAATGTTCTATCCTATTGTCACGAAGCCAAAGATAACGCAGTTGTCTTGAAGGGAAAGCATGTTTATTGGAGCGAACTTGCGCTCCCCTAACAACTAAAAAAATACACAGGCGGCGAAGCAGCAGTCAACAAAGTGACGTGCGCAGGCGAGTGTCGGCGAATCGAATGCCGCGGCGTCTGCTCTGCGGGCATTTACCTTCGGGAGAGGGTGTTTCTCGAACAGTCGAATTACATCGAGAACACTGTAGACCAAAGACGACTATTCTAGGCTAGTGACGTTAGGGCGAAGCATCTCCCAATAAAATGAGATAACCTGTGCGGCATAAGAAAATGGAACACGCGCGTCACTTTGGACACAGATAACACAGCCCGGCGCAGCCGGCCGGTAAAAACAAAACATAGATAAACAAATCAAATGCATGGCTCGCGGCCCTATCGTTCCTCACGAAGGCCGCACTCCCGCCGAAACGTCAAAAAAACCATTTAGTTGCTATTGTTACCGAGGCTTCTTTGCAGTATGTTTGTGTTTGGTTTGGGTGTGTGTGACCGTGTGGAGAGAGAGAGAGAGAGAGAGAGAGAGAGAGAGAGAGAGAGAGAGAGAGAGAGAGAGAGAGAGAGAGAGAGAGAGAGAGAGAGAGAGAGAGAGAGAGAGAGAGAGAGAGAGAGAGAGAGAGAGAGAGAGAGATGGGCTCTAACGTGTTCCCTCGACTCCTATCACCCCGCTACCAGAGTTGCACGTAATTTCTCGAAAGTAACATCGCTTCGCAGCAAGTGACCGTGCCAGTAGCAGCAGCATCGTCTGCGTGCGTGGCAGTCCGGCCGGCCGGCGCGGACGCAACATCCGCCGCAATCGACGCCGACGTCGACAACAACACGCGATATCAACGGCACGCAGGGCCCGTAATATCTGCCGTTCCGCGCCGAGGGAGCCGCCGCTGACCACGCACTTGGCGTCGAAAACACGTCGTCCCGATGCCCCAAGTGTCGACCGACAAGAGACCTCTCCGCCGGCGTTCGATAACCTGTTCCGAAAGCAATTAGCAGAGGAAGGAGAGCGGCGCGTCCATAAACGAACACTTTCGATTTCGGACAGGTTTTGCAGCAGTCGTAATTTGGCGAGCCTGCCGGTGCCAGAAAACTTAACCGCATTGGGTCGTTTGCTTGTCGCCAAATTAAATGGCTGGAAAGATGCCAGAGTTCATAAAGAGTAACATAATGTCGTTATTCTTCTTTCTCTTGGTAACTTGGGGGGGGGGGGGGTCACAGTAAGAATCAGTGCATTCCGGTTATTTCTGTACAAAAAGATAAGCTCTGTACGACCGTGAAACGAAGGTACATGCAGGCCACTGATATAGATGGCCGCCAATGACCGGCGAGTGCGTGAAAAAAAAAAAAAAAAAACGAATCGAAGGACAGTACAGAGAGAATAAATTTTAATCAAATTTCGAAACGAATAACTAATCAAGAAACAGTATTCCTTCAAACGTCTCAGCGTCAGCACATGCATACAACTGTTTCTCAGCTCGTTCTCATGGTGAAATGAAATCTGCAATGAAAAGGTAGTTGGTTTAGAAGCTGATATAGGCTGTTACAGGGGCAAATTTATATGGCTACTATAGCAAACGCCGCAAATTGGTGGCAATCACAAGGGGCGGAGCCTCAAGTCAACTAATATAACTTACAGCGGGAGCCAATTAAGAGAACACCGACAGGACGCAGATCCCTCCAACGTGCATAATTAAGCTGACCCCATCTCTGAGCGTGTACACGGCAGGGCAGTAACTCACTCCGACGAGGTAAGTAACCTTTAACGACCAGCCCGCCGACCCCATCGAAAGCGGGACGCTGCCCCGCGCGCGGGCCGTCCTGTCGGAGGAGCGCCCCGGTTACGACCCGAGCCGGCCAATGATCGGCGTCCAAGCCGCGACCAGACGGCGGCAACTCCGATATTTGTGTCAGACAGGCAAAGCGGTCGCAGCCCCGGAGGCGTATCGATTTGGGCCGGCCGTCAGTCGGTCGCTCCGGGCTGAACGCGCAGCGCGCGCGGGCTGCTTTCGCCCAGACGCCAAACAGGAAGGAACATGCATCGCGGCATCGCGGCGGCGACAACGAAGCCGCGCGCAACAAAACACACGCGAAAACAGCGACTCTCTTCTCACCCGCGGATCCTCTTCTTTTTTTCCCAGACGGCGAAAGTGAAGCGGCGCCGTCAAGGGGCCACGCCCGACTCGAGACGTTCGCGGACGGAGTACGCATAGAACGTGGCGCTCGCGGCCACGCGCTCGCGTGACGCCGGCGACGCCAAGAACGAGCACGCCGTCCGGCGCCGCCGCGAACCCGAAAGACGCAAGTTCGCGGGCTCGGATCAAAACATCACCCCGAAACTCGTACTACGCCGAACGCCCGGCATATGCACAGGAGCTGCTGTGCGCGTCGGTGGCCGCGGCAATGATTCGCGACAATTCCTCTCTGCACTGCGCGCAAAACCCGCGGAGGCCAAAAAGCGCTGCACGTTTTTACGCCATTCAAGGCTGCGGGTTCGCGCCCGAGTTCGGGCGGTTGAGCTTGAATCGCTTGAGAGAGCTGCGAACGCGTCTGCGACGCGCGCTACTCACAACCGTGTGCGCTGGAGGGCTCCGTCACTGCCGCGGCGATATCCTAGTCCCGGCGACGATGATCAGAGGTTATCCGGTCCGTCGTGCTCGTCGCAACGTCGTTCGTCGGTCGCAGCGCACGTCGCTTGGCACCGCTTGACGTTCTTGCCGGGGCGCCTGCAGCCACAGCTCCGGAGCGTTCGCGTCGTGGCCTTCGCCGTCTGACGGAAGCTGGGGGCTCCCATTCGGCCGCCGAGGGGTGGCGACGCCAGAGCCCGCCACCGCTGCATCCAGCGGCCAAGCGGGACGTTCAGGAAGCGGACGCGACCAACTCCAACTCGCGCGCCTTCGACGATTCAAACCAGGAAGAGCGGGCGGGAAAAACTAGACCAGCTGGCGCCATCTGCCGCTCTGCTCAGAAAGCTCACTGGCAGCTACGCGGACGCGGGAAAATTGAACTTCGATGTGGCGTGTAGCAAGCCTGAACCTTGCGGGGCTACGCGGAAAAACTCGAAACGCAGCATCCGCATGAATGATGCAGTAAATTAAAAGTAATAACAATAAAAGCTCATCAACCAAAGTGGTATCCGTCACGAATACGACACCAAGATGGATGGACTGCACGTTTCTCACGGCATCTCGCGGATATCGCCAAGGGCAAGATCTTGCTCGGGCGGAGAAGGCAACATCCGTTCTGGTTTGAATGCGGGAACAGATGGCGCTAGCCGAGGGCGCACTGCCGAGGGCGCGTGCACAACAGAGCGGCAATCAGGCGATATGCGTACACGCGCCGTCGACCCAGAGAAATCGGCTGTCCTTGGATGCGCGGAGAAGGGAAGCGGGGGAGTACGCAGCGTAGTAAAAGACGGCCGTTTCACCGTCAGCTGCTCCCCGCGGCTAAGGGCGTAGGTGCGCTTCGGCCCGCGTCGCGTAGCGGTATGTGCCGCACGCAGGTCGTGCTCGCGCGAGCCTGTCGTGACGCGAGGTCTCCACGTCCACTTGACCCGGCCTTGCCTCGGCCCCGTCCGGGCCAGGGACGAATAGCACTTGTCGTACGAGACACCCTGGCCGGCGATCGACACTCGCTCGGCGTCCTAGAACTACGGGAAACATGTAATGTCACATCTAAGACTGGCCTGACTGACAAATATATGTTTTATAGCGGTTTATAGCAGGCGGGGACAAACGAAATGGCCACATTCCCGCGAACAGGGGAAGCAGTTGTAGCGAACCGTTGCTCACAAGTTGACAGCGCGAAACTGTCCGTGGGCGAGAACAATGCAGTTTCACCTCGGCCTCGGGGCTAGCGACAATCATCGTCACCAGAGGTTGAACTCAAATTCGCCTCTCGGTAGCGGAGGTGTGCAGCGCAGCGAAATATTCCAACACTGTTATCGAAATACGCCACAAACACCAGGGTGGCAGCCATGACGGCCATAGTTGCTTAAATACGTAATTACTGACCCCTTCTATAGTTTTCAAATAAATCGTAGCAACTTATGACGGAGCGAATGCATTAGGTTTTTTTTCTTTCTTTCTTTCTTTTTTCAGAAACATCGTTTGCGTGAGCGTTTCGGAGCTCTGGGTGCGGCAGGTAGGGAGAGGTTGAGTGTGGGTTACAACTCAATCAATCCAATACAACTGAATCAATCCACCAGTCTACTAATCAGTCAGTCAGTCAATCAGCCAGTCAGTCAGTCAGAAAGTCAATCAATCAATCAATCTTAATACACACACACACATACATACATACATACATACATACACGCATACATACATACATACATACATACGTACGTACATACATACATACATACATACATACATACATACATACATACATACATACATACATACATACATACATACATACATACATACATACACACATACATACACGCATACATACACACATACATACATACACACATACATACATACACGCATACATACATACACGCATACATACATACATACATACATACATACATACATACATACATACATACATACATACATACATGCATACATACATACATACATACATACATACATACATACATACATACATACATACATACATACATACATACATTTTTGCATTATCAGTTATTTATATTCGATTTCAGTTACGTTCCAGTCAGATTAAAAATGCATTAAGGCATGACAATGGCTTTGAACACTAAAAAGGGGAGTTTGGTTAAGGAGATATGTAATTTCACCAATTTGTAGAGCATAGAAAGGAGGGAAGTTGATTATCATGTAATTTCACAACATAATACGCACAAATGTAAAACAAAAAGCGGTAGCAATAGGCGCGCGTGTTTCATTTTTTTAGTAGCGGTTTTAAACCTCCTTTTCTGTATTCGCAGTGGTTCTAAGCATTTCACATCTGTAAGAGCAAAAGGAGCTAAAACGGACAGTTAATAGAAAACCGCACGTCGAGAAATTGCGCATACACCTTTGAATTGAACTTGATATATTGCATTTTCAAAAGCCTTGACCTTGCGATCTCATTATACTGCAGATTCGCAGATCAACTATAATAAACGTTCAACTAGAATACTAGAATAAAGACCAACTAGAATAAAGAACAAACGCCGCACCTGTTGCAACCTTCTACATTTAGTTTTTAAATTACGGTAGAACTTGACATAAATAATCATAATTGGCGAGATATGGCTCGCTTTTAATTCAGTACGATCCTAACTACGATCCTAAGACACAAAAATGCCAGTGTATGAGATTTCGGCGCACGTTAAAGATCCCCAGGTGGTCAAAATAATCCGGAGCTCTGCCTCATCGCCTGCGTTGCGTCGGCGCGTTAAAACCCACAATCAATCAACGATCCCAAGACATTTTCTAGGATACTTACATTACAGTTTCGTTTTGATTTGATTGATTGTGCGGTTTAACGCGCCGACGCAACGCAGGCGATGAGAGTGGAGGGCTCCGGATTAATTTTGACCACCTGGGGATCTTTATTGTGCGCCGAAATCTCGTACACACGGGCGTTTTTGCTTTTCGCCTCCATCAGAAAAGCGGCCGCCGCGGCCGGGAATCGAACCCGCGACCTCGTGCTCAGCAGCGCAACGCCTTAGCCACTGAGCTACCGCGGCGGGTTACAGTTTCGTTTTGCTGTGGATTACATACAAATCAAGGAAAAGTACAGTTCGCTCTTTTCTTTCTGCATCTTTTTAGTAGTTAGAGTCTTTTTTTCGAAGCCCTGTCTTCACACACCCGCTTAGAAACCGCGAGGAGTGAGATTGCAGGGCCCCCAGACGAATTAACCTACTTAAATGATCCCCACATTTCTGTTTTTAGGCGCAAAAGGCGAGAGACCGTTTTCAATCAGCCAGTTCTCTCAGTAACATGTCAAACTACACGACGCCCGCTACTGATTATAGCAATTAGGCCATTTCATTAATTGCCCTGGTCTTCTTCTTCTTTGGCAACACCCTCACTCAGCAACTGTACACAACCCGGCTATTGTGACGCCGTTCGTACTAGAGCACCTGT
This sequence comes from Haemaphysalis longicornis, assembly GCF_048455015.1. Classification (NCBI taxonomy): domain Eukaryota; kingdom Metazoa; phylum Arthropoda; class Arachnida; order Ixodida; family Ixodidae; genus Haemaphysalis; species Haemaphysalis longicornis. Next base: position 136,942,566 of record NW_027526204.1, read on the forward strand.
TCAAATAAGTCTTGCGTTGGCAGATTATGGGCTTGAGGGGCTGCGAGCTGGAAGTCCGGTCCACTTATGTTTTTTTTATATATATAAACGGCGAGCTGCACGCAGTGCGAAGTAAACGAAAAGACGGGGGTTGAGCGAGGACAGGAGAAAAATTAAAGTCCTCGAAAATGCGCCCGTTCCAGTTGGCTGCCCATAGCAGGGAACCTTACGTGCGTATAAGACGAAAAGCTCCGAGGAGGCTGCCAAAAGGCGAAAATACCCACACGTCGGCACCTTCTCACACACTCTCTCTCTCTCTGTCTCCTAACTTCTTCAATGGTCTTTCTTTCTGCACCCACGACTGCTGTGCGGAGCGAATTGCGGAGCAGCCACGCGTGCATGCCATGCAAGCGCAAAAATATGCCTCGTCACGCGATCCACGTGCCCACGTCCTCTGCTAAAACGGGGCAAAGTTCTCGGCTATAGATACCCATCTTTCGTGCGAGCGGGAATAAGAGAAAATACGCCAGTTCCTCTTTTGTGGACACGGAATTGGTTGAACAAAGGGTGTTGCAACCATGAATGGGCGTTTCTGAAGAATTTTCATGAGCAAACCGCTCCTTCGATGGCTCTCAAACTTTGAACGGAGGTAGCATTTGGTGGTGAATTTTGTTAACACGTTGTTGTGGTTGTAAGGCCATGCGACCGCAATAAGGGAAGAGGGGGAGGAGGCAGGGAGGAGTAGCCGAGTAGCACAAATAATGGGTCCTTGAACGCCATAGAAGAGATCACTGCCGTCAGCAGAGCCAGGCTAGGGTAGGGATCATGTGAGTGCAGTCAAGCAATTTTTCTAAGGGAAAGGGGAGGGGGAAAGGAGAGTGGGTGGTGGCCTCAGTCCAGGCAGCCTTCAGGCCCCCAGCAGCCCTCGCCCGGGAGATCAGGTACTCCTGATCCTCTAGCTGCAGAAGCTGGTCAGCCTGTGCTCCCACTGCTCCAATGTAGGGGATGGAATTGGGTTAGGATGTTTGACGCACTCCCATACAAGTGATAGGTGGTGTTCGGTGTATTGCATGTTGTGCAGTTGTGCAGTTGTAGGGAAAAACAGTTGGTGAAATATGATGTAAAATTGCCATGTTACGTAGTAAGTCTGTGTTTAAGTGAGTTAGTGAACAACTGAGCTTCAAATAAAGAATGGTGCGCGCAGGCACCAGATGGGGTGGTTCCCTATTCGCGGGACCCATATGTGTCCAGTAATTCTTCTCCTCGAGCCACCAGTTGTTGCTGAATGGCGAGGTCAGAGCTGGACAGTAAAATCTCCCATCGCTCGAGCGGGTTAGAATTGGGGGAAGGGGGAAAGGTGTAGGGGGGTGTCTTGAGTTTTTTGCACTCCCCAATAATGTGCGCGAGAGTGCCGTCTCCCCGGCAGAACGGACATGTGTTGTCGTGTTCTGCAGGGTACATTTTGTGCAGAAGCGCCGGGTGTGCGAGCGACCCTGCATGTAAGCGGCGCAATATCATCTGCTGCCGTCTGCTTAGGTGCTTGTGTGGCTTCGGAAACCTCGTTCTATTTTCTTTGTATAGGCGGACGATCTCCTTGTAACTCGTGACGGGGTGCGGTTGCTCTTCCTCGGCCCGGATGGCTAGTTCTCGGGCATAGTGGTCGGCGGTGACGTTGCCTTCCACGAGCGAGTGAGCCGGGACCCACACGAGCTCGGTGACTCGTCCCGGTGTTGTGGGATGTTTCTCGAGTATAGTTGCTGCCGCAGAGGAGACGATCCCCTTCCGGTAGCTTGCGTACGCTTTCTTGGAGTCAGTAACCACCGCGCTGGATTCGGCGCCAGATTCGAGAGTCTTGTGTATTGAGTGATGGGTGAGGAGGAGGGCAAAGGAGGCCGTCCCGGCAATAATGATATAAGATGTAAAAAAAAAAAAAAGTCATCGCGTATTCAGACTGAGTGGCTGGCCAATCACCTCAGCCAGCCACTCAGTCTGAATACGCGATGACTTTTTTTTTTTTTTTCGAAGATAGCTACCAGCCCTCTCATATGCGAAAAACGTTTTTGGCTGTTTTCTAAATAAACACAAGAGCGTCATAGCTCTTCTTGTGTTAAACGAAATACACCTCTAATTGCTAGTTCGCTTCAGATTTGCGCGCTAATAGAACAGTGGTTTGTTCAGGAAACGTTTTTAATTATTGTTGTAAAATCCTGCATAAATGCGCGCGGAGAGGCCCGCGCCAGTTGGTGCGTCGAAGCGCCCGACAGTTACCAAAAGCTGACATCGTTCAGTTATGCAACCGACATAATTCTGAAGATAACATGTTTTAGGTCATTTATCTTCAGGGAGCCACCTTACAAACTACAGTTCGCACAAAAAGGAAGGTACTACCGCTCATTTCCTGCACTGTCATGGCAAAGGCGACGAAAGACGCCTCGCAGCCTTCTTTCGTGAACGAAAATCGCGTAAAATTTGTTTTAAATTGATACCTTATATCATAGCAAAACATGCACGCGTCGCCTGCGTATATTAGAACGTGTCGTTTCACTAAACAGCAGCCACTTTTCGGAGCAGACAATTGAACTGGCAGACGAGAATATCCCCCTTCGTACGACGAACTTGACCGCTTTTCAGGCGGCGGCTACGGCTGAGAACAAAAGTGTACGCGCACCCCTCATTCATATCGCGGAGAATCTTTGGAAATTCGATGGAAAATAATGGAACATAGTTGTTTCGATGGAAAATATTTGCTTCCGTAACTTTGTTTCATTTCACAAATGGCGAGCGAGTGTTCCTTCATAACCTACTTACTGAAATTGTTACTTAAATTTGAATAAATTTATAATATAGCTCTCCTGCCACCAGCGTATACTCACCCGAGCTCTACGGACCAAAGAATTTCATTACACTTGCATCGTCGAATCTAAAACTAATCAGAGAAAAAAAAACACATCGAGTGTTGAGAAAATTTCAATTGTTCGCCCGTGTTAGCATGCAATGCTGAAGTCCGAAAACAGGCTTCAAGAGAGAGACACGCAAAGAATGTCCAGCTTCCAGTGAAGGAGACGGCGAGGTGAATGGAGAGAGAGACAGTTGTGCAGCCGTCACGCACGACAACGAAAAAACTGTGCGTGATGCTGGGAGGAGATGCACGTATACAGTGCACGATTCTCTCGTGAGTCTCCTCATAAATATTAAGCTGGGAATAAAAAAGGGGGGGGGGGGGGAGCAGCGGGCTTCCCGAAGTCTACGCTGTATACAGAGCCGGCTTCCGTCGGATCGACCTTGACGGTTCTCGCAGACTGAACGGTAGACGTGGACGCAGCCTTAGCCTGTCAGCTACTATAGGAAGAGGAAGAAGATCGAATTAAGCGGACGATGATCGACTAACAGAAGCGGGCTCAGAGTAAACCGGATTTGCGGAAGCCGACCGAAGCGATAAGACGATAAGACGCATCCGTCTACGCCTTGTGAGATGTCGCAACGCAGACACATCGCAAATCAGGTTAATTTATACACAGGCATTCCTGGGCACGGCTCGGAAATGTTGGAGGCAAATAAGTGCAACTGCACTTGCGGTAACGACATTTTCGAATAAGTGGGCATCAACTTGTCGATTATATTTGCACCCGGCCGTCGCATGCGGAAGTCGCCCTAGCAGCCTCGCACGCTTCAGCAGCATCATGTCTTGGCCATCATTCAATCCATTACACGCGATGTTACGGCGCACACGAGTGCGACGGCGTTGCATGGCACGACAATGCGCGTGACGATCCTCCAACCCATTTTGCTAAAATCAGGCCTGCGTGCAGGAAGAGTTGTGCTCACGCAGCAGGCGTTTCAGAAACTCGCCCACTTCCTCCTGCTTAGCCACTCCTATTCCTTTTAACTTACGGGAACTTCATTAAAATCAGGACGTTAATTCCCCTCTTCGCTAATGACCGCCTGATTAATGAGGCATCGCGGAAACGGTAATAAAAACAAGATCGAAAGGCTGTTCAACCGCGGCGCTTCCAAACAGGACGCGCTTGGGCAAAGGAGGAGGAGACGTTTGGCGACTATGGATTCCGCTCGAGCTGCGTTTTACATGAACATTTACATACCATCGGCCCCGTTCCCCGCACCGACGAAACTGGTTCTTGTTCCAGTCTCCTTCCATTACTTACTTTCATTATTTATTTCCCCCCCGCGCATGCGCTTCCGTGCGCCACCGAGCGCTATTTCTGTGATTGGTTCAAGACACAAGAAGAGTGCCAGCCCTAGGAAGACAAAATAACAAAACGTGCACCTTCCTGAGTTTTCTGCTCGTTTCCCGCTTTAACCGGGCCTTTCCTCAGCCTTGTCAGCACAGCTGTCGACAACGCAATAACGCTTCAAGGTCCCACGAGCCCAACAGAAGCTACGCCGCCTACTTGGACATGACCAACGATTACACAAAGAACAAACAGTTCTTCCTGGCATGGCTTCCGTTTCGGACTGACGTTTCGAAACGGGCCAGGAAGTTGTTTAAACGGCTCGCAAAGCGGCCTGTGTAGTATTTACGCGTCTGGTTAGTGGGTCGCCCGTTTGGTTATTTTGGGCCTGGGCGAACGCACAAGCGGGGCTTGCGGGGCACACGAAAGAAAAGAAACGAAGTGAAGGGCTTGAAACTTTAAAATAAAAATGGCTCTGCGAACGTTAGGAAATGAGTCACAGCACCGCATGCTCTATTTTAAAAGAAAGCACACGGAAAACGGGTGAGTCGCCGCCACGACTCGACGGCAGAGCGAACGCCGCGCTCAACGACGACCCGGGCTTTTGGTGGGTGAGCAGCAGTTCACGCTTGAAGGATTACAGAGGCCGGCGTGGCGAGTCTGGCGACCCGCGCGCAATAACGCGAGCCACACCTTCGACATATAAAGGCCCTGTGCCCTTCTCGGCACAATTTCATAGTCGGATGCTTGGCAAATGCGGGTATTGGTCAGCGACATTTTCTTTTTATTCCGATGGATAAGGACAGCAAAAACAACTAAGTCATGTCCACTATAACAACGTCGCCCGTAGGCTTTCTTGCCAAGACGGTGTTGACTCGAGCCTCGCTGTAGGGACGCGCTTTCAGGGTCGAACCAATGTCTTCTCATTCACCGATGACTGATGCCGCACGTAGGAGGCCCCACTTACGCGCCGCGGAACGGGTGCCGTCGCGTACAGATCCTCCCATTCTCGCCCTCAATTGGAACGAGCTCCGAAATTAAAACTCCGATTGGTGTCGTCCCACTGCCGCTGCCATGATTGGCACGGTCCGTTCGATTCCGGCAGACGCACCTATTTTGTCCGGGGCTCGAACTCAGGTAATCGAATACCCGCTCGAGAAGCTTTGCCAGGAGCAGGTAAGTGGAGGAGCCATTTGTTGGAACTTTAGATAATCGAACGCATGTATCACACAACTGTCAGGTGCAGTTGGAGTACGTGTCCTGGTATCTTCAGCTTCTACCTCGACACCGAGGGGCGAGTCTATTCTCTGGGTTTGCGACTGAGCATTTATCAAAATTGCGCTCCGGGTTGTCTATAATCTCGGTGGTCGAAGCGCTCAGGAAACAGGGACGAAGGAAGAAACAAACGACACAAGAGAAAATTCTCAGTCAGGCAGGGCTCCATGCCTCTGAACCATTCAACGCATACAAACATGCGCCCTGTCAGGTGGTCCTGGGCGAGCTTCACCTGTAAACCTTATGCCATAAGCACAGTAAGTATGATTTATTTCCCGAGTTACGTTTTATGGTTGGCCCTTTTAAGCGGCATGACCCTGAATGCCTGACGACGCAATTTCGGAGCCTTTATTGAAGAACTAGAATCATCTGGATCCCACTTTGCCGAGGTGTAGGATCAGCTATACATCTCGCTCCCGATCTTACACACACCTAAACCGAAAACAAACAAACAAAAAAGCTTTGCCCAAAACACAATTCACCACGCGCTTGTGATACCACGCTTTAAGGTACACCGTGGTATTCGGAGAGAGTGAAGAAAGATTATTTTAACAGCGAAGCTGTTTAGCAAATCGTTAGGGTTTCGTGTCCGCAGTAAAAAATACCAAGGAAATGCCGAGCGCTCGTGTGTGCGTGCATCGCGACGACCGCCCAGCGTCCCCGGCGCCCATTTGTCAAGCAAAGCATACCCACTTAGGGAGATTTGCCAAGATTGGCAAAAAAAAAAAGAAATATCTCCAGCGTTCGCCGTAATCGTGGCAACACTTGCTCGGAACGAGAAAGACACGACATAGCGTGCGCCCCTCCAAGGTGATGCCCAATGATTATCACTTCAAAAAAATTAAGTAAACTCACACTTACAACAACAGTGTTGGAGTAAAGGTCTTCGCGAGAGGGAAGCAAATCGGCTTCAATCGTGGACTCCAACCGTTGTGGTCGTGAAGGTGGTTGCGTACAGCTTCGCTCCCTTCCTTCCTGAGCTTCCTTCACGTTTTTTTGGACTTTGTGCGCCTTGCGGTGAGGTACTTCCTATGGTATCACTGATTGGAGAATGTCACCGTTCTTTGATACAATGCTTTTGTACATCTGGCACGCATAATTGCGCGCACAGTGATTCATATTCATTGCAGCAAGCCGTTAACTGCAAACTAATTCATATTATGCCAATGAGCTTTCATTAATTTATTGTGTGGGCGTGACATTAACCAAGACGGCACTGACTTTGCCTAAGCAGTTTGTATACAAGGATAGCGTGCCTGTTTCGTAGCTAACAGCACGTGTACAACGGCCCCTTGGCGCTTCTTTTCTTCGCTTCTCACTCACTGGCTTGGTTTGATTGACAGACGGAAAGAGATGTCAGGGGCGGGTCGAGGTGCCTTGACTCACGTCAAGAAACTTGGCAAACACTTCGAGGAAACAAGTTGTCTGACGACATGGCGCTCCCAATTTATAGAGTTGTAACCTCGCTTGCAGAACGCACTTTGACCTTCTCCGAATCTGTCTTGTCTTAATAGATGGCGACAAATATAACTATCCCACCTGCTCGGGCCATCAGAAGCAGGGAGGAAGGAACTTCGGGCTCTGTTCCAATGCGATTAGTTGACGCCTCAGCGTTCTACGAAAAGTCGTGGATTGCGAAGAGAATACATGCAGTGTCAGCTCTGCAGAGGTGACAACTATTTTATCAGACGCCTTTCCAAGTGCTTCGGAAACGACGTAACGAGACATATGTGCCCCACTTTGAGAAGCGCACGCACACACACACGTGTGCAAAATGTTCTAGCGCGCAGCTTTTCCAGCAGCAAAGCCAAGCGGTGAAGTCTCGCATAATTATTACCATGACCGATAGTAATGACAGTAAATTAATTAATTCCCTATCAATCACTGAATGGGAGTCGGAACTTCCGCCGCTCATGTCAGCACTGCCGTGCGCAGTCGTCAGTTCGAACCTCATGGTGCCGCCCGACATAACAGCTGACGGCTGGATCCGCTGGTGCGTGTCCTGGAATGTCCTTGTTCTGGAATGTCGGGCACAGAGATAACCCTCAGTACCTGACATGCCAGCCGGGAGTGACCTAATATAACCGTGCACGCGGAAATCGCCTTCGTGGATTCTCCGCTAGCAGCTTGACGCTGGTAATTGACGCTTGACTCGGTCAATAGACGCTAGCACCGTGAATGTGGGGAGACACCATCGATATACCGGAATGTAACGGGACGGGGAATGCCGACGACGGAGGTAATGCCATCGACATCAGGGACTTCGTAGGGCTCAGTATGCACGCGCATTCTAGTTTTATTGAAGGACCGAGTAAACGACCCTACTCGTTTCATCGAGACCGGTGAAAGTACAGCCACTGCTGCTTATGTGTCTCTATAAATTGTTTGTATGCGCGCGTGCCATTCGCAGCGTACAACGCCTTAGTTGGTGTACTTCGGGCGTGCCGATGTAAGGGGGACATCAATGCGCGTCCGTCGGATTTTATCTCACGGATCGAACGAACCTATCACATGAACCTTCCTCACATGAACTTAAGTAGTACACTATGCAGACTCGTACGCATAATCGGTTATAACGAAGTACATGAATTACAGTCTCATTAATGCAAAGTTAATTAGAAGCGCACATCGAACTTATTCAAATAAAGGGAGCTTAAAAATAACGGGAGCTTAAATGCCTAAATTCACGTCAGGCGAATTCAGGTGATGGTAGTTCAGCTGCAACAGACTACTTCGATATATTTCTCAGCATTTTTCTAAGCGTTTGTAATTCAAGAGGCTGCCTAGAGCAGGGTTACGCTTAATATGTACCACATTGGGTGCACCTCAATCTTCTGCACAATTTGTATGTAATTTCGAAACAAAATATTTGTGAATTTCTATAGCGTAATTTAGAGGGACTAGCCTCTTTCAAATGGGATATTTTGCTAGATATACGCGCAATGACTCCATGTCACATATTAACATAAGAAGCAACGAGCCCATAGTGGCGGTCTTGTTCGCGGCCAACCAGTCATGTGACGTCACTGTCCGCTTTATCCAAATTATGAGACAAACGAAAGCTGCTGTGTACAACAACGTTAGGTGCTCGGAATTATTCCGGATCCATCTACCACGGCAAGGCTCAAAGCACTAGTTCAAACACGCTGAACCAACCTCTACTGTGAATTGTGCAAAGATCGAAAATTTCTCCGTGTGCGTGAGTAGTCATCATCAACAATGAAAAGAAGGAATGAGGATCGCAGTGTATATACAGCGATTTCGGGCACTGGCTGCATGCGAGGAAACTCTATATATCCGGTTTATGGAGGAGAGCTCTCGCATACGGTGAGTTTTTACTTTAAATACTTAGCGGGATAACTTTTTAGAAATCTCCACAACTTTCTTGCTATTAACCGTCAAAACTTGCTGCTCGTCAAAACTATCGTCCAATAGTCAAAACTATTAATCACCAAAAACGGCTACTCTTATATCTATGGTAGCTATTGTAGAAGTATTACTTGAACGAGATATCGAACAATCTTTCCCCCTCGGTACTAACTGTGCTAAAAGTCTTAAAGACACACTCTATTGTGGCAATTATTCGTGAAAGTGATGTGCTGTCTTGAAAAAATTCCTGACACGAGTATGGCCTAGGAGGTTAAAAGGAGAAACAACAAGGGGGAGGGGGGGGGGGGGGGGAGGGGGGGGGGGAGTGTACAGAGCAAGAAACGTAATGAAGGAAATGTAATAATATGCGCACACGAAAAGTGGCCTGCACTGTTACGGACACGGTCGCGCCAGCCAGGAGGAGACCCTGGAGAACAACGGGACGCTCTGATCGCCTGCGGCGTCTGTACACCGAGTCCATTGTCCCGAGACGGTTCGTGCCGCGAGCGGATAGTTCTTTTTATCATAATAAAGGATGCCATTCATTCATTCATTCATTCATTCATTCATTCATTCATTCATTCATTCATTCATTCATTATTAGATGCAAATAACGAACTAGCGCTTTGACATGCTAAAAATACTACCAAGGCATTCCCACCACTCAAGCGAAGGATAAGCGAGAGAACGAGCGAACGAACGAACGAATGAGTGAATGAATGAATACTTGTTATGTCGCGCTGAAGATACTGTCAGGGCATTACCACCGAGGATAAAACTAGCAGAGCACATGTGCAGTGCGCGCACTCAAGTCAGGAATGCAGAACTGCCGACTCGGCTTGCCTGGCAGAAATGGCCGCGAGCCGCCCGTGTTGCGATATATCCGCCGAGTGGTGTGAACACATCGCCATAAAACGCGCAAGGCGGCGGCGAAAATAACGCGCCGCTGGGGCAACCAGGCGCGCAGCTCGTCAACCACTTTCACCACGCACGCGGGCGCGCGTTTTTCCTTCTGGGAAAGGGACAGGGCCGCGTGCAGTAAACAAGTTTCATCAGCACCCCTTCTTCTCACTACTGTAGCCGCGCGCGGACTAAATTTACTCGCCCAAGTTCACGGCCACACAGTAACAAAAAGCAGCAAGACAAACGACCAAAGGCAAGAACAGTGAGACCAGAAACGAAGCACGCTGGTAGCGCAAAGCGAGTCCCGACTCGCGCGCTTTTTGCAGCGGCGCACGCGCTGCGGGGATTTCCTTTTCACCTCCTCTCTTCCCCGGAGCAAGGCTTCCTCCATCATCATCTCTGTCTAGTCGGTTGTGTGCGGTACTAGCGCTTCTGGCGAAAAACGCTTAACTGCGCGCTTGCCGTAACGAGCAAACAAGGGCAACTGGTTTACGCTCACGTCGAAGTGCACGCGCATCAGCGGCGCTGTAACGTACTCGCTAAAAAATGTGGTTGATTCTCTTTCATAGGAATCGGTAAAACACGAAAGTGAAATGTGCCTTCACAGGAGCATTTATTGCGCGTCCATATGAATTTGCACACCGCTATTTATATCACGGCGGTGCGGCACCGTTAGACGTATCACCGTTAGACACTGGATTGCGCGCACCGGAATATTGGGTCTATTCGATTCAGCCTGCACCTCTTGAACCAGTTCACAGCGGTGCAAAGCGGACCTGCACATTTTTCGTCTGCTCCTACACCTCCTCGGAAGGGAGTGCAGGCAAGCCATGAACTCGTCCTGCACCCGTCGGCACCACCGGTGAATTGAACGGCGCGGTTCAGGTGCCGCGAGATGCACCAGTGAAACGAACGCCGAAGTGCTGCACCGCCTGAACTGGTTCACGCTGTGCAGGTGAACCGAATAGACCCATTGCGTCAATCCGACTGAAACCACAGCCACTTGAAAACCGTGCGAACGAAAACTGGAACCGAAAGCAGTAGGTGGCGGAGGGTGTCTCAATTCACCCGCGTCTCGCGTACACGAAGACGCGGGCGTCGAGGCGCCAATCGCTGTCGGCGCTCATTGGTGTCATGATGAACTACTTCGCTCCGCCTCTCCTAGAAGGCAGCATCTCCTAGAAGAGAGCATCGCCTAGACGACGGCGGAAGTAGTGGGCTTGAATTCGTAGCGCAGTGGCCAGGTCGCCGTGTAAGTACCTCCCCGGTTGCGGCGAGAAAGTTCGTGGCTCTAATCTGGGCGCCGCCGGGTCAATGGAACTTTTTCTGGCGACGTCATTTCCGTGACAGGTATGACGCCGGTAAGATCTTGGTGTTCCCTGGCATAAAACACTTTCGTGTTAAAAAATAAACCGGTTAAAAGAATAAAGCTGACAGACAAAAGTCTAGTCAACCCTTTCCTAGAAAGAATCGGCGAGAAATTGTCTTAGGGACCTTAGGACACTGATTGAAACAGGGACTCTGGTTCTGTTCCCTAAGAGAGACGCAGCTGGGAAAACCGATATCCTTCATACGTGGTCCAGCAATGCTCCCAGAACTACCATGTTTTAGAATCTGTTTGTAAAAATTTGCTACCTGTGAATGGTGAAGAGCGTGCGAACGCGGGAAAGATGATACGTGTGCTGTACTGGGGAGTAGGTTCGTGGCATAAAGCAGAGAGCAGAATGACGGGGGCGAACAAGGACAAGTGAAAGGGACGAGCACGATGGACGAGATGGAGGTTTTAATTGCGACTCCCCACAAGCCTGCGCACACCCCATTCGGCCGGAATAGCCGCGCTTAGGCTGGAAATGCTTGCGAAAACGCGAACTCTGTTCAAACATCTTACCGCCGCGTCGCTTTCACACATCTGTTTCAGCCAAGGACGCCTTGTCGCGGCGAACTCGTTCCCAGCGAGTGTCACGTTTGGCGCACCCGCGGCGCCGGACTCCGGCGAAGCCGCTTCGAGGCGTCGAGCGCCGACGCACGCAAGACTCGACGCCGCTCCTCCGAACGAGAGCGCAGTACGAAAGGAAAAGAGTCGAGAGGGTGCGAGACAAGTGCACGCGGCTTGCGTGCAAGCCGCCAGATGTTCGTCGACTCGGCGCCGGCGGTGCGGGCCGTGAGCCGAGACGGCAGAAGCAGCCAGCAGTCAAGCCGTGAATACGCCGTTATGGAATGCTGGAGAGCCGTCGCCGGCTGCCTGCTTCACCGCTTGCGCTGCTGGCCAGACTTAACGGAGCGCACCGTTTCCCCTCCTCCTCTGCTTTCCCTTTCCAACCACCCGCCTAACATGAGCCAACTGCGCCCACCCCATGCATTCTCAGCTTCACAAACGGCACTTCGGCGAGCATGTAAGCAGAAGCAGGCTTTGGTAAACAATAGGCGATAGACGTCCACTGTAACCGGAGTTTCGCTATAACGGGAGCCACCAGTAGTGCGTGCAGGCGCTCCGTTCTAAATCGGGGCCCACGCATGACCCCGCAATAACGGTAGTTTTACGCTATTGCGATGTTACAATAAGCCCGTTAGGACGCGTTGGCGTCGACCATCGAGCGCCCCGTGTGCCGTGCACGCTGCATGCAATCACTTCGCTGTGACCGATATAGCACACCGTGGCATCGTCCGAATTCTTTGTGGTCCATTGTTTCGGGTAATGGCTTCATGGCTTCAGCGGTGCTGATGGTAGCATTAAACGTCCTTGAAAAATAAAAAAATAAAAGCGCAGCTACTAGGATGTGCTTGATTGTAGAGAAAGGAGGCGTGTAGGATCATGACCGTTGATGCTGTGCGCCCGTATCGCCTGTATTCGGTGTAAAGCTCTCCAGTCACCAATTGCGTCCACCAGGATCGTCTTTTACGCAATACACTTATACAGCACATTCATGTTATGATAAGCGTTTCTAGCAAAAGTCAAATTCTGGGAGTTTTACGCGCTGTTGCTTCACATGGGCTATATACGATGCGCGCTGTAGTGGAGGGCTCCGAATTAATTTACACCACAGGGGGGGGGGGGGGGGGTATCTTCGGCGCACCCCTGTGGTGCGCCGAAATCTCGTCACACGGCGTTTCCGTTTTTAAAGCGAAAGCTTTTTTAGTGGGACCGATGGCGCCTGTCGAACAAACTAATGCATTTTCCCATAGACCGGTTGGTCGACAGAAAAGCTCCGATAAGATATCTGGACACACGACGCGTGCCTGAAACCAGACTTTCGTTGTGTCACGACGGTTACTTGCAAATCGCGAAAAAGGTACGGTTCTAGATAAGACAAAGATGAAGAAAGAGTACAATAGTATGCCTTTATCTCACAAACCAGGTATCAGTATACACGGAGGTCGCACGTAGGTGTGTTTACTTAGTGCGCGAAAAATCGTCGCGTGGGTTCCTTCTCCGTTCGCGGCTTGGGTCTTCGAAGGTTTGGTGATCGACTGGACGCCCTTTCAGCGAAGGCTGGACGCACTTAAGAGGCAGTTTTGATGTGAGAAAGCTTTTGCGCTTCTCTCGACTTTCTTTGGGAAGAGATGGTTAAAGTTTTTCGCCTTTTCAGGACATGGCCGCTGGTATCAAAGCCCCGTTCTTGTACTCTGCAGCACAACGATTTAGCGCCTGAGCCACTTCGGCGAATAGTGTTTTTAGCAAAACAGGAAAGATGGATTTTTCATTTTTCCAGGTTTGTACCGCATCAAAGATTTCTTCGTTAGTACGCATGTACGTCACGACATTTTCATCTCCATCACGACCATCACGATTCGCTCCCCATACTTGCCCTGGAATCCCGCTCCACTGCATTTTTATTTTCTCGTTGATTCATTTATTCTCTGATAGCAAGAGAGCTGGTCAAGGACAACGCTATAAAACAGCTGTGTCGTGCAATATACACGTATATTTACCGTTTTTCCTTCGTAATCCTTTGTCCTGTCAAAAAGGACATTCCCTGCGGTCTCCTTTAAAGCAATTTCGCTTTGCCCCACCAGGGCTAGGGGCGGCATCAATCCCGACAGGCTTCATTGCACACTTCAATTAACGTCACACGCATAAAGAAACAGGTTAATTCGCTTTGGTTCAAGCGGAATAGCCACATGCACAACGGCTCGGCGTAGAACCAGCGTTTAACGAAAGCGGTCGCGTATTTGCGCGCTCAGACATGATAGAAGGAAGGCGTGTAGCTGCCGAAGAGCGCGCATTCGGTCTCGCCGGTCAGCTCCCGGACAATCCTTCCGCCATTATTAGGCACTAACCACCGTGATACCCGCCCTAATTGCATGCCGCCTACCTGTGGCCGCTATTACTGCACGGCCACGAGTGCTGTGTTTATCCAAACGCTTCTACAACGTGGGTGCAACGTCCCTGCTACGCACTCAAGTTTCTCGCGGTTTTCTCTTTTTTTTTTTTTTTTTTCGCATCGATCTAAGCCTGCGACATTCAGCGGCGGAAGCACTTATCCGTGTTTCGTCTAAATGCTTTTCTCACGCAGCTCAGCTAACAGTGCAACCTTTCTGGAGACATATTAATCACGTCTGTGTGACCGCAAATAAACTGTTCATTACCTACAACAATAATAACATCTGCAATAATTCCGTAGAACATACTGTTGGGCAAGTTGGTGCATATTTGGTAAAAAAATTTCAGCGTTTGTGTTTGTCGTCTTTCTATTGTCCTTGTCGTAGTCGCGCTCTAATTTTTACCAAATCTGCAATAATATTTTAATGAATACTCTGAACCAGGCAGCGACGTAAATGGGAATGGGGGTGTATCTAACGAACGTCACCGTTGCATTTATCCATGTGACCCCAGGATGTTTCCAGGTGAACTAGGATCATCCGTCACTTCGCGCACGCATGACCTCCTTGCGGTTCAAGAGCGTCCGTAGTTGGTGCGTGCCAGAATATCACCACCCTGGCGAGTTTACCAGATTACTAAAACGCTCTCTCTGAATATCTATTTCGCCGTTTCATCGCGTTGTTTCGCGTCAGAACTTGCAATCGATGATGAAGTGATTAAAAATATACGAACAAGAAGGAGCTCTTCTTTTGACAACTACTTCCTTTCTGCTGCTTGACATATTGCCCCCACCCTCACCCGGAGAAACAAAGCTGTTCTCAGTTTACTGCCGGTGTATTGCCGGTGTTTTTACTGCTGTGGGCTATAAACGGGGAAACAACTACCATTCAGGGGGCATGAAATCATGCCTTACTCGCACACCCAATGAAACAACGAACAGTGCTTTCTTACTGTCTCTTTCAGTTTTGGTAGGGAAACATGTACACCACGGTATACCGCGGACGCAGCGGCTGCGAGGCCCCGTTCTGCCGGCAGATCAAAGCAGAAAACAGCTCGTTGCGCAAACTTTATTTTTCTTGCTATCATCGCGTCTGTTCTTTTTCTTCCTCGGACGTATTTTACCGGTGGCCGTGAACGTCGTCTGTTGGCCGCTTGCCTAGGCACGCGGAGAACGCGATGTTTTGCGCCGCGCGTCAGGTGCGTCATGCCGTCTGGAATCTGCCACCTTCCTTCCCACCTGCGCCGGGAGGGAGACGCCGACTGCCGTACGCCCGAGGACGCGCGCGGGGCTCGGTACCGGGGTGACGACACCGGGGCGGACGTCTTCAGACTGCCAACGCAGGTAGCGATCGGAAGAGCGTTCCGCCGGGAATAAATGGCATGTAACTAAAGTCGCTCGGGCAGCAGAATACGCTTACCTTGACGATACATATTCGAGCCTAATTCAAGTGTTTGTTAATGTCAGTGGTTTCTTGTGTTATCATTACTGCTGCTTTTGTTGGAGCAACGTTGTTGAACTAACATAGCCGGAGTATTTTAACACGAAAGCGCTTTATTCCGGGATACAAGAACATTCCGCTGACGTCATATCCGTCACAGAAATGACGCCAGTACAACGAAGTAAAGGGTACAACGAAGTAAAGTACAACGAAGTAAAGGGTGCACCCCTGCACACAGGGTCTTCTCGCGGGGAAGCTAACTTTAGTACTAAGGAGTACGTTATACTTAGCGTTGTTTGCTTTCCGGTTTTATATTTTCCCACGAAAGTGTTTTATGCCGGGATGCACCAAGATTTCACTGGCGTCATATCCGTCACGGAAACGACGCTAGTGCACCTTTGCCGAAGCGACCCCTCAGCAGGACGTCGCTCGCCAAGCCCACTCACAAGACAGCCACCGAACCGCAAATCATGCCCAGTTGCAGGTTTCGCTGCACATTTCACTTTCGTGTTTTTTCCGATTCCTATGACAGAGGAATCAACCACACTTTTTTCGGTGGCGTCTTCTGGAATTTCGGGTAGAGGGTGAGGGGGGCTCATCACCTCTCGCAACACTATTTCCTCGCTATGCTGTTGAGGGAGATCATTTAGGTTGAGGGAGAGAGAGAGGAGCTGTTCCGCGCATGCGTAGCTGCTACTGTCGCTGTTGTTGGTCTTATAGATTTTTTTAGCTGGTGTATTCTTCCCAACGTTGTGATATCGTTTGTAGTGTTTATTTAAGCTCGTCCCTGTAGGATTCGGGGAAGAAGAAAATCCCTCTTCGCAACTTCGAAAGAGGCTATCCGCTGGTTTAAGCAACATATTGGATGTCTCCACGCAACTTGGAATCAATCATCTGATAGTCTAGGTTGTAAATTAAAAGACAGCCAACATTTCTCAGTACGGCAAGCGCCAGTAGACGAACTTTGATTAGTTGCAAGGGCGCCCGAGTCGTGTGGAACTACGCTCAGCAACACGATTTAGCGGCTGAGCCACTTCGGCGAGTAGTGTTTTCAGCGAAGCGGGAACGATGGATTTTTTCGTTTTTCCAGCTTTGTGCCATATCAGAGATTTACGTATACGTATTTCACGGCGTTTTTATCGCCATCGCGATCATCTTGATCCGCTCCCCATACTTGCCCGGGAATGCCCCTATACTCTGCAGTTTTTTATTCTTCTCTCATTCATTCATTTATCCTCTGAAAACAAGAGGGCAGGTCAAGGACAAAGCTGTAAAACAGCTGTATCATACCCGCAATGTCAGCGACCCCAATATAAACCTATATTTACCGTTTTTACTTCCTAAAATACGAAATAAAAGCGTAAAAAACGGTTTTTTTCGTATTAAGACAATACCGAAGGGCTAGCGAGGCGGCCTGAATCTCCACCTGCTTTTTTTTCAAATCAAATCAAAATATTTTTATAACGAACATAACGTTCTGCGCACAGTGCGTGAGATGAAGCCCCAGCTAGTGAGCTTGACCATTTGGAGACCTACCCGCCGCGGTGGCTCAGTGGCTAAGGCGTTGCGCTGCTGAGCACGAGGTCGCGGGTTCGATTCCCGGCCGCGGCGGCCGCTTTTCTGATGGAGGCGAAAAGCAAAAACGCCCGTGTGTACGAGATTTCGGCGCACGATAAAGATCCCCAGGTGGTCAAAATAATCCGGAGCCCTCCACTACGGCGCGCCTCATCGCCTGCGTTGCGTCGGTGCGTTAAACCCTACAATCAATCAATCAAATCAACCATTTGGAGACCTCGGTGCACATCAATGATCCCCACAAGGTCAAAGTTAATCCGTAGTCATCCACAACGGCATGTTGCGTAGCCCGCACGAACCCTGGGTGTTTAAAGCTACAACTCAATTTCTTCGTGACTTTGACCTGCACCATGAATTGCATTGGACCAAATACCGGGCTCCCAGGTTGTCCTTGCTGCCATTTCCCGTTTTCTCTTCGTAGTCTTTATCCACATTTTTCTATTTCTTTTTTTGCGGCATCGGCATTGGGCACGACTGACACCCGTACGTGTGCTTCGGCCCATCCTCGCATGTTCAAGAGCACGCAGTATGAAAATCGTGCTATGTATGCTCTAGCCGTTTCCAACGCTGGCCTTGCACGGTGTACGGTTTTCGCCCTTACTCGTGTTTCAATTATCTGCTTGCGGTTCGCGCCATGCGGTCTGTCGGAACGACGCGTGTTGCTTGCGAAATCGAACCCGAGCAATCCTGCCGCGTAGGTGTCTTTATGGTAATGTCAGCGCGGAATCGTTTGCTTTCGAGGCAGTCTTTCTCTGCACCTACGCGCGTTCGTATCCGTATCAGTTGCTACCCGACATTGACGACGCCAAGGCACTTGGAGTGGGTCTTACGCCGATTTCCCAGCGCACTTAAGATAAAGACCGCCATTCTGCAACCCTTTGGGCGTCGCCCAACTGCGAGTGCAGATTACGTATCTGACAATTGTTATTCGAGCCAAAGGGAAAGTGCATAGCGAAGGGCTAGCGAGAGAAAAAAAAAAAAAACGTCATCCCAGATAAAATGCCAAACGGGCAGTACGAACTGATGGGCGGGGTATGCAAAGTTTTTAGGGTCCGAAAAAAGATTTTTTTTTTTTTTGTTTCGGAGTGAAGAAAAAAAAAGCGATGTTACCAGAACTAGACCAACGAAAATGTTTCTGGAATATCTAGTCAAGTCGGCCGACGCAAATCATTTTTCTATAGGATATGTAATTACAGCTAAAATTACATTTACAAAACCGGTGTGACTAGCAGTTGTGTGTTTCCTGTACCGGTTTAGTGGAGGACTGATAAAAAGCCCGCTCGCCCGAACCCAAAGAAAATTTATAGACTATTGCCACAGCTTGTCAGCCTGAGATGTCACACGCTATAATCTCTTTAGGAAACATGCGAACGTGTGCTGAACTGTTGAGGGTGGCATTTCTTAGCGAGTTATTATGTCGTTTGCCCAGCCTAGGCAACACCAGACAAAAGTTGGGTTGGGGAGGGAAACATTTTGTCGCCCTGCCGCTTCGTATGATCCCGCTTCGTATGATCATATATCTCCACACGTTTTCCACCTGGCCGGGATGGGACTCCCAAGTTGCAGAAGTCAACGCGTATTCTGTTCGCGAGAAATTACACACTTCTCAGTCGTTTTCTGCTAAGTACTGACTTTCCCTTTCAAGTAACGCCCGTAATAACGGCACGGGCACATACCATAGGTGTCCACACGCAAAATAAAATTATCTCTAAATTTGGATTGCGCTGCTGAGCACGAGGACGCGGGTTCGATTACCGGCCGCGGCCGCCTTTCTGATGGAGGCGAAAAGAAAAAAACGCCCGTGTGTTCGAGATTTCGGCGCACGTCAAAGATCCCCAGGTGGTCAAAATTAATCCGGAGCCCTCCACTACAGCGCGCCTCATCGCCTGCGTTGCGTCGGCGCGTTAAACGCTACAATCCACCAAAACTTTCAATTTGGAGCCTTGTTGGTCAATTACAGTTGGCCCAAAAATAATAGGGAGCCCTGCAGGTATTTTCACGGCATCTGTGCGCCCCCCCCCCCCCTTCCGCCCCCGCATAAACCGCATAAATAAACGGTAAAAAAATTACACCATCTTCCCGTAGGGGAACCCTGAGTAGAATGCAAAGCAGCCATGGGGTCGATTCAAGTGCCAAGTTAGTTTTCAGTTCGTCGTTTCCGTTAGGTTGAGATACGTAGCTACCGCTATATTAAGAGCGAATGCACTTCTTAAGCGACCCTGAACCTGCGTCCATCGGCGATGTCCGCGCACGTGGAGATGGGCGCGCGCAGCCTGGCCGCTGACATGGCACATACCCACGTGGGGGATTGGTCAGGAATCTCCTCGTCTTCCTTGGCAACGGGGGGAGATGGGCGCGCGCTGCCTGGCCGCTGACATGGCACATACCCACGTGGGGGATAGGCCAGGAATCGGGCGTGAGAAGGGCTAATGCACCTGCTTAAAGGAGTACTGACACGGAATTTCAAAGCTGAGATCCGCTCTAGCAATCAAGTACAACGACAACACAAATAGGTGTCTGTGAATAAATGCATCTTTCTTTCTTTGTAGTTGTGTGTGTGTGTGTGTGATCTCTCTTTCGCGAACATTACCGAACCGCGCAAATTCAACTCGTGCATTCGCACTTTCACATTCTTCCCCTCGGGGAAATGCGGGGAATTTTTTACAGCTTGGTTTCTATGGTGACTACCACCACACTTTTCACTCACCGGAAATACGAAATGGGAAATTGCGTTGAGCCCATGGCTGTTTCGCATACTACTCAGGGTTCCTCTACGGGAAGATGGTGCAATTTTATTAGATGCGACGGGGCTATGTCCCTCCCTTGTTTTTGCGCCGTCCACACCCCACTGCGCATGCTCGGCTTGCTGAACGCCCGGTGGTGTCTTACACTTTAATGGCTCCTGGAGCGACCGGTGTTTTCCTGGGCCGAGCCGAGCATGCGCAGTGGGGGTGTGGACGGCGCCACAACAAGGGATGGACATAGCCCCGACCATGAGATGCTGGAGCGACAGTGTTGCCGGTGTCTTCCTGGGCCGGCACGAGACGAGCACGCTTCCCCTTAAAGGGCTCCTTCCTGGAGCGGCAGTGTTGCCGGTGTCTTCCTGGGCCGGTAAATGGACGGACGGCGGACGACGGAGCCGACAGCAAGAGATGCTTTGCATCTAAAAAAAAGGCCTACAGCTGCGTATCCTCTAGCGTTTCTCCAGCTCCTCCTAGCTTTTTTTATAGCTTTCTGCCATCTTATTGGGTACAAGCGTATAGCGTGACTCGCGCACATGCCCAGTGCCAGCAGATCTGGGCGTGTAACAGCGCATCAATACGCCCTTGCACGGCTGACGTTAAAGTCGGTTAAGGGTAACCACACCCTCCCCCGTAACTACGAGGTTCGTGGCAACGCATCAGTTGGTCGTAGCAGCAGTCAGCAGCGCGTGCGTGTCGGCAGCACAATGCACGGCAACTCTATTTTCGTTCCTCGAAAAGCGCGCGAGGAAGGCTCGTCCGAGGCGCTGCTGACTGGACAAGTGCGCATCCCACTGCTCTTGTTCTATCTGCGTACGCAATCAACGCCGCGGAGGAGCAGCGGGCAACAGAGTGGAAAAAAAAAAAGAAATGGAGGGCGTGGAATGAGGCAGGAAGAATGAAACGCATAAAGACGAAGGTGATGTGCTGAGGCACGCGCGCTCCAAATATCGGCCGCGGTGGCTCGTTTTAGCCATTTTTGCGATCAATAGGGCCGAGCATCTGCCGCCACCCACCTTCCACTTCCCGAAGCGAGCCAGGAAAAGCCAACGCCCCCCCAAAATACTCGGCCCGGAGGCTCGCGCCGCATTGCGCCCTTGCGGTTGGCCGAGACCACGTGACGTCATGAAGGTGTGGCACGTGTGTTGCATGGTCGATATTCTCGTGAGAAATACGGGGGCGAGAGGGAGGGGAGGACGATTTGCGAGCTGGCTATTTTGAAGCCGCTCGACCAGAGGTGCGTCACGCGAGAGCCGCTATATTCGCGGAACTGCAGCGTGCGCGACCCGTGCCAACGACACACGACCCTTCGCTGAGAGCTCGTGCCTTGTAAACATAAAAGCGTTGCTGCCCGCGTGTCACCATAGCGCGACTAAGAGCAAGCCTCCCATAGTCTGCCTCGTCGGCCGTTCCTCCTATAACGGCCGACGAGGCAGACAAATAAAGTTTCTGAAGTATATATAGCGAGAAAACGCTTTCGGCGAGAAAGCGCTGGTAAACAGAGTGCGTGCTTTCTTTTCTGGAAGTGCAAGCTGTGCGGGATCTTGGGAAGGCCGACGTCTGCGCGCGAGATGTCGTCTCACGTTGCAGATTATCAGGCGATCCAAATTAATCCGCAGCCCTGCACTACCGCACACGTCAGAAGCAACACTGGTTAAGCCAACACCGACTCGACAACAAGGCCGTTCCGCACAACGATGTTGTCATATTTTCTTTCTACTTGTCTCGGCCGATGGTTGGTTGCTGCAGTTTTCCCAAACGGCTAAAAGGGCTATCATAGTCGACGCCCAGCGGCTTGCAAGCGCGGTATAGGACGTGCCGTTCAGCATCCGCGCAATGACGCTGTTATCCAGCCGGCATGGTTAAGCCTCAATTTCAACTTACCCGCCGCGGTGGCTCAGTGGCTAAGGCGTTGCGCTGCTGAGCACGAGGTCGCGGGTTCGATTCCCGGCCGCGGCGGCCGCTTTTCTGATGGAGGCGAAAAGCAAAAACGCCCGTGTGTACGAGATTTCGGCGCACGATAAAGATCCCCAGGTGGTCAAAATTAATCCGGAGCCCTCCACTCCGGCGCGCCTCATCGCCTGCGTTGCGTCGGCGCGTTAAACCCTTCAATCAATCAATCAATTTCAACTTGAGAGGAGTGACATGTGGCTCGTATTCCTTCCACGCGGCTTTTCAACTTTTCTGCCCCCCTTTTGGCATTCTGGTATGCGGTTCGCCAATAAAGAAATGAGCAAACGGAAAGCAACGTTCGACAGTCGAGCAACTGCTGTTACACGCGCACACAAAAACTGCCGATGCATGTTTGAACGCCGCGCAGGGTAAACAAGTTATCTATAACAAACGAAGTGCTGTTGCTGTGCCAGGCACAGGAAAACAATTCTGCAGGCATGATCGCTCTTGTCGCTTGCGAACAGTGTGCATGCCGCGGAGAGAGATAGCTGGAGTGTTGAACACACATTGGGTTTTGACGGCACCTTTGCAATGCTGAACAAATTCTTCCAACCGATGGGCAGCTGAGGGTGCCTATAAACAAATTACACTGCTCGGTACTGAAGACGGGAGTGGAACACCAAGGCATACGTTGATTGATTGATTATGGGGTTTAGCGCGCCGACACTTCACAGGCGATGGGGCGCGCCGTATAGTGGAGAGCTCCGGATTAATTTTGACCACCTGGAGATCTTTAACGTGCGCCGAAATATCGACACTCGGGCGTTTTTGCTTTTCGCCTCCATCAGAAAAGCGGCCGCCACGACCGGGAATCGAACCCGAGTCTTTGGGCTCAGCAGCAGAACGACTTAGCCACTAAGTCACCGCGGCGGGTACCAAGGCATACGTAACTATCGAGCTGCAGATTGGTTACGTGAACCCTAACGTACGTATATACAAGCTCCACATTCGCGCTTAATAATTACAGATGTGTTTAACTGATAAAGACCCTAATTGTAAATGTGGAATAGAAAATATATGCAAGCACAATACAATAAATAAGTCTAATACTTCGTTTATTCCGTTCGCTGCCCAGAGCAGGCGTTTACAAAACGCTGACGTACGAAACAATAGCATGGATAAAAAACAGAAGCGCGCTTTTTAAAATTACGACGACATGCATGTAACTGCTCCGTAACAGAGCGCATATTCATCTCCTTCAATAAAATGACAGAAATGTGCAAACACACACAGCACAGTGGTAAAGGCGACTAGCCATCACGGTATAATTTTTTTTTGTTTGACCTCGTGCGTCCGAGAGCTGTGTTGCGCACTACCGCCGTGACTTCATCTTAACAGCCGCAAACACCTAAACTGATAAAGCAACAATGATATTAATAAATGCATTCAACAAAAAATCTTCACTCAGACGAGATAAACGAGCACTCTTCTACAACAACAACAAAAAAATTCCCCCGCATTTCCCCGAGGGGGAGAATGTGAAAGTGCGAATGCACGGTTGTCGGCCCGCTTGCGGCGCTTGCGCTCGGCCCCCGCAGCCCACCGCCTCGCCGCCTTCTCTTCCATCTCTTCCATCGGGTTTGTAGTATCACGTGTACACCACGCAGTTATCAAGCCGCTATAACGCCGCTGAGTCGCCAACGCACGCCGCTGACGACGTAGTTTGAATGCGTTAAAGATATAAGGCGCGTCCTGACTAACACTGATATCAGCGTCGCGTCCGTGGCTTGGTCGGTAGAGCGTCGCGCTGCGGCCGCAAAGTCCTCGGATCGAAACCTGGCGCCGGATGCTGTTTCTTTTTTAAATATAGAGGAGCACTGCGGACGCCGCCGCCGCCGCCGCCGCCGGCGGTGGATGGTTTGGGGTCGCTTATAAAGTGCATTCACACTTAAAAAAATTAGCCACCAGCTAGCGATCTTTCGCAATGGTGTACTTGAAATGATATAGGTCATGCGCAAACTTGGATACAAATATCCTTGGTGGCAATGTGTAACAGACTTCCTTCTATAGTGACACTCGTTTATGCACGTATTCTCACATATTAGGCATTGTAGAGAGCAATTACGTTCACCCTTATTACGCCAGGCTGATTGAGAAAATTCCATTGTATCATTAAAAAAAACGAACGTGTGTTCTCCACAGTGGAATTTGCATGCGATTTGATAAGGGCGCTGTTTGATTTAGAGTTTCCATTAATTGATTGTAGGGTTTAGCGCGCCGACGCAACGCAGGCGACGAGGCGCGCCGTAATGGAGGGCTCCGGATTAATTTTGGCCACCTAGGGATCTTCATCGCGCGCCGCAATTTCGTACAGACGGGCGTTTTTGCTTTTCGCCTCCACCAGAAAAGCGGCCGCCACGGCCGGGAATCGAACCCGCGTCCTTGTGCTTTACATTAACGATTTTGTTTTAAAATGTATTTTTTTATTCCGGGATTTGCTAGCAGCATTTCCTTGTTTATCGTTTTTAACGTTTCTTCTTTATCTTCCTGCTGTACCACCAATGTCTAAGATTCACCACTCATCATTGTAGGCACCCCCCATCTGGCGTAGCAAGGCTGACCTCACCAGTTCCCATTAAAGAGCCTCTCTCTCTCTCTCTCTCTCTCTCTCTCTCTCTCTCTCTCTCTCTCTCTCTCTCTCTCTCTCTCTCTCTCTCTCTCTCTCTCTCTCTCTCTCTCTCTCTCTCTCTCTCTCTCTCTCTCTCTCTCTCTCTCTCTCTCTCTCTCTCTCTCTCTGTGGTTGGGCAGAGATGGAGCAAAACATCAGGACGATCATAGGCGCACCGTACATTTCAGGGCTCGCATTTTATACTGGGAAATGCTGGTGTCTACAAGTGCACTCCTGCTTTTTGCCGTTCATTAGTGAGCCGCCCTAACGCCTCAGGTATCCGCGTTCTTACATCGCATTCACGCTAATCACCTCGACTCGGAGCGTACCTGCATAATGGGACACCTTTATTACTGGCATCGCGCCAGCCAAACACAGTGCGCGGATGGCGAAGATGACGCGTGTACGTGCATCGATATTTCAAAGGTGCGCACGCAGGCATCAGTTATTCCTCGCCACCAGGCACAATTAAGAAACCCTCCTTCCCTGCAAGCGAGCCAGTCCCCTGGCCCACTTCGAAGCCGCGCTTAGAATAAAGGCACCCAGCGGAGCGCTGGCCAAGGCGTGTGAGTGTAGAAGCAGCACGACTTTTTGGGAACGATGCTATCTGTCGTTGCTTCACTACCGCGACGCAACTATACAGTCGCCCAAGGAGGAACCACACAGGGTCTCCTTTCTCGCATTTACGCGACTTTGCATTTTATTTTTCTCCGAGTGGCCCGCATTGATCAGTGCGTGCGTTTCGAAACCCAGAGGAGTACACGAGGAATAATCCGCAGCGGGAACCTATCTTTAGCCTTAGTGTACAGAACTTCTGCCATCGCTCCGCAGGCAAGAGCGATGGAGTTCCCATTCTTGACTCGGAGCTCCTTTGGTGGAAGGAGTCCACTATCGTATATACCTAACCGAAGGCGATAGCACCTAGACTGCTTGCCAGTGGGCATGAATACTGATGCGGCCGCATTCGGTTAACCAAACCGCGTAGCTTTCTCATATCCTCTCCTCGCCACTTTTGCCTTCTTCCTTTCTCTTAGTTTTTGAAATCGACACCCAGCTTGAAGTTATCTCCCCAGAAGCCTCTGCAACTTCGTGAGCCCCCAAGGGTTCGACCAAATTGATGTCGTGTGGGGAGGTGAAGAAGAAAAGAGCCAAGTCGAGGCCCTGCGTGCGTGCATCGCTAACGGATCGGCGCGCAGACTGGCTGGTATCGTGCCAGCGAAGGAAAAGGCGCGTGGTCGTCGTCTCTTCGACGCGGGGAGGCGGCGGCGTTTGCTACTTCTTCGGCATGCACGCTCGCGTTCGTGCCTTGGCTCGCTCAGGCCGGCGGCGCCGGTGGGATGAGCCCCGCTCTGAATATAGATCGCTCCCGGACCGGCACTCGCTGCTGGTTGCGCTAGTTTCTTCTCCGCCCGCTGCCGCTGCTGGGCTGCTGCTTGGGCGCACCAGTTATCCGCCCGTCCCCCGCCACAAGCTGCCGACCCACAACGCCACCCTGGTAACAATGCCGGGAGACACGAGAGAAAAAGTCACGCTAGTTGTCTCAAAGCAAGTTCATCATCATCAATCATACTAAAAGTGGCTAAATCGCAAGATCCAGTTGTTCAGGTTTAAAGAATGACGACAGAGCAGTCCTCCTCGGGTAGCCATTAGCGTAAAGTGTGAATAAATGACGCTCAGGCCTTATTACGTAGGGGCGTTGTTCGGAGGCACTGCACTGAAGCACTGGTTTTTTGCGATCGATGCGTGACACGCTGCGCCTTTTGCGGTTCGGATCGCGCTAAGTGGTGTGCCCGGCCAAGAAGGGGTAGTGGCGTCCACCGTAAATCGGCCACGGCGAAGATTGGTAAGGCTCGCTTTCTGGAGTACCCCGAACGAGCCACGCGCCAGTAAAGTGCGCAGACCGCTTTCGGCGAGGCGAAGTAGGAACGGCAACGAGACGGGAAGCGAAAACAAACACGAGAGGAAGGAAGTGGTTGGTCGGTGGAAGCGAGCTGTAGCGCCCAAACAGCGCCAAGGGCCGAAAGCAGAACGGGAGCAGGACACACAAACTCGAACGCGCGCGCTTCCCAACCGAGCGGAACTTAGACCAGGAGCACCCAGATGGTCGCACATGGCCACACGGATGCGTTCTTTCGTCCAAGGGAGCTCACAGCTTGCAAGAACCCGCCGCACCGGAATGCCAGTTCCCTCCTTCCAACCTAGACGAAGCATGCCACTCTGCCGTCTGTGTTCTCTAACTTAAGAACGTGGCTCATTTCGGTATCAATTCATTCACGGTTTCTTCCTTCACCTAGGCCATTGAAGCACAACGGAAAAAGACTAACTTCCCGCACTACGCGAAGGCACCATGAGCTTCCTCATTTAGAAGGCGTTAGCCGAGTCCACCGAGGCGAGCTGGCACTGCAGGTTCAGCCGGCATCTCTGATCACCGACATTACGGAAGCGCGACTCGCCAAGGCGGAAGAGAGAGCGGCCCAGGAGGAAGAGAATTATGGCATTCGTTACACCCCGCCGGAGGATCATATTTTAGCCGCGGCAGAAGTTATTCGCAGTCGGCCGCTTTGGCACCTACGACCTCTTGTCTCGTTGGATCGTCGTCGGCCCCTACGCTATACGCCACGCGGGCGGTCCAAATCGCGGCGGCGGATCCACGCGCGCTCGCCCCGGCATGCTTGCAGGAATCCGCGTATTCGGGCGACACTGGCGCCAGGAATGCGTGTCATGGTCGCGGCGGAGAGTGGCCAATAACTCCAAGTATGTCGCGCAGCGTCTGTGCGAACACTGCGTAGATAACAAGGCGTGGGTTCCCTCTAGCAGCTCGTGTCGCTTTTCGTGCCTCAATCAGCGACTTGACGCATGACCTCGTTGCACGTGCTTAGTAGGCGAGAGCGGTAAGCACGTGCGGGAGAGTGGTTGTCGTGCGTAACAGGGATTCAGCCGCTCATAAAACATGTAATAAAATATTAGGCCACCTTGGTTATGCTTACACAGACTTGGCAGAGCAGAATGTGCTTATGATGGAGGCGAAAAGCAAAAACGCCCGTGTGTACGAGATTTCGGCGCACGATAAAGATCCCCAGGTGGTCAAAATTAATCCGGAGCCCTCCACTACGGCGCGCCTCATCGCCTGCGTTGCGTCGGCGCGTTAAACCCTACAATCAACCAAGAATGTGCTTATCAACGCCAATCGAGGCGGGCAGTAGTAAGCTGTTTGTCGTAGTTAGTAGCGGTAGTGCTGTGGGTCTCATCAACTGGATACCAGCTGCGCGGCTGTTGTGGTGGTTTGAGAGAAAGAGAGAGAAAACGTTTATTGAAACAACAGGGACGGGTTAGGGGAGAAAAAGAGTTAGGAGCGGTGGGTGGCCATCCTAGTCCGGTAGGCCGCGTGCCACGGCTGCCTTCCTCGCCCGAGAGATCAGGGCCTTCGAGCTGGCAGCTCTGCAACGCGCACTCCCACTACTCAAGGGTAGGGGACCTGGGTGGTAGAAGGTTGGTGGGGCACGTCCAGACGAGATGAGCTCTGTGGTGTTAGGCTCATCGCATTGGGGGCAGTTAAGTGGGTAGTTAGTAGGAGAGTTCGGCGCATGTTAAAGACCTCCAGGTGGTCAAAATTAAACCGGAGCCCTCCACTACGGCGCGCCTCATCGCCTGCGTTGCGTTGGCGCGTTAAACACCACAATCAATCAATCAATCAGTTAGTAGGAGAGATGTGGTGGAGATGGAGGCGATTGTAATACGTGTTGGTTTGAAGTCGGCCCCAAATGCGGCCGTCTGCGGTAGAAAGGATCGGGTTGAGAGAGCTTCGTTTTTTTTTTTTTTTTTTAATTAAACAGCGAAGCTGTTTAGCAAATCGTTATTTTCCGTGTCCGCAGTTAAAAATAGCAAGAAATTGCAGAGCGCGCGCATGTGAGCGCGGGCCTCGCGGCGACCACCCAGCGTCCCCTGCGCACATTTGTCAAGCCAATTAAGCATACCCACTTAGAGAAATTGGCCAAGATTGGCCAAAAAATCTCCAGCGTTCGCCGTAATCGCGGCAACACTTTCTCGAGACGAGAAAGAAACGTCCTAGCGTACGGTCCTCCAAGGCGACGTCCAATAATTATCACTTCCAAAAATTGAAAGAAGCGCACACTTATAGCAACAATGATGGAGGAAATGTCGTTTCAACAGCGAAGATGAAGCAAATCGGCTGCAATCATGGACTTAAACATTCGTGATGGTTGTGAAGGTTGCGTACAGCTTCGCTACCTTCAGCTCATACGCGTTTACTGTGAGCTTCCTTCATTCTTTTCTTTTGTTTGGGGGTCACGCGGACCATGTCGGCGGAGCCGCTCTTGCGAGTGCCCCGTGGCAGACTCGTTTTTAGTGCGGAAGCATTTATACGTGTACTCAATGGGGAAACCCGTCTGTCCGTCCGTAACACCGGATGTGCCACACTGTGGCCGCATACCGAAAGTATTTAAAGCAGTTCCACTCAGCGTGAAATCTGCCGGAAGTGCAGAGCAGTGATTCGTCACAGGGGCTGTGGCGCCCTTCTCCTCTATTTGCTGCCACCCCACACGCTCCTCCCTGCTTCACTCCTTTCTTGATGAACTGAACAAAGGTTTGTTCAATGCAATTCAATTTTCCCGCCTTCGCAGTGCTCGCGCGCCTCCTCCTGGGACATACACGTCCAAGTCTCATTCGAGACAGTATATATTTTTACTTGAACTGTTTTCCCAGCAATGCGTCTGTGTATGGGAGTGACGCCGACTGTGAAGAAGCTCAGTGCATAGCACATCATAAGGACACGCATGGTGCCTTACGGAGATCCTTGACAGAAGCCCCTAGCGCCTTCCCTCTTTAATGTCACACACCTTATATCGCCTCCTAAAAACACCTTCCCAGCAATGTCTTTGTGTATGGCAGTGCAGCCAGCTTTAAAAACGTTCGGTGTATAGCGCTTTCTATGGACACTTGGAGTTTTACGGATGCCCTGTTAGACTGCTAACACTGGCTGTAAGAATATATTTGGAGCAATGCATGTTTGTATAGTAGTGGAGTTGACTTTTCTCGGTGTATAGCAGATAAGCTTAAGAATTTATCCCACATTCCCCACCTGGGACGGAGTTTCCGCAAATTTCTCGCCCTCTAGTGCACCAAATGATTATTAATCAACAGCGCCCATTGTACGGGGCGTCTTCCTGAATTCAGCATATATCGTCGCATCCCATTGGCCTCAATTCCTTTTCCGCCTCTCTAGCCCACAATGGCATGCAGCCTCGCATCTTGCGCGATTACTGCGCAAGCATCGCTGTCCGAGCAATGCGGCAATCGTACGGCTCGGGTTCCGCAATTAGCGGAGATACGGCTGTCGTCGCGTGGCCGTATCAGCTAGCGCCCGTATATTTTACGGACACCGCGGATCCACGCGCGCGGCGTAGTCTCCCAAACTAGGCCACGAGGAGGAACCATCTGTGCCCGGCAGCAGCGTGGGATTCTTAACGGCGCCAGTTCCTCTGCCTCCTCGAACGATATCGTCGCGCCAGCGTGTGGGGGAACAGCTTAACGCCGATGGGCTACCACACTGCGAAGTAGGTTTACACGCTGCTGTAAGACAGAGGAGCAGCTCGTTTATAGGGCCAAGATAAAGCGGCGCCCTTAGGCTTGCGGTGTTGGCGCGGTAAACCGATCGTGACGCGTGCACGATCGCTATCGCGTCTATTTCCTGCAACCGCTAAGGAACCGCGCATTCCATCTTGGCCTGTAGACCTGTGCGCGCCGACGCTGCAGCTTCGATGTGCAGGGTGAGGCAAGCCTTAATAATGGTGGAACCACAGCCTAGAAGAATTTCTCTCATCATTTGACACTGGAGTTGACGTGTGTAACAAGCATGACCGACTAGATATGCGTGATGACCCCGAGAGGATATGCAAAGAAAAAAGGCAGACGGGTCATTATGATTGATTGATTGATTGATTGATTGATTGATTGATTGATTGATTGATTGATTGATTGATTGATTGATTGATTGATTTTTATTATAAAACATGGCGCTTCTGTCACATGTATACGATTCGGAAAGGGATAGGCGAGACGCCAGCCTTTCGCTTGAAGGATGCAAGCTGAAAACGGCGAACTAAACACGACCGAGTAAAACAAAACGAGAGTGCTAAAACACAAACAGGGCCTCCAGAACGTTTGGTATTTCATTTCACGAACGTGAAATATTTGCCACTTACTACAATGACGAAGTGCAGTCACAGAGCTTCCACTACAACAGGAATATATCTCGTCGCATTGGCGTGTTTGACCTCCCAACTAATTTTTGTTTTCTTTTAGGAGGATGGCAGGATCAGAGCAGAGCAGGGGCTCATTACGAAACGTCCGCTTCGTCAGCTGCGCATCTCATAACAATTAGACGGTCCCCATTGGCCTTGTCAGCGCCATGACAAGCTCGCTGTCAAGGGGACGAAGCAACGTGACGTCGCACTTGGAAAAACCCTCTTCAAGCAGCCGCAGATAGACAAATGAGAGTGCCCTATTCTGCGCGTTATTCGCCTTTGTCCTTTGACCGTGAGCCTGTTTAATTAAGTCTGCCCCGCCCAAGTAGTGTCAGTGTTGGTGCGTGTGCCGATCGGATCAGGCAGCCGGGGCGAAGGCGAGAGCTACGCACGAACTAACATTAACCACTGGGGGAGCCAGTGGGCAACGAGGAAAATAAGGAGGTTTAAAGCAGTTTTAAGAACTAGTTGCAAGTTCAAAATGATTGTCACCGTAGACAGTTGGGCTATGAACAGTTCAGAGTTTTCCGCCTGTGAGTTTGCGCGTGCGAGTATATGGGCGTATGCATGTCTGCACAGAACCGCGAGGCTGATGGCGACACGATTGCGGCAGAAATTTGTGGATGTTGATAATTATGCATAGCTGATAAAGGCTCGTGATACCCGCAACGCCGTCGTCTCCACATGAAAAGCCTGGAATATCTTGAATAATTTTAAGCACCGAAATGGCGGCGCATATTTTCGCGTTGCCTCTTTTCCTCCTTTTTCGACACTTAAATAGAATTAGACATTAACACTCATATGAAACATGATTGTGTATCGTGTTCGAGAAACAAACAACAAAAAACAGCTCTAGCTTTGCCTTGACCTGCGAAAAAAAGAAACGCCATATACACCGATTTTCGAGTAGAATCACTCGCATCAGATGAATCTGACAGTGACCGCGCAGTAAATGATATCGACATTCATCGGATCCGCGTGGTCTTCCAATCCCTCTGCCGCGCCGGGGAACGGCTCTCGCGTCGTCTCGCCTGCGGGCTAGCCAGCTTCCGCGTCCACCTTGAGTTCGAAGGGACACAACAAACACACGCATGCCCGCGCCCAACCACAGGGGGTGGCCCGACTGCACACGGAGACGCGGCACGCATGACTGCGCGCACCCCGGCAAGGGTACCAACTGCACGACGGGAACATGGCAGGGGCGGCGCGCCACGACCACGTCGCATACATCCTTCGCCGGAATTCGCCACGGAGCATCTGCCGCACCCGCGTACTCTCTAATTAAGCGACGCCCGACGCAGCTCGGACCGAGGCTCGCACGCTACCGCGACAGGGTCGGCCAGGGTCGCGCACGTCGGGATGTGCGCCCGAGTAAGCGGAACACAGGCCGAAGAGAAGGGCTGCACGGCGGATCGCTTGTCGAAACACGCATGCAAGGTTACCGTGTGCCGATCGTATACGAAACAGTTCCGTTATATGACCTGTTCACGTGTTCCTCAGCGCACCAATCTGGTTTCCGCACGGCCTTCTCCTCTACGAGGGAACGAAGCTGCGGGTGACGGGCCGCAGACGGCGTCCTTCTCGGGCCCAATCTATAAGAATTCATAATGCGAAAATTGCTTAGGTTTAACACTTCTAAACCTCGTTATCACAAGTGAACGCAAAGCTAGACACACAGTGTTTTGTGAAGGTTTGCCTTTGCTCGAGATTTTTCAGCCTTCAGTGT
Organism: Haemaphysalis longicornis; assembly: GCF_048455015.1. NCBI lineage: Eukaryota > Metazoa > Arthropoda > Arachnida > Ixodida > Ixodidae > Haemaphysalis > Haemaphysalis longicornis. The sequence goes on from NW_027526204.1 coordinate 136,974,908, forward strand.
AGCTACAACTGCCGGATGATTGGATTCATCCTTCCACTTCCGCTGAACCGCAAGCACAGACGGCCCAGCCGGCGCTGAGCGATCAAGCGCAGGCGAAGCAGCTGTTTCACCTTCGCCTACAGTCCCGTGGTACCACAGCAGCCAGGCTCCGAGCGAGCGAAGCGGTAAGAAAGAAATGCACAGCTTGCGCGCCGGCGGCTGAAGGACACCCGAGACGCGATGAATGACCTTGAAAGGTGTAGCGTAGGAGAGCTTTCGCTATACTATTGTATCGCATCAGGGTCGGATCGCCACGATAGGGACTCGAACCCACCACTTCGCTCTCAGCGGCGAGAACGTTACGGCAACGGCTCAGCCACTACCTATCCCCTCATCTGTTTCTGAATACCTTAATTGTAAGGGCTACCACTTGTATTGTTTTTTTATCCCTTCAGCATGCCAGTGCAAATACCACGTAGCCACCTCCAGCCACAAGTAGAGGGGGAGATCGACGAGCAAACGCTTAGTTGATTCATCGACTGGCTGACTGATTGGCTGCCAGAATATTACAATTACACAACCTCTCGTCACCGCGTGTACATGATGCCCCTTCAATCGTGCGTGCGTGCGTGCAGTACACAGGTGCACCTCCCTGACTCTCGTTTCTGCTCGGTTTTCCTCCTCAAGGCCAACAAAGCGGGCGTCTTGAAGAAAACAAAGCAGAAGAGCAACGGCACCCCCGAGGAGGAAATCGGCGGGCGCGTCTCGCGGTCTATCGACGGACGGACGCGGTGCGTTAAAGGCTGCGCCCACGACGGCCTTTCTTTTTTTCTTCCCTTCTTACCCCCACCCTGAAATCGCCCGACGTAACGTGCAGTTCCGCAGACAAGTCGGTCGTGCAGAACACGCCAGACAGCAATCAGACCGCTGCGCGCCCTCTACTCAAGCAACAACAACAACAGAAAAAGAAGACATTCTGTCTCGACGAAGTGATCACGGATTCGTGGGTGTTTTCTTATTCCCGCGTCACGAATTTCGTGCCGCCTATTACTCTTCGTCCTTTCGTGTCCGACGAGGAAACTTCGGGGCGACAGGTGACAAGAAGGGTTCGAATCTGTTGCGTAATACCCGTCCCGGGGTTGTATGTACGAAGCGCCGTCGTTGTACGGAGTCTGGTCAGGAAAGAGGGGGTTGCCAAGCGCCTTGACGTTGCTATTGTTGTACACCCACGTTATGGACGCCGACTCGTCCGAGCTGAATGAAAGTGGGCCACTCGGATCCGCCCATCGACTGCAGAAACACCGGCTTTGCTGGGAGTGGATCCACTCCGTTCTTTTTTAACCATCACGTATTTTTCGGCAGGCGCTGCTCAAACCATTACTGCTTGTTCGATATTCAGCAGTGGACGAGACAGCATTGCTTAAAACGTGTTGCGGAGAATGCATACACTAGCCGATAAGACAATGAAGGCGTGTTTCGGAATGTCTTATCTCGGCTTGCAACTTTAGGCGTCTTGTCATTAGATGTCAGCAATTTGAATTTCCACAAACTGCGGCGGCATTGTGTTCTGTTTGTTTCATACAGCAAAAAACAGCCCTGCGAGCCCGAAATACATCGGTCTCCTGTCGAAGACTGACTGTGTAGGCGGCTACAAAATACCTAAAATCTTGGTGCATTTTATAAAATATAACGGAGGTTACTTTTTGCGTAAAGACCAAATGATTTCCGAGTATACGGAGGTGAAGGGAACTTCTTATCATGAACGGAGCAATTTTTACAGCATCATTCCCCTTCCGTTTATTGACGTCCCATGAAGAAGACGCGTCGGTAGCCCTCTTGGAAGAATCATTCCTTCCCACAGACACAGCTCTGTTTAGAGCAAATGCACTCTGCAGTTTTATCAGCGGTTATAGTAATCAAGAAATTTTACTTCCGCTGGAATGTTATGTACTGTGCTGTTGAGAACTTTACTTCACAAAGTACGTTCACTTGAATTGAACTGTTTCGAGAATTGACATTCCCAAGAGAGTCAGCTATACGCCAACCCCTTTAAAAGGACCCTACAACACATTTTTTCAGCTTTATTTCTAAATGTTAAATGCTTGCAGGGTGTAGTCAACCAACAAGTCTAGTTCTTAGATTAGAAAGTCGCGAAGTACCTCAGTCAAAAAATTACTGCTCTATGCCCACAAGATAACCTAGAAACTTGCTCAAGGAGTTTTGTCTCGTTCCAGGTCTTGTCGTTCTTCGACCGTTGGAATTACGTCATTACAGCGGTGTAGCGGCTATTGGTCGGCTTCCCTTCACTTGCAGAAATGAACGCATTCGATAGCCGCTTTAAAAAGAAAGCCACAAAAGCAAAGCAAAAACGGAAGGCGTATCTGCTGCGACGAGCAAATCGCGCAGTGCCGCTCGTAGCCGGCGATAACTGTAGCCTTCGCAGTGCTTCCAGACGCGAGGCAAAGAGTGAACACGTTTATCGAAAGTGTTGCAGGGTCCCTTGAATTTATTTCTTACCCTCCCAAGTATGTGCCGCAACAGCGGTGCGCGCGTCTATAAGTCAAGCAGCCCAGTCAAGAGCAGCGCCGATCGGCTCACCCGTTGAGAAGCGGGGCGAGCTCGTGCGCGGGGCCTTGGTCCTGGTAGACGAGGGTCTCCACCATGGACCCCTTCAGGCTGCCGAACGACACTCTGCGTTTGAGGAGGAGAAAAGTAGCAAAACGTCATGCTAGGCACTGTACCCGCACGGGGCGGCACTTACAGGTTTCTTACTGGCACCACACACGCTTTCAGGAAGAGCAGTGATAGCGTAGAAATAACTTGTGTGAAGCTTTACAGGTCGTGCGTTGTCTTTTTTTAACACGAAAGTGTTTTATTCGCGGATACACGAAGATTTCACTGACGTCATATCCGTCACGGAAGCCTGTACAACGAAGCACGCGGCCTGTAAAGGGTGCCCCCCTGCCCATGGGGTGTTCTTGCGGGGAAGCAACCTTTAGTACTAAAGCGTGCGTTATGCTTAGGGTTTTTCGCTTTCGGGTTTTATATTTTAACACGAAAGTGTTTTATGTCTCGATACCCCACGATTTCACTGGTGTCATATCCGTCCCGACTCACGGAAATGACGCCAGTACACCTTTGCCGAAGCGACCCGCCAGCAAGACGTTGATCACCAAGCACACCCAGAAGACAGCGGCCGACCCGCAAATAATGCTCAGCTGCCGATTTCGCTGCACATTTCACTTTCGTATTTGACCGATTCCTATGACAGAGGAATCAACCACAGTTCTTTTTTTTAATGTAAACCATGCTTCACGATTTCGTCACGATTTAACGGTGTTTCTAACCGTTCGTGCAAAGCAGTTGTTGAAGATCACCCCCCGCTGATTTCCGGCTACAAGGCAAAAGGGAAGTGAGGAAGTAGAGGCCCCTGCCTCGTGCAGAAGCGTGCTCTATCATTACCTAGATGTTTGCTATTCTGTTCTGTCATTAAACCCTTCACTCCTTTGCTGCGGCGGCAGGCCGGATGCCCTGCTAGACAGCTATGTCTTCATTCGTGATTTTTTCCTGGCAATTCTGTTATATTCAAAGATTTCTTTTTCTTCTCTCAATCTTTTTCTCTTACTTTACTCTTTTTATCTCTCTAGAAGAAACACGATTACAGCCTAATCATTAAAGCTTCTTGGCCAATCCCCCGCGTGGGTACGCGCCATGATTTAAGGGTCCAACCAACCAACCAACATATGGTCAGTGGAGACGGTCCGCCGGTCTCTCGCGTTACTAACGCAGTGAAGGAAGCAGCGCCTGAGCTGGCAATTTGGCCTTTAAACATAGAATGGTGGATAAATCGGAGGGAAGGCAGGGGAGAGGAGGAACGGGAGGGAAGAAAAAGTTGGGAGGAAAAGGGGGAGGTACGGTGGAGGAAGCGAAATCAGTTCGTCAGTACAAATCTTTCCCTGAGGCAGGTCGCAAAGTGCCCACATTGCAAAACAGTATTTTTGTGCGTGCGGGGAGGGAGGGAGGGGGGGGGGGGGGGCGTGTGTGCGCGTGCGTGCGTGAGATTTCGCCTCGATTTATCTAAATGAGTGCACAACACGCAAAATGCAAAGCTAGATAATCGCAAGGCTCGCCTAATTAGACCTCGCTATTGTGGCACGAGCGATGAAACACCCAAGAGAGACGTTGCGAAGCTTTTCGGTGTGACGTCTGCCATTCGCATTCTTTGCTCCCGCGCTGACATTACTCCAATGTGCGTAGCTCGGCAGAAGCGCGCACACATAATGAGCTTCTTCTAGCCGTCCGCGTGTGTACGCCGCATCAGCTCAGCGCAGATTCCCCGCCCAGCGTCGTTGCGCGTGCCATTACGCGTGCGAGGCTCAGCGTTTCCCGAATAAACGGACGACTCAGCCGAGGGGCGAATAAAAGGCTGCCAGACGCAGGCGGCGTCGCACGTACTTCGCCGACATTTCTGCTGGTACGTGCGCAGGTCGCGACAACACCTCTCAGCTTGGGCTTGCCTCATCTACGCCCCTGCTTTCGTCTCTCCTCGTAATTGGGGACTTCTGGCGCACTTAAGCGGCTTTTTTAATGAAGATTACGTAGTACTACGAGCCCCCGAAACTCTCGGCGTGCCTCCCTCTGTACGAACATTGGTTCCTCTTCCATCTGAAGCGCTCCTACTGAAATTTAGATCTGTCTTTGCCTGTGTGATGAAGGCAGGGGCGGAAAGTTCGGCCGCCGCGAGAGTTGACGGATCCGCTTGCTCCATTCGTATTTAGCAGGATGATGCAGATACGCCTCGGCTTGGACCTCAAGGTACGACTGAAGTTTTGATTGATTACGGGGGTTTAACGCGTCGACACTACACAGACGGTGAGGCGCGGCGTAGTGGAGAGCTCCGCATTAATTTTGACCACCTGGGGATCTTTAACGCGCGCCGACATCTCGTACACACGAGCGTTTTCGCTCTTCGTCTCTATCAGCAGAGCGGCCTCAGCGGCCGGGAATCGAACCAGCGTCCTTGGACTCAGCAGCACAACGCTTTAGCCACTGACCCACCGCGGCGGGTTCCCCCTGAATTTTAGCAGAAATTCGTGAGTTTCTCGTGGGAATGATTTCTGGCCTACAGCCACTCACCGGGAATCATACCAGGCATAATTTTAACTCGACAGTGCTGCAATGCACCAGGTCTGAAGTTTCATTTCGGGACCTCGGTCGTCATTTCCTAAGGGGGCAAATTAGAGCAGAAACCTTGCGATTTAGGACGACGTAATTTACCCTGGGTAGTGTAGATCGATCGGTTGCCCCCCGCTACGCCACGACGCGTAGCCGAGGCACGTTAGACCCTAAATATGAAGCCCGCTCTTAATCTTACATCCCGAGAACGCTTAACTCTCCGCAGTACCAAACATGAGCGCGACGGGGGTAGGTTTCGCGGGTTAGCATGAAAGCCCTTAATTACAGTGCGAGCAAATATTCACCACATCTTTATTTCATCGAGTAAGAATAGCAGAAAATCTTCAGTCAATCGTACTGTGGACACCCAGTGCGTTTATTCAAGAAGCTTGGCGGAGACACCGCGAGCAGGCTTCGTTGGGTTTTACTACCTGCAATCTGTTGGCCGCCGAACGCTCGGTGGAAAAAGCGACGGCAACGCGCTGACGCCGGCCTCGCTGATAGCGCAAGTCCTTTCCGCGCGAGCGACAAGTGCATACACACTCGCGGCGAGATCGCGTCGCCTAGGCACGTTTCGGCAAGGCTGTTGCGTAGCCCGTGCCGGAGGCGTTCCGCAAACAGCCGGCGGGGTCGTGAGCTTCCCGTACCTGCGTGCGCTATGGAGTGCTGGCGGATGCCCTCGCGCTGTTCGCACCGCTTACACACACGCAGCTGACGAGAGCTCTTTCGAGGGCTCGGGGCAACTGCTAAGTGCAAATAGCTCCCAAGAGAAAGTCAGCCCTCGTGGCACACTGCGAGCTCAGTTCTTGAGTTGCGGGTTGATTTCGACCATACGACTTTCCGCTGCTGGCGAGCCAGACGCAAATCACGTGTCCTTCGGACTGTTGCAGGCACGCGCGAATGCGAGCTCTTCCGCGTGACTCCAGTGCGTTATCCGAGCATGAGTCTGCGGGAATTGGGTGTTGCCCACGCTTGCGCAGAGAGGGCTCTCAACTTGGGAAGGCGGAACTAATTTGAGTTCTCGCTGGCGCTTTTAGCAGTGGAGCTGTTTGGGCTTGAGCTTGGTCCAGTGGCGTTAGCAAAAGAAAATACAAAGAAAAATGAACTGCGCCGCCTGTAAAGGGTGCACCACCGCAGGTAGGGTATTATAACAGTGAAGCCTGCTTTCGCACTTGCTGGGGTGTGAGCACAATGGCCATATGCGTTTCCGCACCGCTTATTCTTTCTTGGACGACTAGAATGCAAAAAAAAAAAAAAAAGTGCAGCTTGCACTAATGGGGGCAAAGCTGCATAAACAGCGGAGTTTGTGGTCGACCCAGCTTCTTCCCCCTTCGGATCCGCTGTCGCTGTGCGGGCGCGACCGGAAAGTCCTTGTAAAAACCTGCTACATTTGGCCTCACCCCTCAGCACTTAGCCTATCCTAGCAAGAGTACGGCAAAACCGAAGAAAACCTAGCAAAGCATAGCAACAGCTTGATGTGACACAGTTGGTACAACATGATCAAAAGTTTTCAGGCGAAAAAAAAAAAAAACGCGGACACCAGAATAAAACGAACAAGACAAATGAAGCGCTTCGTTTGTCTTGTTCGTTCTTTTCTATCGTCCGCGTTTTTCTTGCGCCTTGAAATTATTGAGCAAAGCCTAGCGAAACCTACCAAAACTTACCAAAAGTTAGCAAAACCAAAAGAAGCTAGGTCGGCCGCCAGCTTCGCTGTTTCTCCAGCTTGCACCACTAGTGCGAGATGCGCCAATTTTTTTACGCATTTACGCAGGCGGACAAAAAATATGAGCCTAACAGAGCTGATTTGGCTATCACGTATCGCGAGGGCACTGTATATTGTGCGAAAAAAATTCATGATAGCGACCGATAGCTAAATATTCTTTGCCAAAAAAAAAAACGAAACTACGCCGACGGCCTATAGCAGAGACTAACAAACCGTGTATACGAAACGGCGTTCGTTCTGCAGCCAGCGGTAAAGTATCGTGCCGTGATGTCAAGGCCAGACAACAACAACAACAACAAAAAAAAAACAGGAAAAGAAACAAGAGCCTTTTTAGCTTTTCCCCCCCAGAAAACTATAGGTTTGATAAGCTGTGGAGCGAAATCGCCACGTGTTCTTCCAACCAAAAACATGACCTTTGTGCAAGTGATACCCGATTCAGCTATCTGTCCTCTGTTGCCAGGGGCGTAGCCAGGAATTTTTTTCGGGTGGGGGGGGGGGGGGGGGGGCGGCGGTCGACCAAAAGATGGGAGGGGGAAATTTGTAGACAAGGCGAAAGGGATTAATGCGTTTCCTTATCAGCTATGAAGTACAGTGGAGCACGATTTCAAGGTTATCGCGCCAGCATCGAGCGGCCAAGCGTGCCACCGGCCTACGGTTTCGTTCGGAACCATGAAAATAAAGATTTCGCACTCTTATCTCCCTTGTTGGCTGTTCCGTGCTACAACAATAGCCCGAACGACTGACTTGCCACCGTTTGGGTTTCAAGCTTTACATTCGTTGTTATCAAGCACAGACTTGGTTGCCTTTTATCTATGCCGAAGATAACGGAACTGGCAGGGAAGTATTGCTAAAGCTGGTGTACTCTCTGCTTCATTTGAAAGAGTAGCTTTCCCGCGATAACCTTCGAATCGCAGTGGACTGCACGTGCGGCACATTCGTATATTATGGCGGTGAATCCAGCAAACGTGCGTCTTCGTCCTTAAGTAATTGCCTTTTTGTTATTTTGTGCTAGTAACGTGAATAGCGGAACACCTAATTGCACTGCTGTTGAATGTTGAGCTTGTTGCACGTTTCTTAAATTTCATTCTATTTCTAGCTGTTAAATCGAACACACATGGCTTCAGTGAACTTCCGGTTAAACAAATACAGAATGCTGATTCTAACCAAGAGGGAGGTCAACGAAACAATTGAATAGTGCCAAAAAGACAAATCTCTGCAATAAAGAGGATTGTACAGTTTTGTTGATGTGGAGGAAATACAAGATGGGCAGAGCAATGCTTTTGATACAGCAGAAATTATGGAACTGCAATAGTCAATGAAATGCGATGTCGGTAGAAAAATAAACATATCAAGGATTGATAGTTGACTGAACAAAATACAGTGACATGCTCTGTCATGTTATTATCCTTTGCACCAGTGTAAAGACATGGAATGACAAGCTAAAGTCCAGACCACATGTATGCCTATATGAGGCTTTTCCTGCTGTTCCGCCATTTCCCGGCTCTGCTGTTCCGCCAGCGAAACAGCGGGACTGCCTCGATCGGCTCGCGGTAGGTTCCCGGCGCAGCTCGGTGTATCCGGCGCGAAATGCAGCCGGGCTACATATGTTGGCATGTACAGCATCTGGAGCGGGTACAGGGATGAGACGTTGACGTAGCCTTGTTTTCAGCTTTATATGAACAAGAGTGTCCTTAAAACTGCAAGTTCCGCACCTTCAGGCGACTCCAGGCGGTTCTTCAGGCTACTTGAACTGCACCCCAGCATGGCACGAAACATTTCGGGGGGGGGGGGGAGGGGGGGGGGGGCACGGGCCCGGTGTGCCCCCCCCCCCCCCTTCTGGCTACGCCCCTGTCTGTTGCAGAGCCATTCGAAGCGACTAAATGGGCGTCGAAACGGCTGGCAGGATGAACTCCTGTCGCCGTGAAGCGTGGTGATGTACTAACTATAATGTGTGCACCACCAGTGCTGCACCCGTCTGCCATTACAACAAGACATGAGCCGAGATGCCGAGCCAGCATTCGACCCGAGATCACTGTCGACCTTCTGATGACCCAGGGAGCACAGAAACTTTATCTGCCATGCTCAACGCGTCCGATGTCCACCACGACCGAGCCGCAGCGACAGCCGAGTTGCACGCGCGTATACATACACCCGTGTACGTATACGCGACCCATACGCCTTTAATGATGCCGCCGCGGGGGTGTTGAATGTCCGCTCATGTGACTCACGCCTGGCAGGGGTCCAGTCGTGTATACGTATAAAGGACGCCTCTATCGAGACCCGCGGGGGGTTTCCAAGTGACATACGCGCGCTGTTGTCTCTTTGTGTTCGCTATCGCTATTCGAATGCCATGCGTCGCGTCCGGCCTCCGCGACTGCAGGATCGCGGATCAGCCGACGCCGCGCTCTTTTCTCGCTTCCACGGCGCGCCTGAGTGTTTGTGAGCGCGACGAGATCCGAGTCGGCATTTCCTCTGCTTCGACGCCTCGCAGGGTGCGTGGGAAAAGGAAGGGGCGAAGAACGCGCCATTGGTCGCCAAAAACGCGTGTGCGGCGCAAGGCTTTGCGTTTATGCATTAGGCATTAGACCGAGGAGGTCCTTGAAGTAGCGGGAGAGTTATCGCGATAACCGGGACGCCACGGAAGACGCCGCCTTGATCGTGCATTGCATGCCGAGTGGTAGGAGGACCGGCAGCCAGTTCCCCGCTAGTAGTAGTGGTGTGCGTGTACGCGTCTCGCTCGCACGAGCGTATCGAATGGAAGAGGATGCACTTGTGTTACGACGGCGTTCTCGGCCTTGTGACAAGTGTTTAGCTCAAAGGGCCCGGTGTAATTACCTGAGCACGTGGCCATACCTTAAATTTGTGTTGTTTTTGTACGCACGAGAAGTCGCGCTATTGTATTTGAGGTACTAACTGTATGGACTACATTATACGGCGTTTTTTTACGGTACCTTCAATCAGCATTAATACCCCGAATAAAAAGAAAAAAGAGGTTCCTTACAGTATTGGCTGAACACGCTGCATTAACCTCCACAAAACTACAGCGACACCCACGCAATATTGAACGTTCCAATACAATAGCTTATTTTCGCGTACGACTTACAGGCAATTAGTTTAACCAAACAAATTATATCAAAACATCACCAGCCCACGAGTGCAATGAAAAATTTCAGCAGCGTATTTTCTACGTGGTGTGATTCTTTGAGCGCGGATTTTAACCAGGATCTACGTCCATTTTGTTTCGTCGTTGTCCAAATCTGCTTTGAAAGAATCTGAACATAAAACACCTACAAGCCCGAAGATTCGCATTGTTTTTAACATAATTATGGCCTGATATCTCATGTTTCGGTTGGCGCAGTAATAAAGCCCACAACATCAGCCAATGCCGATCAATCGATCTTCGGGGAGGGGCTCAACGGTCTAAAACTCACGCTTGCTTGCCACACTCTCCTCCCATTTCTACTCAATGCACTAAATAGGAATACGTGATAAATAGGACTACTAAGTAGGACTAGGCGCGCATTCCAATAAAAAATTGATCACCATCATTCAAATGGAGCAAAATTCACCTTCACTGCCAGGTAATCCCGTGGTTCAGCTTCACCACGATGCCCTCGATCGGCCAATTCATGCCGCCACCATACTGACGCCGCGCAAAAACACGTTTTTGAGCCAAACTGTATGCACGTTGCAGTCATTCGCCGAGTTTTCTTAAGCGGCGGCAGGAATTGGCCAATCGAGGGCATTGTGGTGAAGCTGAACCATGAGATTGTCTTAGACTTCAGCACGAAGGAACGCAAACGCACTCTGTTTACAAAACAGCAGGTATTCAACCCCCCCACCCCCCAACACCCCCACAACACCCACCCAGAATGATTTCTACACCCCCCCCCCCCAAAAAAAAAAAAAGGTTCCACAACCACGAGCACCCTGCCCAGGAATTTATACACACCACCAACAGCCCCCAACACCTCCCCCCCCCCCTCAATGAGAATTTCGACACCCCCCAAAATCGAAATTCTGCATAAACCCTTGCAGAATAGTCAACACGCACGCACGCACGCGCGCACACACACACACACACACCTGTGCGTCTTTGTGTGTGTTTTGTTACATGTGTAATCTACTCTCAATTGGTCCAATGCTCGGAAAACAAGTGATCTGCTAAGAAACAAGCTGATGCAAGTTCAAGCAGAAATGGGAATGCGTAACACTTGTTCGTCCTGCGTTCTGAACAGGCAGGCCATCAAAAACTACTCGGAAGTTCACAGAAAAACAAGTTTTATTTATTCATGCACTTCCATCGAGTGGTTTATTATTTTCATCTGCGCAGCACGCAACAAGACAGCGTTTCCTGCTTTCGGCACGCTACTCTGATATAACGACGCACTCACGAAAAAATAAGCAAACTTTTCGGCCGCTTTGCAGGTAAATTTGAAATTCTGAACGTGCGCGTATCTTTTAAAAATGAGCGTCGCCGCGAAGGACCCACGGCGCGGCCAACGGAATTCGCGCGCTCCAGCGTTGGCAATAAACGCCGGCGGGGGTGAAAGGATTGTAAAGCTCGGCCAGCTGTTCGCAGCGAACGACGGGCGGTCTGCGGGAAGCGTGGCGAACAGGTGCGAAGCGGCCGCTGGGAGGGAATCCCACGTGTGTGTTCGACAGAGCGGAAGTAGGTTATTGAAAACAGTGAGGGCGAATGAAACGCAGCTGCTTTTTGTGTACAAAGCAACGTGGGAAGGCCTGAAACGAGCGGCAACAGTCCTGAGCAGTATAGGCTGGGAATGAACTCCATTAAAGGGTTGGCACACGCGTGCAGCATCGGCTTCCTCTCCGTTCTCAGTTTATTTTATTTTTTACAACATGGCATCGTTTGTGCAACAGACGATACCGCGGTTTATTGGCGTCCGTGGCCGTCCAACGTAAACGATGTCTTCTGCGTTGTGAGAAGTCGGTGGCGGAAGCCCTGTAATCCCGCTCCGGAAAACGCCTCTCCAATCGCGGCTTCACAGCAGTTATTTGGAGCTGAAGGCCATCGCATATAGACAATAAGGTGTATCGTAGCGATGTGCACCGAAAGATCGCTGCGAAATTGATTGATTGTGGGGTTTAACGCGCCGACGCAACGGAGGCGATGAGGCGCGCCGTAGTGGAGGGCTCCGGATTAATTTTGACCACCTGGGGATCTTTATCGTGCGCCGAAATCTCGCACACACGGGCGTTTTTGCTTTTCGCCTCCATCAGAAAATCGGCCGCCGCGGCCTGGAGATCGCTGCGAAATTCGTAGCGAAATTAATGACGTGGAAGTCATGGCTATCACATCTCGCGAGGGCCCAGTATATTGTGCGAAAGAAATCGTGAAAACGGCGGTTAACTAAATGTCCTGTGCCAGCTTATGCTTCTTCCTAAAAAAAGCACAAAAATCACGAAACAACGCCGAGACTAACAAACATCGTTTTATGAAAAAGTATATTTCTATTCAGGATGGAGAGTTGCGCTAGTTGGTACATAGACATAGTGAAAAAACAGCGCGGTACGACGAAATTCCCAAAATACAGAAAGCGGAAAGGACGATCGCTGTCATCCTGTCTCGTTTCTTTTTCTGTGTATTTCGTCATACCACGCTGTTTTCTCACTAGATTTCTATGGCTTGGTTATTATTAAACAGAATATATAACACAACTCGCATTCGTCGATCCTGGCTTCGCAAGTGGCAATGAAAAGATGATTTCGACTCTGCTAGCCTAGTGGGAAAGATATCAGTAAAAAAGTGTGGAGGTGTAAAGATTAACCGTAAATTCGGTTGGTTGCAATTCCTCGACGTTTCGCAGTGAAAGCAAGAATGCAGCATTCTGTGCAGTGAAGATAACTACTTCCTGTCATCTAAGCTAAGGAGTAAACTATATAATGAACCGGTCCTTCCCATGCACACACAAATCAAAATACACAAACAGATACACATGCTACATGCGCGCACGCACACACACACATGCACCGGCACGGACGCCCAGACACCGCCCACCCCCCCAACACACACGCAAGCACGCACGAACACACGCACACGCATGCACGCACGCACACGCACGCACACGCACACACACGTACACACAAAATCAAGCGAAACAGTCATGACTAAGGATGTAAACTGTTCTACCGAGCTCATTATCGTAAAGAAATGTTAACAGTGCTTTTGTTGCGCTAGGTGCCTGAAGTCAACCACGGGGTAAGAATTTTTGGAGATACGTTCTCAGATACGGTTGCACGGTGACGAAATGAGTCGGCGAAAAAGCCGAAGCAGCGGCATGTTGCGTTATGGCATGGCGCTGTACTGTTATGGCGTGCCGTTACGACCTGAGCTGTTTGTTTACGGCGCTCTATATAGTTTTTTTAGAGAGCAGCGCTGACCCCAGGAAAGCGGGCAGGCGAGTACAGGAGGAGGTGGAAGGTTACCTAACAATGGTAACGTGACCACGCTGTCCAATGAGTGGGCGCGGGCGATCGATCGAGGGAGCGAGCGCTCACGAGATGACCGCCGGACGGATGCTCGCCTTTGTGTACCCTCATGATGGACCCTTATTACATTCCCCAAGTGCTCACAAGAAACCTCTTTTATTATTACTACTATTATATCTACCCTCACGACAATTTCTTTCCGCTTCCACCACCCCTCTTATACATGCGTTGATCGCTGCTTACTGGGTGGTCTGAGTCTCCATGGAAAAACGTCACTGCGTCCGTCCACAGCGGCTTCGTTCTTTCATGTCCCCTCATTTTTTCAGGGCTCCCTAATTTGTTATAGGCATCATAGAATATCCTTAGTGAGCGAATGCCTTGCAGACTCTAACGCACATGGGAGGAAACATATCACTCTGAAATCTCGCATTGTAATGCAGTAAAGCACTGCGAAGTAATTAGATGAGCGAAGTAAAGTCTACGAAGGGATTTGGAGGAGAATCATTCGTACGAGGGCCTTTCTTGTCTCCGCCAGAGGACTATGGGCTATTCCTGGACACACAGAAATTCATTCGTTGATTCGTCCATTCGTTCATTCTTTATAGCACTCACCAAAAGTAAACCAAGCTTATCAGCAGCTGCATTACCGGTGCAGATTGTAAGAGACATAGGCACAATCAAAAGATGTGAAAGAAAAATCAACTTCCACATAAGCTTTCGGACATATTCAAGAAAAAAAAAGCAGAAACAAAACACAAACAGACATGCACAAATAGGAACCTCCTTTTAAAAACTAATGAGCGAGTACAGACCAGCAGAAAAGCTTACAGATAAGGGTAGCGGATGAGACACTCAACATATGCGTGAAAGACCATTAACGAAACAAGTGCACGGCCAATTTGTTCAAATCTTCCCGCCTCCCTCTCGGCAGCGACGTCCTCCCCTCCCCGCGCGATGTCAAAGACGTCGTGCGCTCGGAGGCCACAATTCACCCTGGAGAGAGCACGCACGCTTTGTCACGGGACCGAAGCGCGGCTTTCCTTTGTGGCCGCACCAATAACGAGCATGTCAGCCGGGTTGCTTTGTCCGCGATGTCCCATTCCCACAGCGACGTTTCATTGTCTCCGTGGCTCGCTCCTCCCCTCCCCTCGATTCTCTATCGTGCCAGAGTTTCCTGGTTACCTGCACGCATGACCGCGACCACCTGTTGCGCTTTATAAGCGCACGCATGCGTGTGTAGCCTTGGACCGACTGCATCGAGACACGACCCGTGCGCCGAATAAAAAAAGACGAAGATCATTCAAATTTGCGGCAACCGGAAAGTTCACACCAATCTTCCTGGGCGCACTGCAAACGCAACAGTGTAGGAAAGAAGAGCGCTGTCTGTGTTGCAAAGGAACCGGCACTACGTCGCCTTGGCTGCGAACGTGCTGTGCCCGAACGATTCTCCACGCACGCGTCGCCTGCATGCAGTGCCAGGGGAAGAGTCAGGGGTAACGTTAGAGTGTTGTGGAATTCAGTTCTCAAGCGACCCGCAGCGATAGCCTGGCAGTGATCTGTGCCAATCGCGGGGATAGGGAGCTTTGTAAATGTGGACAGAGGGGCTGCCGAGCACGAAGTAGCCGGTTCGAATCCCGGCCGTGGATGCTGTGCTCCCCTCGCAGAGAGAGAGAGAGAGAGAGAGAGAGAGAGAGAGAGAGAGAGAGAGAGAGAGAGAGAGAGAGAGAGAGAGAGAGAGAGAGAGAGAGAGAGTAAACTTTACTCAGGGTAAGGTGGTCGTGATTCGTACAGCTGTAGTCCAGGCTGTCTTCTGAAATGCAGAGATCCAGCGCCTTCTTAACGTGGGTTACCAGAAGGAGCTGGTCAGGGAAGGAGGTAGCCTGAGTCGGCCAGGTGAGACTCGGAAGGATAAGCTGCTTTGTTTCTGGGTGCACTGAAGACATTTTGCAGAAAACACCCGTGTGCGGAGAATGTTTGGTGAACGTTGAGAAAACCCGACGCGGTTCGAGTTTTTCCAGATTCTTTCACCGTGATTCCCTAATACCGCAGATATGTGCGAAAATGAACAATAACATGTCATAGCGTTTATCAGCAGCGACACGAGTTGTCTCGGCAGCTAATGCCACGCGTTTACGAGTAAGTGTCGCCAATTTGCTTTTCACAACGGAGACTGTGCAGGCACCTAGGCAGCTGGTACAAAGCTCTTTAAAGGAATGAATCTTCTGTGAGGTCACGTGATTCATGTTTCAATATCTCGACCTTAATAGATGAAAGCTCATTTTGACGGCAGCCAGGCCAATCTCACAGCTTTTTCGCGTGCGAGCATTCACTTGCTCTAGCTTAGCGATTTTCAACGAAGGATAAGTAAGGGGCGATGTTCGGTAAACTATTTTTCCCGCGCAGTTATAGGTAGTCGGGATAGAAAAATTCTCCGAAGTTCGAAAATAAAAAATACACCGAGACTGTTAGCACAGAGTACTGCAGTTATTACGCCGTTGTAAAGTTCCCGATCATAGCACCAACAACAACAACAAAAAAGGCGCAGTACCCTCGGGAAAAAATACAATTTTACGAGAAGTAAGCTATCACAGGACGGTTCGCAGCGACGAGACAAGAAAAAATACAATACAATTCAATTCAATTCCAGAGGTACGTTGGACTTTCGGGCGCTACAAAAAACAAAGGCTCTGCGAACAGGATGCTTTAATAAGTGGCGGTCATTAAACTCAACACGCGGTCTCTCAAGATAGATAACCGCTCCACAGTAAATTTACATTATACGTCAAGCATGACAGGCAAGACTGATCGGCACGAATGAACAAACCCTTTTATTTTTTTGTTGTTCTCTCTATCAAACGCACACTCCGTTACTCGTGTGCTACGGCGATAGCATTGTGACTCATCCCGCAGGTGCGTATAGTGATGCGGATATTATTTTTAGCGGATTCACCGAGCCGACAAGATTTACCACTCTAAAAAAAAGAAGTCAGTTTTCGAACAGCGCTTGCAATTTCAGAAAGCGCGCCGATCCGGAATGCAGGTCAGTGCGTCGTATCAATAAACCAAAACCCGAAGAATTCGTTTCCCGTCGATTCACAAATATGACACCTTTGTAGCGGCCCATTACTGACGCTTTGGCGAGTTTTCGTAATTCCGGGATGCCGCGGTGCCCCAAGGTGCACACACGACCCGCGAATTTGGTTAGCGCTGCTCTCAGAAGAAATCCGTGACTTCGCTCACTGACGGTATCGCTGCTACACAGCAGGCCACGTCTGTCGCGCGGTGAAACCAGCACGAGGGGAGCTTTTCTCTCATGAAAGTGGGCTCCGCGCACACCGGCGCAGGAGGCCATAAAAAGGCAGGCACGGAACGAGGATACGTACACCCGAGCATTCAGCGGCTTTATGTACACGACGGCTTATACGAGCGGGCGCGCTCTCCGCACGCGTCGCCATGAGAGGGAAGAATGCACGCAGTAAATAGACGCCGCAGCTGGCACGCTACACTGTCCCATATAGGGCGGCTCGCGTTCAATGAGACCCCCCCCTCTTTGCGTCCACTGGCTAGAAGCGCGTGGGCCGCCCGTCCTTGTTGGGGACATACAGCCCCCCTCCCCCTTTCAAACCAACTGCCCGTGCACGACTCGGGTGTTCGTTCATCTCTGCTCTCCGGCCTGTGACCCCTGGCACGGCACGGTGGTGCTCGCAACCGCTCCCGTGGGCCCGTGAACGATGGACCTAACGGTCTCGGCTGCTCTGCCGACTCCGAGAGCCGGCCACTCCCCCTCCCCCTCTCTCTGTGCCTCATAAAGACGCTTACGACGCGGACAGACCGCCGCCTAGATAAGAAGACCTGGGTGCACCACATCAGCTGCCGGGGACGTCACCCCAACTACGATTTTCCAAGTGGCCACTGGCAAAAAACAAGAAAGGTAGGAACGAATAAAGGAACCGGTAGCGCAAGGTAGCGAATGGGCTCGAACTGGCGGCACTTTCTTTTCCTTCCTTTTTTTATTTTCGCGCCGCAGTCGAGAGTTAAAAGGAGCCCTCTTGTGCCGAGCCGCGCGATAAGGGGGGTCCGCGGCCGTAAAGTGGCGCGCGACGTTCGCTTGCGATGTGTTGCGAAGGGGTGGAAGAAGCGACGTCGCTTCCCACAATAGGAGCACCTGGAGAGAGCCAGTTGCACCGCGCTCTCCTTGTGGTTCTTCGAGATGCATCACCGAGGTCGTTCCTTCCCGGTTTGTACAGTGCTATGTACTATGTAGTACGGGATGCAATTTTCGAAAAAGGAGATATGGCAAAAGGAGAAAGCGATGCCCACAGTATATGCATGCGTATATATCGATATACACTGGATGGTCGTGGCTGGAAATCGTCGTGCCCTCCCGGCGGGAGGGCACGACGACCGGCAGCAAGCGGCTCTCCCGGTGTTGCTCTCTCTCAATCGCCAGAGGGGCCGCGTTATATTTGCTTTGGGGGGACGCATTGGGGGAAAAAGCGCATCCTAGCGTGTGCGGACTATCGGGAGCAAGTCTTAGGCACACCCGCAGCCAATCAGGAAGACGCTTCTAAGCTCCGATCAGACATGTCCCCGCCAAAGTGAAAATGACCAAAAGCACAGACACAAGGTTTCGACTCGAAAACGCGCGCTTGGAGAATTACGGGCGTAGAGCAAGTAGTTAGACAAACGCACTAAAATAAACAGGGGAAAAGGGAAGGTCGTCGGAAGAACACAGCGGCCCGCGTAGGCGCGCAACGGGGGGTCGGAGACGCCAGTGCGTGCGGTAACAGAAGCCGAGGCGAGGGTTCGCTTCCCCCAACAGCCGTCGTCTCCCGGTCGGCCGACGGGCAGACACACGCGCCGGAGCCGTTTCTCAGAAAAAAGGGCCAGGGACCAGCCGCGTCTGAAGCGCCTTCACACAAACACTTGGGAGGAAGAGCCCCGGCGGCCGCACAGAACTAAAAAACAACCAGAAAACATCAAGGGATCTCCTCTTCGCGACAATATATATATATATATATATATATATATATATATATATATATATATATATCAGGGTGTCGAACCGAAAAAAATACCGGTTCGGTTACGGTTCGGGTTCGGGTGAAATAATTTCGTTCCGGTTCAGTTCCGGTTCGACAAAATCACGTACCGAACCGGTTCGCGAACCGGTTCGGGAGCTTGAACCGGTTCGCGAACCGGTTCGATTAGTTGAATTATCACTAAAATTATAAAAAGAAACATTTACTAGTTTAAAACGACCGTCAAATCAAAACACAAACTGACATTCAAAATGGTGCTGCTCCCCAAGGGCAGTGGCGCAATTGCAAAGGAAACTTTAAACAATTAGGAGATATTAGAAAAACACATGAAGTGGCGACGATTTACCACCTTCTTTATCGCTCAGACTTTCTGTTGTCCTAGCAACTATTCATAAAGCCAACGCCAAGAGATATGATGGTGGGATATATTTTCTGTCCTTTCCTTTTTTGTTGAAATCGCAATTGTCGCTATGCAATCGCCCATCACGCTAACCTTGAGGCCTTAAATTTAATCCTGCGTACGGGCGTGTTCAAATACCAGCGCTTAATAACAATGGCGCACATTTTTTATATTTGTAACAAAACAGAAAAATTCTACAACAGGCACATAAATACTACCAATGAATTAGATTATTTGGTAACCCTGAATATTTTGTTAGCTGTCACCTTATCGAATGTGTTAGCCACACTTTTGTTAAAAGTAAGCTTTAGTTACGCTCAGTCACTGCATTATTGCTCTGACCACTGCAATTCCTTTTGCGATACCGAAAGTGTGCATTACAATCAGTATGTCATCGTACCGCCTGAACCCCTACCATCGTTCCGTGTGCTACATTGCGGAATCTTATAACAGATAATGCGGTTACAAAATGAAAGGGAAATTTGACACGTGGAGCATGAGATGGGACTTTTTGGGTAGACGCTCTTTAATTCGTCCACAGCAGTACTCCCCTCCGGAACGAGTAGCAGTAGAAGCAATGTAGCGAGTTGGGCAAACGGCTTAGCAAACAGCTTAGCCACTGAGCAGCTCCTGCGGTCACACTTGTCAAGTATTAATAATTTGCAGGTGTCGGACCTTTTCAACAAATTATGAAATGCAAAAAGTTTGCACACATCGGGTGTGAGCTTTCGCTGTTGCGCAGTGGAGCACTCCTGCAGCCTGATTTCTCCAATGAAGTCGCAGCTAGGGAAGGGCAAAGTCGTTTTATATCACCTGCAAGCTGCCGAGAATGACATTTCGTTTGGTCAGCTTGCACTACGCTCGCGCCTCCAGCAGCAACAGACCAATGCTACATTGGTGCTCATTCATTTCCCCTGTTGTTACATAAAGCGTGATAGTGTTCAATTGTCTGGAGGGGAAAGTGTGCGAGCAAGTACGAAGTTGATGGTACGGGAAAGAAAAAAAGGCCTGAATTGCATTGACTGTGCAATATCAACAACAGAGGGTCGAACCGTTTCGGCATGAACCGGTAACCGTTATTTCTTTTTCCGGTTCAGTTCCGGTTCGGGTTCAGCGTGCTCAAAAAATAACGGTTCGGGTTCGGGTTCAGTTCCGGAAAAAATACCGGTTCGGTTCCGGTTTTCGGTTCGGTTCGGTTCCGGTTCGACACCCTGATATATATATATATATATATATATATATATATATATATATATATATATATATATATATGCCGGCGAGCATGTTTTTCTCCAATTTCTTTCTATCGCTCGAACGTCTTCAAAACTACATCTGTTCCAACACTAAATGATCTACCACCTTTTCCCTTTTGCCTTCCTTGGCACTCTTGACTGCATGCCCTTCTCTCGCTCGCTCGAGAGAGAGAGAGAGACCTTGCAAAGTTGGACAGGCATAATAGGTCATCGTCTCGTTAGTGAGAAGTAGGTCACGACGACGACGACGACGATGATCATGATGCTGATGATGATGATGATGCGTCGTGGCGTGCGAACGCACGGACAATTTTCGCATGAAGCGAAGCGTGCATCAAAATCAGGACAACAGCCGAAGTCAGCTTTACTTACGCATACACACGGCGCGCTCATTCGCTGGCACTGAGGAGTTCCTTCTACACCGACTACTGTCGCTGACTGTGCAAACCTCCGCTTCGTTGGTTTCGGCTACCGTAGAACCTGCTCAGCACGAAGACGCGGGTTCGATCCCATCCACGCCGCGCATTTTTCTCACCGAAGCTAAAAATGAAAACCCCCGTCCGGCGATAACGCTAAAGATCCCCGGGTGGTCTACATCTATCTGCACTGCTCAACTACGGCGCGCGTTATGGTCGAGGTGCAGCTTGGGCGCGTAAACCTCCCACCCTCTATTCCACCTGCCCCCCCCCTCCCCCCCCCCCCCCCCCGAAGAAAAAGGGGGGTGGGGGGATAGATTGTAGAATGACTTGTGGCCGGGCAATTTCGTTCATGTTCCTAGTACGGTCAGCCCGAACGCGGTATGAGGAACGCTGGGAGGAAAAGATGGGACTCACTGTGTTCCACTTCGTTCCTCTGGAAGCCGTTCACACCGCGTTCACGCTGACCGCACCAGCGTTCGCCGTTCGCACTGACGTGGACGCACCGCGACCTTTTGTCTACCGCCGAATTCACACGTCTACGGCTGGTCGCCAACCCGGCACACGGCTATTACACGGGAAGAGGTGAATGAGCCTTGGCCGAGGCTAAACGTGCACACGCGTCACCTCGCCCCTTCCTTTAGACGAGGAACTTCTCACCTCTCTCTCCACACGCTCGCGGTGGAAAACAATGCCAGCAGTTCGAACAGGTCGAGCGTGCACGCTAAGTGATGTAACGCCCCACCATTCAACGTCGCATTCAAGGACGCGTCGGCTGTAATAAACGATCCTTCCGGAAGCCTTGCCCGCACGACGCGCGCACTGTTCCTGAGGTTGTTGTTCCTGAAAACTGGGCCTAATTGCCGCCCAAAGAATTTCCTTGAGAATTAATCGGGAGACTCCCACCTCGGCTTTCTCGTTGAGAATTTCGACCGCTCAGGAACCTATAGCATAGCTGAGACAGGAAGTCGATTGCTCCGCAGAGAGAAAGGAGTCGGCTTGGGTGTGAACATTGCAAAAACACTTTGCAGAAATTTGAAAAGCTTTAGTGTCATTCGTCGTTAAAATTTACTGCCCATACATTTCAATAGGACTGTTTTAATGGCTCTAGAACCTGGTACAGCACACCGACGTCCTAAATTTGAAACTGCGCACAAAGCAAGCTTTCCCTCCGGCGACATCTGTGCGAAAAAAACTTTGCATTACACCGAATAACTACGGAGTAATCCCTTTTGAAACAGCTGCGATGAGCCGGACTGCCGCGCTTGCTAAATGGTGACTACATGCGTACTTTGATTGGGTGCACAATGGGCCATTTGAAGACATCTGCGCTACAACAATCAATACAAATGCAGGTAGTGACTATCGCTTCTGTCCGCATAGTAGTCAATACCTCAGGGACGGTGCACTGGTCACCGTTGTTCGCTCCCCAAAAACATCTAAACGTCAGTACGCCATTTCGATATACTAAACGTATGACTACCCCGCTAGTGCATCTCTTTCATTCATCCGATAAGCAGCCCCAAAGACGGCCGTGTGCCAACAACCACCGCCCCCTCCCAGCTCGGTTGTTTTCATCGAGTACACGGTCGTCGACACCCCACTCGCACGACGGCGAAAATAATTACCGAAGCCAAACGCACGTACCGAAGCAGGCCAGCAGATCAAACACGCGATGTCGGTCGGCATCGAGTTCGAATTCCTAAGCCATGCGCCGTAGCCACTCCCCCCTTTATCAGAGGCGGTCACAGACGGATCGGCTGAGCCCTTGCGAGTACACTGGCTTCCGAGTAGCGTCATCGATTAAGTCCACCCAGGAGCGGCCTGTACCAAGCGACGTCACGGGAGGACAGCTTAGCCAGCCCAATGAGTGGACGAGAGCGGAAAGCGAGAAGAGGTAGCAAAGATTGGTCCTCTTCCGTCTGGAAGGTCTCAGCTGAGCGCACGCCACGGGCGGCTACATCAAACGAGAGCGCCGCCAATCCGTCACACCGGCCGGGCGGCCCCGAGCGCTGAGTTGTCCGGCGCAGAACAAAGCGACGCACTCGCAACAGGAACTGCGCCGCCGTCGCCGCCCGCCCGCGATGCTAACGCTGCCACTTGCTCGATTTGTGTCGTCGAGGCCTTTTCGTCGAGACGAAAAGGCCTCGTCATCGTAGTAACGCGGCCCATGACAAGACTTTCCCTTTAATCTACGTGGCAGACGTGAAAATAAAGCAAGGAGATGGCACTGAAGCAGAGCGGAGATTGGCAATCATCTAATGAGAAAAAAGGAAACTAGGAGGCTTTCCTTCTCCTTGCAGGTGTTCACTCGGCCCGCTGGCGCCTCGGCGGCGTGTAATTAGCGGCCCGCTGCCGGTCGGTCCTTCCTAAGACAGACAGGACGTGCAAGAACACGAGGGGCCGGCGCACTGCATCATCGCCGAAGCGTCTTCCGCATCCCGGGTCCCGTTGGGTCCGCAGATAATTCATTCATTCCCAACTGCGCTCGACCTTGTTTTTTCCCCCTTCCCAAGGGGTGGTCGGTGACCCTAATTTAGTATATGCGCTCGAGTCGCCCGTTTCGCCTCCATCGTTGTAATCATTGACACGGCAAAACAACAACAACAACAACAACAACAACAACAACAACAACAACAACAACAACAACAACAACAACAACAACAACAATAATAATAATAATAATAATAATAATAATAATAATAATAATAATAATAATAATAATAATAATAATAATAATAATAATAATGATGATGATGATGATGATGATGATGATGATGACCGTTGCATCATAGTATAATCCACTTTGCACCAGAATTCTTTTATCACCCAACTATTAAACGCCTTCCTGTACCCGTCCTCTCGCCCTCGAAATCGATTTTCTTTCGCGTACACCTTTTTTCGGTAACCCCCTTAACACTAGAGGGGTAACCACATGCGGCGTCAGTGACGAGCGATGCGAAAAACGTAACTCAATGGGCGAAAGCCACAGCGTTTGGCCGTCGCTCGCGTTTGGCCAGCCAGAAGCAGCCCACAAGCGAGCGATTGCTCGCTTGCTTGTGGGCTGCTTCTGGCCGGCCAAACGCAAGCGACGGCGACGGAGGCCCCTAAAGGCAGTTTACAGATTTTTTTCGCTCGTCACTTTCGCCCACACTGTTTGTTTGCGGTGCCCATTGAGTTAAGTTCTTCGCGTCTCTCGACGCTTTCGCTGCACGTGGTTACCCCTTTGTGCCTTCCCCAAGCACAATTTCCGTTTACAGCGAAGCTTTATATGTCTAATCCCCCAGTTCTCGCGGCCGTGTGGGACGAAAACTCCGGAACTGTATTCAGCACATGAAAATTCATTAAAACAACAAAAACAAGGTCTTCAAACCTCCATATTTCAATGTCTTGTATTGCCCCTAGAAAACGTCTTCCGGGAAATACAGGGGTACTTAGAGCTGAAGCCGACTGCAAGAAGGTTAGTGTAAGCCTGGTTTTTGTAAGCTGGCTTTCCCACATAGCGTGTTGCGCAGTGAAGCATAGCCACCTACGGAAGTAGCATGGGTATACAGCCCCACTCCTCTGCACCGCCTCTTTCCCGCGCCGCACGCCCGCCACGAGGACGACGTAGGCCCAGTCTACGCGCGAAAGCGCACACTGCAGGCATCAATAAAGTTTTTCCAATCCAATCCAATCCCGAGTCGTGTATACTGCTCGTCACGTGCGGCGTCTGTCGGGGGAGAAACGAGAGGGGGGGGGGGGGGGGGGGCATGCGCAGGCAGGCTTCGCGAGGTCACCGACAACATGCCCAGTGTGCTGGTGGGAGATTTCAGCATGCCACGACATCTCGCGGCCCTACGCGACCTGACTGCTGTCCTCCTCCATGGTCGAGAAATTTGGGTTGGTGTGTTACACAGACAGCGAGGTGCCTACAACGCAGGAGGGAAACGGACATTGCCATGCCTGACTCCTAGAGTAAAACTGGAGTTCTTCCAAGTTTCATTCAGCTAATTGACTAGGAAGTGTGCTCAATATGAAATTACAAGCAAACGTGTTTTGTTTCGTCTACTCCGTGTATGGCGCCTAGCTTTCCCGGTCGCGTATTTTTCCAAACGCATCCCATCCCCCAACCCTGAGCAGTGGGAGGCCGAGCTGACCAGCTCAGCCCCAGAGCGACAGCAAGCCCTGGTGCAACGAGCTCTGGACGCAACTCGGACTCGCGGCCTCCTGAACTTAGGAGGCTGAGCACATCCTGATGTGCACAATAAAAGTTTATTCCTCCTCCTCCCCCGCTGCACAGCGTCCCGTGTGATATGTCTCATTCGCGCAATGCAGAACGTGAGTTAAACGTGAGTTAAACATAGGCTGCCCCCCGAACCTGGAGCGACCTAAAACATACCAAATCGCCATTATTAACAAGAAACAACTAGTAGATCTAAGTTTAGGGGGAAAAACGCTCAAATAAGAAGATTACAAAGTAGACCTGTTGAGGCTCGAACCAATGCCATCAGCACCAGCAGCCACAACCGTACCTCGTGGCCACACAGCCCGAACGGTAGGCTCCTTTCCTATTAGCAGCAGCAGCTCAGTAGAATAGCGCGCGCAGTGGCCTCACAAACGTCACGTGGGGCGCTATGAAGAGAAGCGCTTGGAAACACGCTTCCTGACCATCTATCTTTTTAGTTTCTGAGCCGGAATATTCCCTGCACGAGTTTACCCTCTAATACATGGTGCTGGCCTCTAACCCCTCGATGTGACATCTATCATTTGCCTACTCGTGGACCTCTAGGTTGATCCATTTCAAGGGTGGGGAGGTTCGTACAACTGAACGTTTCTGCTCCAGTATTCTCCCGAAAATAACAAGGGCAAAGGCGGTGGCAGTAGTTAGCGGCAAAATTTAACGCTTAAACTTATTGTTACAAGAAGGCGACGACGATGAAGGGAGTGTAACATGGTGCCACGGGGTCCAACGAAGCTGGGAAGGCGCGCACCCGGCGCGGGCTCTGTCATGGCCGCCCCATACATAATGCAAATAGATCGGTCATCATTATTAACCACGGCTCGCCTCATCTGTTCTGCCGCCACGTAACAACAAAAGAGCTGTTAGGACAACGAAACCGCGGCCATGGTGCTTCATTCGCCTTTTATGTGAGTCCTACAACATCTTGCGCGTCAATTCGTTGCACCTCATCAGGCACGTTTAATGGTTTATTTTTATCTCCACGGCTCTCCCCCCTCTTTTTGGGGCGAAACAATGCTTGTACTTCGTGTTTATTTTTAGCAATCCATAGGTCCAAAAGTCCCACTAAGTCGTGGTTCTTCAATAGCTTGCAAAATAGAATGCCGTTTTCCTGTCACCGTTCACCGATTATTTCCAACTACGAAATTTCTTTTGCGCGCCAAATGCGCCTTCCCGTTCCCTGATAAGAGGCCATAGTGCACAAGGGAGAATTTCACGTAGTCACTTCTGCGTATACTCTGCAGGTGTTCGCAGATTCCAATCTCCCCCCCCCCCCCGCTCTCTCTCTCTCTCTCTCTCTCTCTCTCTCTCTCTCTCTCTCTCTCTCTCTCTGTACGTGTGCGTTTACGTGTGCTGAATTACTTTACGTTATTCAATTTATCCATTTCCTCTCTACAATCACTCGCGCCGGAACAATTACAATATTTCACACAAAAAATAAACTCACTCGCTTTACCCCTCGTAGTATTTAGAACTAAAACGTTCCTCGAGCAACCTAGCAGACTCGCCCTAGATCTAATCCAGCCACAAGAAAGGCAGGCCTCAAGGCTCGATAAAACAAATACAAAGAGGAGAGATAGACAGAGATAGAATAACATTCATCCGGGCAAGAAAAACAAGGCAGGAAACAAAAAACCCCTAACGAATTCACGCCTCTGGAATGAGCGCCCGGCGGCCGCGTGGAACCCAGTTGTCGCAGCGCCCAGAGCTACGGGCGCCGGTCCAATTGGCGACGGCCTCTCTCCGCCGGCAGCTGCCGCGACAGCCACTTACGCTTGCAGAGGGAGAAGAAAACAGAAGGAAGGGTAAGCGCTCAAAACCATAATTGTACTCAAGGCGCTGACTTAAAGTGGGCAGCATTGCAAACAACAAACGTCATCGTGTTTTAGGCCGATGATCTCCAGGCGAGGGCTGTAAAAGGGCCCCGCGCAGGCCTCCTCGCCTGGCAGGCGTTGCTGAAGACTCGGGGCGCGCATGACAACATTGCCCCGCGACGGAGGCAGCGGCGGGTGGACCACTTTCCCCGGCGTCGTCGTCGCGGTCAGGGAAAGGCCTCGAGGGCCACGCATTCCCGGGGGCCAAGGAAGGCCAATTTTAGACGCCGCCACACGGGCGACATCTCGCCTGCCGCCGGGTTCACTGACATACAGCGCGACACGCACGCGCCCTTATTTCCCGCCGCCGCCGCTGCTGCTGCCGCCGAGGTCTGTTTATAAGTACCCCGCACTCGGACAGTGTCCTCGCTCTCTCCATTTGCGCTGACCGTCGGCTGTTTTCTTTGCTAACGTAGCGCGCTGGACCCCGGAGATGTCGCCCGCCAGTTAGCGTCGTCGACGCGACGGTCGACGAACGGATTTCGGCGAAAACCACTCCCCCGTTCGTGACACCCATCCATTCCCTTTCGTAAGCGTCAGTTCGAACTTCGCGCGCCGCGCTATATACGCACCCCGTTTACATTTAACAGGGCTGTCGGATAAAGATAAGATGCCGCGCTAAACGACGCATGCACCGTGCCATCAACACCGGCCCTAAAATTGTAAACACGCGATAGTTCAAGCGGAACACGATCCAGTGAGATCGAGAAAGCCGATTATTTGCCGGCATAATTATGAGAAGGACGCGCGATAAGCACGAGAGACAAACGCGAGTATTGCAGCACCGGTGAGGTGCAGAGATGGAGCAAGAGAACTTGGGGGGGGGGGGGGGGGCGAACGATGGATGTGCATGGGCGGGTGGATTCGGTGTGCTTGAGCGTAATTGACAAATGTCCATCAGCGGACATCGGCAGGTTGCTAACGATGACGGCTAAACGAAGTTCCGAAGCGGAATAAGCAAGGTTTAACTAACTTCGAGAAGCTTTTCAAAGATTGCGGGGTGGTCCCTAACAGCTCAATACAAATTATTGCCTCACGAAACTACTACCTAAAACAGGCACTGCGGTGGCACAATGGCATACGCATTTGCCATCTCCGAGGTCATTAGCATGACGTTTTCTAAAGCTTAGTGCCGCTTTAACAAAACCAGATTAAGCAAACTTATCGGCTTGCGACAAAATTTTGAATTTCGAGCACACGTTAAGGATTCCCAGGTGGCCAAAATTAATCAGGAACCCTCCATTACGGCGCGCTTTGTAGCACCTGCGTAGATTCGGCGCTGAAAACCCCAGAATTTGATCTGTTTTTATTCCGAGCACAATACCATGGTTTCCTGCATTCCCATTAGGATTTTTTTTTTTCATTTAACGAAACAATTAGTGGAGCTTAGTATGGTTTCGACTGTATCAGTCAACTGGTACTCAAACGGTTCCCATAATTCGGTTTCAGACCAACTCGGCTCCATTGACATAAAATACGTCGACAGCTCCAGAGCGCAATCCCTTACTGACGTCCATCTGTTTACAGTCACGGCCGGACGACCGCCTTTTTCTGTCACGCGTATAAGCCGCGCTAAGCCGACGGCTTCGCTGACGAGGCGTCGAGCACTTGTGTCGGCTCAGTGCACTCCCGTCAACGTGAGCGCTTCCCCCCCGCAAGCAAACCCTTTGCACCCAAAGCCGCTCAGCGTCAAGATTAACAGTTGAAGCCCCGTCCTCATTTTTCCTCGCCCAGTGCTTCGCAAAAACGATTACCAATCTGTCCCCTATGAAGAAGCAGACGCGGCGCTCTGGAAAGTTATTTTCAACATGCTTCATCCGGCTTCTCCGTACCTGATATTGGCAGTGACAGTTAAGTAGTATCGATGCGTATGCACACCAAATGGACTCCCCAATTCCCGTCCGGACAAAGCAGGCGCTATTTAATTTATTTTGGGCTTCCTTTCAACCGCAATGCGCAGATGCGACAACAATTTTTACTTTTTTATTTTTTGTACGTGCAGAATAAATGCCTTTGCAGTGAAAACGCTTACTTTTTGGTACTGTCGTAGCAGAAAAAAATGCAGAAAAAAGGTTAATTATTCGATGATTACGGAAAGAAGATTTAGAGCATTAAGGACATGGGCGGCGAAGGGAAAGGACAGGCGCTAACTCGCAACTGTCGCAAATGAACCGACTCGCTTAACAATACGTTTTACGGAAGATTCGATACATACTTGCCGCCTCTGCAGAGCGAATCGGTTGAATGCTTTGAAAAGGTGGTCAACTTCCCAATATTTCCTAAAAGGGAAATAGTGCGCCATCAGCAGTACACGCTGCTGATGACACATTATTTAAACCATGGCAGCGGTTCCTGCTGCTATAATGGCAAACAGGCTCAATTTTCCACAATCAGCTACACGTATCACAAGCCACTCTATTACGTTTCCGCGAAAGCGTGTTCATTCGTCGACAGCCTCTGTGGGTGCGTCTCTACGATGGTCTCACTTGATGAAAAAAAAATGAGTTAGGTATTGTGACATTGTGATTACGTACTACAGTATGTACATCACAATATCGTGAAACACGGTTTCAAGCCAAACGAAAACAATTCTATAGGCAGGACGATGCTATCACGGGCAGTCAAGGTCCATACATTCTGATCTGTATTCATGTCAGAAATCAATGCGTCTTATCCAGACCTGAAAACGCGAGGAAAGTGAAGCGAGTTGTGCCCATTGCCGCCTCCTCATGACTGCGCCAGAGTTCAAGGGCACAAATGGCTTCGACGGTGGTGCTCGCCCCTGACAACCCCTTCCCCAACCCCTTTTTTTGGTCTGTCAACCCCATCTGAAGTAGCAACCTTGCAGTTAGTAAGGATGACGTTCTCAGTTTTCCTTAAACTCTCTCTCTCTCTCTCTCTCTCTCTCTCTCTCTCTCTCTCTCTCTCTCTCTCTCTCTCTCTCTCTCTCTCTCTCTCTCTCTCTCTCTCTCTCTCTCTCTCATATTATCAGCACCAGCAACAGGTAGGTCTTCACGCTTCAGAATTCGGCTTCACAAAGTTCGCCCCAGTGGTGTATATACCCTCGGTAAGTGCAGACCCAGCTGAATTTCCGGGTAGAACCACTAACGTGATTCTGGATAAAGGCAAGAAGTTCCCTCTGTCGTTCTCACATTTGCACCGAACCGACCTCCAACGTTTCTTCCACATCCGGCTTCTGCCCTGTAAAACTCGTCCCTTCCTCCCGACCCCTCCCAGGAGATCGACTGGGTGGCTCCACTGACCAGCGCGGACACAGCAGTCCAGCAAGACCTGCTGGAGCCGGCCTGAGCAGAGCGGGTTCTCCAATCAATCATCATCACCTAAGCTCGACCAAATAAAGTTTATTCGCGCACTCTCTCGCCGCACCGAATTGTGGCGATAGCTTCTGTCCAAAAAAGAAATGTGGGTCGGTTGTGTTGGAAGAAGTGTCTTACGTGCCTGCATGTCTATATAGCTGCCTTCAACGTAGTATTCCTTTCTTCTATCGGTGAGTTGCCCCACAGGTAGGTGTATAATTGCGGTTATTTTTGACGCACGTTTTCGATCATGGTAAAAAGGGGAGGAGGTGACACGGGCGTATACGTTGCCACTTCCTTGGGCGCTAAAGGGGTGGGAGCATGGAGGAAATGGGGGAGGAATTGCTTCAACCCTTTCCTCGTTTCCGCAACGGGCTCAATTAATTATTATAGGGGGGAAAAGCTAACAGTCTCCAGCGCCAATGGCGCCAGGGAGGCATAGCGGAATTCCTACGCCACCTTCCTCCGTGAAAGCAAAGTTATAAATGCTAGATGAGAAATGCAAAGAAAAATTTGACATCCACCTCAATGCGGCCTTACGGCTACAAAGGAAAGCTGTACAGCTTTCTTTGTACAAACTTACTCAACCTTAGGAATTTCCCCTAAATTTACTCGATTAGATAAGAAATAAGTGTTCTTTTCGCTAGGCTACACCAATAACTCCTTTGTAAGTGGAAAATAAATGACTCCCCATCAAAAGTTCGGAGTACGAAGTGACTAGCTAATTTTACGGTGCACGGGACGGGATACGCATTTGATAAGAGGTGTATATTATGCGTCCCCGCTATTTCTAACCGTAGTCTGCGAAGACAGTGTGGTTCGTGTACAGTGTCCAATCCTGGTGTACCTTAGCCTCGCCACCTTGACAAGGTGCCGCCGGAGTCGACATATCTCGACTCCGGCGGAGGGTCGCGCGGCGAAGCTGCACAGCGCGGCACCGGAGCACCGGCGTCATCGATCGTCCGGCGTCGCCATGTTGTCTCGCGCGTTCGGCGGGGAAGCCCCCGCGCGTGGGCGAGCCCCCTGCATCCGGCGGGTGGGAGGATGCAGAGCCGGAGAGGGGCTCGCCGCGAGCGCCAGTGGAGAACGCGCTCGGGGGCGGCCTTCTTTTGTGCCCGCAGCACAACAAAGCGCGAGCGACAGCTGCGCCTGACACCAACGGGCCTCGGACACGGCTCGGAGAGAGGAGAGACGAGGCCAGGACCCGCAGCGCGATTTCCGAGAGGAGGCTTACCAGATTTCGTTGCTTCGACACTCGGGGAGTGTCGAAGCAGAGGGCCAGAGAGTCTTTAACCAGAATCCCTGCTTTTCTGATGGTGCCTAAAAAATCAGCTCACTGAATATTTACTCCGGAAAACGCTTATTAGAGCAATTAGTGTGGTGTCGGACAATATTTCATTGATCTCCCCAAAAATTCCGACAGGTAGTATTCCTGTCAGACGTAAACGGTGACCCGGAAATGAGATTTGAGATGCCGGTAATCCAGCGACTCTCAAAAGACAATGCGATGCTTCAATCACGGCACATCGTACACTGACTCCAGTTTCCCCGATGCGGAGGTCTCGCGTCAAGTCTCGCCCCGGCTTCGCCGGCTTTCGCCTTTTATGCGCAGACCTAACGACGGCGCGCGCGGGTGCTGATGGATGGCTTCCGCAGCCACCTGCGGCCTGTAAGTAAGCGGCCAATCAAGCGCGGGGCCGCAGGAGGCGAAGGAAAACGGCTGGGAGCAAGACAGATGCTCTGCCGCGCCGTGTGGCGTATAAACACACCGCCGCGAGCGACGGCGACGACGCACCGTTTGAGGTTGCCGCTGGTCCGGCTCGCCGCTCGCGGCGGGGCCGCGGGTTCCTGCTGATCCTGGGCCATGGAGGCGGGCTCCGGGGTCATGGCCGGGCTTTCCGCATCACCCCGGCGCCCGGCAGCTCTCTGGCCACTCGACGCTGCCGCCGGCCGCCCCAGATCCACGATGCACTGGCGCGAACACCGCGCCGCTGGCCTGTCGGTTGCTGGCACGCGCGCACCACCGACACACACACACGCACGACGCACACGCAGGAAACGGCGCTGCAGCACTTCTCGGAGCAGATCGGCGAACGCCGCAACCAGCGGCACGACCTCGCTAGCCGGCGCTAAACGCGAGCGCAGCTGGCGCGCATGCGCGCACGGGGCGACACCGCACGGGCGTCGCGTGCAGCTGGCGCTGGGAGGAGGAAGAGCGAAGAGGCGGGCGAGCGGCCGCACCGCTTTTTGGCGCCCAACGTGGGGTCCGCCCGGGTCTCTGCCGCTATCCGCATTCGATGCGCGCGGTTCGATGGTGACCCAGAAGAGAGGACTCTACTGACGTCATTCGGGAAGGACGTGGGCGTGAGCGTTCCGCGAGAGAAATCATGACGAAAGGGTAAAAAAAGGAACGGCTGTGCGAACCGCCAGCGTGTTGTTGTCACGTTTAAAAATATAGGCTGCGCTTTTTCTTATTCAACTGCCTGTTGTTTTTCCCGTTCGCAATCACTTTCTCGCTGAGTGGCACGCGTGCGGGAGAATTAAGCAAATGGGAAAACTGGATAGGGGCAGGACGGAAAAGAAACGCAGCTCCTGTTATAGCGCTTGTACCCGATTCCGTTGTCAGCCGTCTCTGAAGCTTCGGATAACAGCTCCTTTCCATTCAATATGAGCCACGACCAAGCTGACACCATGACCTTTCCACAACACGCAAGAGAAGGGGTCTCATTCAATCAAACGCAGTAATTTCCCGGTAAGCCGAATCCTAAGAGAGTCCTCCTACCCTCCCAAATTGTATGTAAAAATAATAATATCCGGGTCTATTAGTTTTTCGAAGAAATGGGTGTATTCATACACGCGTGTATACACACGCGCCCTGATCTGACGGCAAACAATGTCTCTCTTAGGTAAAGGGATAACGATTTCCCTGGACGATACTTCCCTCGCGAGTAAAGCAATCGCAATACCGCTCCTAGAAAGGAACAACGGCGTGGTATTCTACTCCACTGAGTGCTCGTCCCCCAATGCCTCCCTCATGAGATCCCGTTCACTCCTCGTGACCAACCATTGCCCCTCGTACGCAGCGGGAATATCGGGCCCAGTAACGCTGATTGCGTTTGCGTATCATGAGGGCGATGAGGATACCTTGATATACAGTCATGCACAAATGAAATGAGGACACAAAAATATTAACCAGAACGCGCAAAATCGATAGATACTGTTCGTGGACGTACAATAACGGCGCGCTATCGGTATATTTGGAAAGCCACATTTCCCAACTTTGTTGCTGTAATTAGGTCACGCATCAATTCGGCTTGCATGAAAAAAATTGCGCTCTTTGTGTGTTCTGTTTCATATTTTCCTCATCGCGTTTCATTTTTCCATGACTGTACATTCGTACGAATGGACAAACTTTGTCTTGGAGCCGAGCAGACGCCACACTCTCAATGCAGAGAACCGTGGTATCTGAGGGAAGCCGAACCTTAGATGTCAGCAAAGCTAAAACGGGGGCTAGTTGGTTATAGACGTTCTTGAACCGTGCTGTATTAGAACTGAAACAGACAAGGGGAAAGCACAGAAAGACGGAACGATACGCGATCGTGTCTAACCTTAGACGTTGCGAATTTCAGCGTCAACACAAAGTTTCGCAAACACTTTCAAACTTTGGCGTGACACTTTCACATGGAGAGGGCTTGGCGATATGCAGTCAGTGGGGATCATTATACGGTTTCAAGATGGCCAATTCTAGTGTGATATAGACTTCAGCTCGAAGAAGGGTGCGCACATGCGCACAACCTATGGCCACGCAGCTGCACGGGTGAAACGCTCTGTAGTAGGTGTGGTGTGTTAATTTGTGGTAGCCAGATTTTCGCACTCTCCCGGACTGCATGTTGTCAGCGTACTGACTCCCCGAGCTTCGTCTGCTTCACGCAGAAGGCCATAGGTATATTCGATTTGCACTTTGGACTGCCCAAGAACTGCCCAAGAGCAGTGCAAGGACTGCCCTCGTAATAAGAATCTACGCACAAAAAAAGCAGATGTGATCTCAGACAGTTCTGGGGCACTCCAAAACGACAAATCGAGGAGGCCACGTTTGTTGATAGTGGGTAGTTTTAAATACGTCTTTTCAAATTCAAATTCCTCTGTAATGGACCAATCATTTGCGCTGAACGAAACGGCAGTAAGCTATGAGCAGCCCTATCCTTTCCCCTTAATCCAAACATATTTTTTTCCGCATCGGCGTTTCTCTACTACAGTACAAAATATTTCAGCTGTCACCGCTCTCTCCACGCATTAACCCACTCACCACCACGTCTTTCAGCTGTGTCGCCCTTATACCCCGGGCACACGGTGTGACAAAGGTGCCATTTTGTTGCCATTTCGTGCCATTTTGTTGTGGTATTTTGTTGAAATATGTGCCATTTTGTTGACCAAGTTTTATCTGGATCCCGAACCCTAAAATAAATAACGCTGCATCCGTGTACGGAAACAATGAAATTCCATTAAATTAAATGCCATTGAAATGCCATTAAATTTGCCTTCCGCGTCAAAATACAGTGTTAAACTAGAACTCCTTAAGAAGTTATACCCTGCGCGCGGAGTTCTTCTATCACCCCCGTTCTCTCAACCCTCTCAGATGCGGGTGTGCAATACTGCTGCCGTGCCTTATTGTGAACGTCTTCGGAGTCACAGTTCCGGTGGCCCGGCGCTGCTGCGATGCCTGCCAAGCCGAGCGAGAGGCGCTGGAGCGAAGAATTTGGCGGCACTGTGCAAGGTGGGCGCCGCTCCTTGGCATTCTGACACGCGCACTCAAACGCGTCTTGGACGTTTCCGTTCCGCTCGGCGTTTGTTGCGACGGGCGTCTCGAGCGAAGCGAAACGGATGTTTTGACGTCGTTAAGGGGGAAAGTGATTGTTTGTGGAGGGCGACAAGCAAAAGAAGCGGAACAACTTTTGTCTCTCACGGCATGGGGCGAGGAGACGTTCGTCGAAGAACAAGAAAGCGTGGAGCGCGCGACAAAAAATATAAAACAAAAAAGAAGAGGAAGTGGAGGACCGAATAGAAAGGAGGGAGAACAGTGAAAGGTATGATTCCAGTGGGAACGAAGTTGAGCAGGAACGCGGATAAATCACAGTGCAAACGAAAACAAATAAAAAAAAAAAGGGGGGGGGGGGTAGAGTTTCGAGCAGGGTTTGTGTGTACTGTACGCCTTCCGGAAACGGAAACCGATCAACCGGTGAGACGTTTCACTGTTTGCTTCTAAAGGCGGCGTCTTTCACTTCCCTCGAAATAGAAAAAAAAAAAATACTTTTTTCCGTCCTAGGGTCCCGCAGGGAAAACGTCGCGTGTGAAAGACGACGTGCATCCCAGTCACGCTTGGCCCGAGCGCATATGCTTGAGAACGCACGTGAGAGTTTTACCCTTTCATATCTCCACTATCTGCTCCGTCCTGGTCGTTTTATGTACCACGCCATCGGCGAAACCAGTTACAGAGCGGGAAGTACAATAAAATTCATATAACGACGCGGACAAAAAGCAGGTTATATAGGTCAATAACTTCTGGCCGCACGTTTTCTTCTAGGCTTCCCTAGATATTACGAATTGTCGCTGGCGCTATAATTTATTAATTTTTTAATGACAACGACAGACGTAAAAGGCCAGGCAGCGCGGCGACGCCCTGCAACGCATAGCAGTCAAAGCACATCGCCAGCGCAAGCGCAATGATCAGCGGCAGTACCGGTGCCGCGTGTCTAGCAGGGACAGTGCGGTCGCCATCGGCTGGCGCAAGAAATTAAGACCGCTGAGTTGGTCAGCATCTTGATTCTCGATTCTTGCAATGCCTCTCACCTGCTGTTTTACTTTTTGTTTGTTTTTTGTTTGTTTCTTGTTGTTTTTTTGTTTTTTTTTTGTTTGTTTGTTTGTTTGTTTGTTTGTTTGTTTGTTTGTTTGTTTGTTTGTTTGTTTGTTTGTTTGTTTGTTTGTTTTAACATACTGTCGGCCATTCAGGGTCTATGTAAAAATGAAATTTGCCCAAAATAAATACGCGTATAGAAGCAAACGCACCAATAATTGAAAAGTGCTTTTCATTCTATTGGCTTCACAAAGCAAGGGAAGCTCCTCAAAACTACAGGGTGTGTAGTAGAACACTGCACGGGCCCGGGCTGGCTCAAAAACTCGAACCCGGCCCGGCCCGAAGTCGATTATCGGCGGGCCCGGGCGGGCTCCAGCTCGACACCGTGCGCCCGGGCCGGACTCGGGCTTGAATTTATTGGCCCGGCCGTTAATAGTTCCGACGTGAAGTGTAGAAAAGACCACTAAAAGTAATGTTCTGAGTTTATTTTTACGCGCTTCTGGATGTTCGTTGTCCGTATTGTTTTAAATAGGCGTTTTGCTAGGTCTGATACTCACTATACTGTAATTTGAATGGCATTTCTTGTACTGCATCTAGATTTTACACTTTGGGGTATAACGTGCCAAAGATAAGATTACAAGGAATGCCGTAGCGGGGAAGGGATTAATTCAGACAAGCTGCTGAATCCATCGAAATGCATTTTCCGTGGCCGGGAATCAAACTCGCCTGCTAGAGAAACACCACCGCTAAAAAACCACTGGAGGTAAAATATTTCAATGCCCGTGCATACCCATGGATTCAAACGCGGAGCAAAAAATTACAGCGATACCAACTTGTGGCCGCAAAACCACGGGAAGTTGCCAGGAATCTGGTCATCAAAGATAATGGTGTCTTACGTGTAGGAATACGAGCTATTATTACGCCGATGGGACATGGACTGCAGACGGTGTAATACCCGTGCTACACGAGCGTTTCGAAGGCCTTTTAACGGGATGCCACTTTTTAGCTGTTACACAATTTTTTTCAAAGGCGTTTGGTAGAATTGCCGTTTGAGTCAAATGAGCACGACAACCGACCTCTCTGAATCTCAAAGCCCTTTGAAACGCGAACGCTTGTACTCTCGCACGCAGTGTTTGCATTCCGTATTTTACGAAAACAATCATTTACGAGTAAACGTTGGTTTTTAAAGAGCTCGCTCTTAGTATATAGGTTATTCCATGCCGAACGTCCCAGCCGGAAAATCGACCATCACAGATTTCCTCAGTAAAAATTGTCGGTCATCCTCGCATGGCCCACAATGCTTCCTGAAAGTGTTTCTGTCCAAAAAAAAATTTGTTCTTTTTCTAGCGGCCCTTTTACCTCCAGGGTTTAAAGCAAACTTACGTCTGTGAAAAAATTCATGAAAAAGTAACTTCTCTTACAATGGCCACAATGTTTTGTGAACATCATGTTGAGACCCTGGGCTGCTCTATACCGCATTTTTAAAATATTTTCCCTTTTATTTGCTGTGATTACGCTATTCAGAAAATACACGATGTCGAGCATTTTCAAACATTTTTAGCAAATACGAGCACATTCTCTCAGCCAATGAAGCATTTGTACCTGTATCTCAGCATTGTGGAAAATTGGTAAAAACTATATTTACACTGAAAAAAGGTGGAATGTGCGAGAAAACGTTTGTCAAACTCGGAAAAATCTCCTTTCTGGCCCATGCTAACCTTGAAATTGCGCATTGTTGTGCTCTTAGTAAAAATATGAAATACAAGCCATTCACT
Source organism: Haemaphysalis longicornis (assembly GCF_048455015.1). Taxonomy (NCBI): domain Eukaryota; kingdom Metazoa; phylum Arthropoda; class Arachnida; order Ixodida; family Ixodidae; genus Haemaphysalis; species Haemaphysalis longicornis. Next base: position 137,012,388 of record NW_027526204.1, read on the forward strand.
AGCACAAATGATCGCAGTTTAGTTCAGAAAGTTTAATCAGAACAGTTTTGGTTTTGGCGGAGAAAAAAAAAATGCAATTTGTACAGCGACACTACGTCACCCCGTTGTTCCACAGAGCGTCTTCTCTGCACGGCATGCACCTGCCTGCATGAAAAAGGCGCGAGCCAGCGGGTTTGCGCTACAAGAATACATTTCACCGCAATGGTATTCGTAGCGTCAGTACAGGAAAAAGGAATATTTCGCGTGTTAGTGAGAAAAGTACAACGTAGAGCTAGCGGTGGTGCGCCCATTCTATGGGCGCACCACCACTGTGAGGCCTTCCAATCATCCTGCAGATCAAAGCCTTAGACGCGCAGCCAGGCCTTATGTGGAAGAGGGGTGGCATCAACCGTGAGTTCTATTTGGGAACGTTGGTCGCTAGCTTTAGCCCGCAAACGCTCGTCAGTTTTTGCGGGCTAAAGCTAGCGACCTTCAAACTGCTCCTTCCATTTCTCCCGGCGTTCACCTCTCTTCTCGCCTGGCCACCCCAGCTCTTCGCTTATGGCCACTTCCCATTGGCCCACATCAGCCCCTCGTGTGGCTTGCCAGTTCTTTCTTGTCGGCGTTGCCACACTAAGGGCAATCCCCACACGAGTACTGCGTGGGTATGTTCCCGCGAGGTTGTCGTCGTTGTCGTCGTCACTACGGGAACCTCACCTCACAGCAGGCTATACTCAATTTTATCACAAATAACTGTCTTTTTCCTCATTTTAACTCTAAAAATAATTGTTGGGGGTTTTCAGGGAACCAAACATGGTAGCAGTGGCGGCACCAAAATACGGCGGGGGAACGCCGAAACTTTCAACTGTCTTGTGTAGATTGGCGGAACTCATTTCAGTTCGAATGACATTTCAAATTTCGAAGGCCATTTGACTCAAATGTCCTTTGAAGCACTCGTGTATCACAGGTATAAGCTAAGGTGCCTGCTCTTCTTAACCCAAATTCTTTGCATTTCAGTTCATGACATGCTTGTACAGACTATACGCTCTGTCCGATTGCCCGCTACAATGACACTCAACTAAATTAATTTTCTTCGGCTTCTGAGCCTGTACCTGGTAACGCATATGCGGAACCTCCCTAGGCTTAAAAAGTGGGGTTGATCCCGCTTTTATAGGAATCGGTAAAACACTAAAGTGAAATGCGCCTTCACAGGATCAGTTGAATGTTTATTCTGCATTGATATGAAATTGCACATATCTATTTATATTTCGTCGGTATGACACCGTGAGAAGCATCAACATTAGATACTGGATTGCACGCGCCGGTACACTGCGTAAACCCGGATGAAACCACGCGCGCTCGCAAACCATGCGAACGAAACCGAACGGGTTGCCAGCGAATCGTTTGGGGAAGTCACGGTCCGCTGCAGCGAAAGAGCATGATTTGCGGGGCTGTCTTGTGGGTGCTCTTCGCAGGCGACAACCTGCCGACACGCCGTTTTGCCAAATGTGCGACCACCGCGTTCTTTCTCCGTGGAGTGTACGGCAGACAGCCGCATTGCGACGAGCTCAGCTGGCGCCAACTGTCGGCGCTCGTTAGCATCGTGATTCACTACTTCGCTTCACCCTTCTTAGACGGCAGCACCACCTAAATGGAACAGGTTATAGGAAGGATATAAAGCGCGTTCATACAACTGTCTGCGCTTCAGCTCATAGCGCAGTGGGCAAAGCGTCTGTCACCTCCCGGTGCGGCGACAGAGACCCCGGCTCGAATCCTGGCGCCGCAGCATCAATGAAACTTTCTCAGGCGATGTCATTTCCGTGACGGATATGACATCAGTCAGATCTTGGTGGATCCCGGAATAAAACACCCAGGTCCGGCCCCGGGCCGGGCTTGGGCTTGAGACTGACCTGTGAACACCCGGGACCGGGCGGGGCCCGGGATAGGTGTTGCGGGCCCGTGTCGGGTTTGGGCTTCCCAAAGCGGGCTCGAGCAGGGCCCGCGCAGTGCTCTAGTGTCTAGTACTCTAATACCCTAGCCAATTTGCGTGTAAAATGCGTGGTATGTTGTCCATGCATAGACGGAAACTTAACAGTACGTACACTCTCAGGCGCCCGTATTTATTTGCCCACCAACTGCACTACGCTTACTGGGATGGTGCACTATGAAAGTGCGAAGCGACAGACAAAACAGACTATGAAATATGTGTACTAGTTGCGGAGCACAGGGAATCACGAAATGCAGTGTAGCCCCATACTTCCCATTAGATAGAGTTTGATCCCATAATATAAGCAGAGTTGTACGTCGAGTAAATCGGTCCTCCGAAGACTGAAAATAAATTGGTGGGCGAGCGCACAAGTGACAATAATTTTTTTTAACATACAGAGATGAAACAGAGATGAAAGTCGAGATTCCAGCACCCGCTAAAGATTCCCAGGTGGTCAAGATTAATCCGGAGTCATTCACTACGGCGCGCGTCCAAGCCTAGATGCAGTTTAGAACCGTTAAACCCCATGATCTAAATTTTTACTGCGTAGCATTCTTTGCCGAGTTATCCCACAGCCAGGACCGTGTAATAACCTGCATTCCCACAAAAATACAGATATTGCGGAAGTTCTAACTGTAATCGCTATAATGGCGTAAATGGAGGTAACTGGTTGCACGAAATTTTGAAAAATTAAAACATAACAAAAATATAAAAAATACGGAAAATTGCGAAACGTGTAACGTCCATGCATTGCCACAATAATGCAGATTTCGGGAAAGTTCCACCTGTAGTCGTTATAATAGCGATAATTGACATACTTCGTCGAACGAAATTTTGAAAAACTAAAGAAATAATAAAATTAAAATAATTACGGAAAATGGCAAACCGTGTAACACCCTGCACTCCCACAGTAATGAAGATTTCGCAAAAGTTTCACCTGCAATCGTTATAATAGCGTAATTGGAGATAACATGGTCAGACAGGATTTAGAAAAAATAAAAAAAAATTGGATGGAGAAAACTCACACTCAGGACAGGCGGTATAAGAATGGTACGCATTAGTAGATAATTCTCTGAATTTCTGCAGAATTTTAATGTTTCAAGCTTTGGATGGTAGGGTTTAAAGAACCTTGCATTTGGCCTTAAGTGGACACTCCACTTGGAAGAGCAACAAGACGAATATGAGGAAATATTTGAAATCTGTTAAGTATACTACTATCCCTTTCTTTCTTTCTTTCTTTCTTTCTTTCTTTCTTTCTTTCTTTCTTTCTTTCTTTCTTTCTTTCTGTCTGTCTGTCTGTCTGTCTGTCTGTCTGTCTGTCTGTCTGTCTGTCTGTCTGTCTGTCTGCCTGTTCGTCCGACAATCCGTTTATCCGTCCATCTGTTGAGATTCCGGACTGGCAACGCGAGTTTATATTGTATTCTTCCGACAGCTCCGTACTTTATTTCCCTTATGACTTCCGATTTGTGGAAGCAAAGCCGAGGAACTGAAAGCCACAAAACCCTAACTGGAGAGAACAGGTGAAACGTACCGCTGCCAACTAAACTCGAGAGAGAAAGAGAGAGAAGAAACGGTGGAGGACCGTATCTCATGCCAGAGAAAAACCCTTTCGCTCCGAGCGGGCCACTGCCGGATGGCGCCGCCGGATACCCACACCTGGCGGTGCCGTTTGCTCCGGTGCACGCGAGACACCGGTGGGAGCGCTGAGGCCAAGTGTATTTGCGTCGGTGTCTTGACAGCGGCGGCGACCGCTCGTGACGCAACCCAGAGCCACGGAGAAAGCCGGCGTCGTCGGCGCGCGCCGCCAGCCTCATTGTCGGCTCGGAGGAGCAACGCCAATCCGATAAGGAGACCGAAAACAAGTGGCGGCCTACTGCCTTACCCCCCGCCGAGCGACTAACTGGGCTCGCCCTGCTTCGGTCCCCCTATTCCGACGCTTTATTTGATCCTGTCCAATTGCATCACCAGGGCTGCCCCTTAACGACGACGCGGTAGCGACGCTTTCCCCCATAGCTTGTAGGCGTTGTTGCGCGCAGTTACGTGGTGGACGTCGCCTCGAGCGGCGACAATGGGGCAGCTCAATGCCGCCCCGGCGGCCGACGCCTAATGAAATCTCGAGCCAAGGCGGTGCGCCGCTTGTGTGTGTAACTAGTGCCGGTTGCGCCACCGGTCCGCGCGATGAGATGATTATGGGTGTACACAGAGGTAGTGGCTGCACTTACGCGCAAACGAACTGGCGGCCGCAAACTGGGAAGACTGTCTGCGCGCAGGGTCAGCGACACGGCCCTCGGCAAAGGAATGCTACAGATGACGAAGCGGCGTGCACTCTTCTACTCGAGGCAAGGGGAACGGTGGGGACAAGGAGTGAGGACGCCATGTTCGCCAGGCGGTTGTGAAACGAACGACCACCGACGTATGGCCCCCGACACGTTCGGCTGTGTGCCCACGGGAGAGACGGGAGAGTACTGCGAGCCCCGCCCTCTTTGATGGTCGTTTCAGTTTGCGGACGCTGTAGCTGACGTCATGGGCACGCACACAACACCTTGCTCGATTGTTTAAATGTGCCTTGAACGAAGCGTTGACTCTCACTTTATGGAGCTAAGCTGATTGAAGCCACACCCATACTAAGCGGCCAAAGGTCGTCTGCATGGACCGGCAAAGTTTCACGTTATATATGCCTGACGCCGAAACTGGCAAAGCAGTTTTGAAAAACTTTGTGGTATATCATTCCTGACAGATGAAACCAAAACGGCTTGTGAATCCTGCAAAGTTTATCTTGGCGAACTCGTAAGGGGATGTACAGCGTAACATTAACTGATGCATAAACTGCAGATTAAGAGAACATAACTATAACGTGCGACAGGAGCAGGGCCACATTGTTCAGCATTGTCGTGATTGTGGATGCGTGCCTCTGTTCTTAAACTGCAAGATATCGCTAAAAAGTAAGAACCAAACTACTAGAGAAATTGTGAAAACGCTGGAGATTTCCAAACCTGGATCAGTAAAGTATCGATTGCTTTATCGCCAAAGAAGATATTTGGAAGCCCGTGGCTCGAGAAAGAGACGATAAAAACGTGTAGTGATGTATCAAATGTGCTTTTCTTTGCTTTTGTTTGCGTCGCTTGGTTTGCTTGTTTTTATTAACCTCGATTTTATAAATGGGTGCTTTTTTTCATAAACTAGTAGTTGAAAGTTAGCACTTTGTTGTGCTTTTTACCTTTTTTTGTCTTATGTTGCGCTGTACATCCTTTTACTATGCTCGACCAACTAGCCCAACATCGAACCTTTTTGGCGAACTCTGGCAGGTTCTACTGGCTTTGACTTTCTTTTGCGTCGGTATTTTGACTTCGTATTAATAAAAACACATTTTCACCTTCCAAGGGGACCATACATCATTGCAAAGGGCATTTATAACATAACAAAGGGCATGAACATGAAGTAGATATTGGCAAGCAAGGATTTTCCAAACCATACATACATTGCTTAACGCCCGTGCGTACGAGATTTCGGCGCACGTTAATGATCCCCAGGTGGTCAAAATTAATCCGGAGCCCTCTACTACGGCGAGCCTCATCGCCTGCGTTGCGTCGGCACGTTAAGCCCAACAATCAATCAATTGAAGACACGCTTCATGCATGTTAACACTGTTAACTTCGGAGGAAATTCACAACTTATTCGAGGCGAAACGTAAAAAACAACCGAGAATACCAACGATCCTTAAATTAAAATTTCGACAAGCTGTGTTGTCAAAGAAGTTTTCAGACAATACAAGAATGGCTGTCCTGTTTAGCAGTTTCAAAGTAGTTTTAGATAAGATATTCTTCACGGGCATGTTGCACTTCTCACATTGAGGTAGAGGCGCAGCAAGGGGGGGGGGGGGGGGGTGGGAGAGGGGGAGGGGGGAGGACAGCTTGCTGTTGTAGTTGGTTCATATGTGAAAACTAAACGCAAAAAAAAGGAAGAAAGAACAACAAAACACGCGCAAGAAAGACAGAATTTCGAATAGCGGCCAATCATTGTTGGATTTTCTTGTGCCCGTTTTTTTTTTTTTTAACACAGGATCTGCTCGAGGCTGCTTGAAATGCCCGCGTTATGCTACCTCATTTAAGTATTAAAATTACTTCAATAATAGTATTCAGCGGGGACCCCTTGGGCGGAAACCTTAGATTTCTATGTTTCAATCAGCGAACCCGTAAAGCACAGAAAGTCCTTGTCAGGTTACAGAATTGCGCAGAAAATCAGAGCGCTAGGCGCAAGCTATCTTAATTAAGAGGTGAATGCAGCGACGGGGGTGAGAAGGAGGCTGCTGTCGATTGTTAGCAAGCAGAACGAGTTGCTGTCCAGGGGGTTGGTCAAGTGGTGAACGGCGCGGCCGCGAAGTTCAAGAGAAAGTTCAACAGGGGAACTATATAAAAAAAAAAAAAACAGTGGAACTATAGTCTTCGGCCTTCTAGGCACCACCGGAAATTTATATCGTAGTATGTTTGTTTTGTTTCGTTTTTAAATTTATTTTTGACCATGATTCCTTACTGGAGCGTAGCATCCTGCATAAACCTGAGTGAATACCGGCTTCGTGGGTAAGGAGTTTTTTTTTAATCAAGGAAATTTTTACAATTACCTCCACCTTCAGTTCGTTTTGTTAATCTAAAAACAGCTTCGTCCTTAGACGTAAGTAGTCTTGCGCAAATCGAGACTGAGTCAACGTTCGTAAAAACCCGACTCCTTCAGTGCATTGAAGGTCTCTTGCAGGACTGACGAAACAAGAAGTGGGACTGGGACGCAACAGCATCCGGAAAAGAGCCAACTTGACCGAGCCGCTAGACCGGCACCGTTTTCCTGAATACAAAAGATACACAGTCCCTTCTTCCTGTCACTGCTCTATGCGTGAACAAGGGAAGCTCAAATCTCGAAGAGACTTGCGGGACGATACGATACAGGTCATTTCTAGGTTCTCACGCATGCTCATTCGGTTAATTTACGTGAGCCGGAATGAATATTGGTCCATTTCGCCAACGTGCGTGCATCAGACTGTTCCCTTTATACGCCTATCGTCCTGTCCTTCCTTCTCTGGCGCTGTTGCTGATCGCGGAGACCGTGCACACGCATGCGCACTGAAACCTGCACACCAAGCCACGCACCGGGTCTTCGCCACGCTCCCCAACTGCGCAGGCGCGGAGCGTGAGGCTTCAGACCCTCCTGACTGCTTCGACAGGACCGAAAATACCAGCGTTTGTACCTGCAGTCATCTGCATACACAGGTACAAACACGAAAAGAAACTCCGACCCAAGCAACTTGCGCAGAAGGGTCACGTTTCCAACCAACCTTCCCTTACAAGAGCGCAAGAAATCTTTATTAACAAATTCTATGCAGGTGCATCATTTTCACCGTAAACAATCCGCAAATGGTACTACCCCGCATCAATCCGAAATGTACATAGCGTCAGCAAGCCGTCAAGGCTGATTTACTCCACTTGGTCTGGATATGCCATGCCAAATGCTCTCGACACCGGAATTTCACTTCCCCCATCCGGATCCCTCAACCCATATCGATCCCCTCCCATTCGGTGAACACACCATCAACCTTATTATAGTTCACCACTAAGAGCGGTCTAGCGCGAGTTATAAAGCGATGGCCTACACCTGTGATTAGACCGTTCAGTGCTGAATGGTCAATTACCTGATGCCGCCACTCGACGGCCACAAACTATGACATATGATCCCCTTTGACCCATGAATCCGTCTCCCCCCCCCCCCGAGGCCTCCGGCCTTCCCTTTTTGAATAAAATATTTAACAGCAACTCCGCTCCTTTTTCGCTTCTGCGCTGTTCTATCATTCGTTCGTTCACGTTTTTTCGCATTTTCCGAAACTTAAGTAGTTTCAGGCTTCTGAGTGCGCACTTAGATTTTTATGGGTCGGCCCTCTGTTAGGGGAGCGCCGAAAGAGGGGAACGCACGGTGTGTCTTCCTTATAGGAGTGTCTTCCGATATGGTGGCCCAAAGACGGTAAGATTCGCTGACATCAGTGCGTTGATAAGGATGAATCCCCATGCAGTACAGAGACCGATGCCTTGCTAGGTCGATATTTGGTCGTTTCTTGGCCCTTCAGGTCGTTGCGGGGATGGTTTTTCATATATCCCGCACTTTCCAATGAAATAAACAGTTGCTAGCCAGCGCTTGTGTGCGTCGCTTCTTTTCTCTGTTTCGTTTTTTGCGTTTTTCTGTCCTGACTTTCCACACCTTCTCAATTGAAATTTTGCTATAGATCTAATAGCTAGAATGTTTTAAGGTTCTTGAAAATTTCGAGAAGTGTTATCCCAATCACCTTCAGATTTTGAGGGATGGCTCAGTAAGTCCGCACAGGGGGATTTAGTGCAGCGGCGTATGTCATCCCTGATGCCCAGGTTTCCTGGGCAGCATGCCTGGATCATGTGGTGTCCTCCACCGAATCCGAGTGCATTGCCATCGCGGCTGCTTTGAGGAAACTTAAGTCATATCAGCCGCAGGAAGTTGTAATTCTGACTGATTCAAAATCAGCACTACAACTTTTTCAGCGTGGGATCCCCACGAAAACGGTCTGTCAGCGTTCCTTACGGCTTGTGCAGGAACTCAGCAGCAGGGGTTTTAATGTGCGGTTTCAATGGATTCAATCCCATGTTGGCGTCAAGGGCAATAATACCTCTGATCAGATGGCACGGAATGCGCTGCAATTTGTACCGACTGTTAAAGTTTCCGCCGATTACTGGAATAACTTCAGGAGAACAGTCGTCGACCATTTCAAGTCCTTGGGGGATCCCTATCATCAGTCTTGCGTCACAAAGGGACTTACGAAATCGGAGGGAACATTGCTGTACCGCACCCGAATGGGCTCAGCGAAGACCCCAGCAAAGCTATTGAAGGTGGGCCTCGTGCGATTGCCTCTGTGTTCATCACGTGCAGTGACAGGGGATGTGCACCACTATGTAATTTGTTGCCCAGAGAATGATGTCGAGCGGACTGCAATGCTCTCAGCGATTCGAAAGTTGGCAGCCCCACACAGCACTCTGGACCACATCGTCTTTTCAAGGGGACATTGGATGCTGTGCAGAGACGTGTCGCGCCTTCTATTAAGCTTCCTTCAGGAGACGGAACTGGCAAACTCGTGGTAAAAGGACCCTAACATTGAATAATTAGGAGGAGCTTGGGCGGAGCAATTACCGGCATATCCACCCAGGCTAACCCCTCCTGATCCCACACAACAAACACCACCACCATTACAATGTTATAAATAAATAATAAGTTACTGAAATAGCTGGGAAGTGAACAAAAATTTTATGGTTCTGTTCATGCTATTGACGACGGCCTATAGTTTGGCGTCCTGGATACTGTCTGCCTGAAGCGGCCGAGGTAGCCGCCGAATTTCTTTGCCAGTACCCGCGAGGGTCTTTGTGCACATTCATTTTTTGCCCACCGCATAAGCCGGAGATATTCACGAGATTATGATGACGAAGTCACTTGAACATTCGTCGAGCCAGAGTTTTCCGTCCCCACAATAAACCACGCTGCAAATTCAACGAAGGTTGCCGCAATAATTCTCCTATATGTGATGTTGTCTGAGGGCTTCCGTGACCTACAGGAGGGCAGTGCTAGTATAAGGAACAGGCAAAGACAAGCAGGGAACACCTCCTCCTTCGCAAAGGATCAGGTTGACAATCGATAGGGTGTGAGAAGGCTGCCGTATCCCTTTTAAGCAACCGCAAGCATTGAGGTCGACCGTGGCGATTCCTGCTGCGTGGCCAAGAAGCCTTTTCCCAAATGGCAACGTCTGGATGTCCGCGGGACGCCACGCACCGAAAACCCAGCGGCCATGCATCGCAGCCCGCGCTCGCGTGCGGGGAGAAGAGCCCTTTAGACACGCTCCAGTTAGAACTCTTGGAAATCACCAACGGTTGAAGCGCGCAGGTAAAAAGGTGTATCCGCTTTGAAGGGGCGGAAAGACAGAGGCATAAAACTCGGAATGCGCCATGCGTCTCCTTAAGATAGCAACCGGACAAAGCACTCGCGGAGTTTCTCGACCATGGGGCCTAGAACATTACACGGACGCGCGCAGGCTTACTGAAACGACACGCCATGTGCTTTGCGTGTGGTCCGTTCGTGCCCGCAGACTGCAGGCACTGTACCAGTATATGCTTCGGCCAAATCTGGTTTTATCGTTATTTCCTTATTTAAACAAGGGATCTTTTTTTTAAATTTCAATTGTGCGCACCATCTGGTACTGTTTTCTACTACTGACTTCTAACAATATTATTTCAGGCCCACGCTGACTTAGCAAAATTTAAACGTTAGTGAGGCCACCTCTCAGTTTCTCCTGGGGAGACAGCAGTGAAGTTCCTCGACATTCTCTAAATTTCCAATTTCTAAGCCGAAAAATTCTCACTTCCCCCCGACAGTAACTTGAAATTTCCCAGCCCGAATTTCAGCATTTATTCAGGAATTCTTCAAGGATTCCTTGCACGCGTAACCTTGCAATATCTGATTATTATTGCGTCTTTTGAAATAAGCTGTTGCACCATAACCCTAAACGGAATCTCATTTCGGAATAAAAGTATAGCAAGTAATGACCGCTGTGGCAGAAAAAAAAAATGACTGTGAGCTAAATATGCCCAGAAAATGGAGGCTACATCAAAGTCAGCTGCTGAAAGACAAGCAGATAGAGAATGTTTTTGAAAGAGTTAGACGCACCTATAATCTGCAAATGATTTAATGTTAGTGGTGAGAGTATGTTTCGCATCAATACTAATGTTGGCTCCGCCGCCATGTTACCCTTTGTGCTGTGGTGCACCCTTTACAGGAAAGTACGTGATATGATGCGAGAAAGCCTGCCAGCCAGGTCCTTAAAACCGCGATCAGCACGCAAAGAATGCTTCGCATTGTGAAAGCTCACCGCTTTCAAGATACAACTCCCAGTGATTTTTTTAATGCATGCAGTTTACCTGTATTCCCACTGAATTTTTTAAGATCTGCTGGCGGCAGGTTATCTCGATGGGAGTGGCGCTAGATCTTCTGCTTCGCCGCTAGGTTACAGATTGGAAGGTTTGCGCTGTCTGGTGAGTGATACTGGAATAAGCAAACAAATGCAATTGCTGAACTAACAACCGAATGTTGAATTTCACAAGCACCGCTTCCTATGCATTCTGCTCATTCGTAACTGAAAATAAATAGGCGCAATGTAAGCGAACAAAAAAACAGACCGGAACAACTTTGCTGGACGGCCAATTTTGTTTGCGGGAAGTGAAACTGACACGATTTTCAGGCATTCTTCACCGTACTCGAGTGTCTTTCGCACCTCCCCAATTTCTGCGCCATTTGCTTATCTATACCTAGATTTATCTAAATTTAGTGCACAGCCACATTGGGGGCCACCAAAGAGCAAGAGGAAGGTGGCCTTCCGTTGAGCCTTTGAGCCAAGTCGCATGTTCCCGTGGCCAGTCGTTTACACCACACCTGTCTTGCCCGAATGCGATAAGCTCCGAACAGTCAAAATATAACCTACAAAACGCACCATGTTTGCTTTCTCACAGCCACGACTTTTCGCGGTTCCTACCATTCTGCAAACCAACCGGACCTCATTTTGTTCACTGGACACTAACCGCCACAGTGCGGCTGTTCACATCATTTTGTTGGTAGGGTGAAAAATTTGGTTCACGTAATTTGCTGTCGACTTGGCCAGATTGGAATGCTCCTTTCTTGGTTTATGTCAGATTTTGGTTCATCCCAGACACCGTAATGCTGAGAAAATGTAGCACTAAAAGATGTCTCTCTGCGTTATTTTTCTTGTTTCTTTCTTTTTTGTCGTTATTGTAGAACCCCATTTTTACTGCAAGTAGTTGTTCGAGCGTACAAAACCTCACTTCCTGAGTATCAACACCCCCCCCCCCCCACCCCCCCCCCCCCTTCCCCCAAACATCAGGGAGGAAGTGTTCCTAAAGCATGAAGAGAGCGCGGAAATGGACATTGCGTGCAAAAAAAAAATCTATATTTTAATTAGCGGGAGTTCGTCTACAGCTTTTGCTAAACACAATGTTCTTGGTAACAATTCCTGGATATTCTTTTTTTTTGTCTAAATGCGATAGCCTTTCAGGATTCAAACTTTAAAACCGTCTGGCCACAATTTCACTGATAATGCGCATTCGCATTTCATGTAACGCTAGTGCGTGGGGGAGGAAAGGCGACGGAGGGGAAAAATGATGTTACAGACGATTAGTTTCGCTCCCCTGCGTAGCCCCGTAGCTTCCGATCACCTCCTCCGCCTCCACGACACCCCTCCACTCTCCCTGGGGCCTCACTTTCCCACGCGGCCTCACCTTCCACCCTGGCTCCACGCCAGTGCGCAGCCGGAAGTACTAATTGTGCAATTAGAGCAATTTTGCGGCATACAGATTTCCCGAAAGTACGGAAAGTTTTTTTACACCCTTAAAAATTCCCTAGGTCTTCTAAACCTTAACGTGCGTCGTAAATTATCTCGTCTTGTTTATTTCCACTCACTGTATTACAACGGCTCGCTATTTTCTTCAAAACATATTTTTCCAGCGCATCACATCTCGTTACGTGTTGATCATGCGCACAAGGTGTCACCAGTTTTTGCCCGGACAGAAAAATTTAAATCATTTCCCCTCCTCCTATCAATAAATGACTGGAACCATCTACCCGCCAGGATAGCATCCCTAGCGGATGCTTCTTTCAAGCGGAAAGTGCTGTTTAATTCTTCCTGTAGCGCTTCTTTTTTCCTTAGTAAATTTGGTCAACCGTTTATACTGTTCCATGTTTTTTTTTTCGCCGCCTGTGTACCTTTATCTTGCGATGTTTTTTGTGTTCACACTTGTATCAATTGTTAATCTGTACTTTTTTGCATTTTGTGTTGTAGAAAATCCCCCCCTATGTAATGCCCTGACGGGCCCTTAGGGTACTGAAATAAATAAATAAATAAATAAAAATACCGGTTCTCCCCCCGGAAGAAAATAATTTAAAATAGTAGATGGAACGGAAGTGTAAAGCCGGAAGTGTGGAAATAGAACGGAAGCGTAAAATAGCGTTGAGTTGCTTCAAGAGCTCCCGTAGTTGGTATAGTAATCAGACCCCACAAGACGTTTAAAGTCGTTGTGAATAAGAATTCATATTAAGAACAGACATCGCACGGATTATTTTTTTATAAAAATATAAAAACAACAGAGTCATTTCTGTCGACGTATACGTAAATGCGCGTTTAGGCTAAAGTGCTTGGAGGAGGCTCCGCTCGGCACTGCGCTTTCAGCAACAGTCACGACCAGCTTGTGAGCTGTACGAGCGACCATTTTGATGATGATGTGAAAGCGGATTTATTAATCGGTCATCTCGCCGATGTTAAATTAGAAGACAAAAACAATTAAATCAATAAAGATTCGCTAACAATAAAATTAGGATCGATAAGCGCTCTTGCTGCGCACTGTGAACTGTCTGCCAATAGAATACACGCACATTTTTATTGTTTTACGCGCCATAAGTAATGCAATACCGCTGTTTATCAGCAACACATGCGTGCACTTTTTTCTTCATCACCATATAGATTACACACTACGTCTCTAAACCACTTTCACAGACGCTTACTGGAAGCCGCACGGGGCTCAGCAAAGCTGTTGTGAAGAGAGTTGTGATGGGTGAATTTTCTCTTGAAAACAAATCACAGAATACTTGCTTGCTAAGTTCAGATTCAGCTTTTTCGTATCGAAGCTATACTCCTGAGCTTTTTGGCGCGCTAAGTGCTACGGCAAACTTCTCCTGACGATGTTTAACGTGAGCCGGCATCTTATAAGCACGGGCTTTGCTTTTTGTTCGCCGCCTCAGATAAACAGCCGCCATGGCAGGGAGTCGAACCAGCAGCATCCTGCTCAACAAGAAGACTTAGCCAGTGCAACCGTTGATAAGGAACGCGTGGCCTCGCCTGTCCGGATAACGCTATTACCTGCTAAGTGTATTAAACCGCAGTTATTAAGCCATCTTACCTCGCACCCGTTTGGTCTCAGTCATGCAGGTCCTTCCTTCACGGGGTCCTCTGAGCCGAAGACCTTCGTTATTATTTTAAATCCAGAGCATTTCTTTAACTCACGATGTTATGCGTCCGTAACTCGGCGTCCGCACCACGGCAGCTGCGCCCTCTCCCCCACTCCTCCTCGCCCTCAACACGCTTGCAACAACAGGTGCAGCGCGCGCTCCGGCGTTGCAAGCACCGTAGCAACAGCAGGTGCGGGCGCGTAGTGGCGTGACGGTGGCGTGATAGCGCGCTCTCTCTCTCCGCCTCCTTTTCCTCTACTGCGTTCGTTGGAAATATAATCCACCCATCGATCTTACCGAAAATAAATAATAATAATAACACTTTACGTTACCTAATACTCGTCTCGTTCTCTCCCTCCCCACTCATACCAACAACAACAACCCTACCACCACCATTACAACACCCATCGCCACCGCCACGCGCGTAACGCCGCTAATGCTCTGCATTTACTCGTGCCCCTCCCGCGGGGGCATGTCGGGGTTTTTTTTTTTTTTTTGAAGCAGTGTGCCCTGTTACCGTGAAGCATACTCATAACAGATGCACCGCAAGAGCCAATGCATTTGATGCGTTTGACGGTTTTCCCTGAAGAGTTAGCCAGAGTTCCTCACAGTATAGATCAGTTGTAATTAAAGATGCAATATAATTACGCTTTATAAGCATTTAGAATAGTTGCGGATCCATACATGGCACGGACAGTGTTACCATTGTATTTGTCATGGTAACCCACCTTATTACAAACGAGGGGGGAATATAAACACAGTCTCGAGCATAAAGAGCGTGTCCACCATCACAAGCCCGCGAACAGCAAACGCACCAGCCCTTGGCCTCAGAAGCAGTAGCAAACCAGTAGATGGAATGTCAATTCACTTGTCAGCCCGCGCTAGCCCATTGCGTAAACTTTCGCAGGTGGCAGTTCGTATTCGGTCAAAGAGAGAAAGCTTGAACTAACTCTGTAAAACCAGTTACACGCCTCCACTCATTCTGACTGCCACTAAATACTGTTTACTTGACAACTATGGTGTCAACACTACTGTCATAAAGCAGAAGTTTCACTGAGAACATAAAACACAATAGGTTCTAAGTATTAGAACGCCCGCGGTGGACTGGAACGTCTTACGCTTTTGAAATAGATCCTGTAAAGTGTACATTTTATCAACAACAACAACAACAAAAATAAATGTTGTAGAGAAATACGACGGACAGTACATCATTTAGCCCAGAAAGGAAACGGTTGCTAAGAGCAGGGAATATATGGTAAAAACTAGCACGGTTTATTACACCCGCACTCGCAGCTCGCAGCGCAGTGTTATACTTGACTCGTGTTGTCACTGTGTTCAGTACGGTTTCATCAATTCTGCAAAAATCTATTGGTATCTTGCGTTATCGCCTTCAGTGTAAGTTAGTGGCGGGAGAGAGCGAGAGAGAACAAACTTCAATTGACATAAAAGCATTAGTGGAGGGACTCCTTATTCCAGGACCTCGTTGGATCTTGCTGCCGCCTTCACGCGTGTAAGCTACGCAAATCTACCGTTCTTGTAGCCATGACATGGGTATCTACGCATATCAGGTGCTGCAAAATGCATAGTTTCTTGCTCAGCGATCGTTGGGCGTGCCATTGTGGTAAGGCAAACAATTCTTCCAGTCGCAAGTAAGACGTTCGTTGCAACAATCTGCAATAAAGATTTCACTCGCGAGCTACATGTGCTGCCACGTCTTTTTCGTCCATGCTTAGTATGTGTGGCGCTGTCGAAATCACAAACACGCATTTCGAAGTTTCGCTGCTACCGAAACACTAAACGCAAGCGTCTCTCCTCGCGCTCCGAATGCTTGCCGCACGACAGAGTCATTTCGCACGGACGGTGAAGACCACGGGCAGCAACAACTGTTCCGGTCGGAACCGAGGATGTCACGGCAGCAGTCCTTGCAAAAGCGCGCGCGTGGCGACATCGCGGGGAGTAGAGCGACCCCGGAATCCGTTACACGGGGCCGTCCAGTCCGGCCCGGGCGTCCACTCAGGGCGCGGGCCAGAGCGCCTGTGGGATGGCCGTGCGCAGCCGAATGGCCTCGTATCGGGGCAGGTCGCCGTAGAAGCGGAGTCCGGTGAGCAGCTCCACGTCCCCGACAGTGGCCGAGTGCTGGAGCAGGTACTGAGCCCAGGGCTGACAGTTCTCGGGCCGCGGCAGGTGCGGCAGCAGGAACGCCGCGGCGTCCAGCTGGTCCGCGGGACAGCGCTCCACGGCCACGCCCGACGACAGGCAGCGCGTAATCACGCAGAACACGTGCGTCGGGACCGGAGGGAACCCTTGGTCGGCCGCCATGGCAGCCCTGCGCGCGCACGACGGGAATTAGGACTAAAACGCAGCGTAACAGAGGTGTTGTGCGAAGCAACCCCAGCATGGCGGTCAAATTAAATAATCCCGGGCCGCCTCCACTAACGTGAAACCTGGCCCGGAGGGGCGAAGCGTGTAGTGTGTAAGTGTATTCTTGGCGCCTTGGAGTTTTTGCCAACGGAGATGAAACCGTTGGGGTGTAGAGGTATCCAGCTTTGCTGTAAAATCTTGTCTTTGAAGCAGGAGCTCTCTAGCGTGGGGCGTAAACGAGTGTCCCGGTGCTTTTAGTATACGCGTTACGTTCCAGCGCGAGGCGTAAACGAGTTTCCCGGTCTTTTAGTACCGCGACCACATGGCACAACGATTGCGACGACGAAGACGGACTACAGGAGACGCCAACAGCCCCAGCCACTAAGGGGCTTTACCTCTAATAGAAAGCACAGCACGGGGATCAATTAGAGCCGTGTGGAATTGGCAGGGTGTGAATACCCCCATTCGCTGCCAATGATCACAAACGTTTGTACATTCGTACACGCATGACAAGAAAGCGGATTACACTTCCTCCACCTACATCAAAATCACGAGAAACCTACCCCGAAACGCACCCTCAACTACGCCAGACGCTTACCCTTTGTTGAAGCGCGCACGGTGGAACTTGGTAGGGGCATCATATTCTTCAGTGAGAAAAAACGCATGCCCCGCAAGACGTCCGGACATCCTCTTTAACCTATCATGCACCCTTTTCGATCTGAGAAAGTAAGAGAGTTGGAGGAAAATGGTACTTTCTGTGTTCGCTGTGAAGCTCGATACTCGAGACGTATGTGATTACGTACATGAGCCGCTTAGCTGTCGTAAAAACCCAAGAGGTGAGGAAGTAGCATCGAGCATTGAACGACATCTAGAAAGACACAAGCGACTAGACAATTCCAGTCGAATAAGCTAGAGTATACGCATCGAGTAGAAATTCCTTTCCGAGCGGCTGCCCATGAAATTCACCTGTTTATGAATACAAAGGCCCCACAAGCCTTATGCGCGCTCGTAGAAAGGAACCACAATGCCATGCCCAGTTGCATATTTCACATATGAAAGCATACTTCCCGTACGGCGAGCGGAATACGCTCAGACTGCTCATTGCTCAACTGCCTCTTATTGCTAAGCATCAGCAATCTCACTGGTCGAAACAAACCTTAACGACACAACAATATTCCGTATTAACAATAAGCTTTTCAGGGATCGCAAAACTTTTCCACGTAGAGGCGGAACACAAATGAGAACAGCGTAATTCTTTCACAAATTTCAACGGTTTGCTTCCATGTTAGGTGAAACTATAGTATAAAAGTCGGTCTCAACACTATGTAAAGCGTGGGGTGCGCAGACAGGGCAAAACTATTGTCGGTGCACCCAAAATCTACCACTCTCCGTCGACGCTTGCCCCGGAAAACTAATTCCCCAAGAACCCCCTCCCCTCTATTTTCTCTTACTGGTTGACTCATATCGCTGATGAGCCTTCTCGATCATCCCTTCTCTAACTAGATGCCGGAATAGTTGCAATTCTTCCAGCGACTAACGATGTGCTGGTCTCCGCAATGTCCTCTGTGTTCCGTAATCTTTCTCTTGTCTGCGGCCTGGCCGGGGCCCCCGTCGCGGTGTCTCTCGCACCCGAGACAGCAGGGCGGAAGGCCCCGTTCACACCCTTCTGTCCCCGAGAGCGACCCGTGGAGCTAGTTAGCCGGCCGCGGCGGTCGTAATTTGTCACAGTCGCGGTGGCCGCAGGCGGTGCGTGGTGTGGCTAACCTGAGTCGTTCGGCGGGTGGCCTGCGACCGTTTCCGTCCAGGTCGAAGGCCGGCCCGGTGACCACGTGCAGCGATCCGTGCCGGGCCTCCCACAGATGCACGAGGCGCAGCAGCTCGAGGCGCACGCCCGCCGAGTGGTTGTGGTAGAATGGCAGCGCGTTCGAGTGCACCCACACCGCCGACTGCTCGGCGCGAGACGACGAGAACACTGCGACCGGGAACAAGGACGCTCACGCACCTACACACACACACACCATCTCTCTCTATCCCGTAACATCAACGGCACGTTTATTCGCATCGCCCCATGAACCCCACCAGCGTTCGCACAAAACTGCGATTTTTGGTCATTTTACTTTGCCGATCGAGTTCACGAAATTTGGACAGACTAGTGGTTTGGACGATTTAGTGAAATTTGACTCTGTTTTACAGCGGAGCTGTTTAAGCTTGAGCTTGGTACGGTGGCGTTAGCAAAAACATACCAAGAAAAAAACTGCGCCGCCTGTAAAGGGTGCACCACCGCAGCAAGGGTACTATAACAGTGAGGCCGTCTTCCGTGACTCCTCGAGTGTGAGCACAAGGGACATATGCGTATGCACACCCCTTTGGGCTCCTAAAACGCAAAAAAAGTGGCGCAGCTTTCACTGGTCGTGCAAGGGAGCAACAGCGGAGCTGGGGATCGACCTAGCTTCTTCCCTCTTCGGATCCCCTGTCAGTGTGGGAGACCGAGTGTAACGGCCCTGTAAAATCAGGCTAAAGCTTGCCTCACCCCTCAACATTCGCAAGAACATCGCAAAACCTAACAAAAGTTAGCAAAGCCTAGCGAAACTTAGCAAAACCGGAAGAAGCTATAGGTCGACCCGCAGTTCCGCGGTTTTTGAAGCCTTGCACCACACCAAAAAAAGGCTTCAATAAATAAATAAATAAATAAATAAATAAATAAATAAATAAATAAATAAATAAATAAATAAATAAATAAATAAATAAACGGTCGTTAATAAATTATTATTATTTCTTTAATTAATGTCTTCATCCCGAACGTTTACTTTCGCGGCATAATTTGTGGTTGTTCCCAATTTTTGCTCATTACCCGAGAATGTGCGTATAGACGTGTGCAGTCAGCCCGAAGTGGGCCTTGTATGTGTCCACACCACGGGGACATCGCAGCAAAATGGTGCATAGCTTTCAAAATTATTCTCCCATCTCGATCAGAGCGAATTTTCGTGTGCTTGATATTACCGAAGGCACGTGTCGAATGCAGTGTTACGTAACTACGCTTACTTTTTTCGGCTGAATTCAACTCGAAACTCCCGATTTATCCCATCCGCACACTGTTGAAATGTCCTTGCTGCGCTTACACAAACTGACTGCGACTTTTATTTAGGTGAACCATATTTGCGAGCGACATGCGCAGAATCGATTGAGGGAGGTTGCGCTAATATCTATAGTGTTTTACCGATGTTTCAAGGTGGGAGTCAGCATTGTGTTTTCACTTACCGTGCTCACTTTTTTTTGTGCACTTCAGCGCGTTTGTACAACAGGCACGACCATTCGTATGTTTTCCATTACCAACTGCCTTCGTAATGCTCCTTCAAACAAGCCCAAAAAATACGAGGTCTACTGCACCGTATAAGGTCGTCTGCGGACAATGCTACGAACTAAGGAATTCATCGTACTATAGCGAACATTAAGACAGGGACAAGGATAAAGAGGAGACGAAACACATCTCCTCCTAGTCTCCTCTTTACCCTTGTCCCTGTCTTAATGTTCGCTAGAATGATGAATTCCTTAGTTAGTAACCAACTCGCCCAACTTAGCGGTTTAGCAATGCTACGAGCAAGGTGGCAGATGTCGTGGGTGATTCTGATGCACGTCTTTAGCTTCGCACTCTTGGACGCATTCGTCTCCGACCCGCCGCGGTGGCTCAGTGGCTAAGGCGTTGCGCTGCTGAGCAGAAGGTCGCGGGATCGATTCCCGGCCGCGGCGGCCGCTTTTCTGACGGAGGCGAAAAGCAAAAACGGCCGTGTGTACGAGATTTCAGCGCACGTTAAAGATCCCCAGGAGGTCAAAATTAATCCGGAGCCCTCCACTACGGCGGGCCTCATCGCCTGCGTTGCGTCGGCGCGTTAAACCCTACCATCAATCAATCAAAAGCATTGGTATCCGGTTGAGTCAACGTTTGGCAGGCTATACAGCGCGCAGTTTAACAGACGGAGGGAAGCGGCACCTGGCGGGAAGAGCGGCTCCTTGGCGAGGCCCTTGGCGGCCCAGGCGTCGTAGTCCTTGCAGCTCAGGTCGGCGCCCCGGAGTCGGCCGTCCCGCTCCCAGCACGCGTTGGCCACGGCCCGCTCGTGCTGCGTGGCGCTCCGTTAGCACTCAAAGGAATTACAGGAGGCCCCGCCCTACGGCGGCACGCCCCGACAGCAGCAGGGTGAGCGCGTGTCACTGCATCGCACAACACATTTATAACGCTGCCCCACAGCACACGCTAAAGGTTCTGCGAGATTGACGTCAATAACAGTTCTTACATTTTCCCATGTGTGCGTGGTCACTTCAATCTGATGCGTAAATTCCCGATTTATCTCGTCGAATATTTCGTGAGTTGTCTTAGTTTGGAGAGTGTATCCATGTTGAGCGTTAGACGTGCCCTGAAACTATTAACACAATTGTCTTTAATGACTTGCGGGGATATATAGATCATTGCTCCCAGCCCAGTGGGGAAGATCATGAAACACGGGTGGCATTTTTACCAGCCCATCCTCTCAGGAATAGTTATAAATAACAGTGTTTACTTCGTCTGAAACGTTTGATTGCCTTTATGTTTCGCATTAACATTTGAGAGCAAAAATTCCCACAGAGCCTCTCTCTCATGTATTTCGAAAATAGTTTCGAAGTTAAGAGAAATAGGCTTCGCAAACTACTCAGAAAAAATGCGGTCACTTCGGAAGAAAAGATCTTACGATGCTTCCATTCAGTGCGGGTTTCAACGATTGTAAATATGCCGTCAGACGACGTCCCCACATCGGCGTCAATTTTTGTACACCCTATACACGTATCTGAACCCCTAAATTGCCTTAGAGGGCCCTATAAGGCAATTCTGTGGCTCAGCTGCACCGCAATTCACTCTAGTGACCAATTCATGTGACCAACAAACTGAATTATGCCGGGTTGCGGCCTCGTGCACACCATTTGACTAAAAAATGTGGTCTTCCCTGTGGCACGACGCAGTGCAGAACGTCATGCTTGCATTGCGTGATGCCACAGGGCAGACCGAACGTTGCAGTTAAATCGTATGCTCGACATCGCCAATCGCCGAAATATCGTCTTCGGTTGCATGGATGAGTCAATCAACAGCGTTGTGGTGAAGCTGAACCTCAGGACTGTCTTAGGGCGCGTAATAAAGGCGGTAATAGGATTTCATATGTAAACATCTGCAGCCATTTGTACGCAGAAACATAATTATTCTTCACACCAAAGGCCATATATCCGAGATGTAACGGCATCGTATCGAGTTCATGCTTTTTTCGAACCCCAAGCCTATTTCAATACAGCTCACACGTCTGCATTCACATCGGTTGTCCAACACCTTTTAGTACACCGATCGGCGAAATACCGCAGCATAGCGCGGTTCAGTCATATAGAAATGCAGACGAGATAGTAGTATGTTACTGATGCAAGTGATAGCAGGCGACGACGGAAACGAGCATATTTGGCCCTGCTTTCCTACTCCTTCCACCCAGCTCGCGACATTTAGACCCCACAAAATATATTTAAAAAAAAAAACAGAGTTTTCATTTATTCCTAGACATATTGATCTCGTGAGCTGAAATTAGGTGCCATTGCTCTCCGCGAAAGTGGATGACCAGCGGAGCTGTTTTTGGTATATTGTTTGATCACAGACTCGCGCTCAAACTGCGCCGTCACGGCGCGGAACCTTTCAGCGGAATTGCAAGTAAGCTTCACTGTGCGGCACTTTATGTGAGAAAACCAGCTTACGAAAACCAAGCTTACATCGATCTTTTAACAGCGGAGATGTTGTTGCTGGCCGTAATGCATGCGGCGTCACCAAAAAAAATAGGAGTCATAGTTACTCCCAAAGTTTACCGCGTTTTTGAGCACGCTCATTAAGAGAAGCACCCGTCGTCGTCCAGGCTTGCGCGTGCGCCCACGCAAAAAAAAAAAAAAAAGAAAACAGTTCACGTGCATCCGCACCTCAAGCAGGGAGCACAAGACAGCTCGCGCTACAGACGCCCAGTTCGCGAAGCCGGTTGGCGCCGGTTCTAGCGCGCGCTGACGCGTTCCGCTTTGAGAGAAACGGGAAAGCCAGCGGACAAAATGATCCGGACCCGCCAATCATGCGTGAGGAAGAAGACGATATAGATAGATATGACGATGGCTACTACTACCACAGTGAAAAAGGACTACGGAATACGTTATTAGACAATTTAAAACCTAATGCGATGCGTGGTGGTGTGTCCTTCAGTGCTTACATAGAAAGAAATGCCCCATCTTCGCTATGGTTCACTCCTTGCGCGACTTAGTGCAAGCGTCGCCAATTTTTTTGTTGTCGGCTTTCTTTTCTACACTGCTACGAAGATTTTTTTTTTCGGTGACAATATATGCCATCTTGAGCCAAGTTATAAAAGCTGTGCCCAAGTGAGGAGGAGTAGAGCGGCTTTTCTCTGTTTACGCACGCAAGAGAGAGAGAGAGAGAGAGAAAACGTGGCAATTGTCCTGTAACAGCTTTCTGTGCAGGTCGTTGATAACAAAGTCAACAGTCATGCACTCCAAGGAATCGGATATAGGGAGTATTCGTCTTCAATTACATGAAAGAGTGACGCTTAATCGAAGCCAAGGCATACAGACTTGACGTGTCGAAGTGGATATGTCCTCAAAGTTGTACCAAAATATGTTTTCGACAAATCTGGAAGTCGAGGCTGAGAATGAAAATCCCGCTTTTCGCATCTCCAGCCAAGTGTCGCAAACTATAAGCTGCGTGCTCGTACGGTGCGATATATGTTTTGGCAACATTATTTCTTACTTTCGAACGGGCTGTTAGTTCAGAAAGCATTTACATGTACGTGTTCATGCCTGAGTCAAATTTTCCGAGACTGTTTCTCCGAAACCAGCGTCAGGCTTTTTTAACCAACGTAAGTCGCCATTAGCGCCTCTTTTGTCTTGACTAACAAGCCACTAACAAGCTAAAAAAAATATAAAGACTTTCGGTCTCTTCCGCACTGGCGTCTAACAACGTGCGGGTACGAGCGAGTTGGTACTCCATTATAACTCCGTTAAGCGAAGTAAAGAAAACAGAAGACGAGAGAGACAAGGACCAGCGCTAACGCTGGTCCTTGTCTCCCTTGTCTTGTGTTTTCTTTACCGCGCTTAACGGAGTTATAATGGATAGCGCCGCCCTTCAATTAATCCTGCTGTGGTCAGATAGCCCCGAGCCAGTTTGCTTGCAGGCAGGGAGGAGAGGATTCTTTAATCAGACAAACGAGGCCAGCCCTGCACAATGCTGGGCCTGCTAGTTGAGGTGGTTGGGAATATGTGTGATGAGGGTTAAACGATTAGAGGCGCCGAGCTGATCAAGCGATAAGCACAACCTGGAATACACATCGGGGCAGAACCAACCCTCAGGCACGCGCTGAAATGAGCTCGACGGTACGTTGGCCTGATAAGGCGTGTGATGCCTTTAAAAAATTAAACGACTTCGATAATTCGAAGTCGCTTAATCGGAATTTCTGGTTAATTTTACGGGCGAATCAATGAAATAAATGGCTCAGTAATTCAAAGCTAACCACCACTATATCGATTAATTGAAAGTTATTTCTAATAAAAAGCGCAGAACTAGCGACAATTGTAAAATTTTGAAGCGCCAAAACAGCGCCGTAGTCTGTGCTACGCCGGCGCGCCATTGCAACTGAGGCAGCGCACAGTTGATAAAGCCGAAGGCCAGTAGGCTCGTACCAGCGAACGCATCTATTTGAGGTCTTCAACCTCGCTTGTTGCGCACAAAGCAATGTGAGCAGGATGCTTCAGACTTCGACTTCAACGATGTGTCTCAACTACCAATGCAATCCGTGTCGTATGCGCGACTTGGCGACGATAGTCGAGACTCTGAACGAAATCACGAAGAGAGACCTGTTACGGACTAATCACAGTGCTGCTGTGCTGTTCGATTAATTGGAAGTTTGGTTAATTCAAAGGTTTTTTTTTTCTAATTAATGGGAGTCGAGTGTATAACAAAATGAAGGTTCCCATAACTAGTTGCAGGTTGTGCGTCTCTGCGCTGCTGAGAGAGTATTAAGGTGCAGTGACGAAAGTCAGCTCCACTTGGGACGAGGACACGCGAAAAGCAGGCAAACGAGAAAGACAATCGGGGACGTTTGCGGAGATCTCTAGTGAAGAGCGCGGTTGGCGACATCTCGCGCCACGTTCAGCTCCTAGGGTTGATCTTCATCTCGTAAGGAGCGAGACTGTGATCACAATCACAGCAAAGAATGCTGACACTAATGGCGACGGGTCGTGACGTACGTACAGCCATCGACCAAAGTTTATGAACCACTGGATCGCAAATTTCTGCGAATTCTTTTTCACACTCGCACCACTCTATGCGTGTGAGTGGTTCGGTAGTAAACTCCCAAATTATACCTAAAATGCATGAGACGCACGCCGGAGAGAAATTGCCGAAAATAGCCCCGCTCGTGGTTCGTAAAGTTTTTACTCATGACTGTACGCACACACGTACAAACATACGTCACGAGAAGCGAAAGATTGGCAATTGCCAGCGTAAGTGTGATGTTCCCCCGTCTGTTGTGAACTATACGCGCCTTTTTTTTTTTTTTTTTTTAGCGCTGAAGCTCTTAGTACCGTTGTCGTCAGCCTTCTTTATCCAATGGCAACAACGTTCATCACAGTAATGATTGATCGCGATTATGATCCTGATGACGAGAGCTTGTGCGAATGCCCGGTGATAAAAATCTCCAGACCACACCTTCGTCGATGACGCATTCATCGCACGGCGCGCTTTCAACTCAAAGGTGCCGCCGTAAATCAGGCGCCCGTGAGGTGCCCGACGGCGATTCCTCGAAGCCCGCGTCTCAGACCCCATTAAGAGGCCGCGGCCGGCTGCCTGCCTAAGCACCGGTGGTTCCGCGAAGGCAGAGTTTAGACCTTGTTGCTGGGCGCATGATAGCAGCTGTCCGGATGGCGTGTCGCTGGGTCCTAACCCCGACGTCGCAACGAGGCCTCACGTGCAAACATCGCTGCCCTGATTATTTCCATGAAAAGTGACCTCGACCCTTTTTCAATCAGAAGTGTCCGCATGTGGTGGAGAGGCCAAATTGAAAACGAAAATGATGTGAACGTCTTTAGCGCTCTTCATCAGATTAAATACTAGCCGGTTTTATTGACTCAGTCAATTAATTCAGATATAACGTACATCCAAATATAACGAACACAGAAATGGTTTTGTTTGTACTTTATATGTTTATGAGGCAACAAAATACGGTTCCAACGAACCCGACTGCAACAAAACATTGGTTACGACGGAATATATAAATTTACGGTTTAAAAAATGCGGCGATGTTCACAGCGGACTTTAGTGGCACCGACTTCCGCTGGCAGAATTGGCCCTATTTTGACTAGGAAAGAAGAAAAAAACGTGACTACAGCACTGTCGACGCCATGGCCCAGAATCATGGACGATCCTTGCATATAGGCTAAGAGCGCCTCTGGGATCAGAGACCTTCACTCTTTACCATATGGTATGGGAGTGCCAGAAAGTATCAGACCTCCTCTTCCTCCTTCCTCTCTCTCTCTGCAGCCCATTCCTACCTTCCCGTCCTACTCCCCAACTCTTGAGAGAGGCTTCGGAGCATGTTCGCAAGGGGGTATGGGATCATGGGATCATGTTTTTCTGCTTCATTGAATAAACGTGTCTCACCTCAAGAATTCATTCATGGAAGGCGGCTTAGCCTTATGCCTTAGGGCTGGTAGCAATGCAGCGCCCTTTTCCTGCCAATGCTGGCAGCCTCACGTGTAATTAAGCTCAGGAAGCACTTAGCTGATCGGGCGCGAAGATTTACTGCCGGCTCATGGCATGGCTTCCTGGAATAAGGAACCACTCCCACTTCATCGGCTCAATAAAATGTTTCTCACTCTCACTTTACATGCGCAACGCATTTATACCCAACTTCATAAGCTCCTTGAGGTGGCACGAGGCGTAAGTTTGACTCTGCGTTCGCATTTGTGATAGGTACCAAACATTTTCTTTCAGCGATGCATTCAGGAATGCATTTTGGCTTGTCAGATGACCTATGATCGACAAAAGCGGCGAAACTGCTCAGTGATAATTCGATATTTTTCTGGTAGGAGATAACGAGTGTACACGCCACCGTTGTTCGAAGACAACAAACCGTCGTGGTTTTTACACGTGTATTGAAGTTGAAGCAGCAAATGACCCCATCAAGCGTGCATTTTTTAGGGTGCAGCCCCTTGGCAGCCGTTACCTGGATTTCACGCGGGGGTGGCGTTCGTTTATGGCCGCGTTCCCGAGTGAGCGAACGCCGCAGCGACAGCAGAAAGAAAACGGAGAGGACCGTCTGGCGGGGGTGAGGAAGAGGGCGGCACGTGCGGCAATGTTGTCATCTCTCTCACTGCCTCCCCCTCACACTTGTTTCATGCGTCGCCGGCAAAGAGCGCCCTCCCCCTGACACTTCCCCCAGACGCTGATCCGTTAGCCGCTAATCCCAACCACCTGAGATTTGCGCGGGAGTTTCAAACACAATTTGCAACGACATGCTCGCTGCTCCCCCGTGCGTGGCTAAACCGAACCACGTGGCATTTCCGCGGGAGGTTCAAACACGATTTGCAGCAACACGCTGGCCGGCAACGACGCGCTGCGAGATAACAGCAGAGTAGCGCGCGCCGCCGTGCGTTCTCTGATCCCGCGATCACTTCCTCAAACGCAGCAGATATGCGCCGTGACCGAGAAGACTGCAGCTCGCGCTGGGCACAAATTTCGCATTATGTAGTATAGCAATCGTCAGTGCATTTTTTCGCTGTGCGTATTCAAGGGGAGTAGTGTGTGTACCTTTCCGGCAAGGGTGAAGGCAGTCCACAAAGGCAGCCTGATCGCCGGGTCGAAGGCAGTCACGTAGTCCTGGTTGACTAGCAAGCAGGGTGCCAGTGCGTCGTCGCCCCTGGCGGCCTCACCGCTAAGCCCCATCAACGCTGGCTTTCCCCATGGCGTGTGTCGTGACAGCACGTCCGGTCCAGCTGACGTACGTCCTCCCTGCACCAGCACAGGTCGCCGCGAGCCATTGTCCACCGCCCCATGAGGATGGCGTCCTTTCTGAGCGACGGACATTGCATGCCAAACGTCCCTAAGAAACAGAAGGCCGTGTTCGGCAAAACTCTTGCTTCGGATGCTAACTGCTAACTGATGCAAACTACGGGATGTCAGTCCGGGCGCCACAGGCAAAAGCTGTTTACGAGAAATCTACATACACATTGCTTCCTCTGTTTTTTTTTTTTTTTTTGAGTAGCGTTTCTGGAAGAAAGTTTGCAAACATATGATGATCGGCAAAGGGTTCCCCTGAGCAGTTACGTGAGAAAGCGTTCGTTTCGCGTCTTCTTTTTTTTTTCTTCCGAGTCTGTTTTTTTTCCGAGGTTGTTGGTACCGATGTGACTTCCAGTGTTAGCCCAATCCACAACCCTGGGAACCCTCACAGGGGTGCAACTTACGTTCCTGCACATGCAGCCGTCGTCTTCCTTGTCGTCGGTGTGGTTCCCCGTGAGGCTGCACACCTGCGGCGTTGGCAGCCGTGGCTCATCCGGCAGGGGGGAAGGCTTGCGCAACAGGTAGTGCAACGCGCCCCGGGTGCCGTTGTTGGGCTCCGGCCGAAGGCGCAGGAGCTCTGTGTGAGTGCGCGGGGGCGATGCCTTCGCTGTTTCTACAACACTGCCAGCTGCAGCGACTTGTGACACGCACTACGGGGCTTAAAGGGGTGCTGCAACACTTTTTTCAACGTTTTTTTTTTTGAAATCTTAAATGCTTGCAGAACGTAGTCACCCAACACACCCAGTACTTAGATTAGGGGGTCGCAAAGTACCTCAGCCAGAAATTACTGCGCTATGCCCATCAGATAACTTGGAAACTCGCTCAAAAGATTTTTCTCTCTTTCCCGGTTTTGACGTTCTTCGACCTCTCGACTTACGTCACTAAGGCTATGACGCGGCTGTTGGCCGGATTTTCTTCAGTTGCAGCAATGAACGCTTTTCGATAGAAACTTTAAAAAAAAATAAAGTGACAAAAATAAAGCAGAAACGGAAGGCGTATCTGGTGCGACGAGCAAGTCACGCAGTGCCGCTCCGTGCTGGCGATAACTGTACCTTTCGCAGTGCTTCCAGGCGCGAAGAGTAAAAGCGTTTATCGAAAATGTTGCAGGGTCCCTTTAACGTAACGGGGAAAACGACGTCACAACATTCGAATGAGGTTTAGGTATTTTGAAGTGGCAGTTACTACAATGTCCCTGGAAGTCGTCAATACGCAAATGCCTGCGGTTAGAAAACAGCTGAGCACAAGAATTTGCAGGCAGGCACTGGCAGCAATTTAGCTGCACACAGTGCAAAGAGCCAGCAAATACCGCCAGCATTTGATGGACTGTCATCTTGAAGCGTTATCGGGAACAGCGCACGACGGAGATACGCGAGGCATTCATCATCCACTCAATGGGGGATAGGTGCGTGAGCACACCCTGGATCGAGTTGCTAGAAATGGAGGTAAAATACTTAGAATCACGATCGAGGCATTACACGCGGCTAATTTCATTTCCGCAATCAACTTCCCTTTTGTCTGCTTTGATTTTCCTTATTTCCTTGTTTCGGTCCTAGTATATATTCGTTGTTCATCTAAATAACACTCAGTTGGCAGTTCAGCGCAGTGCTTGTCTTTCTTCATGTCCTATCGTTTTTACCGCTGTTTTATCACGAAAGTGTTTTATGCCGGGGTCCACCAAGATCTGACTAACGTCATATCCGTCACGGAAATGACATCGAAAGAAAAACTTCGATCGACGCGGCTTCGCCAGGATTTTAACCACGAACTCTTCCGCCGCAACGGGAAGTACGAAACGCGCTCCCGACTGCGCTATGAAGAGACGCGTAAAAGGACGACAAACGCGCGTTATATCCTTCCCTTCAGATGGTGCTTCCGTCTAGGAGAGGCGAAACGAAGTAGTGCATCATTACGCTAATGAGCGCCGACAGTTGGCGAGTCGATGCCAAGGCCTACGAGTACGAGGGACGTGCAGCGGAACCTGCGGAGCAGCCTGTAAGGCAACGACCACAGAGTAAGATCGACGTCGACTTGCGAATGTCGCGCTCGCGGAATGGTCCGCTGCTTCTTTCGCTGCAGCAGACCGTGTGTTCACCAAATTATTCACTGACAACCCGTTTGGTTTCGTTCGCACGGACGGTTTGCGAGCGCCTGTGGTTTCAGTTGGCTTAACGCAATGCTCCGGCGCGTGCAATGCAGTGTCTACGTTGATGCGCATAACGGTGCCATACCGACGAAATGTAAATAGCGACGTGCAAGTTCATATCGATGCACAAAAAACATCCAACTGCTCCTGTGAAGCACATTTCACTTTCGTGTTTTACCGGTTTCTGTGGAAAAGGGATCAACCACATTTTTTTCTAAGTAGCATCATGCACCAACTAGCCCGCCTCAGTTCACTTGTTCAGTTCGTCACAAGACCAAATATACCATGTTTATGCTGATCCACTAATATAGGTAATGTACGGATTGACATATATACGGGGAGGAAGGCGTTTGAGGAGGAGAAGAAAGGGAAAATTGAATTGACCCCTACGCCTCCGCACTGTGAACCCAAAACCGGTGCAGCACGGGCTACAAGCAGCCGAAAGTTGACAGTTTGAAAACATAGAGCGAAACTAGCGTACACAATGGGCTGCTGAACACAAGGACGCGGGTTCGATTCCCTGCCGCGGCGGCCGCTTTTCTGACGGAGGCGAAGAGCAAAAACGCCCGTGTGTACGAGATTTCGGCGCACGTTAAAGATCCACAGGTGGTAAAAACAATTCCGGAACCCTCCACTACGGCGCGACTCATCGCCTGCGTTGCGTTGGCGCTTTAAACCGTACAACCAACCAACTAGCGTACACAGCGTGCCTTAATGGATCGTTAAAGGACCAAACATATACGGGTACACGGCAGCGCCATGTCGAGTGTAGTTTCGTCACCTAACCCCCTTCCACTGCTCGGAACACAATCTGCGCCAGCCGACATAGTCACCTATTAAAAAGCTGCGTACCATGGACCATTTTACTCGTGAAACCAACACGTAAGTCTTTTCAGGCAGCTGTTTTGTAGGTTCGAACCGTATATTGCTCCAAATCTACCGTATACAAACTGCTCTGCTTATTCCAATTTATTCTGTTTGCGCGCTAGTTCTGCACCTATCGTTGTTGCGTGCATTCCTCGGAGGCAAGATAAAGCGAGGAGGGCGCATTTGAGTGCACTCGCCGGTCATGAGCTCGTAGAGCTCGATGTTCCTGAAGGGTCTGGCGGTCAGGTTCTGCTTGAAGGCCGGCCCGTGTGCCACGAACAGCGCCTGCATTCCGGGCGCCATGTTGTCGTAGCCGTGCGAGCCCCCGTTGCAGAGCGCCGGAGACTTGTCCGCCTCCCGACTGCGTGCGAGACATAGAGCGCCGGCGTTGGGTGCGCGTGCGAGCGCTGGAGGGAAATCGGCAATGGCGGCGATCTGCTGAGGGACACAGGAACGACGGGAAACGGGAAACAACGCCTCCCAACCTTCCTCCTTCTTTGAAGGCGATCTTTCCTTTCTGTTGACTTTGCCCCTTGTGGCGGTGGAAAAATTTGTTTTTGCCAATCATCATTTGCCACAATCATTTTTGCCACAATCATTTGACTTCGCCCAATTAAATGCTATTAAACGTCGTTTCTAATCCGAATTCATTATTGGGCTTATTGAGAGAACGAGCCGGCGTCTCCAAAGAGGCCGCACCACCGCCAAAAAGGGAGGGAAATCAGTTCCCATTAATTGCCTGCGACGGATCATGTGGCTCCATATCGCATGCGTGCGAAAAAAAAATATTGGCCGCGTATCTGCTCCTTTCGTTGCAAATGTCACCGAAAGACGATAGTCGACTGGCGCCCCTGTCAAGAAAATGCCTCCCTTCTCTTTCCCGCTCCCCTATCATGATTTTCCACTCCCGTCTCGTTCCTCCCAAGATAACACGCTAGAGGCTTGCTAAAGTCTATTTAAATTTACCGAGTTCCGCTGCTCCAAGTCGGGTGCCTCAATGCCAGCGCTACCGTACGGCGGACACGCGCGTGAATCGAGGCACCCTACTACAACGCTGATATAACCACGTTTCCTTGCTACACGAGCGTCCCAAGCGGAACGTGGAACCTATCTAGTGGAACTTTCCGTTGCTGCTGCCGTTAGATTTTTTAAAATGCCGCCATGTAGCGCGGACAACAACAGGCGGCGGTTTTCTGCAGTTGATGTAGTATTTTATTCGCTATCGCAAAACACAAGCATCCGTGAATTTTTAAAATAAAGAAACACTGCAAATGTCACTCATGTATCGATTTTATGTCTTATATTTGCGTATTGTCTTGTTCTTTTTCAACAGTGTTGACAAGAATGAACATTAACACCGGACTTAGACGTTTAGATTTCGCAGTGAGTATATAAGACTATTGCGCACTTTAGGTTTCACTTTGACCGGATGGCTGAATCGAGTCACAGACAGACAGACAGACCAAAATGTCTACGTTTAAGTAGCCCAAGAAAGACTATCGTCTTTAATAAAACAAAGCAAAGGATACCGCGTCTTGGAACCGCATAGCGCGCGCTTCAAAAATAGGAACACAAACCGCTACCGCTGCCTCACCCAAGGCGTTGTGCGCGGTGCTTCCCCGCACCGCCTGCCGGCACTGCGGCTGCTTCTGCTTCTCTCGATGCCGAATGCGCAGGAGCACGGAA
This sequence comes from Haemaphysalis longicornis, assembly GCF_048455015.1. Taxonomy (NCBI): domain Eukaryota; kingdom Metazoa; phylum Arthropoda; class Arachnida; order Ixodida; family Ixodidae; genus Haemaphysalis; species Haemaphysalis longicornis. The sequence goes on from NW_027526204.1 coordinate 137,044,581, forward strand.
TTAAACCCTTACATTTTCGCATTTACTGCACCATAAGAAGCGTTCGGGTGTCTTCGTGTTCTTTTATTTTCAAGCACGATTAAATCTTTCCAAAAAGGTAACCGATCAAGAGGATAAAGTCTTAAGACTCGTGGTGATTTTGTGCGAACAAACACGAATGTAAAACGGGCTAGCCCAAGTGATGAGACGCAACCAGAGCATGACAAAACGCATGTTGCGTAGTTGATAAACAGCGTGGAGACCACAGAATCGGAACAATAACTGATAGAAAGGCCAAGAAGCAGAGAGAGGTGGCGTTAAAGGCACAGGAGACGAGGATATAACCGGAAGGAGTGGCTTAACAGAAGCTGCAGATCGTAGAAAAATGTCTTCGTACAGATGGGACATGATGTTGGCTATGACGATGGAGGCGGTGTGTGCGGTTGCAGCGAGGGTAAGGCAGTTCGCTAACTGTTTTCCGTCTGCCAAAGTACAACCCACCAAAAGAAGCCCAGTGTAGCTCTGACTGAGCTCTAATAACAATTTTAAGCAGTATACGCGCTACAAAGTAGACCAAGTACATGCGCTTGCCGACCTTCACCACTTGCTGTGGTCCTGCCTCGCCTTGAGACCGACGAGACTGCGGCACCTTGCGGCGACGGGCCTCCGCGTAGACGACGCCTCCGCATACGCCGCATGGATACATGGGCGCCATCATCGTTCACTCCTTGACTTCATCCGCGAAGCGAACATTTTCATTTTCATCTAATCACCATCACCTCATAATCCCATATATATGCCCTGTGGCAAAATAAACGTTCATAAAAAAAAGTATATGCGCGGAGTGAGTGTGAGAGATAGGCAGCCTCACTTGAGCACCAGGTACCCGGAGTCCATGTCGAGCACGACGGGCTCGATGCGCCGGTGGTCGGAGTAGTGGTACCGCTTGGGCAGCCGCTCCTTGGCGTACGCCAGCAGGTGGCTGTGGTGGCAGCGCAGCGACTCGACCAGCTGCGCCACGTCGCCCGACTGCTTGGGCCGGATCCGGGCGGTGGGCCCCACCAGCGAATACACCGTCGACGGGTCCAAGAAGCGCTCCAGGGCGATCACCTGGTCGCAGCTGGTGCTCGCCATACCTGCATTGTGCGGAGGAGCATGGCACGTCACTGACTGCGTGGGCATGCACCTTCCGGTGTACCAGCACACAGGGGCCGCTTTCTCGCACTGTAACAAGACAATAGACAACAGAGAACCGCGTGCCTTGTTGAGTGCTATTCAGAAAGTTGTCGCTAGATGAATTGTTGCACGTGGGAAGGGTTGCGATAATTAGTGTGGGCTGGTGGAACACCCTTAGGCTTAAAGAAAAGGTATACAACAAATGTGCACTCCCGGTGGTGAGAGTACCGAGTTATAGGACTAGAAGTAGGGCAAGACCATTATCACTATGAAGGGGCGAACAAAGACATTTTCAGGGGGGGGGGGGGTAGTAGTGAAGTCGGCCAGTGCAAGATAGGAGTGGTTGGATGTCTATGTGAGACTCCTTGATCCTGCAGTGGACATAAAACAGGCCTTTGTTGATGACGACGACGTCATCATCATCATCACCACCAGCCTCTCTAAGCCCACTGCAGGGCAAATGCCTCTCCCATTAATCTCCAATTATCCCCGGGTCCTGTGCTAACTGCGACCAATTTATCCCCGCAAACATCCTGATCTCATATGCCCATCTAACTTTCTGCCGCCCCCTGCAACGTTTGCCTTCTCTAAGGATCCACTCTGTTACCCTCAGTGACCAACGGTCATCTTGCCTTCGCATTACATGCCCTGTCCACGTCCATTTCTTCTTCTTAATTTCTACTAATATGTCCTTAACTCGCGTTTGTTCCCTGACCCACTCCGCTCTCTTCTTGTCCCTTAATGTTACACCTATCATCTTCCGCTCCATTGCCCGCTGAGTCGTTCTCAATTTAAGTTGAACCCTCTTAGTGAGCCTCCAAGTTTCTGCCCCGTAGGTGACTACCGGTAAGATGCAGCTGTCATACGCTTTCTTCTTCAGGGACAATGGTCGGCTGCCATCTCATACCAAGGCAAAATATCTGCAAAATGTTTTTCGCTTTCCAGCGTGCGCAGCACTTTGGCGGCCGCTACTGTGGTTTGACATCGGCGTCGTAACCGAGCGAGCGAAGAAAGAAAGAAAACGGGGGAGGAAAGTGTAGCGAAAGTGTGCGGGCGAGGGCAGAATGCTGAGCCCGCACAAGACGCTCCTCGGCGGCGACAGTGTGAGGCATGGTGAAAATGTGAGGGGGAGGGCAGTATGCTGAGCACGCACAAGACACTCCTCGGCGGCGACAGTGTGAGGCTTGGCGAAAGTGGGCGGGGGAGGCAGTGAGACATGCTGGGCGGGGCGACGCGTCGCGAGATGACGCCATAGCAGCGCGTACCGTCGTGCTCTCGACCATGCAGTTTCTCGCTAGAGTGGAATCTGGCGCTAGTATCAACATGATTCTGCGAAAGCGCTCCATGTCTCAATGAGTGCCGCCGTACCGTGTAGTTCGGCCGGAAGTTCGGCGCGGCATGGTCGGCAACGACTTTGTGGCTACGAAAATAGTGTTCTTGTTAAAAATAAATTGTTGCCAAAAGTGATGCCATTAATAAATTTTACTTTCTATGAAATACTGTGTTTAGAATGCTTAGGTTTCGGTATAAATTTTGGGGTTAGAAAGACAAAGAAGCAGGCGTCTCGCTTTGGTTCACGCCGCCAGATACAGAGGGCCGTCCCGGATATATTTATAAATTATGACATACTCCAAACTAGATGCTGTTTCCTTTGTTTTCTTTTGTAATACTTAGCTGGAAATAAATTATTTAGGTTGTCTTAAACTGTGTTCTTGCTTCCTCTTAATACTGTGTCATCATCGTCTGCTACGTGCTTTGTCAGGCGAAGCAGATGCAACAACTAGAGATGCAAAAGTGAGGTAGTGGTATTGTATTTATTTGTTTTATCCAAGCAGATATAAATAAACATAGAGGCGAAGCCTAGCTATTTCCGCAAGTAAGTCTTCAAGCACGCACGCAAAGCATTATGAAATTGCACGAATGCTTTAAATGGCAAATAAATCCCGGCTTGTCGAGTCACCATGTATGTTGCCTCATTGCGCCTGTCTGAGGCAGTGCATACTTCAAGGGGTAACCACATGCAGCGACGGCGACGAGCGACGCGAAAATCGTAACTCAATGGGTGTAGCAAACAGATAGTGTGGGCGACAGCGACAATCAAAAAAATTAAAGCCGTTACACACAATGTGAAAGGGGTCGGAAGTTCAAAGCAGTGATTCGCCATAGTGCACGGTGGCGCCGTTATCCGCTCACTGCTACCACCCATCATGCTCTTCGCAGCCATGTCTCACTCCTATCTTGATGAATATGCAATTCAAATTCCCCGCCTTCACAGTGCTCGCGCGCCAACTACCTGAAACTGCGGGAGTTCTGTTCTTTTTGTGCTTGCTTTAATTTCGTGTGCTGGAGCTGTTTTGCGTCATTTCGAACGCGCCATTTTTTTTTCTTGTGCGGCTGGAGCCTTTTCCCGTCATTTCGAACGCGCCATTTTTTTTCTTGCGTGGCTGGAGCCTTTCTGCGGCATTTCGAACGCGCCATTTTTTTTCTTGCGTGGATGGAGCCTTTCTGCGTCATTTCGAACGCGCCATTTTTTTTTTTTTCTTGCGCGGCCGGTTTTTTCGCATACTATCGTAAAAACCAACCCAACGAGCGTTCCTAACTAAATGAACGCAGGGGCTGCCGGTTATATACACAGACTTTGCCTGAAATGTACTTGCAGTTTTCTTTGCGCTAAACAACGGGGACGTGTATGACAAGCGCCAGCGGTTCACGAGGTTCGAACGGTTATGACTATTTAAACCGCGTGGTTTTCGAAGCCTTCGCGTGACTCCCTGATGACGGTACACCAGGCTCTACTTGGGTCCGTCATCTCGATGCGCCGCCTGATTCCAGCAGTAGCTTGACATCGACCGTTAGCGAGCTACGACGACAAGGCGAGCCCATAAAGGGCTCCGCACTTAAAAACTTATACAGAGGCCGCCGGGCCCGTAGTCATAGCTCGCTTTCTTCCGGCCAGAAAGCAGACCATAAGCGAGCGGCAGCGACGGCGACGGAGGACATTGGCGGCAGTGTATTGATTTTTTTCGCTTGTCGCTGTCATTCACTTTACGTTTGTTGTGCCTATTGAGTTACGTTTTTCGCGTTGCTTGTCGTCGTCGCTGCATGTGGTTACAATGCCTCGCTACCGCAAGAACATGCGTTAAGTGCTAATTTCGCTGTTATTTAGACATATCCGTGCTAACTCTTGAATGCCAGAAAGTGAAATGCCGGAAACGAAAAGCGTGCCGAAAACAGAATTAACAAGCACATCAGAGTCGACAAATATAATCCGCAGCCCTTTGCAATAACAATTTGGTGCCGGTCCTATTCTCCTGCTACCCACAATTCCCATGGCGGCGTGTGATTGCAAAGACAGTTTCCACTCTAGGTAATATCGAGAAACTCTATGGCGCTCGGCGATGATGTGCGTTCGCTTCCTGAGAAGCAGTTCGCGCCGGCGGCTACCATCGCTGCCGCCGAGAGAACCCACGAGTGAGTTCCGCCTGACCGCACTGCAGCACTTAGGAGTGAGTGCTGAACCGCGACCGAGGCAACCGGTGGATGTTCTTCGCGCTTTCCTTGTTGCGTGGCTCACCGAACCACGTGACGTTTCCGCGGGAGGTTCAAACACGATCTGTAGCAACGTGCTCTGCGGCGGCGACGCGCTGCGAGATAACGGCAGAGTAGCGCGCGCCGCCGTGCGTTCGCTGATCACGCGATCACTTCCCGAGACGCAGCAGCTACGCGCCGTGACCGAGAAGACTGCAGTTCGAACTGGGAGCCCTATTCTCGACTGCACATATTCACAGTAAACTGTGAATTTGCCGGAAGTCTTTTCTGAATGGCTTTCAGTTTTGGTCACGTGCTTCCGGTTGACAAAGCGGTTGTGTGTGCTTTCGTCATTTTGACGTTTCATGACGTTTACTGGCACCAGTTCTAAAGTTTGCCTTATTTCTCTTAACTGAGAGCGCGTAATTCTTGGCCGGCAATGAAAAACTAGACTAAATGCAGCGAACATGACAACGTAGGCGTGTTTTTGCTATTCAACAACAATATGGCTTCTATTCCACACCCTCTCTGTGATTGGCTAAGAAGGGGTGACGTAATTTAAACAGTTGGCTGGAACGAACACGTCACACATTGGCAACTTTAGCCTGCGTAAAAGTGACGTAATGCTACGTTAACAGCTTCAAAATGGCGGCTGCTGTCGGCACCGACCTTCGGCGCGGTGAAATCCCCGTGAATTTGCAGCAGGTGCAGTTTCGCATGACGCGCAGTTTAGAGCTGTTTTCTACCGAAAGAAATAATAGTTTTGGCTGCTTACAAGTCAGCGGTCACTGAGCATACAAATAACGTGCCGTGTTTTTTTTTATGTTTGGCAATAAAATAAAAATATTTGTTTGGCGTAACAGCAACATAAGAGGGCAGTAGAAGCCTCTCTATGACAAAGAGAACCCAATGCATGGCATTTGTCCACACTTCTTCAGGTAAGCTTGTGGGTCCCATGGTCGAGCTCAAGAGAAAAATAACAAAGAAAACTGACTGTTTTATTCATTACTGCGCTGATTGAAGTCGAGCTTGACGAAAGAGCGAATCGGCGGCATCGGTACGCTCCGCCGTTATCAGTCGTAGCGCTTCGCTGCCCTCATGCGTTATATAACCGATGGTCACGGCCACGGAGTTGTCACGGCCGTCTTTTTCTGTGGTCACGCCATGCACGTGTAACATAGCAGCCGTGATAGCAGCAGGCGATAGCGTGCTGGCGGTGACGGCGGGGAAGGTGACAACGCAACAAAGCTTGCATTGAAGGAGAAAGCTCATCTCTGTTACTAAAAGCGATTGGAAGAAATAAATAGACACGGTAAAAAGATTGCGTGATGTACTTAGCTCAACATGCGCATTTCGCTCGCTTTTGGATCAACATTACTTGATCGTCTTGGGGTGTTGACGCCAATTTTAACATGAAAAAATATGTTTCCATTGCCAACCTCAGCTTCCGCCCTATTTTTATAATACATGCTAAGTGTTTTTATGTGTTTTATGTACAATATTTGATACCTTGGTTGTGATATTTATGAGTGAAACGTCAAATTACACTGCATGTCGTCATATCTACACATGCATTACGTCACTGATTGCTTACGTTGTGTTTACGAAAAAAAACATGGCGAATTCACTGTGAATTTGTGCAGCCTAGAATAGGGCCGCTGGGCACAAATTTTGCATTAGTGAGTAAAGTAATCGTTAGCCGTTTTTTAGTTGCACGAAAGTTTTCACCCACGTATATTGAATCCACAGTGTCAAAGTCACTGAACAGATTCATCCATTCCCACTGCTCTACTACCGGGCGGGTTAGACAGTGTTTGGCCGCGCGCGCGGCGGTATACTCGCCGTGGTCGGAGACGACGAGCAAGTTGACGCATCCGAGCAGGCGCCTCTCCTGTAGACCCGCGACCAGGCGGTCGAGCATGATCTCTAGCAGCTCGAGCGCCTCGTCCACGGCGTCCGAGTGGGGCCCGTGGTCGTGGCCCGCGCTGTCCGGCTCGTTCACGTACAGCGTCAGCAGCGAAGGGCGCCGCTCCGGGGGCAGGTCCAGCCACGCCAGCAGCACCTCCACGCGGCTCTGCCACGGGATCATCCTGCGCACCCAAATCCCAAATTGAGGCCGCTCGGAGGGAGGGTCGTCTTTGTACAAGCGCAATCTTCTGGAGAACTCAAGCCTTCGCACCAATTGCCCGGATAAAATTATCTTCGGTCTTCTTTTTGGAAGGCAAGCCTACTGAGGAGGTCTGAGTGCAGATCACGGCGGGTACAAATTATAACAAAGGGATCGATATTTGGGCAAGTTGGCATTAAGCATTTTTAACGGCAGCGTAGCAGACACAGACACCAGGGATAATAATCAGTGCCAATACATGCAGTCTGAAATATGTGTGATAATCTAGTTGTGCGTCATAATGTGAGAGCACGTGGGTTTGGCCGTAGTACTTAAGTTTGTATTGCGATTTCATAAAATTATGTGCGAGTACAGCGCCGTCCTGTCGTCTTCTTCCCCTTGTGTCTGTGTCTACTACGCTGCCGTTCAAGATGCTTTAAAGGTATTAATTAACTACGATTCGATTATTGATTTCTTTTTTGTAGAAGGCAAGCCTACTAAGTCGCTATCGTGCTGACAAAGTCTGAGCTCAAGACCATAGGAGCTTTTAATTAATTGTGATCTGGTTGCTGTTTTCTTACTGGGCTATAGTCTGTATAACTTACTGAATGCTTAAAAAACAAATTTCAATTTGGCGTTTGAAATTATTTATCATTGCTGTGTAAATAACTTTCGGCAATGAATGAGTGGCTGCTGCTGACACTGACTGTATGCAATACTGCACGAATGGGGGAAATAACTGAATATCCTCACGAATAAGCGAATGAGGGAGTTTTCCACTATCACAAGAGCGAGAGAGTAATAAAACAATCAACTAAGCGACTAATTTGCTGTGTGTAAATATTACCATCAACCTGCATCTATGAACCGATATGTATCTATCAACCTGTATCTATGTATCTTCCCACTATCAACCTGTATCTATGAATCTATGAACTCACTACAGTCTTTGATACTGGGACCCTTCTCCGTATATTTACGATTTTCTAACTACTACCTTCTGGAACAAAAAAATTAAATCTGAACCTGAAAAATAAAATGAATGAATGAAGCAGCCCTCACTCGTTGTATCGGAAGAAGTGGCTCGGCCACTTTCCCTGGATGTCAACGTCCGATCCGGGCCAGAAGAAGGTGGCTGCGCTCTTGCCTTGTTTCTCGGCTGTAAGCCAGATCTGGGCACTCGGAGACACGACACCGGTGGTGATTGAGACAGGGCTCACACAGATGGCTGCCACAACAATTAGTTAGACACCGAGACCAAGGCAATGGCTATCGGATAGGATAACCGAATGTCTGTGGATCGGCGACGCTACAGTAGTTTTGAACTGTGATAAAGGGAAAGCGTTAAACAATGGTGTTGTTCAAACGGTATAGCTTCCAGCAGAATTTGAACAGAAATAACCTAAACTGTTGGTGCAAATTTAAACTGTCGAAGAAGTTGTTACATCTCGTTAACTTCTCACTTTATTACTAAATAGAAAACATAATTTATACATGCTGTCGAATTAGCTGCAACTAGATTAGGATGACATAATGAAAAAGAAGCGCAAAAAAAAAAACACAAGACGAAGGAAAGAACTACACCGGACGAGCAGTCGTCCTGTGTAGTTTGCTCCTTCGTCAAGTGTTTTTTTTTTTTGTTTTGTTTTTTTGCGCTTCTTTTCTATCATGTCTCCCTACCAGCTCGCCCATCTGTCGGTGCTCCTTAGATTTGTATTTTAAGGACTGATCTTCATTGTTAAAACCAGAACCCAAGTGTCCCATCATTCGCGTACACCTTGTAAATTATTCAATCATCGCTTCCACGTCTGTACAAGTACACAGGCACACATTCACCGTTTGGAACGGTTGGTTGGCGTGCGGCGGCAACTCACCGGCTCGGCCTCCCACCAGCGCGCTTTTGCTGACTCTGCGTTTCCAAGCCTGAACAGCGTCTTGAACTCAGGGTCGTACATTTTGTTGTCCACGATGCCGTGAGACTCGGGCCACAGGCCCTGCGGCAAGAGAATCAGTGGCAGAGAAACGCCCACATGCACTTCGCTGCGATTACAGAAAAACATTACCAACCCTTTCCAAGGAAAGTTGAGAAATGCGCGAAAGCTTTCTCACATACGAACTGAGGCAAAAGTGCCCCAAAATCTTCACTAAAAGTGCGTCCAATCGATCGTCAAACTTTCAAAAACCGAAATCGCAGACGGAGAATGAACCGATGCGACGAATTTTCGCGCACCAACTAAACGCACCTACGAACAATATAAATGTATACGGATATGTTGTTTATCAGACACTGTTGCACTCCTTTATGATCGATGCGCGTATTGTGTTATATATAACCGTTACTTTTTTGCGGTTTTTAAGTAATTGATTTGACACAATGGAAGGCTGGTTTCACGCACACGCCGTGTGTCCAGAGATCTTATCAGCTTTTCGGTCGACCAACCGCTCTATGGGGAAATGCATTAGCTTTTTTGACAGGACGCCATTGGTCCCACTAAGAAAGCTTTCGCTTTAAAAAAGTGAAATGAGAGGTGTCAGTTTACACGAACACCCTATACACCCAGCGCTTTCTTCTGTAATACCACTTCGCAAGCCAAAGAAAAGACAAAATAAAGAAAACACAAAATAAATACCACCAAGGTATGTCTCGAGAATTAAGCAAGCAGTGTATTGGCCGGAAATTGAAACTGAGAACGCACCATATCTAAGCGGCGAACACTAGTCGAGTCGACTAAAAAAGCGTAAAGAAATTAAATACGAACAACTTCGCCACTGTTCTGTCGATCTTTCCAAATATCTCATTTCACAACGTACCTCATCACCAATATCTGTTCACAGGCTTATTCTAGAGAAAACTGCAGACATTCAACTGTCTACCGACACCCCTGCCACATAACGGGCCATGCCTGCCTTGAAGCGATACGCGTATTACAGCACAAGAAGAATTTCGGGGCTCCAGAAAGTTCACTGCACGTCGCCGAAAACCGTGTAAACAGCCGACCCCGCCAATAAACTACTAGCTGTTGCTTGCGTACATTCATAAACCTTCAGCCTACGAGGAGCCTCACTATAAAGCTCTTCTCCCCTTCCCCGCACGCGAGGCTCCGCGGGAAGGCACTCACGGTGACGATGGTGAAGTGATTGGGGAACGTCTTGGTGGGGAAGACGGGTCGCATGAAGGGCGCCTTGACGCCGCACTGGGCGAGCCGCTCCAGCGAGGGGTTCAGGCCGCGGGACAGGTAGTCCGCCCGGAAGCCGTCCAGCGAGATCAGGATCAGCGGGGGAGACTCGCCGAACCTGCATCCCGTATACACGCACACGCACGCTTCGGGAGGTGCGCCCATTTGGAGTTCCAGGCGCCGGAAAAGCAGCATGCCTGTACATGATCTCTGATGCGGTAGCGTTTGCAGCTCCTTCCCCCACCCGGGTCTGTCCATTTTTCGACCGCCTCCTGTTAAAAGGCGCGGGTGGGAAGAGGTGTGGGCACCTTCACTTTCTTGATTAGGAGTGCGCAACGGGTTGAGGCAGGACCTGACTTACATAGCTGGGGGCCAGGTTAAAAGAACTTAGGTACCCCCCCCCCCCCCCTCAGCCTCCCCTCCCACGCCCACACCCCGCGTTCCGCTTGAGACTGGACGCGATCTACCCAAGGAGGATACAACCTCCTTGGATCTACCACTCGCTCCACGGAAGCAATGTCGTGTTAATTCAAGTTTCAAATTTATTGCAGTAATTTATACATGTTGCAGCTGGGTTGCAGTACACAGGTGCTCGAAGATTCTGAATATTTCTCCATTGCTCCGGCCTTTTGCGTGCTCCAGTTCCCAATTCTTCTAAATCCTTAGTGTAGACTTACTCACACACCACACCGCATCATGCCGAAGAGTTGAGGCGCTATAGGATTCGCCAGTTGGTTGTTTTCGTTACAGAACGTCGCAGGCAGCGCGTCAGAGGACGGTGCTTGTCCCGGATGCTCTTCTTCTGCGTCCCGTCCTTAAACGCACTGCCTACGATATTTCATAACGAAATGCTTGGCAGTGCCCCCTTAAAAAAGGGGCAAAACTATATAAAAGTAGCACCGGTGTGTTATATTCTGTAAACTGTAACCTCAACTAAGTCGGGCTTTTTAACAGCGAAGCTGTTAAGCAAATCGTAATTTGTGGTGTCCGCAGTTAAAAACACCAAGAAATTGCCGAGCACGCGCACGCGAGCGCGGGCCTCTCGGCGGCCGCCCGGCAATTAAAAATCCAAGAGTATGCCTATCGCTCTTGTGTACGTGCCTCGCGACGACCGCCCAGCGTCCCCGGAGCACGTTTGTCAAGCCAGCATACCTATACTTAGGGTGATTGGCCAAGACTGTCAAAAAAAAAAAAAAAGAAATCCAGCTTTCGCAGTAATCATGGCAAGGCTTGCTCGGAACGAGAAAGACTCCAGCATTCGCCGTAATTGTGGCAACACTTGTTCGGAACGAGAAAGACAGGTCATAGCGTACGCCCCTCCAAGGTGATGTCCAATGATTATCAATTACAAAAAAAAAATGAAAGAAGCTCCCACTTATAGCACCAATGATGGAGTAAAGGTCGCTGCGGCGGCGATGAAAAAGCAAACCGGCTGCAATCGTGGACTTAAACCTACGGGATGGTGTGAAGGTTGCGTACAGCTTCGCTACCTTCAAACGCATTACTGTGAGCTTCCTTCATTTGTTTTTCAATTAGCGTCACTTGGAGAACGTGCCACAGCTGCGTCTCATGTACGGCACCAGTGACCAGAAGAAGACGGCTGCGAGAGGCGGAACGTATACCGAGCGGCTATCGTGAAGGAAAAGGACTCACCCTTGAGGGCAGACTTCGTCCTCGGTGATGCACGGCAGGCGCTGCCATTCCGAGTCGAACAGTTCCTCTGGGTCAAAAAAGGGCACGCGATAGACACGAGAGGCGAACCTCAAAGGTCAGCATACTATTGCTCACCCTTTTTTGGCGACCCCTTTAATCTCATCTCCAAATCCTCGAAAACAAAGACCCTTCATTCAATAGACGTTCGTCACACGTTATCTCAAATTCCCCGAGCACGCAGTCATACGTGTGTGAGAGAGAGAAGGCTCTTTACCGAAAAAGCAAAGAGGTTAGCCGGCGTTTACAGTCGCCTACATGCTTCTCTGCTGAGGTATGGGGATGGGGGAAAAAAGGGCCCCAAAAAAAAGCTGGGCAGGAAAGAAAAAGAAAAAAAAAACCTGTCGTGGACTTCGCGCGATAACGCACTGTCACAAATTTGTTTTTTGGTCTGAGCTTGAGCCATGTAATTTACAATTTTGAAATTAGGCCAATGTCATCCAAATAAGAGAACAGACTCCGTAGAGCTTGGAGCTGCTTTGAGGGCAAATCCATGGTTCTAAAATAATCTTGAGAGTTATTGGTCCCTGTTCCAGACGTTTAATGTTTTCGAAGAAGTTGTGAACAGTTATCCGTCCCATTTCGTCTTTCGCATGCCCTATCAGTGTGAGCGTACATAAAGGTCTCACGACAGTCGCTTGTACTCTGCTGCATGTCGATCTTCCAGAACAAAAGACATTCTTTCGAAAACAAGGGTGCACCAATCTTCATCGCTTGGCGAAGAACTCGGTAAGCGACCAGACACTGTACTCTTATTTCAAGAATTAATTAACTTCAATGCGTAAGCACTCCATGGCGAGTACCCAACTGAAAACTAAATAAATGCAATAAACGCAAATCCTCCGCAAAACTACAATCTATGAAGAAAGAATTGGAAAAAAAATACAAAAACGCGTGATCTGATGCACTAGCAATGCATTTGTGTATAGTAGTGAAGCCTACTTTGATATAAGAATAAAATTTCTACTTCTTAGCAATGCACACAAGTATATAGTGAAGCCGACTTTGAAAAAACCGGTGCATACCAAAACGGCTGGAATAAACGCTTACGCATTAGTAGACAATTCTTGAAATTTCTCTACCATTTTAATTTTAATAATGGCAAACTGAGAAGGTCGATTCTTGTACGCGTGTTGTAGGGCAGACAATTTTGTCATCTAATAAATTAGAAAAATAAACATTCGCAACGCACGAAAAATGTGCTCTTCTTGCCTAGTTACAACGCGATTACATAATCAGAAAAGTGTACGCCTGCCAGCTGATGTCGGAAGGAATAGAATAGATTAGAGGCCCATCGGACTGCTTGGCCCCTTTAAAACTTCCACCCTTGTAGTATTGGCATAAACTACAGGCCGATATCGAGAGAGATATTGAGAGAGATATTTAGCTTCCAGAGGATGAGTGCAGTGCAGCAAGCGTAACTAAATGTCTCTTGAAGCTGCAGTTCCTTAAGGGGGTTGCAACTGCTTCCCCCACTTGAACCATAGGCCGAGCGCCCCCCGCGCGAGGAGGCCTTGAAACGGCCCCGTATGTCGTTTTTACCGGAGAGATTTCCCAGCTGGTCTCGCGTCCTCTTGCCCGTGTGTAGCCCGTGGAAGTATCCGCCCAGAAAGGAGGACACCAGCAGAACCACGGCCTGAGCAGCGGAGAACGAAGGGAAAGAGGCGACGTCTCCCCACCTCCATTGCCACACACATAACAAAGCGGATTGTTCCGAGACTCACCAGTAGACAGACTGCCAAGATGCGCCTCCAGCTCTGAAACAGACCGAATGGAGGGGCACGCACTGTCGAGTCGGCTGCTTGTTGTCGCAAAGTGTAAAACACACCACGCGTACCTCCTATTTTCGTAGTCATTTGAAGAGCAAAAAAATCGACAAAGAAACAGCAACGCCTTGAGTAAACGCAGGATGACTTAGAGACGTCTCTGTGAGTCTGAGTGCATACCAGGACTAACAAAACTTCCAGCTTCCGTACAACAAACTTTTCTTTCCCTTGGTGAGGCAGACAGGTCTTAAAAATGGCAAGGCATTTCACCATGCCCTCAGCATCTATGTAGTGAGCATTAATAACGAATGCCACAAAACCAACAACGGAGGCACGAAATGACGCAACAGCTGCTGAAGTAGCGCCACCCATCTTAAGGAACAAACGAGTGATTGCATGCGGAGTGCAAGTTACAGATCGGCGAACTTTTGAGTGGTAAGCGCCTCAACCGCGCTCTCCGACGGATGGTGTGGCTTTGTAGTAATTTACGTAATTTTCACTCCCCGAGCTGCTCTATCTTAAAATACCCTTTTGTACCAACTTTGCAGCCCACAAATATATTTCAGACTAATCACCAATTAGTGCAGTGCCGAATTGAGCCGGTTAGTGCACGATGTTAAAGCACAAAAACGACGCCACAAAGGGAGGAAGCACACGAAACACTCCACTGCCTGGGCTTCGCTTCTTTCTCTATAAAGCCGCCCGTGCTTTCCGGTTTATAGGTGGCGGTTTATAAAGCACTACTAGCCTAATAACCCAATAGCTCGCCAGTGCTCACCCACATGGGCGGCCTCTGATCCTCGTCCATGTCGAAGCGGAACTCGCCGGATGCAAATCCCGCCGAGCTCGGACGCATGTAGCCGCCCCGCTCGTGGCTCACTGTGCCGCCCGTCTCGCTCCGAAGGCCGGCTGCGTATAAAATGCGCTACAATGCGGTAGAGCTACATAGTTTCGTTTTCAGCGACTTCATGTCGTGGCCGCAGGATTTCCCGTCGGAAACGGCTGGTTACGTCACAACCGCCGCCATGTGATAGCCTTAAGCTAAGGCACTCCGCTGTTGAGGGGAAGAACCATGCACGTGTTGGGATCCTAGTCACGACAGCCGTGACTAGGATCCCAGTGGGGGCAAATACATAAATAACTGTCCGGCAAACACAGGGCGATAAGTTTACCTGAAGCACTGCGCACCTCACATCGCGCAGTAAGCCGTATATTTAAGATGCGTCACGGGTTCGTGCTAGAGCAACAGGTCTCAACTCAATGACACCTGAACGGGAGACAACTCGTACTTCGGCCACACCGATGCATTGCGGTTACAAGTCCGAGGTATTCGAAAGGGAAAATACAACCAAAAATTGGTCTCCTTTCTTGTTTCTTTACCATGAACTAGTAGCAAAATTGTCAAAAATATTCAGCAGGAGCAATAGAGAAAAAATGTTTAGTTTACAAACCACGTAAAAAAATAGCGATGTCGGTAACGCATATAGCGACACGCACATACCGGTCAGCCCGGGCACATTAAATGTCTTCACGTTACTTTCTAAAGAACGGAAGTCCATCCCCCTTGTACAAACAGCCGGTGCTTTTAGCAAGCATCGCGATTACACGCGCTCTTTCTTCCCAGGATGTGCTAGTGGGTCACAGCTTGGCATAAAATGTCGGCAGCTGTGACAGGTCGGCTTCCGTTCCCGCGGCTACTCATAGGGAGAAGCTGAGGTGACCTGAATCTTCCCGTAGCGAAGCCGCTGCAAAAAGATCGTGCAGAACATTTTGCTCCGCATTACCCTTGCTCACCCGCCGCGGTGGCTCAGTGGCTAAGGCGTTGTGCCGCTGATCCCAAGGATGCAGGTGGACAAAAATTAATCCGGAGCCTTCCACTACGGCGCGCCTCATCGCCTGTGTAGCGTCGGCGCGTTGAAGTTCATAACCAATAGGAAATAATAAAATGGGCGCTAAGCAGACGAAGACGAAGTAGAAACACACACCAACTAGCTCACCAAGTTTTGTTAATTCATAACCAACCAATCAATTACCCTTTCTCCATTACCGGATATGCAGGTGTGATTAATGAATTCCCAATGGGTTTTTTTCTTCGCAAGATGACCTGCATTTCGGATCGCATTGACAATTAGGTCAGTCTAGGAATACCGAGCCTCGGCAAAAAATGATATTTGAACTCGCCAGCGACGGTGCAGCCGCCGACTCTGACCGCCTTCACGGTTCTGTCCCCGGCATCATCGTTGCAGGCAGTCGTTTCGCACATCGTATAAACGTGTGACCTCTGAGGATATATAACGCCCTTAGAGGTCTTGGGAATTGCGTAGAAGAGGAAGACGTAGCTCCTGGCATCTAGGGCATAGGTATCATCGTCGTGGTAGATCTGTCAGTCTTCGTCATTAAAAACATTCGATCAGGGTGTCTGCGGTTCCCTGGCGGCTAAACCGCATCGAGGTGGTCGCTCCACGACAAGACACAGTCAGATTATTAAAATAAACAGATGAATAAAGTGTGAGCAGTTAAATTTGTCAATGCAGGATTTTTTTACCCGTACGCTATCGTACGCGCGTACGAGGAAACATAAGCAACATCGCTGTTGGATCATACTAGTAAATAAAGGTAACGAGTTATAATAGATGGTGACCATTCATGTAAAACTTCCTCAACAAAAAAAAAAAAAACGCCGTCTAGTTTGCGTCTTTGTACATCCTTCGCACGTTTCTTAAGCAGCAAATTTTCAACCTGCGTGGCTAGTGACACGAACTTTTTTCCGCTTGTTGCATTTTTTTCCCTTTTCCGTACCAGCTGTGTGTGATCGCAACTTTTATTTTGTTTCCCGTGACTTTTTTTCCTCCCCCCGCCGATTAGTTCCCCTACGCTGATCCTGTGTTTCTTTGATATATTAGATCTGCGGTTGCTTGATCACTTTGTACACCAGTACTGTCCTGCCTTGTCAAACACAATTCCGCGTAGCGAACTGTACGTGAAAGAAAAGTAACATAATGAGTGAGTTCACGAGCAAAAAAAAAAAGAAAGAAATTGCTGAAAGTCGCAAGCGGGAAGCGTTTGCTCTGCTTGTTATGAGGAGTACGATTGTCACGACACTCCCAAATGTACAAACCACGTTAGTGGGACGCCGGTCGTACACTGGTGAGGGATTCACGCCACAAGGATGATGATGCTGCTGCACGATTACGTATGCACGAGCGTGCGGATAAAGTTTTGCTTGAAGCCAAACGTACAATGCAGTCTAAGACGAGGCTTCACGATGAGGTGTCCGCTTTGAGAGCACTAATATAATACGACAAGATGGCAACGAAAGGACGTGAACACAAAAAAGAAACACCGAAAGTGGTGCGGCTGATGTGTACACCTACAAATATAGATGCACTCCTCCTGAATCCATTTTAAATGTCAAAAAAGAGCAGGCGACAAGCCATTGTTCGTTTTGAGGGGCTTCAGGGTGACGATCCTGTGCCTCGAGAGGGAAAACCACGAGTCGTGCGGTATCCTGCAGCCTACTCATTTGCTCTTCACCATATCAGTGAGGTACGTACGGATCGTCCTCCGCCTATTGGTACGCCCGTGTTGATTCTGTTGTTGATGTTGATGATGATGACGACGATGGTTATGATTATGCACCGGACATACGTGCGGATAGCTTTTTTTGTTCTTAGAACCAAATGCACACCATATTATACGATAAAAAGGTATAAACGCCAGCAAGCGTGTCGTGGCCGGTTTGCCGGCGCGAACACATTTTACGAAAGCGACCTCCTTATCTCGCCGCTGTTGAGCAACAGTGCAGGCAGTGCATACATGCGGTTCTAGCTTCTCTCACCTGTCGCCGGCTGCGCAATTCGCCACGCAGCCCGGTGTCCACAGCTGAAGTGCGCTGCTCTCTCGATTGCGACCGCGCGTGCTTCGGTCGTAGTTTGCATGAAACTCGCTGCCGGCACTTAGCACACTTCCGCTCCAGATCGCGCGCGCAGATGCGTTTGAGTATGACGGCTTTTAAGGCTGCCGTACGTGTTTTGTACGCTGTACCATGGGTAATTAAGAAAAAGAGAGTTCACTGTACCAACGAACTGCATGCATCGAAGTTGTGGTTTTTTGATGGTGCGCTGAGGTACAGCCTCCCAGTCCTACAACGTATATCAGACACAAGCAAGAAGAGTCTTGAGGCAGCAAGGAACAACAATTTACGCATCTGTCTTGGGCTTCCGAAGGGATCTTCGAGCGTCGGAACCCTTGCGGAGGCACGTTGCTTGCCTTTTGACGTGATTAGAAAACAGGAGACTCTCCGTGTGCACCTGAGGCATCGGCTTCACTCAAGCAATCACTTTTTAAGTCGCGTATCCTCAAGCTGCTCGAGCTCTGGATTCGCCCAAGCAATTGGCAGAATACCCCTGTTAATTCCAAACCAGCCGAAACAAATAATGCCTCGAAATTTTCCTCCTTGGAACGTTACTCCTTTACAGATTCAATGTCGCATCCCTGGAAGTGGCCCCAAGAAGACAATGTCCCATACTGAAATACTACATATTGTGCTAGAATACATGTATAAAATGCATTCGGCTAGAACACACATATTTACGGACGGATCGTCATCCCCGCAAAGCTCTTCATCTGGAATGTACGTGCCACTTACGGGTGAAATGTTTTCATTTCGTCTGGAGCGACCAACATCATCTACAGCGGCTGAGCTATATGCCCTTAAAGAAGCGATTGTTTACGTCTTACGCCACCAGCCGCGTCAGTGGAGTATCTTTACAGACTCCAAGGCAGCTCTGCAAATTCTGTCAAGGAGGAGCAGGTCTTCCCATCACCATACCGCAGCCGCCGATATCTCCTACCTTCACCACCTCGCTTGCATTGCTGGACACACTATAAAATGGCAATGGATACCTGGCCACAGTGGTATTACTGGAAACCAAAAAGCCGATGAAGCGGCCCGTATGGGCCTTAACCACCGCAAATACCGCAAAGTGTACTTTACAAAAACAGACGCTTCCACCATGGCCCATCGCTTTGCAGTAAGTGAAAGAAACCGGCTATGGCGCAGCAACGAACCCAATAATGAAGTATTTTTGCACGCGATTGACCCTGATTTGACATCAAAACTTCCTAGGGAGCTCCCTCGTAGGCTGGAGACATTATATCATCGCCTACGACTGAACTCGGCCTACACCAACAGTTACCTCTTTCGCCTCGGACTGACGACCAACCCGTACTGCGATAACTGTTCTTCCATAGAAACCGTCGAACATATCTTATTAGAATGTGTGGCATACTTGGCACCAAGATCCCGTTTTTTTGAAGATATTGAACGCCTAGATCAAGGGCCGGTAACTTTGAAGACCATCTTAGGACCATGGACTAGCCCATCGAAGCAGCGTCAGGCCCTAAAAAGTTTGTTTTCATATTTGCAGGACATTGGCCACATTTCAAAATTGTAAATTCTGTAACACAATCTAAAAAATAGTCCGCCACGCCCGCCAAACCACGCCAGTGTTTTTGTTTTTGCTTCTTCGTTTTTTTCTCTCTCTCTTTTTTTTTTTCTTTTCTGCCCACCTCTCTCTAGGGCCTGTTCTCCCTACATCCCCGACCCCTAGCAGAGAAGCATGTAGGTGATCACAAACACCGGCAAAACTCTCTGCTTTTTCAATAAAGAGCCTTCTCTCTCTCTCTCTCTGAAGCTGAATAATGGAAACGTTGCATGGAGTTCTTTGAACACCGATGCGTGGATACACCAATATTTGTATACGAGGCGAAACTTTGGACAAGGTAGCGGCCTCAGTCCAGTGCCATTATAATTTCAGAATTCAATAATTCCGCTCAGTTTTTAATGGTTTAAAGCAAATTTGTTTTTATCCATGGGTAACATTTGTAAGCAAAAACAAGCAGGATACATCAACGGGCTGAATACATACATATTGAGGAATCTGTAAAAACACGTCATGTACTCCCAAATATAGACTGCCCAGAGTCTGTTAGGGGTATACCCTGTAAAGGTTAAAAAGCACCTCAGTATTTTAACGGGCATGTGAGATAATTATCAATTCGCGAAAACAGAATTTAGCCCTTTGCAGTGTAGTTTCCAAACATCTCCCGACTTTGTGAGTACTAATGCCGTAAAAGTACTTCCGAAATTTCAAGTCTATAGGCCCAGAAGTTCCGGCTGGGGTTGATGGGTCGGTCGGTCGGGCATTGTCCTTGCAGGAGGCGTATATCTATCTCCACTTTTTATTTCCTAACATTTCAAAATTCCCGTCTTCATTCTAAATCAGAAAACTATTTCTTCTGGGCCGTTCTTGGCGTTCTAGACTGCTAGCTTTCCTTACTTTAATAATTCAATCATTCGCCCTGATAACAATTTACACGCACAACAAGAGCTGCACGCAGTTCTGGCAGTCACGGTGGCCCATGTTACATAAAAGTGTTCCCCGTGACTCGTCTGTTCATGACAGGTCGCAGAAGCCCGAGTCGTCACTCGGGCGGGGTTAATAAGAAGGCCCTTTACAACCGATCGAAGTTGTTGAAGCGGTGCCCGCGTGCTCAAAATTTTGGCGTGCGTTGAAGAACACCAGGAGGTGGTTTGGCCCACAAACCCCAACAGAACGGTGCGCTCCGTTGTTCAGATATAGCGTCTTCGCGTCAGGCCCCAAATTTCTACTCGAAACGTCGTCTTACCGCCGTCGGTGTGCCCGTTCTTGGACATCGCGCTTCCGATGGAACTCGATCAAACGCGGGCCGCTGACTCGTCGCGACCGCCGTCTTGTCGTGTCCCCGGTGCGTTCCTTCTCGGCCGTAATCTCGGCGAGTCGTCAAAGAGGGCCAGAAACGAGTGCAGGGAAATCGCGCATCGCCACTGCGATAAGCACGGCCTGTGATAGTGGCGAGTGCGGCGATGGTGGCCGACCGGCCGGGAAAAACTCCGCGCGTCCCCCACGCGTTTCGAAGCGCCTACTCGACACCGAACGGCGGGTGCCCGGGCCCTGTGATGGGACTCGTGAGAGGAACGACAATTGACGCCACCAGACAAAGTAAGATCCTGTAACGGTGTTGATCAATCCGACTACTCCTCATGACGTAAAGCGGCAGACACATATGCGTCCGAGCGATCCGGTTCCCGGCGCGACGCGGCAAAGACGTGCGCGGTAGCGGCCGATGCGGCGGGTCATCCGGCGGCCAAACCGGTTCCAAGAGCGGGAGACGCGAGCGCAGACGCATATTTTCCGCGCATGTGTTTCGCACTTTGTAGTTCTGCACGCGCTAAGCGACGCCTCGTTCATTTCAGCGCCGCACGAGGACGCGGGTTCAATTCCTGGCCGCGGCGGCCGCTTTTCTGATGGAGGCGAAAAGCGAAAACGCCCGTGTGTACGAGATTCGGCGCACGTTAAAGATCCCCAGGTGATCAAAATTAATCCGGAGCTGGGGCTCACCATCCAGACAGACAACAAGGCCACTACGTCTGTGCGCAAGCTTATGCACACCGCAGGACAGATCCTGCACATGCTTCGGCGGGTGGCAACAAGGTGGAGAGGACTGAAGGAGAACGAAACCCTGAGGCTGGTACAAGCCTTTGTGATGTCAAGAATAACGTACGCCACACCTTACCTCCTGATGAACAAATGAGAAAAGAGCCAGGTGGACACAGTAATACGCAAGGCAGTGAAACAAGCCATCGGAGTTCCCATAAGTGCGTCGACGGACAAGCTCCTCCAGATGGCTCTACACAATACAGTGGACGAGCTGGTTGAGGGCCACCTATCCAGCCAAAAACAGAGGCTGAGTCACACTAAGGCGGGTCGCCGTATCCTGGGTAGAATCGGCTGGAGCGTGGCAGGGCTGACCGATCGAGAACAGCTTGCGGACAAATGGCTAGACGCAACCAAAGAACATGAATCCGGCTCACATTGGCGGCCGGCGTGAGGCTAGGACTCGTGCCCTCAACAGGCTACTGGAGAGCGAAGACGGTGTCGTCTTCACGGACGCCTCGAAAAACAAGGGGACGACCAGAGCAGTGGTAGTGGTGATAACTAGGGGCGAGCTCCTTACAAGCGCATCGTTTCAAGTCAGAGATGTGGAAGAAACGGAAGAGTTGGCAATTGCCCTAGCCCTGACCCTTCCGGGAATTTCCAAGGTTGTCACCGACTCACAGCAGGCGTGCAGGAACTTCCAGTCAGGCTGGGTGTCCCGGCGGGTACTTCGCATCCTGAGGGACAAAACACCTCCAGAGAGTCATGTTGAATTAGTATGGGTTCCAGCCCACTCCTTGGTGGAGGGCAATGAGTTTGCCCACCGACAGGCCCGCGCGTTAACGTACCGGGTAACGGCTGAGGAGGAGGTCAGAGGTAAACCTATGGTGACCCACAGAGAGATAGTGCGGCACTATCGAGAGGATAGGCAGAAACTTCCTGCCCCGCACCCAGAACTCACGCGGGAGCAGCAAGTACTGTATCGACAGATTCAGTCAGGATCTTTCCCTCACCCCCGCTTACTGAATAACATGTTCCCAAATCAGTACGACAAGACCTGCCCGTTATGCAAGCAGCTCGGTACTCCTCGCCACATGATAGGGGAGTGCGACGTCAGCCCAAAACACCCACCCCTCATCAGCAACTCCTCCACTAAGAACCCCACCCTTACCCCTAGCGAGCGATGGGAGATCTTGCTGTCCAGCCCCGCCTTGGAGGATCAGCTACAACTGGTTACCAGGGGCCAGGTGGCGAAGGCAGCATATGGAATCCTGTGAAGAGGGATCCACTCTCATCCTGCGCATTTAGCGCTGACATGCTGTGCAATTAAAGTTGTTCCTCCTCCTCCTCCTCCACTACGGCGTGCCTCATCGCCTGCGTTGCGTCGGCGCGTTAAACCCTACAATCAATCAATCAATCAATCAATCAAGCAATCAATCAATCAATCAATCAATCAATCAATCAATCAATCAATCAATCAATCAATCAATCAATCAATCAATCAATCAATCAATCAATCAATCAATCAAAACCGCACAGCGAATACAAATCGCCAGCACATCTTACGTATCTGTCCTCGATCACTACAGAAAAACGGCATGGTCACTTCTATGTTTGGTTGTTAGCTTGTTTACACAAAGCTGGCCCGGGCACGGTTCCCGCTTTTCACCTCTCAGATATCCTGGCAGCATGCAATAAATTGGAACAATGGGCACAGACGTCTTTTCGTGTTTGCCATTACGAAGATGAAACAACAAGCGCACGAAACAAAAATGATGCCGAAATAATGTCGTGCCAATCTGTGCTCCATTGACGAAAACTGTTTCGTTTTAATTTTGACTAGCTGCGGTGCCGCGTTCAGCCTGCATAAATGGCACGGAGCCTCTTGCAGAATTAGACATTTTTATACCTGGCCTGCTTCTGGCTTTCGTCCTCAAAAACAAAGTTGGGCCACCGACGGCGATGGCAGGTTTGGGATCTAAAAAAGGGCAGCGATCGCATATTCCAAAGGTCACCCAGTAGGCTTGCTTTGCAGCCGTTAAACTTCTTGCGGTCACCCCTTCGCCATTATCCCGGCATATATAGTTTCGAATAAACATCTCTGAGAAGCCCATGCTGACAGCGGATGAAATAAGCGCCTCCTTACAGATCTGCTCCAGCCCGACCAGATCCGGATCGTGGGATTTTTCATTTTGCCGGAAGTTTGATTCGGCAAAACCGCATCCCCAGCCCGGTGTGGGATACCTCTGCGATTCAACACCAGACGCTAGCTTTTCACTCAATGGGCCATAGAATGCTTTCGCACAAAAAAAAAAAGAGTTCAGAGGGAGATATGGACAGCGCTAAGGCGCTAGAAAAAGTTATCGTGCAGCAGTAGCATTACTTCAGTGTCTTGTGCAAGTCCGTTGTTCGGAGGAAGCGTGTATGAGAACCTCCAACGCCTCCTTACGCGCTGCTGACGAAAGAGCTAGGCCAGCAACCCAATCACTCTCCTCAAAGAACGGTAGCACAGTTTTCAGAGAGTTGACGAGAGCTTCCTTTTTTCGGGGAAAAATGGGAGCACTCACGTGCAAAGTGTTGCATGGTATCCGGCGTGCGCTGCAGGCTTCACACGCCTCACTTGCTGCCAATGCAGTCAAGTGGGAGTAAGCATTCGTGAGACCCAGCCAGAGGCGACAAAGAAGGCTTGTAATGGAAGCAACAGCACGTCAGACAATACAGAGAGAGACAGGGGGAGAAGTCAAACGCTTGCCCTGGTTTGTGTTTGTCTCCGCCCCTCTCTATATCCTGTTTTTCGCGCTGTTGCTCTCACTCCAAGTTCTGCACCAACCAGCCCAAGTTTTCAACTCTTTTGAAGTAGGGTTGAGACCAATGCAAGGCAATGCTGAGTGCGCCAGTCAAGGGAGCCGATACGTGAAAAACTGTGAATTCTTGCTCATTCCATTAAGATATTGCTGACACTGACACTTAGGCGAACATGTGAGGTGTCATAGCAGCGTCAGTTCTATAGACAACGGACCGGAATCCTACATGCGCAAATATACAATTACATCCGAACTCGACTCGACAGAGGTTGTTTCTCGCGAAGTTGTTCCCTCTGCGTGGGTACCAAGCAGGTTGTATAAAACAACCTCCTTGGCGGGTACACGCGAAATTCACGTCGAGTCTACGACTTATGTCGAACACGTGATGCCAGCTGCCGAGGCCATCCATGCCATATCGTGTCTCAGACGTTCACACCGCAGAAGCTGACACGTACAACGGCCCACGTGAACTTTCAAGCGCGAGGTGCTGAGACGAACGTATCTGAGCCACGCGCCCTATTTCCCTTTACCACAGCGTAGCCAACTATAGCCGGTGTTGAGCCAATAGGTTTAAAGCATAGTGAAGAATGCGGTTCGATTTACTCAGGGGCAGCAATTGGTCTGAACAGGGCGATATGCACCTGTCATGGAAAATTATGTATTAATTAACCAAACACGCCCCTACTAATGCCCCATACTGTTACTCCCATAGTGGTAGAGCGGATTGGGTTTGTGTGTTACACAAACAGTAAGATACTTCCGACGCGGGGGGGAGACAGGCAGCTTCATGTTTGTCTGCAAGAACAAAGCTTGGATCCTTCAGATGTTCATTCAGCTAATTGGCTATGAAGTGCGCCATCGCAAATTACAACAAACGTGCTTTGTTTCATGCACTCCGTGGACTGCGTTCAGCTTTGCAGGTCATCCTTCTTCACAGAGTGGAAGGGCACTAATTTTTTATTGCGCTGTTTTGCCGCAGGGCATCACAGGAATGGAAAAGTAAAAAAAAAAAAAGTGACGGGAGGCAAGCGGCTTCATGCACTACAGAATGATGTAGAGGCCAGTCTCAGCAAGAAAGCCAAACAGCTGCTTGTAAAGAGGACCATGCGTCCACCGATGAATACCGAGCAAACAGCCAGGGCGAATGCCCCATACTTACACAACGAACCACAAAATGCCCCATGCCCCCCGATTAAACTGATAAGCAGCTCCAGGTCATTTTGCGCGGGAAGTTGCCTTTTCCCGCGTCTTTTCCGCGCATTACAGAACACCTTCGGCAAATATTCGGTGTGCGTCCATTTCGAACTTGCAGAGGCCCACCAACCTGTTACGTTTTCGTTACAAGTCCTGCCCGCCCAACGTCCTTTGAAGTGCTATTGCACAAAACCACGAAGGCGGCACGTGCAAAGCTCTATCGTCGCTGTAAAGCACCATTCAGTTTCCTTCGGACCACACGTGCTTACGTGCTTCGTGCTCCTTTTAACAGCATAGCTATTTAAGCTTTTAGTTCCTCCGAATAGCGCTACGAGAAAAAAACACCAAGGAAAAAATTCCCCCGCATTTCCCCGAGGGGGAGAATGTGAAAGTGCGAATGCACGGTTGTCGGCCCGCTTGCGGCGCTTGCGCTCGGCCCCCGCAGCCCACCGCCTCGCCGACTTCTCTTCCATCTCTTCCATCGGGTTTGTAGTATCACGTGTACACCACGCAGTTATCAAGCCGCTATAACGCCGCTGAGTCGCCAACGCACGCCGCTGACGACGTAGTTTGAATGCGTTAAAGATATAAGGCGCGTTACTCACACTGATATCAGCGTCGCCTCCGTGGCTTATTCGGTAGAGCGTCGGGCTGCGGCGCGCAAAGTCCTCGGATCGAAACCTGGCGCCGGATGCTGTTTCTTCTTTAAATATAGAGGAGCACTGCGGACGCCGACGCCGCCGACGCCGGCGGTGGATGGTTTGGGGTCGCTTATACCGATCGCACGTGAGCGTGCGCCTCGGGAGGAGCGCCCGCCAGTGTCTACCTTCGACAACACCCTGCCCAGCGTTCGTGGCATAATCTCTTGCGCGCTCTTCTCTTCGCCAGTTCGCGTGCGTTGCCGCCTGAAGTGGGCCTGGAGCTCTGACGCCGATTTCTCGCTACAGACGCCGAGTTCGCGAAGCCGGTTGCCGCATGTTCTAGCGCGTGCTAACGCGATTCACTTTGGGAGATATTCTAGCTGGAATCGGCAGCTTTTAACTATAAAAATTCTTAGTCTAGCTAGAGACGATTATTTCCAGCTTGCGGGTTTTTTTTTTCTTTCTTCTAGCTGAACTGACAATTTCTAGCTAGAAGTAAATCTCAATCCAGCTAGAAATAAACTAGAGACTGAATTTCTAGCTAGCAGCAGAGTTCTGCCATTTCTTGCTCGAATATTTCTAGCTAGAGGAAATTTCTGGTTCAATAATCCAGCTAGAAAAAAAAAAACATACATTTTCCCCTGGGACGGCAAGTTCGGAAATCGATGCGAGGTGCAACAACCTTTATTTATTTATTTATTTGGGAGGGCCCACCAACAGCGTTAGGCCTTCCTTGGGTGGTGCACCAGACGAACAGGGCGTCACACAGAAGAAACGAACAATGAAGTGCGGATAGTGGTTGCGATGCAGTGAACCACGAAGTGCAATTCCTCCGAATAGTTCCTCCGAGTACACGAGTAAGATATGAACATTGCGGTCGGGTACATTTGAATGCGCGAAGACAGGGTTCATGAAAAAGTACACGCACCTGCAAGCACAGCTCATGGTGCAAGCTGGGCCACGATCCATATTAGGGATCCCGACACATTTGTGGCTAAGAACAATAGCAAAAAAGAAAGAAAACCCGATATAATTACGCTTTCATCTTCAGCCAAGAGGCCGAGCTTCACGGCTCGACTAAACATTTTACTCACTCACTCACTCGACATAATTACGTCAACCTGTTGCCGTAATTCAAACATGTGGCCACACCTTTGGCATCGTTCTTGGCCACGGAGAAATTCTTGCTCCGTGTTCTTGGCAACCTCTCTGGTACTTGGGCGAGACCCTTTTGCAAGCCATGCATTGCCCTGAGTGGTGGCCTGTTGCGTTGACTCAGTGTTCCGCGACAAATTCTTTTGAGCCAATGTTGACCGTTGCGAATTCTTTAGCGAGCCATTACAAGGCAAATGGAAAATATGAAAGGGGAAAGAATAACAACAAAACAAGAAAAGAAAAAAGCCATAGCACTTTAAATACAAAGACTTCGAGATGACGTCGTACTCCTCATAACTTCCCGATGATTATGTTAATCCCCCCCCCATTGAAATCGCCAAAATTCTGCTCTTCGTGATTAGAACATATATCGAAGCCGCATTATAGGGTTGGGGCGTAGCTTACCCACACAAAAAACAATTATCGGTGGTCATTTTTTGTTGACAGGCAGCGTTATTTACGTCTTTCGTCTGTACTGTCGTGACTCAAGACACCTCCCACACCCCTTTACGCTCTGTCCTTACCTTCCCATTCTTTTTCTTCTTTTTTTCCCGTTGTTTTCCCTTTCCCACTTATATGATGCAGCATAGGCCATAGCCTAGCTGACGTTCCTGCCTTTCCATCCTTCTGCGCCCTCCCCCCTCCCAATACCAAAACAATACCGAATATTTGGGGCAAAAGCGGGGGAGGGCGGGTCCTTTCCATCCCTCGATGATGGAACCAAGTGCTTCAGGGAGGTGGGCTTCCCCCGAACTTCGGCATACCCTTTCATTAATTACTCGCTTCTTTCTGCATCCTTTCCGCAGCAACCACGAGCCTTATTCCTGTGGCACATTTACTCACAGAGGTCTTCATCCCCAAGCAACCAGCTCGGGCCTAAAAAGCCACGCACTTTCTTTGGTGCAATCGCCAGGAATTAGGTTTCCTGATCTCGCATGCTTTAGAGACTCCCGAATACTTTTTTTCGTTTCCACCCTTTCCTATAGCTCCCACATATCCGCCTCTGCTTCCTTCAACGGCCCCTGGTTGTTCCTTTGCCCCGTTAATTTTGTTCTTTTCGCCGGCTTAATCTCATCCCCCCCCCCTCTGTAACGCCGTAAAGGCCCTGAGGGTACTCTAATAAATTAATGCCCAGCAATTCTCACCTAAGTTAATATGCCTCTCCTCAAAAACTGTTTTACTTTGTGCTTCCTTGCAGCTTCAAAAGAAGCCCAGCGCGTATATCTCCCCATACTGCCTCATTCGTAGCCTTAGCTCCTCTTAGTCTTAGCTCCCCTGCCGACTGCCTTTATGTACACGGTTCATTCCAAATGCTTTCCAAATGCCTCGTACTATCTCATACTGATTGTGTCCCGAAAGCATTTGATGTTTAATTATCGCCGCGTTTCGCCTCTCTTTGTTATGTGAAGGTGCTCTTCAGGTAGGTCAACCATGCTCCTTGAGGTAGAAAACGGGACACACTAACGAAGGGGGTAGGGGGGAGCTTATAAAAGACAAAGGTTGAGATTGGGAGAAAACATTTTAACGAGACACGTTACATTTAGCACTAAGCTCTCACTCAGGTCGAGGGAACAATCCCACTCACAGTTCAATTACGTGCATTCATTTCGATTGTCCCGCTTCGGGTCCTTCTCTGGTGTATTATGCCGACGATTGAAATTTTTTATGCAAGACGTTATCCCGCAAGACTCGGTTGCGAAATTCTTCGCACGTACGGAAAGTTCAGCCGCACAAGTTAAATTGAACGCAATTTTGACAGCAGGTTGATGTCCACGTCGAGTTCACAATGAAAAAAAAAAAAAACAACAACAACCAAAAAAATACGCGCTCCGCTAAAACCGTGGCTCACGGAAAACACAGGGGCAACGTTCCGCGACGTGAGAAACCTCATCCCCTGCTGCCACCCCTTTTGAGACTCGCACCCGTAGGAGAGACCAAAACACCTGAAGAGTTCCAGTCTTCTAATTTGTCTTCAATGTTTTGCTTAACAGTTAATGGTTCACTGGTGGTATAATGCCTCTTCAAAGTCGTCTTTGGCAAGAAACTACAAAGCGTGTTTCGGCAAGAATAGATCTAAATTGTACTCTCTTGGTAAATATTTTAAAGAACTTAATGTCATATTTGTCAGACATACTCGCGCGAGTCGGCACACTTTTCGTTTGATCAACCGCCACTTCGAAACTATGCAGTCCTACGAAAGTGGGACAAAAAAACGGGACGGCCTAAGCGGACCTCCAAAAACGGGATTGTCCCGGCCAAAACTGGAAGCCTGGTCCGCCTGTCTTCAGGGGTATTTAGGCAGAATGTTCTTTGTTTATCCAAATCCCCAGGTACTCGTACTACTTTACTAACGGTATAACTTCATGCTGAAGCCTTACTGGCGCGGTATTAGCTTCATTGTTAAACACCATGACCCTAATTTCTGTGGGGTAAAATTCGGGCCCAGGAATGCTGCTTCTTTACAACAGACGTGGGTCAGTTTCCGCGAGTCTTCTAACTAGCTACAACATGTTGCCCGCGTACAACAAATCAGAAATATATTGCTCCTTTTTTATTGCGAATTCAATACGGTAAGTCGAAGCCTATTTTGAAACATGCAGTTTCGAAACGTTCTACAGGTCTTAGGTACAAGAAAGTGATCCGTATGTGGGCCCCTGCATTGGCGGCAATAAGGGTTAACTAGAGCCACTAAATACACCTCATCTGGTGGCTCTAGGGTTAACCGGATTAGCCTGGCATCTGCCGACAAAAAAACTAAGGTAATACTCAACCGCTTGCGATTTTTGCCGCTAGCCACAGACAAACGCCATAATAACCGTAATAAATATATCTCAGTTTATGTTGTATTATTTGAAAGTAAGTTTTACTGAATAACTTGTTTATTAATAGTAAATGTTTAGCAAAGTTGAATTTGTATTCCACAAATTATTTGCTATTCATTTACAACAGGGGCACTCGTACGGCCAGGATTCTGAAGCGCAGTTTTATTAATGAACTCAAAGAACTCCTATTAAAGAACTCATATTAAAGAACTCTATATATACAGTTTCAAGACTCTGCATAGGTACTATGTATTGAAAAACGGTCCGTACTTGGCCCCATCCTCTCGAGAAAAAACGGGGCAAGTAGAGCCACTAAATAAGCTACCTGATCTAGTGGCTCTAGGGGCAAGCAGATTAACCTGCTGTCTGCCGACCAAAAGTTCAAGTATTATCAGTATGACTCAGCTTGTGGCTTTTGCCGGCAGGCATAAAGAATGCCTTAAACCCATTAAAAGTATTTTAATTGATATGTTTAGTTTTCATCTTTTGTTTTATTAAATAAATTGGGCAATTAAAAAGTAGACGTTTAAAGGAGTACTGACACGAAATTTCAAAGCTGAGAAAACTATGTAAAACGCTTCCTTTTTATCAGGAGATATCTCCCAGCAAGTTTAAACAGCAACCGTTCAGCGAAACATATTTAAAATCCATTTTAATCTTCGCCCGTGCGCTCGCACGCGCGCGCTTTCAGAGCGGCAGCGATACGGCAAGAATGGTGACGTCACGTGATACTTCCTGTCATGGCGGCCGCTCGACGTTCGTTTTGTCGAAACCACGTCGAAACTATGGTCCCTAGAAATTGTGCTAGTCTACCGTCCGCGCGTTTTCTCTATGGGAAGGCGTGTCCGCGCCGCTGATGCACGCACAGCGCTGCGCAGAGGGCGCTGCGAGCAATCGGAGCGCCCGAGCGGCCGGAGCGAGTCTGTGCCGCGCGCTACTGCCGCGGAGCGCGAGCGCGCATCGGGCCGGGTTTGTCGGCCACTTAGAGCGGTGAAGTCGAATGGTACGAGGTACATCAGTTCACGATAGTACGATAGTACTATCATGAAGGTACGATAGTACTATATATAAGACCTTTTAGTTTCACGCCCCAAGTTTTTCGCGAATTGGAGCCTCTTTGCGTCCGCTGAATTTCGCGAGTGAGACCGAAGGATGAAACCGCAGCAACTAGCGTAGCCGTTTCGCTACCACCGCTAGAACCATTATTAAAGTGAAGCTTTCTGTCTCACTGATGGCCCATGTCACCTCGAAAAAGCACTGCAGGAAAGCCAACTGTCTCTGACGACGGTGGTGTTTGTGAGTAAAGTGAGAGGGGAAAAAAACGCTTCCCGTGGTCAGATCGAAGCTGGCTCCATCGCGTTTTGAAGCCGACGTCTATCTCAATGCGCATTTCCAACATGGTCAAAGCAGTTTGGATTTGGAGAGGAGTGCAGCCAAAAAAAGTATCCACTCTTCCACTCCGCAACGATGGTTGAACACGAAGCTTTCTTCGCGTGAAATCAAACGGTAAAGGTTCGATGTCAAATCCGACGCGATCATAAGTCCAAAATGCGTGCGAGTCAAAGTGAAAGCTCAATGAGTCAAATTCAAAACTCAGACGACAAGGAATCGCTCACAAGAAAGCTTCGCGTTCAACCATCAATGTTCAGACAGTGAATCCCGTTCAAAAAGAGCTCCCTGCGGCACCAGAAGCTGCGTTTGTTCCACATCGAAACTACCGGGTCATTCCCGAACGTCATTGACGGTGACAAGCACGCAGCCGGCTGGTAGGCTGACAAGAAGAAAGCGAAAGCTTGAGTAAAACGTTGTGCCAGCAAAAACTTGTTCCTATATACTTTGGGCAGAGTGCGGGGGGAGGGGGGATAAAGCAAGGTATATATGGTCATGACAGTTTAAATAAACCTCAATATTTTTACTCCTTGGTTTCAAACAGCCGCGATTATAATGATTGGCCATAACACAAATATTCTCCCGTTTTGCTTTCCCCGCGTGCGTCTCGCAATTCCCTTCGAGTGTGTGGGTGACCAAAAAGAATTAACCTGTGCAATGAGGAATGCAAGTGAAGTTACTGATTTGCAGCCGGGTGTTATTAAAAATCAGTTTCACGTACCCAATGCTGGCGAATGTTTCAAATCGTCGTATTCACGAAAATTATAGGCACGCAAAAGAGGTTTGATAGTACCCAATTTTTTGAAAATTTCGAGGTAAGCGGAGTGTTGGGTTAAGCGAAATGCGAAAAATGTATGGCCAGATCACTGGAATAAGAGCTAGTGCTGGTAACAAACGCTCCAATGCACAGGGACGCTTCCGGAATACAGGCAAAATAATTTGCAGAAAAAAATTTTTTTTAGGTGTTGCGGAAAAAGAACTGCGTGATGCACGCCTGTTTCGCCTTCGCATCTGGTCCCAAGAAAGTGTTTTCGAGCTTCTCAATGCCGCATCAACTGTTGGTCGCCAACGCTATATTTTATCTTGCTGTGAAGCAGGCAAAGCTAATGTTTTTCTTGTTCCTGCCGTTTTTGGCCTTCTTGAGACCCGTCGTCGTCCACATGATCAGAAGCGTCTTCCCCAGCTATATCAACAATGTAGGCGTCGGACAGCACTCCGCTAACGGGACATCGGCCGTGCACAGTGCGTACCCCGCGCGAAGTGGCCGTTCGCGACGGTGTTCGGCGGGTAATGGGAGCTAAGCTTTAACCGAAAGCTTATCAGCTGCCTGCAGCGGATGTTGCGTTGCGTCCTCTTTGTCAACATTTCGAGATATCCTTGATCCCCGAATGGACGTTTCGAGACAAAGGGGGGAAAATGTCGCCTATGGCAGGTATATGCACGGCAAAAAAAGGTTTCGACTTGACCGATATTCGAGATATCCGAGTTCGAGTTATGGAGAAATCACTGTATCTGATGACTGAAGGTGATTAAACTTCGTATGCATGTGCACACGTCTTGTTTTTTTTATTCGGAATTTACATTTAACAGGTTTCCAGTTGACTGGACGTAACTGAGGGGGCCGCGAAGACGCGTGCTTAAGGGCCTCCAGATCAACGATGCGAAAGGTCAGAAGGCACGTTCGAGCTGCTTTATTTACATACGCGTACAGGGGACAACATCTTGAGAAACTTGCAAAGAAAGACGGTTCCAAAGAGCCATACAAAAAAGCGGAGCGCCGACACACCACACACACATTTTCAGGCGCTGACTAATCCATTTAACAACGGCGGGGATATTCACAAAGAACGGTTGTTTGCTTGGTAATGTAGCTGAAGTCCCGCATGATGTTTCCAAGCTGGAAAACGATGCCGTGCCGGCAGTGTTCCCGAAGCTCCCGAGTATGTGTCGAAATCGAAATAGCGTAGCGACACGATTCCGCGGTTTTTATGAAACTCGATCCTTCATAATACGCGAAAACGCACTCCTGTCACTTCACGCTTCGGTTAAAACTCTTCGTACTGGTAAGAACCAACTTCTTTGGCAAATCTGGTTTGTCGACAGAAGCGGATAGGGTTCGAAAAGGGGCAGTTAAAATGGGCTGAACCCGCCCAGAAACAGGGCAGAAATACGAAAGCAGCAGCGGCACGGCACAGCGCCGTCCGCCGCTGCCCATCGCGCCGGCCGGCCACCGCGCTCCGATTGACTGCAGCGCCGCCGCTGCATGCATCACGGAGGAGCCCCCTTCGCGGCCGGCGGACGGCAGACTAGCACATATTTCTAGGGACCATATCGAAACTATGGTCCCTCGTCGAAACAGAAACTGACACGAATAAACGACGCCGTAAATGAATGTTTACGCTGCGCTCGACCGTCTAATCTGTCATTCTATGATTAGTGGGCTGGTAGGCACGCATAGCAGCGAAAAAAACGTAACACGAAAATTTCGTGTCAGTACTCCTTTAAAGAAGTTCAGTTCCCCCCCCCCCTAAATTCTACTCATCATCATCATTATTACATTGTTATTATTTTTGTTGTTTATTATAACAGTTTTGCTAGCCTTTTGCTATTTAAAAATCTCTTCAAATAAATAAAACAAAAATAAAACTAGTTAACAAAGTCCAAAAGCAAAACAAAAACGACGGGTTTTTTAATTACTAAACGTGAATATAAGCAGATGGGTTATTTTCACGGTTACCGTAATACGCATTGTTTTGCTGTCGACCAGCACGGCATTGGGCATTTCAGTCTACATTCATAATCAAAAGTCAGCGCCAAGGATATTATATAAGGCAGTGCTAGTTTACGTTCCTCTAAAAAAAAAAGGAACATCATACATTGGCTGCTGCCGTGCGGAAAGTGCTTGTGTGGCGCGCGATGTTGGCTTCAGCGTAGTGGCCGGCGTCGTTTCGCATATCGTACCTTTTTTCTTCGGTGATGCTGTACACTTGTGCCAAGTCACAGTCCACACCACCCTACAGGAGCACCTGAGTCGTGATCTATCGGCGTCTCTGCGTCAGCGGCGTCAGCAGCTCGCTATGTCTCTCTACGATGGGCTCGGGTTGGACTCAAAGGACAAAGGCCACAAGGATCAGAAGCATGACCTGGGTGAGAAGTACCTCCTCCTCGGAACAAAACCGGTTTTGTACCACTACCGACTGAATTCACCGTCCTAAGGCAGTTCCTTCTTTCACGGAAGCAGATATGTTACGCCGCTATCCAGGAAGCAGTACAAGAAAGGAGAAACTGCATCATTTGCACGTCACGTACACCCGTTGAAACAAATAATAAAGAGAGAGAGGACCAGGAACGCCTTTTATTGACAATAAAAAACGGTTGAAGTTAAGCTTAAGACAAAAGCAATGAAGCACTTGGCTTTTAAATCATACTTGCTGTTGTGGGGCCGGTTTAAGTTGCGAGGCAGTTAACTAGACGAGAATAACGAGCAAGTACGAGGCATCGATCCTCTAGAAAGACCGTCATTTTTAAGTGTGGCGAGTTTGTTCGTGATCACTCTGGCCAAATTGTGCAGCTAGTAACTCTTGTCCCTGCCTGCTCAACCAAGTGAAATCTATTTGAAGCGCCTGCTACTTGCAGTACCAGACTGAATCATAGCCGCAGACCCTGCTTCACTTGTATTTTGCACTCTGCTGTCGCAACAAAGACAAGAAGCGGCGTTGAGAATATTGTTGCGTACTGCTGTACTAGGGATTTGTCAGACTTTAAGAACTGCATAAAGAGCACTTTTTTCAGGCCTGTGACACTTATGCTTTTTTCCTTCTAGCTGGATGGTCTTCAGGCATCAAGCTTTTACAGTCGCAGCTACAGCTCAAAAAGGCTGCCATGACACAGCCCAGGGTAAGGCTTCACGGCAACCGTTAATCTTCTGTAGCTATCACTCTGTGACTATCACTCTATGAGCTTGCCGCTGTTGTAACATCAACCAAGAGCTGCAAAACTTTCGGAAAAAAAATAAAAGCTGCCAAGGCGACAGTGAACAATACAGGCTTCCGTGTGTCTCCTGAAACTAGCTGCTTGGGAGCCATCTTCTGGAATACATTGCATTGGCGGGAAGCGCGAATTAACACGAGGAGAGAGAAAAGAACAACAACGTAGACAAGGCGAAGCGCTCTTGCAAACTTCTGGAATACCCCAGGCAGCCGGCGTAGTTTACCTCGGGACGTGAACTGTTGCGCGATGTTGTTCCCTTTGCGTTTCTACACTGTCTGTTCACTTCACAGCGCGACGTTGGTCGCAAGGGGAGCGCCATCATGGCGCCCGTCATGGACCTCAAGTCACGGAGAGATGAACCCGATGAGATGCCACCCCCGCCTGCCATCTTTGCCCAGTCCAGGGTTTGTGCATGTTCCTTCCCTCGCCCTGCGTGGAGAGCCAGGGGCCTAAGGGAGACCGTGTGCTGGCTGGCTGCAACTTTGCTATCCACAAGGTTGAATCGAAGTTTAGTTGCAAAAGCTCTACAGAAGGAACCACGATGATATAATGACATTCGCAGTTACTTCATATAACAACGCGGAGAGCTTTTTGAATGTTTGTCGCGGTATGTATCTTTAAATGTTTCCTTTCTTTGATCTTGTCCTTGTAACTGTGGCAAAGGTAGTTCGAGGTCTATAGCAGATCCACAAGTTATTACGGACCATTTGTTGTATGTTATTTTGGTTTATTTCTTATTCACCTTACAGTTTGAGTCTACTTGTACATCTTGTTTTAACTTCTAAATGATACTGAAACGATGCTAAAATGTTCATTGTAAAGCAGTGCAAAATCGATGGGTCTGTTTCAGCCTATAAATACAACCCTTCAGCATGTTTCTGGGAATGTGATGCCACTAAGGCCATTGCACTCTTGGAGCGCGAGTCTGCTTCAAGGAGCCTTAAGTGTGAAGCAGGTGATCTAAATTAATGGTGTACTTCCAAGACCTATTTGAAAATTTTGTGTGTTCATAGAAATCAAAGCTGAAAAAGTGCTGTGTTCCGTCTTGCTGTAAGTGTTTCTACCTTTCATTTTACCGACAAAAATATCCAGGAAATGCTAAACTTTGCAAAGAAACTAGTACTCAGTATTTGTCACAGCCGAGGGCAGAACTTGTGTGGCAGTTATAAAAGCAGCACTTTTCTTTTTGTGTGTGCGTGTGCATGCATGTGTGTGCGCGCACGTGTGTGTGTGTGTGTGTGTGTGGGTGTGTGGAATATTTATTTTATTTTCTAATAAACAGTTTTGAACCACCGAAACAGAGTTCTGGAGGGAAGTGTGTCTGGCATAAAAACAAGAAAGGCAGCACTCTGTTGCCTTAAAAATCCACTCGGAGAAGGTTCTTTTTCTTTTTTTCCTCTTAAAATTGCTCACAGTGAGTGATAATGTTGGGACCCCGTGCTGTGCGCAGGAAGGCCCCAACACGGCGTCACTGCTGGGTGGCGACTGGGATGTGCGCCTGGAGTACGACCCCCTCTGGCCAAACGACTACGAGAAGCTGAACAAGGAGCGCCGGGAGCGCAAAGAAAAGGAGGACCGCAAGCACGAGGACAGGTTGGTGCGGGCTGGGCAAAGGTGTGTGCTAAGACGGGCATCATCGCCAGCGTCATCATCAGCCTTCCCATTACGTGCAAGTGCTGCTGTTCCCGAATTCACAGGGTCCGCTCCTTTCCACCGTAATTTTCTCGTCTCATCTTTCCTGCCAAGCTTGTGCATTTCGACTTGTCATATTTGCTGTCAATTTGCTGTCCCTCCTATATGCAGCATATGCCCTTCTATGTCTTAGTTTGTTCTCACAAATTGTAACAGTGCCTCCGCATGAGCATTTGTGGTGGTCACTTCTTACAGCCATGTGTGGCAGTCGGCGTTCTCTGCTGGGATGGGACGGTGGTTGCCGTAGTGGGAGAAAAGATTTCGCAAGGCGCCGTAACGACCTTTCCTAATTGCAAATATCCATTTTGTAACCATTAAGGCAAGTGCTTAAAGGGGCCATGAAGACAAAATACAAGTTTGTTTTTGGAAGATTTCATGTTCTGCAGTGCCCCCAACGCTTGTCCGGAAGCAAACAATGCTTTCTTAACTGCGAAATTGATCAATTTAAGCTAAAATTTTGATTCTCGCACCAAAATGTGTGTTTGAACGACATTTGCAATGACATCATAAGAACAGGTCTCTTGGCTAAACTTGGTGTGAGGCGGAGACTTGTTTACTGTTAGTCAACCTAGATGGCGCCACCGCACTGCGGCAAGCTGTTTTCTGCCTTTAGTTTGTTTGTGACTGTATTTAAACCTGGCTTGTTTGTTCATGGTAAAAATACTCGTTTCATGAAACATGGTGCTTGCTCAACAAATATGGTAACATAAGGTGCTGTCGCTTGCGTCAATCGTCCAGTGTCGTCTGAGACATCCCCAAAGCCCTGCAGTGCTGTGCATCTACACGAAGCATAGTGCGCGCAGTACCAACACCAGTACGCATCGGTACTTCTATGTTTACGTGCACTTTCGTAACTTCCAGTGTTTGTCCCACCATTCTTACTGATATAAAAAGAATGTGCCCTAAATTACAGCGCAAATAGCTCGTTCGTCGAGCTTAAAAGTTCTGCCTAATTTGCATTTGCTTTTTCCGGCCTCCGCCAATTGCAGAGCTGGCTGGTATGACATCATTGGTTCTGTTGTGGGCAATGAGTCAGTGGGTCACATGGCCATTCCTTTTTTTCCTAATTATACAGCTTGTTTGAGCAAGGTTTATGTTGAAAGTGGTGTCAGCGTGATCCTAACGAGGCAATCTTTCGAATGAACCAAACTTTCATTTTGTCTTCATGGCCCCATTAAGTGCAGCGGAATTGACATTTTGGCCATTTGATGTCGGTTGAACATCATGGGGAAGCACAGTAGATGAAAACATGAGAAAAGGAAGAAACAGGATGGCGTGAATTCTGTGCTGTCCTGTCTTCTTCCTTTTCTCATGTACTCATCTACTGCAGTGCCCCACAGGAAGTTTAGCCGTGTATATAAGCCACATTTCGAGCAGGATGACTTATCTTGTCAGTTAAACAGCTGTATTAATTTTAGTTTCCGCAACAAGTGTGATATGTTTTATCGATAACATTGTTATTTATCTGCAGAATGTTACAAATACGAATTTGAGGGAAACAGAGCGTAGCGAGCAAGCATGGCACAGCGGTGTCGAGAAAATATATAGAAAAAGTTTGCTTTTGTTTGGGAACTTCCCAGCCTGTGTTATGAGTCATAAACATAATCTCCACCGAGCTTTTAGATAGGGACGGACAACCGATTTTTGTCGCGTATATGAAAGTCACCGTTTTATATAGCCCGCTAACCCCAAACAATTCATAAACAAATTGGCAGAAATAATTTTAATTTGGCAGGAAAATTCCTGAAATCGGAAGGGTGGCCGTTCGTAGTGTCGAAACTTGACGCTACAATATGTGTCCCCATCACGTGACCTGCAATCCTTGCTGCTACTGTAACGGCTGAAACATTTATTCACTTATTGAAAACCTTTTAACCCAAGTATCTGTATAAGTTTAAATTGTATGTGTATTTTTAAACACTATGTATTTTGAAAATTTTTAAGACACGCCGCCTGCCGCCACCGCTGGGTTGCTCTCAATGTGGCTAACTGAGCCTCCATGCTCAGATTCAACGGCTGCGTTCTGTAAACAGACCTAGTGAAGAAGCTTTGTCGATTCTGCCTGAGTCAAGGGCGTTTCTTCTGCCCAAGTATTCGATTTCAGTTTTCAAATGCGCCAATGGCAGCTTTAAAAAAAAAAAAAAGAAGACGCGCCCGGGGAGAATCGAACTTCTGACCCCCACAACGCGAAGCCAGATTCTACCTATCGTCCATCCCAACAGATGGCGCCTTCGTGCAAAATAGACTGGTGAATTTAAAAAAAAACAGATAAAGGAAAAAGAAAGCCTGCGATTCACACTTGTTTTAGCCGGGGACAAGTTTTTAAATATTGCTTTTCATTTCGCATATCGACAAAAGTATGTTGCCGTTCTTCTGTGTGTCATGGTTGCCAGCATTATTTTTGGGAGGACACATACGGCTCGTAGATCTAAAAATTTCGATATAAAAAGTTCTAGGGCGTGATCAGTAAAGCTGTTTCTCGCTAAGGTTAAGTGATGCCCTTTCATTTGGGATAGAGAATATATACTCCACAAAAATCGGTTGTCTGTCTCATTCCCACTCGGAGAAAAATAATAGTCAAGTGCGAGTGTTACGGGTCCTCCAAGTTAATCCACAGCCGCTTCATTTGCTGCTCCTTCTTGGAGTGAAACAACAAACCCGTTCTTTCTTCCTCAGAAAACGGCGAGAGAAGAGTGAGCGAGATCGTGACAAGGATCGTCCTCGTGGGGATGAAAACTCGCCACCCAGACCACCACGAGGTAAGTGCTGTGTCACCGTGCTGCCTCTGTTTGCTGCACACAACTTGGTAGGCCCCACCAATCGAACATGTAGAGATGAGCTGCTTGGATCCTGGGAATGGATCCTTTTTTGTGTATAAGCAGTCGGAAGGAGACAGTGGGAAGGCTCTGGCAATGGCTCGAGTCTCATTTTGTCACCCCTCACTGGAAAGGAACCTTTATATGTGTCGTGGAACTGCCAGTTAATTTGCAGAGGTGTGGGTGCAATGTTTTTGACTCTGAGTGAAAGATTTACTTGGAAAGTACGAAATCAGATATGAGTGCATCTGAAACATGTTTCTGTATCCAATAGCTAACGGTACTGCAAAGGTTGTAGCTTGGTACAAAGACAATCATACATCTAGCCTTGCGGCTGGCATGCTATTGGGCGGCCAGTTCCGTCTTTCCGTCTTGGGCCGTATGCCTTCTTCATTACACAAGCCATAAATCAAGCCCGTGGTGCTGCTACTATCACTAGAACATCTGTACTCTCCACTGAGATAAGCAAGAATCACACGGTTGGCACCATTGGCGAGGTTGCACAATGCTTCTGTATTTGGAGTCTCGTTCAACAATTTGCTGCTGTTTTTGCAGTCGGTTTGAAAATAGCTGTTGTGTGGGAAAGCCAAATGCCATTTGGAAGCTCTTGTGGTCTTCATTCTATTTCACAGGATATACGGTGGACCTTTGAAATGAACCTCTGAATCTATGGGCAATGCTTCTGCACATGAAATGCCTCACACAGTCTTAGACAACAATGTGGAGTATGGAAGCAAATGTACCAAAGATTCCCTCAAAAAAGAGACATTAAAACCGGTGTTTAGTGTAAGCTAGTTTTAAATCAGGATGCATTACATGGTGCACGGCTTTGTCATAGAAGGCATTCAAATTGTGGTATTCATTGGTAGCATCCACAGGATCGCTACCCCTTCAGCTGAAAAACATGTTTCACCACAGAGCTTCTCGACGTCACTTTCAGGGGGACTGGGTATATGCACTTTGCATCTCCTCACAGCAACCATCAAGAGCTAAGGGTCGAGTTTGCGGCGGGCAGACAACAACAGTGGGTCACTTTTTGAATCGGTTGGCTGTATTGTGGGCGCAGTAAGAGTGTGTGTACATGGCTGATGGTGTGGCTTGCTCTAGGACACCTTTGGGCTCAAGGCTCTTGTAGACAAGCGCACATTTTCCTCAGAAATTTCTGGTCGGTAAGAGTTAATGCCTTCATCCTCTTTTTCCAACAGGTGGTGGATCCACGGGGGTGGCCATTGCCCCACCACCATCCCTTGTTCAGGACTCGGGCAGTCGGGACGAACCTGGCACTCCCAGCAGACCAGGACTTGGGTGAGCCTGATGTCGTGGTTGCCGGGTTGCTGGCCTCGCGCTCATTCAGCACGCTATGCCACCACAGGGGCCATGCAATGGCAACCTTCCGTCTGGAGAAGATCACTTGCATATGGTAGAATCTCGATGAACGGAAATCAGTTCAGCGAAACTACCGCTTAAATGGAACAGATGCCTCGCAGTTGGTTGGCTTTTTCTATTAATACAATGTAAGAAAATCTGTTAGCAGAAATCGTTTTCCAGCCAGTGTATATAAAGAGAACTAAAAACGGGTAAGAATCCGCAACTTGTTTGGCAAGCACAGTTTCCACATCCAACAGTTTGTGGTTTTCTCGGACATTCTGTGCACTGCACCCACACTACGTGCTTGCAGTCGTGGTGTGCTTGCAGTTGCTTCCAGGTGTGCCAATGCCTTAGAGCCTTTGTTCGGTGTTTTTAGGGCAACATGCCCAGAAAATACCGTGCAGAGCATTACAGGTTGCTGATGTCTGTCCTCCCCCTTTTTCCCGATGAAAGCAAAGATAGAAAGGAGGAGCTAAAAAATGAGACCACCAGTCACAATTGTGTGGCGACACCTACACAGGTGGGATTGGCAGTCACAATGTTCAGGAGATTCTTCCAACGAAAAGACGGTTCTGAACTGTTTGTGCATGGCCTGTTCGGTATGGGTGGCACCATTCGAAGGTGAACAGCTGCGAGTGCTAAAAATAGCCAGTATGAAGTCATTTGCTCTTAGTTAATGAATCACAACTTCGACTTTATTTTACAGGGAGGATGAGTAAGTAAACTGCTGACATTTCTTTTTTTGTAAGTTTGAGTAGTACTTGAAAAAAAAAAAAAAAAAGAATTGGAAGGGGGCTTAAGCTTCACCTTTAAGCATAGGACGCAATGGCATTTAATGCTATGTATTATAACAAAGTCCACTGATTACTTTTGTGAAAATAAGTTTGTGCCCATTGTGCTCCATCCTCCTTATTGCCTGCATTGCGCATTGTGCATTGATGAACGGACCACATTTTCTCGGTCCCTTGTGGTTCTGCTGGAAAAGAGTGTACTGTATAGGGGTGCTGTGGTGCCATCTGTTAAGGGTCCTGTGACCCACATCATGTCGGGATGCTACCTGGTGGAGGGGTGCAACACTGCACCTGCATTTTTCAGTGATGCCTGCTCAAGTAATGGACAAAAGCAAAGGGGGAAATCTCATTAGTAAGGAGAGTAAGGCGCTGCTGGTATTTCGCATGCACTTAGTGCACGAGCAGAAGTTGGCCTCTTCTTTTTTTTTTCCCAATTCGGGACATGAAAGGTAAGTTTGAGTAGGGAGACTCATCTCCCTCAGGTGTGACATCCATGTTTGTGAGCCTGCACTGTTTTGCCTATCTTGTGCAGCTAGACTCAGGCAAGTGGGAGCAGAAATGGCTCTTGCGCCTTATGCATCAGACCTTCCAAGAAGAGCGCAGCTTTGGGCCCCCGTTCTTGTGTGTGTGTGCAGTTCTGGCTCGGTGGCCCAGCGCATCATGGCCCGGTACGGCTACAAGGCGGGCCAGGGGCTGGGCAAGCAGGAGCAAGGCATGAGCCAGGCACTGCAGGTGGAGAAGACCAGCAAGCGCGGCGGCAAGATCATACACGAGCGGGACATCGCCAAGGGTGAGAACACGTGCGCTCGTCGTTTGCTCTCTCTCCATCCGCCACGAGCCACTGCGATTGACGTCACGTTGTGGGCGCCAGAAATGGATGGGAAACAAAAGAATGCATAGCTAGGCACGTGCACTGGGCATGAAAACAGGGCTGAACAGGCTGCAAGAGCCGGAAATCTGTGCCTGTCATTTTTCTCCATCAAAAGGTGTTGTGGCTGTGTGTCCTCAGAAATAGGGGCAGGGAGGGAGGGAGGGGGAGAGAGAGAGAGAGAGAGAGAGAGAGAGAGAGAGAGAGAGAGAGAGAGAGAGAGAGAGAGAGAGAGAGAGAGAGAGAGAGAGAGATCTTTAATGTGGACTGTTGAGGTCAGCCCTGCTAGGGACAATGCTTGCTACACCAGATGGTGGGTGACTATGTTGATGAGTGGCAGGGGCAGGGGAATCATAAAGTGGATCAAGGTTTCTCAGAGTGGAGAGAAGGTTGCTTCTGTGTGTGTGTGTGCATAGACCTTGCCCAGAGGATGCGGCTTAGCCCCCTGATGCCTGCCTGTCTCCGCAGAGCCTCCTCCGCCACCTCTGCCCCCGGTGGCACCCCTGGGTCCTCCCCCTCCACCGGGCATGACCCAGCAGCAGCAGAACGAGTCCATCACGGACATGATGCGCAACCCCTCCAAGGTGGTCCTGCTCAGGGTGAGCCTCTCTTCCTGCTAGGAAGGGCAGGGGCGGAGATCCGTAAAGTTACGCGCTGTTCCGTGCAAACAATCTCAGAAACGTGGAATCCCAGCTAGGATCCTGGCAAGCTGGTACCGGTAGCACTTCGTATGCCCTGTGCGGAAGATACATTTACAAATGCTTGTTTAGCAACTCTGCAGGTGTAGTGCCACAAAGTCATTAGTCCTGACAGCGTGGACAATGCACGGACCAGTTAGATCACTAATTAGATCTGCTGGCCAGTGCCTTTCTCAAGCACAGGTTGTAACAGGTTCTTCCGCAAGCCATACCGGAAGCAGCTGATGTGCAGTCAGGCAACATTGGCAGTGTTCTTAGATTATCAAACCGAAACTCACTGAAGCGAGTACGAGGACTTGCCTTGCCGTAGCTATGCACGAATGAAGGGCAGATCATTGAAGAGCCCGAGGGAGTGGTCTGCTGCGTGACCGCATGTTGGCCCATTTGGAGGAGTGACTTGTTATTATCCTGCAAATAGTAGTTATTTGTCCCAAAAGTAATTGCTTGAACACTGTCATGCAAAGCCATATGAGGTGGCACTGCAGTGGAGCGTCGATCCCCATGAAATCCGACTGCTCTGTACAGTGTACTGTTCTTATCTTTTTTTCGTTAAAAATAATGTTCTGTGTACAGTCAACCAGAATTGGCTAGCACTTAGGTG
Source organism: Haemaphysalis longicornis (assembly GCF_048455015.1). Lineage (NCBI taxonomy): Eukaryota > Metazoa > Arthropoda > Arachnida > Ixodida > Ixodidae > Haemaphysalis > Haemaphysalis longicornis. The sequence continues at coordinate 137,088,330 of NW_027526204.1, forward strand.
TACAACAAACAGAGTGGCCGTCCCGTTCTTTGCAAAGCTCAAACTGGAAGCAGCACATTTTTGCTGATGAATGCAGCATCAGCAAAATATGTGCTCTTTTGATGTATGATAACCCTGTCAGTTCCCTAACCCCATTTGCTGCCAAGTATGGCCGAGCCCCTTGTTCAAAAATGCTGCTTTCATGGGGCCCAGAACATGGTGGGACCCGGCGAGGTGGATGACGACCTTGAGCCCGAGACCAAGGAGGAGTGCTCCAAGTACGGGGAGGTGGTGCGCTGCCTCATCTACGAGATCCCGGGCGTTGCCGACGAGGAGGCCGTGCGCATATTCATCGAGTTCAAGCGCCTCGAGTCGGCCATCAAAGGTGCGCCTGTTCCGGTGTGCCCGTTTCTTAAACCTTGAAGCAACAGTGCGGTGGTGGCCACTTTAAAATGAAGGGTGCTACAGAAACAGGAGCAATGTATGATGAGACAGCTACATAGTGCCTGTGTTGTAGTCTTCCCACTCTTGTGTTCAAAGCATGGTTCATTTCAAGATGCTCATCAGCCGAGGAGCCACTGTTTAAAATGGTGGCATGCAAAAAAGAAGCTGGTGTAGTACTACCATAGTTGCCACCGCATAAGACTAGCCACAGCATCACATAAGTTATGTTGATCACGGCAGAACACATTGTTTGGCAAGTTGGTGCATACCGTATTTACTCGCATAATCCTCGCACTTTTTTTTCGGAAAAGTCAATGCAAAGTTAGGGGTGCGATAATTATGCGGGAAAAAAAAAATCCGGTGCACAGTGTTGCCAATTTGCCTCATGCCAATCCCGCTAAATGTAGCGGTCGTTTTTTGTATATGTAAGCTCAGTGTTGCCAACAGCAGCTATTTCTTTTTATTTTATTATTTACAACGTAAACAGTCTCCCGTCGATCAGCGTTCATGAAATTGCCGCCTTTGCTTCCTGGCGCACGCCTTATCTCGTCGTCGTATGTGCGTGCCCTACTCCAGTAACGCACGCTGAAGTCGGTGACGCCGAAGTGCCTGCCTGCGGCACGGTTGCCGTGTTCGATCGCGTACTCTTTCGCTTTCAATTTGAAAGCGGCAGTGTAGCTGGCGTTCCTCCCCATGGCGGAGCGGCACCAAGCACGAAACAAAGAGATCAAAAAGTTCTCAAAATGGCAGCGAGCTATCCACCACTGACGCGAGTGACTCACTGACTGCTGCCGCTCAAGGACGGGACCACGACGGCGACACGACAGCGGGCTGCGCGAACACCGTCTAGTTGCGCGCACGCGAAACATGCGCGAAACCGGCTCAAGGACAGTGTGAGTAGCGTGTTAGGGCGCCTGTTAGGGAGTAGCCATGCAGGTTGTTAGGGCGCCTGGATGGCTTTAGATACTCAGCGCTCTCCGCCGAACGGAGAGGCGGCGTGGGAGGGTGCGCGTTGGAGAGCGCGTGCACCATGCGGGTTTCGCGAGCAGGCAACTTTCGCCACTGCAAAGTTGGGGGTGCGAGGATTATGCGAGGAACCAAAAAATCAAAGTTTTGGTGGCTCACATTAGGGGTGCGAGGATTACGCGAGTAAATACGGTACTGGTGAGAAAATTAGAGCACGACTAGGACAACAACAACAGAGAGACAACAGGTCAAGCACTTGGTGTTTCAGCAGCAGTGTGAACTACCATCACCAATAGGAAGTTGAACAGGCTCTTGAAAAGTTACATCAACTAAGGTTGCTACTTTTAAATCACTTCTCGCTACTTTTAATTAAATCGCTGTGCTGTTGTTACAGGGGAAAACAATATTCTATACAGAAAATGAAACTACAGTCTCCAAACTACCAACCAGGTGCCACAGTGTGTTTGAAAGTGCAGGGGGAGGATTTGAAATCTGTCAGTAACAGTCTAAATGTGCTTAGTGGGTACTGTAAGGAAAGGTGTTAGGTAGGTGGGTAGGACTCCATGTAATTCAGGACTTAGCAATATTGCTGTGAAGAGGGTGATGATTGAATGAGAGTGCCCCATAAAAACATGCTTGATTCATATGTCATTCATTGTAGCATTAGCTGTAAATCGATCAAGGCTGATCATTAACACCATCCTAAAGATGGACAGAGGCAGGTGGCAAGAAGAGCGCACTTCTAGTGTTATACTTGACGCTATTGGAGAAGCTAACCAGCCCTGTTACAGCCAGCAGATAATTGTTGGTACTGGTGACTTGTAACTTCTCCGGCTGACACATGTTTGGCAGTGGTGCAATGCGGAAAAGCCAGCTTCACTTTTTGCTGCGGTAAGGTCGACTTAGGGTATTAGCAGGGCTTGAGAGAGAGCACTTGGGAAGGAATTCACTGTACATAGAGGTGATCGCATGCCACTAAAATGCTTTTGTGAGCCTCCATTTGTAGGTCACAGTGCAGCACAGCCATGGTAGCTTTGGAGGCAGCATAGTACTAAGTTCTCTTGACAGCAGTAAGTGTAATTTGTGAACTACCATGAAGGAGTAACAAGCCTGATAATAGTGCTTTGTAGTACGTGTGCAAGTGCTAAGGTTGCACTATAGAAGTTGCGGTACCATAGTGACTGTACTGCCCTTGCCACACAACGGGTATAGCAAAACAGTGCTGTGTCTTTACTGTAAATGCTAGAGGCAGCAAGTAGTGTAGCATTGGGTGCGGGCCTTGCTTGCATGGTCTGTCTCCTTGCAACGGTGTTAATGCGTTTCCCTTTCCCTGCAGCGGTTGTGGACACCAATGGCCGCTACTTTGGTGGCCGCATCGTCAAGGCCTCGTTCTACGACCACGACAAGTTCAAGCGCCTTGACCTGGCCGAGTGACCGGTGGTCCTGTCCGCATTTCGTTGTACATACCTTCGTGGCATTATTAAAAAAGAAACGTCATTCCTCCGAACTGCCTTGCTTTGGAACATACCTAGACAAAATACAAGCACTTTACATTACCTGTTTGCTTAAAATTGTGCAGTTTGAGCCTATCTGCCAAAAATAGAATGCAACATAAATATTTTCACTATTATTATTCTTATTCCTTTTATATAAATATTAACAGCAGCACATCCAAAAGTAGGCCGATTCGTAGTGGCCAGTCCCAGCAACATGTTCTCCACTAAGAGTGAACTAAGAGTGCCTTGGCAGTCTGGTGAACAAGAGAGCACATCATGGAGGGATCACTCTTGGAAACTAGGGGCTGAAAAGAGGAGTGCGAATGAAACTTTAAGCTTTCATTTAACTATACTCACAAGAAAGTTCCAAATAGCTACATGAGGCAAGCGCAGCATAGGAGGTGGAAAGATGAATAGAAAACTTATCAGTTGCTTGGCATTTTGAATTGTGGCGGTTTCAGATAAAATCCCCCATGACTTTTCTTTTAGAAACAACGAAAGCTGTTTAGGGTCATCATGCACTTTCTAGAGAAAGCAGCATTATTCTACCTGTGCGTGCCTGATGTCTATGCTTCATGCAAAAAGTGTTCTACGTATATGGGCTGTGCATTACCTTCAATAAGTCTGTAGACAACATAATGTGGTAAATTGCATTGTAATGTAATCATAAAATTAGAGAGCCTCGAGGCACCATAGAGTTTTCTTTTCTGTAAAAAAATGTCTTCCATACTTTGGTACATACCTGTTCTCAGAAAATGGTGCTTTCATAACTTGAGTGGTTTGCAATGAAAAAGGCAGCCTCCAAATGCCCACTCTTTTCACCGTAAGTTTTTATAATACTCCTTTCTTTCTTGTAGCCTCAGGTAGGTGGGAGCAAAAAGAAAAAAAAAAAGGATTGGTGGCAATGCATCAGGATAAACTCGTGTATTGTGTATTCTGGCCTAGGGCCACTGAATAAGTTGCAAGAACCACACACCTAGTGGCTCTATTGTAACTCATGCGCAGGTTTGGGCTTGTTGGCGTTCTATATCATGATGAGTGTTTATGCAAACTCCAATGGGTGTATTCAAGGTGCTAATTTTCAATTTTCAAGGTGCTAACTTGTCTCTGCACTTGAGCTATGCCAAGACAAAAAAAAAAGCATTCCAGACAGGAGGAAGTACAAAAAGAAACATAGGACGTGCACATGGTTAACCGAGGATAATTATAAAACAGGACCAATATCAATGAAGTTCTGCTTTATCCACATGAAGTGCATATCGTTGCCAGGTAGCAGGGCCATTGGGTCTACACTCCGAATCCACAGCAGGGCACTGCAAAGGTTGTTCAGAAAGAAACACTTGTGTCCACCCAAGTGACGATTTCAGAAAAGTGCTTGCAAAAAACTGCCATGTCTACCGCGAGCCCAAAAGGAAGCTTTCTAGAAAACAATCAATTTGCACTTCCCAAATCTAAATGACAAGGTGTGTTCTCAGAAAATAATGGTACGGTACAATGAATAAAATTTTAAAAAGTTATTAGTCACCGTACGACGTTTAATCTCAATATATTCTGCCCGCATAGCCTCAACCCACGGAGCAAGAATACATATAGGAGGCAAAAGGGCCCGTTGTGGTGGGGGGCGCGGGCTAGCGACCACTTAATCTCACAATGCAAACCAACATGGACTACAAAGCTTCCTGGCTGCGACGGGGAAGGAGAAGGTGGCTGCACCCGATGGACAAAATGATACCGGCCTCAATTCTTTCTGTGGCTGCGCAGTGAAGTACCGATCGCAGCGGCCTGCAGGCAGTTTTTTCCCCCCAGCGACGATGTGGCTAGCTTAACCTAGGCCAAGCCAGAGCCACCCAGGTGGTGGTTATGGTGGTGCAGCTTGGTCAGGTGGTGCTAGCCTTGCACGATATACTGGCAATTTCACTTCACTTCACTTTGTTACCTTAAAGATCCCCTCCAGGAGGTATTACATAAGGTGTGGGAAGCAGATACAATAAATGAAATACATCTGCAGGATGGGTATAAATACAAATGGCTAACAACTTACTGCGGAAAAAAGAGGAAAGCGAGAAAATGCAAATACAAGTGCAACTCAAATACGAATGTATTACATGTGCAGAAGGGGTTCAAAAAGTACGTTTGAGTATTCAATGTGAAAAGAAACGCGTGACATTTTGCGTAAATGTAGAGTGGCACGTGACTGTAACAAGCTCAGTGGAAAGGCCATTCCAGTCTGAGGCTGGGCGAAAAAAGAATGAGGCGGAAAATGCCGTGGTATGGGCATGCGGCCTGGCAACATGAAAAGAATGAGCGGTGCGCCGAGATACGCGGGCACGGCATCCGGTGCCACCAATGCCATGTGGGTGGCACCATCCGGTGCCACTCGCACGGCACCGAATGGGTCACGTATATGTTTTCTTCACCACGAGTCCACCAGTTGTGTACCAAATGAAGCTGATAAGGAGGCGCAATACTTCTCTGCAAATTGTCCAATGACCCACTGTAAAGAGAGAGAAAGAGAAAACATTTTAATGAGCTCAAAAGTGAGTGGAACCCTAGCCTGGGAATCCATACATTGCCCTAGCCGTCTTGGTCCGTATCACCTGGAGAGTCTGGTCCTCCAGTTGACAGCTGGTCAACAGTTGGGCTCTTCAATTTACAGCGTCGGACTCGCCGTGGACTCACCGAGAAGCAGTCCGGCATTCAATTTCCCCATGTATCCCTATGGGTTCAGGGAATCCTCGGACTACCTGTGGATTATCCGCAGTGAGTCAGAGACGGTAAATCGAAGAGCCCCAGTGTCTCCCTAGAGGACATGGTCCAAAGTGGTGTGCAGGGTGGTTAACTTGCTCATCGCTAAGAACAATGTCCCCTCTGCAGCATACTGTGGGCAGCACATTATGTAGTATTGCACATCTCCTACCACCCCACAGGACGTGCACAGAGGCGATCGCACGCAGCCCAGCTTGAGTCGCCAAACTGTGGACTTTGCCGACCATATGTTTGTAGGCAGTAGCATCCACCCTTGTTTAGTTCCTTCTTGACACAAGGTTGATGGTGGGCTCACTAACTGCCTGTCTTAAGACAATTTGGAAGCCTTGGGAAACTTTCACAGCAGGTGGAAACAACAGTGCATGTCATGCCATCTGATCAGCGGCCTCGTTGCCCTTAATGGCATGGGATGGTAGCCACTGGAATCTCTCAACAAAGCCCTTGTTGGTGAGATCCTTGACAAGCTGTAATGAGCGCTGGCAAATGAGCGCTGGCAAAGATGGCAACTTGCTGCGGTGGGCGCACCTTGAGATTAGCGCTTAATTGTAACGCTGTCAGGCCTCCCTGGTTTTTATTTACTCCGTGCCTCAAGCTCATTAACACCTCATCCCTTCAGTCTGCACTGACCAGCTCGCCACTGAAGCTCATTAAGCCCTGGTGCAACGTGCCCTGGTTTTGCCATTTTCTCGAGGCCTGCCGGACATTAGAGGATGCTTATTTTTCTTACTCGAATGTTGGCTGCATCAGAATGAATCCAAATGGCAAAAGGCAGAATTTTTTGGCTTTGACACAGGGCAGGTGTCTGGACATGTCCCGAATGTTTTGAAAATGGAAACAATCTTCTGGTACGGGACATTTGCAACGGGCATGGACACGAGGATATTTTTCTATCATGGGCTTTTTTTGTCGCTTGGGGAATGCGTGTAGTGTACATGTATGTTCACCAGTATTTGTAGTTACCGCCATGCAGAGCTCTGCTGCATAGCACATGCAAACATGGAGGCAAACAAAGTATGTAAATTGTAAAATTAGCGAATTAATTGCACAGCAGAATTTTTGTATTTTCGTATGTTGTATTTCGGAAAAAAAGAAGGGTATTTACTTTGTTCAGTGGTTGAAGAGCAGAGGAAAGTATTTGGCGGCGCTACATTCGCTTGGTTTTTCTCGGTTTTTCATCAATTTTTCACCTTTTCCACATTATAAACAAGATCCCGACCAATGCCCTGACCGCAGGGTGACATACTAGGCGAAGCATTTGTATTTATCATCTGTCCACATATTTCATTTTTGACGGCGGGGATTGTTGGATGTAGCTCACCAGTAGCTCACGGGTCTCTCGGTTGTATGTGGAACGACTACAGATTCTCGCGCGTTTTTCTTTGTTGTGCGGCCGTACCGCGTTGTCTTTTGTAGGACTTCGTGCGCTGAAATCCCCGAAAGCGCCGAAAGCGCGCCAACCGCCGGGTGCGTGGCCAATGGTTCCACCAGTATGCCGGATACTGTACCGCAGGAGCCCAGCCGGGTCGGTCTAGCCCGGCTACGAACTACCCCGAGGCGCCAACAGCAGCAGCCGCCAACGTCAGGGCCAGACTCGCGGCAGCAGGCTGCAAGCGAGCGCCCGTGGACCCCGGCGGAGCTTGAGCTGCTCGCCGGTGCGGTCTGCGAGCGCGCATCCGTGCTGCTGAGCGGAAACGACCTCTCTGTGAAGCGCTCCGCCTGGGAAGAGTTATCCAAGCGACTACAGCGACCCGCGGACGCTCTTCGGCGCCAGTGGACGAACATAGTGGTCGATTTGCGTCAAAACAAGCGCTCGACGCCGTTCAAGCCGCACGAACTGGCCGCGTTGAAGGCGCTGAACTCCGTTGCTGAGCGGAGCCGTCCGCAGCCGCCGGCGATGCCGCAGCAACAGCAGGAGCCCCCACAACTTCAGATCGACCCGAACAGCGTGCGGTCCATCCCGGCGAATAGCTTTCTGCACCAGGAGAAGGCCACTCGTGCGGCCCCGGCGATGTCGACGGCCGCGGTAGCCATCCAGTCTACGGCGAGCATCACCATCATGCCGTTGAACAACCAGCTGAACCGCGAAGTGTCGATCACGCCAGTGAAAAAGCCGCAGCCGCAGCGGGCCAGCTCGTCGCACCATTCGTCGGATGAACTGCAGGTGCGTAGGTAACATCGCATGAGAAACTCGACTTCTGTATATGAAAGGATTTACCCCACATCACGGGCGTAACAATGCAGTACTTGTGTGCTTCTGAAAGTGGCTTTTTTTCGTTTGGTGCTTCAGCGTCCACGTACAATTGTAGTGTGACCTGGCTGGTGCAGCTTAAGGTCATGGGCCATTCATGTGTTTACCAAACAACTGCTTTTTAAGCAAGCCACTCCGCACTCCCCGATCACTTCTGTGTGCCAAGCTTGTCTGCACCCTTTTCCCCAGCCGCCATTGAGTTGTGTGGTCGCGTAGGAAACTGCATAATGAAAAGAACGGGTGGCAATTATAGATTTTGCCCATGTTCAAGCCAGTGGGATTGCATTGGGAGCACTTGGATCCTTTGCAGCTGGTTAATGAAATCCGTGACCGTTTCACCCCAAAACTAAAGTGGCTCTATTAGAATCTTAATGCCTTTCATTGCAGTGGTAATCAAAACGATTTCAGTAACATTTCTATTCATAGTCAATTGGTAAAGAAAATGCTGAAGTGAAAACAGTGCTAAGATGGGGCAAAGGAAAGGTGACACAAGACTGGGTGCCGAGTCTCGTCTCACCGTTTTTTGTCTCGTCTTAGCGCTGTTTTTGATGTGTATGTATGTATCAAAAGCCCGTATTACACCCAAAACAGCATAGGCTGAAGGTAGGCAACGCAGGCACCACTTCTGTATGCTTTCTCCTATTGCTGTTGCACAGGTTCTCCATACCTACAAGTGATGCTGAACATTATTCAGCTCACCATACTTTGGAACAATTGGGGCACCACCAAAGGCCATTCAAAAAGTGGCGACGTATCTGCTGAAGTCTTGCAGCACACCCGGTGGCTTATTTTTGAGCATGGCACCCTTAAAGGGGCCATGAAGACAAAATGAAAGTTCGGTTCATTCAAAACATTGCCTCGTTGGAATCATGCTGGCACCACTTTTAACGTAAACTTTGCTCAAATAAGCTGTATAATCAGGAAAAAAGGGAATGGCCATGCGACCCACTAGCTCATTTCCCTGCAACAGAACCTATGATGTCATACCAGACAGCTCTGCGATTGGTGGAGCTGGAAAAAGCAAACGCAAACTAGGCAGGACTTATAAGCTTGCCGAAAGAGCTATTTTCACATAACCTTAAGGCATACTCTTTTTGAAAAATATCAGTAAGAATGGTGGGACAAGCAGTGCAAGTTACGAAAGCACACGTAAACATAGAAGTACCGATGTGTACTGCTCTAGGTACTGCATGCACTATGCTTCGTTTAGATGCACAGCACTGCAAGGCTTTGGGGTTGTCTCAGACGACACTGGCCGATTGGCGCAGGCAACGGTCTTACGTAACCATATTTGACGAGCGAGCACCATGTTTCACGAAACGATTATTTTCTCCATGGGAAAATAAACCAAAGGCAGAAAACGGTTTGCCGTGTGGTGGCGCCATCTAGGTTGACTAATAGTAAGCAAGTCTTAGCTCGAATAAGCTATGTCATTAGGGAAAAAAAGGAATGGCTGTGCGGCTCACTGGCTCATTTCCTGCACTAGAACCTATGATGTAAAATGCACAGTTGTGCGATTGGCTGACGCTGGCAAAAGCAAACGCAAGTTAGGCAGAATAAGCTTGCAGAATGAGCTATTTTCACTTAAGTGTAGTGCATATTCATTTTATACCACTAAGATTGGTGGAGTAAACAATGGAAATTACGAAGGCACACGTAAACATAGGAGTGCCATTGTGCACTGCTGTTGGTACTGTGCGCACTATGCTTGTTATAGCTGCACAGCACTGCGGCACTTTGGACGACACTGGCCGATTGGCGTAAGCGAACGGTGTCTTGCGTGAACATACTTGTCGAGCATACCTGATGTTACACGAAACAATTTCTTCCAGCTGCAACAAAAACAACCAAGGTGCAAAAATGGTCAGAACCAAAGCTTGGGCGGACAGTGGTCGTGCACAGTGGTGTTGCCATCTAGGAGGACTAATGGTAAACAAAGACGTTCCCAGCCCGCTGCAGACTAAGCGGCGTACTAACATCATCGCAAACGTGGAGAAACACACAATTTGGCAGGAGAGTAAAAATTTTAATTTCCTAGTTAATAAAGCATCGTTTGCTGCTGGACAAGTGTTGGGGTACTATAAAACACAAAATGTTTCGAATAAAACAAACTTGCATTTTGCCCCTTTAAGGGCACTGTGTTTCCACACAGATTCCAAATCTGTGCACAGCTGGCCTCTTGCATTCATTCCCCCTTTGATCGGACTTTGCTCCTGTCTTCTTGCAGGTGGTGCGCACGTGCAGTTCTGTGCACACTCAGACGCCTGAAAAGGAGGAGCCCAGTGCCAAGCGAGCGCGGTTGGGCTCGTCCTCTCAAGCAGACACCGCCGCCATTCTGCAGAGGCTGGCCTCGCTCGAGGAACGCCGTTTTTCGCTGCAGAGGGAGCAGCTGGCCGTGGAGCGTGACAAGGTCCAGTGCATGCGCGAACTGCTGGCCCTGCTCAAGACGGACCGAGCGGCTGCTGTGACCAACGGGGACGCAGTGGCCGCGGCTGTGTCGGCCGCGCTGTAATGGACGGCCCACAGCAGGGTGTGTGGTGCAGTGACCGCGATGTCCCGTTGTGCCAAGCCAGGAAGGGACTCCTGCTCTTGTTCGGCAGCTGCTGACACCCAGTGTTCACCAGTGGCAACTGTGTTTGCACTGGCAGTGTTGTAACTGGACTGCTGGGAGACGTGCAGTTGTTCGCTAGTGCTTGTTGGTAGACTGCCGCTGCTGGTGACTGTGATGTCCTGTAGCACACACGGTGCCTTGTAGCTGAGCAGTGTTCAAGACGTGGTGGTACTACGAAGGGTGACATGGGTGCCACAGTCTTGTTTTTCTAGCTGAAGAAATGTCCAAAGTTTAATTGCTGCCCATAGTTTTTTTCACTAACGGAAACACATTTGTGTGTGGGAGGGGGGGTTAAACAAAAATAAACAAAAAGGAAGTGCCCCCACCCTTCCACAGCGCATTTGTTCTTTCCTGACTGCTTCAAGGTAGCAGTCAACAGTAGCTTATATGCCATGGCACTTTATACACACACAAAAAAGCCATGGTTGTCATTTTTATATACCTGTCTAGCAGTTCTACTTTGCGTATATTTTCATTATTATATATTTCATGTTTATTATACTCCATTAGTGATTCATTGCTAGCAAACATATTTTCGTCGATCATCTTCTCATTTTAACGTTTATCAGCCACCTTTTTGAGGAAAAGCGATGCCATCACTATGGCAGTAAAATTGCAGCCAGTGAGGGCAATTTGTTTACTTTTTTATTTTGGGATTCCATCCTGAAAGCACAAAGCGAATCTGGTGCAAACGCTTAATTTCGCCCAATCTCTATGGAAGGAAGGATGACGGTTGCATCGTCCTCTTTCTATCTGAGGCAACTCTCCCAGTGCTGCTAATTGGGAAAAAATAAGAACAGCACGAAGACGGGGGGTTCACATAGCGCAAAGCCTGTTGATCAACAGAGTGCAGTTTATAAGTAAGTAAGGGAAATATAAGTAAAAAAAAAACGCAAGGAAAGAACAGGCATCAATGGAAACAATATGGGCAGACCCCAACACATCCCGTCTGCCTCATGCTGTTGTCAACTAGTCTTGTATGAATGTACAAATAAGCGTTTGTGTGTTCATGTTCCCTCTTCCAAAAGCGTAGTGAGGAGCAACACCGTGTGAAATCCATGCTGCCCCTGCTGCTATGTTGGCATTTCAGTTCCATTTGTTTCCTACTCGCTTGTCCTGCATTCATGCATAAGAGCATTGTCATGCGCATGCTGTGAGCCACAACAGCCCACCTGCGTTGTTTCTTTTTTGTAACTTTTTCGCATTGTTGGGAGGGAATATTCTCGAAAATATTATCCAAGTGAAGAATTTATTGCAAGAGGGCATAAATGCAGTATTAATCATTCTTCTGGTGTTTCTTAAATGTGTCCGTGTAATGACATGACCAAGAGGGCGGTTGAACGAATTGGCTGGCCCCATGATCAGCCATTTCAGACTGCCGAGGCACGTGCGACCCTAGTCAGATTCATGTAATCATTTTGTGTATTGATCAACCTCACCTTCTGCACTGCAACTCACTTTGCAACTGGTAGATGCAGTTAAAAGCTTGCGAACAACGCTGCCCTAGCTGGTACATTGGCAACCAAGCTGTTTTGTTCGGTGCAGTGTGAGCATTTCTAAATTAACTTTTATTCCTATCGTTCACCAGCGTTTTTGTTTCCTCCACACTACACTCACTTTGTACACACTGCCAAATGTATGCTTAATAATGTGCACTATTTTGCCAGCCTTCACACACAGGTGCACAGTGTTTCTAACAGTTAAGTAACGGTCTCTTGTCACGGTTTATGGGATGTTGACCATTTTGTTTTGATCCATTGTAAGCTTGTTCTGGAAGTCATTATTTCACAAAAGAAAATTGCACTAGTTTTTTTGTCAGGCGACTATAAATTGTCTCCCCAGATTTTGCCAATGCTGTTTATTGTTAGCTGTTAATTGACAAACGAGGCAAGCGTTTTTCAAGAATTCTCTGTGCCCCATACTTTCTTTCTTTACACTGTGAGTGTTTTTTATGTTTTCTTCTTCTTCTTCTTCTTTTTGGAAAGGATGCAGCAGTTCTCTGTAAAATGTTTAATCGAGGTACAGTAAGGCAGCATTAAGGTATAGATAGAGCACAAGTTTATCAAAGTTTCTGGCAATTTATGTCGGGTTTGCCACTCATATCGGGCAGCCAGAACTGAACCAATTGCTTCAATATTGTGAGCCTAAAAGCTGCAAGCTAAATTTGATTCCCTGAACTTCGGCCCACATTTAACACCAAAATCAATTCCAGGAAAATTTTTCGTGAACGGGAAATTTGTGCATTCAAGTTTGGACATTACCGCCCTTGTCAATGTCAGAACGGTTGCAAGGGGCGCCATAATTTTTGCATAAATGTAGCTCCATTTGGCGTCTACCAGCTAAAGCAGAGGACTTCACGGCTATCTGCCTTCGGTCGGTGCTGAAGGCAGATCCAGATTGCTACTTCAGCTAGCACCTTCTCCATTTCGTGCAATTCCTTCTTTGGCAAGCATTTGTTTGGTGATGAAACTTTTAGTGTATTATTGTTCCTATTCACGTTACCATCGGGAGACCGATAAAAGTGCATTATATTATATACATTTTCCCACAAACTAGCCATTAACTCTGATGACCTCACAAACTTTCTCATTGCACTGGCGAGAGTTTTTGCATTTTTTGCAGTTTTTGCATGAGTGTATATTGTTGGCACATTGTTGGCCGTGGTGCGGAAATTTTTAATATTTTTTCCTTAATAAAAGGTGATGACCAGAGGTTGTGTCTTGATACTGACTTCACCTCATCTCCGTGAACGTGCACAAGCATCTTGCTATACGAGCAGTAAGACATGGCTGTCAGTGGTGCGATTTTTGTCCCGCGTTCGAAGAACCGCATAGCTTTTTATCCACTGCTGCAGGGGTATTTGCTGCAGCAGAGATGCGAATGAGTGCATGAACGTGGAATACCTTGTGACGAAGCCTCCTGTGTGATCCGAGCTTATTCCTCTAGCACCGCAGCCACAGTTCATTCAAAAGATGTATCTTGAGGAACATCTTGTGCATGTCTAAACCTGTGACATCTGCAACGTACACTGTGGACAGAATTTGGGAGTCATCCGCTCTTTTTCTGACGCAGGCACATTTTTGATGGAGGCTGCATACAAAAACGCCAGTGGTTTAAACTTGCCTGGAACTGTCCACTGTGCCTCGGAAAAGCTAAATTTGTCGTAGCAAAAGGTTGCCCTAAATTCCAGTCACCACGCTAATGGCAGAGTAAAGGCTTTCTGTTCTGGCCTATTTCATAATGTGAAGTTCTGCTCTAGTATTGCGTATTTTTACATGCCCTATCAAGCAAAAGTGTGAATATACAGCCTTTCACAGTCATGCTGTCACTGCCGAGATTACAACACAGTCTAGATATCTGTGTAGTGAGGTAGGTGCCATACAAGTTTTCATCTGGTGCGATTTCCTAGTGCGTTATTGAGCTTGGGGTTTAGGTAATGTTATCATCGAAAAAGTGTAGCTTGTGAGTCAATTAAAAGGAAGGGGGCTGGGAGCTGGAGGGGCATGGAGGCTCCCTCCCCCTCATGCAATGTAACTAATGGTGCACTGACAGATTTATCACCAGACCTAGTTATAAATTTGTCAGCGCAACATCAATTCGTAATATTGCAGGAAAAAGAGATTCGATTTTTATCATCTCAATAGTCTATGTGGTGCTCCCTGGAACCCAAACATAATTCTTTGTTTATGAATGTATGCTATGCTTTCTTGACCACAAAATCAGTTGCTAGTCAGCGCTTGTCTGTGTATCTTGTTTTTCATTGTTCCCATCTTTGAAAGGTAACAAGCCAAAGCTAGCACCATCCTTTGGGTCACACTTTTTCCTACACATTCAGTACATCTTTGCTAGCTTAATAGACTCCTAAACGTACTGTAGAAATTGAGACTTGACACAAACTTGGGAAAATTCTCCCAGTTCTGTGACATACTGCGCTAAACTGACAGGAACAATGTGAGACAGAACGACGTATAATGGCACCCGTAATTGCCATTTTGTGGTTAGCACCATTCCATGACCTAATTAGCTCAGCAACGTGACAGACTGCTTTCCTCAAGAACAGCCTGTCTTGATTTCTATCCAACCGGGCAAACTGCTACCGCTCACCGACTAGCCAGAATCACCGTGGTGGAAATGAGATAAAGCCCCAAAAAACCTCTCTTGCTTTGCTTTCTCTCAGCTAGCAACTGTGGAACTTGGGTTGATGTTGGTAAAGGCAGCTGCACATACTCGATGCTCACTTCAAGGTTAGTAGTTAGTAGTAACAAACGTGCTAGTTGTGTTTGAGCAATTTTCGGGTGCCATCCTATGCAGTTAGTACTTGTGAAAAAGCACGCCAGTGCATGCTCTGTTATCAGTGTGCTCAGCACTTGCCTTAGAAAATATTTTCCTTAATTCACAACCAGCCTAGTGAAACCCCAGCTGGTAGAGAAGCAAAAATACCACCTACAATGTGGTACTGTAGCTTAGCCGGTGACAGTGAAGGTGAAAATGCTGACTCAGCAGTTAACCATGGCAACTCTTCGACTACAAACTAGGCCTAGGCAGGTACCAACCAAGCTTCTGAAGCACCAAAACTGAGCTACTACACTAATATTGCGGCAATAAATACTAATGCCACCGGCACTAGTATTCATTGCTACGAGGCCTTAGTATTGCCGCAAGGCATTGGTATTCATTACAGCGCACTGCGAATGGTCAACGGCCATTATTAACTGCTCTGGAGCTCAGCTCTCTCAACCATCATCAAAGGGGCAGACGCTGCTCCTACCCCACCAGTTCATGTTAATAAAACCAATACTAGCAACCCTCCACCGCCAACATCCATCGTCTCATTGGTGACAATATGAAGAGCAGCTCCCTGCCATGAGCACCGGCTACAGGGTGACCTGTAGCTGGTTCTGGCAGCTGGCAGAGTGACCACAGCCGGGGCACAATCAGTGCTCAGAAAGAGTTGCAATTTTATTGTGAAACAAGCAGGCCTTTTGGAAAATAGACGAGAACATGTGCCAACCTCGGGTATGGCTACCAGGCTGGCTGCGACAGCTGCAATTGTACAAAAAAAAAAAAAAAAGTGACAGAAGTCCTTGTTACGACTGCATTGTCATTAGAAAGGTAGGGCACTTCGGCTAGAGTGTTTTCTCACTATTTCATCAAAATCTGCGCAAAGCATACCTTAATGTACTGCTGTGTCTTACACCGTGGGAAGGAAGCCAATTTTCCCGGTTGTTTGGGGTTCCCAGTTGCTGCTGACAGCAGTGCTTCAATCTGTAGTTCGTACCTGGCAATTCTGAAGCGAGCACAGCGTCTCTCCAAGGCACCAAGAGTGTGCAGCAAAGCCGTGGCCAGAGAATGAGGTGTGCAGACATCTAGCGGGGTTACGCAGCAGGTGCTACCGATTCGTATCAGCCGTACTCTATGGACCAACTGTTGTCCCAGGTTCTCTTCTTCAGCAACAAGTCCATTCACAATTCAAAGTTTGGGGTGTAGTCTGGCAACAATGTACAATACAACCAAGATGATAGAAGGGTAGCTTGCTGGGCCAGTTGGTTAATGCTGAAGCTTGGGAAAACCAACGAAAAATAAGAAGCAAACACAAGGCAAAGAAAAGAACACACACGCTGGGCAACACAGCGCAAGCACTGTGCATTGACCAACACTCGCGGAACGGGTCATTTTGCTTTTCACTGTCGCAAGTGCAATTGAATGCCACTTTTTGAAAATGGAACTGCTCTTGCCAAAGGTAGAACGAAAACTTAGAGAGAGAGATACTCGAAGCGTTTTATATCAGACAGCAACAAGAAGGAAACCGCATCAGTGTACCATCTACCAGTTTGAGTGATAAAAAGGTTGCCTTTCTACAAGATGGATGATGTTGCTAAAGGCAGTACACTGAGGCTGGTGTGTTCATTTCTATCAGAAAGTTTACCCTGAGAAACTTTGCTTTCTGCTAGAATCACTGTGCATGCGTTGCTGGTTGTTTGTTCGTAGGATGCATCATTCTTCACTTAATTAGTCCAGCATGTGTGTTGTCTTTTCGTGCTGCATGTCTACGTATCATTAGATGTGAAGCATCTCATGCTTGGGGCTATGTCCCTCCCTCCCTCGTTGTCGTTGTCCGCCATCCGCACTCTACTGCGCATGCGCATCTCTTCAACCCCGTCAGCGTTTGGGCTGATGTCAGCGCAGCCCACTATAAAAAGAAATAGTTAGGTGGCGCCCGGTTTCGATCTCACGACACTCTGGCCGCAACGGGAGGTATGTGGCGCTCTTCCCACTGCGCTACAGACCGAGATGGGAGCATGTGCTACGAATGCGCCTTATGTCCTCCACTCATTCACACTACGTCAAGAAGCTACTGATACAACGAAGGCACGCAAAGCTGAACGTCAACGGAAACGATGAACTGAAAACTAATGGGAACTTCAGTCGACCCCATGGCTGCTTCGCATACTACTCAGGGTTCCCCTACGGGAAGATGGTGTAATTTTTTTTAAAGCAAAGCTTTAGTAATCTCGTTGAGCGGTTTTGCAGTCACGGAGATTTGACCTCCACGGTCGCATCTGCCACTACCACCTCCCCCACCTCCACTGTCGGCTTGGCACATCTGCTCTCCAAAGCTCATTCACACCTGACCACACGACTCACTGCATGCATGCCCATTTGGCCATGAATGAGAGCGAGGCCGGGCCGTCTCCTCTGAGCTCAGGAGCTGGAGGGAGGCTTTGAGTCGTCGTTTGCAAGCGGTGTCTGACCACCCCGCTACAGTGCACTAGAAGGTAAGGTGTATCATTCGGCGGAAAAACCAATGGAGAGCGAGGGTCCCTTTTGCGATGAAAAAATTGTATGGAGTGCAGGCGTTCCCCAGGGAACTCCTGTTGCAGCCAGCACCACCTGTAAGTTTTTAAATCAAACTGAACAGTTATTTGACAAGTTTTACAAATTACTATATCATCAAAAAAAAGAAATAAGACTATTTAGGTAGTAAATAGGAATTATTTAACAAAAAAAACTTCCGAAATCAACTGGTAAGCAGCAGCCGCCAGGGGCAATGCTTACAACAGGAGTTTTTCAGCAGAAATTTTCATTCCAAGAGGACCCCCCTAATTGCCCCGAACGGCACACTTCTCTAGGGGCACTGCTTACAACAGGAGTTCCTAAGCAGAAATTTTCCTTGCAAAAAGGACCCCCCTATTTGGCCCCGAACGGCACACTTCTCTCTTCTAGTACACTGTAACCCCGCAAATACTCCCCAGCGAGCCATTCGGCTCGGAAAACGCCGAAAGTGGGACCACAACTGTAGACAAAGGCAGGATTTGGAGGAATAGTATAATATTTGCAGCTAAATCAAAGGTTAACCAACTGAAACAATGACTTAACCAGGCTAAGCCAAGCTTTTGCTTAGCATATCCAGGGTTAGCCGCGCTAAGCCGCAGCCATTTTTTTCACTGGCTTTCCCAGGCTTAACCAAGATGTATAGTGCATGCAGGTTTGCAACGCACCTGTGCCTTGCTCCAGTGCATTATTGCTAGTGATAATGCACTCTGCCTACATGAAACATTGAATCATCTGGACTAGCTTTAAGGACCGTACCAGCAACAGCGCTGGTATCGCTCCTTGGTGGGAGCAGACAACATCCGCGCAGGTCAGGGATCAAATAGTATTTGGTCCAGATGAATGGCTTCTCAGTAGGCCTGAGGTTGTGGAAGAGACAGCACTTGCACAAGAGGGCTGTCTGACAGGGACACTCATGGTTGCGCAGCACTCATGCACTGCTACAGGCAAGTTTATGCCAGGTTTTGACGGTCCACCATGAATAAAAATGGGCTGCAAAGACAATTTTATGCAGGCGAATCAATTATAACTCGGTGAGGATATGAACTCCATGAACTTAGCAGTTTAGACGGGAGATGGAAAAGGATATGGTGATTTTTCTTGCTTTGTTTCTTTCAGTCTCTTTATTGGCCTGTCCAGGGCAGTTAGTTCTAAGCAGTTTCTGGGCAGTCCAAAACCTCTCCTGCCATAGCAGTTTCATGGGAAAATAAGATATGGAGCTGCTTTGGAGCAGTTCACAGCAGTCCAAAGTGACAAATAAAACAGGCCTTTTCTTTACTTTTCCTTGCTGTGTGCTATTGCATGCTTCAGTTATACCCACAGGAGCGGCCTGGTGACTGTGCTTCTGAGAACATAACAGCTAGCTCGATTTGGTGTATTATTACACTTTACCCTTTGACAAAGGAAGAATTTACAAATGCTCATTCATCTGAGACTCTAGTGCACGTTAAATGCATATTAAATTAGTCTAACCATCTATTACGACATGCCTCATTGCCCAGATTACATAGTCACGGCCAATAAAGTGTTTAAGGGAAACTAAAGGCTGAATAACATTTTGTTTGAACTGAAAGACTGCGCGTATCGTAGCTCTCCTGGCTTTTTTTCGGCAGCCAAAGATGCCTTGTCTGCTGAGAAATAAGTTATTAAAGCTTTATTTCTCTCTGCCATTTCCCTTTTATTTTGTGCTGTTTAAGCGCGCGTTGCAAAGCAATAAAATCTAATGCATTCCTAACAAACATCTCAGAGAAATTAGCACTTCAGGGTGACCTGCATGTAGCACAAGTGAAAGGGGGGGGGGGGATAAGATAATAAAAGAAACGGAATGAAATAAATAAATAAATGGAGGGACGTCAGGTGGCTTAGGGCGAAGCGAGCTTATAAAACCAGAAATGTGGCAAGCTGGGCTAGTTGGTACAGATCCATGGTATTAACAGCGGAAATCTAGATGAAAAAGGGCTCATCTCCCCGCGAGGGGGACTCGAGTAAATGCGTCGCATAGGGGGTGGGTGTATTGCGTTAACGTTTAGTGTTTGGGGGGTTGGTGGTAGTGAACGCGTTGTATCAGCAGCTTCTTGACGTAGTTTGAATGAGTCAAGGATATAAGGCGCGTTCGTAGCCTTTCATTCTGTGTCGGTTTTGTGGCGCAGTGGGAAGAGCACCATGTACCTCGCGTTCCGCCCACAGGTAGCGAATGCGTTGTATCAGCAGCTTCTTGACGTAGTTTGAATGAGTCAAGGATATAAGGCGCGTTCGTAGCCTTCCATTCTGTGTCGGCTTTGTGGCGCAGTGGGTAGAGCACCATGTACCTTACGTTCCGCCCGCAGGATCGTGGGATCGAAACCAGGCGCCGGTAAGTATTATTTTTTTATATAGTGTAGGGGGAGGGGTGCGGACCTGTTGTTGAGAGCGAGGAGGGTAGCGTGATGAGGGAGAGGAGGAGTGGGGGAGAGGGCGCACCTGGAACGGCTGTTGCGGACGCCGAGGCACACCGACAACGCCGGGTGACATCGTGAGTTAAAGAAATGCTCTGCATTTAAAACACAACGGGAGGACACAAGCGAGCAGTGAGAAAAGTTGTACAAGAAATAAACTGCAGAAGTATGGCACTCGTCGGCGTCCTCCCCTTGTATGGTCACACCAGCTGAACGATTGCTAGCTGAGCATGATTGAAAAGAAGAATTTTCTTCCATTATTTGGTGTCAAGAAAGTTACCACTTACTGGACGGTGGTAGTCATGCAGAGCAAGCTATTGCACTCAATGCCACGTATTTCCGATTCACAAGTTTCTCACCCATAACGGTATTCCCAGGCCCGTCTTCTGCTACTTGCAAGTACTGAGCCCTTGCCCGGCAGCAATATACTTCCCCTTTAGCTGAATGGTTGCAATCAGAAAGGAGCATGACAAGCACTGCACCAGCGGTGCACCACGAAGAAAAAAGCAACCGGACCTTCAGGTTCAGTTGTTTGGCTAGCCACTGAGGGGATGACGACATTGCCGCAAACACCATTTAGCTAGCTTTTTTGCATGGGTGCTGTAACGAAATGCACGTGTTCATGCTTGGACTCCCTCAAGGATGCACTCTTGCAACTATGGTGTTGAGCACACGCAAGAGGAATGTGTCTCGTCCACATGCGACGAGTTTGCTCTGTTTTATGAGGGAAGTGCTCTTGCCCAAAGCAGGTTCCTGCACAATGAGCCTTATACCCGTGCCACACGTACACGAAAAATGACATTGAGTGCTTAATGCTTTAAGCTTGAATGCCATTAATTCAATGTTACACGTGAAAATCTAATGCCATTCGCTCTAATGTCATTTTTGGTTTAAGGAGTTCCGCACAATTCATTCGCTTTCACAAATGGCTTAAATCTGCCTACTTTTGAACGCAATGAGCACCAAAGGAAACCAACGAAACTCTCAGCACCAGTGTGTTGACACAGAAATGTAGCTTAACTTCAAAATAAGGCGATTTTTTGTGCCCTCTTGGTGGCGAAGTTCTGAAGAAGACCAAGTTCACTAAAACAGCAGCAAAAGGCAAAACACCGTGTCCCTCGTCGTTCTGAATTCTTCGGATTTGGCTATCGCTAGCAGGCGACGGCAGCTGCCGAGAACAATTTTAGAAACCGCTCACACCATTTTTTTGGACAGGACTATTTCTCCTAACATTTTCTTTCACAAAAAACATTTTTAACCCTTGTAAGACGTTTTTCCCTACGTTGAAAATTTCTAAAATATGAGTGCATTTCTCTTTTTGGTCATTATCACAAATCGTGCCGAGCATATTTTTGCATTTTCGTGTGTAACACGGCCTGCACAAATAATGTCATTCAGTATCCTAAGGTCTTAAACACTTAATGTCTTTTTTATTGTACGTGTGATTACATTAACTATATTTATAAGCTTGTGCAATGGCAAGTATGTACACCGGAGTACAGTTTGCAATGTGCAATAGGGAAGGCAGACAATAAATAAATAAATAATTGTTCATTCTTCTAGCAGTGGTGATACTGTAAAACCAAATGGAAGTGACGATGCAACAGTATGCAGGCAAAATGCGAAAGGCCCAGTCCATAATTTAAAGCCACAAGTTTACACTTACACACGTTGTAGAAACTTGGTGCCTTCACTTCAATACGATATAAACCTGTCTAACCCAGAGTTCTAAGGCAATCACACGCTCTATGAGGGGGCCTTGTAGAAAGAAATGCTTCTCTAAGGTCGGGCCGTTGAGAGCTCCTGAATACCTCGCCAAAGCTCTGTGTCTAACGGACGTTCTTGTGTTTTGTCAGCCTTAAAGGGACACTGAAGTGATATGTAAACATTGCGGGATTACTTGCGCAAATTGTAGTCCGGAGTCCCCAGACCATGTTTCGACCACCCTGGGCGCGTTTACGCGATTTTATTTAGTAGAAAAATTAATTCGAAAATGCTGTCCTCCTCTCTTTACGCTTGCCCATTTTCTGCGGCGTTTTCGTGTGACGTCGAGAGGAGCCGAGCTCGCAATTGGCTGCGCAACTGCACGGCTCCCCTGCCTTCAGACAGTCAGTCGGCCCAGCGTTTCGTCCGCCGGCCGCCGACGGGTCGTCGCAATTCGTTCGCTCAGTTGAAATGAAGCCAGGACACGTTTGTGAATGGTAGAATCTGCCTTTCTTTACTTGGTTAGTTTGTACACTGTATCTAGCTCCAAGTCAAGGTCGCTTCACACAAGTGCTGCACAAGCGCACATGCGACGCTTCGCTGACTGGTACGCCAGTAGGAAAATATAAGGCCTCTTGAAGGCGGGAGAAGAGTCAGCGAAGTCAATATAGGTACTAAAGAAATAAAATCAACTGATATTTTTACCGTACAGCGTAAAACTAGGGCGCGGGAAGCACTTTTTCGCGCTGGGCGAACAAGCACAGCGGTCAGCAGCACGACCACACATCTGCGAACGCTTTTCCGTCTACGAAATGCAATTGCTAGACGTGAGCAATACAACAAATAGTCACCTAAGCTGCTTGAAATGCCAAAACTAAATAAAAGTGTAAACTGGTTGTACAATATATACCCTATATTACCACAGCCAGCGTAGCCTGCTTTGTGGCCGAGTTGTTTGAGGCGCAAGATATGCCACCGCAAGTACTTTGCAAGTCAGGAGTTCGAATCCCCGCGGGTACGTGCTTTTTTTTTCTGTAAGTTAACTTTTTCGTTTTCCGCCGATGTTTTCTATATTGAGTTCACCTTTTTTTCGGCCGCAACGTTCATGGCTCCACGAACTAGTTCACAAAATGCGCGCAGGCTGGCACTGGCGCACTAGCGAGTTCTCGTTGGCGTGCTGTTGCCATAAGCACCGACTGCTTGCAGGCAGTGGGCACAGGCCCGAATGAACAGACCCTTGGCCTGGTGCGAACACGCTTTTTACGATACAGGCATGAGGGAGGCAAGCTCCAAATATGGGGGAAAAGCGCATGACATTTGGGCGTCTGCGGGTACGCGGAGGGCGTTCATGCACTGTGTAGGATTCGGATAGTGAATGCTACGATTCCAAGCCGTCCTAGGAGGCTTATCTTTATGCATTTTTACAGCTGACAACATGACAGAAGCGCGGTACGATGATTACTGAGTTATTGAGAATGCCCATCCAACAACGCCTACGGTTGTGTTTTACAGAACCGAAACCGAAACCGAAACTTGTTTGGTTGCTCACCTTGGGCATCGTCCAATCACGGTCCCGCTCCTCCTAACGTCACAGCTTTAGTTGGTGCGGCCGCCGCAAACCGCGCAATGTAGTTTTTCTTCTTTCGCGCTTTGTAAAATAATTACCGATTTGTCAATCGTAAAAACGATGAAAAGTGTGCTAATTTGAGCCAGTCTACGCAGTGCAAGCAAAAACGGGAGCTTGACAAATTCACTTCAGTGTCCCTTTAAATAGTACGGCCGCGCTAAAGCACCTTTGAATGCACGGCATCAGGCATTACACCGGAAGACCTAGCTGTTGTGTGAATGCAGTGCACGTCTACGCCTACAGGAAAGCTTCCCAGTTGCTGTCAAGCGGCCACACAAGACGTGGCTGGAAAAACTAGCTGGGCATTGCTGTTCCAACAGCCTTTGTGGAAAAGTTCTCAGTGTTGCCTGTCCAGGCAGGACCTTCTGAGGTCGAAAGCTCTTCTATAGATGCATGTGCATGAGTGGTCGAGTGACCCCCACCACCCAAGGAGGCTGTTGATGTTCCCCAAGCACTGCTCAGCAGTGCCGGCTCGCGAGGACTCAGGGGTCGGAGGTCGCGCTGCCATTGGACAGCAGATCCGAGCGGTCCAGGAACTGCTCACACGTGCCCTCCTCGTGCTCTTCGGGTGCCTCCCCAGACTGCACCACTGCCAGCCACTGCGTTGTGCAAGGCACGCCACTACAGCACAAGGAGATGGTACTCTGACGTCACCCACTATAGCCCAGTCCTGGACTCTAGCGGATGAGGTTTAGTTAGCAACTGCCTTCTAAACCTGATAATTGTATAGTTAATTGATTAATGCTTGTAGATCATATTCATCAGGAAGTTACACCCTCTGTTCCACATAATGTCTGCCTTGAGGCCACGGCGCCACTCAAGTGCCAACAGTACAGTTGACCAGAGCTGCCGGTCCACACCAGTGGCAACATATAATCACGACTGCATTCTATGTGCGGAATATTTTTGACGCACGAAGCTAACAATGCAACAATCGGTGTGTGGCACCGTGAAACATGTCACCTTCACTGTCCCTGCCGCCTCCCCTGTCAGCTGGCTCTCCTGCCACACACTTCAGCTTTGGTTTGCAAGGGTAGTGCTATAGTCTCTAGAAATACGGCTAGTCTGCTGTCCAGGCCAGTTTTGCATTACAACAGGGTGTCATTGCAGTGATGAAAATGCATGAAAAACATCCCACTGGTCGACTGCAGTGCCCTCTCAGTGCGCTCACTGCATTTGCCGTTGAGACATCTTTTTTTAAAGAATTAAATTGCTGTTCGAATAATTTTTATTGTAAAACTATTCGTTCACTTACTTTTTGCAGCATGAATAATTTTTTCCAGGGATTAAAAGCGAAAGAAATTAGCATCGTCTGCTTGCACGCCACATTTAGCTGTGGTTGTCTGCACCCTGCAGTGAGCAGACGATCAAAGGCATGCACAGTTCTGTTTACAGTTTGGTTAAAAAAAAAAAAAAACGAAGTTGTAGGTGGGCAAGGAAACCACTGTCCTAGACCACCTAAGAAAAAGAAGAAGAAAGAGCAACCCTGCACGCATGACATATGCCACACACAATGATGCATCGACTATGTAAATGGCGACAGTGATGCGAAGTAGCTGTTAAGCTGTAGCTGCATGACAAAGTTTCCAGGGCAGAACAACAAGGACACAAAGGAAGAATGCAACAGCATGAGCACTGCGAAACACGAGAAAGGGCCTGAAGTATGAAAAACGTGGTTTCTAATAAGATCACTCCGGTCACTGGTGTTTCGTTCTTCCTTGTTGTTTTGCGCTGTAAACGTTTGTTGTCACACATAACCAGCCAGCCCTGTTAGCAGGTTCCCGGTGAAGAAGCCCTGCCCACCTGTGCGTTGTGCCAGCAGAAGCGGGTCTCCCGGAGGCGGCGCTCCCACTCGGGGAAGTGGTGGGCCAGCAGGGCCAGGGCGTGGCCGCACACCCGGCCCACCTCCGGGTTGCGGTCGGGCAGCAGGTCCAGCAGGTAGGCCGGCACCTCCTGGCCACCCTCCCGCACCAGGGACTCCCGCACCCCGCCTCCCCCGCAGCTCACCAGGGCGTCAAACGCGTACGCCACCTGCGTGTGCGCGCAAGGACCCCTCCTGTTAGCAACACTGCTCAAAGAAGCCGTTGATGTAGGAAGCGAAATGTATGCGTGCACCTCCTCCAGGTGAATCAGGGCTGGACTGACGTCAAGGCTTCGTCATCGAATGATGGGAGACAACAAATTCCATCCCACCCACGGTACTGTTGGCTGCGGCTATTTATTTCTTTTATTTTTTCAACCTAAGGCTCACATTTTCCTTTTGATTATGCACTCAAACGCTGTGCCGCCCCATAACTGCCTCTTTCCCACCTTTCATTTCCACGAAGATTATAGCTGCCTCTCACTGGTTTCCACTGCACACCAGTTAACACTCTCATCATCTGTGCATCTGTAAATCTCAGTTGTTCGGAAAGGTGGATGCTACAAGTGCCAAGTGTGCCAACTGTTCAATTTTGGATGCTCTCCCACGTACAACATCGAGCCTTTGGTGTGTCCTATTATGGCAAAAAAACCAGAAGTTCAGAATCTGTCCCTTCAAACGCTCACTCCTTGGTGATGCATACCGGCCCCGTTCACCAGGGTGGCATTAGGGAGATGCGACCAGAGATGGGGGGAAGGGGAGGCGGGGGGATAAGGGGGGAAAGATTGGTAGCAACAGAATGAAATATTTTAGATCCCTTTTTAATTCAGTTACAACAGAGCAAAAACTGAACTGTTTCGTCCAAACTACTACTAACTACACCACTGGTCAGTTGCTAAATCTTCTTCATGGGTGACGCCGCCCTTTTCAGGAAGTCTTAGAAACACTGTCAAGAGTAACAATGTTCACACCTGCGACACTTCACCAAAAGAATGTAACCCAGGGCTGTGTCAGACATGTATGCTCAGAACTCGGTGCGATTTTTCTTTGCTATGCTGAACTGCCTCTCGCATTGGGCGTTTCTGTGGTACTGATTGATTCAAATTCTGCGCATGGCCAACTATGCTTTTTAAGCTCTTTGACATCGTTATACGAGCACACTTATGACAATGTCAATTGGTGTAGGAATGGATTGGATTGTAAGGTAGCTCTAGTGCAATGTGGTCAGACTGAGGAGAAAAATTTGGCCAAACACAGGTGCATTTCCATCCAAGAGATTTTTGTTTTGGTTGTACAATCGTACAAAACCATCAGAATTTGGGAGTCTCCTGGACAATTCGGGAAACCTGGCAGGTATGGTGATAGGAGTGGTGCGTCTTGCTAAGCTAAACTATAGTGGGGTCTGAATGAGCTAATGTCTTACGTTGTCTTCACGATTCTTTCAGATATGTACAGATATCAAAAGGGATATGCCACTAATTGCTGTGGCTCTATAGTGAATGCAGAACTGCGTAGCCAATTCAACAAAAAAAAAAAAAGAAGCATTTTATTTTTTTATCCTCTCAAGTGTGCAACTCTGCTGTCCAAGTGGAAGGCGTTTCATAAATGTGAGGGCCACGGAGGAAGAATATATAGGAGGTGAAACGGCCTATTGCAACAAGAGCGGGTGAGCGACCAGGTAATGTCACAATGAAAACCAAGGCAGACTCCAAGCTTCGTAGCTACGACGGCGAAGGAGAGGGTAGCGGCACCTGATGGAAGAAGTGATAGCGGCCACACTTATTCCGCGGCTGAACAGTGAAATGCCGATTGAGAGGCCGCGCAGTTTCTTCACCCGCGGCAGATGCCGCTAGCTTAACCTATGACGAGCGCTTGTGACATTATTTGGTCGCGCTAGGAAGCCTAGTTTCACCTCCTATCTTATTCTTGCTCCGTCGTGAGGGCACATGAGTGCTTGAGAGATTCTGCAAAAATATCACACAAAAAAGGCAGGTGCAGACTGAGTTGGTGACACATCAGCGCTACATAATACGACTAAAATGTGTTTGGTAAATTTTCATTCACTCTTGAGCAATGAGGTGCCCCAACAGGTTAAATCAATTAAGCTGAATGTTTCAGCTGGAAACCAACCTGCAGCACCAGTTGGTCGTCCTCCTGCCTAGCCCTGAGCAGATCTGTCAAGTCGGCCACCAGACCCTGCTGCACGATGGCATGGGCACAGGTCTCACCACTCCTTGCCACCGTGGCCACCAGCTGCACTAGCGGCACCAGGAGCTCCTCCGGCCCCTCGACGAGCCGGCTACGGATCCAGGGCAGCAGCCGGTCCAGCAGCGGCTCAAAGTGTGCCCCCTCCAGTTGAGCCAGAGTGGAGGCACACTCGAGGGCAAAGTCACTCTCGGCACTCGACGACTGCTGCATCAGCGCGTTGCAGAGAGCCTCCGCTCGAGACGCGAGGGACGTCGAGTGGGCGGAGCTGCCGTGCTGGGTTGCGGTGCGGACCAGGCGGAGGAACAGGGCGTCGGCGTCTCGCAAAGCCCGCTCAAGTAGCTTCTCCAGGGAGCTGGCAAAAAGCTGGGCATTGCGCCGATGGCCTGCAAGGCTGATGGCAAGTGCCAGCGGGGCCGGCTGGGGACTAGAGCTCCCTAGGAGGCACTGCACCAGCCAGGGCACGCAGTCTGTGTAGGGAAACTGGGACTTGCACCGGTCATCGAGGCTCAGGTGGTACAGGACGCACAGGGTGGGTGTCTCGTCAGCCGCCGGGCGCCCCTCCGTGACGAGGTGCTGCACGAGCTTGGGGATGAGCCCCGCCGTGAGCATGGCCGACCGGTGGGCACGCTCGAAGGACAGGTTCAGCAGCAGCCGCAGCACGGCCGAGGTCAGGGGCGGCCGTGAGAGCAGGGGCGCCAGGCGCTCGATTGTGGGCAGACGGGCCATTTCGGCCTGCGGTTAGAAAGGCAAGAATAAGCGAGAAACAGGAAAAGTTACGTGCACAGGAAAAGCTACAAACTTGCTGGACCCCTAAGTTTTTGTGATTTGATCGACTTGCATACATATCCAAAGAAATTTTGTCTTGAGCACTGTTACATTGGTGAATGTTACCATACCGAGCTTTGTTGCCTCTGTCATGTAGTGGTAGCGTGGGGGACGAGCAGCGAACAGGAGAGCTGCATTGGTTTTGACGACAAAG
Organism: Haemaphysalis longicornis; assembly: GCF_048455015.1. Lineage (NCBI taxonomy): Eukaryota > Metazoa > Arthropoda > Arachnida > Ixodida > Ixodidae > Haemaphysalis > Haemaphysalis longicornis. The sequence goes on from NW_027526204.1 coordinate 137,116,485, forward strand.
AGCCCAGAGCAAAACTTAAAGGATTTGCTGCATGGCAAGATGAACAGCGATGATACAGGAGCAGCATGGAGTCGACGGGCAGAGCAGCGTTCTCAGTTCAGTCCCCTATGTTGACTGCTACGAACCGCCAAAAGGGCGGAATTTATAGATGGTATTCACTGAAAAGTTCAGCGGGTGATTTCTTTGCTTGGTAACACTGAAAACCGCCAGGACAGCGCCCGTTGTGCCTGTGCAGATGCTTTGTGCCCGCATCTCGCAGGGGAGAAAAAAAAAAAAAACATCACCGTGCATTGTCTGCTGCCAGATTCTCGGCGGTTGCATCAACAGATATATTATAAATAGCGCTCACATTATGTGGTGGCGCTCTGCTTGCCATCGAGCACTTCGCATGACCAGAAAATGAAACTGTGGCTGCAAACGAAAGTGACACGGTGCGCAAGAGGCCGACGCTGCAGTTGCCTGCGACCACGGCTGTCACCACAAGTGCCCTTTAAAGGAGCACTGACACGAAAATTTTATGTTAGACTTTTATTGCTTTTATCGATGCTTAATGGTCTGGCGAACCTGAAACAGCACTTCAAATACTTCAGCGCGCGATAGTTAATTACACTGAACGGCCTGAAAATCATTTGCTTCAAATACCCGCACTTTCATCCCGAACGGCGCATATGACAGACTCCCTGCCTGACCAATTCGCAGACAGCCTGCCGAAATTACCAAATTGGCCGAATTTCTTCATCAGCACTTCACATCCTCAAAAACTGCTCAACGACCCCTGACATCCGCATCGTCTGGGCTCCTGGACACGCCGCCATCCCCGGCAATGAAGCGGCTCACGCCGCGGATCGCGATATGATACACCGAGCCATTGCCGACTGTGGCCAATGTTTACCCCCTCACGATCAACCCCACCCACTCAGTGGCTACACGGAGATTCTCGCGCATTACTGGCAAACTCGCCGTCGCCTCCCACCACCACACTGGCGCCTCTCCAGAGAGGACGGTACAACTTGGCGGCGGCTCCAAACGAATACCTATCCACATCCCACCCGCCTCCACCTCATCTTCCCCACCCAACACTCTTCCCTCTGTGCTCATGGTCCCCAGCCTGGCACCCTCTACCATATACTGTGGGAGTGCCAACGAACTCCAGACTTGCCCCCCCCCCCCCCCTTTCCAACCCAACCTTCGAGCAATGGAGGGCTTCCCTGGCCAGCCCGGACCCGGATATCCAGTTTAAGTTGGTGACCCGAGCACGGACGGCCAGCCGAAGTCAAGGCATCCCGGACTAGGGATGCCTTCCACGGGGCGACGCCCACACATCAGCCTCTGCTGGAGAAATAAAAATATTTTTCTCTCTCTCTGCCTGACCTCACCGCTTTGTGAGGACGTCACCGGCGCCCGCTTAAGAGGGTGTTGCGCCCGCTCGCCGCTCGTGGGGCCGCGTGCGTGAAGTGACGTCACGAGCTTTTGATGAGCGCTGCCGCGTCAATTCTTTTGGCTCTCCCTGGATGATGTCACGCTGATGTCCATTTGCTGAGTGCCGCTCCGTGCGCTGCTCCGTCGGCGCGATAAATGAGATCCAATTAAACTATGTTCTTTGCGTCGCAGGCCGCTCATATTTCACCCAGGGTATTCTGTTGAGTGAAGGAAGCGAACTGTGCAATAATATTAACGCCAAAAATTGGTGTCAGTGCTCCTTTAAAGGGACCCTGCTACACTTATTATTGACTATTCGGAATGTATTTTGGGGTAAAGTCCATTGTTCCAGCAATCTCCTCCCGCAAGAACTATGAAAATCCGTTCACTGTCACCGAAACTACGCGCGATGAAAAATCGCGCATAAATGTTTCCTCTCAACTCAACCGCAGACAACGCGACGACAGCTGCGGGCTCTCTCCCGGAGAGGGGGGCGGCGCGCGGCGTTTTTGTTCGGCGGCCTTCGATATGTCATAGGCCGGGGAATTTTGTCCTTCTCCCCGCAACGTGGATGGGTCTATTTCCGGTCTGGTGCCACAAAAAAGCAGGCATGGCGGTCTGCTCACGAGCAAGCACTTAGGTTGGTAGGGCGTTTTTGAAGCAATAAATGTTTGTTGTCGAGTGGGCTCGTTGAAAGTGGAATAATTAGTTCGTCATTAAAACTCCGCGCGCACTCAAAACAAAAGAAACACCAAAAGCATGCGGACAGGGTCAGACATAGACGAGGTTGATACACAGCGCCGAAGACAGCAGATCGTCACAGGAAATGCCAGAATTTAGCCGCAAAGTTGACCAGTGACAGCCAATAGGACAGCCAGGACAGCCATGGCCTGACTGATGTCGTAGAGGCCATGCCAGGGGTGCATAATGAGGAGAATTGAAGAGAGCGCGGTTGGTTTTTCCGCGTCTTTCACGGCGATTTGCACGCTTACTGCTTCACGTGCACGTGTAATATTTGGCTCGGGTGTTCTTGGCAGTGTAATCTAAACGTCGCGCAGATTTACTTGCACTGCACGGAGAGTGTTGCAGGGTCCCTTTAATGCATGGTTGGGTACAAAAACCAAATAATGGTTTTGAAGAAATGTTTCATGCATACGCCGATTTAGATACAATGATGGCAGCATAGCAGCTAGTGCATGCGAGGCCGTCTCCCAAGCCGTACAGTGCTTGCACTGCCCAGCCAGCACAATCACTGACGAATCACAAGCGACCTTTGAACAAATCGCTTAAAGGGGTCCGCAGCACTTACTACTAACCACTCGAAATGTATTTCGGGGTAAAATATATTGTCCTAGAAATCTCCTCATGCAAGAATTATAAAATCCGTTCACTATCACTGAAGCTACGCGAGATAAAAATCGCATATAATCATTTCCTCTCAACACGACCGCGGACTACGCGACAAAAGCTGCTGCCCTCTCTCGGAGAGGGGGGTGGCTCGTGGCATTCTCTTCGGAGGCCTTATATATATCACAGGCCGGAGAGTTTTCTCTTTTTGTCCACAACGTGGAAGGGTTTATTTCCAGACTGGTGCAACAAAAAGCAGGGATTGACGCCTGCTTGCAAACACACACTCAGGCTGGTAGGGCGTTTTTTAAGCAATAAACGTTTGTTGTCGAGGAGTTTGGTTGAAAGTGAAGTATTGAGTTTGTCACTCAGAATCCGCGTGCACTCAAAACACAAAAGAAATGCCAAAAATGTCCGTATAGGATCGGGCATAGAAGGGGTTGGTGCACAGCGCCGCCAATGAGGGATCGTCACAGGAAATGTGAGAAATATACCCCGAAGTTGACCACTAACAGCCAATAGGACAGCCACCACTGTAATGACGTAATTACAGGGGTGCATAATGAGGGAGATTGAAAAGAGTGTGGTTGGTTTTTCTGCGTCTTTCACAGCGATCTGCAAGCTTACCGCATGACGTGCACGTGTAAAATTTGGCTCAGGAATTCTTGGCAGTGTAATGTAAACGTCGCGCAGGTTTACTTGCACTGCTCAAAGCATGCTGCAGGGTCCCTTTGGCTTCCACGCAGCAACATTTTCACAACAATATTTTTGTTGTCCTTGAACACGCAACATACCTTGAGTGGCAATCGGCTTTCACTTGCACACGCACGCGATTTGGTCCATCACAACGCAGTTGCACGGATACGTAGGCGCTGAAGTTTTTACCGCTCTACCTAGTCATGTGATGATGTCAACTGTGTCTTGTGATAAGTAGATCAGGGTGCTTCACGGAACAGTATTTGGCGTCAAGGTATTATTTCGCGTTCGGTGGGGCACAGTTTGGAACATCGAACAGCTAACTGTTGTCATGTGCTGTGCTTTATCAGGCGCCAGCACAGACAAGTACTGCCATCTCGTGGAGCCAGACGTAACCAGTGCGGCGGCGCCTTAGCAACACAGACACTCGGGCAATAGCATGGTGACACATGCGCATGGTTGCCCGCATGCGTGCCACACCAGTAAATACAACCTACACACAGAAGCGGCAACAGTTCTGCTGCCTTCCAATGCTTTGTGCACACAAGAACACCCTTTCCCGGTCTCGTGATAGACGGCGCACGTTGAGTCTGAGAGAGGGGGGAAAGGAGATCTCGGCGAGCGGAGTCTGCTTGTAGAATTAAGTCTCAACACGACCCCGCTTGTCGTAATTTGTTTGAGGAGGGCGGGCTTTCCTGCAGCACATTTCACCACACTACACCAAATTTGTAGCCCGCACGCACAGGGTAGCAGAGTGCTGAATCGTAACAGCACATATATATAACCTGGAACAAGCCGAAAGCCATGTGCGCCACTTTCCCTAAGATTGAGGGTGGTGTCAGGGTAGAGACATGCTACCAGAACTGCAAATCCTACAAATAGTAACAACATTTTTACAACATCTAATACAGTTAAAGCTCGTTAATTCGAACTCGAAGGGGACCATAAAATTGTTCGAATTAAGCGGAGTTCGAATTAGCAGGCGGGCGCTAGAATGAATGAAAATCGCGCCACACTGCACGGGTAGAACACAGAGAAGCCACCTCTGGACTCATTATTGCAAATTAGGCACTACTACACATTTGTGGCAGATGATTTTGTAAATAATGTTTCATAAATAATGATGGCACATGCCAGAGCAATGGCGCCGGTGGCACGGCGCCCTCTGTAGACGCGAAAATAGCTGTTGCAAGAAGCAAGCGCGCCTTCCACACTGTTGTTTTTCTGTTTCGTTGTTTTGCATCTCTAGTAAATTTGGTTTGTTTTGGATTCGCAACACACTGCAACCACTCTGGGCCGACTTCTTCTGCCAGGAGTGGTGGAAACCAGAGGATCATAGTTCGAATTAACGGTTCTGGATACCGACGCGTTGAAATTATCAGGAGTTTTCCCCCATTGAAATATACAGGGCTGTGCCAGGACCAGGGCATGAGTTCGAATTAACTAAAAAGTTTGAATTAACCGAGTTCGAATTACCAAGCTTTTAATGTATAAGAAAAAGGACTGGCGGGCCTCATATGGCACAGCAGACAAGGAGAGGAAAGAAATTCTCCAGGAACTTAAGTCTACTGAGGTGGTTTGAAGGCGAAAGCATAGTGATTATCAAAGACTTCTTTACTACTGCATAGTGTTTGTATCTTTTTCGTCACTGCTGTTTCTTCATCTTTTAATGCAAACACTTCCGACAGACACAGTGGCCACAATTCATGAAGTGGCTCCCCCCGTCAGGGCTCTCCTTTGCATGCATCTGTTCTACTCCCAAGCCATCACGTTCACCTGTCCCGCAGCATGCACCAGGCCCCCTGCTTTTTCCAGGTCCTGTGTTTTTGGTGGTCTCGAGCATCAGTTGTCTTGCCAAGCAGGCACGAGCTCCTCTCGAAGTCTGGACTGCCTGTTGAGCCCAGTTAAGCTTGTGGCAATATCTCATGGCACGTGGACAAAACAGGCGTCCCCATTACTTGCACTGTGAAGCGGATGATGCGTTTGGCACAAATGCGTTGGGATGATGCGTTTGGCACCCGAAAGCGGTTTCAATCTATTCAATGCTGCCCTACAGACTTGGACGTGCGTCGTCACAAGTGATGCCACAAATTGGCGAAACGGCTGGTGCCAGGGAGTTGGCACTTTTGAGTGCACATTTTTTGTGAAAAAGCGAGCACGTGGGGGAAAAGGTGCACCCAAATTGGTCATAAAGATCTCGAGGCACGTAAGGTGCTCGCACAACGTCCACTGCTGCTCCTGTCTTAAGGGCAGCGTAAATCTGGTGGTTCGGGAAGAAGAGGAGGAGCTGTCGTCCTCGCACCTGGTTCTCGTAGTAAACGGAGAGCCTCTTGAGGAAGCAGACGGCCAGTAGGAGCAGGTCGGGCTGCTCCCGGCCGAGGCACTCGACTATCATGGGCACGAGTCCCCGGTTGACCATCTTGATCTCGGAGCGGGGCTCCTCGGCCACGTTGAGCAGCAGGTAGAGGCACACCCGCAGCAGCTGGTCCTGCCGCCGCACCAGCCCCGAGAACTTGCGCCGACTGCGCCCCCCGTCCCCCTCCCCTTCCTCGCCCCGCTCAAGCTCCTCCCGCCAGTGGGCGTGCCGCCGTAGCTCCCACTCCACCAGGTCCAGGCAGATGGAGCCCACCTGACAGCAAAGGAAGGGGGCAGGAGGCAGAGCTCCCGTCTCTCCCTGCATCTCACCTCACCGAAAGTGTGCTCCTTCCCAGTAGCCGCGATCGAACAGTGGTTAGCAACGAGGCAAGCAAATGTGGACCTCTTCCAGAATAATCCTGGCCTCAAGCTGTTTTTATGCTCACAGCGAATAGAATGATGATGGAAGGGTGTGTGACTCGCATGGTTAGGTCACTGAGGAGTACCACGACAAAATGCGTCTAGTGTGCCCTGTTGTTGGTTGCCATTACAAAGGGGAAAAAAAAATTTCCCTGCCTTTCTTTGGAGCACTCCCACGCTACACACCCACTACTGCAGGGAACAGAGCTGTGGCAAAGGTAATTTTAAACTTCTCTCGGATGAGTACTGCTTTCATTCAGTGGTACAGAGGATATGCTTGAAGGGACCATGAAGACAGATGAAAGGAGCACTCCTCAGTGGTGCATGGTGCAATGCTTGTTCAAATGCCGCTCACCTGGGCACTAGTGCCGGACTTCCCTCCAGTAAATACAGGCATGAAACTGGCGTCATGATTTCTCACTAATGTTAGTAGCAGATTGAAGATGACTGTGTGCCTGTTTCCATGTGTAACGTTACACCAACCACCTATCATAGTATTTTCTTCTGACACCAATCCCTTTGAACAAGTCATGACTTATTTTTCTGCAGTCAAAAAAGGAAGAAGAAAGGTAGGAGGCCGAAGCCCTGGGGCACCTTGTACTCGGCGATGACCGGGTGGAACTGGGAGAAGGTGGAGAGGCAGAAGAAGACGTAGGCCAGGTTGGTGGCCAGCTGGGTGTCCCGACGGCCGTCCTCGCGCAGCACACGGGCCAGCGCGCACAGCAACGTGTCATTGGCCGCCAGCTCACCCAGGTTGTCCGGGCTGCGCGCCAGCTGCAGCACCAGCGACGAGCCCCGCACCTTCTCCTCCCCCTCCTCGTACAGCATCTCCACGTACGACTCGAGGCACGCCATGCTGGCCACAGGGGCCACCGCACCACCACGGCCGCCGCCGCCCGGTGGGGACGGGCCGTCGACACGCTGCACTGCCGTCTGGGGCTGCGATGCATTGTCACCATCATCAGCAGCCGTTATTTGTCCAGTGCAAGATTAAGGTCTTCCTGATAAACACAAGTTTAATTGTTATTGTTATTTCATCAAGCCACTTAGTTTCCTGCCTGCCTCAAACTCTGTTATCAGCCCCGCAACCCACACTGTAACTTGCACAGGCAAATTATGTCAAACAGTTTATGCTGCCACTGAGCAGTCAGCTGAACAGAATGTGGTTATGCGCCCATACAAAAAATACTTTCTTGCATAATGGAAAATTCAGCTGCATTTTCCATTCGTGAGCTCACTTTAATAAAACCAATGCAAGCTCTTCCGTATGCAAGTTTTAAACGGGCCACTTGTCTTCACAGTGGTGTTACCAGTACAAGGAAATGGTTGAATACTTTAACTGTGATGGGTTGTGACTCCCACTTTCCATTTGCATAACAGGTGCACAGCATAATATTTTTTCGTAAACGTCCCAGACATGAAAAAAGTGCACGCCTTTCCGTATTCTGTGGTCCCATCCTTGCGCTGTTTACAAACCATGAATCCACACCAGCGTGCCCAGCTTCACACACTTGTGCATGCCCTTGCTCTGTTTAGCCCCCTTGTCTTCATTCGCATTTCTAAAATAATCCCGCACTACCTACTCTGCGAGAACATACCTGTGTAGTTGTAGGAACCACTATGGTAAAGGCTTGTTTACAGTCGTATAGTGAGTGGAAACCGTGGCACGCCCCTCCCTCTCTCGGATGTCCGTGTGACCGTCAGTGGATCTGCCTCTCTAGGTGCTGCGCAATCCCTTTTCTCAAGGATCCTGAAGTCGTGTTGCCCTTGCCACAGTACTGTTGTTTCAACTCTCCTATGTAACATTCGGATTCATCACTGCAGGCTCTACATCTTGTGCAACACATTGTGACCATCGTTCCCATGCGTGTATTTCAGCAGTTAAAAAAACAATTCCTCAAGATATGCAAGTACCTGTAAGTTTGCGCAATGGCTATTTTTCTTTCGAAGGTTTTGGTGTTGCCAGGAGCAGTCACTCATGCAATGGTGTGTGCTTAAGTGCATGCTTGCGTTTTAGTATAAAGGAGACTGAAAGATGCGCGTTATCTGGATGGATCTTTTGGGCGGCAATACGCTACGCATTCCGGCAGCACTTTGGCCGCAGTAGAGAGTTCTCCGAAGTGTCAGTACTACCTAGAAGAACAATCTAAATACAAAGCGTCACGCGGCAAATGAGCAGTGGTGCTTCCCACTCCCTGTAAGTGTTACGGCGAGATTAATTTGTGGAGTGCCCCGCAGCACACGGACCATTTGGGCGCATGCACGTCGTCCCACATACCCTTGTCCCGGCGTCGCGGCGCTGCTGAAGGTACAGAAGCAGCCTTTCCACCTGGGCGGTTTGGGACTCGTGCAGGAGGTCGCACTTGGCGACGATTTCGCGTGCCAGGGCGGCCAAGTCCGTGGCGGCATTGAGACTTTTGACGCGGATAACTTTCTGGCAGGCGCGGCTCTGCTCGATTGCCGGCCCATCGCCAAGTACCACTGCCTCTAGATCGTAGCGAACCACCAGGGCTTTTTCACTTGGGTGCACGTCCAATTCGCAGTTACGGAAGTTCCTCTGAATGCACTGTGGTACGTCATCGGGCTGCATTTCGACGTAGTGTTGCCGCCCGTGACAACTACGGCGGACCTCAAAACGCACAGCAGGGAGTCCAGTGGCTTGCTACCTTACCATCGCGTTGCAGCGCACCGCGGGCCTCACAAATCAAGTCGGAAGACGAGGTGTGACCTGCTTTGGGAGTGCGCGTGGTTAATTTTTGGTCGAGCAATTTATCGATCTCGTCACTCGCTGAGCGCGCTACGAGGAGACGTCACGCGCACACTGCAGTAGCAGTTTTACTTCCGTTATTGGCACAAATAGATAGAGACAAAATGAGTTCATGCATTTAGACTGTCCTATTAGACCAGATAAAGCCACGGTTGTCATATCGTAGGCAAGTTCGTGCATTTGGGCCGGCAGAGCAGACGCTGGGTGTAGGTCGCTGATGATGATGATGGTTTGATTATGTGTGGTAACGGAAACACCTCTGAGCCTTGAGCGTCATGGCTTCAAAAGCTTTGTTCGTCGCGTCTTTGTCTCATCCTTATGAGCGCGTTTTCACCACCACTCCAGTCATAGCCCGGTAATTACAATTGATTGCAACTGCCTTTTACCACTTTTACTAGGTGCTGCTACATTAAACCACATTAAACAAACGAAACCTGAAACATTTTTATGTGTAAATGTTGGATTACACTGTGTTCATTAAAAACTAAAAATATAAACAGTTATTTGTTTAAACGTAAGGGACTGTTATTTTTATAGCTCAAAATTAGTTTTTACCAACGCCTTCTTTATGGATTTCGCAGTCCGTGGTCCATGCCGGTCCATGCCATGCCTACTGGCAGAAGCAGACGACGCAGCCCAGCTTAGTACGATTACTACGTTTCGAAATTGCTTATTGCCTTGAATAACTTTATTATTTCAGTGCGTTAATTTTCACGTGGTAAATATTGCTATATTACACTGTGCTTCAATTGGCAATGCCAGCGCGCTTACATGAACAATGCACCACTAAAAAAAGGATTCATAGGAAGCAGCTGCGTTTGCGTTGAAATCGGCAAAGCGCGTGAGATGGAAGTTTTTCAAACGCACTCTAGAACGATCAGTATTCATTCTTTATTTTTAACTTGCGCGTTGTTACAGGTCAATTATGAAATGACTATGTTCATACATCGTAGTGGCGCACGTACGATGTACGATGTTCCATGCGTATGTACATTCTGAAGCGAAAAATTAAGCAAATAATGATTAATGCTGCATAGCGCACTCGCCGTGAAAAGTGCTGTCGTACGTGGGCTACTACAACAAAATAACACATAATTATAAATTGTTGCACATGAAGTTCGCTCTCCCGAAAAACGAAGACTTCTCAATTCTTCGATCTGAACCACGTGGATCACTTTATTAATTATATAAATACTAGCCGAAATCTTCCTACGTATATTCTTACTCTGCGATATGTTTCTCCGCGCTATCGGCGGTGTTTCATTAAATAAAATTGACATAATCAAGAATGTGGTTTTTCGCAACTGATGGCCGTGAGTGTACGCCGTGTTGAACTAGCATACTATTCACTCTACTATTACAGCACTCTGACATCTTCCCGTTCAACGCGACTATGGTGAGAGCTAACGGCAAGCTACAGAGCGTGGTTTCGTCGAAGTAGCAGTTCATTCGCACACATTTCCATGAGGGCTCGCCGAGCTCGCCTTGTCTTTGAAATTTTGTTCGTTGGGATCTTCCGATGGCGCGCCGCTGTGCGCGCCAGCATCCAAGGCCGCCGCGGTAATCCTCGAAACTCCGCCCTACTGGGCGGATCCTTAGCGTGACGCATGCGCAGATCGGGCACTGGGAAAGCGGGCATTATCGCTGGTGCTGGTATGGCGGCTGCGAAATTCTGTACGTATCGTCTTGCAATATTTTGAAGAGAAAACAGGCTGTTGTTCTGTCGCAGAAAAAGCGCGCTAATTTAGACCTAGGAGGCTAATAAGAATTTTACTTCATGTTTTCTAAAAATGCGGCAAGCAAACATGAAAGAAAACTTGATGAGTAACACCCGACTTTCTCGGCGCGACTTCTTGTGCTTTATATTTCGGTCGCGAACCAAAGACAGCTGTGTAAAATATGTTTGCTGCTGAAAAATGATTACTGGCGTGCGCTTGAGCGAACGGCATGGAAGAACGGGGCGATTTTTGTAAAAATACTTCTTTGCCCGTGAAGTCTCCGTTAGTGTCAGGGAAACTTTTTTTTTCTCAATGTGTGGGGGAGAGAAAGAGCCTGTAATCCTAGCTAGCTCAACGAAGAGAGAAGAGCAGCGTCGAACCGTACTGTGCGTTTTTGGCAAAAATTTCCATTTATGAGGAAACTGGTATTAGCCGAGTTGCGGGCACGTAATTAGCGGACGGCAAGTGCGCGGCTCGTGTCGTTGGCTTTATAATTGCAAATATTTTGAACTCCGTGGTCTGGGGAGTGTTGTAAGCTAGCATATGCAATTTTATCTCTTAAAATTACGAAGTTCTTGAGTCGCGTCATAAGTCATCTGCAGCAGCTGTTAAATCTTTCGGTTTGCGCTGGTATGGACCGTTTAGCTAGCAGTCACACTCCCATTATTTATCGACGTGCGAACTAAAACGACACATCACGTGGGTAGCGAGTTTGTGTACCGTTGATAGGCCGTGACGAAAGACGTTCAGTGTGGCGAATTTTTGTGCTAAAAGGATATGATTCAAAAGAAACATCGTCGCTTTTTTTTGGGTTATAGCCTTAGCCGTGCACCCTGCGTCGTAATTGAAGATCTGCAGGTGGCTTGACGCCTCAGCGCAGGACCTCGAAGCCCGATAGATTATGGTTTACATTGAGGTGCTGTGCTGTACTTTTATTTTCCGTGAATACTGGCCAGTTTCGTTTGGTATCGTGCGAACGCTGCCATTTCATGCTCTAAATATTAAGGTCTTAACATTTAAGGGCGTTCAATATTATTGGAAGACCGGAGCAAGTCGGTGCATATTTAAACTAGTAAAGGGAACCGTGCTAAAAAAAATCATGGTTTAATTATCACAGGCTACTCATAAACACAAAGCATTTGTTTGTTCATTAAACATGCGAAGAAAAAACGTACACGTAATCCTTCAATTATTCATTGTCTATACTGAAAGGCATGTCCGAGGTTTAATTACTTCTTGGTTTTAACAAGTTTTGTAGTCCCAATATCTGGGTAGCCTTCTCTCATATTGCTGCAAGTGGACGTTTGATATACCAGCCGGCCTAGTTGGGAATGTATCTGAGCTACAAGATAGCTTGCCACCGCAAAATTTTTCTACCATGCAAGGAGCACTTTAAAATATACCACATCTTCATTTTGACGTGATCCAAATAAAACTTCATGGCCGCACATTGCTACCTTTATGCTGTGCATAAAGCTGTAAAGGCACTTGGCTATCGTTCGTGCTCAATAACCCTGTCTTTATGTTGTGAAAATCGGTACGAAATGTTGCAGCTACGTGCATTAAAATAATAGACGGAGGGAGGAAAACTATATTTGCAAGAATTTCCCTAAGGATGCCTCTCGGATGTACGTCCTTGAAAAATGTTTGGCAAGGTCAGCTGTTCCCTTGTAACTTGTAACCGGACAATTAGGAGATAACGGATGGAGCAGCTTGTTTCTTAGTGCAGCCGTTAAGTCTTTTATCTCATATTCGAGGCCAGCCAGCACCAAGGGTGTGTAGAGGCGTAGCTGAACCTGTGCTGAAACTTTGGTGGCACCGCAGCCGGCAGTGACGTTTCCTTCCCGTGGCCCTTGCAGAGTACCACTGCAGCAACATGGCGGGACGTGTGGTGCCGAGCATGGGTGCTGGCCCTGGGGGTGCCTGTTCCTCCCAGCCGGGCAGCCCACCCACGGAGAACACCCTGCAGGCGGCACCCAGCCTCATCAACCTGGCCTTCGCCACGCCCGAGATGCTGCAGAACAGGGGGCCCCCGCCCATGACCACCATCACCCGTGAGTGCGCACCAGGCACAGCGCCCACCAACCGTTCTGAGAGGAAACCTCCCTCTTTCAAGACATGGGGGCTGTGTTTTGAGTCTGTGTGCGGAAAAAATACTGAATTGAAATTTTTGCGAACATAAAAGGGGCCATACAGGTTTGGCTCGTTAAAAGGACAGCTTTGTCCTGATGACAGTGATACCAATTTTAGCACAAGCTTCAAAGGCAGTGCCTATTTTGTGGACCAGTGGACCTAACTAGGCTGTTGACGATAATGATAAACACAGAATAATGCGCAGCATTATTCTGTGGACCGTACCATGGTATAGTTGGTCCATATTCGTCTAACGTGACCTAAAAGATATCAATCCACACTTATCTACATAAATACTGCATAGAATATTTGCTTTCAAGAGAACACGTTACAAAAAAAAAAAGAACTTCACAACTGCTGGGACTCGAATCCAGAGTGTTAGCACCAACACCCAAGACTGTATACCCCTGCGCCACGGAAGCCGACAAATGGGGCTGTTTTCGCAGTATAGTAGAACCTTGTTACAAGGGGCACTTGGTTAAAGGAGACATTTAAAAATGTTTTGGTTGGTATTCCTATGTTTGCCATGTTAGCAACAGTGCATACAAGAGACATGGTTACAAGAGACACTCTGTTACTAAGGGCAACTTTTTGAGGTGCCTAGAGGAAGTTCTTCACTATTCAGAAGAGACACGATGAAAGGGGGTCTTATATTAGGTACCTTGTGGAAAACTGCCATGAAGATGAATCTTGGGCCTGCGTCCAAGAGACCACAGAGGTTCCAGAAACTTTTGAGGAGTTTCTGTCTGCGGATGTGGACCTTGTGTGTTCAAAGAGCCTACAGATCGTGTGATCCTCATGCAACTACATGTATGGTGCCCTAGAGGATGAACCAGAGGAGCAGAATGATGACGAGGGTATTGTAAGACAGATAGGGTCGGTGGTTTGCCTACAAAATTGCTTTGCCTACAAAAGTTGGGAAGGAAGCTAATACAATCTGCAGTCCCTTAAACTACTATAAAGGACTTTTTTAAGCCATAGTGAGAATTTTTTTGTCGACCTGTCTGAATTCGCTTTGATGTATAACAAAGTGGTCACGTCCAATTCAGTGTTTTTAGAATTTTCGGTTACAAGAGATGTTGGTTAGAAGAGACGCGTTTCCCGGGTCCCTTGAGTGTCTCTTGTAGTGAGGTTTTACTGTAGCTCAAAACAGAACATAACCCTGCGGTCTGGTCCACCGAATACGCAGTGCGAACTTTCAGCAAATAATGGCAATATTGTCACAAGAAGAAGAAGAAGAGAGCTGTTGGCCCAAGCCCGGTGAAAAAGAAGCTGTCTTCTTCACCAGAGGTTGGGCCCCTTGGCTCTCTCCTTCCTCTTCTTCCTGTGACAACATATATTGCGAGAAAATGAAATCTCGCATGGAATGGTCACTTCTCCATTTCAACCGCACCTTTTATAGAAGGTGTGGTGTTTTGCATGAGGCAGGTGTCTCCACTGCTGCGAGCTGCCAAGAAGTATTTCAAAGGTCTTTAAAAGTGAAGAGCTTGCAGAGAAAAGTGAAGGGAAGGCTATGGAAGGTTCGCAGACAAGCGCGACACCCAGAGCAAATTGTGCCCTAGCTGGTTGCCGGGTCAGTTGTGTCTCATTGTCCCTAGCCCTGTTATTTGCGTCTGTCGCACCTTGGGCCACAAAGGCGCTAAAGTGTCATTAGTGCAATTTACAATTGTTTTGATATACACATTGTGGGTCACACGGCATGCACATGCGATTGCCTTGTTCTTATTAAGAACCACCACAGCTTGTTGTGCAACACTAGTGCTTTCAGTCAGCGGGGTTCTGGTGCTGACCGGTGGCCTCTACTTGGTTGCAGTGACGCGCGATCTGCGGACAGAGGGTCAGCTCAACCCTGGCGTGCAGAAGCCCATCCTGGTGACTGTCTCTGGCCTGCCCGGCATGGTGGCCGGTTCCAAGCCACAGGTTCGTTCGAAGCCGACTGAAGCCAATAAGCTGTCCTCTCACTGCATTGATGCCGTCTGTGTTTGCGTAGGCACAAGTTGAAGCCACCAGGAAATTATCAGGCGGATGTGCTTGCTTAGGAGCTTTCAGTAATGCCATGTGGGGTTAGCAAAAAAAATGCTGCAAGGCAAAGGCACAGATATTTATTAATTTGCAAGACTGCAACAATCGATTAAATCTGGAACTTGTAATAGTGCTTGAAAAATACTCATTAACTTATTTATGATATGCCAAGTGTGAGGAATTTCACAGATGCCTCTAAAGCAACGTGTGTTACTTCAGTGTGAGTCTGCTTTAGTAAAACATTGTGTATCCTCACTGCTTGGTCTTTGCCCAATCAATGTGCAACTGGTGAGGAGGCAGAAACAGAGAAAGTAGTGAAAGTTTTTTTTTTTTCCATTCCATTCCGTTTCATTTTCCTTTATGACGTACACAGGTAGTGGCATATCAAGACTGCTGCGTTTTCTAATAATGTGGCCATGATTTATTATGAGTCCCATTTCCTTCTGCTGTTCTCATTCTTACATAGGGTTAATTCCCATTGAAGTGATGTCCAGAGAATTCCCATGGCCTGCCTAGTTGGTCCACCCAGCCGCTTCTCCTGGTCGTAGCATGTTGGCATGGGGAGCGGCTACCCTGCAGGAGGCTGACCGCGTTGTGGCGTCGTCCCCCAGACGTTGCAGGGAGGGGCCTCTGGTATGGAGGGCTGCGTGCAGCTGGCGCCGCTGTCACTCGCACCGGACGCGGATGGCTCGGGGCCGGCTCTGGGTTCCGCACCCACGGTCAGCTCAGCCACGCCAACGGTGTTTGTTGGCAAGCCCGGTGGTGGTCTCACGGTCATCCCCGGAGGTAGCCAGGGGACGGCCTTTGGCACGCTCCTGGCCGGGGTGCTCACCTCTGCGCCCAGTGGGCAGCCTCCCCTGCTGACGGTGTCGTCCGTTGCGACACCGATTCCCGTCGTGCTCCCTTCGTCCGTCACCATGGCGCCGCTTTCTGCACCCCCAACTGGGGTGACCGCCTCCATGTCGGCTCCCACGCTAATGGCCACCACAATGGCCACCACCGTGCCTGCCTCCATGTCCCTGCCCGTCTCCATGTCGACTGCGGTGCCAGTCAGCATGTCAACCTCCGGGCCGGGTCCGACATCAACTTCCATACCGGTGTCCATGCCCATTTCGATGGCGAACTCCGTACAAGTTTCTGTTCCGGCTTCCACATCGACGTCGGTGTCAGTGTCGAGGGCCACGACGGCTGCGGTGACGGCCGTTCCGGCTTCCGCCTCGGCCGTCACGGTGACCAGTGTTCTGCCGACCATGCTGGCGTCTATGGCTGGCTCTGTAACGGGCACTGTTTCGTGCCCCGTGTCTGCTGGTGCGCCCATCATTGTGTCGACTGTGCCTGTGACGCCGTCCATGCCGACTGCCCCGTCCACGCCTGCGGCCACTCCAGTGTCGGCCATGGCTGCTGAGGGCGGCATGCAAGAGGCCGACTTTGACCCCATCCAGGCCATGGAGTGGAAGGACGGCATTGCCAGCCTCCCCGGTAGCAGCCTCAAGGTGGGAATGGGCAGCCATGCTCCCACACTCTCTTGGAACTCTCCTGCACCAAATTCCTCCAGATAAAGACAGCCGAAAGATTTGTTGCTGTTAGATTGATTGACTTCAAATGAGAGGTTGCTTATATATATATTTGTGTTATATCTTTGTTGTCGAATATCGTTTACGCCTAATCTTAACAAAAGTTTTTCCTGTCTGCATGTGTCCATCAAAGAAAGCTGAGAGAAGCACAAAAGCTAAAAGTTCATCCAGCCTTTGCTGAAAGTGCGTTCAATCAATTATCAAACCAGCAAAGACCCAAATCGCAGACAAAGAATGAACCCATGCGGCAATTTTTCACGCACTAAGTAATAGCATCTAAGAACGATCTAAGTGCATACGTGGTTTATGAGATAAAAGTATACTATTGTACTCATTCATCGTGATAAATGCATGTATTGTCTTATATAGAACCTTTTTTTTTGTGTGTGTGTGATTTTCAAGTAACCTTTTTGACACAATAGAGGCCCGATTTCACGCATGAACTGTGTGTCCAGAGATCTTATCGGAGCTTTTCGGTCGACCAACCGGTCTATGTGGAAATGCATTAGTTTTTTTACTGGACACCAGCGGTCCCACTAAGAAAGCCTTCACTTTAAGAATCTAGCGACTTTCTCTGAGCATTTGTACAAACAGCACGCCAAATTTGAAGAGAAATACACGTGAAGAAACAACTGGTTCTTCCACTCTCAACTTCCACTTAGCCAGTGATGCCAAAGTGCTAGCCGCTTGTTACAGGAGGACGTCTGTCGACGTAGTATTAATGAATGCCTCATTTATTGTCCATCGTAGCTGTTTTGTAGCTTTCAAGCTTCTTGTAATTTTGAATTGGGTGCGTGCAGTATAAATGCAGTACTGTGGCCCTTGTGCAAGGGTGTAAGTGTTAAAGGGACACTAAAGTGTTTTGTAAACAATACGGGATCACGAGCGCAAATTGTAGTCCGGAGTCCCTAGGCCCTGTTTCGACCACTCTGAGCACGTTTACGCTAATTTATTTAGTAGAAAAATCAATTCGAAAATGCTGTCCTCCTCTCTGCACTCTCGCCCATTTTCTGTGGCGTTTTCGTGTGACGTCAGCAGGAGAGGAGCTGGCAATTGGCTGCGCTACTGCACGGCTCGCCGACCTTCTGCGACCGAGTCAGTCGGCCCAATGTTTAGTCCGCCGGCCGCCGACGCGTCGTCGCAATTCGCTCGATCAGTTGAAACTAAGCCACAACACGTTTGGGAATGGAAGAATGTGCCTTTCTTTACTTCGTTAGTTTGTACACTGTATCTAGCTCCAAGTCAAGGTCGCTTCACACAAGCGCTGCACAAGCGCACATGCGACGCTTCGCTGACTGGTACGCCAGTAGGAAAATATAAGGCCTCTTGAAGGGGGAGAAGAGTCAGCGAAGTCAATATAGGTACTAAAGAAATAAAATCAACTGATATTTTTACCGTACAGCGTAAACCTAGGGTGCGGGAAGCACTTTTTTGCGCTGGGCGAACAGGCACAGCGGTCAGCAGCACAACTACGCATCTGCGAACGCTTTTCCGTCTACGAAATGCAATTCCTAGATGTGGGCTATTGTGGAAACTCGGGGGACGCTTACTGCACGAGCGCAATACAACAAATATTCACCTAAGCTGCTTGAAATACTAAAACTAAATAAAAGTGTAAACTGGTTATACATTATATACCTTATATTTCAATCATCGTGCAGCCCCCGCGCGTGGCCTAGTGGTCTGGAGCGCTGGGTATGTAATCACAAGTGTTTTGCCAGTCGCAAGTTCGAATCCTCGCGGGTACATGCTTTTTTTTTTTTATAAGTTAACTTTTTCGTTTTTCGCTGATGTTTTCTATACTGAGTTCATCTTTTTTTGGGCCGTAACGTACATTGCTCCACGAACTAGTCCACATAACTCGCGCAGGCTGGCACTGGCGCGCTAGCGAGTTCTCGTTGGCGTGCTGTTGCCATAAGCACCGACTGCTCGCGGGCAGCGGGCACAGGCCAGAATCAACAGACCCTTGGCCTGGTGCGAACACGCTTTTTACGATACAGGCATGAGAGAGGAAAGCTCCAAATATGGGGGAAAAGCGCATGTATTTGAGCGTCTGTGGGGACGCGGAGGGCGTTCATGCACTGCGTAGGCCTCAGCTAGTGAATGCTACGATTCCAAGCCGTCCTGGGAGGCTTATCTTATGCATTTTACAGCCGACAACATGGCAGAAGTGCGGTACTACGATTACTGGGATATTGAGAATTCCCATCCAGCGACGTCATCGGATGTCAAACATGTTTTACAGAACCGAAACCGAAACCGAAACTTGTTTGATTGCTAACCTTGGGCATCGTCCAATCACGGTGCACCCTCCTCCCAACGTCACAGCTTAGTTGGTGCGGCCGCCGCAAACCGCGCATGGCAGTTTTTCTTCTTTCGCGCTTTCGAAAATAATTACCGATTTGTCAGCCGGATAAACGATGAAAAGTGTGCTAATTTGAGCCAGTCTACGCAGTGCAAGCAAAAACGGGAGCTTGACAAATTCACTTCAGTGTCCCTTTAACACCTGTGATGTAACAACCATGCCTTCAAGCAGTGAGGTCAGTGCATGTACAAGCTTTTCAGCATCGTCCGCATACCTATATATGCGCGCCAGGCGGAGTGAGTGGCCAATGTGGCTTGCAGTTCCGCCTGACTGAGTTTGGCACCCTGGAGGTGGTGACGACCGAGGAAGTGGCCCCGTCTGAGGGCAAGCCTCCCGACCAGCCCGAGAGCCCGCTCAAGGCCTTTGTGGTGCCCCAGTACTCGGTCCAGCAGCAGCCCGAGTCCGTCATCCACAAGGGTCAGCACCTCTCCCTCTCTCTGTACCACATTCCAAAAGAATGGCCTGTGTTGCGGATCACATATGCGATGAGTTGACATGGAGCTCTCGTCTGCAATTCACTCATCCCTGGTGGCAGTCCCCTCACGTTATCACCCAGGGCACGAATGTGTTTCCCACACTCGGGTGGTTCTCAACAGTGCATGATCCGACTGTGTGGTCTCATGGTGATGCAATTAAACATTGCTAACAAAAAGCTGCAGGATTTTCATTCATAAGGGAGGGTTATGTGAAGGACCTTGTGCAAAAAAAGATGATCGCAAGAAAGGTAAGATAAGGACAAGTGTTAAACTTCACCTTCACCTCAGTGCTGTAACCAGCTAGCTCAGCAGCTAAGGCGTTGTGCTGCTCAGCACTAAGACGCGGGTTCGATTCCGGGCCGCGGCGGCCACCTTTCTGATGGAGGCGAAAAGCAAAAACTCTCGTGCGTACAAGATTTCGGCGCACGTTAAAGATCCCCACGTGGCCAAAATTAATCCGGAGCTCCTGACTACGGCACGCCTCATCGCCTGCATTGCATCGCCACGTTAAACCCTACAATCAATCAACTAGCCTAGCATGGAGTTCGACTTTGCGAGGGGGATTGACTTTGATAGTGTATGCGATAGCGGTGACTATGGTGAATTCTTCCAGGGTTGTTCAAGTTGGGGCATTTTAAGCGGACGATGGTGTCAACGGACCGTGTAGGGCTATGGAGGGCGATAGCACCATCTCTAGTCATGCAGTCACCCGAGAACGGCCTACTGAAGGACTGAGCCCACTCCTTTAGCTCCATACATCCTTTTCTTCCTCCTCCCCCTCCCCCGATTGATTTGATTGATTGAAGGGTTTAACGCGCCGACGCAACGCAGGCGATGAGGCGCGCCGTAGTGGAGGGCTCCGGATTAATTTTGACCACCTGGGGATCTTTAACGTGCGCCGAAATCTCGTGCACACGGGCGTTTTTGCTTTTCGCCTCCATCAGAAAAGCGGCCGCCGCGGCCGGGAAACGAACCTGCGACCTCGTGCTCAGCAGCACAACGCCTTAGCCACTGAGCCACCGCGGCGGGTGGCTCCCCCTCCCCCATGTTCTTGCACTGTAAGGTTGGTAGGCTGAGCCCCTCGGTCTGTGGCCCTTCCAGCACACCCCAGCCCTCCTGGGCTGAAGTAAAGTATTGTTGTTGAATTGCCGTTGGCAGCCATGTAGAAAGATAGGCATGATTTAGATTCGGGGCTTGTGGTGAAGCCGCATTGCTCTCAACAGGAGGCCCCTGTGTACTCATTTTACGTCGCGCGTGTGATTGAAACTGAGCAGGGGTCGTTCGAAACCTGGACGAGGCGGCGAAGACGGCCGGTGCTGTGGGGCAGCCCCCAGTAGCCCCCCTGCGCAAGGTGGCTCCTGAGATGATCATCTGCTGCCAGTTCTGCGGGTGCCACGGACTGCGGAGCGAGTTTGTTCGCGACGGCATCTTCTGCAGCCAGCTCTGCTACGTCAACTTTGCTAGCAGGTCAGGGGGCAGAGCAGCAGTCAGATATTTTCCCTCGCCCATTGCGTTATCACGCCAAAAGTGCTGTGCAAACTGGTCAGCGTTGCCACTCATATGCTGTTGTCATCATCATTGTCTTCACAAACACCATGTGTCGAGGTGCTCCGCTGTAGACTTTTGAAACACCTCTGCTAGCTGCATCATCCAGATTCATTCGTTGCCCAAATTTTCCTATACTTTTCTTGTCCTTGTGTGTTCCTCAGCAGCCGTTTTTTAATCTGGTGCTACATCGGTTAGTGGCCCACGAAGCCAGCCACAGTGCTTGCATGGCCCTCCTTTCTGATAATGTCAGTCATATATCCAGGGGTTTATCCAGACTTTCGATTTGGGGGGGGGGGGGAGGAGGAGGTGACTGCTGGGGGGTGTGTATAAATCCCTGGGCCTGGTGCTCGCAGCCATGGAATCTTTGGGGGGTGTAGTGTGCGTAAATCCTTGTGTCATTCGTTTGCAGCGCCACTGTGGACTGTGCTTTTGCTTTCAGTCATTTTCCTTTAGCTTTTGAGTGTACGGCCTAACGTTTCGCTCTGTGTGAAAGTTGGCTATGGACCACCTTGCAGGGATCGTATAAAGAGAAAAGAAGAGCACCTCAAGCAAAGGAAACGTAAGGCCAGCCCCAGTGGCGAAGACTCGGACGACGAGGTGAGGTCCTAACTTGGCCGCGTTTCAAATCTCCGCTGCAGCCAGACAGTGTTGTGTTTTGTACCTTTGAAGTGTGATAAAACAAAGTGCAAGAATGCAAATGCCATCGAACCCTAGCAACAACGAATGAGTCAAATTTCCACTACGAGGAGCTCACTTCCTGCCAAGCCTAAGCCTATTCCACATGGAGGCAAAAGTGCATTGTAGCTACGTTGCCCTCAGTTTGTGCCAGAGTAGTTCGACTTGCAAGCACTACGCTGTCAAGTAAGAAGTAAAACTGGTAGTTTCCCGAACAATTACAAGATTGTAAAAAATGCTCATTACAGTGAAGGGCCTTCTGGATGCATCAGTTTCAGCAGTCACACGAATTTATTTAGCATATTCCTGTCGGTGACTTTAAGTTTTAACTGAAAGCTCCAAATCCTAGCCATGATGAACCGTGCCATCTTCATTTTTCAGCATGCGCAAGGAATTATATAAAAAAAAAATAGAGAGAGAGAGAAAAACACACATAGCTACTGACAGGCACCCACACTGCCAGAGTGGGTCTGCTGTACTGGAAGCAGAAAATAATGAGTTAAACCAGGAGAGCAGGCCCTAGGGTACTGTTTTTGTGTGTGTGCGTGTGAAAAGTGAGCCTTGCTGTGTTGGGGAGAATAGGTGAGCAGGTGAAGAGGCTCCCTTCCCACCAGCCCCTGTGACGTCGTCGCAGGAGCCCCGTGAAAGCCGGCCAAGCCCTCCCCTGGTGGTGCCCCAGCGCGAACTCTTCTCGTGGAACGAGTACCTCGAGCGCCTCGGTGCCCAGGCCGCCCCTGCCAGGCTCTTCCGAGAGGCAAGTGCTGCCGCCCTTGTCTGTTCTGCTGCGGGCATATCTTTCCTGAGAAGGCGCAGAGCCTCTGGGCAGTGCAGCAACGAGAGTAGGAATATAACACTGCGAAAAAAGTGTCACGGTTAAAGGCCGATCCACACGGCGGACCAAAACGATTATTTGGACCGCGGTCCGCGCATCACGTGATAGGACGTCACCAGTTCACGCGGAGCGCCAGTGGACTGCGCAGGACCGCGGCCCTCGCGGTCCAAATATTCGCCGAGGCTTTTCGGTCCGCGGTCTCGACGGCGGACCGCGACATCAATCAGCGTGGTCTGACAGCTACCTCGCCGCGTGGGCGGAGCCGGGTCCAGTTGCGCCAATAGAGAATGGCGCAGGCAGCGCGGCTGTTTCGAAGCGCTCGAAGAAGCCTGTCATCACCCCCGCTGGGATAGGCGGCGGGCTAGGCTTACAATCGCGACGCATACTTCATCCGCGCTTTTACTAGCGAGTCCTACGACTCTTACTCGTGCGATGCTAGCCATCATTATCACTTCGTTTCACGCATGTGGACCTCAATTTACGGGAAGTGTTCGGTGCCAGCGAGCGGTGACGAGCTGTATGCAGCCCGCATCACCCCGCCGTCGCCGCTCGTAGTGTCGCCTTCATGCGAACGACGCCGGTGGCTGCGTGAGCGCACCCACCCGGCTGGCACGCGGGTGGCTGTAACTGTGGGGATGAAACGTTTCGTGCAGTCTTGTGCGTTACAACATGTTGTCGCGGCCAAACGGCGCCTGTGTTCAACCTTCCAGCTTGCGTGTTCAGACGGTCGGCCATTCCCGGTCCGCTCAGCCGGCCCGCCGTGTGGATGCGCTCTGCTCTGGATTCCGCACGCCACAACTTGGTTCCGCAGTCCCAGCTCTTTTCGACACATCCACTTTTTAACCCAGCACGACCTTTTCGGCGCAGGGTAGACTTCTTCATCAAGGTACAAAGCTAACGCCATAGCGGCCAAACGACGCTTGCGCTCTGTTTCCATTTCGACTGCTCCAAAATGCGCGCGGAACCGCGAAACCAAGCGCAAAATACACATAAAACATGTGCGGCGCGGGCGCGAGCCGTTCGTATGGGTTCACGAGTTCGTCTGGTTGGAAGCACTGTGGTGGAGAGTGTTGCTGGTTGGACTGCTCTGTCGTCTGCTATGGCGGTCCGCTGTGTGGATGCTCTCGGCGCTGCATCGGACCGCGGCGGGCAGTGACGCGGCATCACGTGACCGATCGGACCGCGGACTTGGTCCGTCGTGTGGATCGGCCTTAAAGAGATGGGCCAAGCTGTGGCAGCTTCTGAGCAGCTGTGAATGTGACATGATTCTGCAGGCGTAGTGGGGAGGAGTGTGAGCAGAAAGACAAGGGGGAACGTGGGGCAAGAGGGGAGAAGCTGATGGTGCACAGGAGGCAGTGACCCCCCTTGGTTCTTGTTGCCGACTCAGTTTTTGCTGTGGTCGTGCAGTTTCATGGGTCGCTAGTGCACTAACTTGCTGGGAAAGGCATGTGGGGTGCTAACATTGGCTTAATAGTTGAGGTGGCTGCCAGGGACGTAGCCAGAGGGGGGGTTTGGGGGTTCGAACCCCCTCCGAAATTTTTTTCCGGGCAGCCCGCGAGCAACACTTAGTGTCCCTTTAGGCAAATCTCCTCCCTTCCGATAACCCCTAACCCCCTCCGAAAAAAATTTCTGGCTACGGCCCTGGTGGCTGCTGACAAGCAAGGCTCTATGGGAAGGGTGGTCATTGTGTGCAAAAACGTGCGCAGCACCAGGTGGCCCCCACGGTGTGCAACGGCTTCCGGGTGGGCATGAAGCTGGAGGCGGTGGACCCTGCTCACCCGAGCATGTTTTGCGTGGTGACGGTGGCCCAAGTGGTGGGCTTCCGGCTGCGGCTGCACCTGGACGGCTACGCGGACATGTACGACTTCTGGGTGAACGCCGACAGCCTCGAGGTGTACCCGGCCGGCTGGTGCGAACGTACTCACCGCCGACTGCACCCACCCAAGGGTGAGCACCATGGTCACCCTCCTCTCGTTACTTTTGAGCAGGCGCTGGATTGCAGGTCAATGGGCTAACATCCGGTGGTACTAGTCTAATCTAGCGATATTAGTCGTGTATAAATGGGCATGAGAACATCCTAATCTGTTCTTATTTAAGCTTCTAGCACTTAGTCAAAGTGGTTAATTTTCATCTTCTGCAAAGGCTGGCTTATGTCTCACAAAACAGGCAGAAATAGTCAGAAGTTTTGTTTGCCTTATGGTTTTGTTCAGGCTGAAACTGCAAGCCGCTTTTTACATGTGTAGAAACAGCTTGTGAAGGTGACTAATGAGACAAGCCACACCTTGCCATTCTTGCTCATGAGTTGTTTCACATTTACATCTTGCGAGATTACTGGGAGAGCCTTGTGGCCCTTGCTGTTTACAGCGCAACAGTTAAGCTGTCGTTTATCGCAATTAAAGATACACTGCACCCGTTCTTGCAGCTGCACCTCGGAACAGAGCACAAGAAAACGCCCTCGCTGGAGCACATGCTACCGCAACAGTGGGGGCTCTGTTGCATGATCCTCATTAGTGGTGGTACCACACGCTCTGGCTGTTCACTCGCAGCCCTTTGTGTTTCTTCTTGTTCTAACGAAGACCACAGAGGGGGACTTGTGTGGCACTAGCTGCTCCTCTTCTTTGTTGAGAGCAGAGTTTCGAGCTGTGTGTGTGCATTTGCCTGCATATGAGTGCACTCAGTCTACATTATCTTCCGAAGGAGGCAGTGACCCTGCATTCCTGCGCAGGCTACTCGTCGGATCAGTTCAGCTGGGCCCAGTACCTGCGCGCCTCCCGTTCCCAGGCAGCACCCCGGCAGCTGTTTGCCACCCGCAGCGCCACGCAGCCCGGGGCCCCCCTGAAGGCCGGCATGAAGCTGGAGGCCGCCGACCCCAACACGGGGCTCGCGTGCGTGGCCACCATCACCGACATCACCGACACCAACCGGCTGCTCGTCACCCCCGACAGCCGGGACAAGAGCGGGGCCTTCTGGACCGATGCGGGCTCGCCCCTGCTGCGGCCACCCAACTGGAGTCGCGACCACGGGGAGACCCTGGCAACACCTCCGACAGGTGGGTGGCTGCCCGCGGCTGCCGCTCAACACTGCGGTTCTTGGTTTACGCTCTTGGACTCACCGCGGATAGTCCACAGGTGCCGCAGTGGCTGCGTTTCAGATGGAGGCGAAAAGCAAAAACGCCTGTGTTTCGAGATTTTGGCACACGTCTAAGAACCCCAGGTGGTCCAAACTAATCCAAAGCCCCCCCCTATGGTGCACCTCAAAGCCTACGTGCAGCTTCGGCATGTTGGACTTCAATAATATGAAAGCTTTTTTAATTTTGCAGGTGGTCTAAGGATTTCCCCACACCATTGAAATACTGTATTTACTCGAATCGAACGTGCACCTTTTTTCCGGAAAAATAGGTCCCAAAATCACATGCACGGATCAATCCAGTACGACTCAAAACTGCGGCGCCGTATCGCCATCGACCTTTCAAGATGGCCACTTGACTACTGAACACGTAGCCAGCGCTTCGTAGTCTGCGCACGTTTGCCTTTGTTGTCTGCGTAGTCTTTTTTTGAGTTCCTCTGTTTTTTCCACCATAGAAATTCCCACTGCGAAGACACGGCGGGTTCACCACGATGCTGCATGTAAGAAGAAAGTAATCTTGTGTGCGGAAAGCGATGGAAATCGGGCCGCGTCACGTGCTTTTAGTGTTCCGCAGACTTGCATGTGGGACTGGCGCAAACAGAAAGAGAAAATTTTCGCAAGCAAGGCGACACGGAAAGGGTTCAGCGGACCAATGAGGGGGCGATTTCCCCAAATGGAAGATCCACTGGTGGAAAGACCCGTATCGACAGAGCTGCCGTGGTGGTGCTGCCCCGGACCGTCGTCATGGTGACTGTTTTGCTGGCAATAACCGGCACGTTTCATTTCGTGCTACCTTTGGAGTAAACCTTGCTTGTTCTAAATAAGAAAAAGTTGCATTTTTGTATTAAATAATGAAAGCCTAGTGCACGTCACACTCGAGGACATAGCGTTTTTTCTTCGGACCGCGAAAAACAGGAGCGTGTTACAATCGGGGCGCGTTAAATTCGAGTAAATACGGTGTGTGTGAAAAACAAATGCCAGAACGCTTCTCAGAAAGTCCGCAGTGAATCTGAGATGGATAATCGAAGGGCCCCACTGACCTTGTGCTTTCACTAAGGGTAATGCCACTATGAGCTTTTGGAGTGTAACAGTGAAATCGCAATGGGAGTGCAAGTCTGGAAAGTTCTGCAGGGTCGGCGGTCAGTGCCAGGATCACCACAGTTGCGACCTGTGTTGTAGTGGGTGTTTGCAGATGAGTTGATGCATGGCCTACACTGTTCACAGGAAAAAAAATCACCCACATTCAGGGATGGGGTGTAGATTGGCCAAGTGTTGATGAAACAACTAAGCAAATATGTGATTGCAAATAATAATTCACTCTCAATCCAGGAATAATTCCATATTCTGATAACATCAGCTTGTAGGAACTCAAAGCACCCTTGTGTGGCCGTTCTTCAACTTTGGGGGTTTTTCAAAATTTCCTTGCCATAATTTTGTTCTGAGCTTGTCAGCCAGTAATGTTTTGCTCACATACTGACAACATTGTCTCAGGCTGCATTCAAATTCGAGGACAGCTCGGTAGACGGCCTAATTGGATGTCTAAAGGAAGAAAAATTAGAGCTGTGCTGCAGTCGTCAACGCAGACAAAAACCTCGTAGCGGGCATGTTAACAAATGCAAGCCGCAAGTTTTGTAAAAAATATTGCCGTTATTACTACAAACATTACGTGATTGAAAAAATGAACAACAGCATCTTCACCACTAGTAAATTATGAAGTATTTCCATAGAAGAACAAGTAAGTTTGTAACAATTAATACGCAAAAAGGTGGCGCTGCGTCACTTCTTAGTGTAGTCAGGAAGGTAGACTTGTGCGTGCCGTGCCGCGCCGTTGTCGCCGCCGCCTGTTTTGGTCTCGCCGCTCTGCACCGCTGCCCAAATCCCCAGAATGTGCACGGAGCCACAGCCGGGCAAGAATTGCAGCGTGCCACCAGCACCGCCGTATTGTTCTTTTCTTAGAGGGGGGGCTGGCTGAAGGGGAGTCTTCTGAAGAATGAGGGAATATGAAAGTAGTACCCTGGAGGTTGTTTCTCCCTCCGCATGAAATGCCTCTCTAAGCGGTGCGGTTCATCGTGAAATAACCGCGGTTCACCACGATTCAACGGATGGTTTCTACTTTTTGCCTGGAGTCAGCAATTCTGCTGCTCATGTTGGGGAGATTTCAATAAGAGTTCTCCTTTCGTTCTCCTTCCCCTTGTTCTCCCGCCCGCCTCACTAGTCCTACCAGTCCTACGACCTTTGCATACGTCCCGCGACTGTGTCAGCAATGGATAAATACGCGATCGCCTACTGTATTGAGGCGCTTGACTGAGAATCGCCTTGATGCAACCCGGGTTGGGCCGCTACCACACAAGCGCGACATCTTTCTTCTTTTCTCCGCTTTCGTAGAAATTTTAAAATGACAGTAAATGAAGTTCCTGTCCATGCACCATTCAGGGGCCTGGGCCCATCATAAAATTTTCCCTCTCTCTGTGTCAATAGACCAACAAATAAACTTTCACCCCCCTCTTCTGCAAAGGGGCATGGGAAGGAGGACGGAAGCAAACGTATACTTCAGCCGCTCAGGTCATAATCATTCTACTGTATAAACATGACCAAAATTGTTTGACTACCTTCATTCTTGATAAAGGCGGGTCCCTGGCGTATTTATAACATCGTCATCCAACGGGGGTATAGAAAACACTAACAAAAAAAGATGCAATGGAGAATGGCATGGTATTCGAGAAACGGCGGGATCAATATTGCAAGCTTATTTACAACGCCATAATCAGATTATTCGCCAGGGCAATTACGTACAATTCTGATTCTTTGTTCATCGTTGCAGGAGTTCCACAGGGAAGCATTTTGGGACCTTTTCTCTTCAATATTTACATTAAAGGGGCCCTGAAAGGCGTTTTGAGCACACTAAATGAACTAGCGCAATCGTTAGATTGGGTCGTCAACGTCATCTGTGCCAAGTATTACTCTTTTACGCGCAGCGGTAAGCTCACACTTTTGTTGCAAAGTTTGTCGCTTTTTTCTCACCCTTCCCTTCGTGTTTTTGGACGCCGCCATCTTCACATGTCTGCGTCATCGATTCCCAGATGTTCGTCATGAGCTAGACATCCTGCTATTGGGCGACTTTCTCACGCACTTCCGGCAAAGAGATGAGTCGTCTGCTCAGCGTCGGCTCGCCAGCTGATCTGCCAGCGTAGTGCCGGAGTGCTTGGACATTTTACGACAAACAAAACAAGTGTAAACAAACGCTTAAGGGGGCAGACTGGTCTTAGAGCTATATTTTTTATTTACCAACCAATTTT
Organism: Haemaphysalis longicornis; assembly: GCF_048455015.1. Classification (NCBI taxonomy): domain Eukaryota; kingdom Metazoa; phylum Arthropoda; class Arachnida; order Ixodida; family Ixodidae; genus Haemaphysalis; species Haemaphysalis longicornis. The sequence continues at coordinate 137,145,254 of NW_027526204.1, forward strand.
AATGAAACTGCACTGCGTTATAGAGTTTTTTGTGCTGATTTCAAATCTCCTATGAGATTTTTTGTAAGCTGATTATATTTTGAGTTAATTAATGATTAATTGCCATTATTTTGGGACACAGTTACAAAATAACCACTCCATTCAGAATGGCAATTACCACGTGGCTAGGCAGACAAATGACTAAAGAATACAACATAGGAAGAACTTTTTTGATTTAGCTATTTTTGGTCGTTTTACAATACAGGGAGCTTCGCTTCTCCCGCACTCTGCCAGAAATGGCTCGCAGGTGGTGCCAATTGAACACAATAATAATTTTCCAAAGCCTCCATTTAAAAAATTTGTTTCCTATATTGTATTCTCCACACATTTTGGTATCAGAAGCAAAAATATTTAAAGTTGTACCTGCTCTGGGTGCCAAGATATCTGAGGATGAAATGCTAGCTTTGCATTGCAAGAAAAGTGCCGTTTCACCATCGAATTCTGCGCTAACTGAGCTGTAGAGTGCACTTTAAAATGCTATTATAATATAATAACAACAAAATATGATGCCTTTTGATGAGGAAATTTACAGACTGTTAGAAAAATTGCCGTGGAGGCCAAAAATTCCATTTTTGAGAAAACGCTTTTTTTGACCATTTTTCGGCCTCAAAGACCCAACTGCCCCCTTAACAGTTTGTATTGAATGCAACACGGCCATAACACGACATGGATATTCTCTTACCTGAGTACGTTTCATAAAGAAAGCGTTGAAGCCCCGTGGCACTTCTTTCGTGCAATCGCAGAGAACGCCCTGAGCCGAATGCATGGGTTTGACGCACACATTTTATTAAAGTTCAAAACAATCCAGAGATGCGTTTCGAACGAGCACAACGTCACAGAATGCGTTGCAAGTCTCAACAGCGATTGACAGACGATGGGTTGCCTCCTCCTGCTCGTCGTAAATTCGGCACTCACCTCGCGCGCGGTTTGCGGGGACGAACAGCAAGTCACTTAACTCTGGCGCACAAGCCGAGATGGCTTTTAGCCACGCACACTGCACATACACCATGCGAGGTTGAGTCGTACGTCGCCCGAGAAAGATAATACAGACCATGGGAAGCACTATCCACCCACAGAAGCACAATGTCACATTTCATCGCGAAACAAAGGCGTCCACAACACACACACCATCGCCTCCTGTAATGCCAAACGCATCTCGCACTTCCCAATGGGAGTGAGTGGTACGCCTGCAGTGCCCACATGTCGCCAGATGGGGCCCCGAGCTAAACCGGGATCACGGAACCGTAACTGACCTCTAGAGTGGTTTGTGCCTTGTTGCCAAGTCAACCGATGTTTGATTTTGTCAAAGAAATGGCGTTCGCTCCAGCGCGAGAAAGCTCAGAGCCGCGGCGGAGCATGTTTTGCCAACGTTGCCACTCTCCACCACGCGTCGCCCCAAGCTGAACTGGTCACATGATTCAAGCGTTTTGTGCACGGGTTCTGTATCGGTTTAAAATATCTTTTTCACATGCCGCCAGCAGGAATTACCAACGCCATAAAATAAGACAGCAACGTACACCGCGAAAGGGCAAGGCCAGGTCGCCGCACACATGCGGCCAGGTTTTTCGTTCGCTTTTCCAGCCTTGAGTGGAGTGCGTGATTCAAGGTGTCAACAAAGCTTGCCCGTAGCAGACGGCAGGTGAGCAGTGCAATAGCGGAAGTACGTCACCACCGCGGAGCGCAGCATCACGGGAGGGAAGGCTGGCACGCTGTCAACAGCGGAGAGTAAGTTGAAAGGAGGAGGAAACGCGGTGCGACGATAATGTGTGGTTTTTGATTTGCGATTTCTCAGCTAATACTCATGGCTTTAACAAAATTCTTGTGGGAGGAGATTGATAATACATTGCTTTATTTGGTTACACGTACAGCCATGCATCGGCGGAAGGTATTTCAGGACCCCTTTAATGATATCGTGAACTTTTCTTCCAACGTAAAATTTATAACTACGTAGATGATATAAATATATTTTTATCAGGAAAATCAGTGAATGAATTAATAACAAATGCAAATCTTGTGTTAACTACAGTCTACGCCCGTTACAGCGGACCCTCTGAATCCGGAAAAAAACGTCTGCTGTAGCCGAAGTATGCAGTATCCAACGGGGGTGGGGTATGAGCCCTAAAGTGGGTACTTTGACCGATATTGCATGTACATAGTACAAACACTTTGTTCTTTCTACACGCCTGCAGCACCTCTGCACAGTGTTCGCGCGAGGCCAAAGAATCATGTAAACACCGTTTCCAAAGCTTAGCACCGCAACTTGGAAAAGACTTAGTGCATGCGGTCAAGCGTGTAATGACGCATGATAAGCTGAGCAAATAAAGCAAGAATATAACTAGGCGCACTTATTAACCAACTATAATGCATCAGTCGTGACCATCAGAACTAGCTAGGCTCTTTTTAAATCCCTTCACGACGAGGCAGGTTTTTCCGAAACCGTTCGTCAAACAATTTGGATCGCTGCCTGACGTTGCCCAAAAGCAGCTTCCACATTTTTAACGATTTTAGTCTGGTCATTGAAACAGCTGTAATGAAATAATCTGATGATGGACGTAAAATCGAAAGTTAGACCAGTTGGACTGCGCACGGTTGCTGGCAGATTGCACACAATGGATGGGAAACAACCCCCCTACTTGAGGCATTTCTTACCTTTGTCACCGAATGGAACGGGAAAGATGCATGCGTGGGAATAATAAAGACCGAACTTCACTCAACCCGAGTTTTTTATTACCTAAAAAACTGACGAGGGCAGACTCGCCTCCGAGTGCACCACTTTATAGCCCTGTTTTCAATCTCACCGGAGTCGCGTTTATCGGCAGCGGCCTTGTTCTTGACGGTCGAGCGGACCGTCTGCTTAGACAGGCCCATACTTCTGGCGATGTCGGCCTGTTTTTCCCCATGTTCATGGGCGTCCGGAAGGGGGGGGGCAAGGGGGGGGCAACTGCCCCCCCTTGGAAATTCAGATATTTTGTGCACTACAAAAAAGCTGCACAGCTTGGTTGGCCCATAATTAAAATAACTTTGCCCTGAAGGACGGAAGGGAGGAGAGAACGACATGTACCGACGTTCTTTCCTTTGTCCCGTCCTTTAGCGCAAAGTTGTTTTAATTATGTACGTGAACCAACTAGCCCAACAATCCACGCTACTCAAATGATTAGCACACTCAGGTTCTGCGTATCCATATGGAACGCCCTTCAGGACTGCGGTCAACATTGCACTTTAGACACTGACTAACATTGCCGGTCATGTGATGGCAAGGAAACAGACTGCCTGTGCTGGCTATTGAAGATACAGAACAATTATGAAAGGTTTGAATTTTTTTGTTTTGTTTTTTCTAAACTCTAGATTTATGCAGTCTTACCGCAAGAACTTCAGTTTTCCGACAAATTTGCAGCGACATCTAGCAAAAAATCTTCACCGCTACACCTAGTACCGAGAGTGTAACATCCTCCCGTGCCGTCCCATTACCTTGTGCACCCTTTCCTTCGAAATTGCGAAATGTCGGCACCATCCATGCCCCGGATTTATAGGTTTCGTTTCGGGGCCCGAAATAAAACCTATAAATCAGCCCTTCAAAACGCTTGTACGCCTGTACTGCATTGAAAGCCAGGGAGGCCAGTAGTATCTTTATTGGGTGAGCCATTTCAACAGACTTCATCACACATGTCGTCTCGCAATTTGCCCAGAAAAACCCGAGGCGTCTGCAGCTGCTATTCAAGGAATATTGGCGGAGTGCAGTTGTATGTATGTGAACGTATTGTGCTGTGTGCTGGTGATCAGTTTGCGTGAGTTGAGAACGCTCACGCAGCAAGACTGGCCACTCTTCTTTACAAAGTGACAGTACTTTTTGCTTTTTTTTAATTAATTTTAGTTCTTTGTTTGGTAATAAAATCCAATGTATATTCTCCAAGTCTGGTTCTAATTCGCTGTTTGTACTTTTTGTAACCACAAATAGAGCCTTCTATGTGCTATCCAACCGTACTCCCCCCCTCCCCCCCCTCCCTCCCCCCCCCTCCCTCCCCCCATTGCTAATGGATGCCCCCCCTTGCAAAAAGTTCTGCGGACGCCCTTGCCCGTGTTCGACAGCGTTAATTACGCTTAATTTATCCGATAGTGAAATCAGCCATCCTGCCGCTCATGCAGCTGGTCGCACAAAAAGAAGAAAAAAAAAAAAAACACTGGCACTCGCTTGGCTAGGCTGCGCCAACGGCCCGGATGCCAGCAATGTTGCCAGACATAACAGTTTTCTTGCCAAAATAAACAAAGAAAAAGCATATCGGGTGCCGGCCCCGCGGAAGTCCGCTATAAACATTCAGTCGAAACAATTTTCGCCTAAAATTTAGTCTGTTGTAGCCGATAGTCTGCTCTAGACGGGTCCGTTAAGAGCGGAATGGACTCCATTTAAAATGCATGGGGACCAGACAAACCAACAGAAATGGTCTGTTGTAACCGAAAGTCCGTTGTTGCTGGATCCGTTGTAACGAGCGTAGACTGTAGTATGGAAAAATGGACAAGAGAAAACGGTCTTAAAATAAATGTTGCAAAAACTAAGGCTGTGGTATTTCATGCTAAACATAGAGTGGTCATCGGAAATCAAATGATCTTTTTAAATTCCACCCATGTTGAGTTAGTCTCTTCTCTTATAGTGTCCTCAATAAACACGCTACGCACCGGGGTTGCCTCCAAAACTGGCGCAGTGCACTATGCCCCACGACAGCGAACCGGCACAGAGCGTTGATCGAGTAACTGAGTGGTACTATCTCGTGGGCTATGCGAGCAACTCATGAAAGCATTGACAAGTCCCAGTAAAGCAGCTGAATAAGACACATCGCTGCTACGTGCTACAAACTGATATTTATTGAAAGCCACTACACTGCCTATATCCCTCACGCATGCACGACAACGTACTCATACTAAACAGCCACCTACAAGCTGCTTCTCGTCATCTGAGAGCCACGTCAGCGCGACTGTCTGCAGACGAGGTGTAGGGCTGGCAGGCTATAAATAGCGCTGGATGGTACGGGGTTGTGAAGCGTGCGGTGCATGGCCGGTTGGCTAGCGCAGACACTGTAGAGGGGAGGCGGTAGTGCGCCGCCGCTGGCTATTTCTGACTGGCACACAGGTCTACAGGACGGTAGCCTGCATAGTTGCTGACTTCGATGCTGTCTATGCAAATCAGTTTTCGTTGACGGCTTTGTTTGAATTGGAACGGGGTTTAACATGGCAGACTGTTCGCGAAGATGGCAACGAAGCCGTCTAAAGGGTAAATTGGAATGCACCCTCAGTGATGCTTCGCGGGGAGTCCGTAGTGAGTCTGAGACTCAATTCCACCCGTTCCCTTGCACATGCGCAGGCTCTAAGGGCCCGTTCTCATGGGAGCGCTACCTGTCAGAGCAGCGGGCACAGGCGGTTCCGGCACGGGCCCTGCGGCCACGGCCGGGGCCCCAGGGGTTCCAGGTGGGCCACCGGTTGGAGGTGGTGGATCCCCGCGACCGCCGGTTTGTGCGGGTGGCGAGCGTGGTGGCGCTGCGGCCGCGGGGGCTGCTGGTCCACCTGGACGGCTGGCCGCCCGAGCGGGACTTCTTCCTGGACCCGGACAGCGCCGACATGCACCCCGCGGGCTGGTGCGCCAGGACGGGTCACCCGCTGGAGCCACCTGGCTCCCTCGCCCCGCCCCTTCCGGGAGCCCCGCCTCCGTCCCCGGGAGGATGCCCCACCCCTGGCTGCAATGGCCTTGGCCACGTCAAGGGCTTCTCCAGTCACCACAGGCAAGGCAGAGCATGCCCCCAAAGTGCGGGAGGGTGGGCGTGTTGGTACATATTTAAACGATACCCACCGCGGTGGCTTAGCGGCTAAGGTGTCGGTGAAAAGTGAAAACACCCGTGTGTCGAGACTTTGCACATATTAAAGATCCCCAGGTGGTAAAAATTAATTTTGATCCCTTCACTATAGTGGACTTCATAGCCGAGGCATATCTTTGGCACGTTAAGTCCCACAATCAATCAAATCAACATATTTCAAAGATAGGATAGAGACAAGACGGAGAGTACTGTGCAGTCCTTGTCGTCATGCCTCCGTCAATACTTGTTGTCTTGTCTTTGTCTTTGTCTTGTTTTTGTGCTGCTATCGCAAAGTGTCATGCGACTCGATCGACCAGGTGTGTTATGCAGTGAGCAGGGTGGCTAGAATTCTTTTCACTCACACCATATCGCAACACCCTGTCTTTCGTGCCGTTCATCGCAACGCAGAACAAATGTTAGTTGATGCTTTTTGTGGAGCATGATGCCAAAAAAATCAAATGTGCAGGTGCCATGGCTTCAGATCCAGCAGCTGACACTGGTGCATGTAAAAATGGTAGTGAAGAAATGAAACAGGCCATTCAAACAACCTGCACGGTGGTGCTTGCTTTGCATTTGACGTTTTCTTCTTTGGTGCCCCTGGTGCACAAGCGAGTGTCTTTTAGCATCCTCGATAAACACGCACCGGAGTTGCCCCCAAAACCGGCGCGGTGCACAGTGCCCCACGACGGCGCGCACCGGCACGGAGCATTGATTGAGGACAAACTGAGCGGTTCTACCCTAGTGCCATCTCTTAAACTGTGAAAGCAACTCATCAAAACCTTCTCAAGTGGCTAAAAAGCAGCGTAATACGACACAGCGCCACTACAAAGTGATATTTATTGAAAGCCAATGATTATATCTACACACAGGCCATATCCGTCACACATGCGCGACAACGTACTTTACCGCTTCCACTAAACAGCTACCTACAAGTTGCTTCTCATCTTCGTTCTGAGAGCCATAACGCGAGTGCCTGTTGTGTTCCTCCCTTCCACTACAGCAAAGCATGTAGGTCTCCGTGGTCTAGGCACTCCAGTAACTGTTCGCGTAATTCAGTCAAACAAAACGAATGCAAAACTCCAACTGGCTGGCCTTGCATTCAGCCTTCTTTGCATTCTTTGCAGTACACGAAGTTTGCGTCCTCATTCCCAATCTCCGGCCCTTATTAAATGAGCCCGTCGCATCGCTGTCTGATGAATTCGCAAGCAACTCATGCTTGTCAGCAACAATATACAGCCCGATTTGCCTTCACACGAGTGCGCCGATGCTACAATTCACTGTACCCATGCGCCGTTGCTGCAGCAGGCGGCGGAGGAAGCCGCTTTGCCGGCGTCGTCCGCGATGCATCTCGGGATTGCACTCCATCCCATCGTCGACTCTCACGGTGCAAGATGGGGCAACGAAAAATTGCCCCGCGACGGTGCGCCCCAGTTTATTTAGGACAGATGGTGTGCACCGGTGCGGTTTGTCGAGGATGAAAAGGCGCACCAGTGTGCCCTTGTGTGCACCGGTGCGGTTTATCGAGGATGCTATTTCACTGATTGAAAGTGCCGCTGAAATAGCACCAGTGTGCTGACGAACTAGAATTTTCACTGCTTTCTTGCCACAGAACTGATTAAAATATTTACGGGTTTTTACGGGTTGTTGGGCACGGTGGTAATGTAGAACTGTGCCTTTTGGACTGAAATTCCAGCATTGCTGGGATTTCAAATTCACAATGTCGGGTTTCAGATTTCACATCATGCTTATACTAGATCCGCCCACACGTGGGTCTCACATTGCAGTCGTGGCTCTCTAAAGTTGCCTCAGCTGCCCTATCTCTTGGAGTTGCTGCTGGTTCTATGGGTGGAACAAACTTTGCTTTGCCCTTTGCTGAAGTGCTTGCTGGACAACCACTGCTGGACAACCACTGGTTGAGCGCATGTAATGCTACATCAGCGACCATTGCCCTTCAGTTGGATGGCTGCCATAATGTTCTGCATTCTGTTGCAGTGTTTATGGGTGCCCTTACTCGGCAGCCAACCGGGAGGTCCCTGATCGACTCAATGTCTCGTCCGGTGTGCCACAAGAGACAAAGGATGGCCTCAGGTGAGTGTCTCCATCGTTTGCAGTGAAAGCTAGCCCTGATCATAGGCACGGCACAAGTTGCAAGCAACTTACGTTTTGCTCATTTTCTGCTTCCCTCTTTATTCCAATTGTTTTCTACAGTTTGTGATATGCCTGCAGTGGACGATCTGATATGCTCACAAATGGCAAAAACTACAAATCAGTTCTTGCACAGCAAGCATCGGAACTTTGCACATCAACCAAGCAACTGTCCACGATTGGACATGTGTGCTTGGCTGCAGGAAACATTTACCCTATAAGTTCACCGCAACGCATCGGCATTGTCATCATCACCATGAGTTGCTCGTTACTAACTGAGGGGTGATGGTGTTGAGTGGCATCGAAATCCTGCTTCACCCCATGGGAGCTAGTGGTAATAGTGGTTGATTCATTGCTGCCCTTTTGAAGGAGGATTCTGAGGGACTTCGACGCATTATTCAGCAAAATAATAAGCACTGTGATCATAATGGCCTCTCTCCAGAAGACTAGTGTGAGAAAGAGCAGATTGCAAAGCAGTTGCATGTGGTGGTGCGTATGTGAACACCGTACTTGCATGATTCTGATGCGCACCCTTTTTTGCTAAAAGTAGCTTTCAAATTTGTGTGCGCGTTACCATCGGGCTCAAAGCCGAAATCGGCTTCAAAGCCGCCAGCAGCATTGCCACGGGCACTTATTCCTCCAACCGGGCCGCCCAGGTCGTGGAGAGCATCGCATCCTCCACTACGGCTCCACCCTAGACACAGCTTTGAATAAAGTGTTACTCCTCCTCCTCCCAAAATCTAAATTTAAATGTGTGCGGTAGGCTCAGCGTGAAGTCACTTCTTTCTTTTCTAATTTTGCTACATAAGCTTACCTGCGCGTTACAGTTGGGGGTGCATTAGAATCGTGCAAATACGGTACAGAATTGCCCCTGCCATTGTACCCTGCCTTCCTTGCTGTCCCCTAACTACCGCTCCATTGTGCTGCCTGCAGGCGGTGCCCCACCCCTGGCTGCAACGGGAGCGGCCACCTCAAGGAGAAGTACACGGTGCACCACAATGCGTCGGGGTGCCCGCTGGCCACCGCCCACGCGGGCGACGACAGCAGCCAGGACAGCCCCTCGTCGGCCGTGGCACCCAGCCAGCCGAGGGGCAGGGGACGGCCACGCAAGTACGGCCAAGCCACGTGTTTGTGCGCTATTGCTCTTGGTGGTGCAGTCAGAGCTTGTCAATATACATCAGTTGCGAAACTCTGCTTCAGAATTCAGGCAGCGCAAGCGCGCCCACTCGTTGAAGCTGAGGGGCAAGTGTACGGGTGCGCCACCTAGGGGAGAAAAACAACTTTCCTGAACTTTTAATTAGTAACACAACTTAATAAGATACAGCTTGCTTTTCAAATTAGGAAGCACTAAATTAGGTAAATTTTGCCCATGTTTGTGTAGTTTTTCTTTTTACGACTTCCAACAGCAGCCACAAGCCCTCAAGTGCTACTTCAGCTTTCTGTCGACAGATGGCAGGCTAGTCCACTTGCCCCTAGTGCAGGCAGGTCATTCGCAGACTGAGTTTTCTATGCATGGGGCCTATAGGGAGTTGTGCACCTGGTGCAGTACATTGAGTAACTCTCTGGTGCAGTCTCTCTTGTGCACCTCTCCGCCAGCAGCAGTGGCCACCGGGCCAGCCTCTTGCACCCGTGCATGCCGTTGCGTTGAGGGCTGCTTTGAGACTGGCGGAGTGGTGTTGAGCGGAGGAAACAGCTCCCTCACCTCCTTGCCACTGCTTCGTTTGGTAGCAGCCAGTTCCTTGGGAGTTCGGTCAGGCCAGCCTGCAGCACGCAGCTTCCATCGGTTATAAACCTGCACACGGCTAAAGGATGCTAAAACAAATTCGTCTTGTGTTGCCTGCAAAATGGAGGAATTCCAACGCCCTCTTCTAGTTAGAGGCTCTGCAGCCAAAAAAGGGGCGGGAGTGCGAGACTGTGAGGAAAATAAGGGGCGAGTGTTGCATTAAGGTAATGCAAGGTCTCTTGCAAGCATAATGGGCATGCAAATCAATGTTGTGTGTGTGCAAGTCTTCGGTAAGGTGAATCAGATAAAATGTTATTTTGCTAGCCCTCTGTTTACAGCTGTACGAGTGTGTGTGGCTTGTTGATATTGCTGTACGCTGAGGACACTCAACTGCATGGCTTCATTTTGGCTCTCTGCAGGATTCGAGTGCCCGAGCCTGTTCCCAATGTGCCAAGGTTGAAAAACCCAGGTGAGAAACGGGAATGCTTCTTAGGCATGTCTCACTGACTTCTGCAGTGGCTCGCAAGAGCCGTGGAAGCTGTGGAGTATCCGAAATTGGTGGGCTAAGTTGTGTCCTATGTGAGCACAATTAGAAAGTGCAGGTCAAGCTCGTTAGACAGTAGAGACTATTTATAACACAATTGTTTGCGGTGAGGGACTGGATATGATGTGGGTTTCTGTGACCACCGGTTTAGCTGCCTTGTAATTCAAGCATAAAGCGGTGTCACCCAGAACACAGGTACAGTTATAGTGCAGTTTCTTTTGGGGCCCGCTTATCAAAATAATTTAAGGGTTTGAAAAAACAACTATGAGACAATCAGCTACATGGCATGGTGTGCACTCTTCTAATTTGGCCAAAGCACCTTTTTGGTTGCACATTTGTGCTCGGCATATGAAATAGCGTGACCACCACAACCGCCCTTCCCCTTGGGGTACTTGTAAAGATAGCACGCCGCCAAGCCACAAGCTCTACGAGAACGCTGTGCTTATAAGCAATAGCCTTTCGCATCGCCAGCAAATGAGGTAGCTTTCAACAAAGTAACAAAGACGTGCATTGTGATCACATTGCCTCACAAAGCTCAACGCAAAAGTGAAAGGCTTGTGGACAGACACTGCTCATGTATACATCACAAGTGGTGCCCGTAGGGGTGCCACTGATGTTACACTAGCGGCCTGTTTTCAAAACAGCTGTGGGTCGCTCCGGCCTGCTTCTACTGTTGCTGCTGCTTTTGCGGCACATTGACGACTGAGATTTACCGTTTATATGCGATGGGAATGCATTTTTATGTGGAGCAGTCACTCTGCTCGCAAATGTGGTGTATTCACGAGAGCGTAAATGTCTCTGACGGGATCTTAGTATAGTACATTCGGTCTGTATAAGCACCAGGTGTGTCTGCATAAGCGCCAGGACCAGCGTCGCGAAGCCATTATGTGCATGGAGCTGATTGTAATTTCACTGCCCTGAAATTGACTAACAGTCTCCCTCAGCAGCGTTTCCTCAAATGGTCATGCTATACAATATGATAGAATGATATGATATGATAATATCATAAATTATAGGATAATATGTGATATGATATACGATATGATCTGAAGCAATACAATATGATAAAAACCGGTTTTGTGCGCTTACATAATCTAGCTGAGCCCTCATTTTCGCCAGCATGCCACTACCGTGGACAATGCCAGGATGGCATAAGTTCCACGAACGTACTATGAAAGAAGTAATGTAGATAATACAACATATTCGGAGTTAGCTAGCACATGGCAAAAAATTTATCTGAGTCGTCTTGTCCTGAGGTGAGTGTCCACAAACATTAATCGTCTGTTACATATATCCTCCATTAGCAGCGCGGCAACGGGCTTATAGAGTAAGCCACGTCCGTGACTGAACACTTTTTTAAAACATCACTGTTATTACACAGGGAGCATGCAGGAAGGACTGCAAACTAAAATATGAGGGCCTTATCAGATACCACCTCTTCCAATGACACCTTTTGTCATTTGTGAAATGCCTACTCTGTACTTCAAGAAATATCGTATTTACTCGCATAATGAACCCCCCCCCCCCATTTTCTTCTTGAGAATTTACCTTTTTGTCAGAATAAAAAATGCACCGGGGATATTTTTTTATTTCAGCATGGTTCCTGATGCCGTATACAATCGCAGTAACTTGATATCATGCTACAGTACGCGGAGAAATGCTAAAAATGCATTCAACAGTATCTGGAGGCATGAGCGCCAATGCCATGGCTCACAATTTAAAAATTGCGCGCTTGCGGAGCGCCACCTGCTGAACACAAAACAAACCTTGCGCCATAAAAACGCTGGGGCGTGCAAACAAAGCACAAAACGTACTCCGCACTCCTCCTCCGCTCTTGCTGTTCCGCGACTTCACCATTACGCTTTATGGTTTTGTTCAGCTGTGCTCCGACCTTTTTTCGTGCTCCTGCTGTGCGCCGAACAATGGGCCAATACATGAGCTACACAGCCGGTTTTAAACTGAAAGATGGTTGAGCATGCGTTGATGCACATGCAAACCGCGTGGCTCAGCAGCACTTCAGTGTTGACCCTGTGCGTGTACACTACGGGGGAAAACGAGAGGTTTTTGGGCAGTGAACAGTTTCCCGGTGTCGGAAAAGAAATTTCGGAGTGCCTTGACGGCACGGAAGACTGTGCGCTGTGGGCCGACAACGAATGTGAAGCCGCAAGCGACACCACTTTCAATGCAAACTTCGCTCAAATAAGCTACATAATTAGGAAAAAAGGGAATGGCCATGCGACCCACTAGCTCATTTCCCGCAACAGAACCCGCAAAGTGGTGTCAGTATGATTCTAACGAGGCAATCTTTTGAATGAACCAAACGTGTTTTCTCTTCGTGGCTCCTTTAAACGTGATACCGGCACAGTGAGAGGTTGGTTTTGTCTTGCAGTGCGTACAACGAACGCCGAACGCGGCTTCATTTCGAATACATATATGAAAGTAAAATATGTAAACCAGACAGCTCTGCGATTGGGGGAGGGCGGTAAAAGCAAACGCAAATTAGGCAGATCTTATAAGCTTGCCGAACGAGGTATTTGCGCTTAAATTTAGGGCACATTCTTTTGAAAGCCCCAAGAATAGTGGGACAAACAATGGAAGTTGCGAAAGCACACGTAAAAAAATTCTCGCGCCTTCCCGCAAGGGGAAGACGAGTAAATGCAGAGCATTGGGGCCTCAGTACTGGTTGAAGGCAGTGTTGCTTCCATCGCTTCTTCCGTGATGCTGGAGTAGCAGACACGAGTAAACGTGGGAGCGAGCGTCAACCAAGAAAGGAAGGAGCAACGCAGTGACTGAAGCACGAGTGACCGCTAGCGTGCGCAGTAGAGGGAGAGCGGTACGGGGGGGAGAGCGCGCATGCGCAAGCAGCGCGCGCTCTTCTACGCCCCACCGCGCTGCTATCACGCACCTGTTACGCCGAGACACGGCCGGACTGGAGGAGCGGCGAGCACGCACTTTCATATGAAAGTGCGCGCCCGCCGCTCCTCCAGCCCGGCCGTGGCCGAGACCGTGACGGAGCGTTTCGGGGGTGACGAGCGAACGGGCTGACTACGACGCATGCGCGCACCTGCTGCGGACGCGGAGCTGTGGACGCCGTCCGACGCAGGAAGAGGCGAGGCTAAGAAATGCTCTGCATTTAAAATAGAATTAGTACCGATGCGTATACTGCTGTTGGTACTGCGCGCAGTATGCTTGGTTTAGCTGCACAGGACTGCGGGGCTTTGGGGTTGTTTCAGACGACACTGGCCGATTGGCGCAAGCTACGATGTCTTACGTGATCGTATTTGTTGAGGGAGCACCAGGTTTCACGGAACGATTGTTTCCATGAACAAAACAAGCCAGGTACAAATATGTTCACAAACCAAAGGCAGAAAATGGCTTGTCACGGTGTGGTTGCGCCATCTAGGTTCACTAGTGGTAAACAAGGCCCAATGATGTCATTTCAGACACAAAAACGCACGATTTAGTGGGAAAATCAAAATTTTAACTTAAATTAATTAATTTCTCAGTGAATGAAGCATCGTTTGCATTCATACAAGTGCTGGGGGCACTGTAAAACATGAAATCTTTCGAATAACACAATCTTGTGTTTTGTCTTCATGGCTCCTTTAAAACTAGGCGACAATAGAATTCACTTGAGCCCAACATGTTTGGAGATGACAGTGGTGATATGCTGCTGCTGTCGCGGATGCCTGTAAGAGCAGTTGGGAAGCGCGCAGGGCCGTGTCTCTGCATAGCTTTTGTTGGCGTTCGGGCACTCTACCAAGCCACAGCCGTTTTTTGCGGTGCCCTAAACGCAGTTTGCTTACAGATGTGACCATAACAAGTTGTTTATGGTGTGGAAAGGCAAAAAGAAGCGAAAGAGAACCAACACACTTGTGCAGCACTCACCATGAAGGTCGACGCGTATACAAGAATACATAGATTTCTGTCCCATAAACCTCCCCCCAAACTCGCCTGGCTGGCCCGTGGTTGTGCCAAGTCTTCAAACAGTGCAAGAAGCTTGTAGCTGATCTTTGAAACCCCGCCTGTGCCCCCGAATGTGGCTACCACGATGCATCGCCCTCGACAGCAGCTGCATTGACAAAGAATGCTGGTGGTCACTGTTGTTCTTATTGCGTTCTGAATTGTTGAGTGATGGGAGGTGGGCTGTGTGTGTGTGCAGAGCTGCCCCAGACAGTGCACCAGTCAGTGTTTGGGCCGGCCACCGTCAAGGTAGAGGAGCGTCCGGTACGGCTGGAGCAGCAGCACTGGCTGCCGCTGGACATGGTGCCGGGATCGCTGGTCTCCGACTGGTCCCTCAGCCAGGTGGCCCACTTCGTCAGCTCCCTGCCCGGCTGCCAGGGCTTGGCCGCCGTCTTCAAGGAGCAGGTGGGCGCGGTTTGGGTCTGTCGTAAACTACCACCGGCTGGGATGCGCGACCGTGCTATGCTCCGCACTAAAGCACGGGATACAGCTGCACTGCTTGGAGCTACCACTCGGTTGTTGTGTCAGGAGCAACTGTGTTCTCTTTGCTGGCTAGAAAATGGACAATACATTCACTCAGTGGTGCAAGCAGGCCTTGACCAATCGCAGTGCTCGCAGGAACATCACGGGAGAATTGCCATCACAGATTAATGGTGCTGCCAATGCAGGGGTGAGACAGCTGCGCATATTACGCAGTTTTGATACAAATTGGTTTTCCTGCGCTGGACTGCTCCAAAAGCTTGAAAATTGCAAAAATTGCGCCAAACTGCTCCAAAACAGTCTAAGAGCCGAGGCTTTTAACTCTTCTTCAGTTTCAGTGGAGAAAAATGCTTACTGAAGACAATTTTCCCGAAATGGTGCTGTTCGTAAAGGTTTAAATTGATTGAACATTCAATAAAAAAAACCTGCATTGTCCCCGAGATAGTTCTTTTGAAAGTCACAATGTAGGTTTGCACATGTTATATTCTGTGCGTTTTCAAAGTTTTCCCATCAAAAAACATTGCAAAGTCCTGTAGAAAAAATATGTACTGAGGCAACAAACTACTCGTGCAAGTAGATGAAAAAACGACAAGTTTTGGAGTGCCGGATCTCCGGAACGATGTTAGTGGGCGCCGCCATCTTTGTGTGGTGAAGATTCGGAAATATGGCCGCCTGGCGAACCAGGTGGTCGTGGTTCAGGCAGAGCGCTGTTTGCCGATTTCTACTGTGGTTGTGGTTATGGGGGTGGCTGGGTCTACATTCAATCGTTTGATCTGTTGCGGAAAGTTGCGTGACTCGAAAGACGGGAGTTCATCAGAAACGTGGTGCCCGCGAATTCGCCAAGTTTCGGCCTTGAGTGTGAGGCGCGGTGGGTGCTTGAAGTGAAATTTCGGACTTATTGCGGTGTTATAAAACGCTGAGTTATTGCTGCCTTGCGAGCGGCGGGAATGGGACGATCGGCAATGCAGAAGTGGCGGTGCAGGCTACATCGCTGCAAAATGTTCAAGCAGTGTCCGATTGCGGGACGGGCTATTATTGCAAGCTAGTAATATTGCAATGGTTCATCTATCTGAAGTGAAATTTAATGCCGAAAGGGAGGTAGCTAAACATACCAACGTTACTCAAATTACGATCGTAGTGAACGTGCACTGTGGGAATTGAAATGGGAGGGCTCGGGAGGGGCGGGGGGGTTGGGGGGGAAGTGCGCCGACTGTCACGTCGCTTTGCGCAAGCTTTGCCTTGGCTCTAGACTTGTGCTTAAAGCCGAGTCTGGGATTACAAAAATAATAATGTCGGCATTCACATGATAATAAAAATGCCTTACGATTGCTTAGTTTTCAATTCGATATTTTCAATGGAGCTCCACGCTATCTATGGTTTGTAAAAGGGTAATTTAAAAATGATTTGTAAAAAGGTATTGCAGTTTGTACCTTGTGATACTTTCGTAGAAAGTCGTTATTGAAAGGCTGTTCCAGTGTTATGTACGTTCAAAACTGAATAAAAAGTGCACTCCCCACCCCCCCACCTCGAGTAGCCAAAAATTTGATTTTTGAGGCTTCTAAGGTGACATAAGATAAGCGTCGTTCTTCTGCTCCAAATCAAGGTTCTTCTGCTCCAAAATCGAGATTTCGCTGCTCCAAAAACTGCTCCCAAATCTGATTCAGCTGTCTCACCCCTGCCAATGCCACTTTGAGGGCACGCAAATGACAGAGAAGGGTTCACATTTAAAGCAAGGCCAAGGTGGCGGGTACTGGCCGCAAATGCCAATGGAATGTAGCTCAGCTTGATTTTCGCATTAGTGCATCATTTTGAAGCTGCCCAGGCCTTGTAAATATATTTTCTTCTTTTTTCGATATTTCACGGGCACATTAAACACTGATAATCACAGAGAAGGCAATTAGCGAAATACACAACACCAGAACATGGCATAAAAATTATTTTTACAATTTTGCGGTTATCAAGAGCTGAAGGCCAAAGGCAATTTGCAAGGTTATTTACATTTGTCATTCTCATCACACTGCTATGGTGTGGATCTATGATTTCATGCACCTCAGTAAGTTTCTTGTATTACAAGCAGTATACCAGTATGCACTGAAAGTGCTACCAGATACCTTTTCAAGCAGCTTACCATAATATACAGCACAGTACATGTTTACTCTGTGAAAATGTAGTGCAGGTTATTGCAGCGTTGTCATAGTTTAGAAAGAAAAGAGCAAACCGATTGCGCAGTTGCGCTCAAATTTTGTACGGCAGTCGTGTTTTAGAGTATATATTTTGTTCAACACCAATATGGGTGACTGATAATAACTGGTTATATAAGAATCGAATAGAAGCTGTTCTTGCCTGTGTATGCCACATCTGCCAAGACTATCTGTTGCATCTTGTGGAATGTCTGTGCTACCTATTAGCACCCATATGAAACGAAACTCGCCTCCCAGATATATGGTGAGAAGTGGCACTTGTTTGCTCATACAATAACGTTACCACATACCTCGAGTGGGGCACTGTTCTCTATGCACATCCTCTAGTTGCTTACATATTTGAGGGTTAAATAGCCCTGTTGTTGACACACACATGCTACTTTGTGCTTACGACACTGTGGTATCAGAAAACAGCCCACTTATTTCAGCCAAAACAAACTTGTTCACTCCTTAATTGCTTCTGCTGTATCCAGAAACGGAGAGTACAGTGGTCGACAATAAGGCTTTATTTTTGGCTGCATTAGATGAGCTCTTGGTCACCCTGTGATGACACGCAGGGGGGTGGGGGCGCAGGGGTAGCTGTCCTGCCGCGGCAGGACATTGTTCCAGTCCAAACAGTGCGATGCGTGCAACGACAAAGGCAGGGCAGCGGAAAATGCATTCGTGCAGGCGACATCCCACGGAAAAGCAGTGCGGCTTGGCCCATTGAGGCGGTGCAGGGTGCCTGGCTCCCACCAGAACAGCGAGTGGCTAGAGAAGGGCAGGTGGGCTTCCCCACGGGGCGTGTCCTTGCAGGGCTGCGTTGAAGGGCCCCTCTTCCCTACCTAGAGGCGCACACATGCTGTCTCTTACAGTCCAGTGCCTGTTAAAATGTGACCTTCACTCTGGCCCCACAACTGTGAAGGTTTCTAGCGTCCTCAAAGGTGTGTGCTGATGATGTACTTCCCTTCCTGGTCGAGGCGGGTTAGTCGGAGACCGCTGATGAAGGTCAGATGGCGCACTGTGGTCACGGCACACTGTCCCCTTCCAGCCACCACTGTGCCACAGCGTGCTGCTCGGTGACTCGTGCTCCACTTATAATAGCATATATATATATATCTCTCTCTGTCTTTGGCTGGTGCAGGAGATTGACGGCGAGGCCTTCCTGCTGCTGAGCCAAGCTGACTTGGTGCGCAGCCTGCGGCTCAAGCTCGGTCCCGCGCTCAAGGTCCACAGCTGCATCCTGCGCTTCCGAAACCACCTGCCGCCGTCCTGAACAGCAGCGGCGGCAGCGTGCAACAGGGGGGGGCCCCCTTCCTCCGAGCGCGCACACGCACACAAACAACAACTGTGCCCCCACACTTTTGGGAGGTGAGGGGGGGGGGCCTCCACTCGTGTAAAAGTTCTGAATAATCTCTCTGTACAGCAGCCGCGCTCGTTCGGCCAGTTTCTGCTACTCCACAGGTGGCCTCTTGAGGGAGAAACAGTGAATGTGGAAGTGGTGGCACATTTGCTGCACCTGCGAGGGAGAAAGAGCACAGTGGCGTCGTCTCACAGCACTGCCCCAATGGTTCAATTATAATAAAGGCCAATTGTACACAACACTGCGCCTGGTGTGCTCTTCCAACAGAGAATGCTTTGCAAATTCACCACATCTGCTGCGAATGGGATTGTTTTGAGGCCATGTATTATAGCTCTACTATCAGTTCAGATAACAGATACAGTTCGGCTACAGTGGTCTTTTTAGTGCACAGTACCAAATCATGTAGGTGATCTGTGTGCTTCCGGTGTTGTTAGTGTACAGATTCATTCTGTCAGGCTGCGTGGGAAGCATTCGTATTGAGCAGCAAAAGCAATAGTCTCAAAAAATAAAAAAGGTTGCCTCAAACTAAAAACCCGTGACCTCGCTTCACTTATCATAATTTAGGCACCGAGTTATTACAACAACTTGGGAACATAATTAAACTATTCTCCATCCCAAAAGGCTTGTAATAATACCTACAGCCTGGGCCACAAATGCACCTACCAGTAAAACTTGATAAGCAACTTAAAAAAAGGCTGAAGAAACAGCAGAGCTCAGGGTCGACCTCGCTTCTGGCTTTGCTAGGCTTTGGTAAGTTTTGCGATGTTATTGCTCGGCTAGGCTAAGTGTTGAGGGGTGAGGCCAAGTTTAGCCGAATTTTACAAGGCCGTTTTGTTCAGTCCCCCACACTGACAGCGGATCCCAGGGGGGAAGAAGCTAGGTCGACCCCCTACTCCGCTGTTTCCCCAGCCAATGCGGGCTGCGACGTTTTTTTTTTTTTTTTCTTTTTCATTTTAATAGCTTCTGAACGATTACGCATATGCCCCTTGTGCTCACACTCGAGCAGTCATGAAAGCTGGCTTCACCGTCATAACACCCCATCTGCGGAAGTGCACCCTTTGCAGGTGGCGCAGTTTTTTATTTTCTTTTTTTGCAAACGCCACCAGACCAACCTCACGCTTAAACAGCTCCGCTGTAAAAAGGCACAAATCAAAACAATAGAGGAAAACACAGCACAGCATAACAAGTTTCATTTTGGTGAACACATATGTTGTGTATCATCGACTCTCCCAAACATTTTTTTCCTTTCTGAACACAGTTTATGCACTGGTCTTCGGTTTAGCAGGAACCTGTTCCATTTTACAGGTCCTGGAAAAGCACACTTTGGATCATTTTGCAGGCTTGCAGAGCGCATTGTAGCACCAGCCTTCCATGATAATGCTACTTCACTCAGCTCAATGGGGTGCACTAACTAGATAGCCACAATAGGTACACACAGCAAGCTCTAATACAAATCTACCTTTACAGACGCACAAGGTTAGTGTGACAGAAGGACGAACCGGCCAAGCTGAAATTGCGCAGGTCGTGGCCTTGAGAGGCCCTCAAAGCTGAAGCGGCCGCAATACCGTCCCACCTTGCTGTGTCACAGCTGCCAGGAGAATAAACCGTGCCAAGCTTTCAAGGCCCACAGCCCATCCGAAGCAGCAGTGGTGTGGTATGGCCCACGGGCGTGCAAAACAGGCTCACCACACAGATGCCGTAGTGGAGGTGTGCCAGCGTGACCAGGGCGGCCAGCAGGCCCAGCACCATGTGCTCGTCGGCCTGGAGCCAGAGGCAGCCGGCCACCCCCAACGCCATGGGCAGCAGCAGCAGGTTCAGGACCTCGCACCGCGTTGACGTCATCTGGCTGATGATCAGCCGGCACTGGACGGGAAGGAACGCTGCTCTCTCTCTCTACACCCAACACGCACCACATGCTGCACTGTTTAAAATCCCGAATGGGAGCAGAAATTCCCCTCGGGGATCATAGCTGACTAATGCGAAACCACAGCCTCCAACGGACTGAGTTTTCCACAATATTCTACTTTCTAGCTCAAACCTACCAGTAAGAGAGAAGGAATGTTTGGGCACACTTGAATGCAGCATTTCATCACAATGAAGGCCAATCACTGTAAACACAATGCTCATCAACAACCCCTCTGAGCGAAGCCAACAACACTGCCGCTCACTGAATAGGCGGGCACAGCAGCCCAGAACTAGAGCACGTAAAACTAGGAGAACTGAGCGAACTGTTGCACCCCCTACCCCCTCAAGGTAAGTGAGTGTGTGTGTGTGCTAGCACTTTCCAGTATTGGGGCTGCTAACCTTTGAACACCCTTTCGTCCCTTAGAATGTCATCATACCTACAATATGTGACTGAAACAAATCCACAAAACGTTGGGATAGAGTTCAGGAAATTGCATAACCTTCACAGTGCCCGAGGCAAATGAAAGTCTGACAGTCTCGAATGCAAGTCTGACCAGATAGTCTTGGTCAAATCCCCCACCGTACCGCCACTTATGCAGCCAATTTGCGCTCTGAAGCATGGACTCCTGTGAATGACCTCACTATTGCATTTACGTCAGTTCCAAAAACATCCCGTGCAAATCAACAGGCCACTCCAAATATTCACCCTGGCAGCAGAATGAACAAAAAAAAAAAATATTGAAAAAAAAAAAAAAAAAGTGCCGGAGGCTGTTTGCAACTAACCAGCCTTGCAAACAACTCAAAAGTGTGTCAATGCAATAGAAAGTGGCTCGCAGAAAACATGGCAGGGAAGAGCGAACTGAACACTCCCCGTTGCAGAAGCAGTAATTTTCAGCACAGCTTGTTCATTAGGGGTGACACCCTGCTAAAAGAAAATAGAAGGCTCGGTGTATTGATTGATTGTGGGGTTTTAACGCGCCGACGCAACGCAGGCGATGAGGCGCGCCGTAGTGGAGGGCTCCGGATTAATTTTGACCACCTGGGGATCTTTATCGTGCGCCGAAATCTCGTACACACGGGCGTTTTTGCTTTTCGCCTCCATCAGAAAAGCGGCCGCCGCGGCCGGGAATCGAACCCGCGACCTCGTGCTCAGCAGCGCAACGCCTTAGCCACTGAGCCACCGCGGCGGGTAGAAGGCTCGGTGTAAAAAAAAAAAAGCAATTAGGTCACTACACCCACCTTTGCATGTGATTTTGCTGTTTATTTAGTGAGACAGCACCCACTAAAGAACAAAAATTCAATCCCCCCCCCCCCCTTACTAAACATAAGTGTTTGAAAAATATGCTATAAAAATCCATCAAACTTTCTGTGACTGTGTTGACGGCACTTAAAACAATCACAGCACATAGCTGACAAACCCTTTCTGCAGTTAACACGCTGGCAGGCAGTCTGCAATAAAGCCCCTTTATCTCTTTTTTTTTTTATAGCCTTGCACAGCTGGTAGCGAAGTATGTCAAAATAAAAACAGCTGGGCAGATGCTATAACTTCTTCAGCTGCCAAGGCAGCCTGAAAAGATGCAACACCCAATGCTTGCGCACAGGTTTGCCGAAATTGCATTGAGAATGGACTGTGCACTCCTTTGGCAAGAGGAACGTGCTTACAGAGCTTGACGTTGAGATGTAAAGGATCTTGGACAGTGTTTAAAACTGCCACCAAGTCTGACGTGTGCATTACTAAAAAGCAAACTGACTACACTTTTGCACTTGTCATTTAATAGGGGAGGCTGAAAGTTGCACCAAATCCAAGGTACATTTTCTTTAGGTGCTCCTTGGTCACCAGTAATTCGGAGCTCCTTACAGTGACACTAATGCCTTAAACCGAACTGGACTATTGTGATGTGCCTTTTCTTCCTTTCTTTTCTTAATTTTCTCGCGCAACCTTACTCAGAATTTAGACCTACCTACTGTCTTGTCTCTACACCCACTGAACATGTTCGCTGACGACACACACATACACGTACACGCACACAGACATAAACACTCGAAAAAGTAACTGGGAAAAGCATGATACTACTTGAAAGCACGTAAAACCTGCCCGAATGATGGTCCATGCCTATGATTTCACAATGTGACAGTTATTTACAAAGTCTTTGCTGCCTTTATTTTCTTTCCTTTTTTTTCAAATTTGAAGGTTTCATCATGTCGACGCGACAGCAGTGCTATGCGGTGCACCGCAGTGGAGGGCTTCCAAATAATTTTGACCACCTGCAGGGGATCTTGATCTTGGCCTCCATGGCCAGGATCAAGCTTGGGCTCGGCAGCACACCGCCTTAGCCACTGAGCCTCCGCGGCTGGTGCCACTCACAAAGGATGACCCTGTTGGCATCAGGGTGGTCCGGTTGACATGCCTTTTCCACGACTGGACTGGCTACATGCTAATTAGTGACTGGGACGGGTCAGCCGCAGTGCCCTCCTTGCTAGGGACCCCTCTCCCTGTGGTGCGCTCACCGAGATGTTGGAGAAGAGCGTGCCCAGCAGGAGGTAGAAGAGGCGCGGCTGGTTGCTCAGCACGTCCCCGGGGGACGCCGCCGCCCAGCCCAGCGCCAGCACAAACAGCACCACACCCGACACCAGCGGCCGCACCGCCTCCCACCAGCTGGGCTGCCGTAGGCGGCCCTCCTGCCACGCACTGCGGCCACCAGGAGGGGAGGGGGGGATTAATGCACCCGGGCTACACCTGGGCTGTGCGGTGCGCCTTAGTGGAGGGCATGCAGTGGCCAGAGAAATACAGATCAATGTAGGCAGCCTGAGGTTTTGTTTCTAACACATGCAGTCAAGCCACGCAACAAACAGATACAGCAAATTATCGTACATAACGAACAAAATTCGAAATTTCGTTGGACACGCTGAACCTCCCGTTTCTGTTTGTAAGAAACCAAAAGCACAAATTCTGATGAGGTATTGGCCGATTTTGTATCCTCACGAATGCAATCACTGCAGCCAGAAATGAAAGCCATGATTTCAGGCTTGGTAGCAGAATGCCTCAGTCATTACTATAAGCTGCTACCAATCATTCAAAACACCAACTTTGAACTGCAGTAAATGAGCTTGGAATTCAGGACCTCCGCCTGACTTTGTCCATTTTTGTCAGTCATAGAATAACAAATAAAAAATCAAATTCAAACTAGACTTTTGTCCATTTTTGTCAGTCATAAAACAACAAATAAAAAATCAAATTCAAACTAGGATGAACCTCATTTTAACGAATGTCTACTCTATCAATTTCTGCCCCCACTTTTGACGATTAAAGCTACACATTTCACACACCGTCTTGTGTAGCAGGGCTGACCGGGGATTAGATTTAGTAGGGCTCAGATCGCCTGCTGTTCGGGGCACCTTGACATTTGCCCTCTCCCCAGTGCTGGGGGAAAAAGTCCGCACTGCGCATCTTTCAGGCAGGAGTACAGAAATGTGTCTCACCGGTGGATGTTGTACAGACACATGGGCATGGTCATGAAGAAAGAGCCCCCTGCAAAGCAAGAGGGCCACTCAGTTTGCACGGTTCCCAATGAATGGCTGGGTCACTCCCACACATGACTAAATGAGACAGGTTTGGGCATTTCATGCCACAAGCAGTGCACAATATTTGAAGTCTAGAGCCTAAACGAGTTTACCCACTGAAAACGATACACTGCAAGTATAAAAACCAGTACTAGTTATTTTGCATGATACACACTACATATTTACACAAATGAACAAAGTAAACAATACCTCGCAGCAGCACCAACGGTGTTTCAGCTATTTGTGTATTAAAATAGGCGCTAGTCCCAGGTTTGACTCCTGGACCAGGACGAATTTTTTTAACTGTGCAATTTCTAAGAAACCTGTATACAGCTTTCGCTAGTTGCATGACTGCATTTTTAAAGTGGATGTCAAACTTTCCTTTGCTAAAATGCCAAATAAGAGGGAAAAAAAACAAAAAAACACTCTTTGTTGATCCCAATGCTCACTTTGGAGTGCGCCTCTGGCATAATGTATCTAGCAAATGACAAGATACCTGCGATTTAGCCGGCACTTTACTGAAGGCACATTGCCTGGTGCAGTCGGCAACTCATGATGACAGCGTTCCTGCTATATTACAAAGTTTTTCACTGCCCTTTGCTACGCTTCTTACATATACTCGCTACCTGCGCCTTGCTGCAGCAATTTCGCTGACACACACTACAAACAGTGGTTATTCTTATGGCTACTACAACTTTGACGCCCGTTAGTACTGCTTCTGCACTAATTAGCGGCAGTACCACATCATCTTCCACACCAAAGAGGGTCAGTAGAGCAGTATTTACTCTGAATTCCCAGCTCTACCTTGTACTACTACTTATGATGATCTGTAAATGGGGCTAGACAAGACGTGGACGGAACGCAGAATATGTCCGATCTTTCCACAGTCTTATTATGTGTCTACTTAGCACAACTTCCATGTCACCGTGTGGTAGCAAATAGCTCAAATTCTAGCCCTCCTGACTACTACTGAGTCCCATTTATTTTCATAAAGCACTAAAATTTTGCCACATTGATTGATTGATTGATTGTAGGGTTAAACGCGCCGACGCAACACGTGCAATGAGGTGTGCCATAGTGGAGGCCTCCGGATTAATTTTGACCACCTGGGGATCTTTAACGGGTGCCGAAATCTCGTCCACACGGGCATTTTCGCTTTTTGCCTCCATCAGAAAAGCGGCCACCGTGGCCGGGAATTGAACCCGTGTCCTTGTGCTCAGCAGCACAACACCTTAGCCACTGAGCGACCGCGGTGGGTGAATTTTTGCCACATGCTCAGTGAGCTATCTTCCCCAAAGTTGCCACTGGTTTATCAATTTGTTTCCTGTGCAAGCAGCATTTTGCGCTCTCCTTTCCCTCCAAGCAGTTCCAAACACTTGCCACTGCACCTGCTGCACTGTACGCTCACCGTCCAGAGAAAGTAATGGGTACAATAGCCAGGCAAGTTGAAGTGCAATCAGCAACGCCAGCAGCAGCCACTCACCGTGCAGAGCCAGTTCGAGGCATTCCCCGGCGCCCAGGCCGAAGACAGTGAACTTCCAGAGCTGATACGAATGCAGGTACGTGAACACAAAGCTTCCCAGCAGGATCTGCAAGAGGCCCACCGTGTCAGTGACAAAGACGCTACTCGTGTGGGCAGAATGGCCACGCTCCCCTAATGTCCACACTTTTGGCACTTGAAAAAGAGGAGCTGCAGAGAAGTGATTACTATGCTAGATGCTTACCTACACACAGTACTGAAGCATTGCTTAATTAAAGGGGCCTTGCAGACAATACACAAGTTTGTTTTATTTGAAAGATTTCGTGTTTTATGGCGCTTGTATGGCAGCAAACAATGTTGTATTCACTGCGAAGTTAATCAATTTAGGTTAAAAACACGATTTTAGGTTAAAATCACGTTTTCGTGACGTCTACCATGAAGAGACAGGGGCCGGTATTGTCACTAGGCCCTGCAGCCTTGCTAACCGTCAGTTGCCTCTTGAGAGGGCGCTTTGAACGGCTGCAGATGGCTCCCACATCGGCTTTGCCTTTCGACCTCAATAAGTGCAGTTCTTTCACCGCCAGTGACCCGCGAGTTGCATCATCGTGTTGGTTAAGTGCTGTACTACACCCTGGTGTAAGTCCGGCCTTAATAGGCCTCCTGGGGAACTTATTGTGAGCGAAGAATTATCTCGGGTGAACTAAGCCTAACCAGCACCATGCCGTTGCTCCATCCTCCGCTGCTGCGGCCCGCCATGTTGGGGCTGCAGCAGGGATCACAACAAGAGGCGGCTGCTACAATGTCCCTTCAAGCTCCCACACCTGTGCCTCAATGCAGCCTCAAAGCGCCGCGAATCGGTTCACAAGCAATAACCCCAGACTTCGGCAACCCGTCATCCAGAGAACCCCTACCACGGATCGGAGCAAAGACTTTCTACCAGGCCTTGGACATGAAGCCATGATGGACTACGACCAGCAAGACGAGCATACCACATCAAATGGACAAACAAGCGGCGACCCCCTTCCTACATGGCAACGGAATTAAACAGCCGCAGTAGCAATGATCAGCAAGACAGATTGGGTAAGTCGGCCTCGTTCGGTGCTCACGCTCAGACCACTTACTAAAATTAACATCCGCGACATACCGAAAAGCTCGTTTGCACATTTCATTGGCATCACGGCACCCTAAGCATACCTCTCAGAAATAGCTTCCCATAGATATGATGTAGCAGGCAACTGCATTACACATCATGGTATACGACAACGAACATGCTAAGCGAATAGCTCAAGCAACAACCATACAAGCAAGGCAAAACGGCAACGTAACCACGATTCCTGTCGAGATCAAGAGTTCCCGTCACCGTCCCAACACGACACGTGGAGTCATTGATGTTGAACCCAATGAGTCAAATGAAGAAATCCAGAAATGGCTGCGCTGCGAACAGGCTGAAGTCCTCAATGTGCAGAGAATTGGAAAGACAAATAGGGCAGTCGTTACCGTTGACTCCCCAAGACTCCCAAAGGTTGTCAAATATTATATGGCAATAGTAAAAGTAGCTGACTATCACCCAAAACGAATGGTGTGCTACAACTGCCAGTTAGCCTGCAATGCCCCAGTCGCATTCCAATGCCCTCCAATACACCGAATAAGGACGCGGCTCAGGGCATTTCATGGGCCGACAGAGCGGCGCACTCAGCAAACCACGCCAGCGAGACTCGCATAACAACCCCCAACAGAACCCCTAAACAAGATCGCCAACCATCGACGTCAGCCGAAGCAGTCAGCGTGAGCATTCTTGCCCAGTTGGCTTCTATGCGCAAAGAACTTGAACATTTGAGAAAAGAGAATCAAGAACTCAAGAGGGCACTCACAGAGAAAACACAACTAACACCCCCACCCCACACGCAGTCCTCCAGACACGCAAATAGAGACAAATGGGAAAACGCCATTGCGATCTCATGAGGTGACCCCGGCAATACAAACTAATTCAAGAGTACCAGCGACAGCTTGCCAACGACCACTGGCAAGAGCTATGTTCGAGTTTAGGAAATGAGCGCGACCTGTCGAAACTCTGGAAAATTTACAGAGGAATGGCGGGAAAAGGAAACCAGCACATTCCATTATTCTCAACGCTTACACTACACAAGTATCCCGAGACGGTGGAACGAGAGATTATCTTGACGCTTTTCCTAACCGCTAGTAGACAACCTAGTGTCTATCTACCTACCCCCCGCACCAGAACCACTGGTGCTCGTAAACCACTCGTGGAACACAGGCGAGATTCCTGAAGACTTTAAGCTATCTCTGGTCAACCGTTATCCCGAAGCCTGGAAAAGACCCATCAAGCAGTCTACTGCTTTGTGCAAGTTAATCGAATGCCTTATTAACAACCGAATACAATACCACTTGGAATATGTCAAATATTGGCTTCACCCTTTCCAAACTGGATCCCAGCCGCATTTGGGAATGCAGGACTGCCTTTGGCTGCTGCGCTGCGTCATCAACAGATCCCCTTACGACCGCGGACTTCCCGACTACGTCTTAACTGTGGACCTTAGAAAGGCATTCGACAGAGTAAATCAGGCCACAATTCTGAATGAACTATCGCAAGCCTTTCCCAGCAAAAAAGCACAAATATGGATCCAAAACATCCTTCACTACCGCCCCTTACAACTCAACAGCAAGCTCCCCAGATGGACACCTAACACCTATTACAATGACAAGGGAGTGCCACAGGGATCCATCCTTGCACCGGTCCTCTTCAACATAGTTATGGCGAAATTGGCTAAGAGTCTTGAACAAGGAACGTTGGCCAGATTTGCTATATACGCTGATGACATCACAATATGGTGCGAGGGCAGAGACTACTCAACGACAACAGACATGCTCACCGAGCTACAGGAAGCAGTAAACACCATAGAGGCGTGCCTACCACAATTAGGTCTTGAACTCGCCGCTGAAAAGACTGAGCTAATCACGGTTTCAAGTACGAACAAAACTCAGCCCACAGGAGACGACCTGCTGTATATAGGCAACACGGAGATACAAATGAAACGAGGGCATGTACAGCTACTCGGCCTCCCACTAGCCAGCTACAACAGCCCCAAGATATGGATCCCAGAGCTGAGACGAAAATGGAAGCCAATGTTGAAATTGATAGAGCGCCTCTTCAACAAACACGGAGGGGCGAGTCAAAATGCCTGTCTAACGATGGCACGTGCGGTTGCAATTGGCACTCTAGCCTACGGAGCCCCTGTCTGAGTTAAATAAGACCAACACCAAAGACATCCAGGTGCTCCACAGGGTCACATTGCATACCATAAGTGGTCTGCCAATACACACAAAAAAGGCAGCCCTTGAGCAGGCAGTGGCATTTCCTCCTATCGCTACTGTAATGAAAGAAACAAAAGACCAAGCAGACCGCAAACGAGGTCTCACCCGCTAAGGATTGCTCCTCATGACATGGGACGAACAAAAACCCGCACCAACAATTGAACAATTGAGACAGCATCGAAAGCCACCTCAGCAAGCCAATCCCACGGGCTCTTCCAGAAACCAGATCTCAACGTATTCACTACCTGATAGCGTCTAAACTGCCAAATGAAATTGACATCTTTACCGATACAAGCGTGACTCCCACACATATCGGTGCAGCATGCACATGTCCCGAAAATCCATTTCTTAACGGGCAGATATCTTTCAACCAAAACGATGGAACTGCATTAGAAGGAGAACTGAACACCATAAACAGCGCGATTAACCACACCTGCTACGAAATCGACTTTAAACCACCGCCCAACATGCGCACCTTGACAGATTCATTCGCAGCAATCCGACAACTACGAAAACCCCTTTCACTCAAACCACTTGTTAACTCCATATTACTGCTTAAAGAACTACTAAAGAGCCACAAAGTGAACATCCAAATCGCCTGGACACCGGATCATGAAGAGGACAGCCCAGGAAACCAGGCCGCTCACGCAGCGGCGCAGGAGAGTCTTCACGTTACACCTCGGCTACTTCACCTGCCCTACTCATCCAGCGACTCAAGAAGCGCAAGAGATGTCAGTACGAACAAGTGACACCACCTGGTTATCTTGCTGGCATGCCCTCATTAACAAGAGCCGAAGAAGTATTCATCAACAAGCTTTGCGCCAATGCAGCTTACACCCCACATAACATTCAGAAGTGGACAAAGGGCCCCACAACACCCTCACCCTCACATTGTCCCCACTGTAACACGAACACCAAAGCAGACCTTCACCCCTTAATAGAGTTTTAGCTAACCGTTTTCGACGGTCCGCTCCGGTATCGGCGGCACGGTCAGTGCAACTGGAGCCAGTGCCGTTCGCGGCCAAGCGGGACAGGCATGCGCAATGACGCTCCAGCTTGCTATCGGAGCGCAGCGGACCGTGAAAAACGATCAGCTAAAACTCGCTAATATGTGCATGCCCATTTTTCAATGCATATCATTCAGACACCATTCGATACATTGATCTAAACACCATACACCAAGAAGCACATGCCACATTAGAATTGCACAAAAAGGCAAATTTGCAACCAAAAGTAGTCTGATGAAGGACGACCCCGGCAAAGCCTCCGAACAGTCAGTGAATAGAAGAAAAAGTGCCTGGAGCTGAAGCAACCCGTGTAATCCCCTCCTTCGTATCCCATTTTCCC
This sequence comes from Haemaphysalis longicornis, assembly GCF_048455015.1. Classification (NCBI taxonomy): domain Eukaryota; kingdom Metazoa; phylum Arthropoda; class Arachnida; order Ixodida; family Ixodidae; genus Haemaphysalis; species Haemaphysalis longicornis. The sequence continues at coordinate 137,175,157 of NW_027526204.1, forward strand.
CACCAAGTGGCTTTAGCCCTCCCTTCATCAAATAAAACTTTACTACTACTACTACCGTCAGTTCCCCCAGACGGCAATACCATACTGAGCCGCAAACCGCTGCCCGTTGTTGCTTTGTTTTTGACCTTTTTTACACCTGGCATGTTTTTGTTGTGGTAGAAAGTAATCGTTTTGTGAAACATCGGGTATCCTTGACAAACAGGGTCACATAAGCCCACGTCACTTACACTATTCAGCCAGTGTCGTGTAAGACAACTCCAAAGCGGCGGGCTCCTGTGCAGCTAAAACAAGCATAGTGCGCCCAGTACCAACAGCAGTGCCCATCAAAACTTCTATGTTTACATACATTTCCGTAACTTCCATTGTTTACCCCACCATTCTTAGTGGTATAAAATGAATATGCATCACATTTAAGCACAAATCGCTCATTCAGCAAGCTTATAAGCACTGGCTAATTTGCATTTGCTTTTGTGGGCCTCAACAGCTGTGCATATGACATCATAAGTTCTTTTGCGAGAAATGAGCTGGTGGGTCGCATGGCCAATCTTTTTTTTTCCTAATTATATAGCTCATTTGAGCGAAGTGTGCGTTAACCCTTTGAGGGTTTTTGCCGTACGTGTACTGCGGCGGTTTTCCGTCCTGCAAGGTCTTTGCCGTACGGGTACGATTTCGAGCATCCGTTTGAAATTTCGCGCCATATTAACGATACATGCTCCCTGGGAGGTGCTGCCACCTCCTGGGACTTACAAGAAGTGTTTGAAATTTGATTGTGCTACCTTCTTGCGGTGAAAAACAGAACTCTCTGGCTTCGGCGCGTTACGGCGTCTGTACGTGTCAATGCGTTTCGTGGTTTCAGTTTCGCCACGTGATCGCATCGTAGGCGCGCGAAACTTGATCGGCGCTCGCTATCAGGGGCGGCGGAAGTTGATTTCAATCTATATTGGCGCTGCTCTTATCTTGTTTATTACCCACGCTCACTAGGTATTCTTGCCCTCCTTGCTTGGAACTGAAGTAACCTAATCGGAGACTCCGTTGTGGGGGCGGCGGAAGTTGATTTCTATCTATATTGGCGCTGCTATTAGCTTGTTTATCACCGGCACGCATGAGTTATTCTCGCTCTCCTCGTTTACTGGGTTGCCTTCGAGTTCTTCAGATGCACGGCAAAGCGGCGATATGGCCCAATGAACTGCCCGCTCTAATGACACCGACCGCGATGACTCTTCTGACTCTGAGTTTGCTCCTTTCACCGAGTCTGAATCGGAAGACAGACTTTCTTCGGAAGAAGACAGCTCATTTTCGGACATGCGCTTTATGCGAGCAGACTGCGATAAGGCACTGTGCGTAGACCCGTGTTTCAAGGAATACCACACTCTGAAATACTATTGAACATTTTTCAGTTCTAAGTGATGCTGACCCCGAAATACTGTTCCTGATAATTTTTTACCATTTAATCCTGACTTTAGACATTTTGTACATTCCAAATCCGCAATAAACTAATTTGACCACCAGGGAAAGTTTTTTTCAAAAAAATTCGACCCTCAAAGGGTTAAAAGTGGTGTCAGTATGATTCTAAATCTTTCAAATAAACCAAGCTTGTGTGTTGTCTGCATGGCCCCTTTAATTAAGCTAATTGCGTCGTTTGGAACAAATTACTCTTTCCCCTGGGTGCTGTGAACCCCACCCCTCCTCCCACTCGGCATACTCCAGGATTACTTAGAAAACGTTCATGAACACCGCGGTGTAAGAAGCATAAGCGATCCTGCTAGCTGCCATGTTTGCAGCCAGAAGGGGCTAGATATTGTCCCTGCTCAAGCCTGCTTCCCTGTCATTCACTGCCATGAAAGATGTTATCAGGGAACCTTTGCGTGCCATAGCTACATCCGGGTTCTGAGGCATGCCATAGTGGAGGCACAGGGATTGATTTAAACCACCTGTGGTGGAATTTTGCACACAGGGGTGTTTTTGTTTCTCGTCTCTGCTGGGTAAGCAGCGTCCCCTTTGCAGTGCAGCCCGCAAAGGGAGCGGCTCACCATCTGGGAGAGGTCGTAGCCCCAGGGCAGGTAGAGGACGCCCGTGTTGTACTTCTCCCAGTGCGAGAGGATGAAGCAGAAGTGGATGTTGCAGAGCACCAGCAGGAAGCGCCACGTGTCGCAGCTCATCTCCGCTCGCCCAAACACCGAGTACAGGCAGACCGGCATGAACAGCGTCGCCCAGCTGTCCAGGCCGTGGTCGAACAGCTCGCCCAGGGGGCCGCTGCTGCCCGTGCGGCGCGCGTGCTTGCCATCGATGCCGTCTGCAGCCAGCAGGGGAACAAGCCGAATCCAACAGCAGCTCAAAGTCGGGCAAAGAGCAACCCCCACCACAGCCCGCATCAACTGTGGTGGTAATCGGTCACATTTGTGGTCACCTCAGAGGGTCCGCAGAGCACTTTTTCAACATGGAAAATCAACTCGCGCAATCGTGAGGTTGCATGCTTAATTAAGGTCTTCCCAGCTGAACATAACTTTTTTGTGAACAGCAGAAAGATCGCAATTGTGATGCAAAGTTTGGCACTTATTACAAATGCTACTGCTAGGTGTCACAGAAAATAGATACTAGCTACGGGCGAGCTTCTGGTAACACACAAGCCTCATCCCTGAATCATCTGCTCCCTGTCGATGCAAGTATTTTCACTAACAAGTGTTGCCTGCAGCACGTTTCTGCACCACAGTGCTCATCTAGCCTAACAAGACACTTTTCGATAAGTGATAGCTCCATTAATAATCAATGCATCAATAACAGTTTTTGCTGGAAGAGGCTGCTATAACTGTGCTCTGTGTGGAGGAGCGTGCTTTAGACAACCAGCAGGCCTCTCCATTATGACATGGTTTGAAAAGTACGGTGGCATGCACCACTGCACGCGTATGCACACTGCCTGCCGCAGCACCTGGCAGAATGGCACTAGTGCCAAAGTGGCCTGCATGGATGGAAGCAGGTGCATATGTGGACAGGGCTTCGAACATACAGGCACATAAAATTGAGGGAGTTGGTTTTGTTCTTGGCTATTGCCCAGGCTTTCATTGCAAGACACTTTCATTATCACACTTCACAAAGAAAAAAAAAAGTCCACTTCTCCATATGACCTTTCATTAGCTCCCTAGAATATGAAGTCGGCACACAGCGGAGGGGAGGGATAATGTTTTGGTGAGTCGGTGAACCAACCAACGCAGCTTGGTCACAGCCAAAAGCGGGCTCCACTTTCAACCCAACACGCTTCAAGAACTGAGAGCATGCTTACTAGTCCCGTTAGCTGAGGCTGCTACTTCCAGCCAAACACTTTCATGGTTTCGTTATTCTAAACATACAAGCCTCCATGGAAACGATGCTAAACATGTCTGAAGCATGCTTACCAGCGCCATTCCTACATACGCTCAAAGAAGGGCCATGATTTGAACACTACTGACAGTAGCAAAATACTACATATGGTGATCGCGGTGAGAGCAGAACTGAAATGCAGCAGCAATATCACGCAAATGACAGCACGAATGAATGAAGGACGTTTTCTCTCCCTTTAAATTTTCCTCAAGCTAGCTTCGGTGACATTTCGAGACACTGAAATACTCATCATTAGCAATGAATGAAACCAGCGCCCAGCCAGACATGACGTTGGAATTGCGCAGAATGCGCACACTCCTCAGCTCTCATTTCGGCAGCACTGGTCACGAAGCACGTATGAATTTGTGAACCACACGCATTCCGCGCACAGGTGTCCACGGCGCCGGCGTTTTCCACGTCAATCGACGTCCTTCGCTCACCTAACGTGTGGGCCAAGAACTGGTTCACCGCGCACACCAGCCACACCCACGGCGGGACCGGGGGGTACTCGGGATGGAGGTCGCTCGACGCGTAGAAGGCGAAGTCGTAGTAGGACAGCAGACCCACGTTCACCAGCGTCAGCACGAAGCCCGACAGCGTGAGCACGTTCGGAGCCACCCCGCGCGGCACAAGCTGCGTCGGCGCCACTTGCTCAGTTCGTCCAGTGCATTTAGCGAGGGCAAACTCTTACCTTGACCGCCTGGTCCCAGAACGGGTGCATCACATAGTTGCTCAGCGGGCTCGTATCCTTGCACGTGTACTGCGCAGAGGACACACAATGCGCTCATCGGACGCCGCATTGCCGATAAGCAGGCGCGGGTCGAGCCGTCCTTTCAATGCCGCGCCCAACCTGTGGCGTACTGCGGCGCTTCGCCACTGCTCACATCCCTCTGCCAGGCTCACGCACACCCGCGTTCGGTCAAATAAATAAAGAATGCAGAACACCGTCACCCGGATCACCAATGGGTGCCACAAGACGTTGTCGTGATCATCACACCACACATCGGACGGCAACGTGAGCGGTGCTGCGCCTGCTGCCCTCGCACACTCACCTCGTAGTTTTCGAAGCCCTTGAGCTCTTCCTCCGAAAGGTACCGCATGTTTCCCGTGATCTGGCTTGTCCGGTGATTGGTGATCGCTTAGTGATGAGGAAACATGGGTGATGCAGGACTAGAAATCACTACGAACACATCGCCGAGGAAGCTCCCCTCTCGCGCTTCCTCGCCGCCCCGAGTGAAGGAGAGTGAAGCAACGGATAGAGAAAGTCACGAAGTGGAGAAAGAGCAAAGACTGGAGGAATAACAGGAGAGCGCTCACTGCGGGAAAGTGCGCGCCAAGCAACGTGATCTACGGGGCCGCGCTGCGTTACCATTGATACCGTAAGCGTCGATATCTATGCCAGAGAAGGAGATTGGTGTTGAGAGAGTTAACTGCTTAAAATTCACAACTCTCGTTTCTAAAGCGCTGCGACGCAAGCTTTCCGGACCTCCGAAGGTCAGCCCCTTGGTTTGAGGCAAGGCATACAAGTGGTGGTTCCTAGTAGAGATCTCAGGAACTACAGAAAAGCCGTTCATCCAGCTGATGGGTTGCGTACTACAGGGTTTACCCGTTTACCTACAGGCAAACACCATTCGGCATGGGAAACTAGTTTCCCTTGCGTTTTCCTGCTTGGTCCAAGGTCTGCCGCTACCGCGCAGAAAATGGGCCCGCTATCTTAGATGGCAAGGTCCGACAAGGAGCCGTGATTATTGTCGGAGGGGAGCGGATCACGTAGTCCGACAGCGCGCCCGGTGTCGTCGTCGCACCGATGCAGCGGTGGTTAGCCCGCGGGTAGCGTTGTCCAAGGAGGAAATGCCCAGGTAAGCGCCAGCCAGGTGGTTGTCGCCGGCGGCGGGGAGCCGCTGTTGTAATCGCGGGCCATTGTGGCGTCCAGGCAAGCCCGATGGAAGCGCCGAGTTTGCTGCACTGGGTTTCGGACATCGACTACTTCAACTGGCTCGTCTGGCTCTTCACCCCGGTGGCAGTTGAGTGCTCCGACTGCTCGTTAACTGGGGAGACCGCAAAAAACACAGGTAGAGGTAGCGATCGCATGCCCGGAAGGACACGCGAGGTACCTGTTCACCACGCACGCAGGCGGTGTTGTGTTCAGCTTGTTGTGTTGATCAGGCCGCCGATCGGGTCAGCGGCCGAGTGAACGCGACCGCTTGGCACGGTTTCAAGAGATTGCGCGGTTTGTGGGGCACCGTATGGCGTATTATCTGCTCAGATGTCGCGGTGACGCAGGTGGCCTTCCTGCTGCCGACGCTCATCATCGCGCTGCTGTACTTCTCCATCATCTTCCTGCACGTCTACCGGTACCGGCGGCCTCTGCGCGATGCCTACGCCCGCGACTTTTGGGACGGCGCACGCTACACCTTGGCCCTGCTCTGGACGGGCCACGGCCGCGTCTGGCACGGTGAGCGACGCCACGGACACGCGGGCGTTTTGTAGAGCAAGGGGGAAAATAACAACAAAGTAAGAAAACCGCCTGCACACATTTGAAGGCGCGCTGTGCGGTCATTAACATCCCATCAAAGGCAGCATGACTACCGAGTAATTCGATTTACACAAGACCTAATTCCAGATGTCCTTGTCTTACCAGGTGATCTATAAAAAAACTGCATCAGCCATAGCCCATGCGGAGGGTTCACAGTAACTTTAACCAGCCTAATCCTGGATGAACTTGGTCTGTTTTCTTATTTTGTCTCCATGGCAAATAGGCCGTCAATAGGATTCACCCAACGAATTAACAAGCCGCCGCCTGAGCAGGCAGGTGGAGTCTTTGGCCCTGAAGACCCATGCACAGTGCATAATACAGGTGGCCAATAAGTGACGTCTGCCTTGATAGGCGACAACACCAGTCACAGGCACATCTTTGCCGACATCGCCTAGCGTGGATGGCAGCTCAGTGACCCCTGCAGGCTATGAGGTCCGAGGCCTGGAGAACATCCCGGACGAAGGCGGGGCGCTGCTGGTGTACTACCACGGCGCACTGCCCCTGGACTACTACTACCTGGTGGCCAGCTGCCTGCTGCACAAGCGGCGGCTCATACGCGGAGTCGGTGACCGCTTCGTCTTCAGGGTGCCAGGTGAGACCCGTCCACTCAGCAGAGGATTCCACGACTTCAGTGCCCGTGCGTCCAGTAGTGTTGCAAATGGCAGTGGGGCGATGTGCTCTGCCAAGACTAGAATGCATGCCATCTCCGCTGTATGGCCCATCGTCTGTGCAGGCTTCAAGATCCTGACGGACGTGTTCAAGGTGAGCCCTGGCACGGTGCAGAGCTGTGCGCAGGTGATGCGCGAGGGCGACCTGCTAGCCATTGCCCCCGGCGGGGTGCTCGAGGCCCAGTTCGGGGACGAGCGCTACCGGCTGCTCTGGAAGAAGCGGCTTGGCTTCGCCAAGGCTGCCATCGAGGCCCGCGTGCCCGTCGTGCCCGTCTTCACGCAGAACATCCGCGAGGCCTTCCGCTCCGTCGCCTTCGGACGCGGTGACTACACTTACTCCCTCTTTGTGTGCTGCATGCATGCGGACACACCAGGCATAGTTTGAGCTACATCAAAAGAGCAGCAGTTGCAGCTTCCAGTGCTTCTGCCACGAGGAATGTAGTTTCATAATCTTCCATGTTTCAAAAGTGTTTCAGAACAGGGACGTTAACGCAGGGATAATGTTGAGAACATGTGCCAGATTACGGGAAGTTGCATGGCTTGGAAGGAGTCCATTGAAAACGTGGTGCCAACGACTTCACCGTGGCTCGTACTTGAGTGTGAAATTGGTTGCGTGCATCTAAAATTGGGATTCGTGAAGTCAACCTTTGGGCTCATTGCAATGTTATAAAACGTGTTAGACGGCGAGCTTGCGAGACTTGGGAATCGAGCGACTGGCACCTCAGAATTAGGTTGCGCCAACGACTTCACCGTGGCTCGTACTTGAGTGTGAAATTGGTTGCGTGCATCTAAAATTGGGATTCGTGAAGTCAACCTTTGGGCTCATTGCAATGTTATAAAACGTGTCAGACGGCGAGCTTGCGAGACTTGGGAATCGAGCGACTGGCACCTCAGAATTAGGTTGCGGCACCTGCTGCATCGCCGCAACGTATTTGAGCATGTGCACCTGATTGTAGGATGTATATGAATTGAAATTTAATGCCAAAAGCGTGGTGGCTAACATAGCCATGTTGCTTAAATTACGACCGTAATGAACGTGTGCTTTGGGTATTGAAATGATGCAACGACCGGCACCTCGCTTTGCAGCTTTTGCCGTGGCTCTACACTCTTTTGTACAATTAATTTCAGCATTCAAATGGTAACAAAGCTTTCAATTGCAGTGTTTTTCAATGTTATTACATTTTACTGTCTATGCATACAGACTCTATGCAACTTAAGAAGCTTGTGAGACTGTCGTGCAGTTCGTACCTTGAGATTCTCAGCTAAAAACAATTCCTCTAAAGGATATTTCAGTTATGTGTATTCCAAACAGATTCAAACGGGTACTTCCCTCATAGCTGCTATCAAATTTGGCTTTCCAACTCGTAAGGCAACATAATAAATGTCATGAACTGCTCCGAATCGAGGTTCTTCTGTTCCAAATGCGATTTGGGTGGTCTCACCCCTGCGAACCTCTGCTAACCCTTTCCAGCCTGATGTGAAAAAAAAAGTTAGAAAAAACACTAAATTTAACCTTGAACACCCAAGTTGGGCGTACCCCGACAACAGAATGCAAGGAGTAAAGCAAACACTCAGCATAGGAGTGCACCAGTTGCCTTAGCCGGACAGTCCTTCAGAAATGAGGTTTAACACAATTGAAAATTGGGCGACTTTCTGATTTTGTTAAACCTGACGAACCCTGCAAACTTAGAAGCGGTGTCATGTGATGTTCTTAGCGCTTTCAAAGCGTGCAACTGAGTATTAAATTTTACGATGGAACTCGCTTCACAGAATGAAATGACGTTTTTAAGACAACTAACCGTATTTTGCAATACCGGACCAGTTTGCTGGATGTATGCTCCCCGCACTAAGAAACAGCTTTTACCATTCCAGTCATCCCATTTCAAGTTAGTCAAGTGGGGCATAGCATCACTGTGTTTTAGCAATGCCCTTAGGAAAAGCTGTCGCCATTCAACGGAGCAAAGTTTTGGATAACAAGTTCACCGTTTAAAGGCGGCTGGTTTCCCTGATACTGTTTTGAAGGCGGTAGTCGAAACAAAGTTAAACAAAATGAAAAAGAATTGGGTGGGAGGGTATAGGCATGTGCTTTTGAGGACCGTAAGGAAGGGAAGTAATCCCGTACATTTAAAAGATCTCGCACAATATCAATGTGGCCACTAGACATGGGGTAAACGTACACGTAGTGTTTTCGGCACCGCGTAAGCAGGCAAGCCTTCGTCCCAAAATTGAACAGCTCAAACCAAAGAACGTGCACGACAAATGTTATCTGCCACATACCGCTGAAGTGTGATGAAGTGTATATAGGGAAGACGGGACGCTGTCTGAATGTTCGCCTGAAAGAACATGGAACTCTGGTTTTGTCAGGAGGAGGGGCAAACTTGCCCGCCCATTGCAGAGGTTGTGGATGTACCCCCCTCTGACAAAGCAAGTAATTGGCAGGGGAGCCACAAAGCGCAAGAGGGAGCTGACTAACGGTATGAGGCAAAGAAGCCAGATTGAATTGCATCATCAGCTTGTCTTTTTACCTGACCTTGTTTTTCCTTCGAAATTTTATTCATTAAACTGTTGCTTGTCCCAACGTGTGTTGTCCTACTCTCTCCTCGTGTACACATCTTCAAAGCTGGGTTCCACCGTACTGTTCTTCAAAATAGCTAAAACAGGTTTACACCAATGAGAAGAAAATCAAGTAGGGCACTGGATCAAAAGTATTTGTGAAAAGGCTAATCCAGTGCTAATAAAAAAAAATTGTCTGCACTCCAGGGAACAATGGATAACGCAAATGTTCATGACTCCATTGTATGCATTTAAATTTGCACAGCTGTAAGTTCTATCACCATTGCAGCTCCTGTCTTAGACACTTGCTCCACGCACCATCATAAACGGCCGGCACGGGAGTGCATCAATTCAATAAGATCGCATCCAGCACTCCAAATCCAGTTTGCTACTGGAAGCGACCACACGGAGCCTCAAGTGGAACAACACAGTTTATTTACGTGTCCTAAAAATCACAAGAGTGGCAGGCCAGCACAAAATAGCGCGTAAATAATAAAAAAAAAGGATCAGTCCAGCCCCCAAACAGACAAAACCCTCACACACACTGCGGCATTTCTGGCGCAGGCCTGTTCAAAAAGCTCTACGACAAGACGAGGCTTCCGATCGTGCCAATCTACGGAGGATTCCCCGTCAAGATGAGGTGAGTTCCCCCGGGGCCTCTTCAACCGTGCAGGCCACAATTCCCCTTGCCTCCTTCACTGCAGGACCTTCGTGGGGCCGCCCATTCCGTTCGACCCAAACGCTTCCCCTTCGGAACTGGCCCACAAGGTGAGCAGCCTCAACAAACAGAACTTGTGACACTTCAGCAGCCGCGCTCAACGGTGGTGGGGCTGCAGTCACGAGTGTCATTCCTAGGGTGTATGGTAGCATGCAAGTAAAAAGGCATCATGATAACTTGTGCGGCAGGAAATTAAAAATTTTAACAAATAATATCTACACGTAACTGTACACTGCGGAGTATTCAAGCCCACCGCCGCCAGTACTCCGCCGCAATTGTTCCACACTTCGTCCTAAATTTTGCGCGTCTTAAATTAATATGCACGTACGAATTTCCCCGCGGGCACCAGAAACAACCACTGGGGCTGGTGACCAGAGCTTTGTGCAGCCTGCGTAAATTTCATCAACTGCACACGGGGCAGGGAGTGGCCAAAAGAGTGCAGCAGCAGCCAAGCCAGCCCGCTTTCTCTTCCCTGCCGGGGCCGCAATAAATACTGGCTGCGCGCAGGCGGCCACGGCGGTCGAGAGCCTCATCCGGCAGCACCAGGAGATCCCCGGGAGCATTGTGCGGGCCCTGGCACAGCGATTCGACAGAACCTGAGTCGCCGCCCAGGTGGCTGGCTACCGGGCGTTGGGCTTGGTTCGCCGAACGGCCTTGCGGATGCGCCGCTGCTGCTGCGAGGGTCCGCCGCCCGTGCCGGTTGCGCTGAAGGGGTTGTTGTCCATCCTGCACAGCCACCAAGGGACCAAGCGTCATCGGGGCCTGCCGCGGCATCGCAGAGGGCGCCGATCATGCAGACTACGACAACGGCCAGTCTCCCCCGCCCAGTGCCGAATGCAAGAGGGCACAGAAGCAACCGCTGTAAATCCACACCAAGGTTCCCTCACCCAGGTCTGCCGCCCTAGTTGTGGCGGTAACACTGGCACTGGAAGAAAACGTCCAGCACTATAATATGCCCGAGCGCAATCTAAAACCTCCAATAGATGGGCCCAACCAAAATGTCAAAGAAGCAGAGGCTACTTACGAATAAAGATGTTAAACGTGTACATTCTCTAGGAAAAAACAAATGTGGAAGGAACTCGGCAAAACCTCGATGCGTGAATGTGTCATTATGCTAGTTATGCTGGGCATCCCTCCAGGTTTCACATGCGTTGCCTGAAAAGCAATCTACATAGTACCACATATACTGCATGGACCAGAACATACTGTATTTACTTTGCTTTCAGAAAATTCAGCATGAATTCGGGGGGGGATTCATTATGTGGGAAAAAGTTACAACAGATTCTAAAAGTTGAAATGTCAGACAATAAAGATGCTAAGCTAAGCGTTGTCAAAACTTTACCTTTCCGTTAAATACACACATTATGTAACCAATTTTTTTTTTTTTTTTTCACAACAAGCTGGTGGCCCCCTAATCGCCATCGTTCCCCTATTTGCCATCGGAGCTGTCCTCAATGAAATCGCCTGTGGCTTCACATTTGTTGTTGGCACAGAGCGCATCTCTTCCGTGCTATCAAGGCACTTTGAAACTTATTTTCCAGCACCAGAAAACTTCCCTTGTTTGGGCCCACGATACACGTGGCGATCCCTGTTTATCACCCAAACCTCTCTTTTTTTCACCAGTAGCGTAAACGCACTGGGTGAACAGCGAAGTGCCGCCCAGTCACGCGGTTTCCATACGCTTTAACACATGCTCCATCACCTTCAGTTTAAAACCGGCTCTGTAGCTCATGTACTAGCCCATCGTACGGAGCGCACCAGAAGCACAAAAAATGTGGCAACACAGCTGAATAACAAAACCATGGAGCTTAATGGCAAAGCCGTGGAACAGCACAGAGCAGGGAAGGAGTGCGGAGTACGTTTGGTGCTTTTTTTGCACGCCACAGAGCTTTCATGGCGCTATACGCAAGGTTTGTTTTGTGTTTAGCAGGTGGCATTCCGCAAGTGCGCTATTTTTAAATTGCGAGCCACAGCATTAGTGCTTGCGTTGCCTGGTACTGTTGAGATTTTTTTTGTTAGAATGATTTTTTTTAAGCATTTCTGCCCATACTGTGGCATAATATCCAGTTACTGCAATTGTCGACAGCATCAGCAACCGTACCGAGATAAAGACGCACTGAACAGAAAGTACCTTTTTTGTTTGTGCTGCATTTTTTATGCAAGACAACAAGAAAGCTAATTCTCAAGAAAAGGGTTTATGTGCATGTGCGTGTGTGGCAAAGGGAGGGAGGGGAGGGGGGGGGGTGTTCTTCATTACACGAGTGGGTTTACTGCGCGGGTAAATATGGTATGTAAATTTATTTTTCTAAATAACAAAAATTTCTATTAAAGTTGCCTCTCTTCTTGAATGGCAGTCATTAGCAGAATGTAACTTTTTTTAGTCTTACAACCATGAGACGTGCACGCTAAAGTTTAGAGAATAAGGTGGCGGACCTCATTCAGAAGTTTTGTGCAAGATCACCTGGTCACACTCGAGGCCACCCACTGAAAAGCGGTTGAGTGCGTGTATGCCAAGGACTGTGAAGAGAACTTAAAAATTCTAGGTCGTGGGTGCGCCACCGTACAAAGTGCAACAAGGGCTTTGCCCTTCGGTAAGTTTCGAAAGCTCCGATGAGCGACTTGACGAGGACCGGAAATAAATGCAAACCCTGTTTTACAAGAGGCCTCAATTGTGTACAAGAATAAAATGTACACACACAACATGCCTACAAACATACTGAGTGGCGCAAATACACAACACACAAGAAAGAAGACACGGACAGGCGCTACACTTCCAACCAGAAGTGTAGCGGTTGGAAGTGTAGCTCCTGTCTGTGTCTTCTTTTTTTGTGTATTGTGTATTTGCGCCACTCAGTATGTTTGTAGACCTCAACCAACACGCCCAGCAGCACGTTCTCTTGACACAACATGCCGTTCCATTAGGCACTGAAAGCTGACATGCACAACGGGGCCCACTCCAAAAGGCAACCAGAAACTGCCCATGCCAGTCGTAACAGCATGGGATCGGCCTTGCCCCAAATTTGGGCACACGGGAAAGCAGAGAAAAGGGGGAGGGGGTGTCAAGGCAGCACTTACATGATTGGGAAGGGGGGCTGCTGCGATGGTGCGCTGAACCCCATGGTGTTTGGCTGAGGGAAGGCGAAACCCTCCGAGGCCGGCTGCTGCGGCTGCTGCTGTTGCAAGGTACCGGCTGGCTGGCTGGGCTGCAAAAGCAGTGCGAGTTTGACGCTGGATTCCATTTGTCAGTATGGAGCTCCGTGGATGCAGAATTTGTGCCCAATTTCTGATCCCACTGGCTCCGTGGCAGATCGCTCCACTTTGCTCCGGTGAGAACTGCCAAATTCTGCCAAAAGCGGCAGCATTTCACCCGCGAGCCCAGTCGTGCTGTTGCTCAACATAAAATTTCCTCGACCTTGGGTGGATTAAATGCACTCGAGACTGGCCACTGAAATTCCCATGTACGACACACCCAAGCATGGAATACCACATCACATAGGCAGAAGTTGGTGATCCACTGATGACGCCCTTGGCTGAGGAGCAAAGTGCAACATGACCGTAGGCATGTCATCACATTTTTTTTTTTTCGAAATTTTTATTGTTACTACTTTGTAACAAGCACACCACTGGACTTAACAAGAAAATTAAATGAGCTAATGGCTCCAGCACATGTGCTGTTAAGAGATCTTTTGGAACCCAAGGAGTAAATGCAGTGCAGCAAAGAAGCACAAACATTCGGGCGGGTGGTCACCAACTTACCTGGGCACCAAAACGAAAGACGCTGCTCGAGGTGGGGCCAGTGCTGCCAAACTGGAACGTCGCTGGCGGTGCAGTTGTCTGGGGCCGGAACACAAATGACGACTGGCCAGGCGCAGCAGGCACTGACGGCGCGAATCCAGAGCCAAAGCCTGAGTGGGGACCAAAATCACTGTTGGTAGACGAAACCATAGCCCTTCAATGCCTTTCTGGTCTCAATACTCTCGCCGCAGTTTCATCCAGGGATAAAAGCTGCCGCTAGGATCGCTGCTGTTGGCGCAGGGGCATTCCGTGCCTGCACCACCCGCGTGCACGGTGCTTGGTTGAAGCTACTGTGCTGGTTCATGGCAATTGTTTATTGCACATCAAACCGTCAATGTTCTGCTACCACCAATATTTAGCCTCACATTCCCTGCCGTGGCGGCCGCTTTCTGATGGAGGCGAAAAGCAAAAACGCCCCTGTGTACGAGATTTCAGTGCACGTATAAAGATCACCAGGTGGTCAAAATTAATCCGGAGCCCTCCAATACGGCGTGCCTCATCACCTGTGTTGCGTCTGCGCATTAACCCCTACAATAAATCAATTTACCCTCACATATGATGTGGTTTTTCTATCTGCGTGTGAAAACGTTTCTTTCGCTTACTTTTGCAAGACATCAAGACTCGATAGAGCCAGTCGAGCTGACACAGCAATAATAAACGTACGTGCTTTTGCAGTTCTATCTTGTGCAGGAGAACATACGATCGCACTTTATTTAAAGGACCCCTGCGACACTTTTCTTTGAAGTACTTTTCAAGATCCGTGCAGTTTTAAATTTAGAAATAAAAGCCAGCTGAAGGTTGCTCTCTCGCGAAAACGGGGGGACTGCTGTTCGCTTTCCCACTCTCACTGACAATGTCGAATCGCGCGACCAATGCCGACGGCGAAAAATGCGACGTCCCAGAAGTTTTGAGGCCACCGTGGCTTGACCTGAAGAATTGATTTTGACAGTTCTCGACTGCGTCGTTTCTACGTTTACACTCAAGTGGACGACCCGGAGACAGCACTGATCTGCACGAGCCACTGCCAAAACGCCAAGATGTCTTAACAACCTATCCGATTTTGAGCTCGCTCTGCTGGAACGCCGCTGCAATATGAATGTGGTGCCGGACAGTGGCGCACCAACAAAAGAGCTATGCTGCACTTCACCTGACGACGACAAGCGGCCGGTAAAAAGTCCACAGGCTCATGGGTACATCGTCTGCTCCCGCCACTTCCGGTTCGAGATCTCTCCTGCCCTACAGCGTGCCAGCGGCTTTCACACGTGTGCGCGCGTGTAGCTCACTCACCACAGAGTGTTTACCATTCAGAGAAGGCCCTATTAGGATTAATCATTGTTATTCATTGAATGCGCGATGCATGAGCGGTTTTTTTTCTTCGGTGGAAACAGACAAACAAGCCCTCACGCGCGTGAAAGTTGCCGGTGTACAAGAGGCCAGGAGAGCTCTCGAACCGGAAGTGGCAAGTTCCTGCGGGAGCAGACTACCCACAAGCCTTTGTGCTTCTCACCGGTCACCTATTCTGGGTGCTCCAACTCGCCCCCCGCTGCCCAAGGACCCGCCTCAACTAAATATCGGCAGATACGCGAATAAGTTGCATTGTTGTAGGCTTTCTCATGTGGTGTGGCGAGCTGCTCGCGGCAGAGCGTCGTCGTCGTCGTCATGCGCCATGTGCAAGAAGTGTGAAGGTTAACACGCACAAGCGCGTGAACAAGAGAAATAGTTTGTGCCCTCCGTCAGCACATTTATTCAGTTATTTTCTGTTCCAAGTTTAGTGTAACTTCGTTGTGGTGGTTATTTCAAAATTACAAGGGAAAACAAGTTGCTGTTAGGGCTCGGTAGGTAAACACAATGGTATATAGACAAAATATTTCAAAGTGAACCAATTGTGAGTCGTCAGCACTTTGTCGTCATAGCCCCCCGCCTCAGGTGTGAGGTAGCAAGTGGTGCGATTGCCTGTATCTTTGAAATTAAAATTTGAATAACTCTTTTACTTATTTCTTTGCGCCCTAATTAAGCGCCAAAAAAAGTACCAGCAAAAGCATTGCAGGAATCCTTTAAAGCACATATTATTTACTAGGGCTTGTGACACTGCTGTAGCCTCAGATATGGAAACTTGAAAATTAGAGCCTCACAACAAGACCTGTGGCAGTACCAACCGTGCTAGTTATATAAAATTCAACCGTCTACGCCACCAGTGTTTGCGCCACTGCAGCACAGAAAACAAAATCTACAGTTTTCCTGTGTTTCCAGTTTATCAAAGTTAACTTCAGTCCTGCGCCTATCACATAGAGCTTTGGCAAGAAGTAGGAACGATGAAGCTTTCGTCACGTGTATTGCGCAAATGCAGGCTGATCCCTAGAAATTAATTCAGCGTAACTTCGGGATCGCAGCAACCTTGTGTTAATTTCTATGCTTGTAACTACTCTACGTAGGCACTGCACGCGCAGAAGTCCATCTCCTAATGCTGTGTAGCCACTCAAGGGCACGTGGGAAGCTCTATTTCTAAATGCATTGCGTTCTCAGAAATGGCTCACTTTCTGGGGCAGATCCTACCAGCACTTCGATTTTGCATGCTTCATATTAACAGGGTGTGTTGCTATGACCAACTACACTTGTACGGTGTAGTGTAATGAAGACAGTAGTGGGGACACTTGATCAACACAAATAAACCGTGTTTTCACGCCCCTAAGCCAAAAAAAAAAAAAAAAAAGCACGTATTTATGAGCATATTGCTGCTGCACTGTCGATTTATTCAGCAGACCACTTAACAGGGGTCAAAATACCCCAAATGTCGTCAAGTTGGGGAGACATTTCGAACAGCCTAGGAACGGCATTGGGCCCCAGCTTTGGCTTCTCACATTGTAAAGGCAGAGCGTCTCCTTTTATAACAAAATCATCGCTCCAAACAAAGTGAGTGGTGTCAAAATGCTTTTCCCACACACAGACGTGTTTAGAGTTATAGGAAAAGCCGCCGGCTTCCTGTCGTGGTATTGCACGCCTACACTGCTCCTGCTGATCGGCGTCACTCAGTGTACAAAACAACGAGAACTTTTCACTCACACCTCTGCAGCCGGAGCAACATCCCATTACACAGCAAGTCTTTGGCATTTTTGCCAACTGTTTCCGCATATATGATAAAAAACGTCACATATTCAAATTATTTGAAATTACGAAAACAAGCTGCCGATGCCGCCTAATCCATGGGAACCTAGCTTCCTCGATGCAGCACGCAAGTCTCGTGTGGTCCCCGGAGTGCTTGGAGGGCTGCCACGCAGCAGCTGTATCAACATATGAACCTCTCCCATACAATTACAGTGGAGTTTCACAACCAAAAAAGCATGGAAGGACTCTGACGAATCTTAGCGTAAATGGGGTCCAAAATTGACAGCATGCTCAAGATGTACTAGGCGTCCATTCAACTATGAGGATGACACAAATGCTGCTCAGGCTGCAAAAGATCACTGCCAAGCTTGGTAATGAAATTACAAATAATCCTGCACAATAACCGCTGGACAAAATGCAGCACGACCACTTCGTGTTGGAACGCTTTTCGGTAACTTGGGCTGCTTGCGAAACGTTTTCTCAATTCTGGACCGTTCAAATTCAACGTTCCAACACAGTGGTTTTGCGTGCCAAAGCAACATCTCGTTTATGGGCCGTGCCGTAGTGGGGTATGAATTAGTTTAGATAAAATGATATTTCAAATATTTCTGGCTTAACACGCCAAAGCTACACCAGGGCTATGAGGCATGCCGTAGTGGTGGGCTGCGGATTAATTCTGGCCACTAGGGGATCTTTAACGTGCACCGAAATCTCAACACGTGGGTGTTTTCGCTTTTCACCTCGATCAGAAAAGCAGTCACTGCAGCCAAGATCGCGCCCGTGTCCTTGGGCTCCGCAGCACAGTGCCTCAGCTACGGAGCCACTGCAGCATAATTACCGTATTTACTTGATTCCAAGAACTCGATGTCCAAGTGAAAGGGGTGCTTAGATTCGAAAAACTTAAGTTACCAAGTTACCCCCCCCCCCCCCCCCCAACCTCCACTTTTTTCGCAGTTGTATCTTGACGAGACAGGCGCAAGGAATGATGTTTCATTTGACCAATATTCAACCGAAAAACAGGTACAGACAGTGATACCCAGTCACCTTCACTACCATCGGAGTCCGTTGTGCCGCTTTGGCCGCCGCTCTCGGAATGCCCCGCAAGTCGTCTTTTGTCCCGTAATTTGAGAACGTTATAAATGACTTGGCCACAGTGTAAACTACGGCCTGCTTCCATGCATCTGAAATCCACCTTGCGACAGTTGCTTAGAAAAGGGGGTGCTTACATTCGCATGCTAATTTTTTTCCCCAAATTTTTGCCTGAAAGTAGGGGAGGGTGCTTAGAATCGAGTAAATACGGTACTATAGTTCACCTCGGCAGCTTCAAGATGTGCGTAAAATTTCGCACACGCAGGCCTCTTGGTTTTTCTCCTTATGAGGGGGAAAACGAAAAAACGGCATAGCCCACAAATTTTATCTAATCACCTATACCATGATGGCCGACCACAAATATGTCGCGTCAATTTCAACCATAGCATACCTGCCAACCTGGTGACATAGAAATTCGTAACATCTGCGGACTGGGAGAAGTGTTGGGCAGCACACTTTAATTTTTAAGTCTAAAATGATTCACGCTTTCTTCACGCGTTCTCATGTTTTCATAAGCATACATGAAAACCGTCAGTGTTGAAGAGTAATGAGCAGCAACTTTCTTTGGGAAGGGCAGCAAATTCGGATATCTACGATTTCCAGAACACTTGGTAGTGCTTTCGCGGCTTCGAGCCCGCATTTGCACTGCGAAGCAACTACCGCAGTCGTACCATGCACAGGACGCGGCAGTCACAAAAAGAGCGCCACGAACACGGAAGTCGTAACCGGCCCGTGAACAACATGCTATAAGCAGGCTTGCCGAGGTAGCAGCAAGTTCACCCCGCTGCGTAGCCCACCCCGAGAAGACGACAGAAATCGCAGCTCCGCAGATGGTGATAACAAGACTACGTATTGCTTTCTCGTGGTGGCGCAGGTTCCACAGTGTCGTTTAAATCGATGGTCCCAGTTTTTTCGAAAATTCGTAAAATTTCAGGCAGGATTCGTAAAATCGTAAGACGCGTCAAAATTCGTACATTTTGCGGAAAATTCGGAAGAGTTGGCAGGTATGCCATAGTCACTCTTCACTTATCCGGTCACTGCAAGCCATTTATTTTCTTTCACCCTTGCAAGGTTAAAAATCAAGTTGCCTAACACCATTTGCCGTTTTTTTTAGCTTGCTATAAAATCTAGCTGTTTAGTCTGCACCCAACCCTATCGTTAGAACATGAAGCCCGGCTTTCAGGTTCAAGCTTAGGCCAACAACTAAGGTAAAAAAATCATAACTGTAAACATCGTCTTGACGAATGCCTTAACCCAAAGATACGACCTTTAGTCGGCAGCCGACACTCTGCATGAACTGGGACCAATTTCTTTCACTCAACCACTCAGTGCCACACGCACACACGCTTGGAAGAAACAGCTCACCAGCCACCGTCGAGGTCACAGTGGGCTTCAGGGTGGGCATGGTGAACGCAGTGGTGGCAGCCCCAAACAGGGGCTGCGTCGGCTGGGGTGGCTCTGGTTGCTTGGCCTGCAGCGTGCCGAATGGGGTCAAGGAGGCCGTGGCAGCTCCACCATTGGGTGTGGGGTAAGCGGGTGGCGGCTGCTGGCCACCAAACATGAAGGAACTGGGCGTACTGGCGACGCTCTCCGTTTTGGCGCCAAACACAAAGGGCGAGGAAAAGGCCGGCTTGGGCGCTTCGCTCGATGGCATGCTGGCTGGCATGGCGGGCGCCGGCAGAAGGCCCGCAAGCGTTTTGTTGCCGGCGTCTTGGCCACTGGCCAGCGGGGCGACTGCGCAAGGCTCCGCAGCAGCAGCGGCTGCCGTGTTGCCAGGCTTGTCGGCCATGCCAAACGTAAAAGGCGCTGGGGCTGCCACTGCAGTGCTCGTCGCAGCGGGACTACCAAAGGTGAACAGCGGCGACTTGGCGGCTGTGTCGGCACCTGGGCCGAACTTTGACGGCTCCGTCGTGGCAGCGCCAAACTGGAAAGCCTTGGCCGGTTCGTCCGAAGCTGCACCAAACTTGAAGGCCTTGGCCGGCTGTGGTTCCTCGGAAGAGCCAAAGGAGAAGGGCTGCTTGGCTGGCTCTTGCAAACCGGAGCCAAACTTGAAACCCGTGGTCGCCTGCTGAGGAGTTGAGCCAAATGCAAACGGCTTCGCAGGCTCCTTCGCCTCAGACCCAAACTTGAACCCCGCGTCTCCCGTTGTGGGCCCAAGTTGGGCTGCCTTTGCGGGCTCAACTTGGCTGGAGCCAAACTTGAAGGCCGGGGCGGTGGCCTCTGCAGCAGCAGCGCTTGTCTGCGGTGACTTGGCCTCAGCTGCGCCCCCCAATTTGAAGCCCGTGGCTGGCTGATCGGCAGGGGAGCCAAAGCTGAACTTGGGCGGCTCTTCCGCAGTGGCGCCCCGCTTGATTCCTTTGGCCGGCTCTGCGAGTGCAGAGCCAAACTGGACCGTCTTGGCCGGATCTTCTGTGGCAGCGCCAAAAGCGGGCACTTTTGGCGGCTCTGCAGCGGCCCCAAGCTTGAATAATGCCTTGGCGGACTCTTCAGTGGTGGGAACAAACTTGAGTGTCTTTGACGCACCCTTGAATGGCTTCGAGACATCGTCGGCCCCAGTGCCGAATACAGGCGCTTTAGCCGGATCTCGTGTTGCCGCAACGGGCTCTGCAGGCTTGATGGGCACACCGGCAGTTATGCCAAACTTGAAGGGTGTCTTTGCTGGGGCTTCCGCGGTCGCGCTAGGCTCGGCAGGCTTTGCTGGCCCATCGAGGGTGCTGATGCCAAACTTGATCGGCTTGGCAGCCCCATCACCGGTTTGAAAGGGTGCCCCACCGAAACCAGTGGGCTTGGCTGGGGCCAGCGTGAAGCTGAAGGCAGCAGCTGCTGCAGCGGCTGCACGCAGGGGGGGCACAAAAGAAAAGGAGGAGGAAATTAGCCCCGGAGGGGCGCAGCTAGTCCCACAAGCAAACAAGGGCGAATGCAAAGCGGGCCAACAGAGACAGCGAAGTGTAATTACTTGCAATAACTATTTTAAGTTTATCAACACTTTCCTGCTAACATTTAAGTTTGGGATGGAAACAGGGTGTTAGATAGGGCCTTCAGCAAGTGAAGATGCTGGAGTATAGCTGCTGCACGAGGTGTTTTGATCAAAGATGTTCACGCTGATTCAAGATGCTATATCAAAAAAAATCCTGAACGTATTGATAAGTTCCACAACCCCCCTGAGTCCCCGGGACATTACTTTGGCCAAGCATGGGGGTGTCCAACTGAAAACAGCCCCAGGGCAACCATGCCAGCAGGACATGTCCATTAGAGCCAAGAGATGAAAATCTGGCAGCAGCCTGAGCACGTCAACTGTATCAGGAGACTGTCCCCCCTTTGCACACTGCCCCACTTATTTATTGCTTTCCCCTTCTGCTGCCACCTCCTCTGAACTTTACTGCCCCCCTTTCTATTCTCTCGCATCTCCCTGTTTTCACCCCCTCTGGACCAGCTTTCATCAATGTGTATCTCTCTCTCCTGTGCCCACCCATCAAAGGACCCCGTAGATAAGGGCCGGGTGCTTACCAGCCGCCGAGGAAGCAGCGAGGCCGTTGGCCGGAGACGGCCGGGGGGTCTCGCAGGCACAGCAGCGCTGGGCCCCCGGCTGGTTCCTCACCAGGCAGGTGTCGCACTCCCACAGGGCCGCCTGGGATGCCGCAACGGCCGCCAGCGGGGGCAGCGCAGCGGGGGCCGCAGGGGCGGGGGGAGGGGGAGCCGTGGCTGGTGGGGCCGCCGTGCCCGGCTTGGGCTCCTCGCACGCCTGGCAGCGGACGGCCGAGCTCGGGTTGCTCAGCATGCACGTGGAGCACGACCAGCTGCCCGCAGGCGGCTTGAAGCGCTCCCACAAATCGCCGGAGCCTGCTCGCACAAAACAGCAACAGTGCAGGTGCTTCACGACAAAAAATATCTCACCCCAATCTTCTACGTACAGTAGAACCACACTCTTAACAGCACAATCTCTACAGTGCCTGGTGAGAACTAGAACAGCCCAATCTTTCACATGCTGCCATTGTCACACGTTAGGTTAGGTTAGGTTAGGTATAGCTTTATTGATGTCTGCAAATCGGCGGCTTTTACACACTGCGACGCGGGCCTGGCATCGACGTAGGGTTAGCTGCTACTCTGCACAGCGCCAGCGGATCCCATTGCCGGATCGCCAGGTCTGTGTTTTTCGAGCGCACCCCGGGCTTGCTGGACAGCCCAAAGTTGAACGTCCTTGTCGCTACTGTGCACTGCTTCTTGGAGTTTTGGCAGATAAATCCTTGACTTCGCTTCGTCTGGAAACCAGACGCAGTCCCAGAAGATGTGCCACTGGCCTGCCAGACCCACTTCACACACTTTGCAAACACCACTCAAATAGACCTGGATGTAACGTGTGCAGCACTGCCGGTGCAGCTGCCGTAGTTATGCACGTGGCTTTTGTGTGCCGACACACAGGCAGCCAATGCTACTCAGGTTTGAAGCCCACTCTTTCCAAGTGTTCAAGCTCATTCCCTAGTTTCTACAGCCACTCTATCAGCTAACAGCTAGCCCTTGCAGATGAACTGATCACCCAGCACAGGCATTTCAGACAACTGACGGCGCCATGTGAAAACCTGCAAACCAGTTGGCCAGCACCAACTGAAAGCGGATTCCCAGTGCCCACCAAGTGAGCCACCACTCGAACCCCCGTGGAATCGCATCACCACCACCAGTTGCAGCTCCAGGTATAACTCACAGCCAACTCATGCACTGGCCACACCTTCCAGGTACTGAGGAATTGCCAGTAGCATCTTCACTCGGCACATCCTCTCAGCATTAGCAGCTGCAATCACTTCTTCATTTTCATACTCGTGGCTACAAAAGCCCAAAGTGAGGCTGTTAAGAGATTAGGCCAGATGCAGCCCTGCTTCCATGGCTCTAGCCAGGCCACTCCTGCTGCTCCCGTCCACGTTCATCGCAGCCCTGCACAGTGCATGCATAGAGAGCTTGTTGCAAATGACAGGGAGGCACACCTTTTGTGGTGCCATCCTTGGTGCTGTCCGTTGTCTTTGAAGCCTCGACCTTCTTCTCAGCATCTTCAGCCTTCTTGTGCACGCTAGCAGTGCTGCTGGTCATCCCTGGGGAAGCCGCTGTGGCTGGAGGCACAACCTTGGCACTGCTGGCAGCGTCCTGCATCTTTGGAGTTCCCTGGGGGGCTGCAAGGAAGGGCAATTTATGTGGCAGCTGTGGTCAGCAAAGGGGACACCTACAGGGAAGCCATCTTACAGCTTGCTTAGACAACACGCATACATTGCGTTCACACGGGCTGCCATGCAATACTGTCGGCAGGTCAGGCTCGAATTCTGATGTGCTACCTCCTTCGTCAACAGGACTCGGTTTGCTGAAATTAAAAACTTGAGAGTTGTCTCGCAGGTTTTCATATGAGGAGATGCAGATTGAAAAATCGCCATTTGTTTGGAATTTATCAACTTCTTAGTTTCACTTGCTTTATCATCTTTGAATATCGCCCTCTGAAGAAAAAATGAACATAGTACAAATAATAAGTAAAAAAAAAAAACATCTCTGAACATGTATGAAATTTGACCGAATACAGAAACTGTGCATTCATCCACGCATCAGCCATCTTTGAGAGGCTCCGTTGCAAGGCAGCATTGCTGGCTGCCTTTGCGGCCACTTGTGGAAGGTAGCCATACCATGCACTAAGGTGCTGTCTCCTCACCCCTTTATTACAAAATATTTAAAAGGGGTCCTGAGAGAGTCGTATAATTCTCCATCAAAATATTTTTTATGACCACTAGAATGCCAACACGTGCTTGAGAAATTGCTTACATGTCACAGGAACTCAGACAGGCCCTTTGGGCCCATTGCCTGCCCAAAAGAATGTCCCTCCACTCTCATACTGCAAGCAAGAGGCACGTTAGTATCCTTCGGAAGTTTTCAGTTTGCAGTTACACATTCATGGCACCACTCCACTTTCGATACTTGTGCAACTGAAAAACTCCGATTGGGAGCCTTACAGTGGGAACTATTATCAACAGCCCCCTTATTTACTTTTGTCACTGGAAGGATTCTGGACAGACAGCGTACAGTCGACAGCAAATCCACGTCCCCTTTTCATGGACTGGCCAGCTAGAAAGCTCAGCAATGAGGCTATTTGTAACGACGTCAAGCACTGGGTGGCGCTCCTCACCTGCCATGGATGCCTTGTCCTTCCCCATCTGGCCCTCCTCTTCGTCATACGGTCCCCAGGGCTCCGAAAACGTGAACGCCTGCACAGACATCCACACACATTGCAGCAGGTGCCACCACGGGGTTGAAGTTTTTAGCAACGTTGCAAATGCATTTTCAAAAGCCTATGCACACATTCACTCTCTCTCTCTCTCTCTCACACACACACACACACACACACACACACACACACACACACACACACACACACACACACACACACACACACACACACAAAAAGTCATGAAAAAGGCAAGGTTCTGCGCACTAGCTGTTCTGAAATACAGTCCAGCCCACTTAGACCAAGACTGATCATCATGCTGAATTTGTCCATCATATCTGCAGCTCACAAGAGGAAGCTCCATAGTAAGGCCTTTTAAAAAGTAGGTGTATGCGAACATTCGAAACCTTCAAATATCAAAGCAAATAATACAGTAATAAATACTCAATTGGGTTAAAAACTTGCCTTACAACAAAATTAAATTTTATTACCATTATTCGCAAGATAGTGGAATATTTTATTACAGTCCATACACACGCTAAAGTAACACCATGTGAAGATCCTTAACTAATGACAAAAATAATGTTGAACTGTCTTCTGAGCCCTCCTACGAACCAGCATCACGTGTTTTACCTAAACACTCTAGGTGGTGCCTCCGTTCAAGGTGGTCACATTTCCAAGATGGCCGCCACTTTTCCCATAGGCAAAAATAGTTTTTATTCTTTTTCTGAATAAGCAAAGTGGTGCCATCACCGTTCTTGTTGTCAATCAAAATAGACCACAAAATTCAACCTTTTGAAAGAATTTCGCACGTAAGAAAAGCTCAGGAAAAGGTTTTAAGGATGCTCATTTACTGTAGCAACGCCCTGTAGATCTCAAAATGTTTCTACCTACCTTTTCCAACACTCACAAATTTCCCATGATGGGCAACATGTTGCCTGAATCGTGGGCTTGACGAATTCCTCGACTTCTTGCTTGGTAGACAGAAGACAAGTCTTGAAGTAGACATTCGAATGGTTCGTGCTGCCCTGTTTGTACCTTCTTGAAGTACTTGCCAGACAGTGCAGAGCACACGAATGCTAGCTTGAGAGTTAGTTTCTGCCAAGTCCCACATTTTCAGATGGGTAACAAAAGTGTCACGCTGGTCTGTCTTGCTGCTGGCAACACCGGGCTGGTCTCTTCCCAAAGGCCCTCTTCTTGCCAACAGTGCTGCACACTGATGCTTGAGCGCCTCAGATCACCAAAGGCCAACAATAGGCACATTGCATCAGCTGTCAACAAGGACTGGTGAACTCGTGGCCGCCCACAAACACTTGCAAAGTAGTTAGAACGGTGGTTTGGGCATAATTTCAGTATGCAAAGTAGTCACGAATGGGGGTCCAATTACCTCCCAAGGAAGCAGACATCTTCAAAAATGGAACTCCACAAAACAGAAATGTGCGCATCAAACTTTTCCTCCGAGTCTTTCGCTCAGTGAGGGGCTGGAGATTTCACAAGCGTGCATCCAAGAAATGCTGAGCGCTTGCCCTTCTAAGGGCTGTTCATTCAGATGTCAATCTGCATTAATTAATACCCCGAATACGGCGATGGGCCAGAGAGAGAGGGGGGGCGGGGGGCTGCGGATGTCTTTCCCAATGCCATGCGCCCTATTCCGAAGCATTAGGAGAGTCAGCCTCTTTTCTTGCTCGCCCGGCAATCAACTGATTCATCAATATTTATCGGTAACAGTAGCGAGAGAGTACTTTGGTTGGACATCCCCGCACAGCGAGTGATGCAGCCCGTGGCCACTTTAAACTCATTTCCAGCACCAAACGACCCAAAACAGTCGTCGAGCCCATGTGGGAACTTGCCTCCGAACGATGCCCCCGAGAGTGCGTGTGAGGGAAGACAGATGCCAAAGTTGGCAGATGACAGGTTTGGCAGATGCCAAATAGCAAGTCTTACCTGGTCTGCCTTGGGGGGCAAGTGTGAGAGAGTGCTGGCCTCGCCAATGGGCTCTGGCTTGCTGAAGCTGAATTGGGGGGGAGAAGTGGGGGTGCTGCCAGCAGAGCTGGTGCTGGCGCCAGCCAACGACGATGCCGGCTCCTGAGGCTTGAGGCAGAAGGAGAACGAGGGCAGGCTCTTCATGGGCGGCAGGGATACTGCAGGCGGCAGTTCCGTTTCTGGCTCAGCTGGCGGGCCGCCCACCTGATATGCACCGGGAAGCCCTCTCAGAAAGAACTCTACGGGGCAAGGCACAGCAAGGCCCCGC
Organism: Haemaphysalis longicornis; assembly: GCF_048455015.1. Taxonomy (NCBI): domain Eukaryota; kingdom Metazoa; phylum Arthropoda; class Arachnida; order Ixodida; family Ixodidae; genus Haemaphysalis; species Haemaphysalis longicornis. The sequence continues at coordinate 137,201,416 of NW_027526204.1, forward strand.
TTGAGCTGGCCACACAAGAGGCACACTGGAGAGCTCCCCAAAGGGCCAGTCAAAGTGGATCGCTCTGCAAAGCTGGCCCCGCACGGCCAAGAAGCTCCAAAAGCAAGCATTTGCAACAGAGACAACTGCTGCTCCACCATGGTCAAGTGGCAAAAAGGCCCCAGAGTAAGATTTCACAGTGGAGATTTTTTTGACGCAAGTAAGCACCTAAAGGTAAGAACGTTTCGTAGAATGCGGGGAAGTTTCATCACTTTCGTCATTGAAGTTTTTTCTTAAATTTTGTTTCTCTAGAGTAGAGCAAAGTGACACATTGGGCAGTCAGGACCCTCTACCAATTGCCTACCGCTGCAGGATTAACCAACACCATCAAAACAGGACTACTTTCTAAGCAGCCATAATAAAAATAACAAACTTGACTGAGCACGAAGGAATGCCTTTGATACAGACAAAACTCTCCGATCCCTCCCCTGGTCGATTCACTTAACACAGTGAACTCCTGCATATTTCAGCTACAACGGATTATTTCTGACTACTCCCCAACTGCCCATAAGGCCCGAAAGGCGCGCGCATGGCAGCTTTTTCAAGGTTTTCAGAGCCACCAAGTCTCCCTGCCTAGAGATTTGATGGCAGCTTTCACTAGCGGCGTAGCCCGAGATCAGTGGCGCAGTTTTCAACCACATTATCAGCTCAGTGGCACAAACCTAGCCAGCGCATTAATCTTCCGAAAGCACACACCACGGCCCCCTCGCCGTGAGTGTATGTGCCTCAATGCTCTCAACACAGAACCTCCACATTTCCACTCTGACCTCTTGGAAGTGGAGCAGCGTGTGCGGCAGCGCCCTCTTTGTCCGTCGTCTGCCCCAGCGCACGTCTACTCAAAGTGTCTACATAATTTTAACCAGGGCTCATCATAATTTTAACCAGGTCTACATAATTTTAACCCCGTCTACATAATTTAAACCAGGGCTCATCCTCTTGTTCACTTGTATGCAGCCGATTCCTCTACACTACTGCTTGGAGCCTCGCAGACCTGAGTGGCCACTGGGTTTCTACAAGAGGCCAGCGAGCGTGTTCGAGTGTGTTCGATAGAATTTTTTTCCCCGAAAAAGCTACCCTGCTAGTCACCTGCTTCCGCCAACTACAAATCCAGCCGCTAATACAGGAGCAGCACCAAAAAGAATTCGCCCGAAATACTTTGCAACAACAAGCACAGCATTCGTAACATCTCAATAACTGCACTAGGAAAGACGGGAGTGAATTAAGGGCACAAAGCAGCGAAAGCTACAGCCCTTTTTCACAGCAAGTTAGACCGGCACTGTCCGCTCTACTGTACACATCCTGGCTGAGAATTGTTGCTGAACACTTTACACTGCCGCCGACACACACTGCATAACTTGACCCATACTTCCAAGTAACTGGAACACGGTGTCATAAATTTGAAGAAATTCCTTTTTCCAGAAACTTCCTCGCTGCACAGGCGTGCGTTTGAAGGAGTTCTCCCTAATAGAAAAAGCTTCCTGTAAACCAGTAATGGCTGTCACAACAACAGTAAGACAAGTATTTTGTTATATGCACAAATCCTTGCTCCAATTACTCATGACAGCGCTTGTACGAACCCTTGTCACACTTGGGAGCCATTGTTCGCTCAACAAGAAGAAAAGAAACCACCAGGCTGCGATGAAGGACATGGAGGAGAGGAGGAGAGGCAAACAGAGATGATCTCGTCCTCGGGACACTGTTCACAGGTTCCAGCTCAAACTCACCCGTATCGGTGCTGGGTGGCAGGCTGTGTGTATGACTCGAACCATCTTGCCTCCCCCTGACGTACGATCAGCAGCCCGCCTGCAACACACAGTGATCAAACTAAGGTTGAATTCCAACGGCAGATTTGGAACACTTTCGGAGCAATGGCGGGTCGGGAGCAACCAAATCCTGCTTCAACTTGGGACAAACCCAAAATTAAACAAGAAATCTCGTAAGGGAGATTTTTTCCCGAACAACGAAAATGTCTGTGAATGTGCTTTCCATATTGTACATGGCAATTTTGCTGCCGGCTTACAATTAATTATATCGCAATGACATGCTATGCAAAACCGCAGCGGCCTACAATTTCATGCCGCCCTTTAGAGCGCGACAAGGCACGTTTCCCGGCGCGCGCAGCTTCGTCCAGCTCATGAGCAGCGGATTCGGTCGCCGCTGATGCCTGCGAGCGCCAATGCAACCAGCGCCCCTCGCTGGCTTTTGAAGACCGTCTCGCCGAGCATGACACGCCAGCAGAGCGGCGATTAAACATATCAGATAGGGCGGCGGGGGAAGTCCGAACACACTCTTTGACCGGCGCTTCATGGTTCCCGTCGGCGCCCATACGCGGCGCAGTGATGCAGTTCGGCCACCGCTCCCGTGCTCCGTTTACTTCTGCGCGGACCTGTACATCCCATGCAAACACCTTCAAAATGGTCAATGACATACATGTGCATCATCGCTTGTAGGTTTAAAAAGCACACCTTTTTTTGATCAATTCTCTCACTTACACTGCGAAATAGTTGAAATTTCTTTCTTGCGCAGATGGCTTTTCTTTTCTTTCTTTATGCTTTACTACAGCAGTATGCCGGCTACTGCTTGCGCATCCGGTCACGCGAGGGCACGCAGCGGCTAGTTTCAGTTTCGTCCTCTGGGCGCTTCCCGCTTCTTGTGCCTGTGAAACAGCTTTGCATTTTTCTTGTGTTACTCATGAATAAACCACGTACGTAACAACACAAATGATTTTTTTGTCTCTTTATGGTCACCCTAAAAGAATTACAATATTTTCTCAAAATATATTCGTTCGAAGCAATAAAAAAGATCGACCCAGCAATAAAAAAGATCGACCCAGGGGGGTCCCATTTGGCAAAGTATTTGACCCTCAAAGGGTCAAGGAAAGTGAGTGGGAACACTTAAACTTGGAATCAAGTGGCAGGGAGCCCAGCTCAAGCAACGACTGAGTGGACATGGCATATACCGTATTTACTCGCATAATCCTCGCACTTTTTTTTTCGGAAAAGTCAATGCAATGTTAGGGGTGCGAGAATTATGCGGGGAAAAAAAAAATCCGGTGCACAGTGTTGCCAATTTGCCTTATGCCGATCCCGCTAAATGTAGCGGTCGTTTTTTGTATATGTAAGCTCAGTGTTGCCAGCAGCAGCTATTTCTTTTTATTTTATTTACAACGTAAACAGTTTCCCGTCGATCAGCGAGCTGCGACCATGAAATTGCCGCCTTTGCTTTCTGGCGCGTGCCCTATCTCGTCGTCGTATGTGCGTGCCTACTCCAGTAACGAGTCGGTGACGCCGAAGTGCCTGCCAGCGGCACGGTTACCATGTTTGATTGCGTACTCTTTCGCTAATTTGAAAGCGGCAGTGTAGCTGGCGTTCTTCCCCATGGCGAAGCGGCACCAAGCACAAAACAAACAGATCAAAAAGTTCTCAAAATGGCAGCGAGCTATCCACCACTGACGCGAGTGACTCACTGACTGCTGCCGCTCAACGACGGGACCACGACGGCGACACGACGACACGACAGCGGGCTGCGCGAACACCGTCTAGTTGCGTGCACGCGAAACATGCGCGAAACCGGCTTAAGTACAGTGTGAGCAGCGTGTTACGGCGCCTGTTAGGGAGTAGCAATGCAAGTTGTTGGGGCGCCTGGATGGCCTTGGATACACAGCGCTCTCCGCTGAACGGAGAGGCGGCGGGGGAGGGCACGCGTTGGAGAGCGCGTGCACCATGCGGGTTTCGCGAGCGGGCAACTTTCGCCGCTGCAAAGTTGGGGGTGCGAGGATTATGCGAGGAACCAAAAAATCCAAGTTTTGGTGGCTCACAAGGATTACGCGAGTGCAAGAATTACGCGAGTAAATACGGTAAATGCACTTTCGGCATTTCTATTTTTCGCCTGCCTGATCACGGTTGATTGGACGCCATCGAGTTTACTAAAGCCCGTTCATTGGCTTTTCTGCCCATGGAGGGACTCTGGTCTCTAGTTGAGATCCAACAAGAAAACGCTTGCAGGGAAGCAGACGTGTTTTGGAAAGGCCCGACGTAAAGGCTGCTGGGAAATTCCTGTTCCCGTCATGCTTCGGCATTCGCTCCGATAGGAGCGTGTGCGTTCCAAAGGCAGTTTCAGAGCACCAGCTCTTTGAAAGAGCAGCGTGCTTTGTGGTGGAGTTCGGCGACTGCTCTTGATCTGCCACTGGAATTCAACATAAGTGGAAGGTATGCAACAGGGTGGCACAAAACACCAATACTTTATGTTAATGCAAAACGGTGCACTAGACATATACAGTCTATGCCCATTACAATGGACCCTCTGAATCCGCAAAAAAATGTCCGCTGTAGCCGAAGTATGCAGTATCCGACAGGGGGGGGAGTACGAGTCCTAAAGTGGGTACTTTGAACGATATTGCATATGCATAGTACAACTTTGTTCTTTCTACACGCCTGCAGCACCTCTGCAATGTTCGCGCAAGGGCAAAGAATCGCAGAAACACCGTTTCCAAAGCTTAGAACCGGCACTTGGAAAAGGCGTAGCAATTGCGGTCAAGCGTGTAAAGACGCATGATGAGCTGAGCAAATAAAGCAAGAATATAACTAGGCGCAATAAAACCAGCTATAAAACATCAGTCGCGGCCATCAGCATTAGCTAGGCTCTTTTAAATCCCCTCACGACGAGGCAGGTTTTCCCGAAACCATTCGTCAGAAATCGGATCGCTGCCCGACATTCCCTCAAGGCAGCTTCCAGATTTTTAGCGATTTTAGTCTGGTCATTGAAACAGCTGTAATGAAATAATTTGATGACGGACAGCTGTAAAATCGGAACAGATTGCACACAATAGATGGGGAACAACCCCCCCCCTACCTGAGGCATTTCTTACCTTTCTCACCGAACAGAACGGGAATGATGCATGCGTGGGAATAACAAAAGCCGAACTTCACTTAACCCGAGTTTTTTATTACATAAAAAAATTGACGAGGGCAGACTCGCCTCCGAGTGCACCACTTTTTTCAATCTCACTGGAGTCACGTTTATCGGCACCGGCCTCGTTCTTGACGGTAGAGCAGACCGTCTGCTTAGACAGGCCTGTACTTTTGGCGATGTCGGCCTGTTTTTCCCCACGTTCATTACGCTTAATTTATCGGACAGTGAAATCAGCTACCCTGCCGCTCATGCCGCTGGTCGCACACACACACACACAAAAAAGCCACTAGCACTGGCTTGGCTTGGCTGCGCCAACGACCCGGCTGCCAGCAATGTTGCCAGACATAACGGTTTTCTTGTCAAAATAAACAAAAAAGCACATCGGATGCCGGCCTCGCGGAAGTCCGCTATAAACATTCAGTCGAAACAATTTTCGCCCAAAATTTAGCCTGTTGTAGCCGATAGTCTGCTCTAGCCGGGTCCGTTATGTGCAGAGTGGACTCCATTTAAAATGCATGGGGACCAGACAAACCAACAGAAATGGTCTGTTGTAACCGAAAGTCCGTTGTTGCCGGATCCGCTGTAACGAGCGTAGACTGTAGTAGGATGCATGCTAGCTATGGTTAAACTGTAAGGCGCAACTCGATCGGCTCGTAGAGCCCCAGTTAGGAGTTCATGATGGCAACACTGCGAGAGAGCAGGCAGCACGGAGGAAGGAATCAGGACAGCAACTTGCGACATTGAAATGAAGTCGGGAGTGTGGCAGGACAGACTACATGAGTGGCAAACTGCACACCAAAGAAGGCTTGCAGGGGAAGGAGCGAATGAGCCTCTGGACCTTGGGACATAAGCAGTTCCCCTGCAAAGCCTCCATCACACGCCGAAGAACAGGCAGCGAGCGATGGTGACAAGAGTTGTACGTACAGCTTTGGCGGAGGCTCCCAGGGAATAGAGGGCAGCTTCTGTTCAGCCGGCAGAGTAGAAGGAGGGGCAGAGACTCTACTCGCTTCCACCTTGGGGGCTGCCGGGGGCGTCTGCTGTGGCTCCTGCACTGGTTGAGCTTGGGGTGGCACGCTGGGCTTGGGGGCCTCCAGCCTGGAAGCCTCCATCGCCCTGGGAGCCTCCAGCCTGGGAGCCTCCAGCCTGGGAGCCTCCAGCCTGGGAGCTTCCAGCCTGGGAGCTTCCACCCTGGATGCCTCCACCCTTGCGGTGTCTGCCCGTGGAGATTCGACCCTGCTGCCATCCGTCCCAGAGAGCCGAGACTTGTCCAGCCGCTGTTGGGCCGCCCAGCCCATAGTTGGCCTGGCTGCACCTCTCACCGGAGGCCCACCCTGTGGACACATGGCAACGCAACCACTTGGGGATGGTGCGCTACGCTCTTTCCGAAAAATGCCCCCTGCAAATACCAATCAGCTGCACACTGCAGTACGATGAATTGGAACAGGGGACGATGCAACAGCCCAACCAGTGATCACCAACAAAAAGTTTTATCAGGACTAAACGTAAGGTTCGTAACTGCTGCAAAAAGGGAGAATTTGGAGCAAATTCAAAGCAGGCCACCTCTTTCTAGCTAGGTTCTTTCATAGCCACGTCAAAAGTTATGACTACGCGATCAAGGTCTGCTAGTCAATGCTGTGCAGGTGCTCAGTATGAAAGCGAACACACCCTGGACTTGGTTCCTTTCCCATGTACACACATTCATTTGTGCCAGGCAGTGAAGTAAGAAAGAGCTGAGGGCACCTCAGCAAATGCGAGCGTTAATGTTTAAAAGGCACACGAATGTGCGGGTATTGCAGGAACCACAATGTTCCCGAGCACCTGGCTCGCTGGCGACTGCTCAGCTATGCGCTGAAATCACATATCCCCTCATCATCTTTTCCCCTTGCGCCCTTCTCTCCACTTTTATTACTAAGAGCCGTGGCCAACTTTTCTTGTTAGCCTTACATTCACGCTTAACATCAGGCAACCCTAACGCCAATGACATGCTAGGTTTCATCAAGCTCACTGCTGCGGGTACCAGTGGACAATGTTCGACATCTCAGTGCAACGTGGGCTGAATGTCAAGCCGGTGCAAACCAGCTTCTCTTCCTCAATCGCTGCATCGACAGTGGTTTGCCAGGTTCCTCGGCAACAATGATGCCATTGCCAAGGGTCATCTTTCTTGATCTGTTTCGCCACTGTGAACACCATTGCCGGAGGAACGCCATCTAATGCTTTGGGCCCACAAGAGGGGCACAGTCAAAGAGCAGGCATGCCGTGATCTTTCAAACTCACTCATCTCAGACTGCATTCGGAAGCGAGCCAACAAAGCAACAAAGTGCATTTTAGTGAGGTTCTTCCCAGCACCCCCATTAGATTTTATCGGGGAATCGTGCAAGACCAAGAGTGCCGGTCAAGAGGGAAGCACCCACCTGTGCCAGCGTGGGAGAGGGCGTCTGCATGTTCCAGGGCCGACCAGTGCTGGGCACCCTCCGATGCAACGGCACCCGCTTCGCCTCCTGCACGCAAGGCGGAAGACAGGTTGGCTAATGCTGTTCTAGGAATAAGGGGAGCAAGGTTAGGGACCCCAGTCTACAGTGGGATCGCTCTCCTTCCTTTTCAAATGCTCAGAGATCTCATCAGCCCGTGTTCATCACAGCTTGGCGACAGCAAGCGTTCCAAACAGAAAGAAACGATCTCAGCCCCAGGCAGGCAGGCAGAGCCCGTGCAGCTTACCACTGGACAGTTTCACACACCAGCCCTTTCTATAGCAATTACCTCAGGACCTCAATTAGAACAGAGGCTCAGGCGCCGCACTCGGGCGCAGAGCACAGCGTCTGCTGGAGACACATTATCCCTCACAGACACGCACCGCCACAGGTGTTGCCATCTTCTCCAGTGTAGCCAGCATGTGGCGAGTGGTGTTGCTGAGCCCCGATGTCGCTCCCCCTGACTTCACTCCTCGAACCACCACGGGGACCTGTGGAAAAAGGCACGCATCAGGAGCCGCATTGATTGATTGTAGGGTTTAACGCGCCAACACAATGCAGGCAATGAGGTGCGCCGTAGTAGAGGGATCCGGATTAGTTTTGGCCACCTGGGGATCTTTGACGTGCGCTGCAATCTCGTACACACGGACGTTTTTGCTTTTCGCCTTCATCAGAAAAGCAGCGGCGCCACAGCCGGGAATCGAACCCGCGACCTCGTGCTCAGCAGCACAACGCATCAGGAGCCGCAGCTGTGCCGTGTGACACTCTGCGAGACACTTGACAGGTAAACAAGTGGACCCCTGCTTCCCCTCCCTTCATTAAGCCTAATGCAGAAAAGGGAACTGAAGTGATTGCCCGGAGCTTCTACTTGTACAGCAAGGGGGCTTATGCTGCGCGACAACATCAGCTGGCTGACGCTACCCCTTGCATTGTGCCAGCTGTGAGGTGGAGCAGTCAGGCAAGTTAGCTTTCCCGCAAACACAGCAACCAGGACTTGGGTTCCAGCTCCCCACCTCCCCGCCCAAAATGAGAGCAGTAGCACGCACCGCCGGGGTCTGTGAAGCGGCCAGCAGGCGGAGCCGGTTCTGGGCCGCGGCCCCGCCATACGTGGTCTGACCAGAGTAGAAAGGGGACTGCAGGGGGCTCTCCTCGTGGTACAGCTGCGAAACAAAAACAGGCCAAACCAGAGTCGGCACACACCGACTGGCAAGAGAGCAGCACAAAGGTTAGTCGGCAAAGGCGTTACCCCCCTAGTACTACACAGCAAGCGACCAAGAGCTGTAGCCAGCTGTTCCACAGCTCCTGTTACAGGGCCTGGTTGAAAATACAGATGAGAAACAATGCAAGGATCCAAGCAAGCGTACAAAACCACGGGGAGTTCAGAATCCAGCGGGGCTCTTCGGTTATCATTCTCGGGCTCACTGCGGACTCCCCGAAATGCGGTCCGGCATTTGTTTTTCACATATATTTCTAAGGCGTGGAGAACCCTCGGACTAGCCACAGACTATGCGCGGTGAGTCCAAGGCTAAATCAACGGGCCCCAGAGACTTCCCTCGGGAAGCAAGCGAACAACGAGCATGTGTAAGGACACAACCCGGATCCAGCCCACCCACCTTTGGCCGCTTGTGTGAGCTGGCCGCAAGGCTCATCCAGCTACTAGGGCTGGGGGTCGCAGGCGGCCGCTCCAGGGGCCGCTCCGGGGGCCGTTCCAGCGGCCTCTCCGGCGGCGGCGGCGACGACAGGGAGAAGTTGATTGGCTCCAGCTCGTCCTCATTGTCCGTACCCACGGCGCAGTCCCGCATCAGCCGCGGCGACTCCACGGGCACCACCCAGGGGGGCTGCTCCCGGTCGCCTGGGCCGCCAGGGGCAGTGGAAGGAAAAGCACGACTCAGTACGGCACACACAAAACCCCAGGTTATTTCATCGACATTAAAGCGACCCCACCAGAGGAGGGTTGGAAAGCTAAAACTTTCCACCTTCATTCTGAAAGGGAGAGCGCTTTTAACAAACAGGGGTCAAACACGCAACAGAATCAACAAGTATGCACCAATACCAACTATCCCAACTTCAAGCCCCACTGATCTTAGTTTCTGCCTTCAGATACAGTTGACAGGGGTGATCCAGCCATTCGAACTATTGGAGCAATTTTTGGAGCTGAAAAAATGTTATTTTGGAGCACTATTGTATCAGAGCTTGATTTTGGAGCAGCTTGGGAGCAGCACAAAACTTATGTTGCAGCTTCATTTATCTGGAGATAAAGAAGGCTGGCAACCATTCAGGCAACGCTGATTACCTCCCCACAGTTGTAGACTCTGAAGCTGGTAACTAAAGCACCAAAAATGTGTGCCCCCACAGCCTTTAGACATCGCTGCAAGTGAAGCAGATGATAAGCGTTTCTTTAACTTAAAAAAAACACCAGGTAATCATTACAAAAACTTACTGATACCAAAAGGGGGCCCATTTTATTTACAATAGAATTATTTCACTATCTCAAACATATTGACTGATTTGTTGCTTCTTGCCGTTTCGTTCAGTTCATACAGCTCGGAGGGTCCGGCTCGACAATATTTAGACAGAAAATATTGCACTTCACACACATCACATCATACTATTGCTTCTTGCTTGCCTTCTTATAAGGTTCATTCAGCTCGGAGAGGGTGTGGCTAAAGGCAGAGTTGCCTTCTGCTAATAAAGCCTGCCCTGATGAAATAATGTTTTCAGCCCTTTTCAGCAACGCACGGCATGAGGTCCCCTTTTCTTCCAAATTCCACCTGAGCCGCTTTTCATTGCCGACATCAGCACCACATTCCCGGCCATTCAGGCGGTGGCTAAGAGCAATATGAAGGGGCTTTATTTTCAATACCGTCACGCGGAGTGAAAAAAAAAAGAACAAAAAACAAAAACAAAGAGAAACTCGCTGCGAAAATCCCAACTGGCAAGTTGTTTAAACTTACGCTGATGTAGTTTTGGCTAGCGCTACTCCACTGCAGTAGGCCTAAATACAAGGCCACACAGTCATAAAACAATTCACCGCGAGCGCAGAAAAGAATAGACTCTCGTTTGTCCATCTTGTCACGAGTGGCCAAATGTCAATCGCTAGTTTTCTACAAGCGATACACATGAAGTAATTCCATTATGCTTGTTTGCAGCAGTGCGGGAAACCACTCCGTTACGGTCCACGCCTCCAGAGTGTATGCATGCCGACTTGCCATGGCTGCACTATTGCTGCACTGTGGCTGCACCATGAGCAGAGCTCGGCTGGGCCAACCGAATAATCGAGTGCACCACTTCCTCCAAGTTGCCAACCTAGGAACCATTGTGCTGGTTAGCGGCAGAGTGATCGTCTCTCGCTTCAGCTGGTTTGAGGGGACAACTCTCGGCCGAAAGACCGGGTTCAAACGGTTCGGAGCATTTGGCGCAAGTAAAACACCACTGGGCGCAGCAGGGCGCAGGAGAGTACAATTGTAGCAAAATGGCGCAAATGGCGCAGCTGGATCACCCCTGAGTTGAACCTCGTTATAAGAGACACTGATGTAAGAGACAAATGGGTATAAGAGACACTATTCACCCACATGGTTGGCTGCCCTATCTCTCCCATTAAATCGACCTCTTTTATAACAGACATCGGATGTAGAAGATTTGGTTATAAGGGACAAGTTATCCTTGAAGTTTAATCAATAATCTCGCTTGTAACAGACATTTTAACTTCAGACACAGTGCCACCAGTCACTAATTGCAGTTGCTTCCATCCTGGAAGCACAGGTGGACGACAGACACCTGCAGTCGCTATTTATTATAACTTCAGCAAACACAAAGTGGTTCAGTCAGCTATGAAATGACAATGAGAAGCCCTGCCAATGAAAATGCAACTTACAGATGTGGTTGAAGCTTACTGCCGTCCATTGAATGGAGCGCGATCACACATGCGGGCTCTCCCACTCGCGTAGCTCCCAATCAAGAAGCACTGCAGATGTTGAGTCCTGCAAGCGTAATGAATAGCCTGAGCACACAGCGGAAGAAGCTGTGCTCTCTGACTATTCATCAGGCTTGTGAACTCAACATCGATTCATCTTCCACAAACAAGGAAAGGAAAAAAAGCTTCTAGAATTGGTTGTAAAAAAACAGTGTAAATACAGTCATGAAGCAAACAAAGTTTCATAAATGCTTGGGCCAAACATTAATTAGAATGAATCTTTTTCAACATGCTGTAGCGTTCTTTTGAGCTTATTTGAGTCATACGGTGCCCACACTGAACTATGGGTTGATCAGTTGGTAAAAACATGGCACCCTGCTTATAAGAGACATCTTATATAAGAGACAGAAACTGCTCCCCGGTACGTGTCTCTTATAAAGGGGTTCAACTGTACTTCTGTCCGTGTCGGCAGCAATGGGCCCCCGAGCCAACCAATCCCAACCACACGCATACCAGCGGACTCACCGTTGGGCAACTCCAGCTGTTCTGCTGCCTCAGACTCAGAGGCAGACTCGCTCAGGAAGGATGGTATGAGTGCCCGCACTGCCGACACCATGCTCTGCAGCACCGACTGCAAGACAAACAAGCAAAGACAAATGAAAAAACACACGCACAAAGCAAAGGACAACTGCCCCAGTCTGTCCTATTACATCAAAAATCACATTAGGTTCTTTCTTCCTTTTTTTAAATAGGAAGCCACTGAGGGTTGCATCAAGGGAATAGAAAGTTGCAAGAAAATGATTAAAATACAACCTTGCACGGTGGACTTTCAACTGCATTTTCTTCTATGCAAATTACGTTGCTTTAAAACTGACCCCACAGAAACACACAATGTCCCACATCTCTGGTTAAAAAAAAAAAAAAAAAAAAAAAAAGCTCAATGCTTTAGAAATGCCCACATTGATTTTGCTACACATACCAGATGCTGCCTGCATTCAGAAGAAATATTGTACATATTTTGCTTTCTCTGGGTGAATAAGTGATGCTGGAAGCAGTAGAGAAATGTGCACGGAAAATCCCCAAATTCCACACGAAGCTCAGGCTCTGAAAAATAAAATAGCAAACTAACCTAAAACGGTGGGATCCTTCGCCTTTTTTGGTCAAAGTATGCTCGCTTACTATTGTGTGAGCATCTTTCACGCACTACTTGGCTCAGTTTACAAAACAGCGTCCCCAGATCTGCAAAGCCGAAGCCAGAGGTTGTCAACAAAGTTCTACCTTCATCGTTTAATAAATTGCTCACGAGGCAGTGTCCAACGCGCTTCACTAGATGGTGCAAGCTCAACTAAGGTGCACAGTTTGTACCTGTGGCATAAAAACAAAGCAACAGCAAGTGTCCACTTTATCATCTGCATCCTTATCACCTAGTGGCCAGCCAAAAAGCATGTCTTTGTCCAGAAAAGCGTCATCATCACTCGGAAAAGTTAAGATCACGTATGGGGTTTAACGCATCGAAGCTGCAACTGCGCAATGGCCACCGCAGCGGAGGGCTCTAGATTAACTTTGACCAACCACGGATCTTTAATATGTCTTTGAAAAATGAAGAGTTATTAACTCGTTGCAACACTACCTTAAAGGGACCTGCAACACTTACCGTCGACTACTCGGAATGTATTTTAAGGTAAAGTCTATCGTCCCAGCAATCTCCTCCCACAAGAATTATGAAAATTCGTTCACTATCACCGAAACTACGCGCGATGAGACATCGCACACAATCATTCCCGCTCAACTTGACTGCGTACAATGCGACGAAAGCTGTGCGTTCTCTCCCGGAGAGGGGGGGCGGCTCGCGGCGTCTTCTCCGGCGGCCTTCGATATATGACAGGCCGGAGAGTTTTCTCCTTTTCTCCGAAACGTGGAGGGGTCTATTTCCGGTTTGGTGCCACTAAAAAGCAGGCATGGCTGCCAGCTCACAAGCGCACGATCCGGCTGGCAGGGCGTTTTTGATGCAATAAGCATTTGTTGTCGAGTGGTCTCGTTGAAAGGTAAGTATTGAGCTCATCACTCAAACTCCACGCACTCAAAACACAAAAGAAACGTCAAAACTGTGCCTACAGGTTCAGACATAGAAGAGATTGGTACACAGCGCTGAAGACGGCGTATCGTCACAGCAAATGCGAGAAATTAGCCGCGAAGTTGACCAGCGACAGCCAATAGGACAGCCATGGCCTCAATGACATCGTTTGGGCCATGCCCGGGGTGCATAATGAGGAGAATTGAAGAGAAAGCGGTTGGTTTTTCCGCGTCTTTCACAGCGATTTGCACGCTCATCGCTTCACGCGCACGCACGTGTAATATTTGGCTCAGGTATTTCTGGTAGTGTAAGCTAAGCGTCGCGGAAATCTCGTACACACGGGCGTTTTTGCTTTTCGCCTCCATCAGAAAAGCAGCCGCCGCGGCCAGGAATCGAACCCGCGACCTTGTGCTCAGCAGTGCAACGCCTTAGCCACTGAGCCACCGCGGCGGGTAGCTTGCAGAACGAGTTATTTGCGCTTAAGGTTAGGGCACGATCTTTTTATAGCAGTGAGAATGGTGGGGTGAACAATTAAAGTCACAAACAAACATGTAAACATTGAAGCAGTTAGTGCAGCACTTTGCCGGCTGACACTACCTAACACAGCCGTCGAATGCACTGGACTTGTCTGACACAACACTGACAGAGTGACATAGGCGGCATGGTCCCTTATGTGACCACGTCTGTAGAGTCCTAGCTTACCCTCTAGGAAATGACTAGTATGAACCCTAATAAATATACAGCAGGTATGGAAGTCCGACCAGAAGGAAAGTGCGAACACCGGTAGTTCAGCTAAGGTCCCTAAAATTAGGGGCCTTAACTTTAGCGATATTGCAGTGCCATCTATGAAAGTGGGCGATAAACAAGTTAACCAAACGGCCGTCTGTGAGATGGTAGCAGCCCTGTATAGCGCCGTCGTGCGCGTCTCTTCTTCGTCCTGTCCCAAGCGCTACTTAACGATGTATCAACACCACCTAGCCCAACTGTCGATTTTACTCAACTATGTAAAGGGTTAATTGCAGCTCATGGGGAAGATTTTGTTCCTGTTAAGCATGATTGTGTCCCTCTCCCCTATACATCCACTCAATGCTTTCGGCATTTAAAGCCCCCTCACAAATATTACACATGAAAGAGACAGAAAAAAAGGCATGCGGAATCCCCTGGAGGACCAAAAAAGAAAGCAGCCGATGCCAACGCAGCGTGCGGAACAGCCACCCTGTCCACATACTGCGAAAATGTCAGATTTGGAGTCAGATGCGCCAGCCTATGGCAACCACGGCAGTGAAAACCTCACATTAATTGGAACCAAGCCCTGGGGCCCAATTCTCGACTGCACAAATTGCCAGCAATTTGCCGGAAGTCTTTTCTGATTGGCTTTCAATTTTGGTCACGTGCTTCCGGTTGACAAAGCGGTTGTGTGTGCTGTCGTCATTTTGACGTTTACGGGCACCAGTTCTAAAGCTTGCCTTATTTCTCTTTACTGAAAGCGCATAATTCTTGGCCGGCAATGAAAAACCAGACTAAAAGCACTAGAAATGACAACGTAGGCCTGTCAACAACAATAATTCCTGTAATACACGCCCTCTCTGTGATTGGCTGAGAAGGCATGACAATTTAAACAGTTGGCGGGAACGATTACGTCATGCATTGGGAACTTCAGCCTGCATAAAAGTGACGTAATGCTACGTAACAGCTTGAAAATGGCGGCTGTTTTTGTCACAAAATAGGGCGATAAATTGCCCCAGCTTTCGGCGCTGCGAAATGTCCGCCAATTTACAGCAGGCGCAGTTTCGCATGCACGCTGTTTAAAGCATGTTTCCTACCGAAACAAATTATAGTTTCAACTGCTTCCAAGTCAGCGATCATGGAGCATACAAATAACACACAGTATTTTGCTTTTATGTTTGGCAATAAAATAAAAATTATTCGTATGGCGTAACCGCAACATAAGAGGGCAGTACAAGCCTCTCCATGACAAAGAGAACCCGATGCGTGGCATTCGTCAACACTCGTCCTAGTAAGCTGTTGGGTCACATTACCGAACTCAAGAGAAAAATAACAAAGAAAAGTGACTCTTTTGTTTATTACAGCGCTGATTGAAGTCGAGATTGACGAATGAGTGAATCGGCGACATCGGTGCGCTCCGCGGTTATCAGGCGTAGCACTTCGCTGCTCTTATGTGTCATAGAAGCGATGGTCGCGGCCGTCTTTTTCTGTGATCACGGCATAAACTTGTAACAGCAGCAGACGATGGCGTGGCGGTGGTGGCGGCAGGGAAAGTGATAACGCAACAAAGCTTGCATTGAAGCAGAGAGCCCAGCTATGTTACTAAAAGCGATTGAAAGAAATAAATAGATACGGTAAAAAAAATTGTGTGATGTTCTTTAGCTGGACATCCGCCTTTCGCTCGCTTTTGGATCAACGTTACTCGATCGCCTTGTGGTGTTGACGCCAATTTTGACCTCCAGAAATGTGTTTTTCTTGTCAGCCTCAGCTACTGTCTTAATTTTTATAGTACATGCCAAGTGCTTTTATATCTTTCTTGCACAATATTTGATACCTTGGTTGCGATCTTTATGAGTGAATCATCAAATTACAGTGCATGTCGTCATAGCTTTAGGTGCCGCACGTCACTGATTGCTTACGTCGTGCTTACGCAAAAAAAACATGGCGAATTGCCGGCAATTTGTGCAGTTGAGAATAGGGCCCCTGGTGTTTCACAGATGTTCTTGTATTTTGTCGATATGCACAGTGCACCCATCAGCAACACACAGTGCTGGCAGGACAAAATGGCAGTTGGTGCTGTGGTGTCCACGACTAGACAACTTTTTTTGTCGTCCTTATTTTGTTTCATCCTCATCATTACCATGCCACTTGTGTCCACTGCAGGACGAAGGCCTCTATGCTCGGTGACAACTTAAGAACGGCACCGGAAGTGCCGCTGTGCCTTATCACCGTAGCCAGACGTTTCTCCGCGCGGCGCAAGTAGGGCGTTACTGGGAATATTTTGAACATGACGTGAGCCGTTCCCGTGATATTTTGAACTTAATATACTCATAAACGACCCCAGTGACGACAAACAAACTGCGTGAGACAAGGCAGACGATATCACGCATTCATAGCAAACCCCTTTCAAAACGCGTGCGCACTGACGTCACGGGTCCGGCGCTTTGGCAGAGTGATACACTACATGAGGTGGTGCCGTTCTTGAGTTGTAACCGAGTATACCATGTTGCTCGAGCCGTTCCTGTCTTGAATGCCATAGTCCATTCTTTGCCTCCGAATTTTCCAATTTCATCCCCTCCATTGAGTTAGTGGCCTTCCTCTAGTTTTAGTCCACTCTTTCAGTAACCACTCCGTTATCTTGACAGTCCAATGATTGTCAGCTTTACATATTAGGCCCATTCAACATGGTGTGAATTCGCAGCTGCAGTGCCGCCCGTACGGCAAAACGGTCTATTTTCCTATTTTCACTGCTGCGACAAATTTCCAAATGCTAAGTGGCATTCACAGGACACGTTCAACTATTCCAAACATTTGTTAATTTGACACAGCAATGAGAATAGATCATTCTGCCGCATGAGCAGTGTCACAGCTGCAAACTCGCACACAAAATTCTGTAACAAGCTGAATTCGCACCATGTTGAACCGGCTTTACATTTCTAGTCCAAGTACACTCCTCCCTATCAATCTGAGGTTTGATATATTCCATCAGAGTTTGTTCTCTGATGTGGGCTGCTCGTTTTCTACCATGGAGCGCTTTTCTTTGGTCGTCATTAAAACTGTGACTATTGCGTTTATCTGTGGCATTCACGTCATCGAGTGGCTGACAGTCATGCTGTTATGTACAAGCTTGATAGATACTAACATGAACAACAAACCCCCCCCACTGCACACATCCTGGCGACGATGTATGCTCCGCAGGAATTCAAGGGCCCATTTCAAGGTCCTTCCCCAGTCTCGACTATGGGACCCCCTGGAGTTATTTATGCTCTGTAACATTTCAACAGCAACAGCAAACTGAAACCTTGGTAATAAGGGCACACCATACGGCATGCAAGGAGCTTTCAGTTTGGCCCACTACAGCGCTTGGCAGCCACGCAAAACAAAGGCAATGGCAGAATGAATAGGCGCCAGATGTGGTAGTGGGTTAAATTAAAATACTCGCACTCCAACCGATGGTCTTTTCATACCAAGTTTGGTCCCTAACTCTCGTAGCTTATTTCTACGTGTACTGAAAACACCGCCCTCCATTGTTCGTGATTAAGTGTACCATGCCTGCGCGTAAATTTTTTTTAGTTTTCTGCCTTTAAATTCATATATATTACATGATGATGCTCACGCGCACAACACAAACATTCTAACACGCCTTGAACAAGACGTCACTCACTAAGGCGCACTGGGTCGTACGACTTGATTTTGCACTGTCAAGGACCTGCAGCACAAACACAGCTGACGGACGACCTGATGGCGAACTTGACAAACGGTCTGCCGCGACAAATGTGGTGTCGCTTAGCAGATGACACTTTGTAGCGGGCTCACTGCAACACGACGCACGTGAGTACGAACTCAGAGCGTGCTTGCTAAGTGTTAAATCTTTCATTCAATCTTGGCCTACTACACAGTATTAGAGTCAGCACCTTTTTGATGCCAACAATGAAATTTGTGGCAATGACAGGAAAACTGACTGTACATAACTGGATTCGACGCCTACTTTTCGATAGCTGAAAGCAGACGCTGCGTCTATCGGTTCGAAGTTAGGGCTGTTCAGACTCTAGAGACAAAGCACCTGGCACAGGGTGCACATCCCCAAAAACGTTATGCAACAATCTTTGAAACAGATCGAACGCCAATGGATTGGAGAACTTAGCATGTCAGCTTTAGCCCAACATATCACCTACAATGTATACATTACTAATCGCAGACTCCACCCTAAACTTGCGAAGAAACTACTACATGTTTGGGTGCTCTGCAAATGGAACGTGGAGGATTTCCGCCGCCTAGGTAAAAAGTAATGAAACGCATGCCGGGTTTAATGCGCCTTTAGGCTTAGCTTACCGTTCGTTTCTCGTAGGGTTTTGCCTGATGCGCCCTGTCATTCCTTAGCCGTGTGGGTCTTCCTGCCATAGCGACGGGCCCTCCAAATGCGGAGAGGGGAATTTAGTGAAGTTGTCACAGGTCACAATTTGCATGTATTGCGTCGAGCGGGTTTGATGCTCCCGCGAACTGCTCCATGAAGCACGAACGCCACTGCAAAATCGCCGCGAGACACATGCGCGAGTGCGCGAACAGGATAGACAAATGATGTGGATGAGGGAATGAAATCGGCGAAGTCGTTGATGGATGAATCCAGCCACATTTTTCTCCGAAGTGATGATAATGGTGTGTAATACGAAGGACGAATTGAAGTTACTTTTTCTAATTAAAAAATAAAAAACGCATGCTTGCGTACCTCTTATTATTTTTTAGGCAATGTAAGATCGCAAAAAATAACACCATGCGATTGCAACATATCCTTTTAAAAAACTATTATGTAACAAACTGACAAAAATTTAGCGTTTTTAAGTATTTTTAAACGTTATTTAAAGCAAAAATAATTTTTTATTGACGTGTTTGGTAGCAATATTTTCTTCATTCGAGCCGCTGCCAGTCTGCGAGGAAAGCCGCAACGGGAGCCTGTGCGCGAGCCGCATGGAGCCGCATTCGATACTTCTTGCGCGCATCTTGCTCGTGTGTCGAGCATCATGTGAGTTGTTGGCCGTCGCTCTCACGTGAACACAGAACGCAGCATTTAAAACACTAGCATTCATGCGGAAATTTGCGAGAACGTACATAACCTGCTGTTCATGCGCGCGGCTGCAGCTGCTTTGCGACATTCACACGTGGACCTCGACTAGTTCTAGTTTCCGTTCCCGATATATTTCTATTGATGAGTGTCGGTCTTAGAAAGCTGTCTACAAAGAAGGAGGTTGATCGGGCTATTAAGGGAACTGTAGATAAAGTGCTCGTGCTAAGGTTCGGAGAAGAAGCTGACTGCCTTCGCATCGATGACATCGTAAGTCCGCGCGCTGGTACAATTTCTCTGCGGCTGACGAAATCGCGATTACGTGTTACGTATTTTCAACGTCCCATTGTTTTCTTTGCAGCTGAGCAAGGCGGCGCCTTTGCTGGCGCGTATGGCAGAGGTGTACGCCGTGGAACCCCACTCCGTGCCGGTGTATACGCGATACTTCGACGTGACAATTACGCCAGCCACTGTGTTCTTTTTCAACGGCCAGCACATTAAAATAGATAGTAGCAGGTAAGTGCTACAATAATTAGAAGATGGAACGCCGACTTGTTCTCTTAAAAAGCGGGGTAACACCGCATGTTGCGGGTTGAACGGGAGGCTTTGGAGCGTTGTAAACCGCGTGCGCTTGAACGGCGCCCTCACAGACTGTTCCCCGCATAAAATGAGCGTTCAGGCTCCGCCCTGTGTACAATGTGTCAAACTACAGCCGGTAAAAGGCTTGTCTATAACACAGCGTTCGTACTCTCAGCCCTATCCTGCCCCGCCGGAGCGGGATTTGAATAAAAATACTGCGGAATTATGAAGTCTTAGCCCTTCGCTTTTGCCTCCGACATGTTTGGAACGAGTATGTTTCGGCAGTTTTCGGATGTAGCTGGTTGAAGTTGAAATCGTTGTTATAGACAAGCGTTTATACGGCTTTACATGATTTGTGCATTTGCCCAAATTTTCACTGCACGAACAGTGAGGTGTGAAAAAGATCATCGTGTGCAAAACTTCCTCGGCCCATGGGATAAGCACACTGTCGCTGTCATGGGCACGAAATATTTCACGCGCTTTCCCCATGATTGCGGACTTTGCGCCGTACTCTAAATGTCCATGTGCATCGGAATGTAGTTACTTGTGCTTTGCCAAAGTGTGTATACAATGAAATGTTTACACAGTCGAAAATGGCGAAGAAAATGCCGATGGTGTTTATGTTTATGATGCTTCTTCGCAATGAAAGGCGTAAAAACTTTGGCGTGGCCTAATTGAAACATATTGGGGAGCAATCTCTTTTGTAATAGTATCAGGGCTTGTTTTGTGCGTGAATGTTTTCTCGACAGATGGAAAGGGTTGTCAGGGCCACTCCCGTTCTCAGCACTGTTGTTGCGGGGATGGGTGGCATTGCAGGAGCGCCGACCACACCAAATTTGTGGGCTGCTTCGCGACCAAGCAGGACGTGATCGATTTGGTCGAGGTGGTGTACCGCGGCGCCATGCGGGGTAAGCTGGTGGTGACCTGCCCCATCGACGAGGCCCGCATGCCCCACTACAGCCTCCTCTACAAGGACATCTGAGCGGGGACCATGTGGGCTCGCACGCTGTCGCTCCGAGCGCTCGCCCGGGGGCTGCAGCCAGCTCGCCGGCTGCTGCACCGGCCCACAGTCCGAACCCTGCTGCTGCTGAGGTGATTTTTTCTTTCTTTTGGACGTAACTAGCGGTCTTCGGGCTAGCTGGCTCATTGTCGTAACAAGACTGTGACAGAGTGTACACTCAGGGAGAATGTGGAAACAGTCTGGCTCGCATCGTCACGAAAAGTTGCCCACTTGTGAATTATTTTAGTGAGAGAGAGGATGTGGCAGCTACCAACTTAGTTTTGTAAAAGACTGGTAAGCTGGGCAAGTTGGTACGGGGACATCTTGGCAACAGCACGAAAAAAGATGACAAATGAAACAACGAAGGCACAGCACTGGCCTTGTTCACTTCATTTGGCTTCATCTTTTTTCATGCTCAGTCCTCTTGGTCTCTCTCCGCAATCAGGGTTAAGTTGCTCCACAGTGCAGCTGTAATGTTCTGATCTTGCAAGCAGTGGGGTGTAGGTTCACTGTTGGGTTTTTTTTTTTTACTTCTCTGCTGTAAAGGCATGTTTTAACAGGCGTGTGTAAGCACAAAATTTATAGGTCTTAACTAGAACTATATCATACAGAGGGGACAAAGGGGGCTGTTATTTTTCTCTTCTTTTTTTGCTAGTGAGTGCTGTAATATTTTCTCGTTCACTCTAGTCACCACTGATAATGTTGTTACTTCTAGTGCTTGTCGTTGAATCTGAACATTTGAACGAGTAAGAGGGACCTGAATTTTGCCTAAAAGCTTTTTTTGTTTGCCTTGCACTTTATTTACGTTATCACTGAGAGTGATGAGGGTAGAATCCTAAATTGGCAGCAAACATTACGTTTCTTTCCCTGTGATGTCATCATTAGCCTGCTGTCATTTGAACAAAGGTCTCGTGAGGCCTCCTGTTCCACTTTTGTCCCCACGGTTAGTCATATCTACAAATTTTCAAAATTGAAGTTTTGGCTTTGAAGCGCGCCATAGTGAAGCACTATGGATTAATTCAAGCCACTCGGGGACCTTTTATGTTCACCCCGACACATAGGAGTTTTCACTTTGTTTCCGGCAAAATATCGAGCCTGTGTCCTTGGACTCAGCAGCGCAGTACCTAAGCCATTGAGCCACCGCAATGGGTCACTGTTGTACAAATGCTCTCTGTCATCTGCCGTTGTATACCCTGGTCTTATTTGTGCAAACAGTGTGAAACCAGTTATTGTTAATTCGTATTACGTCGACAAAAATTGGTCTCACATTTCGTAAAAATGTGGCCCCCTCTTTTTTTCCTTTTGGCATTGTGCACAATTTATGAAAGAACCCACCAACGCCTGGGACAGTGGTCTCGCACATGGGGACAGTACGTCAAGTGAATTTTGGCCCTCAGAAATGGACGTTAGTCACTGGAGACTCCTTTTCTTGAAGGGAAGACTCCTCGTCCTTTTTCTGTTTTTTTTTTTCTTCTTTTTTCTTTGTATAAGAAGTTTACTTCTCCACAGGGCAAGTGCATTGTTGTGGCTTCTCAGCAGAACACACAAACCCTTAGGCTGGCTTGTCTGCTAAACACAAAAGGTGCGTGAGAAAGCCCATTGCATTTAAAAGAGTGGGTAGAACAAGTGCAAGAAGTTGGCTGTAACATTTTCACCAGTCAACTGGAGCTGTTTCGGATCCAAAGTTGAGAACCACCGACCTAAAGCATTGGGGTGAAAGGAGTGAGAAGACCAGGTGTTCGGCTGTCATGATGCGAACCTACCAACTGCTTGAGCCACATGCCAGTGGAGCGAGCTCCCACTGGCTGCGCTCAAGGCAATCTTCTTTCTCTTTGTTATTCAACAGGCATCATTGACAGGTGGTAGGATCAGCTGTAAATATGCTCGTGTTTTCGTGAAAAAATGTTCAAAGACTTTATGTTGCACTAAGAACCAGTCGGGCTTGTTGGTTCATGTCAAATGTTAGCAGCGCAGACACACGAAAGACGAAGAAGAACGTTACACCACAGGCGCTTGTGGTGTAATGCTCTTCTTCGTCCTTTGTGTGTCTGCACTGTTAACATTTGTTTAGGGTGCACTCCGCATTAGTTTGGTGTTTATGGGAGAGGGGGAAAAGGGATAGGTAAGCAGCTGTAGCGTTCCTTTCCTGCTTCCAGGGGTGCCTGGCTGACGCAGCGTCGTTTTGTGGTGCCATGGCAGCAAAGGCACCTGGGCCTTGCTGTGTTGCCCTTGGGTCTGGGCGGCTACCTGGTGGCCAACAAGGGCAGCAGCAGCGCCCAGGAAGAGAAGCTGCTGCGTGCTGCCAAGCTGGGCAACGCGGAGGAACTCCGGCGGCTCTTGGCTGACGGACAGGTGGACCCGAATTGCCGGCACGCGCTCGGGTGGACGCCCCTGCATGTGGCTGCCATCAGCGGCCACCGAGACTGCGTCCTGGTGCTGCTCGAAGCTGGCGCCGACATCAATGCTGGCGATGAATTCAGCAATGTCTACCAGATGGCTCGTGAGAAGCAGCTTCACTCACTCGAGGTGAGACTCTCAAACAGCTTTCTCTTTAATGGTGTAGTAGCATTAAGTAGAGGAAAGCCACGTAGGGTTGCTGGGAAGTGGCTCCAGGGGAAGTTCCTCTCAACAAAGCCTAGTGCTTGCAAAACTGGCTAGCTAAAGGTAGTTGGAGGGCTCCCCTTGGGTTGGAAGTCTCATATGAATACATGGGAGTTGTAGTTCAGGTTTGATGATTAGTTGAGCACTGCAGATGTATAGGGATGGGCGAATATAGATTTTGAGGTTCGAAGCGAATTCGAAGCGAATAGTGATTTGGTCGAATAATTTCGAATCGAATAGTTCGAATAGTACACATTGCAAATCACAAAGACAAATGAGCAACTTGTAACCTGACTAATGTACACAATTTTTTCTAATAATTAGAACTCACATAGGCACAGCATTGTGTAAAACTATTACCAGTTGAACATTTATTGCAAAATCTTACACACAGCTTTCCTTTGCTGTATTCACAAGTTTTCATGAAGAAATGCCTGCTGCGCCACATGCTCTAGGTGCAGCTCCGCTAAAAAAGAAGTATTGTAGCCACTAGTAATCCTCGGCCGTAGCCAAGCAAAGCGCAAGTGGCTGGCCGCCATTTTGAATAGGCTCGCTTGGTGCGGTGTACTGCCGCACTGAGCGAGCCTATTCAAAATGGCGGCATGCCTATTCAAAATGGCGGCCTGTACAAGTCTGCTGGCTTGGTGCCGCTATGTTCGGAGCGGTATCGTTTCAGTGTCGCCTTTTTTTTTAACCTAAAGTGTGCTGGCGGCCGAGAGCTTCGTCGAACCTCTAGGCAAGGCAGCAACTCGGCAGTGCCGGCACTGATAATAGAAATGTCCGCGTTGGTGGGTCTTGAGCCAAGCCTGGGGTAACTCTCGGAAAGCTTGACCAAAAAGCTTGGCTTTTAGCTGCCTATTCGGGAGCATCGAATAATTCGAAAATATCGAATGCCTGCATTCGGATCGAAGCGAATAACGAATAGAGAGCTATTCGATCGAATATTCGACAATACCGAATATTCGCCCATCCCTACAGATGTACTGAGTGGCCCACTTTAAGTGAAAAAGTTTGTGTTACTGCCGTGCTCTGCGGAAGGCCAAAAGGTGGTGAGAATCAGACATGCATGCTGCCACTCAGCTTGTGAGAGCTGCGAAATCTCACTCTGGAAAGACGAATTAACGGGAAAAGTTTTGCACTTGAAAATACTAAGTGCGCTTTCTGGGTGCCCTTCTTTATTTGTTGATACATTATGCTGAATAACCTAGCCTTGTCTCGTGGCACAAACAATAAAAAGCCTGTTGCTGCTTCATTCCATGACAGTGGATGGCCAGCAAAGCTTTTTAGCACACAGCATAGAGCTTTGGGTGAAAGGTATGCGCAAGTTTTGTTTCTCTTGAGTGTTGACAGCGGTCATCCCTAAGAAAGACACATGCATACACACGCATAGTTTTATTCTCTTCCCCTCCCCTTTTCCCCGTGCCCCACTCCAGGGCCTATTGGCCTCCTCCTGTAATAAAGTCATCCATTCCATTCCATTCTAACCCTAGTGATCTTGAAAATGGTGCCTGGTGATAACTTAGCTACTCGAGATGCATCTCCAAGTTACGAGATGTACAAGCTTGAGGTTAAAGTAGTGCTTTGATCTTGCCCTTCAGGGTGGCTCAGTGGCAAAGGCATCATGCTGCTGAGCCAAAGGTCGTGGGTTCTTCTGGTGGAGGCAAGAAAGGAAAACGCCCACTTGTTGAGATTTCGGTGCAGATTACCGATAGCCAGTCAAGATTAATCCGGAGCGCCCCATTACGACGTGCCCCGTAGCTAGGGTTAGGGGTTTTTGGAGCTTATTTATCATAAAACGCCGTGGCGTGCAGGTGCTGGTGGAGCGCGAGGATGAGTTCAGCAACCGGCTGAGCAACCGGGCGTCGTTCCGGGGCTGCACGGCGCTGCACTATGCGGTGCTGACGGACGACACGCAGCTGGTGCGCACCCTGCTGGAGAAGGGCGCCGACCCGACGCTGGCCAACGACCAGAACCACCGGCCGGTGGACTACAGCCGCAACCCCAGCATGCGCAAGCTGCTGC
Source organism: Haemaphysalis longicornis (assembly GCF_048455015.1). Classification (NCBI taxonomy): domain Eukaryota; kingdom Metazoa; phylum Arthropoda; class Arachnida; order Ixodida; family Ixodidae; genus Haemaphysalis; species Haemaphysalis longicornis. Next base: position 137,226,808 of record NW_027526204.1, read on the forward strand.
AGGAGTACGCCGAGCGGCATGAGCAGACGCGCAAGCAGCGCGAGGCTGAGGAGCGGCGCCGCTTTCCCCTCGAGCAGAGGGTCAAGCAGGTGGGGGCCAGGCCCTGTCGGCATCTCTGACTCGGCATTTTTCGCTTGGAGCCTTAATTAGGAGACGTGCCTTTGATACACGACCGCCATTTTGCTTGCTTTGTCCTTTGGCTGCACCTTCTGCCAAGCTGCCGTCTCTGTAACTGCTTCCCTTCCCTTGTCCTCCTCACCAGTATGACACGTCACCGACTGGTAGGTCAAAGTGACAATAAAGGAAGCGAAAGAGTGTGGCAAGCTGTCTTAACGCTACAGGTTAAGCCTTGCCATCTGGGTGATGTACCGAGAAATTTCTTGTGACCATGGCTTTAATGTTATCCGGTGCTTCTGTTTATCTTATTCCTGTGGGCGGGTCGCAGCCTACATAGAAAATGGGCAAAGTGAATAGATCTGTGCTTGCTGCACCAAACAGGAGCATTGTTTCAAGAAAGGTAGACCTTTGTGATGTAAGATGCTGCAGGAAAAGAGTTGACTGATTATGAGGTTTAGTGCACCGGCACTTCACAGGCAATGCGGCGCACCGTAGTGGAGGGCTCCGGATTAATTTTGACCACCTGGACATGTTTAACGTGCACCGAAATCTCGAACACACAGGCGTTTTCGCTTTTCGCCTCCATCAGAAAAGCAGCTGTCACAGCCGGGAGTCGAACCCGTGTCCTTGGGCTCAGCAGCTCAATGCCTTAGCCACTGAGCCACCGTGGCGAGTCAACGGGGGGAGCTATTTCTCCAACTTTGTCATCTCAGTGCCCCCATCAAAAATAGTTAGGTTTGTTCTAAGTGGAATCTGGAGAACTGCTAATTGTTGCCTTTTTCAGCACAGCTTGGGCTATCTTGCAGTGCTACAGCTTTTTCCTCTTGTTGTCTAAAAACTGGAAAACATGCATTTTCACGGAACAGTTGCAATAGACACTGATGTGCTGTGTTCAGCGCCATCTTGCGGACAACTAAGACATAACCTCTTTGTTCCGCAGCATCGCATTCAGCACAGTTGGCACAGTACAAATATTAGTACGAGAAAGAATGAATGGTCGCTATTCTGTTGCAATGCGATACAAACAGCCAAACGGTATTCTAGTAAAGTGAAAAGGTTTCGCAAGAGCAACAGGAAAGTGGTTCAAGACAACAAAACCAAATGTATGCAAGCACATGATTGTTTCCGTGCTGTAAAAACATGCTGTCGTTTCACAACGGCTTCAACTAAAGACCAGCGGTGCTGCCCAAATAAAAGATCAAAATAAAAAGACGAAAACCCACGAGCCCACGCACCAGAAGAAAGAGAGTAGTGGAGGAGTGTGTGTGTGTGTGTGTGCATCGCTTCTGCAAGCAATAATGTGAGAGAAGGCGCGATCACTCCACCAATGGCAAAATTCGTGTTCTGTGGGGCCCCTGGGCCCTGTGAGAGGATAAAATGACGGTGCAATGTCCCGACGCCACCAGCAACGCTTTCATATCTTTGATTTGTTCAGCTTTAGATCACGGTCAGGGCATAACTGGCATAACTCAGCAGTTGGAGGACAGCTTAGTGAAGAGAAGGCCGGCAATGCGACTTTCACGGTGCTTGTAGAAGTAAATTTCTCCTGTGTAGACCCCCCCCCCCCCCTGTACCTTGTTGGTGCCAGGTAGTGATTTGATGTCCGTTGTGTATGTGGAATTTTGACAAAATGTTTGTGTGTATATTGCAACACCCTGGATATATGGCTTCAAAAGCCCGAAGATTCAGGTTTGTAGGCACGGGTTTTTGAAAATACAACTGCGCAGCAAAACTCTACCTGAAACTGCGATAATTGTTCGTTCGATGAGCTCAAATGTAGCTTGAAGCTTTTTTTTTTTTTAATGCGTTCATTGGTTGGTAAATGGAGACTTAACATGCGAATATTTTTGGGCGTAGATGCCGGTGAGGAAGCTTTTGGGAAAGCCTCTGTACGTTTATTCAACTTAGTATTGTTTACCCTTGTATTGCTCGACCTAGCCACAGGCACAGTTTTCCACAAATGGTTCCTCTCGCATTTGTAGTGCCAATGAAAAAAATGCCATTTGGAATGATGGAGCTTGTTTCAAAGCTGATAGAGTTGTATATGATGTTCATATAACTACATGCCAGTGTAGGTAGTTGGGCTTGTGCATGTTATCTTTGTCAGCCAAAATATTTTGCGCAACAAGCCTCACTTGAACTCGTTTCCTTGGGCCTACTGGGGCAGAAACGCAAACTACAGACCTCTTTAACTCTTTCGGGACCGCCGGAAAAAGTGATGAAAAAGGGAGGTCTCAGTTCAAATTTTTTATTACATAAAGCAAAGACACCATCCTGCCTTAGCATATACCAAAATGCAGCTAATTATATGTTCTTTGACATACAATACCAAGTTTTACTACAACGCTGACGACAAAACCATGAAAAAATCTGAAAGTAAGAACTTCGTAAAAAAACTAAAGAAAAAGATAGAAAAAAGCGCAAATATAAAAACATTAAAAAAGAATAAAATTATTTCAGGATATACAAAATCCAACACAATGCTTTGTTTATTTATCGCGAAAGTTTTATGCGGCTAGGTGTAACTGCTTTTTTGTTTTGTGTGTGATCTCTTTGGCAATAAGGCCTTGGCTACGTCGTCGCCCAGGTACACGCCTGGCTCTCATCTCGGCGAAAACTTGATCTGTTTCTGCGCTGGTGGCAGGAGATCACCACCATAGGTAGTTAACAGTCTAGCGAACAGATATAAACCAGATAGAACATATTTCGAGCGCACAAACCTACTCCAGAGCCAATTGAAACTGAAACTAACACCCACCTTGGAGCGCGATTTGATGTTACAGGCTGATCGACACCCGAATCCTCACTCGAGCTGAAATCCGATCTCTAAAGCCACATTCCGACTCTTCACTGCCACTCTCATCGTTAAAATCAACAGTAGAAGGCGAAGATATGCGAGACGAGACGAGGCGGATTTCTTATCGCGCTCGCGCGAGTAGGACGCCATGTTTGTTTACATTCGAAACCACTGCCCGTCAGAATAAAATATCTTATGCGTTGCCACCTGGCGATAAAAAAAGAAACTTCACAGAAATGAAAACTCCAGTTTTCAAACTATCTCCTAGATGTCGCTAGGTGTTCCATCGAGCGAAAATTTGTATTCTGCAGGCTCGCGAAACCATCGATCATATGGGATCGATGGCCTATGGAGCGGTCCCGAAAGAGTTAACTTCTTCGTCCTGGGAGCAACCGTTGTACCAGTGGGCTGTACTGTGCATCTATGATTGGCGCAGTCGACAGGGTGATCTAACTGCGCATACGCAACACAGCCCAGACCATGGTCTGATCGTATTGAAGGTTAACGGATGAAATGGCCTATACAAGTTGTGCAGGACGATATGTTTGAGATATTTGAGAGTCATTTGAATATAACGGCAGATGCGAGTCTCTGAATTGTGGCTGGTGTGTGCCCATCTGTTTATTGTTGTGTCGCCATGTAGCGTGAACATTTACGTTTCTTTTATTTTTATTTTAAAGCTTTATTTATATTACCAGCATGACTTTTGTCACAAGCATGATCAATGTACTGTTGTCGGCTTTTAAAGGAGTACTGACACCAATTTTCGGCGCCAATATTATTGCACAGTTCGCTTCCTTTACTCAACAAAATACCCTGGCTGAAATATGAGCAGCCTGGGACGCGAAGAACAAACTTTAATTGGATCTCATTTATCGCGCCAACGGAACAGCACGCGGAGCGGCACTCGGCAAATGGACATGAGCGTGACATCACCCCGTGGTAGCCAAAAGAAGTGATGCGGACAGCGCTCGTCAAAAACTCATGACGTCACTTCACGCACGCCGCCCCGCGAGCGGAGAGCCGGCGCATTCGCAAACGGGTGCTCGTAGCCAGAGCTACAGGCATAACCGCTGCCCAGAAAGGCAGTGTTGGCAAAAATAAAGTTCCACACACAGGAAATAAAGTGATAATATAGCCCGGAATTGCAGTAGAAGTCGCCATTGAGACTTTTATTGAAAGCAGTCATCGAATTTCCGCCGCAATGGTAGGCCTAACACCTAACCTGTTGGCCTAACCTGTTTTGATTTGATTGATTGATTGTAGGGTTTAACGCGCCGACGCAACGCAGGCGATGAGGTGCACCGTAGTGGAGGGCTCCGGATTAATTTTGACCACCTGGGGATCTTTATCGTGCACCAAAATCTTGTACACACGGGCGTTTTCGCTTTTCGCCTCCATCAGAAAAGAGGCCGCTGCGGCCGGGAATCGAACCCGCGACCTCGTGCTCAGCAGCGCAACGCTCCGCAGTGTTTTGGCATCCGCACAAAATGGTGAGGTCATGCCGGGATTCTGTCATAGTATGTGCCTTTTAGGATGAAAGCGTGGGAATTTGAAACAAACGATTTTCAGGCCCTTCAATATAATTAATTATCGCGCACTGAAGTATTTAAGTGGTGTTTCAGGTTCACCAGACCATTAAGCATCGATAAAAGCAATAAAAGTGGCACAAAATTTTCGTGTCAGTACTCCTTTAATAGAAAAGTGGCGCTTTTTAAACTATTGATTGACCAGATTTAGGGGAAATCCCCAAGGTGGAGTAAGTTTCTGCAAAGAAAAGGAAATAGTTTAGCGTGTATTCCCGCACAACTGGTAAGTGGAATATTTATATTGATATAAAAACTAATAAAACGCAGTGATGTGTTGTATACTAATTTGCTGGTTCCGACTGGCCCTATAGTGAACTGCTGTATATGTTTATTTTCATCATTGAAAAAAAATGCCGTCGCCGTTACCAGGTGGCGCCACGTGTTTACATGAAACTGCAGTGCACAAGGCCCATTGCTTGCAGTTTTGTGCAAACTGTGGTATTGTGTGCTGTCGTGATAAGTGCCCCATTTGAAAGGATGAAAAGCAAGCTTGTGGGTTATGGAATTCTCTCTCGGGTTTTGAGAATTTGGGTTAGGCCGGGAAGGCTTAAAGGGCAGGAGGTACACGGTGTGAACACTTCATGAGGGAACAGGTGCAGGGTAGAAGAGGCCTTTTGTGGTGAAAGCACGGGGTGGTGGGTGTGCAGGTGATAGTGGGCCAGGAGGGGGCCATCGCCCTGGTGGCGGCCACCATCCGGCGGAAGGAGCTGGGCTGGTTCGACGAGGAGCACCCCCTGGTGTTCCTCTTCCTGGGCTCGTCGGGCATCGGCAAGACGGAGCTGGCCAAGCAGATAGCCGAGTACCTGCACGGGGGCAGCGCGACCAGGGCCAAGGGCTTCATCCGGCTCGACATGTCCGAGTACCAGGAGAAGCACGAGGTGGCCAAGCTCATCGGCTCGCCGCCCGGATACGTGGGCCACGACGACGGCGGGCAGCTCACCCAGCGGCTGCGCGAATGCCCCAACGCGGTCGTGCTGCTCGACGAGGTGGGGCCGCTCCCTCCCTCCTCCATGGGTGCCCCACTTGCCCCACCCTAGGGTGTTTGAACAGTACAATTTCGCAATACTATACCCTAGAGGCAAATTGTTGCTGCAGTTACTTGCTGTTGTGAGCGCCGCCATAGCAGCTAGAAGCGTTCCTCTCCTACTTGGCTTGGCTTGCCACGTGGCTTCTTTTTACCCCTGATGTGAAAATCAACAAAAAAGGGGCAACATATTTTTTCCTGCTCATCTTGTAAAATATGCCTGGCAAATCAATCTTTCGGAGCTCCACTTTTTTATTGACAAAATACTTGAATTCCTGTACAATTTCCCTCTCACTCTCCCTCTCTCTTTCTTCCCCCCCCCCCCCCCCCCCCCTCTCTCTCTCTCTGGCAAATCATGCCAAGTATGGGTGGAACAGTTCTCTGCGATAAATGACGGGACGCTTACTGAAGTGCGGCTCAGCTAAACTCTAATGCAAGATTTACATGTAGCACATATCCATATGAAAGGCTATGGTTTTAACCTAGGAATTGGTACTTTGCGTCTGGAAAGATTCGGCAATTTATGATGAGAAGGGTGAGGTTTCTTCGGTTCGGTTCGATGGGCTATTCCTGGTACAGTTATCCACCACTGTAGTGCCAGACCAGCCCTGCACTTTTCATCCAGTCTTGCACCTTTTCTTTTGGTAGTGCGGGAAATACTGAACACTGGAGTTGCTCTTGTCTTATCCCCTAAGACCGTCAACTCCTGTTAATACGAAGTCCAGGAGCACCGCAATAAACTCTCAATTAACCGAACCACCAGTTAAACAAAAAAGCACAATAACATCATTGTTATTAGTCCGTAACAGGTGTCCCTTCTTGATTTTGTTCAGAATCTTGACTTTCATGGCACAATCAAGTGCATGACACAGGTTTCCAACTATAGTTGAGGCTTATTTCTAAAATTGAAGCCTGCAACAATAAAAAGGGGTTGAGAACCTCTAAAGAAAGGTGCATACTTGGTGCGAGTCTCAACTGGCCTGCCGGTACAGTGGAAATAGAGTGGATAGTCGCGATGTAGTGGAAATCAGTACAGAACATGGTGCTGTTTTTGCGCTTCAAAATTTTGAATTTTATTGAAAGAGGACAGTCATTTCATGCTTTTTATTTAGAATAACTTCCAATTAACCTATGGGCTCTAGCTTCGAATTATCGAGCAATCCCTTCCATTGAATTCTATGTAAAATTGCTGGGAGCATCACATCACTTCCAGTTAACTGAAAACTCCAATTAAGTGACTGGATTATCGAGAGTCAGTTGTAAATCAAGCAATTGAGTGCACATGGTGTGAGCTGCCACTGTCAAACGAAAGAGGTAGGCATGTGGCAGTTTGAACTAGATGTCAGCAAGCACAATGGCCAAATCGAAGCCAACTCTGCTGTCAGTAAGTTATTTCAGCTTTAGGGTATGGCCCAGGACAGTTTCAGAGGGTGACTCGAAGCATGAGCATTGTTTTTGTCACTTTTGAAGGGTACTAAGTGCAAGTGTTATATAGTATAGACATATAGACGAGTGTGCGAACCGCAACACTTTACCTAGGTGTTCAGCTGCTCTTCCTGCCTCTTTTTCTGCCCAGGTGGACAAGGCGCACCCGGACGTCCTGACGGTGCTGCTGCAGCTGTTTGACGAGGGCCGGCTCACCGACGGCAAGGGCAAGACGGTGGTGTGCAAGGACGCCATCTTTGTGATGACCTCCAACCTGGCCAGCGACGAGATCGCCCAGCATGCCACTGACCTGCGGAGGGACGCCGAGCTGCTGGCACTGCAGCGCCACAGCCTGCAGGCCAGCGTGGAGGAAGTGAGCATCCGGAGCGAGTTCAAGGAGCGCGTGGTGCGCCCCATCCTCAAGCGCCACTTCCGCCGCGACGAGTTCCTCGGCCGCATCAACGAGATCGTCTACTTCCTGCCCTTCTCGCGCAAGGAGCTCACCGCGCTGGTCACCAGGGAGCTCGAGGGCTGGACAGCCCGGGCCAAGGCCAAGCACGGCATCGACCTCACCTGGGAGCGCCGGGTGGTCGAGCTGCTGGCCGACGGATACAACGTCCACTATGGCGCCCGTTCAGTCAAGCACGAAGTGGAGAGGCAGGTCGTGAACAGGCTGGCGGAGGCGCACGAGAAGCAGCTCCTCGGCTCCGGTTGTGCCGTCCACCTTGTGGTCGAAGACAGCGACCAGGGCGGGCCGGCCAAGATTGCCTTGCTGGTGCGACCCAAGTCGCACCGTGAAATAGAACTAGACCTCCCGCTCAGCAACACGGCACCCCTTGGTGGCACCTAGTGCCATGCGGGACGGTGTGGTCTCACACTTGTGTGCAGCAGCTGTGCATGACGCCGAGTTCCCTGGCCTAGTCAGTTCGACGATGCACACAAATTCAACGACGGGATCATCCCGGGAGAGACACAATTTATAAACAGCATGGTTGTTGCCAGTGCAAGCATTAAAGAGCCTGTCATGGCGTTTTATTATATGCGATGCATGTGGCCCCCTGGAATTCACTAGATGAGTACAGAATGCTCATGATGACGCCAGCCAGTGAGTCATAGCAGAAGCAAATCGAATTTCATTAGATATGTTCCTATTCATTTGCACAGACATTTGCACAAGTGAAACCTGCACCTCTGACATCTTGCTTTGCAATTATTTGCTTATCTTATGGATCATAGGGCCACCTTTGGACTGTGTGGCTCAACAGGAAATTTGAAGAAGCAGCAATGAAGCCCTAGTAAGCTGAATGAAATAGCCGAGTTATTTTTAAGGAGCTTAATCGTCGCTTATATTTTTGTGCTAGCTGTGGTGATTATTTCAATAAAGCTTCAAGTATAGCCACAAACGTCCATCATATGACTCATAATTTAATAAAGAAAAGATTTACATGAGTGGTGAAAAAGGGGTTAACAACTTCAGGAGGCGTTTAAATAATGGTCTTTTATTCCATTAGGACTAGTTGGGTCGTGTGTGCAAAAATTTTCACTGTCCCTCTACAAACAGAATGACAGCTGATCGCCACAAACGGATGCCGATGACATCAAACCGAGGCAGCGGCTTTGCTGGCACTGCCTTCAGTTTAGCTGTATTTGCTGAACTAATTCAAGCACTGCAGCACTCGCCTCGATTTTTGAGTGCAGCGTGCAGCGGCTGCACTTTTCGGTTTCCCAGCGGTGCAGGGAGTGCAGAATGAGTTTGCGCCTTTCCCTGCATTTCCAAGAAAGAAGGTGCAGAAGCAGATGAAAAAGGGCAGGATGGTGGTGCACCTGCACTGAACTATTGTGATCTGTTTCGGGGAGTCCCGGCCAAATCCAAGAGGTGTCCATTCTATTTCACAAACTGTGTGCCAGAGAGCCAAAGCTTCGAGGCCCACCAGAAGTCAAGTGTGTGAGGTAAGCCTGACTGGTCGGGATGCATTTTGTGTGATCTAACTTGTGGTCGGTGTCCTCGTCTTCATCGAGGCTTACCAGAGTGAATACACCTGCACAATGGGGGAGCAGAAGTGTTCTTCCAGGGCTCCAGGGCCTGTTGTTGCTGTTCCTCAGCTTCAGCGCACTCATTGGGTGGATTGGTTGAGAGCCGCGTAGCATCTGCAAGGCTGCACACAGCTTGTGAAATGTTGAGGTGGCAGCAGCCCACTGCTTGTTGAAGGGTGTTGCATGAGCCCTTTCCATTTTTTCAATGCCCACGGTGTTGTGCCCATCCCTATTGGATTCTTAATGTCAACCCAATGCTCCTAGCAAGCGTACGGTGGCACTAGCCCATCCATAACTCCAAGTTCGAGGCGTAATTTTCACCCTTTGTACTTGCGGGGAAAAATAAAACAACTGAACTGAACAATGCAAAACAACCAAGACGGGGGGCTACACACACATTCGTGGCACAACTTTTTTTTGCTCCCGGCCTGGGGTTAATAGGCGTCTTTGAACTAATCAACATGGGCTGCAACAAGTAAAAATTGTTGCCGCTGTCCACAAAAGTTACGGCGAAAGCAGAGTTACACGTGTGAAAGGGCATGATCAGCAGGATGAGATATTGCGTGCTATGAGTACGCGCTTACAAAAAGCAAACTGCTTCAACTCTGTTGGAATGGCACAATCGGATAGACGTCAGCATCATAATGCCAAGGACCCAGGTTTGGTTCCGAGCATGGGGAGCACTTGTTTCATCGTCATCATGCCCCCTCGAAATGTGTAAAGTTCGCTTTTTTTGCAGTATGTTCTAGAAGCATAACTTTGCAAATTGTGGAGGGCCTGTAATAACAATTACTTTAATTTAGCACACACAGTCATTATTTGCGGCTGAGTTACAAAATAGTTGAATGACCACAGGGAGCGTTTTTTCCTTGTTTCATCATCACGTGCCCTCCCATTGTGTAAGGTTGGCTTTCCTGCAGTGCATTTTGGTTGCTACACCGCCATCAGAGAGACCTAGAAAACTTTGCTTTAAAAAATAGTTGTGGTGGATCTATAACAATAATAATTTAAATGTAGCACACATGATTATTGTTTCCAGGCTTAGTTACAAAACAGTTGAATGCGCCACTGTTTGCGCAGTACAGTTTGGAATAACTTTGCTTCTGGCCTTTGCTGTAGCGCATGCCCCTTCCTGCCTCCTCCCAGAAAAACTACAATTAAATGAATACCTACTGTGATCGAATATGTCTGTCACAGTACTGTAGAACTTGAGCTTCAGCAGTTTCGGTTTGTTACCGCCCTAATTACATATTCTAGAACATGTACTCCAATAGAGGATGGGGTTCGTAAAACTGCTACCAACCAGCCTCACGAAAAGGAGACAATACGTTAAATTCTAGCCATCGGCATTTTAAATATTTGTCTATATTTGGTATTAACAGTAGTTATTTTAGGAACATCTGCGTGGGCGGAGTGCTGATAGTAGTATACTTTTTTGGGTTTACTGTTTTGTTGTTATCAGCACTGCGCTGTGTGCGTCCAATGCTACCCGACAGTTTATTCGCCGACGAAAAACACCAGAGTTACTCTGTATCACCTGAATCCATTATTGTAGCACAGCATGGTGGAAACGCCGCAAAGGGGAGTAGCTTTAATGTCAGTCAAGTAGCACCCTCAGAGGCATAAAGCTGCGGCACTCCTCTCCAGGGGTTCTTGCCAGGGCGTATGAATGGTCCGTCATCCGCTTGAAGACGATGCAATTCTTACTGCTCGAGGCTGATGGTTCTTCTCGCCGGATGCATGCTAAGTACTTAAAATTATTTATAAATGGCATAACCTATAATGTCATATGAGCCCTTGTATTGAAAACTACTAACAAGCCTATTATCGCGTACTGTTTTATTGCAAACCTTCTGCCTAAAGAAAACTGTGCACCATAAATGAATATTTACTTAACAATGGCACCACTGCTAGCGCGGCTGGCGGCGCATATCCCAAAACTTTCCCAGTAACAGTAGTATGGACGCAGCCTTATCTGTCAGTGGGGCCAAGTGCCAAGCAGTGAGCACCCATGCGGGAGCTTTCTGTCCAGCAAAGTTGGTACGCGCAAGAAAAGTGCGTGACTTCTGGGTCAGTCACTGCTTCGCACGGGTTGATACCATATTTGGAGTCAAGATACCCTCCCATGGATTTAAACTGCGGGAGGCTATATTGGCTCTAAAAATGGTAAATGACGTTCACTCCACCGGGGAGTGAATCTACTCCCCGTGTGTAGAGTGCATGTGTCATAAAAGACTCAATTGCTAGCTAGAGCCACTAAATAAGCTACGCTTCATCTAGTGGCTCTAGTGCTAACAAGCACATACTTTGCAAAGGATTTGTAAAGTATCGTTACAATACCATTTCCTGGTAACAATCTCGTTAAAGCATGTCTGCTAAAATTGTTTCGCAAAGTTAAGTACTCTAAAATAATTTTGAAATATCCTCGAAATGGAGGCTTCAAGGGAACAACTGGCTCTGGCTTCCGTAATATATCGCAGCCATACTATTTTAGTGGCATGTACGTTGCGCTCAGATTGTTATTCACAGCCCAAGCAACCACCACACGTCCGTAGGCCGTCAAGCGTACGGCCATTTCGGCTCCAGTGGACGTCCGCTGGACGTTTATTTCAAAGCCAATGGACATACCGTACGTCCATGGTCAGTATGTCCAATCGGCAGTCCGAAATTGGGTGTATTTTGGATGTTCAGTAGAATTTTACAGAATCACAAATGCTTTATATACCTCGGGATTGGCACTAGAAAATAATCAAAGCCAACTTGCACAATGGAGCAAACCTTATGTCACCGCAGAGCTGTGTTCGTCTCGCTAAGCTAAGCTGAACGAGCGCCATATAAGTCACTCGGAACCATTTACCCTGTATGGCGCTGGTCAGCAGAAGCCCAAATCAAACTCAAAGTAAATATGTGCTTTATTGTACAGTGCACGCTTCAGTCTTTATATACTTCATCGTCCACTGCTGCAAAGTCTTCGTCGAGAGCTCCCTCGCCGTTGAAGACCGGCACTACTATACTTCTTGTTCTTTGGAAAGATTGCATTCTCGCCTGGCAGTGCGGCGCGCTACCTGATAAGCCGCCTAGCTCTTCATCGGGCGTCCGGATCTTCTTTGGTCGCTCCATCACCCATATGTGCGGCAGAGTCGGAGATCTGCCGCCGCCGCCGCGCCGCGGCGGTTACTAGTTTTATGAGCGAAGGTGGTTGCCCTTAGCAACGCGGAGCGAGTGACGTCAGGAATAGACGACAGTCGTTTTATCGGTGAGGCTGTTTGCCCTAACGCTGACTGTCACGTGCGCTCGGTATTCAGAGCTGTTTAGGCCGACGCAAATTCGTCTGGCGTAGACAGAAAACCCCGAGCGCATGTGAACGCGTGCCTCGCGGCGACCGCCCGGCGTCGTCCAGGCTTGCGCCACACGAGGAGCTCCCGCCTTCGTCGTCGTTGTCGTCGTCGTCGTGTAGCGACCGGCACGCCACGGTTCCGCCGCGCCGAAGACGATGACGACGAAACGAATCTGTCAAGCCTTCAGTGTAGGTACCTGGTCACGCAGGGATAATCTTCAGTGAACTCGTAGACCAATTAGCCAATTGGATATTGGGGGGTCCTGTCGTCGTGAATTGTTCAATTGACAGTTTTCTGTTTGGAGCGAGGTTGAGGCGCCTTCAAGTTTTACAAATTAATCGGCAGGATGCCCTTCGTTCATTATCCGACTGTGTCGCCTCTCTCACTTATGGAAGCCTAAATTTTGCGAATCTCGTAAATGCGAGGTGGCAATCACGAAATTTCGATGCAGAATTCCCCCCTTTAAATTTTTATCTACACAAAGCTGGTCAGACTTTGTTTCCTTAATGTCCTTTCTGCAAGGCTCCCGAAACTGTGGAACACCTTCTTTTAAATTGCCGCAGCTTTTCCTCTCTGCGACGCACGCACCTCGAATACACGTTTATTCAGCTTAATCTCCCGTTATCTACAACCGTTGCTCTTTCCCTGAGTGCTTCCGTCCTAGGAGATTACCACAGAGATGTTGCGCTCGCCTTTCACTCCTTTGTTGCGGCGACAGGCCGGATGCCCTGCTAGACAGCTATTTCTTCATTTGTGATTTTTCTCCTGACTATTCTGTTATACCCAAAGATTTCTTTTTTCTTGTTTGAATCTTTTCTGTTACTTTATTTTTTCTCTCTGTAAAATAAACCGGGTGACAGCGTAATCACCACAGGCAGCCTCTTGGCCAATCCCCCGCGTGAGTATGCGCCATGATTCAAGGGTAGAACCAACCAGCGATCCACACGTGGAGACGGCCACCGGAGCAGCTGACGAAGAGAGAGAGAGAGAGAGAATAAACTTCTTTATTAGCAAAAAAAAAATGTGGAGTGGTGTCCTCATTTCAGGACCCCATTCGTGGTGCCAGCTGCGACAGCCCTTTCAACCAACCGAAGCTGGTCTTCCGGACTGGAACTGGACAACACGCTCTCCCACTGCTCATAAGACGGACAAGGAATTCTGTCCAACTTGGGGTTTTTCTGACAACCCCACACCATATGGTAGAGCGTGCCAGGTTCGCCACAAAACTGACACAGAGCGGAGTACTGGGTCGGGTGCATTAGGCGCAATTTCGTCAAGTGGGGAAACGTATTCGTTTGAAGCAGCCTAAGTATTCTTTCCTGGGCTTTCGTTAAGGATTCGTGGGCCGCCGGGGGGTAAATCCTGCGTTCGAGCCTGTAATGCTGACTGATCTCGTGGTAGGTGAGCAATGGGCTCGCAGCCTCTATCCCTCGTGGTGCCCGGCGGGATAGCTCTCGGGCAGTATTATGGGCGGTGTTGTTGCCCTGGAGGATCGAATGGGCTGGAGGCCAGAGTATTTTGACTCGTCGGTGAAGCGGACGTTGAAGAAGAATATTTAAGGCACATTTGGATATTCTTCCATGCAGGTAATTTCGGCATGCCTGTTGGGAGTCTGTGACAACTGTATCTGCGGTGGTCTGAGAGATGGCCAGGGCAATGGCAGCCTCTTCTGCATGGTCAGTGGTCGTGCATGCAGGGTAGGGTAATGCTGGTAATATGCGACGTTGCGGTTGTTACGACGAAGAAGTGGAGTTCTACCGAGGCGAGGATGCGCTACAAGAGGATTTTCCCTACGCGGCTGTGCCGTCGGAAGATGACGACGATTTCTACTGAATAAAACACTCTACACACTTTAGTGGTCTTTGCTTTACAGTGCCGTCCAAAACGACTTTGCACTGCTGTGGTCCGGCTGCTCCCTCTCTCCTGGGATCCGCTGCCATTGTTGGGAGAAAATAGGTCGACTCCCAGCTCTGCGGTTTCTCCTTCATTCTCCAAACTGATGTCATTTTAAAACGCCCCCTGGGCTCCCACCCGCGTCAGTCGCATCTGGCAGACGAATGAATTCCGCGAGGTGCGGCAAGCCCGCGCGCCCCTCCAGAAATCACCCCTTCGGTGCTCGAACAATGGGTGAACCAACTTCTTACTGATGCCCACTCCAGTCGAACCCGATACACCATCCGACACGGTAGACACCCATCTGCAACACCTACAGAATGCCTTCCGTAGCATCCAGCGCTGGTGGAGGCAAAATAAACGGAACAGAAAATTAAGACTGAAAATGGCTAAGCTAAATACTGAAATAGAAAACTATTCTGTCCAACTTGCTGAGAGTCAATGGCACAAAATTTGCAATAACATGAAAGACAACCTTGGCATGAGGAGAACGTGGTCCCTTTTGAGACACCTAGACCCAGCTCGCGCAAAAACAGAACAGGGTCATCGGCTCAGAGCTATCGTACAAAAGTTCCAGGGTACTAATCAGCAACTAATCGATAGAGTTTGCTCCTTATATCTTCCTTCAGGAGACGCTCAGCAGCTTCCATCATATCAACCCAGTCTAAAATCACAACAGGAATACCGCGAAAACCTAACAGGAATTCCTGTCGTACGACAGAAAACTTTGTTGTGACAACAGAAGCCCTGTTGTTACGACAAACCCATCTTTTGTCACGACACACATTTCTGTCGTAACGACAGAAGTCAATTTTCTCAACGACAAACACTCCTGTAGTTACAACAGACCTGCCATTTAGGATACTCTTTACAATGGGCAATAGCAATCAAAGCATGTGCAACTACCGATGGAACATCAGGATCGCGACAAGACACGAATTCAGCATGACGGAACATCAAAATCAGGAGAGGAATATGAATCCCGACAGACTACCAGAGTTTCGACACGACAAGGCTACGACAAGACGACAGTACGACAAGCGAAAATACGACAAAACTACAGAATTTTTTTCTGTCGTCTTTTTCGACTGGGAAGGAGCACCCAATAATGATCTAGACGCCGCCATCACGGAGGCGGAAGTGCGCAGCGCTCTTCTGGCTATCCGCCCATGATCAGCACCGGGTCCGGATGGAATGATCAACAAAATGCTCCACAACCTAGATGATCCTTCAATCTCGGCTCTTACGCAATACTTCAATTATTTTAGGGGCGAAGCTCCTTAGGGCGTGGGTCTGTCCATCTTCGACGTATGTATGTAGCCACCTCTGGTTTAGTTCTTGGATTGTTTACTAGATGGCGTGGCTACCTCTAGTTTAGTTCTTGGATTGTTTACTAGATGGCGGTACTTGTATATGATAAAAAGATGCGCTTGGATTGTTTACTAGATGGCGTGGCTACCTCTAGTTTAGTTCTTGGATTGTTTACTAGATGGCGGAGAGCGTTGTAATAAAATCCGTTCGCTGTTGGCGCGCGCTCGGAGTCGCCCGATGGATAAGGCTGCAGATGTGCGAGCCCGCGAGGCAGAAGCGCTCCGTGAAGCTGCGCGACGCCGCCGCCAAGATCCTGCCGTACGAGAGCGGGAGGCCGAAGCGTGTCGTCTGGCTGCGCGACGACGCCGCCAAGATCCCAGCGTTCGAGAACGAGAGGCCCAAGCGTCACGGCAACGGCGCGAGGACCCTGCCGTACGCGAAGCGGCACGGCTGCGGCGCGAAGAGGATCTCCAAAACGTCAGAGAACGGGAAGCGGCGAGAAAGCGCGCGTATCGGCAGGCAGACCCCGATGCAGTGAGAGCTCGTGAGGCGTCTGCAAAACGCATCAGGCGAGCTCAGCCCCAAGGTGCCGACGCGCGGTTTAAGCGAGACTTTCTAGACGTTACGTTCGGACACAGATGTAGTGGGCGAACTTTCACTGAAGAGTCACGGTTTTACCGATGATTTCCCCTCAGGAGCTTCGCCCACTCATCATCATTCACCCCGTGGATATGCTGTGAATTTTTTGGGAACACGGTACACTCCCTTCCGAATGGAAACACGCTAAGGTCACGCTCATCCCGAAACCTGGATAGCCCCTCACCATTGATCATCTCCGACCCATTTCTCTCACATCATGCATTAGTAAGGTCCCGTAGCACATTATTCTCGCCCACCTCAATTCCACCAACGCTCTTCCACACTCGATGCTTGGTTTCCGCCCCGGACTCTCCACTCAGGACGTCCTTCTGCAACTTTCCCGCGAGATTATCACCCCTATCCTGACTCGACACTGCTGCTATTCTGGCGCTGGATCTCACCAAGACATTCGACCGGGTTACCCATGCCGCCATCCTGCGTGGCGTAGAATTAATATCTCCTCGAGAGCGTATGTACAACTACGTGCGTAACTTCCTAGCACCTCGTACAGCGTTCGTTCAAATAGGGGACCTTCAATCTGATACACGAACTCTTCCTTCCATAGGGACTCCACAAGGGGCCGTTAATCTGATACACTAACTCTTCCTTCCATAGGAACTCCACAAGGGGCCGTTTTATCGCCTCTGTTATTCAATTTGGCTCTCCTCAATATCCCAAAGAAACTTGAGACAATTCTGCACTTTCACTTTAGCCTATGCGCGGACGATATTACGCTGTGGGTCACTGGTGGTAGCTATATATGCACTCATTGATAAAAACATTACGGCAAGGTGCACGTCTCGTGAATGAGGAAGCAGATTTGGCGGGCCTGGAGTGCTCTCCCGCCAAATCGGAGCTTCTCCTCTTACCAGACAAATCGACCTCTCAAAATTCTCCTGAAATCAAAATTTACCTGAATGAACATTTGGTCCTAGAGGTGCGCACCCTCAAGATCCTCGGCCTCGTCATTCAGCATAATCGTAGTAACACTGAATATATCTCGCAGTTAATCTCGCACGTTAATCAAACAATTCGACTCATTCGACGAATCAGATTATCCAGGCCTTTATCATCAGTCGCATAACATATTCTCTCCCGTACCTTCGTGTTTAGAACTCAGAAATGACCAAAATTAACCGTCTTATCAGAAAGGCCAACAAAGCTGCGCTACAAATTCCTCTGAATACATCCACTGCCAGATTTGAGCGACTCGGAGTTCACAATACCTCCCAAGAATTGGTCGAGGCGCATCATATCAATCAGCTCCGTCGTCTCTCAACTACTCCCACTGGCCAACATATACTGATGCGTCTTGGTATCGGGGCCCCAGTCTGTTCTGAATTAGCTAACCCCACCCCGCGGCCTATCCGTGACTGCGTCCGTGTCCGTCCTATTCCGAGGAACATGCACGCCGCCTACCACAGAGGTAGGGAGCAACGGGCATGGGCGCTCGCCAAGAAACTCCCCATGAAACCCGACATCCTGTATGTTGATGCGGCAGAATACCGCCACCTCGACGCCTCTGCCTTCTCAGTTGTCAATAGCCCGAATGACACCCCTGTTAACTCCCTAACTGTCCGCACCACCATCCCGGCAGCGGCAAAGGAGGCGGCAATAGCGCCCGCACTAACGACTCGGCCGTCACCCACAATTATAATCACGGTTTCGAAGGCAGCCATTCAAAAGTTCGCCCGTGGGTACATATCACCCGTGGCGTCCAAAATTATCCTTCAAAACCCCCCGACCTCCCTGGTAGACATCGTCTGGACCCCGGCGCACACCGGCTTGGGGGGAAATGAGGCAGCAGACAACGCAGCATGAGGACTTACTATCCGTGCCGGTGCCAGCCTCGTTCCCTACCACTAAGGGTAACAGAGTGGATCCCTAGAGGAGGCAAGCCTGGCAGGGGGCGGCAGAAAATTAGGTGAACAGATGACATCAGTAAGTTTGCGGGGATAAATTGGTCGCAATTAGCACTGGACCGGGATAATTGGAAATCTATGGGAGAGGCCTTTTTTTTTTTATTTGCTATAGTATGCCCGTTGGCATAAATACTATGCTACAAGTATACGTTAACTCCCGTTTCGCGAACAAACGCAAGGAGGGAGCGGTGGTGGGGTCTCCATATCCACCGATGGAGGTCAGGTGGTCTGCCAGGGTGGAGGCCTGTGCCTCGAAGGTGTCGTGTTCTGGCCGCTTGCAATGAAGGGCACGTCCACAGCAAATGTTCTGTGTCGGCATCTTCGGCAGGAGCCGTGCAAAAGGGGCAGTTCTGGTCGAACGGGGCATGGTAGCGTGGTGGCCACTCCCGGGTAACAGCGGGAGAGAGGGCTACACCAACACGAAGTCTTCGCAGCAAGACCTCCTCCCAGCGAGCGAGTCGGCTAGGGAGGTCCGTTCCACACGGTGGAATTAGAGCTCGTGTGGCGCGACGAAGATCTTCTTTCCGTTGTAAAACTGTCCTGGGGTATCTAATGTCAGTAAAGGCAATGGTCGTGGACCAAATGCAGTGTGGCAGGCACCATCCGCCGCAATATGCGGAAAGCGTATTTCGCCGGACCCACGAGAGCCGCAGAGGGCAGGGGTACGTATCCAGTATGTCATGAATGTCCCTCGAGATTGCCGAGTTGTTATTCACTCGACGTAAATCGGCAGAGGCCTTTTCCCTGCAGCGGGCGTAGACAGGATGATGATGATGATGATGAAGCGGAACTTTGACAATTCCGTCCGGGACTGAGGATTTGTTTTTATTTTTGCAGCGTTTTAATAGTCTATTCTACCTCAAAGGGTGTTTTCGGCGTGTTTATTGCTCCACTAACATTCTTTGACACTTTCGGGATGTGTTGCAGTATTTCCTCTGGAACGGGTTCGAGCTCTTTGTCGCTGCTGAATAATCGGGAAAAGTAGTTAGAGAAGGCGGAAGCCACTTCCCCACTTCCGGAGGCGAAAACGCCATTGTGGTCAACCTCGGTAATGCTTCTTTGAGCAGCGCGCTCCGTCTCAGAGAGAACGCAGGGTGGGTTTTGATGGTTGTGCCTCATACTCAGCCTGCAGATGTCTATACATGCACACACCTTTTATAGAGCACGCTAAACTTGATGGTGGTGGTGGTGGTGATGTTTATTGACGGGTGGACCTAGCCGTGCGTGGTATGCCGGCAATTGCTCACCCGATCAGCACCTTTTTACCGCTATGCGCGGGAATTCACCATGATTCGCTGAGGCTTGTGACCCTTAAAAATTGCAGGATCAAACGAAAGATGTCCCTCCCTGTGATCCAATGGCCTTCCGGGAAAATTAAATCGTTCAAAGAGGCATGCGGAGCGGCTTTCCTTCGCAGTTCTTTAAACAAAGCTAACCGCTCCTCCGCATGCTCTCAGCAGTCCATAATAAAATGACCGATGTCGCCTGTAGCACCACACGTTCCGCACAGAGGTGAAGAGATAATGTTCAGCTTATGAAGCCACGCCGGTGTCCGCGCTGAGTTGGTCCGGATGCGGAACAGTAAGGTTGCCTCTGTCCTCGTCATTTCTTTGGTAACACAAAGTCGATGTTGTGGTCGCCAAAGAGAGTGGAAATGATTTTGTGTGATTGTTTTTAAAATGCGCCGTTCATCTGGGGCCACCTTCAGAAGGCGAGTGAACGATGTCGCTTCACGAGCCAACTGGTCCGCAGCTTCGTTTCCAAGCGCTCCTACGTGGGAAGGGACCCACTGGAAGCGAACGCTAAATCTTTTTTCCTTTATCTGCTGAAGAAGACGCAGGGAGCGTTGGCAAGTTTTATCTGCGGGAAATCTTTACTCGGGTTGTTAGCGGTTCTCAATGCTTATATACCCTTCCTGAAGAGATCACCATTAGAGTCGGTGAGCTGCCTTAAAACAGTAAAAAAAAAACTAATTTTATAAATGTACAGATAACACTCATACAAGTCAAATATTGATTTGAAAAAAAAAATTTAATTGAAAAGCGGAGTACCTATTTTGTTTTCGCTTTTATATTTAATTTACGACATTCTTTGATGCTTAATAGTAATTCTGTACGTCCACGGGCGGATTTCCTTCGGACATACGGAAATGCATATTCTTTGTACATCCCTTGCTGTATGTCAACTACACGCCCGCAAATGTGCATCCCAACATGGACGTGCAGTGGGCCTACTGCAGTGGCCGTACAAACTCGGCATTGGATGTTCGGCTATTATTCGGCCGTACCACGTCCGTGGTTGCTTGGGAAAACAATTGGGATCACGTAAAAGAGAAACGCTGAAAAAGGGTGGTGGAGGTGTTTCAACAGTATTTCATTGCATTACAAGGTGTGCATGCGCATGCCTGTATTGCACCGAGGAAGTATGTAAGCTGTGCGCACGGACGGCGCCCTTCTGGATGCAGTGTTCTTTTGGGTATATCTCTGGTTTTTGCTGTCCGCACTAATAAGGACTCCTTGAGTTGAATAATGGCGTAGGCGGCGCCGACACGAATCAAGTGCGGCAAAAGGCACAGAATTCGATGAATGGGTGTGACAACTGCTTTACACTAATGAATGGCGAGGAAAGCAATTATTGGCCCCTTTCAAATCCAACTGGATAAACTAACATAAATCTGTGAAGTTTCCATATTACAGCTTTTAAGTCCGACCCCACCCCCTTCTTAAACTCAAGCCAATGTGTGACGCTTTTGGGGGCTCATCTAGAACACAGCCGACTATAACGACTATTTTTACATAATGGAACAATAGCGCTGAACTTAACACGATGACAACGGCGTAAAAAAAAAAAAAGACACACGAAACGGGAGATGCGCATCTCCCGTTTCGTGTGTCCTTTTTTCTTTACGCTGTTGTCATCGTGTTAAGTTCAGCGATATTGTTCCATTATGTATAGCTAGCTACCAACTAGCCCAACACCAAGCTTTATTGAAGACTATTCTTGCTGCCGCCTGGCCATGTTTGCGCACCATGGCCGGCAAATTCATCCTTAGATGCTGTCCATTTCGACCAAGATTTTAGCTTACCTCATCGGCATTGCCTCTAGCCTTCCGTACCTCGGCCAGCCAACATATTTACTTCACCGCGTCTTGTCGAGGAGGGCGTAAGCTTCCTTTGATGACGGGGAGCCTCTTGCAGTCGTTAGGGTGCGGCGCTCGCTTTTGCGCGTGCGGTTGGCACGAATGCAACTAGTCGAAACGAATGCAACTGGAGGAGACTTGTTGAAGTTTGTATCTTTCGTGCAATCACATAAGCAGAAAATGAAAGAATAAAATTACTTTATTTTCACTTTCTTGGAATGGGAGTCAGTGTATTGCGAGGAATCGTTCCAGAAGGAGGGCGACCAGCGGCCACCGCCACTCAGTGTCCCCGAAAGAGGAATCGAAGTGCGCGACTCCTTCTGCTTACGATCGCGAAATAAATGCCGGCCGCGTCTATGAGCAGCCCGTCGCTTCCGCGAGCGGCGTATGGATTGGGGAGGCCCGGCGCGCCAGTTGGAGGCCGGCCAAGTCTCCGCTGCTGAGATGCTGTTTGTGCTCACTTCAAGCGCCCGGCGAAAGAAAGGGGGCCGAGCGTCGGCGGCTACTGAAAGACTCTTTCCCGCGTAAACAAATGGCTCCGCTCATGCGCTTGCCAAAAAAATGGCCTCAATGCCCCCGTCAAACAAAAGAGAGCACTGAAAATGCGTTTACAGTGGCGCCGCGGCGAATATCGGTTACTGACATACGCTCGCCCTTCTTCGGGGCCGCTCCCTGGTTTTTCGGAGAGTGCAGAGGAAACACGGAACGGCTCCGAGCAGAGGTTATCGCGCGCTCGGAGATGTGGGCATCGTGCGCGGCGGGGATTGGAGAGGTCGCGCTCAAGATCTATGGATCGCATGACACTGTTGATTTGTCGCGCGTTGCACCGCAAACGAAAGAAGGAAAAATGAGGTACGTGTCTGGGGCGATAAAGCTGCGACTTTCGTTCGACAGCTATGATTCCGTGCTTTTCACCTACGTGTCTGTTCGCTTGGTCTAGACGCAATGTGCCATGTTTGGCACAAAACAAAACGTACTTTTTGTCTCTAAGAGGCGCCTCTGCGGATACTGGAATCACCTTACGACGCGCACTATTTTGCTGGGCAAACCATAACACTGTTCCCTACCAAGTTTCCCCGGAGTCATACGAATGTGAACAGGCCACGGAGGGGACATAGTGTAGCTATCGAAGTGTCCATTCGATAACGCGAGTCGTCACAACACAGAGGTTCGAAGGCTTTCGTGGAGTGGAGTATCTTGCTTATGCGGCGCACGACTACAGCACCAGAAACGCGTAAACTGGCATTTGCCCCAGTTAGCCATCGGTGCTCCAGCGTCGAGACTCGGGAGCGTGCATTTGGCACTGGCACCGTGCTCTGTCGTAACTCGCACGTGCAGCCCTCCTGCCTTTGTCTCAGGCGTTTGTCAGGGCCGCAGCATGACGTCACAGCTGCCGTTATGCGCGCCACATGTGTGTGCCAATGCCAAGTTTTGGGCTGGTAGGATGTCGGGTAGGATTTCACCACGCTAATCGCCTGATTTTGTCTCGCCGAGGAAACGTAACGCGTGACGTCACGCCTGGTGCGGGAATCTACAGCCAGTTGCACCGCCTGAACTCTGCCGGTTATGCCTACTAACCTAAACATGGTGGATAATAAGGCCCTACACTGTGCCTGTATAAGCATTTTTGGCGCTCTCCAAGGGACGCGAATTTGCACTGACGGAACAAACATTAAGAGGGCGTGAAGTATCATTCTACGAAACATAACGCAGAAGGAGGGCACATTTTTCTTCGTTTATCGCTCTCTGGGTTGTGGCTTTCATTCGTTGAAAAAAGGTTTTACTGCACTCTGGCGCTACGGAGAGATCACTTTTTAATGTCACGAGTCATAGCGGTGGGCTAACCTCCAATGAGTCATAGCGGTGTACGAGTCATAGCGGTGGACTGGTCCTTGATTGGCCCAGGACTCTACAACGCTCGGGTGCACGACATGACGGAAAATCGCGGTTTTTACTCCTTACCGGGCTAAATTTTACGCATATTCCGCAGAGTTCTTTGAATATTCCCGGCACGCATTTTACTTCCATGTTGTTCCTTTAGCGGCGTGCCGTTTCTCACCAAGGGACCACGAAGACACTAACCCAGCCCTTTTAGCCAAAGCGGTGGGGACGCTCAAGAACTGCGAAGGCGCCAGATTCTATGCAGAAGGCGTCGGGACGGAAGGAATTTCACTCCTCGTGGCACGTCGCCCGCGTACCGTGACAGCAAAGAGAGAAGCGGAGAGATAAAAAGATAGAAAGTCGCGCGTATGCAAGGAGAGGGCATGCGGTCAGTGCACCGGTCAGGTTTGCCTTATCCTATACGCCAGGTCGGATTTTGTATGCACTAGCAGGCACCAGCCAAAGTCTACGCTGCCGCCATTTTTAGAGCTTGGGTGGCTTCTACGTCCGTACAAGTCAAATGCACACGATGCCGGCAATTTTCTATATACGGAGCCCCGATTCTCGTCCCTGTAGGGTTATAGAGGTTAACAGTGCGCTCTACAAGGTACTGAGCGCTAAACTATCGGCTGACAGCGGTACCACCACTCGTAGCACCAGTTTTGCTGCACCATCGAACAGCGGTAAAATCCGTGCGCTGTGCGCTATATTACAGCACTAGTGAAGCTGGCCTCATTTGAAGAGGGCGTGTACACCGCCCGGAGCGAAGACATTTCCTCGAACCGTTCATTATTTACTCAGCGCTGACACCCAGAGCAGCCTTGCGGGATACTTGAATGCGCCGGTGTTGCGAGGCTGTTTTAACTGTTACTGTAGGCGCATGAATGCACGATAACCGGGTATTCTTCTACAGTGCCTAAATGACTTGCGGGGCCCTATCGATAAGCCTTACACGACTGCGTCCTCGCATCGCGTTGCGCTTAACTATCTAATCGAAACGCATGATGCGTGACTTTCAGCTGCGTACAGAGCTGGATTGCAGATACAGTCGCATAGGGCGAGAACTACATTGCTGGTATACACGACGCGAAAGGTTGGCGAAGAGAGTACGTCAGGCTTTCGAGTACAAGCTGATACACCCGTTGGAAGTTTTTGTTGCCCACCGTGGTCAAAGTGTGTTCCCGCAGTATCCCAGAGGCGTTGAGCGCACCCTCCGAATTCGGCGCCTTTCTCTGCTACCTGCTAGTGCACAAGAACCCGCCTTCCCCTCCGAGATCGATTATCTGCTTCCCGTGGCACGCGCACACACACACGGACATGTAGTGACACGAGGCGTCAGTGAGCAGGGTGGTGTCCCGTCGTTATTTGCACCAAGAGAGATGGAGAGATGGGATAGAGAGAGGTGGCGAGCAGTCTAGTCGTATATAGAAAAAACAAATGCTGGCTGTCGGATGAGTTATGTACATGCTGCACGGATGATGAGTGTCGTAGATGGCTTCCGGTGCAGCGTCCGCGGTGCTGTCGATGATGACGATGGGATCTCCTCTGGGTGTTCCGGGCCCGAGCGCGGCGCCGCCGGGGCCTCGGCGGGGACCCCGAGGAAAAGGGCGGCGCCCCCGCCGAGGCCCCAAGCACGGCGCACGCGGGGCCCGGAACGCGTCGGCTGGCGATGAACTCATTCCCCGAAAGGAGCCACTCTGCAATTAGAGGGTTCGGAAAGTACGGAACACCGCGTCAGCAAAGCACGAAGGATTGCGCACAATTTTTCACACAAGCAGCAATGCAAAAATGAATGGTTCTTTCATGCATCTGGTTCGGATATAGGTGTCCGGAAGAAAGGAAAGAATGGAGCACCCACAGAAATGTAGCCGTGCAGCTGTCAATATAGGCACGCCCTCGTTAGTGGGGCTGACCTCTTCAGCTCTAATTAGTTTTCTATCTCTCTCTCGCCCTCTTCCACTGGTGAAGGGGGTAATGATGATGATGATCTTTCTACTACGATGACGATGACAGCGGTGCCACGATGAGCTCTTTCTTCTACCGGGGCGCTATTTCAACTAGCTTGCTTTAGTTAACTGTTGACTACCAACAGGAGCAATAAATTACGCGAAAATTACGTGTGCGGTCATCGTTTGAGCTAGTAATTTAATGCCCCGCCCTCTTTCCTGCTTTCCTTCCATCACTATTCCAACCTTCCTTACTACTATTACTGTCAGAAGTCTCAGGACGTAATGTATGACACAATAAGTAAAACAGGTCTTGTCTATCTCCCGCATCCCGCGTACATCTTGTCTTGTTTCGCGTATTGCCTTCCCTTATATGATTCCTTGTCCTGAAACAGCCCGCCCAGGCTGACAAAGCCACCAGAGACTGCGCTTGCTTTCCGTGGCCGCTTTTTGCCGCAATAGCTGTTGTGTCATTTGGCAAAAACCCGGCGTCGTCCGTTGTCATCAGCCATCGGTTTAATGCCTCGGGCGATAGTGCGGGACAGGAGGGCATAGTGGCGAGGAGGTTGGATGGCGTGGAGAACGGGGGGGGGGGGGGATTCGCACCCTCAGTTCTTCAAAACGAATTTGAGGCCGTTTTTTGGTGCGCTTTATTCCCAGTTTTATCCACCAGCCTACATTGCCACCTTGTGTAACGGTGAAGTTACCCTGATTGACCTGTTCGAGCGTCGTGCCCTTTAGCTTTACTCTCTCCCTTATTTGTCGGCACTTCGCCAGCGTTATTTAAATTTTAACGCGACAGCGTTTTATTCCCGGATACATGAAGATTTCGCTGACGTCATATCCGCCACGGAAGTGACGCCAGGACAACGAAGCAAGCGGCCTGTAAAGGGTGCACCCCTGCACACAGGGTCTTCTGGCGGGGAAGCAGCCTTGAGTACTAAAGAGTACGTTATACTTAGGGTTGTTCGTTTTCGGGTTTTATATTTTAACGCGAAAGTGTCTTATGCCGCGATACCCCTACATTTCACTGACGTCATATCCGCCAAGAAAATGACGCCAGTACACCTTTGCTGAAGCGATCCGCCAGCAGGACGTCGCTCGTCAAGCACACCCACACCGACCCGCAAATTATGCTCAGCTGCAGATTTCACTGCACATTTCACTTTCGTGTTTTAATGATTCCTATGACAAATTTTTTTTTTTATAACCCGACTTTCGTTATTGGTTTACTCGTGTTCTTTAAATACTGCTTTTTAATTGGCTACTATGACGTTTCTTTGTAAGAAAGCGGCAGCGTAGCAGACGGGGCGGAACGAAAAGGAGACAAGCACTTGTGCAAACACTGCTGCGCTGCTGATTTTTTACAAAGTTATGTACGCAACCGCTCAAATTTCAACTCTTCTGAGATTTCGTCTTGTTTCATTGTGGTGTCGAGGGAACAGTGCTCACGCGATCACGCGAAGGGTGATGATTAAAGAACCATTTCATGGCTTTAACTCCTTTTTTGGTGTGAAAGCCGTTAAGGTGGTTTAGATCTTAGGGTTAACGTGGCGGAAGCTCCATCTGAGTGAACCGTGTAAAACACACGGCCTGGTATTAACTTGCGTACCGTTCAGAATGATTCAACGTGCTTCGAGATCTCATACAATGAAGTACCTCCAAATTTACCGGATATAAAACTAAGTAAACTCTCAATGCTGCTCATAACGTACGTACTGGAGAAGATAGGGCGTCTTAGGTGTTTTTATTCTGCTTACCGTTACATTAAATGTCATGGCATAATTAGTTCGACACCGTTTGTGCGTCGTCCTCGACTGGTAGAGCATTTAAGAGCCATATCACCACTTGACAAGACCGAGAGGCCAAGGATCTGTGCTTTCGGGACATTACTTCTTCGTGTGGTTTTGACGTTCTTGCCCTAGGTTTCTTCACCTTTCCTCCAGTAAGAGCATACGATGAGTTTTTTTTTTTTTTTCGAAGTGAGCCAAATCCACCTAAAGCGAATTTGAGGAAAAAGCGGGTTTCCTACCGGACCCAAATACAACGCTGTCAAAGCTATTATAGGATGTGTTTTACATTACAGCTAGGGGAAGTTTATGGCCACAACTACTTAAAAATTATGATTTGAATTTGAGCAATATTGGGATAAGTTTGGATTTGGTTCCTATTGTATTGAAACACTCAAGTTTATGGGGCATTCTTATGAAAACGTTATTTAAATTGACTTTCAGGAATGGTGAGAGGGAGTTTCTGCGGAAAAGGCATTAAACAGATACGCAACAGGGCTTCAAGAACAGTAGAACTATACATGGAAAGAAGGTGAGCCCTCTTGGCACAATTACCAGCTCTTTTCGAATTATTCCGTAGGATAACTTAACTCTCTTGGGCACGCCTGAAGGCACTCACGAAGTAAGCAAGCTCTTCATTGCTTTGCCATGAATTTCCAAAACACTTCAGAAGAAAGCTGCTCATATCTTCGTCTTCACCTTAATTGAGTGGTCGTACGCTCATATAAGGGGGGGGGGGATTTGATAGGCAGCTATTTAGTTTAGCATTAAAAGGGTAAATATGGGAGTAAAAAAATAAATATAACCAGAGTTACTACGTAGGAACGAGGGAGCCGAGAGGAAATGATTGTTTCACATGTGTCAGCTTCATTTCGTTCACTTCTTGTGCCATTCAGTTTGCCGTCGACGTCTGATGACACATCTTTCGCCAATTTTCTCATTTCTGTCCTCTCCTAACAGCAAAAACAAAAAAAAAAGAAAAAAAAGACCTGAAAACATCCACGAAACAGACCCAACAGTCAAGCCAAAAGCAGACTCCCGTTGGGAAAATGGATTTGGCTCATTTTGGTCCGTGAAGCAGCAGAATCTGGTTCATCTTCGATACGCACTGCGGTATGCGTACAAGTGTTCAGGGCGTTATTCTCTTGCCACCTATTGCCACCTCGCCACCTATTCTCTTGCCACCTGTTTTTTAAGGGTAAGTTGCCGATATTTTCTTGTCGCTGCAGTTTTATCTGGCTTAGTTACGGTTTGTGGATTAGGCTCATTTCGAAAAAAAAAAAGCCTCACATACAAACATGTTATGCACATACGGATAACTCGGTATACAGTGGGCTACGTTTATCCTGGACACAGAGGTGGATATATAGACCAATGGGAGAGGACTTGCTCCTGTAGTGCTCAAGCAACCCTCGATGCCGACGAATAGGGTGGTGGTGGTGATTGTTGTGACAGGACGTGAACTGATGGTGATGATCGTGATGATGATGATGATGATGGGCACGTGCCTGGCTACGAGGGCGGCTCCCTGGCTGGGCTGCCGTCCTCTTGTGCGGTGAGCAGGGGCGTCCTTTCTGCGCGCACGGGCGAGCACATCACGTCCACCGTATGCACGCACAGCGCGCCCAAACTGGGCGTCGTGGCCGTGCCCGTCGAGGCCGTGGTCCGCTCCTCGGGCTTCTTCAGGATGGACTTGGCCGCGCCGCGGGACAGTGGAGGGGGCTCGGCCACACGCACGTGGCCGCCACCGCCATCTCCCGCGCCTCCGTGCCGGCCCGACGGGTGCCCTCCGAATAGCGTCAGCACTGCGCAGCCAGGGCCAGACGTCACCTCTAGCACAAGCACCTCTAGCACAAGCAACACTCTGCGGAAATGATTGAAAGACCACGGCAGAGCTAGATGCAGACCAGACCTGCAGGAACGCTGTGCATGTCTTTCGACTGGACTAGAGATGCCACTAGCCCTCAATCACCCGGCGACCGTTGCTCCAAAGAGAAAAAAATACGCGCGTAGAAAGTTCCCGAAACAGAGAAGTTTGAAATCTACGTCCTTACACAGCTTGCAACTTGAGTCAGGAAGTGCTAAGCGACGCTCGTACTACACACACCGAAAACTAGATGCCCCGCAAGTCCGCACGTGTGGCAGTGGTCTAGCCCAAGTGGCAACAGACGTGGAGTTAATATACACGGCCAGTGCTACCGGAGTCTTCATGAACATCTTCCCAGAACGATGAGAAGACAGTACATGCATGCACCGAATGACAATTTAGTTTTCAGAAGGCACGCTGGATGGCGATAGGGCAACGCATATCCGCGTCTCTTCCCGTGCCCTGCTGCTACCGCCTGCGCTCAACGACGTCATGGACGCGGCAGCCTGCAGAGGAGTCATGCGCAAAGAGAAGAGAAGGGGGAAGCGTATAAGTGCGCACCTTTGGCGAAAGGCGACGCCCTTGCGGAGGCCGAGGGCACGAACACTTGCGGCTCCGGCCGGGGCAACTCGATAGTGTCCGGCTGAAGCGCCCGGGTGGCGTCCACGGGGTCAAAGCGGGCCTTGGTGCGCACGCCCTGCAGGAATCGCGGCCGGGCAAGTGGCGGCTGCTGCTGCGTCTGCTGCAGGACCGCCTGGACGTCCTGGCTGAGGTCCGCCTGCGAGGCGAACGGCTGCGTGGCGCACGACAGGTACGTGTCCGAGCTCTCCACGCTGCCGACGTCCCAGCGGTTGATCGTCTTCAGCTCGATGTTGGCCCGGAAGTCGCCCTCGAGGAACTCCTTCAGCTCCTGCGCACCGCAGAGGGGGAGAGAGAGAGAGAGAGAGCGGCGGGCCGCTGTGCTCCGGCCATCTGCGCCGGGGCGGAAGAGGCGGACAAAAGCGGGCAAGAAGAGGGCCGGGGGACGTGGAGGGCCGAACCGGCCAGCAGCAGAGGGGACGGGCGCCGGAGGCTGCTGGCGGCGGTTCGGCGACAGAGAGAGAGCAGTGGTAGTAGTAGTAGTAGCGGCAGAAGAGAGAGCAGAGGCGGCAGTGCGTGGCTTATTTCGAGTGTTTTAAGCGTGCACGCGGCGCAAGTGCGTGTACGCTACCTGGCCGGTGTCTCGCCGCTGCCGCCGGGAGGGGCGTCCTAGCGCGGGGCGCTATGCGCTCGAGCCACCTGCAAGGAAAGCTTGCAGCCCCCGGCGCTCGTCCCCGAGGCCCCCGAGCCGAGACTCACGGGCGAGGCCGCCAGCGTCTGACCCGCCTGCTGCAGCCGGCTGCCGCCGCTGAGAGAGTTGAGCGGCTCCGGGAGGAGCAGCGGGTCGCCGCCCCGGCCGCCTGCCGGGGCCGAGCAGCCTCCGCTGGTCAGCGCGTGCTCGTAGTGCCGGTAGCAGCCCGCGTTCAGGCGCACCGTCGAGTCTTCGCCAAGGCTGGCCGCGTCGCCCTGCGCCGGTCACGGGGACGCACGGAGGTGTTTGCTTTTTTGCATACGTGGGCCTACGGGAAGCAACTGCTGCAGACTACGGTTAAGACGAACTCGGTTAAGACGAACGACTCTTTTGCTCTCTTGTAACGTCCACAATGAAAAAAAAACCTCCGCTTGAGAGGAATTTCTGGTAACGCGAACAAATTTTCACGGTCTCTCCGAATCGTCTTGACGGAAGTCTACTGTGTTCAGGGGGACGTTGAATGCTAGCCACGCGAGAGGATATGTTGGCTCCGATTCGGCTCTGGCCCATACAGGCACCCTGACTTGATCAGGGAGTAACAGCGCCATAGCGGACAAGGCAATGACGATGGTGATGATGCCCTCGATATTTTTGACTCGTGCCCACAGGGGGGATTAGCGAGGGTTAAATTACTGATTGTACTTCGACTGGGCTTTAAAAGAGGAAGGTACAAACAATGATGATGATATGACGATGCCCTCGATATTTTTGGCACGTGCCCACAAGATGGGATTGGCAGGGCTAAATAACAGTACTTCGATTGGACTTTACCATAGAGTTTCTCAATATCACCTAGAGTGGAAAGTGTCGCTGCGATCGCACGCCGCCATCGGAATTGTGGGTACTGTGGTAATCGCATTGGCAGCAAGTGGCTAGTACAAAGGGCTATGGATTAGGCTTCTCGGCTCTGAAGTGCTTGTTAGTTCTGTTTTTTTGGTATGCTTTTCCGTTTTCGGGATGCCACTTTATGGCATTCAATGGCTATCACAGATATGTAGATATGTCTAAATAACAGCGTAATTAGCACTTAACGCAGCGACGCGGAAAAGGTAACTCAAAGGGTACAACAGCAGAGTGTACTGGGTGACAGCGACAAGCGAAAAAAAATTAATACACTGTCGCCAATGTCATCGTCGCTCGTCGCTTGTCGCTACAGTTAACTGTATCGCCGCTGCCGCTCGCTTATGGGCTACTCCTGGCCGGCAAAAAGCGAGCGAGGGTCCTAGCGGCCTGTTATACCGCTTCATACCGCTTGCCGCCGCCGCCCACACTACAGCCACTAAATAAGCTACGCTAGCCCACACTATCCCTTTTCTGCACAGATTCTCTTACGATTTTTGCGTTGCTCGTCGCCGTCGCTGCGTTTACTTACCCCTTGAAGCATGCACTGCATTGGACAAGCGCAATGAGGCAACATACATAGCTACTCGACAAGCCAGTATTTATTTGCCATTTAAAGAATTCATGCACTTTTATAATTCGTTGCGCGCGTGCTTGAAGACTTACTTGCGGTAATAGGCTTCGCCTCTGGGTTTATTTACATATCTGCTTGGACAAAACAAATAAATACGACGTGATTACATCATTCTTGCATCTCTATGTTGCATCTGCTTCGCCTGCCAAAGCGCGTAGCATACGATTATAATACTGCATTGAGAGGAAGCAAGAACACCGTTTAAAACAATCTGAATAACTTTTTTCAGCTAAATATTACAAAAAAAACCTCACCCAGTTTGGAGAATGTAATAATTGAAAAATATATCCGGGACGGCCCGCTGCATCTGGCGGCGTGAGCCAAAGGCAGGACTTCTGCTTTTTTTCCCCTTTGTGACCCCCAAATTTGTTTTGCAACATATGACCTCTAACACAGTGTCTTTTTTTCAAAATAAAATTTGTTAGCAGCGGCACTTTTGGCAGCTATTTTTTAAACAAAAACTCAATTTGCATAGCCACAAAGTCGTTACCGGACATGCCACGCCGAGCTTCCGGCCGAACTACACACTATGGAGGCACCCATGGAGGCGTAGAGCGCTTTCGCCGAATCACGTTGACGCTAGCACCAGATTCCACACTAAGTGAGCTAGTGAGAAGCTCTATGGACTTTACAAGAGGAAGGTACAAACAATGATGATGATATGATGATGCCCTCGATGCTTTTGGCACGTGCCCACAAAAGGGATTGGTCCAGACTAAATCACTGATAATACTTGGAATGGATCTTAAAATAGCGTGAGCGTGAAGCCCCGAAGCGTGGAAATTCAGCTTCGCTTTATCTCCATCATCACTCTCTCGGACGGCTTTCCTCCTCGTCTGCTCATCATCATCGTCGCTTGTGACTGGTCTCGTTCGGGCTGCTCACAGACTAAATAGGCCTGCCGCTACTCAATCGCCTTTTCTATTACAATATTAATTTATTTCTAAAAAAAAGAAGATTGTGAAATGAAAGTTCACTATGATTAAAACCCTAATTGCCCTGTAATTATGTATTCTTTGGCAATTCGTTCTTCCTCGCCGTCATCTTCGTCCGACGCTACACCTGGTAAGGCATCTTTGACAGGCTTGCGGTACCTTACATGACACAGGAAAGCCCATGCCCTTCTCTGTCGCCCATCCGCGTCCCAATTTTAGGATCTAACACCATGGAATCACATCACGAACTATCACAACAACAAGGTAGACTTCCTGATTGCCGTTTACGCGATGACACTGCAGTACTCTTATCCCACAGTCAAGTGTCATCTCGAGCATCCATGAATGTCATGTAGGAGGTCGCAGATAATAGACTGCTTCAGCAGTCACGGAACGAATGAAGTATGCTGGCGGGCC
This sequence comes from Haemaphysalis longicornis, assembly GCF_048455015.1. Taxonomy (NCBI): domain Eukaryota; kingdom Metazoa; phylum Arthropoda; class Arachnida; order Ixodida; family Ixodidae; genus Haemaphysalis; species Haemaphysalis longicornis. The sequence goes on from NW_027526204.1 coordinate 137,259,676, forward strand.
TTTGGCGGCATTTAGGCCCATAATTCGGGCTTTGGTCAACCTCCAATGGCCGCTCGTGTTATTAGCACGGGCGCCAGGAAATCTTACCAAACAGGGGTGCTCTGCGAATTTCAGCGCCAGATTAATTTGCAATTGATTGAATTATTGGTTGACTGAAACTGATTATTGGTTGAAATGGTTGGTTGATTGCAATTATTGACTTATCAACCGTTTTGAACCTCCTTTGCCAATCCCCCTTTGGTGGTACGTCCTACTATCGGTACAGGGACGACCACATATTGGTGCTTTGCTGCGAATATCTGCGTCAGGTGAAATTGTTATTAAACAAGATTGTTGATTGTGACAAATTCATTGATTCCATAATTGGCTTATCCGAATTTTTTGTGGATTTTAGTTCGATTGGTTGAACTGCTTTTTAGTTGATCCCTTTTGAAGCCTCGTAAGTCCACCTATGCTGTAGGATTGGATAACATTAACGGTGGGCACAGAAAAGAAATTGTACGACATTAACTGAGCTATTACTATGAGTATGAAAAAAGATTGTGCAAAGTCGTCAGCGGAAGCTCACCCTTCCAGAGTTTCCTATTCCACATCACGACCGTTATTAACTAGACAACAAGGCACGCTACTTCGTCAGGCACAAACAAACACCGTTCTCACCCCAACCAGATTACACATCCATAACTTTCATGGGTCCGAACCAACACCTTGCAACTACTGGGGAAGCTATCCCAATGCCAGCCACGTACTTTGGGAGTGCCCCGTCTTATTTCCGAAATATCTGCAGTCCGCCCAGAAACAAAGCAGCGCATGCTTCTGCAACCTGGCTGACTCAGACTACCTCCTTCCCAGACCAGCTCCTTCTGGTAACCCACATCAAGAAGGAGCTGGATCTCTGCATTTCAGAAGACAGCCTGGACTACAGCTGTACGAATCACGACAACCTTATCCTTAAAGTTTACTCCCTCTCTTCCCGACATCCTATCAGTGTGTGTGTGTGCGTGTGTGTGTTTTTTGTGCGATTATAACCTTCGAAAGTGAGCACGCGTTCCACAATCGCAGGCAAGTAAGTGATGTGGGTGCGGAACAATATAGCCCGATTCGTTGCTTTTTTTTTTATGCCAACACCACTTACCTCAGCTCCGATAACTTCCCATACCGTCTTGGAGAATAAAAAAATTATGCACGCCATCCGCAAGTCTGGTCTCCACCACCATAAACACCATCTTCGTAGTCATCAAAGAAGGACACAGACCCTTTTTTCTCTTTAGAGATCTATCCTAATTGTAGCAGGATCCGCAGGGAATGTGGGCAGTTGGATGCAGGCATAGATTCCTTGCGCCATAAAAGCATTGCTAACGATGAGAATGATTCTGATGATTAGGAAAGAGGCCTTGGGCAAGTGTCAAAAATGAAAGGACCTCCCGGCCAGTGAAGAGTGTCCTGGCGTGTTAGGATGTTAAGAGTGTTCTGACATATTTAGGATGTTAGGAGTGTCCTGGCGTGTTGACAATAATAGTATGACCCGGCTAGAGAGACGTCCAGCGAGATAATTGTACAGCGAGACAGAAGCGCACGTACACGAGGTGCTCTGCGCTGAGGCGTACCTGTGCGGCCCCGTGTGCCGTGTCGACGAGGACGTCGACGAGGTCCATGCTCTTGGCGAAGGCGTCTCGCAGGTTGACGTGGTGGAAAGAGACGATGCTGCCTTCCCGGCGGGCGCGTTCCAGGGCCTCTTTGCGCTTGAGCGCCTTCTCCCGTCGCATCTGGTTCTTGTAGAACTCGGCGAAGTTGTTCACGATGATGGGGATGGGCAGCGCAATGACGAGCACGCCGCAGATGCAACAGACGCCGCCGACAATCTTGCCCAGAGGCGTGGTCGGACAGATATCTCCGTAGCCGACCGTAGTCATGGTGATACTTGCCCACCAGAAGGTCTCCGGGATGCTGGTGAACTTGGTGTCAGGCACCTCCTTTTCGGCGAAGTAGGCCAGGCTCGAGAATATCATGATGCCGATGGCGAGGAAGAGCATTAGCAGACCGAGCTCCTTGTAGCTGTTGCGCAGCGTGAAGCCGAGGCTCTGCAGCCCCGTCGAGTGCCGCGCCAGCTTGAGGATGCGCAGGATGCGCATGATGCGAAAGATCTGCACCACGCGCCGCACGTCCTGGAACTGGTCCTGCTTCTTGGTGCTCGTCTCGGTCAGGCCGAGCGAGATGTAGTACGGCAGGATGGCCAGCAGGTCGATCACGTTGAGGACGCCCTTGAAGAACTTCCACTTGTTGGGTGACGACAGGAACCGCAGCAGGTACTCGAGCGTGAACCAGGTGATGCAGACCGCCTCGACCAGCGCCAGCTTGGGGTTGTCCACCACCTCGCCCTTGTGGTCACGCTCTTGCAGCTCGGGCAGCGTGTTGAGCGTCAGCGCGATCGTCGACAGGATGATGAAGAGGATGGACAGCACTGCCACCACCTGGAGCATTCCACGCACACACACACACACACGGAGCATCTTGCGAGCACGCCTCCTCGGCCGCAGCGCCAGTGGCGTCTGCTGCATCGGCGGCGCGCCGCCTCTAGCGCTGCCCATCCCCAGAGAGATGCATTACACGCAACCTGCCGCGCGTGAGAGGAGAAAGAAGCGAGAGGAGAACACAACGAGCAGAACCAAACAGAACAAGAGACAGAGCAGGCAAAGCAAGAGCGAGAGGGGCTCACCCTGGCGGCCAGCGACGAGGTCGGCTTCTCGAGCAGGTCCCAGAGGAACTTCTGCAGCTGGGCGCGGCGGCCCTCGCCGAAGTACTCTTCGTCCCTCTGCCTCAGGGACTCGGCCTCCTTGCGCATCTCCTCGTGCACGTGCTCCTTGCGCTGGTGGTAGCGGTGCTGGCAGCACGACTCCAGGTACAGCTCGTCGATGCCCCAGTACTCGAGGTCGTCGCTGAAGGCCATCACGCACATCTCCTCGACCAGGTGCAGCTTGCCGGTGCGGAAAAAGTTGAGCACGGCGCCGAAGGAGCGCGGGTGGCGGTCGAAGAAGTACTCGTTGTCCGCCAGCGAGTAGTCGTCGCAGAGCTCGGCCAGGGCCTCGTGCGTGTTGCACTCGCGCAGGCGGCCCAGGCGCGTGTGGGGCAGCCGCTCGAGGGTGCGCCACAGCACCTCGTGGCGCACGCCGCCCACGTTGATGACCACGCGCCTGTTGAGCGCCTTGCTGCGCATGATCATGAACGGCTCCGGCGGCAGCGACGACAGCGACCGGGCACGCTGCATGGCGCTCAGCAGGCGCCGCCGCCGCTCGCCCGGCCGCCGATCATCCGCCTGCAACGAGGTATACGAGGGTATACGAGGACCACATGTATACTGGACACTGGTCTAGTTGGGGGTCACTCTTGCCAGGTACACCACCGACTGGGGAGGTCAGGTTACTGATGGGCACAAAACAGCTGACCTCGTTTGGATGCTCTTCCACATTTACCGTCCTGGAATGCTGACCGAAAGGTCTTGCCTTTGTCCACAGAAGCTCTCAGAGAACGGCACGACAGGAATTGACCACTAAATTCGCTATCTGGCATCTTCGACCCGTTCCGGTTGCCGTTAGCTGCCAATGGCGGATGATATTTCTCCATTCGACGGGTGTGCAGGACATACTAGTCTCAAAGCGATCACTGGACACATCACAGAACTGGTGATTTTCAACAAAAAGACCAGCGTTTATGGACAACACCGTACATGAATAATATCCTGGGAACCGCCCTGCTATATAGGGATTTCAGGGACATTGTGGAACGTTGCATTGATTGTGACTCTTCGGAACAAAAAAAAAAAAACAGTTCTGGAATATGTCTGCGAAGATTAAAGCAAACATGGAAAAATGTGCCCCACGCCATCCGCATAAGTACCAACAAACAAGGGGGAGCAACCCAATAGGCCACCTTGACTACAGCGAGAGCTGTGCCAGTAAGCCCTCTCCCGGATGGCGCACTGTGTGATACAAGGTCCGTCAGCGGGTTTCCCACGCACACATCGAACCAAAAGATTGTACCGGCAGTGCTCACTCCACACACTAAGGACACCATCATGGAAGCCAAGGCACCAGCTGAATTCAAACGACCATTGACCCCCCAAGGGCATGCCGTGATTGCATGGGACTTGGGTAGCCTACCAACCTTATGCACTTTTCCCACCCCACTGGATACATAGAGACGCCCGGCAATTGAATCAACAGCACGCAGCGAGCCAATCGGGCGCCCCAATTCCACACTCCATCAATAACGCATCCGACGCCTTCAGGTGAATCGACAAGAAATAAAAACGACATCCTTCACAGGCGATATCCTGATCCCAAATAGCATGGGACTGGCACTCCCGGGATATCATATCATGCACAACAGCCAAGCCACGACTTCCATTTGCCGCCATATGTCCGCATCCTCACAGACTCGTACGGTGAATTGGAAACGCTAGGGTGCACAAGTCTACAAAACACGCACGCACACGCACACGCACACTCTCACACACACGCACACACACACACACACACACGCACACACACACAAACACGCACACGCACATGCACACACACACGCAAGCACGCACACACGCTTCAATCCGATGCCAACGTTTTGACAAGAAGACTTGCTATCGTCAGAGCAACCACGGTTATCTTTGGCACGCTGTATAAAGGGCAATTTATTCCATCAGACAGAAAATGATAGAGATAGAGAAGGGTTGGTGAGAGAGGAGCAGAGTGCGAGAGCAGGATCTGCGCTGCCCGGATTTCGCACGCGTCCGAAATCCTGGCAGCGCAGCATAATAGCCCCGCAGCATTAAAAACAGTTGGCGTCCGTCCGGCCTCCTTGCCTCCGCTTGTGTCGAGCTCAATTTCGCGCAGTCCCGAATTACCAACCAACTCTAACCCACCCATTTGTGGCGCGCATTTTCAGTGAGCGCGCCAGTTACGCCGGCCGGCAAGGTACTGAACGGTGGAGCCATCCATCAAGCCCTTCCGCCGCGCGCCACTCCCCGGCAGGGCGCAATCAGCGTCGCACAAATGTTTGTCACGTCACCTGGCCGAGTTACGGTAGTCCTCTCAGTGATGCACATCAGGCGGAAGTTCGAAGGCAGCCTGAGCTCCTCTGCAAAACACCGCCAGCGTGCTCCGTGCTCGGCCTTGGTTTGTGACCCGACGAGGGAGCGCAGAACCGGGCGCAGCGTGATCGAACAAGGCCGGCGGAATAAAGCGGCCCCGCCCGTCCCGACGGTCGTTTTCACCGCAGGCATCGGGTGTGCAGCGGGGAAGGTGAAGGACGGGTGTCGGCGGCTGTGTGCTTGCATTGGGCGCGCAGGGGGCGGAAATCGATATCACTTATGTTCTTACGCCAAGTGGAAAAACGGCTCCACACACGTGCGTACGGAAGAGTGATTAATGAGCGGCGATCGACGACGCCCGCCGTGGTCTGCTGTGGGGTAGACCTGGTGGCACAACCATTTAGAAATTGAAGCTAGTCACTTTTATTGAAGATCAGCCCTTGCTTAAAACTCCCAAGACGCGTAACTGGGGACATGCACCGGCAGTTTCTCTCCGTAGCCCAAAAGGCTGCAGACGCTTACGCACCTCACCGATATTACATTCGACGCTAATTTTACAGGTCACAATTGATTGTGTCAGAAGAGCCTCGTTTATGGTGCAACCAACAGTGATCGCACATAGTATTTGCATATTTCTCAAAAGCTGCTCCGTTCCAGCTTACGACGAAAATTTTCCCAAAATTTTATGAAGGTATTAAAAAAACACCATCTTAAGATATGTCCGAGTTCAGTAAGGACAGAGTGTTCATTCATACATACATACATACATACATACATACATACATACATACATACATACATACATACATACATACATACATACATACATACATACATACATACATACATACATACATACATACATACATACATACATACATACATACATACATACATACATACATACATACATACATACATACATACATACATACATACATACATACATACATACATACATACATACACACATAAATGCGTAGATACATTATTTTTTAATTATTAGCGTCTGAAGACAACGATATGAACAAAATACTACACACATATTGTGAGCACACCGACTGCAAAAACAAGCAACATTTTCGTTCATATACAAGATGGCAACATGGGCAATTTTATCGCCTCCTTGGCCCTATACAAACTTAACAATGCCGTCCAGCAAACTTTTCATTTGCAACACACACTTCTCACACGCTTGTCAAGGCAGAGTTCCACACACAAGAGAACCAATAATCCTAGAGAATTTCAGTCTGTGTATTATCAAGTAGCCTTATAAACAACGGTCTCATAAATAAGGCCAGTAGAGAAAACTTACGGTTATAGGTCACGTTGACGAAATTTCCGCAAGTACCGGACAAACACGATTTCCTCAGTATAGCAACCGTGGTATTAAGGTGTAACGCGTCCAACAGTGAACTAAATAAAATGTGGGAATAATTACCGACTAAATGCACAAGTAACGAGCAAAAGTTCTACTTGTCATGCGCAGAAAAACGAGGTCGACCTTTGTCCGGCTTCTACACAAAGCTATCCTTTTATAATGACGACGTTGCGAGAAAGTGCCCGGGGTTGTGTAAGCAGCGCCTATACTTCATGACTAACGAACGTATCGCCGTCTCGACAGCCACTGACCCCTGCCTAGGCACACGTGTCGCGTCAAACATGCAAGTTTCAATGGCGACGGCGATTCCCCATATCGCGAAGTGCCACGAATTAACACGAACGAGATAACGAGTAAAGACAGCATTTGCTTTGCCTCCAAACTCAACTTTATTCCAATAAATACGCGCTTACAAGCAATGCGATTCCGTACACGCTGAAGGGAATAGCGGGGAGGGGGGGGGGTGTAACTAACAATACTTGATGCACTTGATAATCAAATGTTTGTACCTACGAAAGCTCAAAGACTTCACAGTATTTCTGTCCAAAACAACCTACTTCGCTGGCGTACAACACAACCGAAACGCCACTTTGGCACGCTCTTGCTTTCTTTTTAATATATTGCCGCGAACCATGCATTGGGTTTGTCTATGTTTTGTTTTTGCTGACCGGCTGCGCCGGGATATGTTATCTATGTTATCCGTGGGACAAGTGAACCGCGTGTTCCATTCTTTATACCGCACATGTTATCTCCTTTGATAGGGAGTGTGTTTCGGACTAACGCCACCGGACTAGAACGATTTTCTCTGATCTACAGTGTTCTGGATGCAACTGGACGGTTCAAGAAACACTCGCGCTGAGAGATGAATACCCGTAGAGCAGACGCTGCGGCATTCGATTCGCCGACACTCGCCCGCGCACGTCACTTTGTTGAATGCTGCTTCACCGCCTGTGTATTTTTTGAGTTGTTAGGGGAGCACAAGTTCGCTCCAATAAACTTGCTTTTCCTTCAAGACAACTGCGTCATCTTTGGCTTCGTGACAATATTATGCGCCAAGAAGTTCCGGCGCAGCCGTATGTATTTCATTTAAACGGTGGTCCACGATCGCAAGTAAGGCAGTGAGTAGGAAGATGAGACACCCATTTGTTTCTTAGCTGTATCGTTAAGGCAATGGATCGTCGGACCCGCATAATGCTTCCCGGAAGATAGTGGTATTTCATGGATGATGCCGACGGCACAATTCGCGTTTATTCGTCGCGCGCCAGACCATGGGCCCCATCACCGACAAGTTCTACGGTGATTGTTGTTTGACTATGTCTCCATTTTACACCGACTCCACGTATGCTCGAGGTGTTTATTTTGTTAAAAAAGTATCTACGTGACTTGCTTGTATCTTTGTTTGACCTAGAGTGAGACCGTTAACACCAAACATAAAACCAGAATGACTGCTTAGCATTGCTTTGCAGTCATTTAGATAAGGTACAGTAACCATGTTTTTGGTCTTTTTCAGTTATCAAGCTCCGAGCAGCCGCCGAGGAACCGTTCTTGGGGTTTTGATGGTGTCTGGAAAATGCGCGAAATAAGAGCGCGTATTTTAACCTTTACTGCATTTTCTCCCTGCGCGCCATCTCGAAGCCGTTCCTCTAAGTTCTGAAGCTCCTCCTATCGTCTGTAGTTATGACAAAACACAGGAGAGGAGGAGGAAAGGGGGTGTCTGCTTGCATGTCGTGCTATGAAAATGTGGTCCTATAAATACGAGGAGCTGGCCTTCGCGCGTGGCAGGAAAGCGTTTTGCGAGTACAGAACGCCCTCGCTTCCAGGCGATTCGCGGCCTGGAACATTGATCCTGCCTGAGAAACAAGCTACGTCGTCATAGTGAAGGGCCCGCCGCAGTGGCCCGATGCTTTCGGCGGCACTCGGCCTCTGTTCGCGAGCGGCTAAGTTCGATTGTCGGCCGCTGCGACCGTGTGTTTGATGGACGCCGGGGAAAAAGAAAGAAAGGAGAAAGAAAAGAAAGAAGAAATGGAAATGGGCCTTTGCACGATGAATGAGATCTGAGGAAGCTGGTATTGGTGCATCGCTGTAAACGGCGCACATAAGACGAAGATGACGGGAACACAGACAAAAGGAAGAGGTCCCTCACAGCTAGCTTTTCCATACATGGAACACTCCGAGTACCCGCACTTGAGCTAATTAGGCCAAGTGCCAAGAACACATTTTTTCTCTCCCAAATCTCAATTTATTAGCATACGTTTCCCGTACAGATGTTTATTAAACGTAAAAAGTAAACCAGAAAGGCAAAAAAATCTAACTTTCGTAAGCTCGCCCGACTATAAAAATAACACCGAGTTACGCAATGAGAACCTCTGAGAAACAGATAGTTCCAGTACACTGCTGAATTATACCCTCAATTTTAAATGGACCTGTTCAGTCGTTCGATCGTATCGTGACCTCCATGTTATGTTTAGCACATCGCGATGTAGCAACTTTATATGCTAGGCTTCAGTCTTCAAAACCTCGACGTGTTTTGTTTAGTTAGGCCTAAGAAGTTATATTCCTTACTGTAGTACTCGTACCTAGTAGGAGTTCCCAGGGTATGCTTTGTGGTGTACATCTCTGTATAATCTGTTGATGTGTCTTGATGTACTGCATGAGTTGTTTGTTATATATTCCGCCTTGTACGACGCCCGTGCGTATTCCACTCAGGTCAATCCACCTGTTTCTCGTGTACTCCATTTTTTTAATTTAAGGAGAAAATTTTTTTAGTTAAGGCCGTCCTTTTTACGCCGCAAAGTTACTTTAGGCAGCAGCGCATGCCAGCTTGTGCGCTATATACTAGCGACAACAGCAGATTGGGACCACGTAGTCAGGTCTCAAAATCTCTCATCCTCATGATTTTTTAGGTTGAAGATTTTGATTTTAGCAAATATTCTTAAGTTTAAAACTCTGATATAAGGTTAACGACTATTTTGACCCGCTGTGACAAATCACACCCCACGGCGACGAGCAAGCACCGCTGTGGTTTACGACTGAATTCATTTCACGAAAGATTTCCTTCACTGCGTTGCGCGCGTCGTGAGAGCTTGGGAATAAATCCACAACGACGGGTTTCTTTGTTTTTATGACAGTTAATCACGAATAGCGCAGAGAAAACGAGAAGTGGAGAAAACTTGAACTTTTAAATCGTTCTGAGTAGCTGCAATAATTTTGAGCACACTTTGATTTTGGATTTTGGGGCGGTTTTTCTCGAGCACGAGCGCGTATTATCAGTGCAAGTGTGCTTTTATAAGGCTAAATCCTTGGGTGTCTCATCAAACGCTAAAAGTGACCGTAGTCGTCGCCGGGAGACAACACGAATGGTACAAAAATGGACGGCGCTATCAAGAAAAACTAAATTGTGTCCGCGTGCGATTCGAACCCGAGTCGCCAGGACAGGAGCCAGGTGCTTTAAACACAACGCTAACCCGGCATCCTGCCATAACAGACCAAAAATTAGCATGATGTGTGCGCCGTGACAGGTGCACGTGACGGTACGTGCCTAGGACGGGTGCACGCGAAGAACTCTCACTGGCAGGAAGCTGCACTGTGAAGTGCTGTCTGTCGGATTAATTTTCGTCGAAAGATGACGGAAAAGAAAGAATAGCCGCAAAGACGACGTATTGGTAAAAAAGTATCTTACAATCGCTAGGCTTTCGCCGTGAAACAACATAAGCAGATTTAAGTACCAGAGGAATTTTCTTTTCTCCGCACTTTTAACTTCTAGAAATTTCTGGCAAGAATAACATACGGAAAGAGCATCGTGCAATTAGGAAGGACCACGGACAAACATCTCTCGCTCTATTTCTGCGTGTGTGCGTGCACAGAGATGCATTAGCACTGGATGAAAAAAGAAAAAGAAAAAAAGGAACAGCCCTGCGGAGGGGAATCTGAGACAAGAAAATTCCGCTTGGAGGAGTCTAAGGAATGGCTTTGCAGACGGACAGACGTAAAGACGGCGAGAGAGAGAGAGTAGTTGAAAACCAGCCAAGTAACGCTTCCGGCGTGACTAAAAACGTCGTAAATTCCGTCCTGCTACGCGCTTGGGAATATCTCTGAACGAACTCGCGCGCGGCCGCAGACACGTTCATCCAGGCTAAGACGAGCGCCTGACCGTTTCTGGAGCGGGCATGCCAAATGCCTGACGCACCGTGGTAGCAACACATCAATCAACAAAGGAGCAAGGAACGCACTGCGAATAATTCTGTTCACTGCCTGCGTCTGGTAGTCCTCTTTTTCAGAAGTATCAAGCGAACTTTGACAGGTTGAAAGAGCGATACAAGCCATGTTTAAACGAATTCGTCAAAGGATCGTTGAAAATGGCAACGGCAAAATGGGTTTGGGTAGCACATATTCCGGCACTCGCGGTCGGGATGTAGTTGAGAAAACCGCAGAACGCCTTCGCATCTTTCACGCAATGTGGTTGCACAGTACTGAAAACATTACCCACGTGGTTTCACTAGAAAAAGAGAGAAGTTGTCTATTGCGACGTGTTTGCAATGCCCCCTTTGAGATTTGCGACGAATGGCATGGGCAGCAGATTGACGGGATCCTAACTGCAGTCCTCGGGAAAGGGAGTTAGCCCCGCTTATGAATCCTAATTTCGCTTTTCACGAGGAACAGTGGTTTTTTACTCCTATCCTTATAAGAATCACGGGTGCAGTAAGGAGGAGAACATTAGTCTCACCTCTAGGGCGCTACAAACACACACACACACACACACACACACACACACACACACACACACACACACACACACACACACACACACACACACACACACACACACACACACGCACACGCACACGCACACGCACGCACACGCACACGCACACACACACACACACACGCACACGCACACGCACGCACACGCACACGCACACACACACAAAACACTCAAGCGCAGTCACACACGAGCCGTCGAAAACTAGACCAGTAATATACTTCTAACGTTACAGCGTCCACGAAAGAAGCTCCTTCGATGCGTTTCATTGAGGCCTAAAGATAGGTTCTTTGGACGTCCAGCATTAGAAATCAGGGCCTCCTTTGTTAACTCAATTTCAGTGCCATGTAATGACGCGTCACGCGTTACGCCTGCAGTGGGCCATCCGGGAGAAAGCTGAGCGCCCGCAGTTGAGCTGCAACGTGAGCCGAATTCTCAATAGCGTGCTTTTCCAGCAGCCTCCGCCTAGAAGCGTAGCGGCCCCCACTCGCACTGGTCGTTCACTTCGGTGTCTCCAGCAGGACGGCGCGGCGTGGCTCGGCGTTCCCCACTCGTCACCGGGTGCGCACTAGTCACGCGCCAAGAAACATCAAATCGCTCAACGTCACCGCGCGACACGCGGCTGTGAATCAGGCGCTAGGACTTCCAGAACGGAGTCCCACTTCCGAGGCGCCGCTAGGCCACGCTAAGTGTCTAGAGGCGGCAAAACCTCTGACCAAACAGTGACCAGTGCATAAAGACATAATCCGAGAAGAGGAACAAATTCAACGACGCGACCCAACAATTCCTGCAGGGAGATTGACTAACTTCCACATGTGGAGCACAGGCGTTCTGCTGACCGGGCAAGACTCACAAGTCGCCAACGTGTAGCTTGTACGAACATAAACGTTGTTTCCAGTGCTCTGGTCGCAGAAAACAAAACAAACAATATCTGGCCTGAAGTGAGGTGATGTTTCTGCCTAATGAGTGTGACGCTGGGCGGTGTCTGGGCCAAGGGTTGCGTGACAGGGCAACGCGTTGCTTGGAGTTTGGTCGAAACTACGGACGGTGCGCCACTAAGGCTGCGCGACGACTGTGCAAAAAGGCGAACACCACAGGCCGTTAAAAAACGCTGCACAAAGGGCCATAAGCAAAGCGAATTCAGCGACGCAACGTCGGCGACTAGCCGAGCATAAATAATCTCGTCGGGGCGGAGGCGGAACTCGGAGGCGCGCACCACGGTCGGTCGTTGGGAGCTCCCGCACTTACCGAGAGGCGCGTAGAGCCGAGCGGGCGCCGCGGCGCCTCACAGCAGCGGCCGGTGCCGAGCGACCCTCAGCAGCGGCGACGGGTGGCTGTAGCAGAGGCGTGCTCGGCCTGGGGCCGCCGACTCGCTCCGGCAGGGACGTCGCGCGGGGGTGGCGCAACGGAGGCCCCGCATGGCGGGCCGGCTCCTTTCTCCGGCCTTGAGGGCGCGTCCTAGCTGGCCGACGACGGTCGCGCGTCGCGGGCAAGGTCGAGCGAGCACGCGCCACCCGAGCCGGTGGTCGTCGCGGGCCGCCACGCTAGTGCTAGTGCCGGGGAGCGGCGCGAGCACCGCACGGAGGGCGTCCGAGTTGTGTCGGCGGTGCGGCGGCGACGACGGCTAGCGGGCCGCTCGCCGTCCTCCATGAACGAAAGCGCGCCGCCGGTGCGGACGCGGGCACATGGGCACGAACGGGGCCTGTGCGGGGCCTCCTAGCGCAGCACTTGCCCGGCACGGCTAGCGGGCGCCCCGAGGGGAGACGGCATTGCGACGGGCCCTCGATCCATGCTCTAGGGACGGCGGGCGCGACTCATGGGCGCTCTCTCACGTACGGGCGCCCGCGGGCTCGGAGCGAAGGGGGAGGGAAGCTGTTGGCGGTAAGAAAGCGCCGCCGGTCACGTGAGGACCATTAGGTTCGAGCAGCGCCACCCACGGAACAACCGGCCGCCGGTGGTCGCCTTTATTCTCGCCGAGCCCCGGAACGACGCGCCGACGCCGGAGCGTCAGCGTCGCGGAAGCGTCCGTGTTTGTGTCGCCGGCCACGAGGCTGCCCCTTTCGGGTAAAGGAACGTGCATTCTCCCGGGAAGCTAAAATGTCGGCCCGCTCCCCCTAACGTTTGCGGCGCTCACCTGAGGGCGGCCCGGGGCTCGCCCAGGGGATCGATGGGCGCGCCGCCATGCCAGGCGGCGGCGCCGGCGACGCCAGAGGACGCCGTAAAAATAGCCCGGGCCCAGAGGCAAGGGTGCGCCGTGCGGACGGCATGCAGCCCAAACTCGCGGAGCGGCGTCGTGCTCGTAAGAGGGCCTTTCGCTGAACGACCACCGCCGATACAACAGGTTTCCATGACTACTGGTCGCACACACTGGGCTCGGCACCACCGATCAATCCCTTTCGCCTCGTAGCCAGCCCCTGTAGAGCGTGCTTTGCCTGCAGCGCCACAGTGCAAGCGGAGAAGCCAACTCAAAAAAGCGTCCCAGCGCGCGCATGAACACACGGCGCCAGCAAGGCGCGAGTCGCGCTGGTGGCGCCTCCAACACGTTGCGCTGCCATTTGTCCGCCGTGTTAGTGCCAGGATAACAGTTCAAAATTTCGGGAAATGTGACCGCTAATCGATCAGCGCGCGCCTGGAGCCACACTGAGGCAACTTTTCCGGACTTGAAACTTATATTGTTTTCCGACAACTTAAATGCGTTTACTTTGAACTACAGCTCCACAGAAAGTTGTTTGCACTGTCAGTAAAATAATGAAATCGCCGATCTGACCTACTTCTCGCTGCCACCGCAAGTTCTACTCAATCGGAACAGCTGAGAAGGGGGAGGGACTGTTACGTCCCCCATGTGAATGTCACAACGTCGCTGACGAATCGCTGCTGAGTTTTACCACGAACATATGCGCATTTGCTTTGATTTGCAGTGACGGTATCGCAGTTACCGTGACCATGACTTAACTGAGCGGCTCGCTGTGAGACTATGGTGAAAGCCATGGGCGTCTGTGTCTCGGCTACTCTTTCTTCCAGAGCTCACTGCAATGACAGTGTGGCAAATTACTGCAAAAACTCTCTTATTGCGAGTAAATATTCACAAAGCTAATAAAAAGTAGAATAAGAAACCAATTCTTACCCTACTCGAAATCTCATACGCTTGAATCAATTCCAGAACTGTGGATAACCCCCTGTTCATGCGGAAAATAGTGCAACTCGTTACGCGACTTACCCGAAAGTTCAATGAGATACTTTTGGAAAACCGAGCAAGGAATTAAAGTCCGATCCCAAAGGCTGGATGATAAGTTGGGCGCCCGAGAACAGCTCACCGCAACCCGTCGAAGCCTTGAGTAATTCATCAACGTATACATCATTCATGATCACGCCTACGCTGTGCACAAACGTACTGTGTCCCTCCAAAACAATCGGTACAAACCGGTCGCGACAGTCACCAGGATGATAGAAGACAAAAAAAAAAGAAGAGTGGGGTAAGAAAAGGGGCCGGCCGCATCAAGTGTCAAGGCCTTCGGCCAATAGTCCCGGCGTTCGCATGTCTGCACACTCTAACTGCGAGGAGGTGCGGTTGGACGGAGAAAGAGAGAGAGGCAGGCACGCTTTTCCGCGCCCCTCCTCGGCCTTGGCCCCGCGTGAGAGACGTCCCGCGCCAGGCAGCCAGCACGCGAGCGCAGCCCGGCAGAGCAGCCGCAGCGGTGGCTTGTTCTAGGGTGCGTCAGTGGGTGCGGAGGCGACGTCAGCCCCGTTTCCGTCCTCGCGAGCATAGAACGAAACACACTCTTTTCTCTGGCAGACTGCGCATTCGCGGGACGACCGGAACAAAGCGAGGAGCCGGGCTGTTGACTCTGCGACGCGGCGGCCCGAACGCAGTTGGTCCGTGAACGGCATCGCGCCGCATATCGATTCCCCCCTCGCATAGATCGTGCGTGCACCCGCCCCTCGGCACTGGTGCGGGCGATCAGCTCCTTTCGGCGCCGGAGAGAATAAGTAATCTGGTCTTATCGCAGGCATTTTCGGAGGTGGGGCGTGGCCGCAGAACCGCACACCGGAACCGTTCAAGGTCGGTTCCTTCTTTTTTCTTCCCCTCCCTCTGGCTTACGGGCTGACGAGGAAGCTCGCCTTTTCGTTCGGCAGCCCCTCCCCCTTACACACGGAAGGAGGCTCTAGCTACTGGGACAAAGAAACTGTTGGTAGATGAGGCTACTTGAAGGAGGAACAAATGTCGCGTAAAACTACACAAAAAGGACGCTGTATCTTTCTCTGAATTTGTATTTCACCTAGCTTATTTTATAAGCCATTCTATGCATCTCTTGTTTTTAAGCACACACAATTGTTGTGTTTTTTTTTGTTCCTGATTTTTTACTGGGAATTTTAGACCTACAAATTGAATTCTAGACCAAGCGACCAACAGCCTGTACTGCGCCACACGGACATCCTGGCCCACTATCGGTACCAATGGCGCATTTTTCCCCATCCACACCCGCAACTCACAATAAATAAAGCCACCACCTTCAGAAGACTCCAAAGAACACCTATCCGCTTCGCACCATCCACCATGCCTTATATTCAACGGAGTATCAAGCCACCTCCAAATACTGTCCATTACTCGGCACCCTGTACCATTAGGTATTGAAGGGCCAGCAAACGCCAGGTGTACAAACCATCTCCAATTCCTCCATTCAACAGTGGACGGCGTGGTTGGCCAGCAAGGGCCCTACGACCCAGCTTGACCTGGCGAACAGCGCCCGCGCAGCCAGCCAAAGCCAGGGGATCACGGACTGAGAATCCCCTTTACCGGGTGGGTGCTTATCAGCAGCACCTGCTGTTCATGAAATATTTCATTCAGTCATTCATTCCTTCATTCATTCATTCATTCATTCATTCTCATATTTCAGTATTTCTTCACTGGAAGAATGATTAACTTCCCTTCCCCTTCTTTGGCGTTCTCGACTGCTGGCTATGCTGTGTATATAACAATCATTCTTAGTAACGGCTCCACTCGCCGAAATGTGAGATAAAACAGGGTGCGTCTGGACAAGAAACGCGGCGCGTCGGTGCCCCTTGGTGCACGTGCACAGCCAGTCTTTCATCGTGAGCCGGGAGGAAATGAGCTCCCGCTGGCCTTCTTCTTGCCGCATAACTGCGACGGAGCGTGCAAGGCATCCTGCCTCCTCAAGCGTTATACGACCGAGCATATCGAGTGTTTACGCGCGCCGCCATGATTGGATTTTCTTGTTTTCCGGTCATCTGCGCTTTTTTATGGCCTGGCCTGCGATATCTGCACACGATTTTTTCCCCAACGAGGAGCGCGACGCGTGTCGACGCTTCCCACATCTCTTATGTGCTTGTCCGAGTCACACGTTCTGTCTCTAACCGGTGACGTGGTTGAAGAGAGAGACAATAATTGGTGAAGCCACTATGAAACGAGATGACAGCGCGTGCCATTAAGATATGTTAACTAGGGTCGGGAAATTATTTGACTACCCGTTGCGGTAGCTCAGTGGCTAAGACGTTGGGCTGCTGAGCCCAAGGACGCGGGTTGGGTTCGCGGCCATGGTGGCTGCTTTTCTGGTGAAGGCGAAAAGCGAAAACGTCCATGTGTTCGAGATTTCGGCGCATGTTAAAGATCTCCAGGTGGTCAAAATTAATTCGGAGCCCTCCAATACGGCGTGCCTCATCATTTATGTAGCGTCGGAGCGTTAAACCTTACAATCAATCAATCAATCAATCAATCAATCAATCAATCAATCAATCAATCAATCAATCAATCAATCAATCAATCAATCAATCAATCAATCAATCAATCAATCAATCAATCAATCAATCAATCAATCAATCAATCAATCAATCATTTGACTACCCTATCCGTTATTGCATTGATCGTAGGTTCATTTCTTCTGGCTGACTAATGGGCGAAAAATGTACCTCTTTGGTAAGCGAGACTTCACGGAAGGTCATGGTGTATGCAGTAAACCTCAGCGGGGAATTCATAATGCTGAAATGCGACGGCGTTACTCTCTCGCCTGATAATGTGGACGAGCTCCACTCCCATTATACGATACGTTTTTATACCCGAGGTTCAAACTGCGCGCCTTAGGACAGCTTGCGCCATCTAGTGAATGGCCCGTGAGGCGGCGCTTTTCCACGTGCACTAAGCCGCGTTTATATGCCTTAGTTTGAAACTAGAAGTGCCCCGTTTTACTTTGCAGGGGCGCCAGTCAACTATAATCTTTTGTCGACATTTGCAAAGAAAGGAGAAGATATGCGGCCTTTTTTTTTTTTTTTTTTGCGGTGTATATGGCGATCGTCAATAATCAATCGTATATACTCTACAATGAATTACACCAATGTCATCAACCAAATAATAGAAAAATGCGCAGATTATAATAAACCGCTTTACACGACATTCATAGACTGTAAAAAAGCGTTTGATTCAGTAAACACCGCCAGATTGATGGACGCCTTAAAGGACCAAGGAATAGGGTAGACGAACCTAAGACTCCTAGACAACACATATGAGGAATGCACGGGCAGGAGTATTCTTCACAAAGCGACAACTTCCAGGTCCGAAAGGGAGTGCGGTAAGGAGGTACCATCTCGCCAAACTTGTTCCCGGCATGCCTGGAGAGTGTAATCAGGAAGCTTGAGTGGGAAAACCTAAGTTTACGGATAAAAGGGAAATACTCGAGCCATTTGAGGCTTGCAGACGGCATAGTATTGCTAGTGGATCTGTAGAACAACTGCAAAAAATTATTGAAGGACTACAATTAGAGAGCTTCGCCATGGGGCTAAAGATGAACATGAATACACCTAAAGTAATTAAACATCCTGGACGCGTTTCTTTCAGCACAGGGAGCGAAATAGTGGAACAAATAGAAGAATATAGTAACTACCCTGGAGAGGTGATCAGTGCTGATCCCAACCAGGAGAAAGAAATCCGGCGCAAAATAGGAACGGGTTGGGGAGCACTCGGCAAGCACTCGCAAACAATGAAAAGTGATCTACCTCTATCCTTAAGAAGAACGGTATTCAACCAAAGCATAGTGCCGGTGATGACATACGGAGCGGAAACTTGGCGCCTTATTAAACAACCAGAAAGAAAACTTAGGTCCGCCCAATGTGCCATGGAACGAATAATGATAGGAGTAACGCTTAGGGACAGAAAGCGAGCAATTTGGATTAGAGAACAAACTCGAATAGAAGCGACCGTAGTTCAAATTAAGAAAAAGAAATGGACTCGGGCTGGCCATGTAGTACGACCAACAGACAACAGGTGAACCGCAAGGGCAACAGAATGGACACTGATAGATCCGACTATAGAAGAATGGGAAGGCCATTAACTTGACGGAGAGTCGAAATAAGAAAATTTGGAGGCAAAAAATGGACTCGGGCAGCGCAGTACATAAGCGAGCGAAGGTCAATGGGAGAGGCATTTGTCCTGTAGTGGATCTAAATAGGATGATGATGATTATGATGATGATGGCGATCGTTGATACTGCAAATTGTTGCGGCAGAAGTGATCGTTCTCGGAATTCTATAGATTTCTATGCCTCAATGATGGCATCGTCCCTTCCGAGTGAAACGCACTGCAGAAAAGCCACCTTTACCCAATGGATTTTACGAAACGATTATGATTGTGATGTTAAGCGAAGGCAGAATAAGCGCCTTAAGGAGACAAAAAAAAAAAGGCTTCCCTTCGTCGGAATCGAACCTGGGTCTCTTGCTTTACGAAGCCGACGTCTGCCTGCCTGCGCCCTTCCGACACGGTCGGAGCAGTTTGGATTTTGGACTTTGACACGGGTTTCATGGGAGAAAGATTTGCATTTTAACTATCTTTCTCCTAATCAAGGGGCCTAGCTTGATTGCTCTTTCAGCTGCGGGACGTTGGGTAGCGGCGAGTGTGTAATCTGTGCTATACTCGCGTTCAAGGTAAGAACGTGTGTCGCTCCGCCGAGGCGACTGACGCGGATGTTAATGCGCGCGCGCGCGTTTTGAAACCAGATAGCGCTTAATGAGTAACATCGCCTTCTTTTTCACACCTAGTCTCTTTGCAGTCACTGCAGGAATTTAAAAGAAGATTAAGTGAGAGAAATCATGAAACGACTCGTGCCATGATCACAATACTCGCAGTAAGGCACTTTTTGCGCCGCGCAAATTAACAGCCGGCTGCGGTTATGAGGCGCAGGGGAAACTTTCGTTCAGGGGACACTTCCAAAAAAGAGGCAAGGCAGATAGAAACGAATAAATGGAGAGAAAAATGGAAGCTAAAACGTCGTTAGAGATGTACAGGGCTGCAATACTGGACATCACAAAAGAAAATTTCTACGATAATTCCCAGGGCAGTGCTTTGAATTTTGAGGCTAGAGCAGGTTGCTTGCGAACTAAGAGGTTTGTGGGGAAGTATGCACTAAATAATGGGGTATGCGTGGTATGCGGAAAAGAAACAGAAACTATGCGGCACATAGTGTCAGAATGCGAGGGTATCCACCCAAATCTACATGAAGGAAATATTCGGCTTCCAGAAGCCCTAGGATTTAAGGGTAGCACAGAGGAAGTTAACTTCAAGGCTTTCGAGGAGACGAAAAGAAGATTAGAATGCTGGTGGACGAAAGGCAGAGAGGGGAATATTGCCTAGGACAGTTACCACCTGTAGATGGAAGCAAAAAGTATTTTGGGCCTAATAAGCTTTCTGTGCCTGCCCTAAGCAGCGCTAGAATTAAAGCAAGAGTATAAAGGATAGGTATATTAGTTCTTTTTGGTAAGATGACAAGTCATCATCTTGCTACAAAGGGTAAACCAATAGCAATCATCATCATCATCGTCATCGTCGTCGTCTTCGTTGTCGTCGTCGTTGTCGTTGCCGTTCTTAAGCTGTCCCCGAGTATAGGTATTGGTTTCCAGTAAGACAAAAATGACTTGTAAAAGTAGTTTTCCCAGAAAGTAGCTTTCGTCAGTATTGAATCAGTGGAGCCATAATGTGTTTTTTCCGATGCGTATGCAAGATCATCGGTTTTATGTCACTAAGCAAAGTATTCAATCCCTTGGCTAATTTTTCCAGTGACAGACTGACCTGTTATGGCATTGCACCCTTAAAAATGGCAGGAATTTTCAAGATGTTGTCGTGCTATCGTCAAAGCTCACCGAGTGACTAAGAATCCTAATGGCCATAGGGAAGGCGGCCACGTACCGCATTGCATCTCCCCGCTTTCCAGCTGAAGCAGTTTTCAAGATAGTTTTAAAGCAATGCGAAAGCTGCTTAAAGTTTGCTGCGCTCGTGGAACCGTGAAGCGAAACAACTTGACTAGATTAAAACATAGATGGTGAGGGGGAGCGCACAGACAACGCCGAATGCCTCATGAAACGCTACGGCGAACTGTCAAACCTAGCGAGATCACGCACAACTTTATCACAGAACAAGCTAACGAGTATATAACCTGTTGCCCAATAGCTGAACAAAATAAATTGCAACTTGCCACTTGCAACTTGAAATTGCAAGAACACTACTTTTTTTCTGGAGGTGTTCTTGCTCAGCTGATCATCATTTCGGTTAGACCCTTCTCGCATGATCCTCCATTTACGTAAGCCGTATAAGAATGAGCGTTGTCTTCGGACAAAAGCAGGTCTTCTGTTGTTTCCCATTCCCAACAACACCACAAATTTCGAAAGAAAAATGGGCGTGGGTTTGCAGGGTCGTAGCAAGTAGGAATCCATGACAGAGACAGGGGCGTCACCATTGGCGCAGTAAAAACATTTCGAAGCTAGCAGACAAGGAACCAGTGCTGCATATTACAATAAATTCGTTCTCATAGCCTAAGCTCAGCGTGCACAGTGATTGCTCAAGAACACAATAAAGGCGGGGAAGAGGGTGTCTCAGATATATCTGGTACGCGTCGTCAGCACATGTAGGCGTCGTTATTCCCCGCGGAATCACGCAGGGAGATAACAGATGGTGCAGCAATCGCCAGCGTACTCACCCTAGGTGACTTGGTCCGCGTACCATGCCCTGGCCGAGCCCATGTCTAGTGTCCAAGCTCTGCACCCATGCTTTCGGGGGCAGACAACGCGTGCCTGCCCCGAACACGTGTTCCTCACAGCACAGCGGATCAGTCGGAGCCCGCGGCAGGGAGTCGAGACAGGCAACGACCGTGCGTCGCGCTCTTCCGTTGGTCAGTTGGCAGTGTCTGAATGTGGTCACGGCCTCCTTCAATACTACAGTGAACGTCTTGCTTGGGCCACCGTGTACATCGGGCCCGTTTGATGGTGATGATGCCCTCGAAGTGGTAGCCCGTACACACGAAGGGGGATTGGCCTGGGCTGAAGCGTTGACGGCGTTCCGGTTGGGGCGTGCTGGATTAATTTATTTTCCAGAAAAGAAAATAGGGCATCTTTGGTTGATTGATTAGCAGGCGATGCTGTTCTCGGGCACATCGCAAAGGGACAAGCCGTCACCACCACCACCACCACCACCACCACCACCACCACCATCATCATCATCATCATAATCATCATAATCATCACCACCACAACCACCACGACATGCTACCACCATCTACACACATGGTTGATTGTAGACGCCAACATAGAATAGTATGGAGCCCAGCGGACGAAGGCCTTGAAAGAAACGGGAGAGCCGACTCCTTAGCGAGACAAATCAACAGCTGCTGGGAAACGGACCACTCTCACACCGTCCCTCCCCTCATGTCGCTTAATGAAAGGCTTTTCACACAAAGACAAGCCAGAACGACCATGCCCGCTCCGCATCACATGTTAGATTGCGAACAAGCAAGAATCCCAAGAAAAATACAAACCGACATTTTCCCGCACAAATCCAGGCTGTCCCTTGTTCCCAGAGAGATATAATGAAGAATGCCACAAATGCAAATTAAGAGCAGATTTATTCCACGCAGTCTGGAACTGACTATAATTTGGCACCAGAACGCCTTCCAAACCTCTAGAGAGTCCTGGGATTCAGCATTGTCCAGCTCGGACCTTTCGACACAGCGAGAGCTGCTAAAGAGAGCCGAGCTGGGAGGGGAGCCTTTGCTAGTGGAGACCTGGAAATAGGGCTTACCCATAACTCTTTCCACAGTTCGTTCTCCCGATTTCCAAATAAAGTTTACTCTCTCTCTCTCTCTCTCTCTCTCTCTCTCTCTCTCTCTCTCTCTCTCTCTCTCTCTCTCTCTCTCTCTCTCTCTCTCTCTCTCTCTCTCTCTCTCTCTCTCTCTCTCTCTCTCTCTCTCTCTCTCTCTCTACTTTCATCCAGGGTTCGTCAGGCCGATCCTTGAAACGAAGAGCCCACAGTACAGGGCCGCGCTTTCTGGGCCACCAAATATTTTTTATTTTATGGGAAAATATTTATATCTTATGGCATTACTTCGAGGCTTCAGTTTTACGTTCGTGAGTGAAAAACTAATCGCGAGAAGAAAAAAATAAAACATGGGGCAGAGGGGTTGTCGTCCTCCCCACCCTTTCATATATTCTAATATATTTCTTACTTGCTTTTTGTTCATCTCTTTTTTGTTTTTTGCATTCTTTGTGCGGTGCCCCCAATTGTTTAGCGCCTTCTCCCTGGCCAATCTACC
Organism: Haemaphysalis longicornis; assembly: GCF_048455015.1. Classification (NCBI taxonomy): domain Eukaryota; kingdom Metazoa; phylum Arthropoda; class Arachnida; order Ixodida; family Ixodidae; genus Haemaphysalis; species Haemaphysalis longicornis. Next base: position 137,282,481 of record NW_027526204.1, read on the forward strand.
CGAGTGGGTTGTGAGTCATTTTTTGTCGTGCTACTACCAACCACCATCGCCACTTTATGTCATGACTACCACCTATTATCAATAGACTCTTCACCACCAGTATCCTTCGTAATCATAATCCTTGCTATCAATATTATCGTGATTTCCATCTCGCCAGCGAGCACAAAGTTATCCTAAACTGAGGACACATCCCACCTGGACGGTGTCCGAAGATCGCGCTTGCTGTTATACAAGTTCATTCACTCCGCTCACGATCACCATTATTTCTCGTCGTCCCAATCGCCGTAGTACCGACGCTGCCACCGGTGGTGTGGCTGCTAATTCCGATAGGACACATTTTCTCCTACACAGCCTCAGGATACGTATAGAGAATGAGCGCTTGAAACCACTCGCAACAGTGACGGCATAGAAGCGCCTTTTTCTAGAGTGTGCTAAGCTAATGAATAAGAGAACTAATTTCAAGTTGAAAAACGAAATGGAAATGGGCAATGCTTAGTAAGAGCAGCGGGCAGCTGTTACGGCCTACATCGCGTGAGGACGGTTGCGGAATGCTACCGCGGATCTTGGAAGCACGTCCCATACAGATGCGAAATGCTTCGCACAAGGTCACACGGTGGCGGCGGGATGTCGTGAACATCGACGTCACTCGCAGTACATGGCGCGCTGGTGCACAAATTAAAGCTAAAAAAAACAAATAAGTCAGCACTGGGCTAAATTTGAAACTATATTATTGTTCCCATAACTACCATCTGCTCTAAACGTTGCCCAAATTTTGCTGTGCGCAACATATAAAAAAGGACTTGTCTGTTCCACCTTAATTTTATTTTCCCATGAAAAACATACAGGAACGGACGTATGGTGCTGCTACGGCTGCCGTCTCCTGCACGAAGGAGGTATATAATTAAAACAGAGCGTAAAATATAGGTCCACACAATTACTTGTTCACATTTACTTGTGCTCTCAGCTTCCCTTTGGGTGTCGCATAACGACCAGTTTCGTTCAAGCAAAACGGGGCAGAAAATTACGTTAGCTTAGAAATTAACAACCACGAAGAGCCCGTAAATCTGGCGTGTTATACGTTAACTGCAATTTAGCAAAAATGTCTGTTCCGGCGTTTTATAAATAGGCACCACTGGAGCGGAGAGGCGTGACGGATAATATTGCATTAAACTTGTACGTGTCCCATTCGAAGTTTCGTCCCTCTCAACCGTGAGCAATCACCTTAATTCACGACATTAGAGGGCGACCACAGATCACCCGTGACGAGTTTTTGTGCGCGGCCGAGCGAACGCGAACGTTGAGATGAAAACTTGCCACAAAAGTTTGGACACGGTGGGAAACCGTTGCTGTGGAGCTTCTACCACGAAATTTGTGGGAAGCCCTTCGTAACGTCCAAAGAAATTGAAGTTTGATGGTGGCGTAGCCATGAAATTAATGACACGTAAATGACGACACCTAGTGCAAACCCGCTGTGAAATTACTCGCAAGTCTGAAATCCATAATTTAGTCGAAGCAACTACCTGCGCAATGCTAATAGAAGCCTTGTTGTACGCGCTTATTAGGAAAAAAATACCGCGTTTGCAAATAGTCCTGAATGTACTCTTATGAACTGCATTTCACATGAGCTACATTCCACGTTTACAACATTTGAGAAATTAAGAACAGGTCCAGGCGATTATTGTAAGAATGTTCGGGAGAGTAAAATTCTGCGAGCATTCGGCGAGAAAGGTGAACTCAGTGATTGTTTATTAGGAAGTGAAGGTCAATGCGGAAACTGCATCCGGAGTGCACTCAGAAAACCATGTCGGTGAGAAGAAAAAAAACTGCACAAGAAAACAAAAAAAACGCTTTCAAATATTAAGAAATGACATTATTTTTATGCATTTTTCGTCCGAAAACTTAACTAAAATATTTATTGCGTCCTCTCACTTTCTGTCTAGATGGCTAAGGACCGGGATGGTTAATGTTTTTTTTTTATTGAACAAAAGCTCACACAAAGAATTTGCTCCTTTCTTCTTCCCTCAAAAGTGGAATATTTGCGGATCGTCTGTACTTCTCCGAGCGCAGCAAAACTACCGCGTCGATATTCAGGACATTACACAAAACGCTTCAAAAGCGGAGTAAGAAAAAGTGCAAAAGCACAGGTAAACGTCCTCAAAAAATTACTTTTGTGGTACACGAAACGTGTGCCACTCATTAAATACATGCGCGACCCACCACACCGGGGTGGCCTCGATGGCACAGATGTTTTGCTCCTGAACTAAAGGTCGCGGGTTCAAAGAAAGGTGTTCGTGTCCTGTTATTTGTACTCGCACACACATGTAACAGAGCTCGATGTTTTTTTTTTTTTTGCTCCTTAATGGCTGTGTCACCTTGAGCTTCACGGTGCACTCGATAAGATCATGCCCCCACGCCCGTCTGCGGTGCCTTAGGAAATTACAAGCGCCACAGTCACGGCTCCTCTTGGCCTGATTAAATACGTGCGGATGCCTTCCGAACGCCGCACCACCACTCCTAGTCTCAGTTTGCCAGAGCCTCAGCGACACGACTGTCAGTTGCGCGCACTTTCGTTGAGAACAGAACTGCGTCCCAGATTAGGTAATGCCCCGAGTAGGAGAAGCGTGCTTAAGCTAGCTGCTATTTCAATGGCGGCGGGAGTCATTCGAACAAACTATGCTTATGCGTATGTACATGTATGCATTTTGTATGTATTGTGACGGAAACAAACGCCTCGAAATTCGCAGACACCCTGCACAGTAACGTACTACTATAACATACTATATACTATAACATAATAATATCCTATAACATTTCACTGCCTCACTTGTGAACTTTATCTTTTTTCTTTTTTCATGCGCCAGCGAGCAACGTCTTTGTAATGTTGACTTAGTTTCTGGCATGCTGTTCTGATAACTAGTTTTATTTGGTTTCTTCTCTATGCGTGTTTTCTTCGGGAGTGACTGTAATTTTGTTTGAACCTTATATTATTTTTAATTATATTTACACTTATGCACTGTACACTGTCTCACCGCTCACACTATGTAACACCCAATCTGGAGGGCCTTACTGCTATTGGGAAATATATAAAAACACTGTGGTTCATTTCTCTGTTATAGGAATCGGTTAAACACGAAAGTTAAATGTGCAGAGAAATCTGCAGCTGAGCATAATTTGCGGGTCGGCGGCTGTCTTGTTGGTGTGCTTGGCGAGCGACGTCCTGCTGGCGGGTCGTTTCGGCAAAGGTGTACTGGCGTCTTTTCCGTGACGGAAATGACGTCAGTGAAATCTTAGTGTATACCGGCATAAAACACTTTCGTGTTAAAATATAAAACCCGAAAACGAACAACCCTAAGTACAACGTACTCTTTAGTACTAAAGGTGTTGCTTCCACGCAAGAAGACCCTGTGTGCAGGGGTGCACCCTTTACAGGCCGCTTGCTCCGTTGTACTGGCGTCATTGCCGTGACGGATATGACGTCAGTGAAGTCTTTGTGTATCCAGGGTTAAAACCCTTTCGTATTAAAAAAGTTAAGTATATTTGTGAGTGCGTGTCCACGTGCACTAGCGCGTTTGCGTGCTTTCTTGTGCGTGCGTCTTGTCACGCTCAAATGTTCGAAATATGTAGCGACGTCGAGATAGTCAGTTTTTGGGCCGTCTTCGGTGTGAACTGCTCAACTTTCTCCCAGGGTATCCCGGCTTGCTTGACGCTCATTGAATCGATGTCTTCTGACTTCCCTTTGAACGTATGCTCATCTTTCGGTTCGCGCAAAGGATTCATTCGGTTTTCGTGTACCGCGAGCATCGAAAGTGCATTTCGATGTTCTCGAACATAAAACTAGAATAGCGTGCAGTAGTTGAGGGCGAGGGCTATAGGCAATTTGCTTGTAAATATCGCGGGAAGGTGTGAAGAGCAACTAGCTGTAGCGCACGTTAATTGTTTGTTAATCGACAAAACTTTTTCGTTGCGAATAACAGGGAAAGAATTGGGAGCAACTTGCCTCAGGGTCTTTATTGTTGAAGAGATACCGATTTCAGACTGTTGATTAAAAGCTTTTCAATCGTAACCATGCAGCTTAGTGAAACAGTGTATCGGTGCATTACAGTGGCAAATAGTGGTGCAATTTACTTTAAATTCGGCGTATAAAAGCGAGAGTTACATCTCATTTCGGAATCCCTACTTCGAACACAATCTGGAGAAAGCATTGACGAACGACAAAGGAACGTCACTGTCAAACTGCGGTTAAGGGGGCTCCTGGCACGACCAGCAGTAGTGTATCTATACTAAAACGATGCCTTAACGCTCACTGATGTGTCCTGAAAGTTGATTTGAATTTAAACAAAGATACAGAAAAATCGACCCGCAAAAAATCGTCTTCCTCCGAGCCCTTTTAGTTTACCAAATGCACTTTTCTCACAATTGTGAAATGGAGGGAACAGGGCTACAAAAATTATGACAAAATAAGAGAGTGGACAAAGATAGAACGGAAACAAATGCAAGTGATGCAAATAGATACTATGTTGGAATGCAAGACAGGGTCATTGGCAAACACTGGGTCACTGGGCCTAAAACACTTGGTAATCTGGTATTCTCAGACGGCAAGTGAGCAGAAAAAAAATATGACTGGCGCAGCAAATATCCCCGTGGCAAAACACAAATCAAATGCATCAAAAAGAAGCCAAATCACGCCATGGAACACCGCCACAGGACAGCACGCCCTCGAGCGAGGAAGATGAAACTTTATTTGAAGCGGTCCATGTCCGGGCTGCCTAAAATGGGGTTCTGGGTACTGGGAATGTGCTCAGACGGGAACTCCGCAGGCGTCAGGGCCCCGCATGTGGGCAATGTGCAGGGCGAGGAGAGGACAAAGGATCGGACGAAGATAAGGTGGAGGAGCGGCCCAGCTTTCCTATGAGTTTGGCATGTGCGGTGGTAAAAGGTGTGGATAAAGAAAGTGGGGTGATTGCGTGGCGCGAGGAGAAGTCCAGTAAGTATTTTTACGCACACTTGTCTCTGGTAAAGTCATGTAGCCACCGCTTCTGAAGCTAGTTCTTCGTGAAGAAAACCTTTTGGAGCTGGTCTTCGGAAAAAAATAGTCAGGTTTTGCACCATCACGAGAAGTGATTACAGCGGGAGATGGCCGCACAATAAGCTCCGCGTGTGTGGTACTCGCTTATCCTCGTCTGTGTTAGCGCTATTTTCTTGTTGCCGTGCTCACCGACAAGCCCAAACCAGCACCCTCATGAATTGCAAATGACTCATTTGAATTGCCCCCGTTCATATGGATGGATAAACACCACATTCGAGACGCCGGGCCCTTAGCGAGAACAAAATCAAGGCGTGCTGTTCCAACTGTCGAGGAGTAGACAGACTTCTAGGCCTCCGGTTGCGAATACACTGAACAGGTCGCTTTGCCTTTTCAAGACGTGAAGTTGGAAGTCACAAGCCACGAGGAGTCCTTCTCCTCGAAGACACACCGCGCGAAAGCAGTGGAGCGTAGTCTCTACGTTCCACTCTGCGAACCATGCAATCGCGTTCTTCTAAAGGCAGTTTCACTTCGCGTATCTTGCACTGGTGCTCACCATACTGAGACGCAAGATGAGGAAGAGCGGACACACCACTACTTGCATGATGCAGAGTGGCTGAAATAACGTACTTTCTTGGACTAACTGCCTTGACTGCGTACGCACCACTGTGAAGTGGCTGGCTCGCCATCTGCAGCTTTCTTGGACAGTCTCCCGCGGTGGGCATGTTTGTGTTGCTTTTTAAGGCCACCATCATCACTATAATCAGCTGGGGCTTGTCCCGTGAATAGATTGCGTCACCATACCAACCCGGTCTTCTGGGAAAAATTACGCCGCGAACGCAGATGAGAGCCGCCATATCGCCTGAGCCAGGACATCTCGATGCTGCGGGATGCACTGAGCATAAGCTCGTCTTCACAAGCTCCCTCATTCGCACTTTCATTTTTGCAACAAGGACATTATCATCGTCGTCGTCGTTATTATCTCGCTCTTAATTTATCTTATTAAGCTGCGCGGTTTCTTTCTTTCTTCCGTCGGACCCAACTTGTCGGACGAAGCCACTGAAGGACTGGGGCTGTTCGCGTCTCCTGTCGTCGTCGTCGTCGTAATCATAGTTCTTCTCATGTAGTCACGGTACTAAAATATCGGGAAACTCGTTTACGCGTCGCACTAGAACGTCACGTGTACTAAAAAACACCGAGACACTTGTTTACGCCTTGTGCTACAGGAGAGCTTCGTGCTTCAAAGACAAGAGACTTTTACAGCCAAGCTGTATACCTCTACCCCCCCCCCCCCTAACAGTTCCATCACCGTTGGGAAAAACGCCAAGGCACCAAGAATACACTTATACACTGCATGCTTCGCCCCCCACCAGGTTTTCCGTTAGTGCAGATGGCCCGGGATTTTTTTCGTAGTAGCAGTTGGCATGTTGTTCTGCTGTGTCCGTCATACGCTGTCTTGGTGTTTCCGTAGTATGATGCGTTGATCTGTGTTTCGTATGCTGTCCGTGTTAAAAAAATTTGAGCATTCGCTTTTGTAATGTTGTTCATGTTAACGATTTTCTCAATTTACATGCTCGCCCACAGAGACTATGTAATGTAACGATTATTTTTTTACGAAACGATTTTCTCAATTTACATGCTCGCCCACAGCGACTATGTATTGTAATGATTAAATTGTTACGAAACGATTTTCTCAATTTACATGCTCGCCCACAGCGACTATGCATTGTAACGATTAAATTGTTATGACTGTGGGGTGATTACCGTTTATTTACAAGACAAAATTGTGCCCACACGCACTGCGCTATCGCTAGTGTCCGCACTACACGGTCTACTTGCTTCTTTTCTTCTTCGGGATCGTTGATGACAAGCTTGACTTCACCGCCCTCTCTTTATATGATATCAAACAACAACCTCTCAGGCTCCTCGCGAGCGCCGTTTGCATGATGTCTAGGGAATCTCATAGATCTCTGTCATCCCTGAAGATGTTCTCGACTGCTTGTCCTCCTGTTCTGAAGCAAAGCTGATTTGTCCGGAATGGCACAGGCCAACTAACAGTTCGGATATTTATAAAGTTCGAAAAAAAAAGTGTTGTTAATCCTTTGATATCGCTGTCACTGAGACCGTAAATGTACTACTGATTGCTTCATTGGGTTAGTCGTACTTCAAGCTTGAACCTATTTGTTCTTCCCGCCAAAACAAAAAAACATTTTTACATGCAGTAACCTTTCTAGACTAGTCTACTTTTGTGGTGTAGATGTTACATCCTGGATTACTGATTCCAGGGTCGGGGGTTAGAGCCCGGTTTATGCCTGTGATTTTCTGAACTCTATCTCTAGGTTTTATTTTTCCTCTTCCACTCAAGAATGGATGAAGTTTCAGGCTATAGGCATAATCTGAAGCCGCATCTGCGGATGAAGCAACTGCTCGTCTTTTGCCGCAACTGCGGGGCCTTTTCCGTCCTTGGGTTTGCAACCGCACCAATTGTTTTATTTATCTAAGAAACATTTTAACAGCGGTGCTCTTGTACAAGCCGATAAGTTCGATTTTGCAGGAAAGAATTACTAATAAAATGCGGAGCGCTCGTGAGGGCGTGCATAGCGCCGACCGCCGAGTCCCCGGCTTGCGCAGGGGCTTTATCAAAAAACTCCCAAGCATTTCCCCGAGGGTGAACATGGTTAAGTGCGAATGCACGGGGTGATGCTATGAGGGGGAGTAAGGTTAAAATCCGTTGGCATTCGCCCGTGAGCGCGCGCGAGCCGACCCACGGAGGTCTGGCAGTTTATCGCTGCATATATAGGGGGGTACGCCGCGCTGAGCGCGCCGAGCTAGGTGGCTGAGAGAGGAGGCGAGCGCAAGGGAAGAGGGACAGCGGCGCACGGTAGCTGCAGCCGAGCGAGGGGGAGAGGAGAGAGTGTGACGTCACGGTGGAGAGAGAGGCGCGCGGCAGCTGCTGGGGAGAGGAGGCGCGCTGTGACGTCATACCATAACGTCACGGCGCGAGGAGCGGTGCAGGGAGCGGCGCGCACCCGCGCAGCCACGGCGAGGAGGCGGAGCGAGCGCGGTCACGTGGTGAAGTGACGTCACCGCGCCGTTGCTACCGACGTTCCTCTCCGCTCCACGCCGTTGCTAGGGAGAGGACTGCGGACGCTGCCGCCGCCGCCGGCGGTGGAAGGTTTGGGGTCGCTTATAAAGTGCATTCGCACTTAAAAAAACAAAAAAAAAACTTCACCGCTGTTCTCAAGCATTACCACGCATGTAATGCTTGGCGTGAGGTACATGGCGATACCGATGCATATAACGATGACTACTACTAGTATAGTGCAGAGCAATGGCGGAACGAGAGCCACTCATTAACTACATGCGCGGAGCCACTACACTTGGGTGGTCTCAATGGCACAGATGTTCTGCATGTCCAGCAGATACAGCCATGGGGGCTTCAATAGCCGCCAATTCGACAATGGAGTCTGTAGAACTACGAGCGCTTTCGTCTTTCACTCCAGCCCCGAAGATTTTCCTTCGCTACGTTGACGACTGCTTTTGCATAATTGAGAAAGAACATTTGGACTCGTTTGCGCATCACTAAAACTGCATTGAAACATCGATTAAGTTTACAGTGGAAAAAGAAAACAACGGGGAGTTGCCCTTCCTGGACGTTCTAATTAAGCTCGGTGGTTCTAAACTATCTTTTGCTGTGTTTAGAAAAAGCACGCACACGGGGCAATACGTGAACGTCAAGTCGGTGCACCCTGCAGCGCACAAAAGGTCCGTGGTATCTTCTTTATTGCAACGTTCCCGCACTATCTGCTCCACGGCTGCTGGCCACTCGGCTGACGTCCAACGTGTACGTCGCCACCTGTATGCAAGCGGGTACCCGGGTTCCTTCGTGACTTCGGTGGAATAGAAGTTGGATCGCGCCTCTGCAGCCGCTTCGCAAAGAGGCTCAAAAATATGCAGCATACCGTACGTGCTGGGAGTGAGTGAGGCTTTGGCCCGAGTACTGTGCACGTATGACGTGCACGTTGCCCACGTTCATACCCAGAAGCTAAAGAACGCTCTTGTGACAGTGAAAGATAGATTACCATAACAACGATTTCCCGGTGTTGTGTATGAAGTTCCATGCGCGAACTGCGATAGAGTATACATTGGGGAATCTGTAAATTTCGAAAGGCGGATAAAATAGCATTGTAATGGTGTAAAGAAAGAAAAAGTATCCACTAATGCCCTCGCGGAACACGCACAATCGTCTAACCATGAGATAGACTGGGGCAAGGCACGTGTTGTCGCCACCGAGAAGGGCTTCGCCTCTAGGCTGTATCATGACTTTATAGTGATACAGTCGAACAGAAACACTCTGAACCGCACAGACGGCAATCTTACCCCCGCCTACGCAAGGTGTTTAGGTCATGTTCTTCAGCCTACATAAACTCTTAGCTTTCTTTCTCTGCTTCTAGTGTGAACACGGCTCCCGTTCGTGGGGCCGAAACGTCATTGTTTTATTTTGTCTTGTAGTCGGTGTCTTCTTTATTATGTATTCTAATGACGGAACATGTAAACAAACAATTTCAAGCTTGTACGAATGCGTGGTCATGTGCCCTCCAGTGCTCACGTAGAAAGAAATCGTGCAGCGTCGCTATGGCTCAAGCCTTGCGCGACTTTGTGCAAGCTTGGTCAGCTGAGCTGGTGGAAGTGTAAAATGCTGAGGATGACTTTGCATCCACCACTCGCCGCGAAGATGACGACAGCCTCTTCGATGCATATGACGACGATTACTAGCACCGCAACTATGTAGATAATGATATCGAAACATAACTATATGTGTCCGGCAATGCTCACCTACAACAGGTTCGCCATTCAAGTCATGCGCGTGAGTGCAAGGTTCCCTGAAGTTTTTTATCGTAATCGTCATTGCCATAATCATTTAGAGATGGTATGCTATGGCCTTGATTTCGACAGTCGTTCCTAGTACTGCGAGAGTAAGTGCAGCAAAAAGTTAAACCTTGTATACGATGTTCGCCTGTAAAGGGTGCTCCACATTTGGCACTGTTGCTCTGCGGAGAAGTTTGATGGCAGCAGAATGTGATTGCGAGCGAAAAGTTAGGCCTGTACCGCCAGGAAAAAGAATAAAATAATCAAGAACTCTGGTAAAACTCACTGAAGTGAAGATAAATTAAACGGTGCTTTATACAAGTGCAAAACTTCGGGGACACTTACGCACTTCTCAATAATTGTGGAGGTTAAAGCAATAAAGTTCAATTGATCGTCTATGAGTGTCCCTCCTAGTTTCGCGCTGCGAGTCATGTTTTCAAGTTTTGGTGCGGTCTATCTGAGGTGTAAGCGGTGTGGACAGTCACCTTCACGTTTCAGGCGCTGACCGATACGTACCCTTTGTGCTGGTGGGAGATTTCAACGTGGACATCGCACGGCCCGATGCGACCTGACTGCTGTCCTCCGTGTTCGAGCGGTTTGGGTCGGTGTGTTGCACAGACAGTAAGATACCTACGACGCGGAAGAGAAATGGTCGACCTCACGTATTTCCACTAGAATAAAACTCTAGTCATTACAAGTTCTTTTCTGCTAGTTAGCTAGGAAGTATGCTTAATCGCGAATTACAAGCAAGGGTGTTTTGTTTCGTGCACTCCTTGCACTGCGCCGAGCTTGGTTGGTTGAAGGACTAGCCTTTTATAACTCACTCTACTCTATTCCACCCCTCTCTTCCCACCTCCGAAAGAAGTTTATTTTTTACCTGAAAAATTAAAGTAAAGATACACTTTTAAATTTCGCACTACACGATGCCAGCAGTGTCGCAATAAAGGCAACACTAAAAAGAGAGTCATCACCGTATCAGTTACGCGTTAGAAAAGCGGTCAAACGGAACCAGAGGCATTGCTGCAATCGTACAGTCGTGTTTCTTTACGTTGTAGCGGCTTCTAATAAGCAGCCGGCGACGAAGTAGCTGCTGAATAGCTTCAACGTCATCTGTTTTTCTTAATACCTACATGCGTTCAAATTGGTATTATTTTTTGTGGACAAAGCAGAGTTTTCGATAAACTAAACTTTTTTTTTTGTCTTCATATCCCTTCCTAAGCGATCACTCAAGTCGGAGGTGACCGCTTAATGACGTATTCTACGCAAGCACCAGCGGAACGGAATGCACCAAAGCATGCAGCGGAGGCAGGCCGCAGCCCAGTATTTTCGTCACTGGAGCAGGAAAATTGCTCCGAGCTACGGCCGGACGTCCCATGATTTGGACAGGCGCACTGGCCGTTCCGCGTTCGAACGACCGTAGCGAGACTGCTCCGGCCAACGTCTGCCATTATCCGTAATGTCCCCGCCATATCCGCCGTTTAAAGAGCGCCACGCACTCCTTGGCGCTTCCCGGGACTGCGCCGACGCCACTGGAATCCTGCGCCAGGTTTTTTTTTTCTTCTGTAAACAGGGGGATACAAAATAAAAAGAGAAGTCGCGCGAGCCGCAGGCGTCTCACGTCCGATGTTCGGTCGACACCCGACGGAAAGCAAATGAAGCCCGTTGATGACGGAAGCTCCCGCCCCGCAACGCGCGTTCCCGATGGATGCGCCAAGCCTACTTCACCCCTACCCCCTCGTACCTATATAACAAACCGCTTACGGCCAGCCAGTCGACACCCACGTAACAATGCCTAGGCAGAATGGCAGCGCTAGAAGTTTTTATTGCTTGTGAAGCTCAACGTGTAACAAACGGCAAGAAAGAAACGGGACACGCAAGTTACGCGAACGGTTTACAAACATGTGCGCTGCCAGCAGCCTCCGGACTAAGACAGGAAGGAATTTCCGGCCTCATTTTTACCACTTAGGCACTGCCCCATGGTGACAGAATTTCTCTCTATGGTCGTAATATCTTAACTCACACTTCAAATTTCGGCCTGACGGGTGACACAATCGATACTGGCGTATCAAAATATTGGTGAGGAAAGCGGGTAGGCTAGTAGGTGGTCCTTGCTATTCCGTGTTCTGCAACCTAAGCGTGGCGTTCCACTTCAGTACATGTAGCGGGAATCAGCGAGATTTAAGGGCCGGAACTTTCGCGACCGGAACCCTGGCCGCTGTGGACTATGCGCAAGCACGTAGGTTCGCAGAATGCAAAAATATCGCGAATTTAAATTTAAATAAACACAACCCAGGAGCAATTAGTTTGACCGCCGGATACGATTTTATTACAACTTGTTCTAAAATCCACGTGGCCGAGCGAGCAGCTGTGATTGTCCCTTGGCGCGCGCACTGCTGACACCCTGAGATAGATTTCGCTGCACAGCAGTCGATCATGTAGAAGAAGCGAGAGAAAAAGAAGGCCTATGACTTTTCCAGCGGAGCTTTATTGTCCTCACTGATGCCGTTGTTGGCCAATACGCCCTGCAAGGACGTCAACTTTCTCTGGTCATGATGATGGATGATCGTGGGTGAAGTGAAAGAAGAAAAAAATTGGCAGTGGCTTAGCTCGGCTATGCCAGGATATACGCAGCGTGAGCTAAGGTTCAGCTGGCTATTCTTGGGTTTCCTGATTGTCTAGGATGAGCTGATTATCATGCTTACTGCTGTTAAAACGATTTTCAATCCAATTAAATCCAGTCCAATCCAATCGTGGCGGCGGCTGCGGCGCGCCAGCTGTGCGCCGTCAGACGTCACCACTCCCCGCGCATGCCCAGCACGGCGCAACAAAACGGTTTCCGTGAACGGAACAGAACCTGGGTCCCTCGCGCTGTGAAGCAGGCGTCTATCCGATTGCGTCATTTCCACGTGGTTGAAGCGAACGGCAAGCAGCAGGTCGCGCCGTACACCCAGAACCCGTACGTGTAGGCCTACAGAGTGCGCGCCCGAGAGTTGCTGTCCAGGGTGGACGTACTCGCAGTGTGGGATTGGCCAACCAAATAATTAGGGGTGGGCGATCGATCGAGTACCTTTCCGATTAATCAATTATTACTTGCTTTATTCGTGATTTTTAACTGGTTAATCGGGTGAAGTCATGTGAGCAAAATGAAACTGGAGTGCCATGTTGAAATTGTGCGCAACGCAAGCGTGTAAAGGATAATATTTGTGTTCAAATAACCCGCCTTACATCAAAACATAAATGACGCAAATATGCTCAGATTCTGCTCCTGAGCCCTAGGATGCGGGTTCGATTCCGACTGCAGTGGCTACTCTTCAGAGGTAGGAGGAAAGAGAAAATGTCTGTGTGTCGACATTTCGGCACACGTAATGATCGCCAAATGGTCAAAATTAATCCGGAGCTATCCACTACGACGCGCCTCATAGCCCATGTGTAGCTTCGGTGCATTAAAACCTGCAATCATTCAATGAAGAATGTTCAGAGACGATAGTGATTAAAACTTCAAGCTAGTATTCAAGACAGACAGGAAAATAGCTACTCATAATACAAATATACATGGCAGAAAAAAACTGCGAGCGGGCACTCTCACAGTTTTACCGTTGTATAAACTAATTCTGGCGTAAGTAAACCATGATTAATCGTTGCCACCTGTAATAACGGCGAGTGCATACGTTCCTGGCCGTAAAAATAGTGATAACGATGAACACGGCGATAAGCGTCCAAAGCATAAAGAAGACACACGGAGCGCCAACTTCCAACTTCCTATGTGTCTTCTTTATGTTTTTGTCCCTCGTTTCGTGCAGCGCTTTTAAACATCGACAATCATGTGCCAACTCGCTCAAACTACTACTCTTATAAGCGTCCCACCTGCAGCCACGCCATGATAATGGTATACTTACCTCACTTAGAATGTCGGTGAACGGGCCGAGGAACATTAGGACTATTACTGAGAAATTATTTCGCACCGTTTTTCTTCTTAAAATAACGCAACCGATTAATCTAATAATTAACCGGTTAAAGCCTGCCGATTGATCGGGTTAAAATTTTTAGCCGAGGCCCAGCCCTACAAATACAAAGAATCCATCACGATAAAGCTTCGAGTTCAACCATCGTCGTCGTTAGGCGGAGGGGTGAATTATTTTTTTTAACTTCGTTTCCGTAATCTAATTTTTAATGCGGCTGTAGAGATATGTGATTTTTTTTTTGTGATTGATTTGGTGCGGCTGTTCTTACAGCGGGGCTGTTATTGCCTAGCTCCCACCTTTTCTTTTTGCACTTTAGGAAAAGAAAACTTCCTCCCTCCTCACTTCGGCACACCCTCTCCTTTTGGCCTCATGTTCGCCTCCGAAACTTAATATTTTTGTATAAAACGGAGTGTCTTGCCCCTGAAAACATGTCTTCCTAGCAGTGTATTAACGTTTAAAAGTGAAGCCGACTTTAAAAAAGCTGTGGCAGGTGGGTTTTGTGAGCCGGCTTTCCCGCATTGTAAGTTGTACAGTGAAGCCTACTCAAAGTCCCGGTGAAAGCTTCCCGGCGTGATGGCGCGGTTTGGGCGGGAGTTTGTGGCCAACCAGGAACCACCAAACAGCTCTGCTGCTCGCCCACCTTCACAGAATGGAACGGCACGGAATTTTTTAGTTATCATTTTTACTGTCACACAGGGCAGCCCGGATCGCTGGTGGTTGTTGCTGCGCTTGGGGAGGCCGCATGCTCGATTATGTGTATCAAGCATGCGGCCTCCCCTTATGTCCGCTTATCACCGCCTGATCTCCGCTTTCCACGCGGCTCCGCACATGCCAGACGCTGCCGACACCTGAGATCTCTGTTTCAAGCACGAGCGTTGTGAGGTACAGGAAATCGGTGGTGCAAAAAAAATGTTGACATTGTGGCAGGAGCGATCGCGAGCCGGGGATCATGCGGCGGAAAAGAGAAGGTCGGAGGAGGGCCGTGAGAAAGGGAGGTAGAGTGCAGCACCGGAAGAAGTACAGGCCGCTGGTGCTTTGAGAGGGGGAGGTCATGACTAGAGACCAGAACCCTAGGCACGAAAAATCCAGGCTTTAGGCGCCCGTAATCGCCACTGAAAAGTGCCATTTGGGCACATATAGGCTAAATTCGTATTTTCTTCAGCAGCAGATTTTACGACAATTTTTTTACTTGCAGTAAAACAACGGACAAGTCTTGCGTTGTGGGAAAGTGATTTTATTTTCTTCGTGAAAATAAGCCACGCAAGCGTTGCCATTGTAAGAGATTTGCGTGAAAGGCATGGTGATTCCACAACAAAAGAAAGGCTTAAAAGCCATGACATACCAGACCCATCGAAATGATTTGACGCTTGAAGTTTTCTCCTTTCAGCCGATAATTGGGTGCGAAAAAAAAAACGGTCAACGTTCACTGAAGTTGCGGGAACGTGCTTGTACTTCGGGACGCTGCATGACCTGAATCCATCTGGAATATCAGAATGTTTGCTGCTCAGAACCTTCAGAAGTTCTTTTATCATGGGGAATCCCAAAATTTTGTCACACAGAATGGCAGACAGGAATGGCTCCATCAGCAACCGCTCATTCGGAGATGGTGGCGGATCTGTCCTGGATCTTTAAATTGAGATCACCATTCTGAGTTAGAATGGCGCCCAAACTCTCAGCTGCGGAAATGCTTTGTGCTAAGAGTGTGAAATAAGCACGCGAATGTGCCAAGTCACGTTCAAGTGAAGCGTGGTGTAAATAATTTGGGCTGCACACTAAACTTTTTTACACCCTTATGGCCTTAAAAAGATGTAAAGTGGAATAAGATTAGGAAGCCATTTAGGTTTTTTTTTAGGTTCCAACACCCCAACTTATAGCTTTACACCCTTCCTGTGTGGCAGAAAGGGTGTTGACCGACTGCAACATCCTCGGTTTTCCTAGGTATTGAGTAAAAAAGGTGTTCAGTTGCAAAAAAAAAAAAAAAAGCGCGGGAAACTAGGGGTCGAACTAGCTTCTTCCGGTGTTGCCAAGTTTTGCTGGGTTCGGCTAGGCTTTGCCAAGTTTTGTAAAGTGTTGCGATGTTCTTGCTACGCTAGGCTATGTGCTGAGGGATGAGGCCAAGCTTTGCCGCATTTTACAAAGCCTTTCCAGTGTGTCACCCACACTAAAGCGAATCCAAGGGGGAAACAAGCCAGATCGACCCCGAGCTACGCTGTTTCTCCAGCCTTACACCATTGGCCCAAAAAGGCTGCCACCTTTAAAATGGTGCAGTAAAAGGTGCGCATACGAATTCGCCCCTGCCTGGTGCTCACACTCGAGCAGTCGGTAAGCCGGCTTCACTGTTATAATACCCTATCTGCGGTGGTGCACCCTTTACAGGCGTCGCACTTTTATTTCTTGGTATTTTTTGCTAGCGCCACCGAACGAAGCTCAAGCTCAAACAGCTCCGCTGGTAATAATTCATATTGTTTTGAACATCGCGAGGCACAAAACATCCCCCCGCTAGTATAAAATGTTCAAATCTACCCGTGTAAAATGGTAGAAAATACCTCAAAAATTTGAAGTCTTTTACACCCTTTTTCTTAGTTGGGGGTCTTTCACATCCCTTCTCTTATTTTCCAACACTTTATGTTTTGTAGCTTTACAGACGTGTGGCCATGTGACAAAAAGGGTGTTGAAGTAATGAACACCCTTCTTTATGGGCGTTGAATTGGCGTGGAATCGGTTTTTGACTTTTAATGAAATGCAATCACTTATAGAACATAATAAGCACCTCACGATTAACAATTTCTTGCAAATCCACATGTTGACTTGTATACGCGCACATTAAAATGCATAATTCCAAAATAAGCGCTAAAATATCTGATTTTTGCGACAAGCCCACCGACTCTATCAACAGCTAGAACAGTAGATGCATTTTTAAGTAAGTATGTACTCGCTCTTCCCATGCTATCAAAAGCTAGAAGAGTAGATGTATTTTTAAGTAAGTGCTTGCTCTTCCCCTGCATCCCGTTGGTTATCCTCCTTATTTCATTTGTAGTCCAAGTGTGACTCGTGCGTGTTGAATCTATCTATATGACATGCTACGCGCTCAGCCGACCCACATTGTCACGCGTAGCTGCGCTGCCACACCCCCCATTTTAGATTATCAAGCAACCTTACACCCTTATTTTAGGGTGTTCACAAGCACACCCTTTTTTATCCTTGAACCCTTGTTAGCCAAAACATCTCGGCGTGGGAACCTCGGCGTGGGAATTCATAATTGCAACGTGGTTTTTGTCTGTTTACAGTGAGCCTGCCTTTCTCTAGCATCTAGCATCAATGTCGAAACTCCCGATTGCTCACAGAAGGCGGTGTACGATGCGGTGTACGAGGCTAAACACGTCGTTAGTGATTTGGGGTAATGGGGAGTTTTAGAATACGGGAACCAAGCGTTGGGGGCCCCCAAGAAGTTAGGGGAACCCAAACGCAACACGCTTGCGCGCGGAGAGCAGGTCTTCTCGCGGCCGGCTTGGGATGCTCGGAGTCGGATGTTGGGAACTTTAGGCTTATCGTCGCGGCAGGTATTTCATCGCCGCTATCGTTACAGTCGCGAATGACAGTCCCTAACACAACTTTTCACCGCACTGTCACCCCCTTTCTCGTATATGGAACGTTGTATCCGCGGTGATTGCCGTTTCAGCAATCGATGATGAAGATACCTGCCACGGCCTCGGCCGATTCTTGCGCGCTGGTATTGGCATCCTTCGGCAACTCGCCACACCGCGCGTGAACGGGCCGGCGGTGCCTGGGCAGATATTTGATATCCACATTTGATATTTGATATCCGCGGCATATATTTGGGCATCGCTTTGAAAATCACAGCTGATGACACTATCTAGCACATTTTTCCCCCACATTAACAACCACTTCACCGATGTGGAACTTCTTTACCACGACTAGCGTCGTGGTAAAGAGTAACTACACGTTACTCTTTAAGAGTAAGAGTAACTACACGTAAGAGTAAGAGAAAGAGTACGAGTAACTACACGTGTTTTCGCCTTTACCGCAAACTACCATGCGTTTCCATATGAGTGTATAGTTTCGGTTCCAGACTTTATTTTTGAGGGGCTGGGTCAACCTGTCGACGTGTAGTCGCCGCGCGTCACCGCTGCTATCTGTGTTCGCCGGTTATGAGCTATGCTGCGAGAAAACAAGAAATTGTGTCTTTTTATGACAAGCTCGCAATTTTAAATGGCGTCTCCGCTGGCAGGAAAGAAGAATGTCGCCGTCCGGTAGACTATCCCAGCTAGCACCCCCTCAACAATTTCGAGGTCGAACCAAAATCGCGCAAAGGCGCCCTTCTAGCACGCGTTTGGTTCTTGAAACTCGTTAAAGCATCGAAAAGTGCCAAAGGGAAACGTAATACCTGTGTTGCATTGTTAATACGGGGGTAAGTGACCTTGATCCTTTGTAGCGCCGTGTATAGTGCCTAAGCTCGTGCGAAAGCAGCAGGCGCAACTGCCGCAGTTTTTGACTGTGAAATAAACTGATGAAGGGTGAGTTCACCTTCACTGATGTCTAGCATTTTGGCTCCGTTTCTGCTTCATTCCCGCGAGCAATTAACTCGAAACCTGCGTGTAACGAAAAATTGCGAACTTTTGTCGACTTCGTTACATCCAGGTTTAACTGTAGTCATAATAGGCACTAAAAAGCCCATATAGTCAAGATAGGCAATGATAAGCACAATAAACTATAGCTTAAAATGCTCCTCTTCCCTACTTCATGCTTATATGTTAAATAGGCTTGATACTGACTCAAGGAAGTACGTCGTGGCGCATCAAGCTTGGAATAATGATGCAGCGATGCACACCGTGATGTTGCCTCTTTCCTTCCAGTGCTCCCTTAGACGAATTGGAACCTTTGAAACGTTTTATCGCCATCTTTTTTTCATAGAAGCGGAGTAGCCCAGAACAGTTGCCGTCTTCCGCTTGGGGCTTGCGTAAGGCATCCATGCGAGAGGACATGATGTTGGCAGCTGCTGTCACGACTTCACCGACAAATAACTCGATTGAGTCTGTCTGCCATTGACTTCGCTCCTCAGGATCGTGTTCCCGAATAGGAGCCCTTGACAGCGTGTCTGCCTTGGCGTACGTGGCAATCAGCTTGCTTGGTACGTAGAGAACAGTGAACTGATATCGCATGAGACGGATTTGCAAGCGCTGGATTCTAACCGGAATAATGTCGAGTTCTGCTAAGCCCATGCATGAGCGAGACTAAAGGACGATGATCCGTTTCGACTTGAAACGCGAGGCCCCTCAGAAACTGGTCGAACCTCTCGACAGCCCACGTCACAGCTAAAGCTTCTTTTTCAAACTGTAGCAGCTTTCAGTGTCCGTTATGTGAGGCGCAAGCAACCGCTCGTCGTTCTCCCGATGGTTGATCTTGAAGTAATACGGCTCCGAGACCGTATGAACTTGCGTCAGCTGACACAACCGTGGGGTACAATGGGTCATATTTTGCCATGCAGACCCCGGAACTAAGGAAGCTTTTGAGCTTGTTGAAAGCAGCTTGCCCGCACGGTCCCCAAAGCCATGAGTTTCTCTTTTAAAGCAACGCGCTGATCAGTGCTGTGATGTCGGAAAGATGGGGAATGAAGCGGCCCACATGGTTCGTATAGCATGGGCCGCATATAGCACGGACCCCGTATAGCACGGCCCGATTCCGAGACAGGCCCGGGTGGGGCGGCGGCATAGTCTGTCTGTTCAGGCGGTACCATTTCCCGATTTCGTTGTAGGTGGTCATCTTGTCTTTAGCACTGCACTGCGGGTCACACTACGAGTCGGTCAAGGGTGCGGCCGCGCGGTTGGCAAGTCCGCGCGCGACCGCGTTGGCCGTCTCGTTGTGATCGCCTCACTACTACTGGTACTTTAAAATGAATGTGTCCGCATTTGCATATTGGTTAAGGGCAGATGCCCCTCCAGATATATACTAGTAAGCTATGGGAAGAATTCCCCCCTTATGGATATCACGTGTCATTATGTATGGGCATCTGCTTGAAGCATCAGCGTCATGTACTTCTGGTGTTTCTGCTTACAGTTGTGGCAAAATCTATTAGCCAAACTCACTTTTTCTCCTACCTCCTCGGCCTTAAAACAGGCCACAAACTTGCATACAACACACTACACTAAAGCTTGTTATCGGTGTAGATTCATGGAGTCTCGCTTCTCGCCCCCAACCTTCCGAAGCGGCCAAAGCATCTTGTTTTTCAGATCTATGCTTGCCAGTGCATGCTATGCAATACCATTGACAGCCGCACGGCAATGCCCTCACGCTTAACCTCTTCAAGCCTGAATTTACAGTAAAGCAGGAAAAAAATACTTTTGCTATTGCCTTTGCTAGTCTGTTTATGAGGAAGCTGCAGAAGAACTTTTACACATGGCGCGGTTTTCCGGAGAAAGTTAAGGCTATGGCACAAAAACAAAATGACCAGCACATGGTAAATTTCTTCAGAAACTAATAATTTAGTGCAACTCCGTGTTTTTCAATGAAGTAACTAATGTGACGACATTTTTATTGCAATTAAAGTGTACTCACATTCCTTTGGTAAATACGGGTGTAAATGAACGGCCACAGAGGAACGGTGAATCATTGGCATAAACCGGAGGAATGGGAGCAGCCAGCAAGCAGTCAGCACTTTTGTGAAAGTGAGGTATATGTTGCCATCAGTGTGCAGATTCTGTCTGAGTGCGGGCGCTGCAACTACCGATTATTTCTTTTGGTTGCGCGGTTTACAATTGGTGTGATGCGAAATCACGACATCCGGTCATCAAAGGGATTAAATACATGGCAACCAGCACATGCGGAGAATAAGTACTCCAACAATAACTTACTGACAGATGCCGCAGTAAAATGAAATCAGCTCGACTTAAAGACATTTCAGTGCTCTACTGCTGATACAAATTTTTGCAGTTTACATACCTCTACCTCAATGACATGCGCCAGCAATGCTCGACATCCCTCAACTCCCACAAGATACAAGTGAGGAACAGTTAAGTGAAACAACTTGTGGGAGGTATTTATTGCTCTTTTGCTGCTACAATGGTCACGAGGAGTCGTGCAGGACCCTGTTGAAGGCGTTGTACGAAGACTCCAGGTCGAAGATCAGCTGGCGCACTTGGCTCTCGTTCAGCTCGTCCGAAGCGGCCATTGACGACATCGTCTGCAGCCTGGGGTGAAAGTGAGTGGTTTTAGGTCATTGAAGTTTTGGGTTGCTTCCCCGCTGCCTCCAAATTTTGCCAGCTAACAAAGAAAAACTTCTTTGGACTGCTTTTGTCAAGCTCCGCAACAGTGAATTTTAGACCACGTGGCTGCTCTGTCATCAGTGGCGTACAAGCAGTACTGCAAGGCTACCGACAATGATGTAAATGTGAGAAATGCTTAATCACAGCTGTAGTACTGGAACGTCTAAGATGATGTGTGCTTTCGAAAACTACCAGACGGTCTACACAACATTATTACTTCTGGAACATTGAAAACGAGAGATAAAGAACAGGCACTCGCTTGGTGATAAATCAGTGCGCTCAATTTTGAGGTGGCTTTTAACTGTGCAGGATTATTGTTGTGCCAAAGCAAGACAGAAGGACTTACTGATCCACAAAACTGCTTAAAAACAGTAGTTGTTTGCTTTCATAAACTGACGTTTCCCAAGAACGAAAATCGAGAGAGCAAAAAGGCAAGGAATACAGCACCACCCCATCCGTACCGTCTCATACAAGGCAGTGCTTGTAGCAGCTGCTGTGTTGTACAACACGCCACATGCTCTGGTTTGACTGTCTTGATGGACACTGCCACTCACCACTCGTCCACCTTTGCCTTGCCCTCAAAGCCTGCTGGCAGGATGCTGAGTCGGCTCATGGTCTCGCTCAGTTCCCGCAAGTCTGGATGCAACTGTGCGCGCGCAACGCACAGAAAGACATGGGTCAATACTGGGCCTGCACACCGGTTCAAAATTTTAACACGATTAATCGGCACGCTTCAATCGGTTCATTGACTGACTGATCGGCTGCAATCGTTTATGGAGAAAAACATGCAGGAAAATAATATTTTACATTTGACGGGTACCTTTGCTGTGATGTGGCCAATGTGGTCAAGTTTGAATAAGCTCAGGTACTCGTAGTGAACTACTGGCAAAACATTTTTTGAACATTTTCGGGCGACAGTTTGCTTACAGGCCTGTTCACATACATACCAGATGAAGTAAGATGATTGTCACCATGGCACTGATGTGGGCTGGGACGCTTACAACCGCATTCATCATTCACACTATTTCTGGAATCGGCACTTGCCAATACCCTCGAGCTAATTGCAGGGGGCGCCAACTGATAAAAATGGTGTGAGCACCCGTTCGCCAATTTTTGTACAGTATAGGTCGTTGTATTTGTATTCAATGAGCGTTTTTCCATCTGTCCTGCACACCAGCTAGTGATTTTTATACTATCCTCTCTTGACACACTTGCGTCGTTTCATGCTGTGAGCTAAGGCCTGTTGGTGAACGCTAGTATCATCCTCGGCATGTTTGCACAGAACTGCTAATTCATTTTGCTCACATGATTTCAACCGATTAACGATTAAAAAAATTAATGCGATAAAGCATTCATTGATTAATTGGAAGGTTAATAGACCAATCGCCCACCCCTGGTGATAACACAGTCCATGATCCATAGACACACCCCACCGCTAGCTCACCTCATCCATAGACTTGATCTCCAGGCGCAGCCTGTCCAGGATAGTGATGAACAGCTGCAAGAAAGGACAGGTTGGCAACAGGCGAGTCATTCGAACTGGTCAAGCAGCAGCGAGCTCATACAGAACACCGGTGACATTGACTGCTCTATGGGACAACGGTGACTGGACTGAAGGAGGCCAATGTAAGCTCAGAATGAACTGAAAAAAGGCTGGAATGTGGCCCTGTAAAATCTGAGAAAAATTTTATAGAGCTTGTTTAAAGTGTCTGAGTACAGTAAAGGAAGGTCTCAGAAACGACAGGGAAAAGAAAAAAAAAAACTTAACACGCACGTAACTGTGCATGGTAGAGCCACACAGCAAATTTACCATTTCTACAGACACTTCCTCCCGCAGCTGCATGTTGACATAGTTATTCAGCTTTACACAAGGATACCGCAGCTAGTGTCAGGGCTAGCACCTGTCAATGAGCAAGCGAAATCGAAAGCATGACTCTTGCTCCTTCACTGGCCACTTGTAAGTCGTGCCAGATCCAGGACAAGCAGTGGTGCTTGGGAGGAGCAGTCATCCCCCCCAACTTACAGTGTGTTCCATTTCCCCCTCTCCTCTTTGCCATGCTCTATGCTCCATAAAGCTCCCCACCACCCCAGAAGTCACTCCTGGATCACCACAGTTTGTGGGTGAAGCTCACAATTTCAAGCACTGGTCTACACTGCTCAAAGTGGCAGTCAGGGACAAAGCACTGATAGCCGCAAAACCATAGTTTTTGCATTATCGAGAGAAGGTTCACAAGGGATCACATGTGTTCATAATTTTACTGATACAACAAGATGGCAGCAAATTCCTGAATGTTGCGCAATTGGATGCCCCAGAAACCCTCCTTACCAGCACAAAAGGAGTAACTAAATATCATACCACTCAAAGCTTGTTGCGATTGAACCAAGCTTTGCAACTCCAGCTCCACTTGAACAGAAACAAAAAGGAATTATATTACCCTATCAGGAGCCTTTAAAGGTGAATCTGCCATAATTGTCTCACCACTTCGCACTGCATACAGACATCAGTGGACAAGTAAATAAATCAGTATGCCACCGTCATTTAAGGAAACCAGTAAACTGATACGCGTGATTACTCAGAGAAGGAAAAGCTATTGGTGCTGCACACTTTACAAACCACTCCTAGATTTACAGGCACTCCGAAGGCAGCTTCCTTACCGACACAATGTCGGCAATGCACTTGCTCGTGTTCCCTTTATCGTCCTTGATGGTGATAGGTCGGTCCTCACGGATCCGCTCCATGGCAGCAGGGCAATCCAGCTGCGCAAGCAAGAGCAATGCACATAGCAGGCTCAGTGCCTACAACAGAACGCCAACAGGACTGCCCAAGGACAGCCCAGGGACAACCCTGGGGCACTTGTTAACACATAGGCAGTTCACACTAAAAATATGAGAAAGCATCAACTGCGACGTGATTGTTGTTTAATGAGTTCCAATGTACGAGTTTACCACACTAAATTTGTGTATTGACAACAGATCTTTTTTATGACAATAAACATCTCCCCAAACAAGCAGTACAGGCAGCTGAGAAGATTTTTATTTTGTCTTTTTTTTTTTTCCCTTGTTTCCTCTGGAGAGCCAGGTGCACAAGATCTGTGCACAAGATCCGTGATAAAACCATTTGTTCAATATTAGCACTTGCCCAATCCCTGCCTTGTCCTCTGTTGTTACTGTGTTGCTTTTACACTGTAGTGTCCCTTTAATGATTAGTCGCAGTTACATCAAATAAGAATTATAATTACAGGTGCATTGACTAAATAACTGTGTGCAGGCACTTTATTGTGCGGAATGCACTCCTTATGTGAAATAGGTGCTCGATAAGGAATGTAGTTTTTTTTAAATTCAGCCCTTCAAAAGACACTGAAATGAATTTCTCAGAGCTCTATTTGTTGCCACGATACTAAGGTTAGCCCATGTAACTGGTTATTTGGCTATTGAACCGAAGTCTACACAGTTGATCACTAATAGATTACCACCTAGGTATTACTGATAAGAAAACACCATAACACCTTACGATGCTCACATTTGTCACACCAGTCACTGTGAAGACGTCACACCTGTTTGCAATCTGTTTCCAAGCTATTTCAGCCTTCCAAAATTTTTACATTCACCCGTTCTATGGTGAATACCGGTTTTTGTTTCACAAGTTTTCTTGTTTTTTTTCACAAATTCTGACACCTTTTAAGCCAGTTAGGGTTTTGAATTGGGCTCTGCCCTTCACTGGGTCAATTTTGCTTTAAAAAACTAATTCAGCATGCCTTGATATTACCCCCCAAAAAGTTAAAATGCATCTAAAGGTGTTTTTGTAGATTCAATATTTCTTGCACCTCTTCAGATTTCTAACTGGTCTTCACCTATATTAGTTACCCTCAGCAATACTGACAATTCTATTCAGGATTTCGCCGCTACCAGCTTTCAAAAAGTTGAATTTGGGTTCAAGTTTAAACCATGCATTATGAACTCCAGGTAAAAAGGGTACAGCACTAATACAGACAGAGTGAGGCGTGGTACATGTCATTCTGACAATCAGTTCGTTTTTGTCTGTTAGTGCTGTACCTTTATTTACACAAGTCACGAATCACTCAATCAGCAAAAACTTTTGTTAGACCCCTCAGCATATTTCATGCTGCTGATACACCGAATTGGTCCTATACATGTATAAATACTCCTAAGCAGCGATTCCAAAGCTTTGCTTTGCTCAGTTTCTGTAAAGGCTAATCAAGATTCTAGATAATGATTAACCAGTGCAAACTAAACAGGACGAGACAGCAGTACACAATATGAGCGCTACTAACAACTGAAGTTTTATTGAATCGAAGGGAAACATATAAAGGGTTGAGCCTGCGCACTAACCACAGCTGTGATGTAGATCACGCGGCAAACACACTCTCCACAACACAGAAAACTGAAGCTCAAGTACTGTTGAGATAAGCAACTTCAATATCCAGCAGTGACACCGAGGGCAAACTAATGCACATGTCAGAAATCTTAATTGATTGATTGTAGGGTTTAACGCGCCGACGCAACGCAGGCAATGAGGCGCGCCGTAGTGGAGAGCTCCGGATTAATTTTGACGTGGCGATCTTTAACGTGCGCCGAATCTCGTCCACACGGACGTTTTTGCTTTTCGCCTACATCCGAAAAGCGGTCGCCGCGGGCGGGAATCGAACCCGCATCCTTATGCTCAGCAGCACAACGCCTTAGCCACTGAGCCACCGCGGCGGGTATCAGAAATCTTAAACCGATACCTCTGCGGCACATACCTCGATATATGACGCCAAGGGTCCGCATCCATTACGGAATGGCTGCAAGGCCATATTACGTTCCTGCTATCTTCAACAAATTGCCTGACGAATTGTTCTCAACTACGCAGAAACACTTGTGTGCTGCTACTCTAGCATTAGAATTATGCTGAAGTGTGTATGTGTGTGAGGTGACAGTTTGTTATTTCTTTGTTCTCTAATTGCTTCTTGGAAAATGCGACCCATGTAGCTAGAGCCCATGTTTATTAATTGTATTTTTGTTTGTCCTCGTCTTTTCTGTTTGTCTGTTCTTTTGCTTTCCTTTTTTTCCTCCCTCTTATATTTTCTCATCTTCTCTTCATTTTTATTTTTTGTTTGTTTGCTTGTCTTTTTTGACCTCCCTATTCAGTTCTCCCTGTCAATGAGTCCTTTTTACAGAAGTGAAGGCCGTTGCTGCTGGGCGACGCTACACAAGCCCACCTGTAGGCTTTGGCGGGACCATTTTACCTCTTTATGTACTCCTTGATAATAAACTCTATTATTATTATTATTAGTTGTTAGTAGCGCTCGTCTTGTGTACTCCTCTCTCGTCCCATTTAGTTTGCGCTGGTTAATCCGTATGACTGTATACCAACTAGCCTAATTTTCGACCTTGTTGCACTAGATTCTAGAGTTACACTAACTTTTTAGTTAATGAGCTTCCAAATAAAAAAAGATGACTGCATTGCTATCTGTTTTGAAATTCTATCAATACCAGCTGATGGAGGTGCTAAAAAGTATACACCAATTTTTTTGGTGTAATTAGGAACAAGCAGGGTAACTCTACTAGTGTAGGGATAATAAAGTCTTACCCTGAACGCGCTCATGAAGTCCTCAACGGAGGAGAAGTTTTCCCCTTGGACTTGTTTGAAGGCAGCCTTGTACTGAACCAGCAGTTTAGAGCAAGCCGCCGTGTACCTGCACAAGGAATCGGCGGCGTCACTGGCAAGGTACAGCTCCGTACTTTACGGCCGCTTCTTACTCTTTTGGCGTCACGCAGTCCTTGATGTACGCCTTCTCCAGGCATTGCAGTGTGTTGATGACAGCGTACAGATCAGCCATGTTGTCGTACCTGTTTCAAGACAAGAACATTGCCTGGACTACCCCGCTCACAAAGCAACTTTCGACTAGGGGATAAAAGTTCTCGTTCCGGCTATTTCTCACACAAACACCCGCTTGCACTCCTAAAGGAACACATGAAAACTTGTAATGCTTCTTCGGTTTCGTTTCGGGCTCCGGCAACTTGTGGGGAAAACGTCAATGGCTAGCGCTTCTTGGCGTTTACACGAGCTTTCTACTTCTGCGGTGACTGTAAATGATTACGATTATAGCTCCTTTTGTTTACTTCGTAGGGTTAGTTACGGATTCATTAAGCTTCCGGGTCGATGAGTTTCACCCCTACAGCTGTCACACAGAAATGAGTCGGCGATCGTCGCAACCTTGCGCTTACTTTCAGACAAGGATCAATGAATGTTGCGACTCACTTCTCGCGCTCTCTCGATGTCCTGTAGAGACGCACCTCTTCGTAAAGTTCGGGGCGGTGGTCTGCAAGGAAAACAAACAGTGATGCAAGGTTAGTGACTCAAGAAGTGCAGTCAGAAGATGGTCTACCTTGGTTGTTGGTTTGCGACATCAGAGCGGCAAAGGAAGCCATGCTGACTGTTCGGTGTATTCTCAGCAGATGGCCGAGAATGCAAAATGAAATCAGTGCTGTAATTGTAAATCCCTGTCAGTTGCAGTATCTGGATAACCGACGCAATAAAGACACCAAAACACCCAGCAACTGATCAAGCTTCCATTGGCTGCAATTTGACACTGCTTGGCTCCACTTGGCTTTCTTTTGTCACAAAAAATCATGCCTAATTCGGCCTAGATAAAAAATATCTAACATAATTAATTTTTATTTGCGCAATGTAGACAATTTTCAACAATTTGTACTAGAATAAATTGAATTTTCAAAACAAAAATAAACTCGCATTTATATTCAGTTTACGGCGCTGCTTAACACAACAACGTAGCCAATAAGGAGCATTTTTATTTCTCTTGTAGAATATACTTCGTGCGTCACCTCCGCAGCTACTTCCTTTCCCTGCTAACTAGCGAGCTTGCGTTGACGCTGCGCGACCATGGGTCACGAAAATATCTGGTATTCTCACCCCAGGAAGTATGGTCCTGGCTCTCGGTACTGGTAAGTACCTAAAATATGTCTCGTTTTTATTTTGCAGCATCCGCAGCAGTTCACTTTTTTGTTTTATTTTGAAACCGCGTTTATGGGACGCCGGTGGGTCTTAGGCCTACTTCACATTATTCCCACGTGTGATCGTGTATTGTAGCTGTTCCGCTCTATAAATGGCTCTTTATGTTTAACGTTTTGCATTGTATATTTAATTCACTGCCCACGGCCTCAGCTGCGTAAGTGAGGCCTTTAAAGGTAGCCGAAGCATGTCCTTTCAGTAGCTTGATGACTGGCGGCCTTGCGGCTAGGTTGTTACTGCTGCCGAAAGCTGCTGGGGATTCTCAGCCAAAAGAAAACACGATGGCAGACAGTTCAGTGCATGCAATAAGAACGTGTGTCATCTACTGAAGTCTACTAGTCAGGAAATCGGCGGAAACTTATCCGCCTCATATCTCCGTACCCACGGGTTGTAAAATAGCGCATTTGAGAGCGTTGTCCTAACAATTACCGCTGCTTCTGTCGTGCGTTTAAGCAGCTGTAGGAAATCCAATGAGCGGTAAGGTGCTTCGGCACAGTATCGATATTGATAGCGACTAGCAGATCTGCAGCGACTGTACAAACACAAACCTTGGCCCTCTTACTTTCGTGCAGCCGAGTCTGCGCGAACCATCACGGACTGATCCGCAAGTACGGCCTGAACATCTGCCGCCGTTGCTTCAGGCAGTATGCTGCTGACATTGGATTCAAAAAGGTGAATATTACCGCCCTTCGTTCATTGTGAACGTGCATGTCTTGCTGACCTCTAGACACCGACTAGCTCCCTCTCCGTTTTGTGACCTGGCCGGAAATAAGAACTCAAATTATTGTAAGTTACGTGAAAAAGTAAAGGCAGTGGCTATTTTGCCGGCAGCCGGCATATTAGCCCGCGAGTAAAGTTGCCGGCAGTTCCTTCCCATTGGCTGGCCCAGACCATGTGATTATTCTGCCGGCACATTTTGCCGACTGCTATTTTGCCGGCAGCCAGCAGATTAGCTCGAGAGAAAAAACCACAACCTGCCTCCCATCCACGTGGTGCCATGTCTAACTGCCACCGAGCATCACCTGTTGAGTCCTTGTCTTCAGTCAGCTTCAAGGATACAGCATTCATGGTTTCTCTGCCAGCTGCGTCCATAAGGTTGCGTAACGGATGTTTGAAAACTCAGCACTACGCATGGTGAACACGTGCTCTGCTGTTTTGTCTCAAAACTGCCTGCTGTGGGCTGGGATAAAATCCTTGCCTTTTCTCCAGTTCTGTTTGCAATTTCGCTAACCCCACCTTGACGAAAAGTCTAGTTCCTCCAAAGCCTTTGAGATTGTTGTTCCCAAGGGCCGTGAACACAAAATGCAAGTTTGTTCTGTTCGAAAGATTCGGTAATATATAGTGCCTACAGTGCTTTTATGGCAGCAAGCGATGCTTTATTCACTGAGCAATTACACAATTTATGTAGAAATTTTGATTCACCTGCCAGGGCGGGTATTTGAAATGAATATTACTATGTTCGACAAGTCAGATGGCAAAACGTCTTTTGTTGCTTCAATTACTGGCCATCCTCTAGGTGACGCCACAGTACCGCTCAGAATTGCTGGCCGCACTCGCTTTGCTTTTGACCGGTTTTACACATGGCTTATTTTTGTTGCGGTTGATACTAATAGTTTCGTGAAACGTTGGGTACACCCGCCGTGGTGGCTCAGTGTCTAAGGGGTTGGGCTGCTGAGCCCGAGGACGCATGTTCGATTCCCAGCCACTGTGGTTACTTTTCTGATTGAAGCGAAAGTGCCCAAGTGTTCGAAATTGTGGCGCACTTTAAACATCCCCATGTGGTCTATATTAATACAGAGCCCTCCACTACGAGTCTCATCGCGCGTGTAGTGTCTGCGCGTCAAACCTTATAATCAATGGAACATGGGTATTCTCGACAAACAGGGTCACACAAGACAATGTCGCTTGTGTCTTTTGGCCAGTGTCGTGTAAAACAACCCCAAAGTGCTGGACTGCTGTGCAGCTGCAACCAGCCAGGTGTGCGCAGTATGCACGGGAGCTTCTATATGTGTTCATTCGTAACTTCCATTGTTTATCCCACCATTCTTACCCCTATGAAATGATTTTGCACTAAATTTAAGTTTGAATAGCTTGTTCTGCAAGCTTAGAATCCTCTTAACCCTTTACGGCCCAGCCCACACAAACGTTTGGGTCAACAAATTTGTTTACAAAGTGGCACCTGTTCCGGTTTCGGTTTCACAGCCCTGGGCAGTCGCTGCGAAAGCTTCTGAGACTTTATTGGTTTCGGTAGTTCACTCTTTTCGCCACCAGGGGGCGCGAAACCGCGGATTAAGAACGGCACCCAAGCCGGCGCGATCACACTAGCCGCCTTCAAGATGAAAACTGATATTTCTTCTTGCTATTCTCGTATTTTCTGAATAACAAGCGCAAGACACGACTTGCAGAACTTGGAAAAACACGATTGGCTAAAAAATACAACCGTTCCCTTCCTATGCGTTCCGTCATCACGCTTGAAAAATGCACCCACACGTGTGGGCTGGGCTTTCGTCGTAATGAAAATTTTGCTTGGCGGTACAGGGTGGCGGGCTCGTGCACTGCAGCGCTAGCGATAAATAATTTTTTCTTGCTTCAATGGTGTCTCAATTATTCGCGGTTTTGTGCTGGCTCATTGGTAATGTTTCCTTGCGGCTTAACCTTGAACTAGTTCCGTAATTACTTGTGATAATAATATTAATTAAATTATTAATTACATTACTTAAAACTTCATTATTATGTATTTTCACAAAATGCTATTTATAATAACGCTGAAAACAATATAAAACGTATAAATAATACAGTAAAAGCGCGTTAATTCGACTCGTTAATTCGGACACGTCATCTGGTCCCTGTAAATATACGCATCACTCTATGAGACAGGGCGCTCGTTATTTCGGACAGATTTGACCGCAAATCGGATAATTCGGCGACTTTCAGGCCGCTGGTGAGGCTCAAAAACGAAAAAAGAACAATTCGGAACAAAAGTGAAGCTCAAACGCAGCATCGCCATGGACATCAATTATCGACTTGGCTTGACTTGAGATTGGTTGAAAGTCTTTTCTTCGCGTGTAGGTTTGGCGGTGCCATTTTGTGGCTTTGTTCCCGTTGCTGAGCACCTTGAAGGGCTCAGAAAAATTGTGTCCGCGCGAATTTCTGCTCGAAAGCAGACAAGCATACGCGATTACTTCGTAAAATAAAGGTGTGTAGAAAGAAAACTTGCATTTATTGTGTTTATTTCGACCATTCGATAATACGGACATTCGGTTAATTCGGACATTTTTTCCGGTCCTTAGAAATCCGAATTAACGAGCTTTTACTGTACGTAAAAATGCAGTTTTTCCGCGCCTGATGCCGTTTTTAAGGTATTCTTACTACGCGCAGATCATGCGAATAGAAGCCCCGCCCACACATGTGTGGGTTAGTTTTCTGTGCGAAATACTCTGAGATTCCATTTTCACTTGTCGAAGCACCATTAGGAAGAGGTAAATACACAAAATTTAATTAATCCTTCGAATGAACCAAACTTGCGTCTTGTCTCCGTGGCCCCGCTAAGCCTGCTGCCGATTCCAAAGAAAGCCGCACTAGGCTGTGAGAAGCTCTTCAGCTTCTTCGTTCACAGGCTCTCTTGTTCCTGGTACATGAGATCTACTACTGTCGCCTTGTCGCGTGTAGCGCTGCACCGCCTCAACCACGCTACTTGCCCATTAGTGTGGCTGACACCATTGGTCTTAGTGGCCTATCCTGTTCGACATTATGTGGCCTTTGACTAGTGTGTGTAGCACGAAGAACAAAGGACGCTGCACACGTGTGTTTTGTGCACATGCACCCGCAAGTCTTGTAGGTGGTCCTGCATTTCGTGTGCAAGACGAAATAAAACTAACAGGCATTGTGGTAAAAATGTGAATTGGTCAAAATTGAATGGTTGTCTTAGTCGTCAGAACCCAGTCGCACATGTAGCGCTGCTGAAAGCCTGCATGTACAGTTTTAAAATCATTTCACTTTGTGTGGCCGTAAATTATGCCCCCATGCAGAATTATTAGTCGTGGCTTTGAAGGGTAAGGTGAATGTGTTCACCACAGCACAATCTTTTTTTGTCACCACCCTGTATTCTACTCCTGTGCCAGATGCTTCGAATTGCACCCAACAAGAACTCTTACACCATTCTGGTAAAAATCTATGAAATTGAGCCATTGCTCCAGATTTACTGTTGTGGCCCGAGAGGGTGTTATTCTGCCTGGGATCGTGGCCAGTGGGGGTGAGAGCAGAAAGCCCACTCCAAATTGGGGTGCTTACTCCAGGAGTAAGAGACGAGGATGTTCACGTTGGGAAGTGCCGAAGTTTAGTTGTGTGTTGTTGTGGGTCTTCATAAGCGGCAGAGTGCTTATGTTGCGCTTTCTTTTCTCTTTTGTCTCTCCAGCTGGACTGAACTCGGAGGATGGGGATTGTGGAAGACGCAATAAACCGCCAGCCTGCCTAGGGGCAGACCTGGGCCCAAAAGACAACCACTGCTTGATTTGGTTACATTTATTGTATAAAAAAACATGACACACCGGGAGGACTACACATGGCTATGAGCAAAATAGGAAGGCACTTGTGAGCATGCTTTATGGCCAGCCCCAGCTGCCACACACGTGGCAGTGACCTGGGGGTGACTAGGGGTGCCCTCTGCTGTTGTGCAAGGGCTCAGGTACGTCTGCAACCAGCCGAGGGGAGAGGGAGGAGGAGGAAACTGCAACAACCGGGCTGAGAGTAGACATGTCGCATGCTCGATTTGCGGACTGCATGTACTTCGAGAGTTAAAGGCTAACTGCACTCAAAATTTCGACCTCTTGAAAACACGATTTCCGTATAGTCTGCTGAAAAAAAAAAAAAATCAAGATGCAAAATACAACAGCAGAGATGCGCGTGTGGACGCACCAAGTGATCAAACAAGGGCAGTTTTGAAATAGAGGAGAGCACCGAATGACGTTGCTGACCCGTGAGCGGCCGGACAGCCAGGAGCAAATGGGCGAGGTGTTCGCAGCAGTGCTCGACCGGTTCTCCAGCTGCGTGGCTAGCCAGAGGAAGAAGCCCCAGCCAGCCAGTGTCGCAGGCAACATGGCTGGTTATGCAATCCACCGGCAGGTGCAGTGTGGTTGGCGGCGGAGCTTTTTTAAACGCTTCCGACTGATTAACGAGGCGTTTCACGGGGCCACCACTCATGTCCCAGCTATTCGGTTGTACATACTAAACATCAAGAATAAATTCCGTCGAGGTTAAATTGAGTGCAGTTGGCCTTTTAATTAAAAGTAGGAACTTTTTTTGTGTGTGTGTGAAGCTGACAAAACTTTTAGCTGCACAGCACTTGCAACTGGCTTGTCAAATCTAAGGCTGGCTCTACAAGCAACATTTGTTCAGCCATGTAGGCTTCCACACATATCTCTAAAATATTTCTACGTCTGTATTAGCATTGGGGATGTGTGCTTGTCTTGGACTCCAGAAGCTCCGGTTCGAATCCCACCCACAACCAAATGTGCTGAATCTTTTAAAGCTGCATTAACGCTTACAGGAACTTTCCTGATCAATTTGGCCTCTCTGCAAGAATTCTTTGAGTGGTCGGCCATTCAGTGTGTAGAGGACACCAGATTTTCAACCCACCAAGTTGACTTGATGCTTTCACATTAAAAGCTGCACATGTTCGCAATAACTGGTCTGTAGTCCTGATGTAGGCAACAGCAGCGGCAGAACATGAGTGTCCGAAACTTCCGAACAAGCATAGGTTTGCAGGTACAATTCAGTAGTTCAGGTACAAATACTTTCTGCATGCATGGATGCAAATAGTTAACATTGCAAGTGCCAACAAACAAATACCTGCATGCATGTAATGCAGGAACATTGGGCATACAAAATTGGCAAAGAAATTCAGGTACGATTGTAATGCTTCACAATGTTTGCACTTAGACCACATCAAATTGCCTTCGGTAAATTCAGGTACACTTGTAATGCACTCAAGCGTATGCACTTGGGAACGCTGAGTCACTAGTAAACTTCAAAACTATGGCCTGCCACTTGTAATGCACTTGGGAACACTGAGTCACTAGTAGACTTCAAAACTATGGCCTGCCACTAGACAAACAAAACAACAAAGCAAGTGGCAATAGAGTGGATACAATAAAGAATGTCTTCAAATCCCTCTATATCATTCTTCCACCGGGGCTCTCATTGGCTGAGGCTGGTTGCAGAGAAGGCACAAGTACAACATGAACACATCACTGGTATCAAACGAAGGCACCGGAATCTCACCGGGGGTTCTTGGTGGGGGAGATCTCCCCCTGAGGTAGTCAACATTGATGTATACATATAATATGAATTGTGTATAAGGCAATATAAATGGCTGTAAAAGAAAAAAAGAAGACTCGTAAAAAACTTGTAAAAGAGCTACTGAGTAAAAACAGGTACATGGACTGAACACATGCGGATGCCTGAATGCCAACATGACCGATTCTTCGGACCAAGCACCACTGCCGTACTGGGCTGTATGACGTCGAGACAGGACTGACTCACCGGTATATTCACGTAAAACAAACAAGTTGCGCTGGCCATAGGCAAATGTGTTTGCCCACGGCACAAATACTGTGTAGTGCAAAACAACAGGTACTGTTTGGGTGTGCTGTAATGAACAACGGCGTTCAGGCACCCAATAGTGATGCCCTTAAAAGGACAATCGGTCTTTTCAATTTGGTCTGCCCTCTTGGAACTAGTTCACGGAAGTTCAGCACAAGTGACGCTACTGTATGGAATTGACCGGGCACTTTTTCACCTGGTTTTGCACCTCCCTTTTTTTTTTGGAGTGCAGCTAGGCTTTCAATTCGTCCTGCGCTCTCTGCACCATCAAAAATCGAAGAGAAAAGTTCAAGTGCTCGGCACTCCATACGAAAATTGAGGCGACTGATGCACTGCCTGAATAAGTTCAAC
Source organism: Haemaphysalis longicornis (assembly GCF_048455015.1). Lineage (NCBI taxonomy): Eukaryota > Metazoa > Arthropoda > Arachnida > Ixodida > Ixodidae > Haemaphysalis > Haemaphysalis longicornis. Next base: position 137,317,599 of record NW_027526204.1, read on the forward strand.
GAGTGCAGGCAAATTGAAAAAAACCCAGTGAAAGGCAATGACAAGTGCAGACTGCTTCCACGGTTAATCTGGTAGCCCACTTCAGTCTTATTTGCTCTCTCTCTCTGTTTCTGCATCGCTCTACTTCAATTGTGCTGTTGGTGCTACTCTCTCAAAAGAACAGCCTTCAAAATGAAGCAGCACATTCAGCTTTGCTGGGGATTAACATTTAAACCATTTCATGGTTAGCTTCTTGTAATGAAGCAGGTGGCTGCTTGCCTGTTATACACTTTTCACTGACAATGTTGCAAAGAAGAGTGAATGCTCTCTAGTCCTTAGAACACTCCAACAGATTTGATCCAGCAGTAAGTGAACTTTCCAGTGGCTTTGCAGAAGTACAGAAAGTGAAGCAAACGCATCTTTATGGAATTTGTTGCGAGGCCTGTAGGCAGCTGCTCATGCGAACTGAACAATAATATAATCAAGATTTGAAAATTTTGGTGTTTTATGTGCCAAAGCTATGTCTGGCTTATAAGGCATGGCTTTGGATTTGAAAAGAGCTCTGGATTTAATTTTGATTGCCTGGGGATCTTGAAATGAGAACACCCCATGAGCTACGTAACGAGGTCTTTTTTGGCACTACAACAGCGGTACCATTTTTTTGAAAATAGGAGTAAAGTTTAAGCTGTGTTGGCAATGTGAAGCGACCGCTCGGGTTGCAACTACAGCCAACTGCACTTAGATGGCAATGTGAAATCTGTTGTGGTACACGAAGTTTTGAGGTATGTTTAGCAGCTGCCTGGGAACAGATTATGGCATCAAGTTTGTCGCACTGCAGTTGTCAGTGCCTTTGAGCAGGTCAGTGGCCCCTTAAACAGCGGGACACACTGACCGGGAAAAGTAAAACGTCGTGGCTACTGGAAAGCCTGGCTGAAGTGCGGCAGCGGCGGGGGTGGCGCCGGCACGACGCTGGGCCCCCCACAGTAGCTGGCCGTGAGCAACAGCGTCGGGTTGGACGGCGGCGGGCGATGCGACGGTTCCTCGGTCATGACGGCGGGCGCAGACGTCGCGAACGCCGTCCAGGCCGGGGCCTGTCCGTTGTGCGTCTTCTTGGTGTGGCGGACGAGGTGGTCCTTGCGGCCAAACTTCTGAGGGCAGAACTGGCACTGGAAGTTGCGCTGGCCCGTGTGCACGACCATGTGCCTCTTGACGTCCTTGCGCGTGAAGAAGGAGCGCTCGCAGCGGTCGCACTTGAAGCGGCGCTCGGTGGGCGGCTTGACGAGCCGCGAGGCGCCTGAGTGCACCTTGAGGTGGAGCAGCACGTCTTCGCGGCGCGCGAACGCGGCGCCGCAGAGGCGGCACACGGGGTCGCCGGCCTCGGCCGCGTGCAGCGCCGAGTGCTTGCGGAAGGACAGCGCCGAGCTGTACTTCTTGCCACATAGCGCGCACGTGTGCAGCGCCTTGTTGGGGTCGTGCACCTGCTGGTGGGTCTTGAGGTGGTCCTTGCGGTGGAAGCGGCGGTCGCACGACGGGCACTGGAAGGGCCGCTCGCCGCCGTGGATCAGGGCGTGCCGCAGCAGCTTGAACTTGGAGCTGAACAGGCGGCCGCAGCCCGCCGTCGGGCAGCGGTACTGCCGGCCCCCAGCGGGCCAGCTCTCGTCCCTCATGCCATCGGCGGCCGCCTGCGAAGCGCGCGCACGCCGTCCTTAGCAAGCACGGCACTGTAGTGGCCAGCGCAACGAGGCAGCCTTACAAGGAGAATCACAATCATTTTTTTTTAAATCTACGCTTTTTTCCATTCGCGCATACTCTTAAATCGTCAGCTCTTAATAAGGAAAAATTTCCTCGAAAGAGTAACTAAAAGGAAGTTAGGTCGAATGTCGACTCCGACTGCTACTCACTTAATTTCGCGCTAACAACTACATTATTCAAGGGAAAAAAATGAAATGAATGAATTGGTCAAACTTTTGTGCTTCTACTAGTCTTCTACGGGATTGACAACAGAACACGCGAATCAAACCATGACCGTGGTCTAACATCACTTGCACGCCTCGCCGCGCCATCGGCAGAAACCGAAACCGAAAGCAGACAGCCTTCTACAGCGCATGCGCGAAGTCGCGATCTTAACTTCCGGCGCGAAGAACTTCCGGCAAGCCGAACTCAAGCACAAAGATTCCGTGCCCAAAGTGTTAAGTAGGCCATGCCCTAATTCCGCGTTTCAACCTTTGCGCGGCTTTTTCGTCCGAACTAAGATCGCGCAAGTGATCTACACTCGAACCAAAAGTTTGCGGCAGCATCTTCCAACAGTTTACGGCATCTGCCAAGGGGAAATGGACGTTTCTGCAACGCACGCGGATCGGTGTTCAACGGGTTAAACACCTCGCCCATAAAAGTTGTTCGCGTAAGTTCGCTCCCGCGATGACCGGTGCAGGTCACAAGCAGTAGTTGTTGAAGTCATTCCGGAGCGATTTACGTAATGCCACCGTCGCACAGGGATCTTCGAAGCGCGTACTGTCAGCAGCCAGCAGCGTGGGTTCCGTAAGCGGCTACACGTGCGTAAAACTTGGGAAGTAGTGTCAGTACTTGCAAATGCCGAGCGATTGCGTAATTGTACTATTTAAGTTGATTTTCGAGGACTCTGCCTGGACAGCATTGTGTATGAAGCTTTCGGTACACCAAAAACCATTCACTGGATGCGAGCGCAGCGCGTGTAACCCTAACTTCTGTTGCCGGTTTGAAAAGCCAGCGCAGCCGCAACGCTTCACATAACTAACGAAGACCTCTTCCAAAACGCTCATGGCTGGCATCACGCGTGTGCAGCTTTACTTCGATGACACGTTAATAAAAGAATTGTACGCACCGAGTGTGGAGCCCCTGCCCTCGTAACGTTGGGCAAGCAGTGCGCTGTGCACGCTGCAACAGCTCACGTTGCAAGATTTTTTAAACGGTGCAATTTTTTGCTGTCTTTTGTTACAATTTCGTTTTCAGCGCTGTTTTTGAGGCTTCCCAACAAGGAGTAGGGTCCGTTGGCTCCATTTTAACGAAACTTGCAATTTAAGAGGTCGCCTGAAGCGCTGTGTAAACAAACATGGCGCTGTCCTTGCTACTCCCATGCGCGTAGGAAATTATTTGCAAGCGCAGCTGGTCTGCAGCATTGGGCTCGCGTAATGCTGACACTTTTGTAGAGCCTTTTCTGCTCATTTGGTGGTAAAACGTCGGCGCTATCTCAACAGGTTTGGCGTTCGGAAAGTAGTACGCTCGTGCGTTTAGGCGCTGCGTTACGAGGGTGACCTCTGCGTCGAGCTCCCCATGGCCAACCGTTCAATGAGGGAACTTTCTGCTGATAATGCGATTCATCAGAAAAAGAACAATCCGTGTCTTAAGGTGAGACGAATTCAACGTGCTCGTCGCACCTGCAACGTTGACCAATGTCCAATCACATGGTCGTGTTGCGTTACCGTTGCAGGAGCAGAAGTTGAGCTATCAGTGCCTCGAAGATAACGGGTACGACTATGACAAATGCAAGCTCCAGTTCGAAAACTTCAAAACCTGCAAAGGCTTCTGGGTAGGTCACCTTTCTTTGTTTTTTGTCGAAACTAAACGAATGTAAACGTGATACAGCTTTGCGAAGCACTAATGGAACCTTTGTCAGAAGTTGATCAGGTCACCAGCTTTGCCCACACTGTGCTTCTGCAATCAAACTGGCTGGTCGCTACACTGAAGAATGCAGTGGCAATAGTGAAGGCTCCCTTCTATGTGCTGCTTGCTATAAATGAGTAAAACAATTCTGCAGCGTGCTAGACCAGTTACTGAGAAACACCTGGCTAGTGTACTGACAGTGTCGAAAGCGGTGTGTTGGTACATAATCTAGGCAAAACAGCACAAAAAAATACAAGGACAGTCCCTGTCAGTGCAGTCCCTGTCGTGTATCTCTTATGTATAAGACCCCGTCTCGATCCTTGAAAAAAGCAGGAACAAACTTGGCCACTTAATGTTGCGTGCGCATCCAAGTTATATGCAAAAAATAAGAAGTCAAAGAATGCATAGATTTAAACCAATGCGCCACAAGATGAATTTACATTGATTTAAGTTTTACACTTGCAACATTGCAGTGTATGTTTGCATGAAGAGAAAACAGTTTCCACCTGTAGACAAATGTGTCCCTCTGCGAATTACCAGTGCCATTGGAAAGAGGTGACCGTGTGTGCATTGTGGCTGCTTTCAGCTGCACGTTGCCAAAGACAGGCGAAGAAAAGGCATCGAGCCCGAGATTCCACCACCCGAAGAACGCGAGGCCATCAAGCGGGAGTACCTAAAGAAGCGGCCACAGACATAACGGAGCAGTGAGGGGCCGTTTATTTGTCCACCCCCCTAGCGGTTGACCCAGCGATGCACAGTCTCTTCCCAGTCCGTGTTGGCCGCCTCTTCTTCGTCTTCGGTGCGGACGTAGCTGTCGTCGTCGGTGGTGCCGGGCTGGAGGCAGCTGGGCGACAGCTCCTGCAAAGAGCGTCAACTCAGCAGATGCGCCAAACTGCGAGAAGTTCCTCGGAACTGGACATTCCGCGACCTGTTTTGGACAGAAGCTGATGCTGGGTTACTAGGCCTGCTCATAGCAAAAAGTTAGCTTTTACTGTCCAAGGGGTATCGGTACCCCTGCAACGAGTGTTGACATGAAAGTTGAACTCAATGCACATTTTGCTTTTATGGAAGTCAACATGCTTTGCAGAAATCACTAGTCCAATCCAAGTTTATTCCGAGTTGGTCTCTTGGCATGTGAAAGGTCAAAAGGAAGAAGCCTCATTGGAACAAGTTGAAAAGGACACGCCACTCCTACATTTCCCCCTACAGCTCACATCAGAACTACTGGCCGCAAACTGAGTTTAAACACGATAATCTCCTTCCAAGGGCTGTTGCACTGTCCTTGTTTACCACCGACATATCATTGTTGGGACCCTTGAAATTACAGGCAGTTTTGCGTGCACTGCTTGCAAGACATTATGCTGCCGGAACCTGACTGGCAAGGTTTGCAGACGTGCAAAACATACTGTAGACATGTTGAGAATACAAGCTCATTGGGGGATCCGCTGGTTTCCAGGCTTTGTTACTCGGTGAATGGGAAATTCTTTTTTACTTTTTCCTTTGTGTTATACCTGCTTGAAAAAAAAAACACCAATTTGGCTCAGAATTACGTTCACTGAAGTCCTGGATTAGTGACTCAGCTAGGGAAATTGTATACTGTGGCAGAAAGTGGATTGTAACATTAGCACAAAAGCACCTTCACAACTATAGGGGCCATCTACTGGTGGCGCATCAGTCGAAACACTGTACTGCTGAACCAGTGAACATGCTATCGCAGCTTGCATTTTTCGAGCTTTGGTTGATGTTTTCACCTGCTTCACGCAGAGGCTGAATGTAACCTTGTGGTTTGATGCTAGCTGCCATTGAGTCAAGTCACTGCACATGTAACAAATTGTGGATTCCTTGGTATGTGGTGTTTCCACACAAAATAATGCCCCAAAATGCAATGCCCAACCTCTGCTACAAAGATTTGATTTGCAACATTTTGCACCAGCCAACACTGCACATTTTACTGCTGAACCAGTGTAGACAGCCTTACATGCAACACTGATACGTGGATAGTGGGACCAAACATGAAATGTTTTGTGCCTTCTGCAGCAAAAAGCACCAAACAATGACCACTGCATCACGCCAACAGGGGGAAAATCCTACTGGGTGCTGGAAAACATCCTATGGTTTTGCGTGACTGCCTGCGGATGCGAAAGCGTCACAAAAAACAGCCTGGGCGGCCAATCACGCGAGACTGCATGAGGAATCAACCCCACCAGGAGTTTTCCAGCACACAGCAGGATTTTCCTCCGGGACTGTTAACGAATAAAGAGGGGGGGTGTCAAAATCACCTGTGGGCTCGGGTCGGGGCAACCATTGCGCTGGCTGATGTCGCCATCTGGGCCCGGCTGGGAGGCTTCATCTTCAGAGCCCACGCCTGCATTATGACAGAGACCTCTGTAGCAGGCATTTACACCGAACGTGCACCACTACCGGCACATGCCACTTTCCAGGGTTGGTCTCTACTGGCACTGCCAGTAATCTATACTGCGTTGGTACTTGCACGGATCCCTCAACCAGCACCACACTGCTCAGTGTTTATGGTCCTCATTGGTCTAAGATCAAGAAGCTAAACAGTGGGAACACAAACCATGGGGGTGGGGGGAGCACCATCTGATTCTTAACCCTTTTTTTTTTGTGCACACTGACAACGCACTTGAATAAGTTCCACCCATCAATGCAGCTGTCACTATAATGTGTTGTCAGTTTTGTGCAACTCACAAGTGCTTGTCAGTGGTGGAGGTTACGATATCCTGGTTTGGCTTGGTGTGCTGCCGGTGGGTGGTGCAAATGAGAAGCACAGTAGCGTAACATACTGTGCTATTGGTGTTTGGTTGAAACCAGCTACGTGCGACACCACTCTACTGCTACTGGTTCTCTAGGGGGCACTGCTACAGACGCTGTGTTGGGGAGGACTGGGACACGAGGGCCTTCTACTCGTACTTTTTCTTCCGTTGGGGCAGTGGGGCATACCGGAGTGCAGCTCGCGCACGAGGGAGGACATGGCGTGGGTGACCGAGTCTGCGGCCACGAGCAGGTGGTCGCGCAGCTGCCGGCAGCCCTCGGGGGTGCGGCCGAACGCCAGCTGCACGTCGGCCCCGAGCCCCACCAGGCTGTCGGGGGTCTGCAGGTGCGCTGCCACCAAGGGCGGCCGCTCCGGTGGGGACGCCGTGGACCGCGGGGAGCTGTTGGGTGTCGACCGGGGGCTCCGCTGGTGGTTCTGGCGGGGCACGGGGGAGAAAGAGGCAGCGCTGCCGGTCCAGTCTCTGGCGACCTCCACACCCACTACACGGCAGGTCGGAAGCAAGGCTGCAGCTCTGTCAAATTTAGTGCAACCTCCTGAATGGAGTCTGCGTTACGATGATGTGGGCAATGGCTGTAGCTGCCTCTTTAGAGGCATCAGATGGAAAAGGCTGCCTACATCGTGGGACTGAACTCTGCAGATTAATTTTCGCAGTGGGAACACCCAAAATGGGGCAAAACGTAGGGACGACAGCAAAAACAGCGAGCAACACAGACGAATCGGTACATGAGCAGGCTGCAGGACCACCAAGCCACTAGAAGTATTTAGCATTGGAGCCCTGAGAAGAGAGAGAGTGGCTGCGAGGGACAGCATCAGACCTTGAGCATCTTCATGAGGGCCTCGAGCTGGAGCATGAGGTCCCTGCGGGAGTCCTGCAGCTGGGCCAGGTGGGTCTCCAAATGGGCCTTGCGCTGCCGCAGGGCCTGCAGCTCCCCGACCAGCGCGGGGCTGCCCGCACGCATCGACTCCTCCCGCTCCTGCTGCTGCCGCAGGCGCACAATCTGGCCCATCATCTCCCTGCACGCCGAGGGGGGGTTGGCGGGAGGGGGAGGAGGCATAGAAGCATGGACTTTTATTACCTCTGTTTTCTTTGTGGCACAGATATCTCTCCGGAAAGGTTCAACATATCGCTGATGGGCGTTCAAGTGGAGAGAGAGAGAGAGAACATTTTATTAAAAGATAGGAGGAGGAAAGGAATTGTAGGGAGTGTTGCAACATTCAGAGGCCTCAGTCCAGGCTTCTGCCGACGCCTTCCTCAATGACGTCAATCAGGTCGCATCGGTCCTTTTCTCTTCCAGGTGAGGTCAGCCACTCTGTAGGGTATTGTTTTTTTAATTTGAGTGTATTGGGGGGCACTTCCAAAGGATTTGTTTACGGTTACTGATTATTTTGTTTGTAAACGGATACGGTGAAGCAACACTGCTACCATTCCGGATGACGACACCCCATCTACAGTTGCAGCCGGTCTGGCTTGTAACTGGGAAGAGAGAGAGAAAAGCCTTGCCTGTTCTTGGCCTCCAGCTGGGCCAGCAGCTCCCTCTGCTGCGCCGTGTCGCCGCACGTGCTCGTGGGCCGCTGGGCGAGGCGTGCCGCGTAGCGGGCGATGAGCCGGTGCTCCTCGTCCTGCCCACTGTCCAGGGGGGGCCCCATGAGCGACGGGAGGCCGTTGTGGCTGGCCGCTGGCGACGGGGGACTGAAACACCGTACCACACACACACAGTCAGTCCTGTGTGAGGCACCGCTCTCATACAGACAAGGACATCCACATGTACTTTTAGAAAGCACCCCCCCAGCACTGACACCTTTCAGATCCTTCTGTACAGCTCTAAGACACGGTAAGCACAAAATAGCAAATTTAGAACCACACAAAGTATGACCTTTACAGCTGTATGAAATTACGGAGTGTAATTAAAATGTGCCCTGTAACAACCATGTTCGAGAAAAATTGGCTTCTTTCCTGTAAGAGGAAATCTCAGAATGTGAATGTCAGTCATTTAAAACCTGGAAGCTTGACGGCACTTGTGGAAGAATTTCAGATGTCTGCCTGCATGCATGGCACCCTGTGCTGTGATGAGCAGGACGATGTCCTGGTGTTCGCAATAGCACGGGGCGGGACGAAGCAATCACTTTTTTTGAGGGGTGGAACTGCGCTGCCGCTCCTTGTTCTGCCTAAGGGGAGCGAGCAGTGGGATGACTGCCACCCACTTACTATTAGCAAGCTCTTGATGCCGCTCATTCTTCCACATAGTAAGGTGATGGTGCAGAATAACGACTGGGTCATCCTTCAGTTCTTGAAAAGGCAGTCACAATGATGGCTTTGATGTAGGTACGTGCACTGAAATCTTTCCCTAAAACCAGGTACATTCCCAAATACCTCCTTCTCCTCAGGAACATGACCCAGCAGAGTAATAAACTTGCACAGCAGCATAACTCATGTTCAACACTGCTTGGCACTAGCTGCTGTTTCTCTGCGTTAGCCATTGGGCACATCAATCGGGATCGTATTGCGAAGGAGTGACGTGTATCAGTACGGACAAGTTTTTCACTGGAGTAGTAATGCAGGCCGCCCTTACACGATGTGTGCCAAGTCCAGGGTGTGCTCTTCCTCAGGGAAGTGGGGCAGGGGTCGGCCCGGTCGCTCTGGGACGCACCGGAACGACTTGCGCAGGGAGTGACCCAGCTGCTTGCTGGCCGATTTCTGCATGTCCCCACCAAGGGAGAGGGGGATAGAGAGGCACGTGCTTCGAAAGAAAACTAGGTGTTTGCTCAGTAAAGCACTTCTCTGGGCTGGTTGGTACATTCGAACTTAGGTTAAACTATACTTGCGCTGTTAGGCTGTACAAAACACATGATGCGACAAGAAAATGTGTATCCAGGCGGCTGCAAAAACATTCTTTTTTTTAAGTTGCATACATCCACGTTGCCTGTTAAAACATGGCTCAATAGTAATAGTAAAGCTGTATATGTGCCTTGGTCTGTGAACTCTCGCTTGTGTAACCAGCCTGAGAAAGTTGATCACTGCTTTGTTTTGTGTCGGGATGCAGTGTTCTTTTGGGGTGTTCTGCGGCGTACTTTTAAGAAAAGCATAGACATCACCCCCTACAGTATACAATTCTTGCCAGTGAAGAACTGCTCCGTGCTCTCCGACCTTTTTGTGCCGATTGGATTGTTTGGCCTATGAAAGTGTCGCATGATTGACCGCAGTGCGGAGGAACCTTGGGGAACTAAGTCAATGTTTCATGAACAATGTGAGCTTGCGTATAGTGTCTATGTGGCACAATCGCAGCCGCCAAACTGGTTGCATTTTCTTGAGGCGTGCGTGTGCCTGCCTGACTTTTAAAAGATGCGTCAGTGAACATACCGTCATTGTAGTCATGGTGCTACTTTAAATGTTCTTGGGTTAGATTTCCGTGCAATAAAGAAGAAAAAAATATGGAAGACAACAAGAAAACACAACACGAGTGGGAAGGTGCGAACTAACAACTTTATTCTTTGGAGTGTCTCCTGCGACTGCACACAAAAGAAAACACTCACAAAAAAAGGGGGGAGGGGAAGGCAGTTGAGACGGAAAAAGAAAGAACACCGCACAACATGCATACCGCTGAATACACAAGTGGACTGTGCAGTTGCCTGATCTCCAGATTCCTGGCATGCAGTTACAGGGGCCCGGTCGCATCTTTCAAAAAGGCAATTTATAGCACGTGCCTATTGACTAGGAAGAAGTGCCCACGCATTCACTGCATGCGCCTGATACTATGCCGTATGCCTCCACAGCCTCCCTCTCTTGCTATTTTGGTGATCTCAATAAGACCGCGGTCTGCTCGAATAAAGCCTGGCGTCCACACACATTACAATGCGCAGTCAAGTTCCCGGGTCCACCAGTCTGCGCACACGCGTACCAGTGCTTCCGGAGCCTGTCTGTCCTGTGCCTCCTGCTGCAGTTCAGGCGAATGCGGTGAACACCACCAACAGAGAATTCTACACATTTTGTTTTGTGCTTTGTATCACACTGATCTTTCTCTGCCTTGTTTCCTTCCTGGTCTACCCTTTTGCACAGCCCTTTAAGTTTGAGTGGGGCTAAGAAGACTACACAAGTGCTGCACTCTGCACCCTTGCACCTTCTTGCACCCTCCCACTTGTTTTAGGGGCAAAGCCCCTTAGGGGCTGCAGCTGTCGGCATCCCCTGTAATTGTTGTTGTTTCATGTAGTCATGGTACTAAAACACCGGAACAATCGTTTTCCAACACCTCACGCTAGAACATAACGCGTACTAAAAGAACACACCGGGACACTCGTTTTCCGATGCCTAGCACTAGAACGTTTCATCTCCATGGGCAAAAATGCGTACAAAAAAAAACAAAAAGAAAACACCAGGACACTCGATTTCCAACACCTTGTGCTAGAACGCTTCGTGCTTTAAGGACGAGACTTTTACAGCAAAGCTGTATACAGTCAAATCTCGGTACAACGAACACCACATTAACAAACTTTTCAGATTAACAAACATTTAAGAAATCCCACGCCGCTTGCTTATAGTTTTAATGTAAAATTATTTCACTACTACGTACTTCAGAATAGCAAACTTTTCAAAATAACGATCGTTTTGTTTAGTTACGTGCCATGTTAACGCCTCAGTATTACGAACTCATATTTTCAAGGCTGGAGATTCTTAGATTTCCGTTAAACAATCGCGGCAACCAGAGCCATATGCTAGCAGACGACACGGCAAAGCGCAGCGCAGAAGAGGACGTCTTGCAACTTGCTCCGCGGAATGTGGGAGCCGACGCGAGAGAGAGAAAAAATGAAGTACTGATGGCCTTCTCAGTCCAGAAAGCCGCGGCCGCGCTATTCACACCCCACCCCAAGTTTTTCTGCGTTCCGCAGCTGCTCAGGTGGCTTGCTGGATCTTCATGGACATCAGCGGAGCTGACAACAGACTACATCATCCGGAGCGTGAGCGTTCAGAATGAAGAAGGCAGCGAGGACGGCATGAACGACGATGCCTCTGAGGATGCCGCGGCAGCACTCGAAGACTGCGACCAGCACGTGACGACTGCGGATGTGCTGGACAGCGTACTAAAATCGCACATTGCTGGGAAAAACCGCGCGGCCACGGAGTCAGTCCACAGGAATATGGAAGAGTTGGAGTCCTTCGTGCTAGGAAGTTTGTGCTGCACGCACCAGAGGAAAATTGCCAACGTACATTGTTTCACAGTCACTTGTGCATTTTTTCTGAAAAATGACTTCAAGGATGCACAGCGCTACAGGTAGGTCGTTTTAGGCATTGAAATGTTATTTGTTGTCTTAAATTTTGCGATTTTCGCTACAACGACCTTTCAGAATAACGAACAATTTGCCGCGGTCCCCTGAAATTCGTTATATCGAGATTTCACTGTACCTCTACCCCCCAACAGTTCCAATACACTTATACACTGCATGCTTCATCCCTCCTCAGGCTTCACATTATACGCCTCGAGCGCGGCCTGTAGGGGCGCCACTGAAATCCCCCTAGCGGCCCGTTTCGAAAGCAGGCGCGGGAGTCTCCGTCCCGCTCCCCACTGTCACCGCTGCTTTTGCGGCATGTTCACGACTGAGATTTAGCGTTTGCGGGCGTTGGAAATCCATGTTTATGTGGAGCAGTCACTCTGTTCGCAAATGGGGTGTGTTTACGAGAGTAAATGTTTCTGACGTGATCTTAATCTGGTATATTCGGTCTGTATAAGCGCCAGGTGTGTGTCACAGGCCAGCGTCGCGGAACCGGCGTATACGTAAACCTGATTGCAGTTACACTGCCCTGAATTAACTAGCAGTGTCTCCGTAACCACCGGTTCCTCAGATGTTGATGCTACGGGTATACACTACGATGTAAATCAGTTTTATGCGCTTACATATTCAGCGGAACACTCATACCTGACAGCACGCCAGTTACATTTGCCAATCATATGCCTCAGATATTGATCACCACCATTTACAAGCCAGTGTGTGTTAATTTCGGGAATATTCAATGTAAGTACGACGGATAATGCAGAATTATACTCGGGGATCAGCACACGACAAGGAGTCGCCTTGTCGTAAGGTGAGCGCCCGCAAACATTCATCTGCTACATATATCCTCTGCGAGCAGCGCGCAGACGGGCTTAGAATATAATCGGCGTCGGCGACTAAACGCTTCTTAAGAATAAAGGAGAAACTGAAATCAGAGGGCCTTATCACATACCACACTCTTCCAACGACACTTTTCATCGCGTGTGAACTGCCTACCCTGTGTACTTCCAAAGGTGCGTCCGCCTAACGATCAGCTGTTCGTTGAAGTCGAAAGACAAACCGACAGTGGATGCGAGATTGGTGTTTGTGATTACTAAAACGTTCATTGCTTGATTCCGCTCCGCATTTATACACAGCGTCCCCCTCCTCTACCCCCCCCCCCCCCCCCCTCCAAACGTCTCGCGAAATAGCAGTGCATTTCGCGTATAGTTGGTCTGGTGAGCCCTACCTGGCTTAAGGTTCCACGAACGTCTTTAACATGTCATAAGCTGCACTGTATTTTTTTATCTCCGTTAGAGTTATTATGTTTCTTCCGCACTTGCACAGCATGTATTTTTCCGTGGTTTAATATTAGATTGCCTTGGTTCTTGCTATAAGGCGTGTGTGGGCACATATTTAACGACGTACAGGCTTGGAATATACTTAACATATATTCTTTATATTCTTATAAAAGGCATAAGTCCGGGATTGGATAATCACATCCCCGAAACATATTTTTCTGCGACGTATATATTTGAAACGAAGCCGCATTCGTTGTTCACACTGCAAAATGAAGCCAACCCCTCACTGTGCTGAAGTATCAGGTCTAAATGAGGCGGCAGTATAATTCATTTGTGCCTGACGTATTTGGAGGTGACAGGGGTGATATGCTTCTACCGTCGCCGACGTCCGCAAGAGCGGCAACCGCGTATACCCGGGTAGCTCTTGCAGGCGATCGCGTGCTCTACTAAGACGCAGCTTCTTTTTAAGTGACCTAAACGTACTCTTTGCTTATATACGTCACCATAACAAGTTTTTTTAGGGCGCGGAAAAGCGAAAAGAAGCGAAACACAACCAAAACGCTGCACGAGCCCCTATCAGCCACGCAGCGCACATCCCGTCAACACCGCGGAGAAGCGGCGGCAGGCGGCGCAGCGATCGCGAAGCTCGAGGCGTATAGTGGAGATGGCCCGGGATTTCTCCCTTTCTCTTCTGTTGGCTTCTACCCCCTATTTTCGGTTACGGAAAAAGTGGTCCTGGAACAAATGGTCCCGGAACAAATGGTCCCAACTCCAAAAGTAGGAAAAGATGGTTCCGCCAACTGCTGCACCTATGTATGAGCACTTTTATGCGGGAGGGAGAGGGGCCGATGTATTGTGTTTTCTTTATCTCCATCTGTGTTTTGTGCAGCCTTAGCAGCACAAGTGCTCTAACCTAAGTTCGGTGTTCGCACTGAACAGGTTGTTTGTCATGAGGCCAAAACATTGGTTTTAGCACAAATCATCGTTCCACTTAGTGGAGACAAAAATATCTACAAGAGCACCCTATCGAATGAGAAGCCCCCCAGAGTGGTGCACTCACGTAGACGGCATACTCCTTCATCTCATGCTGGTTGGTGTGTGATCCGGAGGTGCGTCCCCTCCAGAAGCAGTCCTGGCACAGCTGGTAGTTGTAGCAGCGCTGGCACTTGTACCGGAAGCCCAGGAAGGAGTCCCGGTTGCAGCCGTCGCACTGCACTGGGTGCAGCACTGCACCAGTGGGCATGCACACTGCCGTTGTAACACTGGGGCCGTCCAAAACTCGCACACACAAGCTGTTGTGCAGCACCACAGTGCACTACGTAGGCAAACACTGTGGTGAGGCAGCTTTTCCATTTGGAGCACCCAGCCGCGAAAAAACACCCGTTCTCGGGCACTGGCTTCTTTGCATGGCTGCCAAACCTTAACCGTTTACCCGCCAACCCCGAGCTGTACTCAAAACACCCGTTCTCGGGCACTGGCTTCTTTGCATGGCTGCCAAACCTTAACCGTTTACCCGCCAACCCCGAGCTGTACTCAAAACACCTGTTCTCGGGCACTGGCTTCTTTGCATGGCTGCCAAACCTTAACCGTTTACCCGCCAACCCCGAACTGTACTCATTACACAAGTTTGTACCAATATCACTAATGAGGAGTCACACTCGTCCGGCTCGATTTTCCACTCCTTCTGCCGCCAGATGTATCACAGTCGTCAACTGCTTTGCTAGTAATTTTGAACCCTAGATGGGTTTAGAGGTCAATGAAAACTGCATTTTGTGCCTTTTGCTTGTTTTAAGCCTGGCAACAGTCACTTAATAATAGCGCTTTGCAATAACAGTGCCGGTGGCGGCGATGCTCCAAGAAAAAGAGTTGTTTCTTGAAGCAGTACAGAAAGCTGTGTTAGTGTGTTACCATGTATTGCATCAAATAAATACTTCGACTTTCAGTACGTTCTCCCAGTATCATGGCATGCATTGAGGAAAAGCCACCCTCAACAGCAGTTTCTTCTTTTTTAATTTCTGTGCTAATTCTAAACAGAAATCACTGACATAATATATTTTAAGAATCAGAATTGCATGGAAAAATTACGACTACTAAAAAAAATGAACTGATGATTTTGGTACGTTTTTAGGACGTTAAATTGGCCCTTAGAGTGTTAAACTTGCCCTTTTTCCCTTTTTAGTTGTGTCAGGTGGATGCAGTGTATCAGATTATTCCTTGGCTGCCTAACAGCACTGGCCAAGGCTGCACTGGGACTTTCTTGTGCACCCTGAGCTCTGTGCAAGGCAAGTGCACCCATGCAATGGGCGAGGGGGCCCACTTACCGTTTTCGACGTTGGCCATGCGATGAAGCAACGGCATCCACACGAGGCACTCGGGCCCACCGTCACTGGTCAGCACAGACAGGAACTCGTTGAGCGTCACGCGGGACTGCGAGGAGGAGAGATGGCTTTGCCAGAAGAGCAGTTTGCCAGGAGGCCTTGTGGCTTACCTGGTGAAAAATGCTGGTGGGCAGTGAGTCGCTAAAGTGGAAGCTGGGTGATTCGAGCACGGAGGCCGGCAGAATGAGGGCCTCCTCGAGCAGTTGTCCAAAACGGGACACGGGCAGCCGCCCACTGCTGTCCGCCAGCAGGGAGAACAGGTCTGCGTGCGAGGACAAGGTCACCAGGGTCTGTGAGGGTGGAGTGCGAATTGGGAGGGTGTGCGGATAAGGAGGAGTGTGCTCACAGCGCAGCTTGTCCAGCAGCTTGCCCGCACACAGGATGGCCAGGGCCACCTTGAGGGAGAGCACCCGCACGCAGCCCTGCTGCTCCCTGCGCACGGGGCGGGGCGAGAGACGGGTTGGCGGGGGAGAGGCAGGGCACGAGGGGAGAGCGAGAGAGGAGAGACTGACGGGTCGTAGCTGGCGAGGAGCCACTGGAGCAGCAGGCCGACGCAGTGGGGCAGGTCGAGCTGCTGGCTCGGGGGCAGCCGCTTGTTGAGCTGGTAGTAGAGCGAGCCCAGCAGGGCCCGCACCCGGGTCACCCCGAGCGGGGCCTGCGCGTCCATCACGTGCAGCGCGTTCTCCCGGAACGCCTCGATCAGGTTCCACAGGTCCACCAGGTGCACTGCTCAGGGAGAAGGGGAAAGGAGGGGCAGGAGTGTTCCCTTCGGGAATCCGCAACCGTTGGCACAGACTCTGAGGAAACCCACGGCCAAAGCACTGGGCCCCCACGCTCCCCAAAGTATCTGAACAGCGGAATAGATTGCTCAAAGGCACAACAACGGCTGTTGCGATGCTTGAAGTACTGCAGTTAGATGCTGTAACTGTTCTTTTTTAACACATACGCATTCTTAGGCAACCACCCCACCTCCTTGGAATCCATAAGAGCGCTTTTTAAGTGCGCATGGGCCACATGGAGCATTTAATAGGATTCCCTTTAATTAATAACAATCCCCAGGGCCTAAGGCATCCAAAGAAAGGTATGGGTGGATATGAGCCACAGTAAAAAATTCTCACAGACTACCTGACAATTCCTTCTCGGGAGCCTCCACAATTTGTTTTTTTAGTTTTGACACCACAAGACTCCCCATACTCCATCCACAATAGACAGTAACATGGCTCTTTCATAATATGCAGGCCTGACACACCTGCACTATTGCCAATGCACGAGCACAAAGCTGCTAATGAACGTTCAAATGAAAAAGCAGCGGTGCAAAGCAGACACACAGCAATTTTTTATTCACTTAATTAGGAGGCAGTGGGTCCCAGCAGTGCTAAATGCTCACACGAACTGCGCAGCCACAAGCATTTTGTTCTTGCATGTTTCATTCAACACATCCCTGTTCAGAACGCTCCAGCCTTTCCAACCAAAGCTCACTTTTTTTTTTTTTTACTCGGCAATGCGAGGCAGAGAGTGCGTTCTCCACCCATATGTACAAAGTGCAACAATGGTGGCTGCTCACGCTGGCATCGCTTCTGGACAAAGCGAAGCTTGCAGGCCGTTCGGTAGGAGGCGAACCGGATCACGTCGAAGTTCTGGTTCTCTGCACAGAATACAGGCAGCAGTACATTACGACCATCACCGATATGCTGGCTAAGTGCAACAAGGGTATATGTTAGGGTCCCTGCGCACACAAAGCACATGGAGCCACTAAAGAGTGAAATAGTAGATAACCGCTAGAAAAACAAAACAGCTGATGCAGCCAGACAGGGGAAGATGTAAATTGTTCTGCAGCCATGTTCAATCTCACTCCAGCATAGCAAATCGAACAAGTAGAATGGCATGTTCACGGTGATGGGACGTCCATATTTCCACTGTCCCACCCTCCACTGCAGTGCCATGAACATGCCAATCCCTGCCTGCCAAGACCGCTATTGATGTAGTGCAACCCAGGTGTAAAACAGCACAAAAGGCAAGGACAACAGAGGAAGCACCACAGCGCTGTTTCCTCCTTTGTCCTCGTCTTTCGTGCTGTTTTATTTTTCGCCATGCTCCATCAAGTAGCCCAAGCTTCCACGCTGGTCATATTCCGTGCACCAGCTCACTCATTTCGGCCATGAGCAGTTTGAGGTCGGCCCCCGGCTCCTCGTCTGGGTACTCCATCCTGATCCCTGGGTCCAGATCTTGTGTGCCCGGATGGACTTCTATAGCCTGTCGCTGGTCATCTTCCGCCGGTCAGCTGGCCAGCTGCCCCCCACGGGCCCATGGGACTGCGTACAGGAACAAGTCTTGCATTTAAATCCATTGCTGGGAAATCCATTGCAGTACTTCCTGGCCAGGCCAAGGGGACTACACAAAAAGACAGTTTGACACACTGACGGAAAAATTCACAGTCAGGAAACCACCCACCGGCAGCTGGTGACAACACAATGTGGTTGTGACCTGTTGGGCATATGTTTTTCCAATGTAACTTTTTCAGCTGAACCTCCAAACCAGCATGCAGTTGTGATTTTTTTTTTCTTCTCCAGCCACTCAGCCACTTTGCAAGGCATTGGGAACATCCACACATTCGTGACGGTTGGTAAGGTGACTATACAATTTATAAGCAGAAAGTGTGCTGTATAACACCTAAAATGTGCGATACCCTTTATAGGATATTTTTCGTTGTTTCTTCCCATTTGTCGTTGGCAGTAAACGCCATTTTTGAATAAAGTTGGAAACCAACTTAATGACCTGATTTTTCCAAATTTTCGGGAATAAAGTACAACTTTCCCTGTTTAAGGTACACACCCAGGACTTCATTTCTTTAAATTTTATAGAGTTATAGAGTTCTGCGCTGGTCTTCGTGTCCCTTTTTGTATCTGTGTCTGTCTAAAGTTGCGCAAAAGTTACAGCCATGAATTCAGAATACCAACTAGCCCGCCTAACCATGTTATTGCGGCTATATCCCGCTGTTTCCGCGCAAACTGGGTTTAAACGCACTATCTACTGTTCAAACGTCCATAACACTTTGACTTCAATTACCCCGTTTAACGAAATTCCCGCTTTTGCGAAATATTTTCTGCCTCCCACCCAGTCATTTTCGCAAAAACGGGTGGGTTTCCAACAGTATCGTGTATCACCCGTTGCTCCACCACAAGCTTGTAGTTTCTGTGTCTTTAGCTTTCTCGAAACACCATCTTTTGTTTCTAAAATTCTATTATAAGCACTTGTTGACACACGGTGCTTTCATGCGAGTGAGAGCCCACGCAATGAAAAGCGAAACTTAGAAGTGACCGCGAAGGACGAAGCCGGCAAAGACACGCTGACACTCCATCCTGAACTGCTAATTCTTTTCTGCTTTACACACAAAAAAAGAAAAGGAGCGAAACCCATTCGCTTTTATATGGAGTCCATCAAAGCCATTGGTCGGGGTTTCGCGCATGAATGTCGCGAAAAAAAAAAAAAAAAACAGATTTCAGTTTTTACTCCCCTAGAAAGCAAGCAGATTAGAAGTAGGAATGTTGAGCATGCTGCCGATGTGGGCTCTCCACGGCTATCACACCCCTGGCTATTATCGTTTGGGAGCAGCTGGAGTGGATCCGGTGATAGCAGACTCTCGGAAGAGCTTGGAACAGTGAAAGTTACAGATGACCAATAATAGAGTGCATAACCAATAAACGCGATAGTACGGCACGGAAGCTGCGTCCAATGCGTACTGCCGTGTAATGTCTTCATTTCGAGTTGGGCCCAAACTCCGGCCCCCGCAAATGCAACGCGTATGACGCGAGTGTCCGGAGCATGTAGGCGCGGCTACTCGCACAACTCGAGAACTTCGGGCCGAAGGCAGCAGTAAAGTAAGGATCATACTCACAGCAAAGGTATAAATGGTCTAGCCATGCATTGATGGCGAAAAATGCGCAAAACAAAATTTTCACATTAGTTTCTTTGGTTCTAAAGAATTATTAATGTCAAACACAGCAAGTGCACGCCATCTTGGCGTTGCGCCGAAAGCAAACACGAAAAAAGCGTCACAAAAAGCTCAGCTTCTGTACCTAAGTACGCCCTGTTAATATCAAAATGATTTGGTGCTGCTAACACAGTACATTTGGAGTGGCGCCCAGAATTTAATTAAGAAAACTTCGCATTATTCGCTTCCGAGACGGTAATTAGTAAATATCCCGCTTGGTCATGCCACCTCTCACACAAACTCAAGCAGTGAGTTTGTACTCTCTAGTTTAGTTCCACCTCTAGTCCCTTTATGCCTGCCTATCAGGTCACCCATTGAATGAATCACTAGCAAAAAAATAAGATTTAGGAGCTAGCGCCACCACACGTCTTACAAAAAAACCTCAAATCAAAAACTGTTTTTGCCAAAAATAACTTTAAAATTTTTTTTTACACGTTAAAGCTGTCAAAAAATTTGCATAAAAATTAGTTGTTTAAAAATAAAGTCAAAATAATGTTAAAACGAGTAGTACTGATTTTACTGTAGCAGCTGCTTTTTGCAATGAGCGGTAGCAACCGTCCCTAAAGCGGAAAAATATAGGCGAGAAGTGGTTTTTGTTTTTGGTTCAAGGTGACAGGCTTTCAAAAATGTGAGGCATGGGCTCTCGCGCAAATAGACGAATGAGGGGACTCTGAAAGAAAACAAAGTCGGCGTTATGACGACATATATTACATGAATTGACTGGTTTGTGAACAAGCGCGATCGTCTGATGAATGGTGATGCCTGTATTTAAGCTGGCGTTAGAAGTGAGTGATATCGGTTACTTTTTTTAATTGAAGCAATTGAGCTCCAGTGTGCCAACGTCACCGTCACCACCGTTGCAATATCTTCAGGTGTGGGCTGTGCCTCGATATCCTGGCACATTTGCTGTCGTGAAAAAAGACATTTTTGCTTCAATCCTGAAGACTGGTCATCGGCAGGGATGTCTCCGTCCTAACTGCAGTTCCACACGCTTCGAGCAACGTGTAAAAATACGCGGGTATTTGTTTTGAAGTTCGTGTTCGGCTGAAGGTCGCCCAATGGGTAAGCTGACCGTGTTGACTGCTGTCACACCCCTTGTCATGTGCTCGCATTAGAATGCATGCTTGCGGATATCGTAGTCGAAAGCACAGAAATAAGTACTTCTTCGCTGAAGACGTAATTGCGTTGATATTACAGTTGCACATTTCGCCTACCGGTTTCCGGCATCAACATTTGAGAGGCCCTGCTCATCTGTTGTTTCGAGCAGCATTGCTCTGCGGCTTGCGTTAACCGAAAGTAGAGCTATGCTGCTCTGCCTGACTGAATCCTATTATCCCGCGTGAGAGACGCGATCTGATTTCCAGGAGGCGTAAGGTACGAAGCTGGCCTGTTCGCGCGCCGGATGAGCGGCCTCAGCTTCCTGCAAGCAGACAGCATCTACGCGCTGTAGCTGGCGATGGCGGATCGTGCACCTTCGCGGAGTTGCTTTGAATAAAAAAAGCCCCCGGCCGGTTGCTTTTCCGGGTAGACGGAGCCATTGGTGCGCACTGGGCAGCACCTATTTTTCTTTTTTCACGCCGTGCTTCGCGCCTATAAGCCGAGCGAAACCGCGGTGCGCAGTCGTCGTCGGGGTGACCGGGTCGATACGGAGACGGGGAGCCTGCCGCATCGGGAACCGCATCGCGTTCGGTGCTACCGGAGAGGGACCAGTCCTTTTAAGGGCTCCCGAATCGAGGTCGCTCGCCGCTGGGTCTGTTCCGGTCGTGCCTTGGCGGCTCCAGCATCGCGATCAGCGGCCCACCATGCTCACTCCCGTCCGCAGATGTATTTCGTTTCGATCCGGACGCGGCGACGAGTTCACGGCTGGCGAGGCCTCACCGCCGCTCTGCGTGTTTGCGTCTTTACGCGCGGTTTGGAGCTTCGGCCGACTTCTCGGTTGAGCAGCGATGCGTGCTGCGCGTAGTCCGTAGTCGCGGCGTGTCTGCGGTTGGCGTCCAGGCGCTGCTGGCCGTCATGTAGCCCGTAGCTGGCAGGAATTCACTTTTACGATTGCTGCACCCCTCCGGTAGATACGGCAGGCGGAGACGTTGCCCAGCGGCACAGTATAGCAGGCGCTCTTCTCTCTCTGTGTCGAAACCCCCGTGACAGGCACTAGGTTCTGCTCTGTAGTAGCTGCAAGTTTCCCTAGCGAGTGGTCCACCACTTAGTCCCCCTCGAAGCAGCAGCATGTCTTTCTTGACTCCAAGCCTGCGCTGGTGTATGGAAAGCCAGTGGGTTGGCTCCATCCTCAAGCAGTGCGAGCAGCATGACTGTGAGTGGGACGGTTTCTTTACTAGTGACGGTAATTTGCACTGTAACGAAAGTAAATGGTTACAGAGTGCCCCCGCAAAAGTGTGTAAGCTCGGTATGTCCCAGTGCAGCCTCCGTTTATAGAACCAGTTCAAATCATGCATGATACTTTTTGTACTCTTGGATTTTTACGTGATGCTGTGAACCTTTCATTCTTGTTTGGTGCTTAAGGTGATGATAAGTGCAAGTTATTGACAAACGTCAAATTGACGAGATTGTACCGTATGTGCATATGCACTGCCACATCTTATTTGCCATTGCGGTAAAGATAAATGGGCATCTGCCAGTTTTGGTCATGTGAGCTGCCATAGAGTGGCTCTACCTGACAGCAAGCATGCGTAATTTTGTAAAGAAAACATTTTACTTACTTCAAAAACTAGAACTAAAGTGCTTTATCCTTGTGCATCCATTCTGTATTTCGTCTTTTTTTTTGCGCTGTTCACCCCCTAAGTATGATCGGCCAACTAGCCCAACAACGTACCTGATGAAATCAAGTTAACCCTTGTTGGCTATCGTGTTATCTCTGTGAGCTCCTTGTGTCGTGCTACAGTAAACGTGGTGGAGCTAAACCTGTGCTCTGTTTGAGTTTACACGTATCCTGTGCTCTCTGCTATATGTCACCTGTCTTAAATAGCCCTTGAGAATCTAGTTCCTTCTACAAAATAAGAACTTCCTGCATTCAAGAACAAAGTTTCGCAGAGAAGCAATGCCCTCCAAGAGCATTCGTGGACACCGTGTTGATTTTTCTTGGTCTGCAATGTGATGTTTCCTCCGTCACCTTGTGTCTCACCGTAGGGTGAACTCATCATTGCCAACTATAGGGATCAGTGGTTCTGGTTGACGGACTAAGTCGTAAGAAGGTCACGACGCTCTCTTTACATCTCTGCCCATTGCATCTGTGCAAGGGAATCTCCCTTCCCTGTTGCCCTGTGCCTGCAGGTTGCTGTGGCTGCTGTGCGGCCCTGCGGCCCCGTTACAAGCGACTGGTGGACAACATCTTCCCAGCCAACCCAGAAGTAAGTGCTGCTGAAGCCCTTCTTCGAGGCCCCGTTTTCTCTTTTGCGTCCTGAAATCTGTTGTGCGAGTTACGGCCTCACTTTGCACATTTGGAAACCATCTTATTGTTCTCCGCCTTGAGCTTTATGGCAATCGTTCCTGTTCTGGCCATTGTTTGCGGATGTTTTAGCTGCTTATGTGACTTATGCATCTATTGGTTCAACTGTAAACAGCTGTGATGTCTTTTGGGTATGCATTTACGAAAAGAGCACTGAGAAGTCACTGGGTGATCACGCGACATGATGCGGAATAACAGCGCAGCTTCACAGAGGGTGCAATTTTGAAACCACAAACGATCAAGCGCAGCGTACACAGAAGCAAAAACATTCTTGAACACGCGGAACGTAATCTTCTTGGTGGAATTGCTGGTTTGCACTGTGCACACGGCAGCATTCTGAAGCCACAGCAGTTTCACACTTACACACTGCGTGGTTTACACAATAATGCCATTTCTCCACGACGCAAACCATTTATGCTTTTTCGGAAATTTGTCGACGCTTTTAGGGGACACTTCAGTGTTCTTGGTAAGCCTCTTCTTTGTTTCGGAGCCCTCTTGTTTGGACAGTTAGACCCATTTTTGTTAGGACAAGAAATGCACCGCACAGTTCAAATAAAGGGTCATGGCAATGAACACCTACCTGAGTGGTCCTGGCCGAAAGAGAGTAGACGATGGGGAAAGGAGAGAGGTGCATGGTACTACCATCAAGGAAATGTGCGTGACGTAACACTTGCTAGCATGCCCCCTCCCCTTCATAAGGCACTCTAGCGAGTAGGTTAGAAAGGTCCTGCTCTTATGCTCTATTCAAAGGTGTAAGAATTGGCATGGCAAGTTTTGCGTCACACCATCGCGATTGCTGCAGTAAAGAAATTGCATGGCAGTCACTAGTCGTGTTGCACATCTGAAATAATCATTATCTGCAACACCTGGCATGCTTTCACCATGTTTGTGGTTTGGTTAAAAACACATTGTGACTTGGTACCCTCGAGGAAGCCTGCCCCTTCATTGCAGCTAGATTTAGACGGTCAAGGCGAACAAGGCACCTGCTCGGGAGCCAAGCTGTCTTTGTTTTCTAAACTTTCATGGTCAGGGTCAGTTTTAATTTTTGTTATGTGTTCTCCCGACCAGACGGCTTCCATCCAACTCTTGATTTCCCACTGAAGCTGTTCCAACTTATTTAGCTTAGCACATGGTATGTGACCCCCACCTAGCCAGTCCTAGAATGCTGAAATGTTTCCAGTAAACACCCAATAAGCACTTTTTGTCAGTTAGGCTTGTGTCATCTTAGCCCTCGCCAATCAGTGTTGAGCATTCCTCCTCTTCACTGACCCTCCCCCATCAGCCATCATCCAGTCAGTGATGAGAGCCGAGGTTACGTTGCTTCTTGCACAGCACCAAGGCTATGTGGGAAAGCCACTCACGCAACAGATGTGCACAGGACTGGTATGCCATGTACTGGCATCCCCTCTTTGCGTAAGCGTAACGGGCATCCCCGCTTCCTCGCAGGATGGCCTGGTGCGCAACAACATGGAGAAGCTGACGTTCTATGCGCTGTCCTCCCCGGAGAAGCTGGACCGCATCGGGGAGTACCTGGCGCTGCGGGTGTCGCGGGACATCTCGCGGCACCGGTTAAAGTACGTGGAGATCTCCATGGAGGCCATGGACCAGCTGCTGGTGGCGTGCCACGCGCAGAGCCTGAACCTGTTTGTCGAGTCCTTCCTCAAGATGGTGCAGCGCCTGCTCGAGTGCCCCAACCCGCACCTGCAGCTGCTGGCCACCCAGTCCTTCGTCAAGTTCGCCAACATCGAGGAGGACACGCCCTCCTACCACCGCCGATACGACTTCTTCGTCTCTAAGTTCTCCTCCCTCTGCCACGACAACAGCCCCGACACCGAGCTGCGCAAGCAGTGCGTTCCTCGTCTTCCTTCCTTCCTCCCCCGAACCGGAATAATGCGTGTTTGGGTAGACCTTGTTTTGTGCCAACTTCATGGCAAGGGCATTGTGCTCTTCATGACTGCTCAGAATGAGCCACTGCTTCCGCCAGCCAGTCTATGAAGTGCATGTTTCTTACTGAAGTGGAATGCCTGCAGAAAAATGTCCGTTGATGTGGCAGTGTAAAGTCCCTGGGCAAATCGAGCTCTCCTGCAGCCAGCCGCATACTCTCGTTTGTCTGTCCCCTCTTCCTTTGTGCAGGTTGCGGCTGGCAGGGCTGCGGGGCCTTCAGGGGGTGGTTCGCAAGACAGTCAGTGACGACCTCCAGGTGAATATCTGGGACGAAACCCACATGGAGAAGATTGTGCCTTCCCTGCTGTTCAACATGCAGGACGCCAAGTAAGTCCCGGCAAGGGCACCAAAGGGGCCATTTTTGTTCTGCCCCAGCTTTAATGCCTCTCTTTCACGTGCTGTGTTGTTTCTTTCTATATAGGTAAAATTGTGGCCGGGCTGATTAATAGTAACAGTGTACTGTAATTGCACTTCCTGAATATACCCGAACTTCAGCACTGCTTGAGTGCCAACGACTAGAACCATCAATATTCTGTTTTGGCGCACATTTTCAGGTCCAGGCTTAATCTGTCCATGACTGCAAGCTGGTGTGGCCAGCTAAAGTGTCCATCTCATGTTGCTTGAGCGGCCAGAATGAGCAGAAAAAGAGTTCACTCGTAAAACGCTGCACTTCAACAAGACCAGCCTGAAAAAATTTTCACATGGTTGTTTCAACTCAGTATGATCTCTTCAGTGTGTATGCTAAGGTGGCAATATGGATTGTATCCCTTCTTTGGGGTTGGGAGACCAGCATTCTGCATGATCAGTTGTAATGCTATCTTATCATAGCTGGTACCATTTTTCTTGTGAGGTGCACAGTCAACAGCAAACTTCTATTCCCTTCAGGTTAGATCAAAAGAAGAAGGTCCTCACGAAGTTCATAACGCCCTACATCACTGGGATTCTTGGGAAAACCTGCTAACGCTCGCATGGGTGTGTGTGTGCTCAGTAACGCCGGTCTAACCTCGTCGTTCTTCCAGAAGCGAACACTTTCTTCTTCTCTTCATTTCCTTGCAGCTTAAAGGGAAAGACTCCGTCGGTTCACTCGCAGCAGGAAAGCGGGGAAGGCACTACAGCCCATACCAGGTTTCGCTTGCTCTTATTGCGTTCACTTCTCTCGAGTGCCTTTGCCCATAACGCTATACCGGAGACGCTAGGCTATTGAGACGACAGGGGGAAGGGAGATGTTGGTCTCTTCTTTTTTGACCCCTCGATGACAAAAGACCTTTTGAAGAAGTTGCGACTAACTTGAAATCGTCTGTTGGTGAATGTTTGGCAGTCCGCGGGCTTCGGAGACGCCAGATAGCCCCCAAGTGGAGACACCCGTCACCTTGGCTGAAAACTGCTTCCGAGAGGTCATGGGCCGGGCCACGTATGGTCACATTGCCTCTGTCATCAAACCAGTTCTAAAGTGAGTGACATTTCATAGGCATCCCTGAGGCTCTTTTTTTTTTTTTCTGCACGCTACCCGCGTGTCCTTTAGTGCCTCAAGTCTCCCGTATCTCTGTCGTTCGAGTCGTGTTAAATGCCAGTTCAGTTAAGTCAGTTTTATTTATGTGTAAAAAAGACAGAGAAATTTCAAAACAGTTTTTAATCCTTTGTGGTCCGTTGTCGGGTTATGCCCAACAACGGACCGCAAGCGAACCGCAAACCGTACCCCGATTTGAACACCCAAGTCACGGTACGCCTGGCTTGGGTGTCCAAAATTGAATTTCGCAATTTTTCTTACAAGTGCTAAAAGGTTCGGACCAAAAGGGGCCAAAACTCGCACATCTAATCCGCCTTGCCACTCATTGTGTTGCATCTTCATTAGCTAATTCATATGACTAACTACATGTCATGTGATACTTGTTTCGTGCCTTAATGTTACCACTTGAAAATAATGGTTTTAAGTGTCACTATGGCAATGCTGTGTTTTGGGCTGGGAATGTTAGAATTGTGCGTGATGTCAGTGATAATGAAGAATTTTGAATTTTCGTACAATTTTGAAAGTGTTGTGTATAAGAAAGGATCTTCCACCGGGCAATTCCCCAGCACAGCTGTCACACAAAAAAATGAATCGCCTGAGTTTTGATCAGACTGGAGGCACGCCTAAATTAATTTTGAGTCTTCTGCTATGGTGGGCACCACAGCTCAGGCAGAGCTGTGGCAAATTAAGTCCTAGATTTGCATTTCTTATTGTGACTGTAATGCGTCCGTACAAGAAGCTGGAACATGCTCTACACTGCATGTCACTGTAAAATATGCAATGTCCTGTATCAGTGCAGGAATAACTGCAAGTTCTGCTGTTGAGATTACGGGTTCTGCTTGTAAAATAGAGCCATGTGATGCGTCCTATGTCAAGTAGTTTCTCTAGCAAGTGTTGCATGTAACCCTGTTGGGACTGTTAGTGGCTATCGTCTGAAGTCGTTCACACAATACCGAACTTCCTGGTGTGCCGAGGGTTCTATCTGTGCACTTTGTGCTATCTGTGGTACCTTACCAACTAAGTGGTGTGTTGTTGGCCACTCGGTGTTTTCTAGGCACCTGGACAACCATCAGCTGTGGGTGCCCAACACGTTCTCTGTGTACACCTTCAAGATCATCATGTACTCCATACAGGCAAGTGTCCTTGCACACTTGCATTGGGAGTGCAACGAGACTCGGCCAGCAACAGTCGCTTATCTGTATTGCTTGGTCCATTACTAGGGATGCATATATATATATATATATGCAGTAGCCGACTGATTTTTCGAACCTAGAGAGAAATGAAAAATAGTCCGAACAAAAAAGCAGTCCGAAAAATTCATGAGTAATTACTTCTATGGGACAAGTAGGGGTTCTTCTGGAAAGTCCGAAATATCCAGCAAGTCCGAATTTTTGGAGTCTGAAAAAAATGGTCGGCTACTGGATAAAGTGGTGCTTGTGCTTCTGTGTTTCATCATGTGCCCATTTTATTTATTTTGAATTGGCTTAAACCTGCGATAGCTTTGTTGGTGCGGGTTTTGTCCTCGAACTTCTTTCGTTAAATATTTGTTTATGTATAACTTAGAGGACACGATTTTCATTGGGTTAAGTGGTCTTGGAGCTGAGCAGTCAGAATTTAATTAGGGGAGGATTTAAATCGAACTAGCAAACAAGGCCTTGCATTGGTTAGTAAAACTCCAGGCTTTCGTTGTAATTTTCCAAGCTCTGAGGTTGAAATACGTTAAAGTTATGCCTGAACTGTATGCCTGCCATTGGGTCTTTCATCACCATCTTTCATGGCCAGCACTGATCTCACTCGGGCTGGCAAGCTACTTATGGAATAATACTCCTTGCGACTTTGAAGTTGGAAATGTTGCATACTGTTGACTGCCGAGGCCACAGAGAAGCTAAAGTATGTTCCACAAACTTCATGCAGCACTTGTGGGGCAGCAACAACTGTCTCAGCCAATGAGGAGAGAGCAGGCAAAGGCACCAGCCAATAAGGGACTGCAGACAAGCTATATATTCTGTTCCACCACACAGCACGTCATCTGTTGCATCATGGGCAGGAAGCAGGCCTTGGAAACACTTTTTCCTGCAGTTTGCATATGCCAGAGCACACCTTGAAAGGGGCTGAGAATACAGAATACAAGTTTGGTTCATTAAAAAGACTGCTATATATATATACCCCAAGCAACCACGGACATCCATGGAATGTCCAAAAAACAGCTGAATGTCCAAGGCCAAGTTTGTACGGCCACTGTTTGTCCATGTTTGGATGTACATTTGCGGACCTACAGTGGTCATCCAGCAAAGGATGTACAAAGTTACCAAAAAGCATAAAATAATGGTGTAAATTGATTATAAAAGCAAAAACAGAAAAGTCACAGAAAAGCCACTCTGATTTTCAATTTAAAATATTTTGTACATCAACACCTTGATTTGTATATATCAAGTTTCATCTTTATACAGTCAAGTCCACTTTTAACGATACCGATTATAACAATATATCGGATATAGCGATGACACCGTCCACTTTTGTATGCATTGTATGGTAAAATAAACTGCTTATTACAGTGCTCCAGTGCCACGATATTGGATATAACGATTGAATCCGGTTACACCGTGCACCAGAAATGCGAGCTGCTGAGGGCTCTCCGTGCCGTTGGCATGCGCCGCGAGTCGCAGTTCGCTTTGCATTTTTTTTTCACCCTTAATTTAATTTAACAAGTTGACTGCGCTGCTTGTGAGGAAGCACGGGGAGGAGAAGAGCAGTTTTCCTTCTGAACCCCACTCCTGGCACCACCACTTTATCATTGTCCTCGCGCCCGCTCATGCATTTGCTTGTTGTGTGATGTGCACGGCACATTGAAAGTTAAATTTGACTGTGTGTTTCTTCAACGCCTTCATTTTTTCATGGAAGGGACATCAGGGGCAATGTTTTGGGAAGGTCCGAGTGCCTCACTGAAGAGGCGATCGTTGTGCGGATAAGTACTGTGGACAGCAATGAGTGGGTGGGTGCACAGCCCGAAGTGGGTGCACAGCTTACTCAGTGGGTGCACAGTTAACGAAGTGGGTGCACAGCTTACTCAGGTAGCGGCTTCGCAGGAGGCCCAACGCATGATACAGTCCCTCAGGGCTTCGTTTCTGCCAAGGACCTTTCACTCGGCTCGGTGAAGCACCTATAGTCGTTCTTGGAAAAGATGTGCACGGACTTCGCGTGCAGCAAACAAAGCTGACTGACTATAGCTTATTTTCTGCAATTGAGTTGTAGTGCGACCTTGCTTGCATGCGAATAAAATCTTTCGGGCTCTATTTCGTCTTTTTATTTCAGAACCTGCTTATGTATAACAATTATCGGTTATAACTATGGAATTTGTTTGGCACTTGGATATTGTTATCAGTGAACTAGACTGTATTACTAAAATTAAGCCTCACTTTTGAAATTTTTTGAAGCAGTTCACCAACTCTAACGATGATCTCTTTGGAAAGGGTATAAAGAATTGAGCACTAAGAAAACGTCTGAAGAAAGTTTACTGTGGTCGTGCATACTTGCCTGCCTCGTAGTTCATTGATGTTGTGCGGTGTATTATTCATTGTAGGAACGTATGCTTCTCGTTAATATAACATTTCTGATTCTGAATTTTTACTGAACATCCCAAATACATCCAATGTCAGATGTCTGAATGGGCGTACAGATGGTAATACGGGACGTCCCATGGATGTACAAGGTATGTTCATCGGCTCTGTAACGGACATCCTGTAGACGACCGCTACAGCCGAAATGGACGTACATTGGATGGCCAGCGGGCATCTGGTGGTTGCTTATATATGTTGTGATAACAATAATACAAATTTTTCCGAGGGCTTAAAAATAGTAGTGAAGATGTTAAGGTAAATGTATGAAGCAGTGGTGACTCCCCAGCCACTTTCTGGCAATTTTTCAGTGACATCACAGAATCTTGTTCGTGCGATTCGCGACTGCTGACCTAAGCCACCGCCAAGAAACACGACTGGGCAATCGTAGTGAGGGCTCTAGTTTTGTCTGATCATATCACCTGAATCCGAATGTGCTGTTAGCACATGAAAAACCATGTATTTAGTGCTGACCTATATTATGTCACTTCTGCCCTCCCTTATTACATCCTGGTAGCACGAAATTTGAAGTTTTTTTCAACATTTTTTTTGCAGTTTTTTGGTTAAGAAAAGATTTTCCATGGCTGGGATGGAGCTGAGTGAGTTACAGAAGGCTAGATCGTTGGAAATGAGCAAACTTGCATTTTGTCTTTATGGCCCCATTTGTGAAATGTAGTAGGAGAAGGGAAGTAATGAATCGCGACAATACAGGCCTCGACAGAGTGGGGGGTCTGAGCCCGTGCTGTTTCCTGCGGCCCCCGTGCATGCATGCAGGCGCAGTACTCGTACGCGGTGATCCAAATCCTGATGAATCACCTGGACGAGAAGTATCGCCTGGAGACCGGCAGCAGCGAGGACTCGAACGAGGCGTCGGTGTCTGCGGCGGCCTCCAAGGGCCCCAAGGTCCGCACGGGCATAGTCAACGTGTTGTTTCACATCGTCACCATTGCTGCGGGTGAAAGCGTGGGGCCCTCGGTGCTCGAGGTGTTCCACTCACTGCTTAATCACCTGCGCCACTCCATCACCATCCGCGGGTGAGCATCCATCCATATGCGTCCATCTCTGCGACAAAGAGCGAGCCTGTTTTTTTGTCCTGTATGCTAGCCTTTTATCTTCGGTAGCTAACTGTAATGTGTGTTCCTGATGTTGTTACAAATGCAGGACTGCTTGTTCAGAGCTGTAGAACTTCATCCTGTTATTGTTTCTTTTTCAACTTTATGCTTACTGAGTAGCAAGTAGGCTGTTTGTGCAGTAGATTTTATCGCCCAACCAGTCATTTGTTTTCTGCTGTGAGAGAGAGGGAGAATCCATTTACAAATGAATTAGCAGACTTGGGCAGTGGGAGGTGTGTTCTAACATTAATGGTTGTGGAATACTTGCAACGGCAGCAGGTGGATTTCTGTTGGAAGCGATGTGCCTGCGCAAGTGGAAGACATTTGTTGAGGGACGCAATTTTAAGGCTTTCTGTTGGTGGCTGTGACGGGGTGATCGAAGGCCTTACCCACCGCGGTGGCTCAGTGGCTAAGGCGTTGCGCTGCTGAGCACGAGGTCGCGGGTTCGATTCCCGGCCGCGGCGGCAGCTTTTCTGATGGAGGCGAAAAGCAAAAACGCCCGTGTGTTCGAGATTTCGGAGCACGTTAAAGATCCCGAGGTGGTCAAAATTAATCCGGAGCCCTCCACTACGGTGTGCCTCATCGCCTACGTTGCGTCGGCGCGTTAAACACCACAATCAATCAAATCAATCAGTGATTGAAGGCCTTTGGATATTACTGAAAAGGAGGATGCTCACAACAGAGTGATTTCGCGATTCTGTTCTTGCACTTGATTATGTGAGGCTGTGGGTATCTCGTTAGCTGCTAACTTGATAACAGTACCATCGTAGCCAACCGTTCACAAAGCCGTGCCCTGTGTGCAGCCTGGACGGGGGCGAGGTGGAGGACGAGCGCGAGTTCCAGGAGGCGGTGATAGCGACGCTGGGAGAGTTTGCCAACAACCTGCCGGACTACCAGAAGATCGAGATCATGATGTTCATCCTGGGCAAGGTGCCCGCCCCGCAGGGGCCCGAGGACGCCGGCGACGCCGAGGTGGCCGGCAGCGGCAGCATGCTGCGGGCCCAGGACAACTCGGAGGTGCTGCTGCAGCACATCATGCTCAAGTCGCTGCTCACAGTGGGCCAGAAGTACCGCACGGTGCAGCTGAGCCAGGCCTTCCCGGCGGCCTTCCTGCAGTCGCTGCTGCGCATGTCGCTGGCGCCGGACCCCTCGGTGCGCCTGGTGGTGCAGAACATCCTGCAGACGCTGCTGGACCGGCACCAGAACCTGGCCGCGCTGGCCGCCATGCCCGGCTGCGCCGAGCCCGTGGAGGAGCTGCGCGTGGAGAAGTGCTCCCGCCAGGACACGGTGTTCATGAAGAAGAACGGGCCCGACCTGCTCAGCCACATCTACGAGAACGCCCAGCTGCCCAACAACCAACCGGCCAACTTCCAGGCCCTGTACACCACACTGGCCCTGCTCTGTGTCGAGCTGGGCTCTGAGGACGTGCTCATCGACCTGCTCCGCCTCATGTTCGCCATCCAGGAGCTGCCGGCCAGCAGTTCGGCCAGCTTCACCAACAGCCACTGTGCCTCCCTGCACACCCTGGTGGCCGCCTTCATGTTCCTCGCGGGACAGCTCACCTCCATCCCTTCCCTCTGCGCCCACGTCAGCGAGGTGCGTCCTCCTCCGCTGCTACGCGCTGCAGCCACCCCGGTGCACGCATGAGCAGTGCGTGGGTTGGGGGGGAGAAAATGCTCCATAGTACTTCCAAAGCCAGTTCTTCTTCCATGCCTTGAAGTTGCCACAGTTCACATCCGTGGCATATTTCCAGCTGCGGGTGGCTTATTTTATGGGCTGTTTACAAAGTTGAAAGCGTGCCAGATGTATGGCTTCGGGTCCGGCACCCCGAAAGTTCTCCTGTTACGCACATTGTGTGTCTGTTGCCTTGAATATGTTCATGCAATAGAAGCAATGTCACAGTTGTTCAGCTGTCAAGGTTGAATGCCTGGCAAGTAGCATTTCCTGAAAGTGCCATGTCTAACCAGAATGTTTCACCAGTCACTGTTGGTTAGCGAGGTTGCAGTCGTGTATACCAGCGTGAGGCTTGCTAGGTTTGTTGGAGCACTGAGCGTCCCCCATTTACTGAACTATCGCGCCCAGGTGATCAAGGTGCGGCGAGAGCAAGCCCCGCACTTGCTGCCCCAGTACTCCGGTCCGCCAGGCGGCATGGGCTCGGTGCCTGAGCAGGCGCTGTTCGACCGCAACACGGTGGCCGAGGCCCTGCGGAGCACGGGCCACGACCCGTCCAAGCTGTTCACCGCATACGCACCACGACACTCCACCGGCCAGGGAGGTGAGGAGAAAGGGCACCACTCTCTCTGCGCTGCCAGCATTGGCACGCAAGAGCTGCGCTGCTGCTCATTTCTGAAAGCGGCCACTACATCAGGCTGCTCAAGTGATCATTTCTAGATGAGAGCCATTGCAAAGCTGCCCAGATGATTTCCTGCCCAGTTGGGACTTGCATTTCCCCCTCCTTTTAGGCTCACCATGACTTTGAGATCAGTGTGGTATGTGGCCAGGTGCATTTAGTAGTACAGTTGGACCTCGATATAACGAACCTCGATTTAACGAAATTCGCGATATAACGAATTTTTTCAAGTTTTCTATCAAAATTTTGCTAAATCCATGTATTTTTATCTCGATTTTACGAAGTATATTCGTGCGGCGCTTCCGATTTAACGAAGTCATGGCGAGAAAGGAAGAACGGAATTCCGGTCGAGGCACGTTTTATTTTACCTCTCAGAGGCTACATTGAAATCATTCAGTACTCACATTAACTCTTGAAAAGCTGAAATGAAAGAAAAGTGGTGAATTATGCGGTTGACAACAATTAAAAGCGATGAAAAAAGCTGCTCAAAAACTGCTAGCGGTCATGGACAGTTTAATAGTGCGGCCACCATTTTGACGTCTCCATCGTTGCTACGCCAGTGCCCTCTATGCTTAGGAATATTGAGAAACTCTATGGCCGAAGGCCGAAACCTACTTCAGGTGTCTTTTTCTACGCATCCTTGCTCACGGTGCTGCTGCTCTAGGTTGTGCTCACTGATAACCACATTAATATTTTGTTCGTCCATCATTAGATGAGTCTTATAAGCAGCATGAGCACTCCAAGGGAAAGAAAAGTGTTCCGAACAAGAGCCTGAGGAAGTGTCGGTGAAACCGAAGGCCATTGAAGTGATGGATGCCATCGACGTTCTGCGGAGGCACGCAGGCGCACGCGAATGTTGAAGAGCAAGCCTTGTTAGCGCTGTCAGCATACGAGCGTCACGTAAAGCCCACCCTGGTCAAGAAACGCCAAGCACTGGTTACGGACTTCTTCACCATGGCTTGAACATCGAGTGCTGGTGGCAATAAATTGCTCTCCGAACGTGGTCAAAACATGTTCATTAGACAGCTGCGATGCGAAGAAATCGGTTTCTTTAGGGCTCAGCGGGCATAAAAGTAATTGCTTATTCAAATTTGGCCAGAAGATATTTAATGCAAGCTTTCCGCTTTAGCGGGAGCACGTAAGCACTGCTCCACAAATTGAAGCGGTTCGTGTGTACTCCGTTCAACTCTCAATCATAGCTTTGTCTCGAGTGTCGTGGTTGCATCACGCGCCTATAGGCCTCGAGATTCGCGATCGCTGCGCCGCCTGCCGCCGCTTCTCCACGGCGTTTGCGGGATTAGCGCTGCGTGGCTGATAGGTGGTCATGCAGTGTTTTGGTTCTCTTTCGCTTCTCTTTGCCTTTCCGCGCTCTAAAAAAACTTGTTATGGTGACGTCTGTAAGCTAACTGCACGTTTAGGGCACTTAAAAAAACAGCTGCGTCTTGGAAGAGCGCTCTAACGCCAACAAGAGCTACCCGGGGAGGCGGTTCTGCGCGCTTCTTGGCCGCTCTTGCGGGCGTCGGCGATGGCAGCAGCATATCACCGCTGTCACCTTCGAAGACGTCAGCACAAGTGAATTCTATTTATTGTCGCCTCGTTTAGACCTGATATTGGCACTGTAACAGGTTGGTTCGTTTTGCAGCGCTGACAACAAATGCGGCTTTGCTTCGAATATGTACGTCGTAGAAAAATATGTTTCGGGGACGTGATAACTCAATAGCTGACGAAAATTGTGCCTTGTATGGGAATATAAGCCATGCGAAAATGTTAAGTACACTCAAAGGCTGTGCATTGTCAGATATGTGCCCACTCATGCCTTATAGTAAGAACCAAGGTATATATGTTAATGAAACCACGGGAAAATGAATGGTCTTCAAGTAAGGAATAAATAGAATAGTCGTACGGGAATGAAAAAAAAAAACCGAGTGCAGCTTCTGAAATGCTAAAGACGTTTGTTTGAGCAAGGTATTATTCACCAGACCAACTAGATGCGAAATGCACTGATATTTCGCTAGACATTGGGGGGGGGGGGGGCATGAGGAGGAGGACGCTCAACTATCGTTGTTTACAAATGCGGAGCGAAATCAACGAATGAACGTTTTAGTAATCACACACACAAGCTGCGTGTTCACTTTTCGTTTGTTTTTCGCCTTGAAAAATGGCTGATCACTCAGCGGACTCATTTTTTGAAGAATACAGGGTAGGCAGTTCACAAGCGATACGAGATGTCGTTGGAAGAGTTGATTGATTGATTGCAGGGTTTATCGGGCCGACGCAACGGAGACGATGAGGCACGCCGTAGTGGAGGGCTCCGGATTAATTTTGACCACCTGGAGATCCTTAACGCGCGCCGAAATCTCATACTCACGGGCTCGTTGGAAGAGTGTCGTATCTGATGAGGGTCTCTGATTTCGGTTTATGCTAGATTCTGCAGTCTCCCTGTGTCATATGACGATGTTTTGAAGAAGAGTTTGGTCACGGGCACGGATTACTCTATAAGCCCATCTTCGCGCTTCTCGTGGAGGATAAATGTAGCAGATGAATCTTTGCGAGCGCTCACCTCGGGACAAGACGACCCAGCATTAAATTTGTCGTCGTGTGCTGACTCCGGAGTGTAATTTTGCATTATCCATCGTACTTCTTTGGTACAATGTTTGTGAAATTTATGCCGCATTGGCTTGTTCATGGTACTGATCGATATATCTGATATGTGATATTGGCAGGCGTAACTTGCGTGCTGTCAGGTATGAGTGCTCCGCTGGATTTTGTAAGTGCACAAAGTCGATTTACATCATAGTGTGTATGGCCGCAACATGACCATCGGAGGAAACACTGCTTACGAAGACACTGTCACTAAATTTCAGGGCAGCGGAATTGCAATCAGCTGCATGCAAATGCTGGCTTCGGGACGCCGGCCTGTGACACACGCCCGGCGCTCATACAGATCTCACTAAGATCGCGTCATAAACGTTTATACTCTCGTGAACATACCACGCTTGCAAACAGAGTGCCTGCTCTACGTTATTCGGTATTTCGAACGCGGAGAAACGGTAAATCGCTGTCTTGAACAAGCCCCAAAAGCAACGGCGACAGGGGGGAGCGGGCCGGGGACTCCCGCGCCTGCTTTCGAAACGGGCCGCTAGGGGGATTTCAGTGGTGCCCCTACAGGCCGCGCTCGAGGCGTATACTGCAGAGCCTTTGTGCATGAAAAAAGTCTTTCGAAAGCTTTATAGCACCCTTCCGCTGTTGGCCCGCCGCACCCCTCAACGCCGCGCCTAAGCCTACCACTGAACGGGCGAAAAGAGACGTAACTTCGAACCAGCACCTCGCCGGGGTGAAGTTCACATGCATTGACGCGGGTTCAATTGACTAACAGCGACGTTTAGTAGTGACCGAAATGAAAAAAAAAAAAAAAAAGCGGAAACCAGTCTGCTATCATATTTAATGTGGTGTTGCGGAAAAAGCACCGGTTTTACGACGACGCAAACTACTGTCGGCTATCCAAATTCCATTGCCTAAGTGTTGAAGCTCTTAATTCACACAATTTTCGCGGCCAGTTTTAGTACAAATTTCGGTTTAAGTGGAGAGGTAACTACATAGCAGTTGTTTCTGAGCGATGGGCAAGGTTTAGAAACCTCAATAACTGATTAAATTATAAAATCGAAGCCTCGATTTTACGAAATTCTCGATTTAACGAAATTTTTGCACGCAAGTACGACTTCGTTATATCGAGGTTTAACTGTAGTACTTGATTGCTGGCTAGTTGGTTTATGATGTACAAAGGAATAAGTGTGCGCAAAAGACGAGGACGAAGCGAAGAGGGGACAGGACGAGCACACATTATTGCACATTATGGTCCGGTTGCTTCCACATCCTTAGCAAAGACAAGTTGGGCACTTGATATGGGTGCAGGGTCGGGGCCGGGGTAGTATAAATTGAATACTTTTTTTTTGCAATCACTGTCAAACTTTGTTGTAATGAAATAGCATTGGAAGCGAGAATTTCTTAATTGTGTTTGGTATTTTATTATAAATAGTAGCCATGCAACTCTCAGCACACCCACTTTGCAGTAAGTGCTTGTACGTGTGCAAAAACACCCCTAAAAAGTGGCATTGCAAAACAAGCCGTGTGCTGTAAGCAATGTTTTCGGCTTCTTGCCTTTTATGGCAATTTTCAGGTCTAAGAAATGCTGCACGTACAGTCAAACCCGGTTATAATGAACAGCATGATTTAACGCGATTTGTTCGCTATACAGAATAGTTCGATATAACCGAATCCGCTGATAACGGACTTCAGTATCGAATTCATTCAAAACAATGTCAACAATTGATTGAAAACATAACGAGAGAAAGGCCATTCCAGTTGCCATGAATAATAATCTACTTCAGAAGGAATTTACTGCAGAGAAATGTGCACCTATTTTCAGCGGGCAGTGGTTTTCGCCTGGACACTGCATTTAGCACCATCAAAGAGAATCGCATTTTCAACACGCGACCTCATATCGACGAACTCCAGTCTACTTCCCTGTGTTTGGCAAGCCTTGCCGCTGCTTAGTCGTCATCTTGCTATGAAATGCTGCCAGTTTCATCTTGCTGTCAGCACAATGCTGGCAGCACATCGGTTCTGGCAGTTCTTTTCTATTTGCTAAAGTGCGACCGGTGCGGAGCTGCTCGCACGTACTTTACCACGCGGTAGGCAGCTGCCGAATAGGAGCTCTGTAAAATGAGGCTGGCAAGAGAGGCGAGGATTGCTCCCACTGCTGCTTTTAACGGAAGTGCGGGCGGGCAGCGCGGCGGCCTGGAGGCTGGGCACAGCTGGCGCAGAAGCACGTTGGCGGCCGTTTGGTGATCAGTCGCGCATGCTCACAGTTTGATATATCCCATGTTTAGTTCATTATAAAAAAATACATTTTACCTGCATAATGACAGAACTTTGAGTGTTCGCTATAAAGCATAATTCGCTCTATCCGAGTTCGTTATGTTCAGGTTTGACTGCACTGGCATAATGCATTCAAATCATGCACCCTCTATGTTGGTCATCAAAACCTTGGAAGTTTTTTCTGATCATTACATAATAAACGCACCCTGCTCTTACTGCTAAAAAATTGAGCTACAAAATGTTATTGCACAGCCACCACACCACTCACATGCTATCTTGTAGAAACATCGCACATCTCTTGCATTGTTGTGGGATTGCCAGTGGCACAGTGATACTTGGCCATGTCAAAAGCGTGTGGTGGCAACAATTAACGGTACGAGTGAATAGCTCTGCATATAGGAAAACTCCACAAATAGCAAAACAACTCGTCTAATTTTATCATTTATATTCCTGTGCTTTTATCATTTATATTCCTGTGCTCAATAAAGTGACTCACCTAATCGACTTCCTGGTTGTGACGTACTATTTATTCCAGTGGGACGTTTTGTGTACCCTTATGTAAAAGCTGTTAGACTGGCGCTCACGCAGCTTCTTTTCGTACTTATTATGTGAGGCTCATAATAGTGCTAAATCAAACAGTGTGCAAGAGTGGTACGAAATTAACACCATGGGGGAAAAAAGAAGAAAGTTTGCAAACAGATGCCTCAGTTAATTAACGAGTGTCTGGACCAGAGATGCTGCACACATGAATGGTGCACTTATGGCATGCCTGCAGAGTTGATACACTATGGTGATTGTACTTGAAAATTGTTTTTTGAATACGTTTTGTCGTTACCCTGTTCAGATGCTACTTTTAGCTACAGTAAAAAAAAAAAAAAAAAACCTTTTTCTGTACGCAATACTGTGTATGGTTCTGGGTTTTAGATTTTTTTATAAATGCATGGCCAACCAAATTTTGAATTTAGTTCGGGGTATCTGGTAATGCGCCATTATATCAGTGTACATTAAGACGAGGTTTGGCTGCACTATGGTAGTAAGTGCAGTGATAAAAACGGATCTTTTTCAGGCCCTTGTCAGCCGTGAAAATGACGCTCACAGCGAGCATTTTCTATTCTCCCCGTACCGTTAGAACATTTCATTCCTCATTTATGCGGATTGTCTTGGGCATAGCAGAGGCTTTTCAAGAAAATGCCCGTCTGTTTGCTGGGGTGCTGGAGAGATGTCGTCAGTTGAGGCAGTGCGAACGTTCTCCTTGCAGGCGAAGCCAGCGTGACGCGGAGCGTGAGTGACCTGAACTCGAACAACATTGAAGTGGCCAGTGTCAACTCCTCTCCAGGGTTCATTCGAGTAAGCACCCACGCTTTGAACATATGTGCTCGGCAGGGCCCTTGCTTGCACTGTGCCCGGCTTGTAGCGTTCCCCTGAGTCAGGTGCCAGCAGAAGAGCGAGTGGGTGAGGATGCCGGCGTAAAGAGCGTGCGTGCCCCGTTGTCCCTGCAGAAGCACCCCGAGGAGGAGATAACGGTGGAGGCCCTGAAGAAGATGATGCACGAGCCCTTGGACGCGCAGCAGGCGGCCGACGAGCAGCGCTACAGGGTGCTCGAGCACTTCCGCAGCACGCCCTTCCTCCAGCTGCTCTCCAACGCCCAGCAGCACCACCAGGTACCGTACCACACAGTACCGGTAACCTGCACCTCCAGCATGGCGTACCCCTGTGCACACAGGCACTTCCAGTGGAACTCGATGCTGATTGGGCACTACTGCTACAGGGCCAGTTTCTGCCGCGATTGAGCGCGTTCTATCTCAACTCAGTCCTGGCTCCCCAGACACGGTTGAGGTTTCCAAGCACTCTCGAAAGAGGTCACGGATGTTCTTACACTCAGTGAACCATTTCAGAGAAGGTACAGTAGAACCCCGATAATACGACTTTCAAGGGACCACGCGAAAGCGTCGTATGACTGGGGTGCGGGTGAATGCTGTCGTAGTAGACGGTCTCACGCGACAGGTGGGCTAAACTTATTTGTATGGCTAAATATAGCGCGTTGTCGTGTGATTTGCGACCTTTAGCTGAAATCCCAAGGTTAAAAAAAAAGAAAGTCCTATTTTGTGCCCCCCTCCTCCTCCATGGTGTCCGAGATAGCCCGCCAGCCAAGCGCCACACTCTACGGGACCCCCGTGCGACCCCCCGTGCCGTCCGGCGCTTTATAGCCCACCCGCCTCCTGCGCGAGAGATAAGGCAGGCATGGTTGAGCAAACTGAGAGGGGAAAAGGCGAGTGTGAAAGTGCCAAGGCCAAGCGAAACAAACGATAGTACCAGACGGAGATGGAAAAAGCAGCAAAGGAATGAGCGAAGCAATAACACCATTCTGAAAGATAATCAGAAAGCAGAGAGAGGGGAGAGAGAGCGTTGCGAAAAGAAACTTAGACCGAGCGTGCAAAGAAAGCGGGTGTTAGGTCATCGCCGTGGGGTTGCGTCGTATGCGTTTTCCGTGCGTAGGTACTTAGTACTTAGGAGTGTACTTCACACCGTCTTTGTGTTGGCATCGGCAGGTAGACTACACTGTAGCCAAGGCTAGCCGAGCTCTAGGATTCCTGCGTCGAAATACATGTGATTTTCCGCAGGCTGTGAAAGCACTGTTGTATAAATCAAATGTGCGCTCTGTGTTGGAATATGCATGTACAGTGTGGGACCCTCCGACTGTGATTGACAAACAAAAACTAGAAAGGGTTCAGAACCTCGCGGTGCGATATGTATTAGGCAAACATGCGAGAAATAAAGAATACAGTGCAACATTTTCAAAACAAACATTGCAATGGGAAATATTAGAACACCGCCGAAGCAAGCTCTGTCTGAAACTATTCCATGAAATATACTTTTCTAAAACGGGTGTACCGCGAGAAGTGTACATTGCATCACCGCATTATACATCAGCGCGGATGGACCATGCCTACAAAGTGCGAGAGTACAAATGCAACACTGCATCCTTTGCAAGTTCTTTTTTTCCCAAAACTATCAGGCAGTGGAATCTGTTATCGTCAGCAGTCGTGTCGCGCATTGGAAGCAACTCTTTTTACGATGCCTTGTCCGAAACTGCGCTATCGACCAAAAAGAACCGATGAGTGACAGCGCTTTTGTGTGTGTGTGCGGGTGTGTGTGTGTATGTGCGGCGGAAGTATCTTTTTTTTCTTTTTTTTTTTCAATGTGCAATGTGCGTTTTTCTTTGTTAACCGTTGACCTTCGTAAGCGAAAATGGGTTTTCATGCTGTTTTGTGGTATAAAACTGCGCAGGGAAATGCGCATTTTGTTCCGTTTTCAACGTGTGTAGTACTGAATTAAATGTACCTATATTCTTTAATTTTCACAGTGCCATATTCGAGTTGAGTGATTGCCTCTTTTTGTTGCGATTTGATGTCTGCTGTATTTTTCATTCTTTCTTTTTGGCTTGTAACCCCCCCGCTGTAATGCCTTCGTGGCGCTGTGGGTAATAAATAAATAAAATAAATGGGAGCGTCAAATTCACTGTCTGCCAGCCACCTGAACTTTGACTTCTCGTGGTTGGCGCGTTGCCGTACTGCTGCCGCGTGGGGCCGTCAAAGGGTGACTCCTGCTTTCTTGCGTCTGTTCAGCAAGTGGTCTGGCCCGCCTGCGGACTTTTGCACATCAGTGAGCGTCCAACGGGGTTAAAAATAAAGAAAGTTCGAGACGGCTGGGGCAGCAGTGTAAAATATGGGAAAAATGCCGGTTTATCCGCACCGGGGTCCATCATATGAAGCGGACCACGAGCACCCGAGTGTCATATCATTGGGGGTTTTAATGTATTGTTTCCATGGGAGGTTTGCCGGGACCACGGTGATCCGTCGTAAGAAGTGGGTCGTCGTAAGTCCAGGGGACGTGTCTGCGGGGTTCCACTGTGGAAACTTCTAAATGATGTCGCAAATTTTGTCAGATAATTTGGGTGAAATTAGCACACGTGACAACTTTGCGTAATTCAGTATGTGCACTTTTACAAAATTGTACCTTGTATGTGCCCACTGCCATAATAATCCACTTGTGTAAACCACTGCCAAAGTTTCTTCTCACTCCACTGCCAGTCTCAGTCTCGGCTTCAGGGCTAGCAGCTGTTAGCATCATCAAAGAAATTTCGAGCTTGTCTCCATGACTCGCTGTCACCAGTAAGCAAAAAAACCTGCACAAGGAACATCGCAAATTGTGAAAGCAACACTTCCCACTCGTTGCTGCAATGCACAGCCCTGGGGCAGCTACAGATTCAGCTTATATATGGCTGATAACAGCTCCGACTATGCAGCGCCACCCGACGCTGATCACTGACAGATGTTTTTTGAGCCGTCCAGAATACCTGTGTGCAGTTTTACAATCACTATTGAAGTGGACTGTGTAGGAGTAGCAGTCCGTCAAGTATGTTTGAAAACTCTATCACGGTTCACTTCATTTCGGATTAGAAGCGCCTGTGTGGTAAGGACATTATAACCTTTCATTTACACATTCACATACCAAGTCAAAGTCAACTGATAAGAGTCGACAGCTAACACCAGCAACTCGAGGCTTGCTATTGACTCAGCAAGAGCTTGGTGGAATTTTCTTAGTGCCCTGTAACATGCGTGAGAAGTAGTTAATTTGAACCCATTACAGCCAGCAATATACAGTGTGCTTTCACGCAGTATCCATTGTATGTGATAACACACCTTTATTGTCTTTTTTTTTCTATTTTTTGCCACTTGAAGCATAAGTGGTTACGATCGTGTGTCACTGAAAGTGTTGCATGACTGGGTTGAATACATTCAACGTTAGGTATCCGATGCCATGCGAGTTGCACTAGCACTAAAGTGAACTATGTTGTAGCACACTGGACCGTTCACTGGAGGAAAGAAAATGCCTTTTGTGCAGAAATCTGGAGAAAATACATCACCCTAGCAAAACCTTTGAATGGGAATTTCAAGTCAAAATTGGCGTTTTTGCTTACAAAACATTTGTAACGTAATCTTCTACCAGTGCAGTGGTTCACACTGAGAAAATCCACCAACAGAATGTTCATTTTCTGTACTGCTAATGAGCTGAACTCTGTGATGATGTTCCTCTCTCTTTTTTTTTTTTTTTTCATAGTTTTTCAAGTTTGCAAAGTTTTTCCCGTTCATGCAAAAAGACTAATTGAATAGCATAATGCTAATTTCTGTGTTGCTCTTTTTTTTTTTCTGACTTTATACACATACGTAATGTGCAAGTGCAAGTATGCGTGCATGCATATGTGCATTGAAAGAGGGGGGAAAGTATGTCTGGGATATCAAACTTGATTGTTTGAAAAAAGGTGTAGCAGAAACATGCTGAATGAGGTTAGCAGTGCTGTTGTGAAGCCAGCAGTATGTTTAATCATTCCGATTTAACACAGAACTAGTCAGCTGAACTAGCAGTGGAGGATTTAAGTGTGGAATGGGTCAATAGGGAAGTCATAGGACATATTTTTGAACATTCAGCAACCTAGTCGTGCACACGCTATGTGCAGCACCTTTTGTGCGATGTGGACAGTTGCGACGGCAAGGAGTGGCAGACGTGTTGTCAGGTCACGGCCCATGTTTACATGTCTGAAATTACGGAAGCCCAGCCCGCGCTAATGCTGCCAAGTTTAGAACTCTAGCATTCTTCTTGACTGCTGCTACTGACGGGACGTTCCGTGTGTAGATTGCTCAAGGCGGCCCTTGCGCATATTCTGCAGGGTAGAGTGCGACCCGCCCGCCTTTTTGAGGCGTACCGACGGCGAGAGGCTGCCAGCAATGCCGGGCAGGTTGAACATCCGCGTAGTACGGCAGACTCGGCAAGGCTATTAAAGTGACCACACGGCAGACGTCCTCCCTGGGCTGCGTGGCATTTCCTTTGGGTGCGATGCGCTGGACACTAACTGCATGTCATATCTGTCCTTCAAAAAAAAAAGGGGCTAGGAACACGTCTTTCCTGCATCATTTGCTTGATTGTGTCTGAGTTTGCATTTTATCTAACAGTATTTTAGGCTTTTTTTCTCTCTCTGTACTTATCATTTTGTTTGTAGTATGTTCATAATTCAGCCTTCTCATAGCGCAAACAGTAATAAATGGTGTTGTTGGTTTTACATTTTA
Source organism: Haemaphysalis longicornis (assembly GCF_048455015.1). Taxonomy (NCBI): domain Eukaryota; kingdom Metazoa; phylum Arthropoda; class Arachnida; order Ixodida; family Ixodidae; genus Haemaphysalis; species Haemaphysalis longicornis. The sequence goes on from NW_027526204.1 coordinate 137,361,915, forward strand.
GTTGTATATTTAATGCTATTTAAGTCTACTGTTAACGAAAACTCAGAGTGGCCTAAAAAACTTCTTTTTTAAACGTGCCTTTGGGTGATTTTCTGGGCTTGTAGGGCAATTTCCCCAACCTGAGGGAGTCCAGCGGTACGTCAACAATTAATACTTTCCAAAGATTCATGAAGTGCACATGAATGTTATGTTGAGCTCAGGCAGCATCCCAAGTTGCGTCTGTTGCAAGGGGCGTTTCTTTCGAGCCCTCTTACAATTTATGGCCAGAGTCTGTGGCGCGTTGTCCTGAATGATGCCCAGTGTTCAGGGTTTAAGGGGCCATACATCGAGCTACCTTCGCTGCTAATCAAGCTCTAACAATGCCATGTCATTTGCTTTGTTGTACATTTCAAGAACATCCATGCTATAACAGACTACTGCATTTAGCCAGTGAAAACTGCCACTTGAAGTAAACAGCTGGTATCGGATCACTTGTGGACAGGTGAAAAGGCAGGGGTGGATGCAATGGGTATGGCAAGGCTATGGATGTTAATAGCTATTGACGACACATAACATACTGTTAAAGCAGTTCCATTCTTATGCTCAGAAATTGCCCAAATACTTATGTATGAGTGGAAAGCATGTATGGGGAAACATAAACATAATGAGTTGTGTGGGGAGGCCAGGATGGGTGTATGTGTGGCAAAAAACAAAAAGAATGCCATTCTTGCATGCAGAGTTACTGCTCCGTTGACCCTATAAATGCCTTCGTGGACCATTTGTACTCCTGTTCAAAAGTTTCTGCCCTGAGCTAGTAGTTCTTAGTCATGGATCATAAAGACTGAACAAGTTATGTCATTCAAAGCATTCCCATGTCAGAACAACAGTCATGCCAGTTGCCCCCCCTCCCTTCATTTTTACCTTACCAATGATGTCCGAGCAAATACACCTTCCGTGATGAAAACAGGATTTTTCCAATTTTGGAAATGATTGTCACAGAGTGAAATCTCCATTTGAGAAATCTCCACTTGTTTTGGTGTCATGTGGCATGCCCCCACCCTCCCCCATTTTCCCCACCCCCTTTTACAGTTGCTTTGGAAAGGTTAATTTATTTATTTATTTATTAATACTGCGATCTTTGTTCAAGATCTTTGCAAACTGCAAACATGAGTAACTTTCGCAGAACACGCACACAAACATACACAAAATATACCGAAAACAGAAGATGAAGAATCATGTTAGTAGATGCGACTCGAAAGCAGATACTGATTTTTTTCAGTTACTGCATTGTTAGAAAGGTTGTTCCAATCGACAACTGTTCTTGTGAAGTACGAGTATTTGAAGCAGTTGTTGCGTGGACTGAGTAGTGTGATTGTTAGTGTGTGTCGGCGTCTTGTATCGTAACCAGTGGAAAAGTGAAAAATATAGGAGCTATCAATATCACTCTGTCCAGTAACTATTTGATAGGAAAATTCCATGGCAAAAGCAACAGTTGGACACCTAGTGTAATAGTGAAAGTGTGGAGACGGAATTCATTTCTGGGAGAATAAACAAAGTCCATTGGTAGGGGATCTCAGCAATGGCTTGTACAAATCTTATTCGAAAAAAAAAGGAGTATGGTTAGAATGCTCTGGCAGTAATTTTTTTCCCAAACCTTTTTTTTTTTTTTTTTTATGTGAACTCCCGCAGACCGTCGACCTTCAGGGAAAGCTGAAGGAGATCCTAGGCAAGCTGCCTGGCGCCGGGACTGGCCAGGCCTCGGCAAGCAGGCATTCCGGCACGACGGCCGGTCAGTACGCGCTGGATGCCCGCTTGGCGCAGGAGACACACACAGCCCCGGTCTACGAAGTCAACTTCCCCGAGCTATTTGTTTTCTAGTTATTCAATTGTGGGGCCTGGTGCCTCCTGTACGGTGCAATAAAGCAGAGTCTGTTTACCTGGCTGCTTCGACGCATTGTTATTGCCACACTGGCGGGAGACTTGTAACGTGAGTGCACTGTTGTTGCAGTTGTTGAGTGAAGAAGGGCGCTGCAGCTTCATGAAAGATTTCAAAGTAATGTACGCTTGCAGCTTGTGATATACATGAATCCATGCTTCAGTGCTGTATACGTAATGCTAAAATAAAGGAAACATTGTTGTTGAGCAATCCTTTCAGTGCCATTACAAGCACCCGTTGCGTTTTATTGTTTGCTGGCAGGTATTGCATCAAATTTGGGATGTGCACAAATTCTTATTTTTTACAGACTTTTGGAAGAGCACTTTGCAACTGGCACGCCTTGCAACGAGCAGCTTTGATTCCCCGAAGTGGTGGCGGAAACACGGGAGTTTTGTCCACATTGCTGGTAGATAACAAGGCTTGAACATTGCCTACGAATCTAGGTCAAAGGTCAATTCTTTGTGAAAAGTGTTCACAGAACCTGACTCAGATTGTTGGTGCAGTTGCACCTTGACCACGAACTTGCGAACTCCCTCAGGCACGTCGCTGAGGACAACGTTCGCAGTGTAGGGTTCAGCACTGAGCTCCGTACTTGCAGGCTGTGGGCTTTGGAGGCCTGATGAGGTGGCTACATCAACTAGAAGGTGCCCTTGGGAAGGCTGTGGAACAAAGCCTCGGGCTGATCTGTCTCTGTGGCGACGCACCATCCGAGAAGCCAGAAGCTTTGTGCGGACGAGCGAAACGAACCGTTCATCACGAGGCCCAAAACTGTACTGATATGTGTTGTCGGCTTCCTGGCAGTCTGAGGAGGGGACAGGCTGGTACAAGACTGGCCCACCTGGGTGCAACCTGATGCAGTATCGGCTCTCCACGCCAGGTCGATGAGATATGACAGCCGACAGTGCCAAGATGACGAGTGCAATCAAAAGCAGGAGCACCATCTTGGCATCCTTGCCAACACGATTAACGTCTCGTTTGGCAGTAACGTTTTCACCCGATTCTGTGGTTGGGTAGGGGAGTACGTTCCTCCGCAGTCGTTTTTGATGTACCCAGCCGTAGTCGATTTGAAAGCTGTCGCGGAACATTTCAGCAGCAAGTAAGGGGGCTGTGAACACACGGGGTGGCTTTGACGTACTTTTCTTTTGAAAGAGTCGTGCAATGCCAGCCACAATGCCTGGCTGTTTGGTTTTGCTTGCTTTCGTGGCTACGGAAGTGTTTCGATTCTGTGTTTTTGAACTTCCAGAGCCTGTAAAGCTTGTCCGGTTGAAAATATCGAGAAAGCTTTCTTCGGTAGTTTCGAAAATTTCGGCCTTTTGCCGCATGTACGTGCTGCGTGTCGTTGTTGCTAACTTAGTTAAAAATGAATTCAGAGCCCTCGCGGAGGTTTGTCTAGTGGGCTTTGGAGGGTCACGCTTTGTGCACGTGGTAAGCTTCTTCGGGATGTTCTGATGTCCCCAAGCTACGAGAACAGTCGACGCGTCCTCGGCGGAGCTGGTGGATGATGTTTTCTTCTTATTGCGGATAATAATGGTGCTGCTTATGTTCGTCCTTTTCCCTTCTTCGGAAACGACCACCGACTGGGAGACGATGACGCTGCCATTGTCCGTCCTCTCTACCGTTAGCGGCAGTGCGGCGGTGTGAGCGAAGAACAGAAATATTGCTAAAAACATGGCTTACCATGCCTGGCCTTGGCACGGAGCCAGGCGTGAGAGCCTTGTTTATGCGCCGGCATTCGCATGCATCGGCGCCTATGCCGGCAGCCGGAATGACAAGCTTCGCATCTACATTATTTCCGCGCGCCGTCCCGTCATCGTCCCCTGTTCGTGCACAAATCAAGACTCGTATATGATGATAAACAACATTATTTGTTCCAAAACTAAGAATGGAAGGGCAACATTCCTGGCAGGATATCCATGAAAAACATCGGCTGAAAAATTCGTCTTTTTTTTTTTTTTTTTGCTGTTAAGAGCTTGCAAGACATAGTTATCTTACGACTGGTGTTGAGAGATTAATATCACGACTGAGGAATGTTGAGACATTTTTTTCAGCGGAATGCAACAGCAGACGACGCCTCACAGGCCGCACGTTGCTGCGAAGAACGCACCGCGACAATCAAAACACTTCGTCGTTTGCTTCACGAACTGCACTTTACACCTTGTCTATGCTACCGATTTTCATATGACGCTAAATAGCAGCGTAAATTCAAGTTAAATTCACGGTTACAAACATATATGCCCGAAAATTCCGTTTGAAAAAGAGAGCGCGCAAAATCCGACGCCCAGGCCAAAGCCGAAAAAGCGTTCAAGGGTGGAGTCGACGGAAGACGGAAATCACGTGAGCGGCGAGGAATTTGGTGGGGCTTTTGCCAGCTCCATGGGTCCGTACTTGCGTGCTACCTGTTCGCCGAAACCACGGCTCAGATGGAGTTGACAGTTCGTCCTGCGACACGAAGCCAAGCTTCCTAGGTGTGGAGCATGGGAGGCAGCCGTTTACTCGTGTGATGTGAACTGTGTCGCGTGCGCGGACAACGGACTCGGCTTCCAGACGCCCCGCAAGCATTAAGATGGCGTCCGAGCGAGAGCTGAAGGCTGTGGAGCGTATCAACCTGCGAAACACCATCAACCAGTGGAATGCCAATCGGCTGGACCTCTTCGAACTCAGTGAACCGAATGAGGTAAATGTGTGCGTATGTGCCGGAACCGTCCACGCGTAACGGCAGTGTCCTGCGCCCATCTTGTCAAGTGTCTTGGGCCAATTTTGGACCAAAGGGAGTGTGTTCTTGAAGTGTGTCACGTCAAGATGGCGCCTCGTCGCAATTGCATCAGGCGGAATTGACGCTTTATTGGCGTCTTTCTGTGCGATTTCCGGCCTTTACAAGTCCGTGCCGTCGGCTGTGGTGCCGTCGACGCCACTGTCATCGTAGTAGTGCGCAGTCGGGCATGACCGCCGCCGTTGGTGACCTCCGTGTCAAAGTGGCGTGAAATCTTCCCTGCTTCTTGACGCTTTAGAACCGAGAAGTTCAACGTTCTTCGTCAGTGTCTTGCCGTTACTTATGCAGCGAAGCTGGGGAACTTGTTCTTTTACTTACCGCATGTGCAGGCCGTGAAACGTTCCCTTCGAGCGCTGTTATCTGTTTTGATAGCAGCACAATGGCTTCCTGATTCACTGACCCAAAATGTGCTCCTTACGTCGCTCGTGCGGAAGAAAGCGTGCTGACTTAGAATTCAAGTATTTGTGCTAAGCCCCGAATCGCACCTGCATCTTATCAGCTGGGCGAAAGTTCTTGCTAAGAGCCCCATATTTCCTGTGTAGGCGTGGCGTTAGTCTGAGCATAGCGCCAGTTGCGGCATTTGCTGCTTCAAAGAGCTTTGATAACAACGCGTTGCTCATGCAGAATTAAGTGACTTATGCAGAATAGCGGCCTGTATCCAGACTGGAAAGTAACCCTTTCAGGGAATTCAGTTGGCTTGTGTTAGAAAACAACCATACTTACACCATCAGATGCTGCGATAAGCTAGAGCAAAATCTATACGCAACAAGTATAAGCTAATATTATTGTGTGTTGGCCATTGTGAGCCCCTTTTGCTATACTTTCTAATTGCTTACCTTACTGCCACATAGAAACATTGCTGTGCCTGCAAGCGTAAATATTTTTTCGAGGATGATTGCCTATTACTGGGAATATGCTTTCATTTCGCGTTCTGCTGGTTAAGTGTGGATAACATAAGCCTGCACTCTTTGATTTGGCCTACAGTGTCCAGGGCCAATGATGCCGTCGAGTGGTATCTGCTCTGCACTATTTACCTGCTTCTGCAGACCCTCCTCTTTTGGGGTTTCGCTGGTCTTGTAATGCACTCATCAGCATCACAAGCAAATGGGAAAATGAGACTGGTGTGCTCAACTGTGCTTGCCAATCAAAATGTACCGAGTAAGCTCTGCATGAACTAGTGAGGTGAAATCAGAGACGTGCACTGCTATTTCTATTCCAAGGAGAGGTTAGATTTTAGGTGCAGCAGCGGCAAAACGCGAACCTGGCAAGACTTTGTAGTAGCAAAAATTGGTTGAGAGGTGTTTATAGTGGAGAAACCGTGATAGTTCGCGTGCTTCTTTGGGCCAGCACGACCTAAAAGGAATCTTGTATGTTTACATGACAATTTGGTCTTGTCTATTCTTGCAAACATTTTCATTGTGGTGTTGCCTCTTATGTCAAGAGGTATTACCTGTCTTGCATTTGTCTAATTGCTTTATTAGCACAGTGTTGGCCATCTTCCAATTTTCTTCATCTGACTCGCATGCATCCCTTTTTTGTTTTACAAAAAAAAAATGTGTTCAAAAATGACATTTCCCTCACACCATGTTGCTTTGCCACTTTTGTGGTGGCGGTTCAGAGAACTCATTGGCAGGACGTTGGCTGGAATTTAGGAAATTGTGACCCAGTTTAACACGTGTAAACTGTGCATGATGGGAATTGTTAACTAGTGGGAAATTGGAATTTGAAGAGGGGGTATCAGACCATGTAGGAAACTTGCAAACCACGTGAAAGTGTGGAATGCGTAGAGCGATCTTGTGTGCAGAGGGCGGTTGTACTCATTGCATCTATTGACTGACTTCCCACAGGACCTGGAGTTCCACGGGGTGATGCGCTTCTACTTCCAAGATGCGGACCAGAAAGTGGTGACCAAGTGCATACGTGTCTCGAGCACGGCTACCGTCACCGATGTCGTGGGCACGCTCATCGAGAAGTTCCGCCCCGACATCCGCATGCTGTCTGTGCCGGACTACGCGCTCTACGAGATCCACGAGAACAGGGGTGAGCCTTTTGCGCGCTGTCTTATCTCTCCACTAGGTAACCACTCAGTTTGTCATTCGTTTGACAGTGGTAACACTCGGCTGTAACGAGCTTTTTGAATTAAGGAAGGGAGAAGTCTCTTTGGAATCTAGGTGTTTTGTATGCTAGTTATAGGGAGCTCTAATCATTGCCTGCTTATCTCTCTACAAACTTAACAAAGTCCTTTGTGTTTTTCTAGGAAATCTTTTTTCCACGCACACGACCACATCCTTGTGGTCATGTGCGCCAAAAGAAGGTTTAGTAGAAAAGCAAGTATTTCAAACTTTCACACTCCATGTTTCTCTGTCATCCTTTTTGTTTTTTCTTTAAGTTTTTGTTTTGTTAGTCTGAATGGGCAATAACTTCATATTCCTAAAATTCAGTGCAGAAACGATCTGTGCATAAAAAGGGATTAGGCCAAATTTTGTAACACCCCTGTCACATGGGCACTTTCAATCCGAATTGAAGTGAAGCACGATTTACTTTTCGAGCGCGCTCGACGCGCCACCACTGCTACACAGCACGAAGTTGCACCGGTTGCTCTCACGTACGCCAGATGGCACTAAAAATGTGTCTCGCGGCTGGTGTCTGGTAACCTTGTGCAGTCGTAGTAATACGGAACTACATAAATGTTACTGCACGCTTATTTGGGTAAAGTTACTTGATACAAATTGTGGCGTTAGTTGACATCACCTTCTGTGCCATTACTCAGCGGGGACGAGAGTATCACCGCTTTCATCCAATCGCGCTTGGAAACCTCGATCACGCTCAAGAAATCAGGATTGAGTTCAAGCGGGATGGCGCTCGATCGCGATTGAAACTGCTGTGTAGCAGCGCCCGATCCGGATCGACTCAATCGCGATTGGAAGTGCCCGTGTGACAGGGGTATAAAGCAAGACAACTGACGGTGCTAGTGTGCTGTTCTTCAAGTTTGCTTTTCTTTGTTTCTGAGGGCTTGATTCTTTGTCTTGGAAATGGAAGAAACAACCTTGCACTGAAGTGCAGCTGTGCAGCTTTGAAAGGAAAGCTCTGCAGTTTTGTCAGACAAGATAACTGCGGGGGGAAAGGCAAATTGTCAACTGAGGGGTTTGTTTACTACTAAATATTACACCCTCTTTTTTTACTGTTTCATGTTCTTGATTTGCTTTTTAACTACAAACTGGGAGCTCAGCCAAAAGGGAAACTGCCTTGGAACAGACGTGATCCCGTGTTGGAACTCCAGGCCAAGACAGATTTTTATTTTTACCTCAAAATTCTGAGAAAGCAGTGTACTTTCTATTTGTAGCTGTATGGCTGCATTTTGGTGGAACAATAACTTTTCCCACGGCCGAAAGTGAGCTAACTCTGAGGTCTTCACGTTAACTGCAAGCTAAAAAAAGTTTGTAGAATTTTATCCCAGGTCTTGCGGAATTTTTTCTTGTCATAAAACCTACCATTCACACTAAGTCGGTACCGTTTCCAGCAATTGTGTTTGAAAGCGAAAGTGACAACACACAAAAACCAACTAGCATCTGTTTTGCATGTTCCAGCAACAGTTACCAGGAGAAGCACTTGTTTTCTTGCTTGCTCATCATAATCATCATCGTCATCATCTCTCTCTCTGTCCCATTTCCTGTTTCTCTCTCTCCTCCTTGTTTTCTCCAGGTTCTTGCTTGTCTTCTTGTTACCTGGTCTCATTTCGTGAGTGCCACTTGCTTGACCTTCTGTTTGGTTTGCTCCGTTTTCCCCGCAATGTTTTGCAAGGAATCGCAGCCTTGCGCTGTCGCAAACTCCTGTTCCAAAGTGAATGTTTTTTTTTTTTTTTTTTTTTGCAGGCGTTATATCTGGTGTTGTTTCAAAATGCCATTAAATGCAAATGCTTTTAGTGCCTTTGGAGACTGGAGATGGTTGTGCAATGACATTTGCGACCAAACACTAGTTTAACACTTTACAGCTAATTGGTGTGCAGTCCTAGGCTCACTTTGAGCTTATTCAAAATGCAGGCTTAAAGAAGTGGACCCTTTGTCAACCTAATTTAAATTTCTGAATTTTCAAATTCAAGAAGCATGAGCCTAATCTGAACAAGCTGTTTCGGTCATTGGACTGTTTGTAGAAGCACTGCCTTGACATTTCAGCCTCCTTTACTTCAAAACCCAAAGCATGTTTCTTGTTATTCGCTGTACAATATTTCCTGCAGAAATTTTGCGGCAAATTTTTGCGTAACGGTTACACTGCGCACGTACCAATCATTTCTACCCTGTGCAAAGCTTGTCACTGCACCGTGCTATTGTTCACCAATTCTATGCAGATCATTGCAGCCACTTTGCCTTTCATCTAACATAGCGTGCAATTCAAGAAGCTGTTAGCAGCATTGATTGTTTGTAGGCTTTAACACGCCGACGCAACGCAGGCGATGAGGCACGCCGTTGTGGAGGGCTCCGGATTAATTTTGACCACCTGGGCATTTTTAATGTGCGCCTAAATCTTGTACACACGGGCGTTTTTACGAGTTTTCGGCGCACGTTAAAGCAGCATGAAATGGGGCCAAAGTCAGTTACAGCTTTCAGAGGACAAGGGTGACTCTCTGCATAGCTGAGGTGTTATCGTGCACAGAAATACCATCTACATAAAGCTGTTTTTTACTCTGGATTGTGGCAGTTACCATGTGTCTCAGGTTACAGCTGGAATATGTGAACTTTGGTAGTTGTATTTGATCCCCAGTGGGATGTTGGAATCCCCCGCGCCTCGGTGCTCTGTGAGGCCGATGCCTTTGTGATTGTTGCTTCTTGCCTGCATGCCCGCGTGCATGGAATGATGGGCTTGCCCTGGCTGGCATTATCGCTGTTGTTTCAGCTTACGGTGTGAAGGCAAGATGATGTCAGTATCTACCAAATGTGAAACTGTTATTAACTAGGAGCCTTGTTGGCAAGGTGTTGTGACCGCAGTGCACCCTTGGGAAGCTCGGATACAAAACTGATAGCATGTGGCCCCACACATGTGGGTTCCCAAGCTGTCTGGAGTGCTTTACATTGCCAGAAAGTAGAAGACACTAAATTGGTGCTTGTTGCGAGTTATCCTCAACTTTTGCTTGGTGGGAGAAGGGTGGGGGTGTCAGCCATTGAAGGGCTTCTGAGATGGTTCTCACGGTCTTCTGTTTGCATAAGAAATTGATTCTTTGCTTCCGCTTAAGGTATGTTCAGAAAAAAGTAGACACGTGCGCTCGTGCAAACGAGAGTTGCAAGTTGGAAATGCCGGAACTACCTCTAGTCTCTGTGATGTCTCTGGCAGGAAGCGAGCATTTCATGGTAGCCCTTTTGAAACCTTCGCATTTGCTCATTTTAACAGCAGTGCTTTTCAGATGCCAGTGTCAAGTAGCAGCATAAAGATTACAAATGGCACCGTGGCACTTTGTCGGCCAATTGAGCACATCATTGCTGTATCGACATCAGGGCAATTTGGATTTGATTACTTGAAAAATAGAGGCATAGAAAGATTTTTAGTCTTCAAAATTGAAAAGAAATGATCTCTCTAGGCATGAAACTTGCATACATGTCAACTTGCGGCCAGTGTGCTAAACCATTTAGCTGTGTGAATAGTGGGCCATCGCTGCTGAAGTGCACGGCATTGAAAGTTACTGTGTTGGTAGAATGTGGTTTATTTTGGCGTGTCTCGAGCTAAACTGAGCAAACGTTTATTAATAAGCACTTGTGCAGTGGGTCTTATTCAAGCCACTACAGTTAACTACAGTTACAGTGGCAGCACCAGCTCACCATCTCAAATATGTTGATATCTTGTGCAAACAAGGGCCAAAGATCTAAAGCGAGACGTCATCAATCAAGATTCTTGACCCCAGAGAATTGTAATGGCTCAATACCGCTGTATTTCTAAAAATTAGTCGACTGCTAGGTAATATTGCACCTGCTCCTGTGCTGCATGCTTGGGAAAGCTGATGGCTAACATGTTTTGTTTATGTTGTCATAGTGTTGCAGCTGCTCATAGTTGTGGTTGCCTTCTATCGGCAGTAAACATTATTTGGTACTCCCTTTAAGCACACACATATGCCGGCTTCTTGGAAAAGGCACATTTAAAAAATGATATTGCAGATTCCTGATGGCCTTACTCACTTAAAAATTGCTTGCACCGAGGTAATACAAAGACGTCATCAGTCATGGTTCAGTAAAGAGGTGTGTAGTTGGTGACATCACTGTCATCCGAATATCCCCATTGCAGGGCCCTTTTAAGACGGAATGATGCGTCAGCTTGTCAAACTTTTTTGTAACTTCACTGATGGAGCCGCCGCCCCCATTGCAGAGGAGCGCAAGCTTGGCCCCGACGAGCGTCCGCTCCTGGTTCAACTCAGCTGGCATCAGGATGACCGAGAGGGGCGCTTCCTCTTCCGGCGAATGGACCACAAGTCTCGGGTGAGGTGGCCACTGCCATGAGGAAGGGGCGCAACTTTTGCCACAGGCCCGTAGGGCTTCTGCTCCGTTCTGGGTGACCTAATCACATCTGATGTGTTGCAGAGCGTCTAGATAGGCTCAGCGAGAGCTCCCTCTGTGCTTCTCATTTACTGGTCTTTGCTGCAGGCCCTGTTAGCATGCCACGAGGAGATAACATTTGGATTTTTTTGCTTTCCACTTCTCCATTTTAGTACGGTGACTCATAAAAAAGCCAGAACCACCCTATGCATGCTTGTTTACTTCATTGCCACTGTTGCCCTAGCTTCAAGAAGAATCTGGGTGAAAGGCTAAATTGTTGAGAATTTACCAGTGAGACGTTTATTTCCCTGGTTCACACTTTCAGACACTGCAACTATAGACTTATCACTTACGCATATAGTCCAATCAGGCCTAATAGCCTGGCTGTCCAACGTAAAGCCTCCCAAGTGAGCTTGATTGAAAGGTTGGAGCATTGTCTCGCGGGGCAAGCAGACTTTTTTTGTGTCGTACGTGTGCTGTTATCTCTGCTGCCATGTCATTGGGACAGTTGCTAGGAACAGGTTTCAGTTCTGCTTGTTGTTATATTTGGGCTTTGTTTATTGTTAATGGTTGCTTCTTATGGGGCCATCGTAGCTGTAAGCACTTAAAAAGCTGCATTGTTGTGGCAGCAGAGGAGGCGACGTGACTGGGCGCTTGTGGCCTTGTGCAGCTGCCAGCCCTCAAGGTGGAGTCGCTCCGGTTTGGCCGCAAGCTGTCCCGGCGGGAACACAAGAAGAAGAAGAACAAGGAAGCGGTGAGGGGCCACTACCACTCGCTTGACTGCATCGATTCATGCCAGGAAGTTCAGCGCTTTAACTGTGAGGGTTCTCACCCAGGGTTTACCTGCACTCAGTAGCTGGAGCTCCAAATGTAGAGGCCTGTAAACCGCAAGGTAACATTGTTGGCAGAACTTATTGTTCGTGTAACGTAAAATAACACCTGTACAGACAGCCCCACGGGAGGGACCAAGTGGGTTCAAGACTAGGAAGGAGTCTGGGCAACAGCCACTAGATGCATGCGCATAACTTGGTGACGTAATTGTACGAGGGAATTTGTGGGACATTTGTGCAAATTGCGGAACAAGCAAGGCCTTAGGGTCCCTGTGTCACAGGGGTACCAGTGGTGCTTGAAGGAAATTGCGGGAGCCACGTGCTCCCCTCAAATTCACTCTTACTCGAAGCAGAAGGTGGAAAGGAAGGTCTTTTTGATGGAGGCTGGGGTGGTGCAGGTGGAGCAGGCTCTGATAAGTGCCTAGTAATGCTTCGAGCATTGATGTGCACAGCTGGACACTTCTCTAGGAACTGCACCACACGCTTAGGAGTGCACTCTGCCTGCCGTTAATACTGTCACTATCAGTTATATCAATATAGTGTGCAGTGTTGGTGCCCGCTAAGTGCGGAAATCTTCGGAATGAAAGGCCTGCCTGACATAATTTTATGAACTGGCAAACTCGAAAGATGTCATTGACACGTTTCCAAGAGATAACTTCTTGCCCGGCGGGAAGAAAAGCCTACTTAGTACCTATCAGTTCCCTCTGTTTGTGCTCACAGTTGAGAATGGTAAAATAAGGTTGGCCAGGTGGCGGAAATAAAAAGAAGCCTTGAAGGCTGTTTGTTTGAGGGGAGGAGGGGGAATGGCTTTTGGTAAAGTGGCGCCAAGTTAAAAATTGCCCAGTACGAAATAGGGCTGAGAACGTGTGGTCCCTTGGGGCGGTTGTGTCCAGGCCCAAGTGGAGGACCGAGACGGCATAGCGGAGAAGCTGTACACAGAGCTTCCAGAGACAAGCTTCACGCGCTCCATCTCCAATCCAGAGGCTGTGATGCGACGAAGGCGACAGCAGAAGCTGGAGCGCAAACTGCAGCAGTTCCGTCAAGAGGGAAGCCCCGAGGCTGGTTGGTGGCACCTTTTTTTGGTTCCTATGAAAAAGTGCGAAGAAGGCAACAACACAGAATAAAAACACACAGCGTATTGTTCTGCGTGTTCTTATTCTATGTCATTGTATTTTCCTTTCTTTCTCCCTTTTTTTTTTTTTTTTTTTGATTGAATGTGTTACCAACTCTCCAAGCTTCCAATTGGGCTAATCCTTTTGGTTGTGCCTTTTCTCTCTCTCTCTTTTTTTTTTTTTTTTTGCACTAGCTGAGCAAAATGCAGCCAACTGCTGTGTGTTGCGATTGTTAAAATGGCTACCGTATTTATTCGAATCTAAGCCGACCCCCGAAAGTCCGAAGCTACGAAAAAAAAAACTTACCTCGAATGTAGGCCGAACAAAAAGGCGAGGTCAGAGTTCACAAAAAGAAAATACGTTTATTGAACATGAAGATGCAGTGCTGGAACTCAATTAGTTTCTCTTCAAAATCACCGGGCAACTTCTGGGCAATTGAGGTTCGACGACGGAGGCTAAAGCCAAAGCGCTTCATGAATTTCTGTAGCCAGCCCCGACTGGCTTTGAAGTGTGCCCGCGATAAGCCTCGTTCCCTTGAAAGCTCCCTTGCTTTTGCCTGGAGCACTTCCGTTGTTACTGGAAGGGCAGCTGCTCACTGCATCCAAACGAAGTGAGCCAATGCCATCTCCATTTCGTGGTGACGGCCTTCTTGTGGTCCGGTGAATGCCATCCTCGTTGCGGAGCACGCAAATATCCTCTCCCGTTGCGTCCTCCAACGACGGACATTTTTTTCATCCACGCCGAAGTCCCGCCTGGCTTGAACGTTCAGTTCGACGACAACTCCGCGGCTAAAACAACTTTTGGCACCGCTTGTTTGGTGCCATTGTGCTGTCAAAACCTAACGCCACACCGCACGGAGGCTACTATCCGCACAGTTCAAAATGGCGGCATCACCCCCAGCTATGGCCCCTTAAGTGGCTACTGGCTCATCTAGTAATGGCTACAATACTTTCTTTTCTGGGTGGCGCTAGCTGTGCGCAATTTCACTTGGAAATTGGCGTGCGTTAAAATCCTCGAATCCAAGCCGACCCTGGAGTTTGATATATCAGTATTTAAAAAAAACTATCGGCTTAGATTCGAATAAATACAGTATATATTCAAACACTCCTGTCACAGTTTATGCTTGCAGCACGGCTGTTATCTCATCTTCTCTGATGCAGTTGTGTTGGATGTTTGAACTTAGATAGCACAATACCTGCCAGGCGGGTGGGTAGAATACTTCACGTATAAGAAAATCAGAGACTTGGTGATACAAGAACCTTTTTTCTTGTTTTTGAGTATATTTTGGTATTATGCAACTAATGGGCTATGGTCGTGGCGTGCTTGTGAGGTTGGCTGCAGCAGTCCACATTCTTGGGAGGGAGGGAGGGAGGGAGGGGGAGAGAGAGAGAGAGAGAGAGAGAGAGAGAGAGAGAGAGAGAGAGAGAGAGAGAGAGAGAGAGAGAGAGAGAGAGAGAGAGAGAGAGAGAGAGAGAGAGAGAGAGAGAGAGAGAGAGAGAGTTACAAAGTCACCCTTTGTTTCTGAAGGTTAGCATAGTTTGGTTTTGTACATTGTGAAAATTGTGGGTTGCTTTTTGTTTGATCGTCGTGGGCTACAGTTGATCATTTTGAAACAAAAATACCAAATAGTTTAGTAGAGATCTGGCAGCTGGGCCACAACGTTTCATTTGCATCTGGCAACCTATCAAGAACGTGCACAAATTTTCTACCTACGGTGTGGCAGAATAGCGTAACAAACATATTGTGAAGATTTTTTTATGCTTCAGAAAATGTGTTTTGGTTTTTCTGTGGATCCTGTGCCAAAGCCCATGTTACTGCTCCAACATTCTCGATGCTCCAAAATCTTTTTTTTTTTTTTTTTTTTTTCTCTCAAGAAAGCTATTTCTGGCTGCTGCAAAAGCTGCCGCAAAAGCTACTCCAAGATGGCTTGGGCCAATCGCCTCACTACAGGCTGGCATGGTAGTTGTACTTTGCGAAGGAAATGTGTATCGAAGTGTAACCCCACTGGTCTAAATTCTTTCTGTGCTCTGTCTCATCACCCCAGTGTTTTGTTATGGGTGTTGGTTTTTTTTTTCTGTGTGTGTGAGGTATGTATAACTGCATGTGGTATGTGAGGTATGTAAAATTGGGAATTTTCAGAGAACTGGGAGTGGTCTAAATTTGTCTGAAGCACAGCAGTATGGCATACCTCTTGGGACAGGCCTTGTTATGGCCTTTTAATACCCAAATCCCTTATGTCTGTTCTATACCTTACTTTGTACCCGTGGGAAAAGGTTCCTTTGCAGGAGCAAATCTTTCTGGTCTTGTGTGCTCAGCAAAGCTAAAACCATGGGTAGTTGGTTGTGCATCTTGTTAAATCGCTCTGCTTTTTGAACTAAACAAAAAGGGGCTACACACACATGGGACGATGCATAAAGTCCACTGCGTGCGGGGCGCCTTTTTTGTTTAGTCCTAAAAGCAGCCCGGTTTATTACCAAGACGCACGCACATCTGTGCTGCTTTTGTGCTGTGGTGTTGGGCCCATTCGTGCGAGCTTCTTGTGCCAGCCCTTGGACAATCCCGTGCTTTCTCCCTCCCCGACAGGGGGCACGCTGCGCATCTTTGGCGAGTCCCTGAACAGGGACGTGCCGTACAAGACGCTGCTGCTGTCCACGACTGACAGTGCGGCCCACGTGGTGCGTGAGATCCTGGCCAAGTACGGCCTCGAGCAGGAGGAGCCCCAGCACTACTGCCTCGTCCAGGTGAGGCGGAAGACTCTCAGCTGTGCGCCACTTCACAGCTTTCCAGTGTGCACCAGGTAGTCCAACTTTTGGTGTTGCCTGTGGCCCAGGTGCTGGTTCCTCCGCCCCCGGGCGGCTGCCCCCAGGATCCCCCCACGGGCCTCAAGGAGTTTATCCTTGATGACGACGACTGCCCGCTGGCCATCGAGAGGCAGCACAACCGCATCAAAGGTGCGCTGCGCTCTCTGCCTGGGGAGAACCCCTCCCGCGACCATCTTGCTCTCTGGGGTACAACAGTGAGTGGGGTACAACAGTGAGTGGAAGTGTTTGTTGCAACGCATCGTCAGGTTAGGAAGGTGGAGGAGTGAGATTGTGGTACATCCTCGAAGGAGGCGGGCCACTTGCCAATGCGGGAAGGGGGTAACAAGAAGCAGGACTGCGACTTTGCTCCTCATATCAGAGAGTTGTTGGTGGGCGAGTGGACTGGACAGCATGGAATGTTATGATGCACTGTTCACCCTGCCAGCTGTCATGATCCCCTCTTCATGAAAAACATCAGTGTGTGATGAGTGTGCTTGTAGAATTTTTAGTTCATCTAATTCCTTGGCGAGGGGTGTGCTTCTCTTTCGTTACAGTGAAAGGGTGACTGAAATGCACGTAGTGGTAGTTGAGAAGGGGCAAGGCAGTGGGGGCTTCAGGTGCAGTTGAGAAACAATGCGGGCTTGTCTAAACTACTGATCTTGCTTTGTGTACGAAACCATGGAATTTGTAGCCAACTAGACCTGCTCAA
This sequence comes from Haemaphysalis longicornis, assembly GCF_048455015.1. Taxonomy (NCBI): domain Eukaryota; kingdom Metazoa; phylum Arthropoda; class Arachnida; order Ixodida; family Ixodidae; genus Haemaphysalis; species Haemaphysalis longicornis. Next base: position 137,378,567 of record NW_027526204.1, read on the forward strand.
AATTGTCGCAGTGTTCACTAAGATGTCAAACTGCGAGTTGAATCTGACTCCGAGTAAAGCTTGTACAAAGGCACCTTGTTGCAGGGCACAGTTGTTGGCAGTTGGCACGGATCGTTAAGGGGCATTGGTGTAGCGGGTGGAGTTGCGATATGCTCTCGCTAAAGGAGGCCTATGGGGCTGTGCAAGAGCACATTGGGGTTAATATCACTGTGGAGCACATATTTTGGGGGGAAAGGGAAGAGGGAGGTGTTATAACGAAGCGGTATTGCTTGACAAAATTACAGAGGTTACTCTGCATGCTAGTGGATTTTCCATTTGCCACCGCTGCACCCTTCGAGGCACTAAGTTTGAGGGCACATCGGTTGGCCAAAAAGGAACAGCGGGAGTGGTTGCCCCACCTGTTGCAATTTCGTCTCCTTGAGAAGTCACCAACGGGCGGTAAGAGTGGTCCCAGATGTTGCAGCAGCGATTTGGGAGGGGGTTGGCACTGTGGAGGGGGCGGTTGCCTATGGGACCAGCCTTTCCCGCAGGGACGCTGTCCTTCCACATCCGGCGGCGGCCGGCCGACTACCAGCCGCGCAAGCGCAAGAAGAAGGCGCCCAGCGGGGGCGGCACTGTGCCCCCGGACGAGGGCCTGCCCATGCTGCAGGAGGTGCTGCCGGGGGGCGGGGGTGCCCCGGGGCCCTGCCACCCGATCCCCCTGCACATGACCGAGGTGGGCTCGGCACCCTCGGGCAGCCAGGGCCTGCAGGTGGGTGTGCTCTCCCTCCCACTGGCGTTGCGCGTGGTCCGTGGCTCTCCATCAAGTTCCCCCGCCACAGGGGCTCAGTGGCACAGGCAGTGTGCTGCTGAGCCCAAGGATGCGGGCTCGGTTCTGGCCAGGGTGGCTGCTTTTCTGATCAAAGGGAAAGCAAGAATGCCCATGTGTCGAGATTCGGGGTACACATTAAAGATCCCCAGGTGGTTGGGGTTCATCTGAAGCCCTCCACTTAGGTGCACACTTTCGTGCCCGTGGAAAAATCGGTTGTTTTTGGGTGTTCCAGGAAATTTTTTTTTCTTGCCACAGACAATGAGTGACGCTGAAGTGTAAGATACAAAATGATAGAAGAATAATCGGGCTTTCCAACAGTAATAATTTCAAACAACAGACGCATGAGGAATTTTATGAAAAAAATTGTGGGAACAAAATAAGTAACAAAAAAAAATTGATGATAACCTCAGTGCTACTTCGCACAGGGTAGACATAAAAACAATATGAAATATACATTATGACCATAAAACGCTTACAGAATAATACTGCAAATATGAGTGGTGCAAGTCCAAAAGTTATTTACATACATAAATATAAATATAAACACGCTGCTCCGGAGCATTACGCCAAGGTCAATTCCGGGCCGTCTTTGAGGAGGAAACTCAACTCTCTGTGCAGTCGGCGCGAAATGGTCTTGCCAGAACGAAGTCGACGCCTTGCTGATAAGAGCTGTGGCCTTTATTACAGGGCCGGATCTGTTTACAACAATGCGCGCCCCCCAGAAAGCGCACACCTGGTGATGGTCCGGGGCGACTTGGTGCACTTTCGTTGACCATAGGAAAGTCTGACATATCGAAGTCTTCCTCTGTGTCTGTTCTGCTACCATCACGCACAGATTCAAGCTCAGTTACATTGGAATTCGTCGAAATTCGCCGTTTGCGCGAAGCATTGGCAAGTGGCGGCGACGCCATAACTGAAACCACATGAGCTCGTCTCCCCGCCAGCAAAGGACATTTAAAAATCCCCCACGCAGCGGAAAAATGAAACTCGAAAGCGAAACTGATAAAATACTTCCTCCTTTACCATTTGGATGGCATTAGCAGTCCAGAAGCACTGGGAGAGCGCCAAAATTTGAATTTGTATTCATCGATAGCATACTAACGATGGGAATAGGTGCGGTCAATCTAGTGAAATCGAGTCAATACGGCAGAGTTACTCAATATAGACAGTTGCGAAACTCCGCTTCAGAATCCGGGCGGTGCTAGCCCCCCCACTCCGTGGAAGCTGAGGGGCAAGTCGACGCGCGCGGCACCTAGGAGATGAAAACGGAACTTTGCTAAACTATTATTATTCAAAATTCTTCTGTAAAATAAAGATTGCTTTCTAAATTAAAGCACAATAATTACGTAAAATCTACTTGTGTTTTTGCGGCTTTTCTTTTTATGACTTACGGCAGCAGCTGCAAGCACTTGAGTACTGCTTCAACGTCCTGCCGACAGACGACAGGCTAGTCAACTTGCCCCGTGCTTGCCCCGGCGCAGGGGGGCAACCGAAGACCGGCTTTCGATACATGGGGCCTATGGGGAGTTTCGCAACTGTCTATATCCAGTAACTCTGTCAATACGGTATATGGGACACTAGGATGGTTTCATGACACTGGTCCACATGCTGATGAGCCTTCTCGGCTGTGCTCCTCGCAGCTTTCCGGGCCAGGCGTGCTGCCCCGGCACTGTGTGATAGCGCACACGGAGGGTGTGGTGACGGTGACGCCCAGCCAGCCCGAAGCGGAGACATATGTGGACGGGGCCCGGGTGTTTGACACCACGCTGCTGCAGCACGGAGCCACCGTGCGCTTTGGCCGCAGTCACCTGTTCCGCTTCTGGCAAGCACCCCCACCCCGGGCCGCCGCTGCTCCTCCCCCCGCCTCCCCCATGGGCGACAACACCCACCGGCCACCCACGCTCGACGAGGATCACCGGCTGTGAGTGGTCTGGGGGCACCCTCTTCTTACACCTATCTGCCTCCTGTCCCTGCTCTGTTGAGTTTTTGCCACAGATGCGTGGCATTGAGTCTCTCTCTGGCCTGCCTCTGGCACGCCTATGTTCTGCTCGTTAGCGTGCCTTTGACCACAGTGTCCTGCTTGTTAGCTCAACTAACAAACAGGACAGAATGGACAGGACGTGCTAGTGAATAGCTCTTGTCTTTGACCACCTGTTTCATGACACGTGTTCCTCTGCTGTAATTTTGTAAGTACCTAATCTAATTGGAGACTGTCCTGATCCAAGAATGCGCATGCTTTTACCAGCCAAACATTAGGCCGCTTGGCTTCCTCAGGGGCAGTATTTCTGCGCGGAAGAACATTTAGTAATGATACTGCATGTTAAGGAACACAGTCTATAATGCCTTTTTTCGGCATGCCATTTCCCCCTCAGGAGGGCCCCTGAGCCCAGTGTCATGATGCCCCCCGACCACATGGGTCCCCCTGCTGGGGAGCCCAGGGACCAGCGAAGGGGGGACCCCATCCTGCCGGCTGTGCTGGAGCTCTGGGAGGAACGTGAGTCGCTCGTGTTGCCTTCTATAACTGCAGCACCCATGAGGACGCTTATGCGAGTGTGACGGGAGGCCCTTATATCCCATCCTTTATCTTTCGCATAACTAGCATAGGTTCAAACCTCGTATAAAGGAGAGTTGTACTTGGTAGCAGGCAACACACCTTCATAGACCCCCTTTGAAACCGCGGTGCATTGCCTCTAGAAAGGAAGGGGCTGTCCACTGTCAGAGCTTTCACGGTTTCCCAGATGGCGCTGCGGGGTGGCCCTGATGTTGAAAGTGCAGAGGGCACTCGTTCATTGTGTTCGCTTGCATAATCAGTGTTTTTGTAAAAACACTTGCCATAAGGATGTTCCTTATCTGTGCATAATAAAAGCTGCCCACAATCTTTGGAGTGTGCTTTCATAATGTAAACAAACATGATAAACGTTTTCTCGGAACATTGCTGGCGCTAGGCGGGACAAGGACGACGAATTACACACAACTGGAGTGCACACTACCAACTGATTTATTAATCACAACAAACACAACTTATAAAGGAAAAATTCAGATGACGTGAAAGGTGGAGTTAAGGGGGGACGTGGCTTTCAAAATCAACTTTTTTATTTCTTTGTGGATTTTGATGAAAATTGGCACAGCAACTGGAAATGCTTCTGTGATAACACCATAAAAATTTGAAGTTAATATTTTGATAACTTTTTTATGTATGAAATTTTCTTTCTGTTCCGCTTGTACCGAGCTTGAGCGGCTTATAAAACACGATAGAAAACTTGTTCGAAGTGCTTTGCATTCCCAAATGAATGGATGAGGTCGTGACAGTTTTAGAATTTTTTTTTTACAACACAATGTTTTTTAGTTTTCATTTTTTTAGAGGTTAATGTGCAACAGGCATGTCAACTGTGAACGATTATTTGAATAAAAAAATCACAAAAAACAAATCTGGAAAACTAAAAGTGTCACGACCTGAACAGTTCATCAAGGAATGTAATGCAAGAAACGGAATCAAAATAGACCCAGCGGCCACGAAGAAATCCCTGGGACAAGCGACACAGGTGGCAAAAAAACTGTTTTGAGAAAACGGCTTCCGAAGTTGCAACATAGGTTTCACATATCAAAAGTCGTCACGGTTGTAGCCTTTCATGTCCTTTTGAACATGGGGCTTCTGGAAGGCCTTGCCTTGAAATTGGAGTGCCTTTTCAGCCTTTCTCTTTCCAGAAAACATCATTTTCAGCTCCTCCGTGAAGAGTACATACCCCCCTTTGCAAACCAAACGGAGGGGAGATGGGTTTCAATGGGCTTTCAATGCAAAGTAGGTTAGTTGGTTGGCTGTATCGCACTGGACAACCTCCTTTTGCAGTGTTGTCACCTTGGCAACAAGTTAAGCATTTTTTTAACTTAAATTTGAACATTTTTGGTTTTTTTTTTATGTTTGATCTTGCCTGGCACAGCAACTTAGTACTCATAGTGCAGGTGTTCATTGCCAAAAGTTTGCATACCACAAGGTTGAAAATGAGCTACTTTGAAGCTTGGTAGAGTATTCTGCATAACTCCAAACTTCAATGCAAGAGCATATTTTTTTTACTACTTTTGACATTCAAGGCATCCAATATTTCTCGCAGCACAGCCAGTATGCCCTGAGCAATGGTATCAATAATTTCCCTAAAAAAATCACTGTTAAATGCTGCCACATTAACGTACATTTTTAACGCAGAGAGCATATTTTTATTCCTATATTACTAACTCAAACCTGTTTGCATGAAAATTACAAGTGCACGGGAAACGTTGCGCAAGAAAGGCGATATGGCTCGCGCGCATCGCAGCGCACGCTTACCGCGACATATCGAGCTTTGATTATACCTGATATGGCTGGTCAGGTCGCTTTTAAGATTAAAACTAACGTCGCAGGCATTAATTACAACTACTGGCGTTCAATCGTAACCGCGGTTGCCCAGTCATGTGATGCTCCAATGCGCGTCGGCTATGCCGTGCGCGCCGCAGCGTTTGACGCGTCGACCGTTTCTTTCTCAAGGCTAGCGAGCCCACAGTCAAAACACAGCAATAACTAAGCGTGTAAACATCGCAAATCCGACTAAAAGTTCACTTCACGAACCGCTATCGCAAGCGTGCACCCCGCGTCACCCTCCGGGGTCTGGCGACGGTAGAGTCACGCGCACCACGAAGCGTTCGATGACCTCCTCCTTTCGAGCCACACAACTTCCCGTAATCTGGCTCGTTATCTCCGGCATTCCCACCGCGATAACGTCCGTGTTGAATACCATAGATTGAACAGAAACTCGGCCGAGCGAAGCGGCGAAAATGAACTCAAACCGCTCGCTACGCAGCTCAGGCGGCCGCCATCTTGCGTTGCGCCCGGGCCGTGACACCCAATCAGGAGGGCGTTGTTCTGCGCACCGACCGGAGGACCAATAGCGCTTCAGCATCTATTTCTAGCTTCGTTTGTCCGTCGTTTCTTCTCTGCCGTTTGTGCGTTTGTGAATGAACGAAGATAAAAGAGACGAGCGGAACCGGAAAGACGATCGCTCGGCCGATCTAACCATATCAAAATGGCCGCTCCCGGTGGCACCGTTGCGGAGATAGAGCGCTCCAAAAATTGCCGTTTTTTCGCCCTTTTGCGCTGATAGTTTGTCACCGCGCCGGACAAAAGTATTTTTTTATGCCACTTTGCGACGCTTTTCAGCCTAAAAACTTTGCACACGCATAGATTAGGAAACATAGAAGCCGAATATGTGGGTTTCAAAAAAACGATGTTTTGGTCATTTTTCCGAAGTTGAAAGCCGCGTCCCCCCTTAAGACCTGTCATGCATGCTGAAGCTATTTATATTCCTGTAAAGATAGTTGATTGGATAGAATTAATCTAATTATGCCAAGTACAGTTTTCTGAAAACTTAATGACCTCTAATTATTACTCATAACATTTATTTGAGGCAAAATGAGCCAATTAAAATAGCTTCAGCATGCAGTTCATTTTATCCCGAATTCAAAGGTATAACACTTGTAGAAATCCTTTGAAAAAAACTACCTCAAAACCCCTGTAAGGCTAGGCACATATGCAAAAAAAGGGAAGCAGAGAAAATCGCAGTTGAAGTTTTACTACAAGTGACAGTTTTATCTATTGAGCATATGAAAAAAAGAAAGGTTCTAGAATGTAGCTCGCAGTTCGCTCAACACGAGCATATCAAGTTTGCTGAAATCAGTTGGTGGGAAAATTATGAAATCCTCTGTCTACAGATGGCACCTCGCAGAAAAACTGAACAAAAACGAAGCCAGAACGTTGCTTCAATTTTTATGCTGTTGGCATCGCGCCGTCTCTCTTTGGCGACTAGGGCTGAGGTGCCGAGCGTGCACCACAGTTGTAAACGCTATTTTGTTATGTTACTGCTTCATTTTTAGCAATCAAATCGGATTTGCATCGCGTGAAGTGAGTTGCAGCGAAGGGGCTGGTAACGGAATGCCCGCCACTGTTCTGTAACGTGCATGCGCTTGGCTAGGTGGGATAACCACGTTTTCGGTTTAATCTACTCGTATATCACGTCACCAACGCACATTGTGCGCAGTGCGAACATTTATAATTCTCAAATCGCTCATCTATATGGTAACCTGCCGACGAGGAAGCGTGCGCCGGAGTGCGGGCCGAACCGCCGCAGCATCGTTGATAACAGAATGAACACACTTCCCTTGCGACGTCGGCATGCGGCATCCTCCTCTTTATCATTTCTTTTCTTTCTATTTGCTGCTGATCGAAAGATAGACGCACCTTAGTGCCCCCGCAGGCGTAATCATATCGCTACGCTATCGTCTCGGCAGCCCACGCGGGCGCTAAGCCTACCTCCGTCTCGGCGCCGTTCTCGCGATAAGTCGTCGTCACAGGAGCAGAAAATCGTATTTCAGGCGCTTTTAATAATGCCTGTTCTTCCTTTCGGTTATCGATAGACATCTTTACTTTATTTTTACGCCATGCGGGGCTTTTGCCGGTCCTCGCATAGACGAATACATGAGCCGTTGCCCTGTGATGAGAGTGCCGAGCAGACGACCCACGGCGCCCAGCCAATGAGGTTGCGCCCTGCGGTCACGTGCAGTCAGTAACCAATTAGGCGGCGTGATCCGTCTCTTTTCTACCCCGGTTTTACTTGCAACCAACGGATGAAACGGAGTGGTTCTGGCGGGGAATTGAAAACGAAAAGACGCGCTTTCGAATGAGACCAAGATGGACGCCGTGGCGCATGTAGAACCCGAGGGGCGAGTCGTCGAAAAAATGCTATTTTCGCGTCGAATCTTGGCCGATTTTAGCGGGCGTCGGTGCTATAAATTGATATTATGGCTCAAATACGTACTCCTGGGTCTGGATATTTTGCTAACCGGTAGAAAAATAGCTCTACTTTCCGAAAACGGCGATTTCTAAAAATCGGTTTTTTGGCCAAATTTCGGGATTCCAAGACCCGCGTCTCCCCTTAATCAATCTCGCTGAAAATGAATACAATATTTGTCATGCGCATGCGTTTGCCTACGAACTGTCAAGTAGTGCCATCTCAGTTGTCGACAGTGCAATCGATGGCGAACTGATAGTCTTTTTCTTTTCGGATGGCGTAAGCTTCCCATATCTCGCTGGTGATCGTTTCTGAAGATTCAAAGAGGATCGTAGTGCTTTCCAATTTCGCAGAGCACCCATGTCTGGTGCAGTGGGCAGCCAAGTGCCCTGGGGCTGAGACTTGCTTGCACATATTTTTGTGTTCTCTGAGTTGTTCGTTAACGCAGCGTCCAGTTTGGCCAATGTGAGCCTTCTTGCATGACAAAGGTATCCTATAGACAACCCCCGAGCAGCATGCGACAAACTTACTCATGTGCTTAATGCCACATCCTGTTTGTTTAGCATGCTGCTCGGGGGTTGTCTATAGGATAACTTTGTCATGCAAGAAGGCTTACATTGGCCAAACTGGACGCTGCGTTAACGAACGACTCAGAGAACACAAAAATATGTGCAAGCAAGTCTCAGCCCCAGGGCACTTGGCTGCCCACTGCACCAGACATGGGTGCTCTGCGAAATCGGAAAGCACTACGATCCTCTTTGAATCTTCAGAAACGATCACCAGCGAGATATGGGAAGCTTACGCCATCCGAAAAGAAAAAGACTATCAGTTCGCCATCGATTGCACTGTCGACAACTGAGATGGCACTACTTGACAGTTCGTAGGCAAGCGCATGCGCATGACAAATATTGTATTCATTTTCAGCAAGATTGATCAACTCCACCTTTCACGTCATCTGAATTTTTCCTTTATAAGTTGTGTTTGTTGTGATTAATAAATCAGTTGGTAGTGTGCGCTCCAGTTGTGTGTAATTCGTCGTCCTTGTCCCGCCTAGCGCCAGCAATGTTCCGAGTAAGAAACCAACTAGCCCCATTTCAAGCTCTGGTAAACGTTTTCTGCATTGCTCTAAGTTATATGGCTGTTAGGGCTTCTGTCATGATAGGGTCAATGCAGTTTGTGGCAAGATCCTCATTTGCCAGGTAACAAAGGTGTCGAGGTGACTGTGCTGTGTTGTGTGTTCTTGTGAGGTGATCTGTTGCACTGTAGCACATAAGATGACTAGTTCACTTAGTCCCCCTCTTCACCTCTTCACGCAGACGAGGCTCTGTTCCTGGACGCGGTGATCAACCAGCTGGACTGGCTCTCCGTCCAGTTCAAGCTGGTGCCCGCGTACACGCTGTACATGGCCTGCCGGTACCGGGCCTCGACGCACTTCCGTCCCGAGACGAGCCCCTCTGAGCGCGCCCAGCGGCTGACCGCCCTGGCCACCACGGTGGGGGCCCGGGTGCGGGCGGCCGTCGAGCAGCAGCAGGGCCAGGGGGCGGGGCCGCTGGCCTTCTGGCTGGCCAACGCCAGCGAGCTGCTGCACTTCCTGCGCCAGGACCGGCACCTGAGCGCCTACACGCTGGACGCGCAGGACCTGCTGACGGAGGCCCTGCAGCTGGCCTTCCGGCAGCTGGTGGCCGCCCAGCGGCGGGAGCTAGCGCAGGCCCTGCCCCGGGCCTTCCTCAGCCCCCCCGACAACAGCGCGGCCGGGGCCTCGGACGCGCCCGTGGGCGAGCTGCTGGCCGTGCTGGCGAGCAGCATGAGCCTGCTGCGCCGGTGCCGGGTGAACGCGGCCCTGACCATCCAGCTCTTCTCGTGGCTGTTCCACCACGTGAACGCGTGGCTGCTCAACAGCCTGCTGCTGCACGGCCGGCCGGCCCCCTGCCGGCCCACGGGGGCCCTGCTCAAGCGGCGGCTGGCCCACCTGGTGGCCTGGGCCGAGCAGCAGGGCCTGGAGCTGGCCGCCGACTGCCACCTGGCCCGGCTCATCCAGGCGGCCCACCTGCTGCAGGCGCCCAAGGCCCACCCGCAGCACGACCTGCCCCCGCTCGCCGATGCCTGCTTCAAGCTCAACTCCCTCCAGGTGCGTGTGCAGGCACTGGTACGAGGTTGCTGGGTGGAGAGCAACGTCGGATGGTGCTCAGACAGTGCACACACGGGACAGAGAACGAAAGGCACACCCTGTCGTGCTGGGGTGCTCTTTGCGTGCCGCTTAATTTTTCCTTCGTTCCTCTCCAGCCGTGCACAGTTCTCCTGCGTGCATTTTCTGGCCCCCTGTGCTGCTGCTGCTGCTGCTGCTGCTGTATCGTCACACCCTGCGCAGGTGCGGCACCTGCTGGAGCACTTCCAGCCGCTGGGGCCCGGGGACCAGGTGGCCCCGGGGCTGGTGGAGGCCCTGGTGCGTGAGGCCCGCCAGGGGGAGGACGCCCGGCTCGCCCAGGAGGGGCGGCCCCTGCAGCTGGCCGAGGAGCCCCAGCTGGCGCTGCCCTTCCTGCTGCCCGAGGACGGCTACTCGTGCGAGACCCTGCGCGGGGTGCCCCCCGGGCTGCAGGTGCGCAGAGAGGAAGAGGAGGACTCTTTCCGAGTGCTGCACTGTGTGGGGGGTCCATTTGGTGGCCGACCCTGAGCTCCCCCTCTCCCTCTGGCAGGAGTTCCTGCAGCCCCTGTGCCTGGCGGGCCTGTGCCGGCTGACGCTGCAGCCCACCTCCCTGGGCCACTGGACCATCTACATGTGCGACCAGGACGTGCTGGGGGCGCCCCCGCGCCTGGTCACCCTCACCCTCAAGAAGAGCCCCTCGGGCATGGGGCTCAGCATCGTGGCCGCCCGGGGCTCCAACCAGGACAGGCTGGGCATCTATGTCAAGAGCGTCGTGCGCGGGGGCGCCGCCGACCTGGACGGCCGCCTCCAGGCCGGCGACCAGCTCCTCCGCGTCGACGGCCACTCCCTGGTCGGCGTCTCGCAGGAGAAGTGAGCCGCTTGCTTTCGTTCAGTCAGTGGTTTGGTGGCAACTTTGTGTAAATTATTAGTTCTGCTTACATGCTTGCCCCACCTCTTTCCACCGTCTCCCTTCTCCTTTTCTGCAAGCTTTTCCATTGGCCTGTTAGCTGTACAGGGTTGTTGCCCCTCCTCCTCCTTGTGGGGATGCTTGCTGTGCCAAGTGATCGGAATGAGATACCTTGCAGTGCACATGCCTCGACTGAGCTGCCCCTTCCCTCTCCCCCCAACGACAAACAGGGCGGCGGAGCTGATGACGCGCACGGGCCCCGTGGTGCAGCTGGAGGTGGCCAAGCAGGGGGCCATCCACCAGGGGCTGGCCTCTCTGCTCTGCCAGCCCTCGCCCCTGCTCCTGCAGCGGGGCGGAGGCCGGCTGAGCGAGCGCGACATCCCCGGCCGCCTGGCCCACGACGAGCCCCCGCCCCCGCTGCGCAGCATCCAGGGCAGCAAGAGCGTACCCGCCCTCAACTGTGAGTGCCGCCTTGGATGGGAGGGAAGGGTCCGGTCTGGCTCCAAGGCTGTGCAAAGTCGGCAGGTCACAGCACGACTGCCACGACAGCCCAATCCTTGCCACTTGTGACACTTGAGTGAAAGTCCCTGAAATACTTATGCACGGCAACCCTAGCCCTCTCCTGAAACATACCCTTGCAAGACGGGTATGTCACTGACCTAGTCACTGACCTAGTCAAAAATAAAAATGACATTTCAAGAACACCACAGCTCTTGTTCACAATAAAAGCAGTCACTGGACGGCGCAAAGGGAAATATTTAAATTTGCGCTTTCCAATTGTTGGGAACAAGGCAGCTGTAGTGCTCCTGAAATATTTTTATTTTTGACTTGGCATTTCATCTCTTATATGATGTTACCAGACCAAAGAGTATGCTGGCCAACTATCGGCGTCACAAACATACTCTTCAAAAACCAGAGTTACATCCCTAGTGGGATTGAACAAAAATATGCACACCATCAGCAACAACCTATGGAAAATTGAGCTTGGAGTGGCCTGTTTTGTGTTAGTTACACCTGCTCTAGCTACTGCAACAATGCCATCGGAGACAGCAATCTCCTTCCGCTTCCATGATACGCTGTGCCACGCTCTGTGTCAAGGCCAGCTTGTTTGCAGTCCTCATGGAAGCGTCCAAGCAAACTTTCAGTCTAAGCTGCAGCACGTCGTGCTGATTTTGACCTAAGAACATTTCACCCGGCATCAAGAGTTTTCCTTGAAGCACCCTTCTTCCTGTGTGAAGGGTTCGCGAATGTTATTCGTGGACTTGTTGAAGTCTGTGAGTAACACTAGACTGTGAGCAGGGCTGCCAATAAGCACGTTTGTTCAAGCAAGCTGAGCCAGGTGAGCTGGCCTTCTGTGAGCGAGCTGCCCTTTCAAAGCAGGTCCACATTCAGCTGCCCGAAACAGGAGACATACAAGCCAGCCTTAGCCAGGCCAGGTGTTGTTGTAGCCCATGTTCCACACTGGCCGCCGCCCCAAGCAGTGGGGCTGTTGTCGGGGGGGTGTTATGTCTGGAAGCTACCCCTCAAACCAGAACATGAAATTGTTTTCCAGAGTTTGTGTGGCTTGGTTTCCACGTATAAGGAATGATTAGACAGTGAAGAGCTAGCTATGCTGCACAAAGCTCCTTCAGTTCCAGAGTATCCAGGGAGGGCGAGGGTGCCGTGATGAAACGATGTCCTGAGTCTGGGGTAGAAAGTGATGCGTGTGGCTTTCTCGGAAGGGGGTGCACCATGGCTTTGATCTTATTAGCCAAGAGTAGCTGAGGCCTAAGGTAGCCTCAGGCTGATAAGACAGGAGCCAACAACAGTGCAAAGTATGGGCGTCTAGCTCTCCCATGCAGTGTTGCCATTATTCACTTCCAAAGGAAGGCAGCTACTGTTGGTACAGGTTACTCGCATTTGCACATTCATGCCTACGAAATAAGTGGCAGTTTGGGCTTGCACAGCACACCAAACCTGTTCTCATTTTGACACTCTGCAAGCTTACGTAAAAGCCGGATTTACGTAAAAGTGGCTGTGCAATTTCAGGTGCAAGCAAGCCCGCTACACTGCCAGTTTCATTGCACAATATTGAGTGGCTTCTAGCACCATGGTATGTTCATGCATTTGCATCAGCATAGAGCAAGCCCTACCAGGTCCTGCTCGTTTGCTTCTCTGTGTCGGCCAACACATGGGCATGAAGATCACAGAAGGACGGCAAACGGGGAGAGTGCACAGTTTAGTGATGCTAGGCTTTGTTGCTCTGGCCTTGTCTTTCTTTTTCTTCTTCTTCTTCTTTTTTTTTTTTTTTCCTGTCTTTGTTTGGTGCCAGGCCTTGTGAAGATGGTGTTGTTGCACATGCCAAGTGAAAATGTCATCCATTCCTGGCACACACAACTAACCTCATTTGTCACGGCTCATTTGTCAGGCGAGAGATGCTGTGATCTTTTGCTGCTTGCATAGCTCTGAGCATGTGTAGCGAACAAACTGGGGCCGCATTGACAAGGAGTGCACATGTGTCGTGCTGTATTTGCAGGTATGGCTAACGCAGCGTGTTTGCGTGCCATCTCTTGTGTGCAGGCGGCTCGGCAGCCATGGAAGGGGGCGGCCCACCACACCTGTCTGCTGGGAGCTCCATGACAATGCCATCACGAGGATATCCCCCAGGGCCTTCATACTCGGTAGGCTTGCTCTGCTGACTCTAGCTTCTTTGATTGCTACCGGACTCGGGCTAACCTTACTGCACAGAAAATAAAAGAAAGCTGAGAAGTAGTCGTACAAATCGTGTGTGCCAGCAGAGCACCTGCTTTTCGAGATGGGCAGAGCTCAAACTGACTCTTGTGTCGAGTCAATTTTAGGGCAATTAGAAAAAGATGGGATGGGGAGAGGGGTTATAGTGAAAGAGCAAGTGTTCATCTCTCTTATTTTTCAGGTGTAGACGAGTAGAAACAATGCGCCATGATGTGGGCGTGGGTGCTTTAGAGCTCTGACGATGAGTATTAATGGCAGCAAATTTTTTAAAACTGGTGAGCATTGAGCACACATTGGTGCGGTCATTTAGGTGGCTGCCATCTGAATCTTCCAATGCGAGGCCTTGTTGTTTGAACGCAGTAGTATCTGAAACAACAAATGGAACACGAGCGAGAATACGGAGACACGGTGCTGACTCTTAACAAATTTATTCCACCAAACATGCTGTGTCTGCGTCCCCTTTCTCGTGTTTCATATTATTTAAGTATCCTGTTTGACAGCGTTCCGCTGAGAATGGGAAGCAGAGGAGAGCCAGGCTTGTGGGTGACTTTTTCCTGCCATTCAAGGCCCTTGTGTTGAGTGACTGCGTAAAAGGCCAGTGGGTGCAGCCGTTCTTGCTCACAATTGCGTGCTGACTCGCAGCCGAGGCAGGCAGCTATGGAGGAGCGCCAGTACCAGAACATTGGCCTGTACCAGCAACAGCACCTGCAGCAGCTGCAGCAGCAGCAGCAGCCACACCAGCTGCCACATCAGCAGTCGCAGCAGCTGCCACCACCCACCATGACGAGGTGACAGAGCCTTGTGGAAATTGCCTGCTTTTTACAGAGGTGGACAGTCAGAAAACCTGCAGTCCGTTGCATTTGTGGGCTGAGCGCTAAACTTGTCATGCTGGACTGCCCGGACCTTGGCAGGGCTGGCCGAGCTCCATTTACTGTTGCAGGAGAACTGGGGGTCAGTTCATAATGCCAAGATCAGAAGATGCTGCTATTAGGTGGCAACAGTTGCATGTTTGAACTACCCTTTTGAACTATGGGGTGTCCAGTTAAAACAAACACATTGTTGCATGGATGCCCCACCGAATAAATTAAAGGAGCCAACTCGTTTGGCATGTGAAAAAGTAGCAAAATGTGTGTGATTATGGGACATTTCATTTTCATGTGAACTGTTGCTGTGTAACTTGGCTGCTTGTAACATGCACCTGCCGCGGTGGCTGAGCGGCTAAGGCATTATGCTGCCAAGCCCAAGGATCCTGGCTGCAGGGGCCGTTTTTCTGATGTGGGTGAAAAATGAAAACTCCCGTGAGCAGAAGTTTCTGTTCGCGCTAAAGGTCCCCGGGTGGTGCAAATTAATCTGGAGCCCTCCTGCATTGTGGGCCTCGTAGCGCAGGTGTAGCGTCAGCACACTAAACACCCGTGCTTAAAGTTAAAAGTGTGCTCCTGTTGGTTGTGGCAAGGGATGACACGGGTGGCCCTGGTGTGCGTGCCCAGGCCCAGCCACGGGTCGCAGCCGCTGCCGTGGAGCCCCGCCTCGCCACCGGGGGCCGGCAGCGTGCCTCCGCGGCCCGAGGCGCGCCCGCTGTCCACCCTGGTGAGCCCCCGGGAGCAGGAGCAGTACGTGAACAGCCTGGGGCCCCTGGCCGTGGGGCACCACCCGGGCATGACGACGACAGCGCAGCAGCCGGCCGAGCCGGTGGCCCACTGGAGCCCCCACCCGCCGGACCTGAGGGCGCAGAGGGACCTGCTCCGGCAGGAGGCCAAGATGGAGGAGATGAAGGAGGAGGCGAGTGATGCGCAACACTTGCAGAGCGCACCCGTGTGCCTGCAAGGGGCATCGGGCACGCATCAGTTCCACATTCTGCCAAGACTGCTGTGCAAGACGAGAGGCGACTTTTGTGGGCATTTGGGGGGGGGATCCATCTACTGCAAAATACCGAGCAAGCACCCCCCCTCGACATGGGGTGGGGATAGCTCATGGAATTTTGGGGAGGGGGCCCTTGTTCAGAACTGCCCCGGAATTCAAAATTGTTACCCCCCCCTCTACCAGAAAAAGAAAAAAAAAATAATGCAGTGCGTTGGAGAACGCAACCTCTTGGCACAGCCAGTGTTAGCGATGCACACAGTATTCCCGCCAACCACAATATTGGTCCTGTTAATTGGATAATCCATTCTAACCCTCGTCTGGTCATTATTTGAGATATTGAACTAGGTGTACTCATGGCGTGTTCTAAGGCTGTTCCCAGTGGAGTGAACAGCCTCCAAGAAATATTCAGGTCTCTGCTAGCTTTCCCTGATGGCATGGCACATTTATAACACCGATCAGCTGTTTGTATTGCATTGATGTACTGGCTCAATGCAGAAGAATTGCCGAGCTTAAGGTGTGCTATCTTAACAGCTTCTTCTCCGTTACACACAGCCACACCCTAAAAATTTCCCAAAAAACGTCATCCAGTTCTTCGCTGACCAGCCTAAGCTTGGCATTGCTAAAGTTTTTCTGCAGCAAACTCTCATACTTTTGGTCCCACTTGCATATCCTCTTCAATCTCTACCGAATCGCAAGTGCATTTTTTTAAACCCCCACTGCCCCTTCCAGCGTGGCGATGCTATTTTACAATTTCAGTTTTCTCCTCAATGTAAACGAATACGTGTCACGAACCACAGTGAAAGTCACAAGCACATTTGGCTCTGTTAGACGTCATTAACAAAATGGTGAGCTTTGACAGAATTTCTTGGATTCGATTTTGGATTAGTCGTTGCTGTTTTTTGGTTTCAGTAGTTCAGGTTACCAGAGAGCTGCGGGGAGCGGGGAAGCTTGTTCAGTAGTACGCAAAAACTCTTGAAATACCCAGATTATGGGTGGGGCACTTGATCGGTATTTTACGGTATGTTTTGGTTTATGTTGTAGCTGCGGCTGCGTGGAGTCCTTCGTGTTGTCGAATTGCCGTGTGTCAGTCAGTCGGGGGGTGTTTGATCCGTTGTTGTCATTCCTACATTTTTCCCTGCTCTTCTTTTCCTATTGTAGAGATCTCTCTTCTTTACTTGTTTCTTTTGTGCACCACATTAAAGGCTTCATGCTGTTTGTGGACACTTATCAAATAAATAAATAAATAAATGTGAATAAACGGGTTCAGTCTGCATTGCAGCTTCAGTCCCCAAACTGGCTGGCAGTCGTGGTAACCGTGGCACCGTCATTTATTTGCCTTCCAGGTGCGACGTCGCGAAGAGCGGGACCACCACCAGGCTGTGATCACCAAGCCTCCGGCCAGCAAGCACCCGCAGGGCATGAACGTCCGGTCACCCCCACCTGTGGAGACCAGCAACGGCCACACCAACAACAGGCAGGTTCCGCCCTACTGGTGTGCACTGGGTTGGTCTCGGTCAGCGGTGGGCAGTCCCTCTCTTTACATAATGCATCTACCCCCCATCCCCCATTTTTAACATCTCAGAACTTCTGATAGCACACCTTACATTAAGGTTGTAGCATGCAGTGCTCTGTCACAAAGTCAATGTTTCGGCAGAGTCCGTCTGGTGAAACTTTGTGTGCCATTCAATTCTGGGCATGTCTGGGCCAAGAACTGGGTCGAAATCCCAAGGGGAAGTGAAATAATTATTTAAAAAATCTTCGCCCCGGCGGGCGCTCGTAGAAATTGAGGCACTTACTGCTGGCAGCTCCCACTTCACTTTGCTGTTGCACCTTCTGTGCTGTCGAAGCTAGCAGCCTGTGGGAACCAGCTGATGCTTGACCTGGTCTGTTGAGAAGAGGCAATACAAAGCAAAAAAGCGGCGGCCGCACATTAGTAGTAAACTTGTGCTTCCCTGCAAGTAATCCTTTTTCCAGTTTCGTTTGTGTTGGCGAAATTTAGTGGCTTTGTCGAGAGCGCTATCAAGATGGTTCCATCCTGCCACGTTTTAGTGTCGGGGTCTTTGTTAGTGTGTGGAAGGGGACATTTTCCCCAGCCACCAGATTACTGTGTGCAAATAATCAGTCGTTGACCGCAATGCAGTATTGAGGCCCCTCACTCGTACCTTCATTTCCAGTAGATGTTACGGCTTCTTTCTACGCTTTTGGTTTACTTGGGTTACCCCACATGGTAGCATTTCTCCTCGCTGCCAGTGAAAAGTAAAGTGTTCCATTGCATGGCTGTACAGGAAGGTTGTGTCATTACAGTAGGTTGCAATTGGAGGTGCAGCACTGTGGAGCTTGGGCAATCAAAGAGGTGCTGCCGGGATGCCTCACCTCTTCTGTCGAGTATGTTGTGATGCGAAGTTGACCCCTCGTGTCCACCTGGCCTGTGTGCAGGATACCCCGCGATGTGTCCCAAGTGGCCAGTCCTTCCCCATGGGAGCGAGAGGAGAAAGAAATGGTGAGACCTGGTCCCCTTTGTGTTTTCTTTGCGTGAGCAAGATGCCCCATAAGACATTTGTGCACCCAAAATACCATACTTACTCAAATCTAGCATGCCCTCTATTCCAACACACACCCTATTTTTGCGACCAGAAAATAGAAAAAACATGGAAGTTCTCTTCACAAGTGGTTTATGGACACAAGAACTTTATTTATTGTCATGCTAGGGCGGCTCTCGTCGCCTTCAAGTCGCAACATACTCTAGCCAAACTATGCGCAGGAACCACCCTTCCAAACTTAGGTCGCAAAAGTATAAAAAAAATTAAAGCAGTTCCACTCAATGTGAAAGCTGTTGGAAGTGCAGAGCGATGGCGGGAAAGACGGGCTGTTTGCAGGTTGCATTTATAGGCCTATCCCACCAACGCCACCTGTATAACCTTGCCTGTCACTGGCGGCGTCGCTCCTACCCTCCCACCAAGAGGGGCTGTGGCACCCTCTCTTGACTAGTTTCAGTATCAGTCTGCCATTGATACCAAAAGCAGTCAAGGGAGGGCGCTGCAGCCCCTGAAAAGGCCTGTAAAGAGACACTGGATTGAGTTCTCCTTAAGTTGAGGTACCTAGCAACGGGGCAGCACAAAGATCCCCCTCAACACTTTACATATGAGTAACGTTTGCCTCTGTGGTGCAACGGGATAGACAGCTTCACAATGCGAGGGGCCCAGGTTCGATCGTGACCAGGGGAAGTGGTTTTCTTTTCGAAGCCTTTGTGGGTGCGTGAAGTTGCGACCCCAAATGAGCTGCGGCAACAAGCCGGGCCCCTCAAGTGCTCTGCACTTAAAAAATGCCCAGCGAGAGGCTGTCACAGAGTGGCAATCCTCTGCAGAAGGTAGCACACTGCGCGGCACTACGTACGTACGTTCACTGCTATTTCTCTTTCGTTGGGGTGAAGTACAGAATAGCGTGGGCTTGCTATCTTGAGCTCTTAAGGGGGGACACTGGTCTTGAGGACATTTTTGTTATTTTTTAATCTATGTGCTTGAGATTTACACATTGAGTGTATTTCAACATCCTGAGCACAAATATACAGTCAGTTTTCGTCTATGGGGTGTAAGTTTAGAGTTGTGCAACATGTTATGTCACTCCGTTTCGGGCAATTTTATCACTATGTACCTATGAAATACTGAAATAGCTTTTATCCCTTTGTGCTCTAGAAGGACCAGGGAGTGCAACTATACCACAGCAGTAATTTTAGCATGGTTTCTGCAAACGCTGTAAAATTCGTTAATGTCAGGTCATCAATTTACAATGTTTTTGTAAAGCTAACTGCATAAAATCTTGTGCCAGCAAAAAGACATTCTGTATTTTTGTTGTTTTATTGCGCTATTCAGTTCATAAGCTTTCAAATGCAGCAAAAATGATTTAAATCGAACCAGTACATCCCAAGATATTGTACCCGACAGCTGACCATGTGGGGAAAAAAATTGGTTCTGAGAAAACAGGGCACAAAGTTTGCAAACATAGGCAAAAATGGTCATTTAGGCGACTTCAAGGGGCGACAGCTTTGTGAATACTTGTGATACAGCTATGATATTTTGCAGGTACATTCTTTGGGACCTGTAGACTGCAAATAAAATTAATACAGAAAATTGATTTTTTTTGCCAAATTTTCGGTCCTCAAGACCAGTGTCTCCCCTTAATCTAAATAAAGGTGCTTGCTATCTGCTAGTGTGTGCATTTTTTTTTAAATTTATTTATTTGTTTATTTTTCTGTGCACAAGAAGCGCTCACAAGGCCTGCGAAGCCCCTTAACCCAGCTGCACACAACCTTTGCACCTTGCAGATAACATGCCCGCGCCCACTTTTGTGTGCGCGTTCATTGCTGTAGTGTAGAACAAAGGCACCGACATGCAGTAGGTGCCTTTGTTCTGCACGAGGGGATAAATCTTTGATGGATTTCTTTCTGTTGTAGCATTACCGCAGTCCGCGCGATCTTTGGCGCTTTGCCGGCACAAAACGTGCGATTATGGTTGCACTGCGATGTCGATAGCGATACGCAACCGCTAGCACTGTTTTGGCTGGCACTTGATTCTAACACACATGCAATTTTGGGACATGTTTTCCCAGGGAAAAAACGTGTGCGTTAGAATTGAGTAAAGCGCGAAACACATGCACAGCTATGCTATCAGATGCGATGCACGACTGGTCGGAAATATGGCTGCCTCGACTAGTTGTACGTGTAAATTTTAGACACATGCTCTGATGCGTGCGATGCATTGTTGGCATCGCTCTGCCCACTGTTTTCACTCCATGGTTGCTTTCTGTTTAGGCACACTCCGGACGATTTAGATACGTGCAAGAGAAATCCGAGCAGGAAAAGGAAACATTTATCAGCTTGAAGTAAAAATAATAGTGCTATTATGTTATATATATTTAATTTTCTATGTTAGTAAACCGGTGTGGGGATGCTGAGCACCGACAGTTCCACTCGTCCATGCTGTTGTTACCGCTGGCAACATGTGTCTACCAGGAGTCTGTATTTTCGGCAGTGTGCTGCTCCCTTCAAAATACTCATAACTGCCACTAGGGCCTCCTCAAGGCTTTGAAAGAGGCTTAGCGCTTGAACCCGTCGCCTCCTTCTGTCCTTGTCCCTTTCTTGCACTACACAAACTCATGGCTCTGAAAGAAACGTTCACAGTGACGTCATCATGATGACACCTTCGGGCTCTCATGGGCTGCAGCCACGCGACTGCGCAACGACCGTGCGATCGCACCTGGCTTGCCAGTCGCCCATCGTGAGCCTCCTCTGATGACCGTACAATGCCAGAACCGGTCCTAACGATCAGTCGCATGCCAATCGCATGCTCTAGTCGTGCATGTGTCTCGCGCTTAAATATGGTAAATGGAGCGCGATTTCATAAGGGGACTCATCAACTTGCCCGTTAACTTGGTGGCTGTGGTGGCTGCCTTTCTGGTGGTGGGGTAAGGGTGGGTGCTGACACCAGCCTGTGTGCCTCACTGGGGGCTGCTAAGGGAGCCCTGTGCAGTCTGACCAATGTGGTAGTCTCGATGGCCTCCCACAGTGGCTCGCTTCCGTAGGTCATGAGAGAAAGAGCCCACGTTGGGCCCTGTTGCGACCACTGACGGTGGCGTTGCGGAGAAGTGTGCGCCCTCACTAAGCTGCCCTTCTTCTCTGCCCCCTTTCCCACCGCGCAGCGGCGCCTTCAGCGGCTGGAGGAGGTGCGCCAGATGCGGGACGAGGAGCTCCACGAGCTGGAGTCGCTGCCCAGCCGCAGCAGTCGCCAGGAGGAGCGCCTGCGTGCCCTGCGGCTGGAGCGCGAGTTCGAGCGCCGTGCACAGGAGCTCGCCGGGGGGGATGACGACGAGGAGGAGCAGGTGCGGTCACCACAGTGGGTCTGCCTCGGGGCAATGGCGCCATTAAGGGGGGACGCGGCTTTCAACTTCGGAAAAATGACCAAAACATCGTTTTTTTGAAACCCGCATATTCGGCTTCTATGTTTCCTATTCTATGCATCTGCAAAGTTTTTACGCTGAAAAGCGTCGCAAAGTGGCATAAAAAAATACTTTTGTCAGGCGCGGTGACAAACTATCAGAGCAAAAGGCCGAAAAAACGGCAATTTTCGGAGCGCTCTATCTCCGCAACGGTGCCACCGGGCGCGGCCATTTTGATATGGTTAGATCGGCCGAGCGATCGTCTTTCCGGTTCCGCTCGTCTCTTTTATCTTCGTTCATTCACAAACGCACAAACGGCAGAAAAGAAACGACGCACAAACGAAGCTAGAAATAGATGCTGAAGCGCTGTTGGTCCTCCGGTCGGGGCTCAGAACAACGACCCTCCTGATTGGATGTCACGGGCGCAACGCAAGATGGCGGCCGCCTGAGCTGCGTAGCGAGCGCATTGAGTTCATTTTCGCCGCTTCGCTCGGCCGAGTTTCTGTTCAATCTGTGGTATTCAACACGCACGTTATCGCGATGGGAATGCCTGAGATCGCGAGCCAGATTACGGGAAGTTGTGTGGCTCGAAAGGAGGAGGTCATCGAACGCTTCGTGGTGCGCGTGACTCTACCGTCGCCAGACCCCGGAGGGTGACGCGGTGTGCGCGCTTGCGATAGCGGTTCGTGAAGTGAACTTTTAGTCGGGTTTGCGATGTTTACACGCTTAGTTATTGCTGTGTTTTGACTGTGGACTCGCTAGCCTTGAAAAAGAAACGGTCGACGCGTCAAACGCGCTGGCGCGCACGGCATAGCCGACGCGCATTGGAGCAGCACATGACTGGGCAACCGGTTACGATTGAACGCCAGTAGTTGTAATTAATGCCTGCGACGTTAGATTTAATCTTAAAAGCGACCTGACCAGCCATATCAGGTATAATTAAAGTTCGATATGTCGCGGTAAGCGTGCGCTGCGATGCGCGCGAGCCATATCGCCCGTATTGCGCAACGTTTCCCGTGCACTTGTAATTTTCATGCAAACAGGTTTGAGTTAGTAATATAGGAATAAAAATATGCTCTCTGCGTTAAAAATGTACATTACTGTGGCAGCATTTAACGGCGATTTTTTAAGGGAAATTATTGATGCCATTGCTTAGGGCATACTGGCTGTGCTGCGAGAAATATTGGATGCCTTGAATGTCAAAAGTAGTAAAAAAAAATATGCTCTTGCATTGAAGTTGGGAGTTATGCAGAATACTCTACCAAGCTTCAAAGTAGCTCATTTTCATCCTTGTGGTATGCAAACTTTTGGCAATGAACACCTGCACGTATGAGTACTAAGTTACTGTGCCAGGCAAGATAAAACATAAAAAAAGCCAAAAATGTTCAAATTTAAGGAAAAAAAATGCTTAACTTGTTGCCATGGTGACAACACTGCAAAAGGAGGTTGTCCAGTGCTATACAGCCAACCAGCTAACCTACTTTGCATTGAAAGCCCATTGAAACCCATCTTCCCCTCCGTTTGGTTTGCAAAGGGGGTATGTACTCTTCACAGAGGAGCTGAAAATGATGTTTTCTGGAAAGAGAAAGGCTGTAAAAGGCACTCCAATTTCAAGGCAAGGCCTTCCAGAAGCCCCATGTTCAAAAGGACATGAAAGGCTGCAACCGTGGCGACTTTTGATAAGTGAAACCTATGTTGCAACTTCGGAAGCCGTTTTCTCAAAACAGTTTTTTTTTGCCACCTATGTCGCTTGTACCAGGGATTTCTTCGTGACCACTGGGTCTATTTTGATTCCGTTTCTTGCATTACATTCCTTGATGAACAGTTCAGGTCGGGACACTTTTGGTTTTCCAGATTTGTTTTTTGTGACTTTTTTATTGAAATAGTCGTTCACAGTCGACATGCCTGTTGCACATTAACCTCTAAAAAAATGAAAACCAAAAAACATTGTGTTGTAAAAAAAAAATTCTAAAACTGTCACGACCTCGTCCATTCATTTGGGAATGCAAAGCACTTCGAACAAGTTTTCTATCGTGTTTTATAAGCCGCTCAAGCTCGGTACAAGCGGAACAGAAAGAAAATTTAATACATAAAAAAGTTTTCAAAATATTAGTTTGAAATTTTTATGGTGTTATCACGGAAGCATTTCCAGTTGCTGTGCCAATTTTCATCAAAATCCACAAAGAAATAAAAAAGTTGATTTTGAAAGCCACGTCCCCCCTTAAGCTGCTCTGGTTATGGCTAAGGGGGACGACGGGCTGGTTTCGGAATTGGGCCGACTCTGCCTTGGTGGGGGTGCACAGAGTGTTCAAAGCACGTTATGAATTGCAGCATACGCTTGGGAGGTTATCGTACAGCTGCTCTCTATGTCTGGCCTGCTTTCTGTGTGCACCTGTGTGTGTGCACGTGTGTGCTTGCTGCCGTCTAACGCTCTGCTCTCTGGCCTTACGCACGCTGCTGCTTGGGGAAGCACAGGAGTGGCACTGCCAGTGGAAGTAGGTGTCCCTCATCCCTGCACTGCTGCGCTCAGTGCTGCAGGCCCTGATTGGCTCTGCTCTCTGTGTGCAGGACCTGACATCTGAAGTGCAGTCTGTGAAGGAGCGCCCTTCCCAGCAGCAGCATCCGTGGGAGCCGGCACACCCGATAACTCCTCGCCAACTGGAGGTCAGGAGCTGTTCACCTCATGGTCGTGCTGTTTTCCAATGATGGCTGACGCTCCAGAGGCCATTTTACACTTCTTTGTGTGCCCTTGCACTTGTGTGGAAGAGCCACGTCAACTAATTTCGGCAGGCGTATCTTGCAAAGATGTCTGCTCAAGAGCGCCATGTACGATGCATCCTCGTCACTTAATTCCTGCCCCGACCCACTGGTCTCTTGTTGGTATTTTAGCACGCAGAGACTTGGCGCCCGGTACAAGGGTTTCGCTGCGGTGGCGAAGGCGTCCACATAACTGAGCAAGCAAACGAGCTCCCCAGCAGAAAGAAAACGGAGAAGAAGTGTCTGACAAAAGTGTGAGGGGGAGGGCGGCACGTGCTGCTAAGGCGTCATTTCCCAGCACATCGCCAAAGCTCAGTATCTCTCGCTGCCTCCCCCTCACACTTTCGCCATGAGCCTACGCATCCTCCGTTTGTGGCTCATCCGAACCACGTGACATTTGCACGGGAGGTTCAAACATGATTTGCAATAACATGCTCGGTGGCAGCGAAGCGCGGCGAGATAACGGCAGAGTAGAGTGTACCGCCATGCATTCGCTGATCTTGTGATTACTTCCTGAGACGCAGCAGACATGCACCAAGACCAAAAAGTCTGCAGTTTGCTCTGCACACAAATTTCGCATAGAGGGAGTATAGTAATCGCCATGTGATTCTTTTTTCTTTTCTTTTCTTTTCTTTTTTTTAACATGAAGGCCACAGAAGGCGGTACACATTGCTGAGTCTAAAAACTAATCTAGCTCCTTTTTTTATTATGTTATTCTTTTCCCCTAGTTTTATTTTTTCCCGACTGGCAGCCATGTATTGGCAGCGTGACCAACATCGAAAGTATTGCCCCTTTCATTTGTAAGCTCTCTTTTGTATTGTACAAACTTGCAGAGAGTTTTAAAAAGAAACGGAGTGCTGTCACTAGGAAGCTGCAGGAGCTATATTCACGTAGTGAGTTGAAACAGTGCCCACTTGTTTACCTTGCTTGGCGCGCCTGGCAGGAATGATGGACAAGTACTGTGGTAGTGCTGGGCACGAGGTTAATACATGCTCAGGTTGCTACTGGAAAAGGGCCTGTTGCCAGGCATAAATAAATACTTCTCGGGATGCACACTGTCAGCCCCCTTATTTCTGCATTGGCACACGCCTCCCCCCTTTTCCCCCTCGTTCTTTGTTGGTGGGGACTTGTCAGCTGTCCATCATTGCAGTAAGGTGGTCTTGCTGCAGAGCAGCAGGCGCTTCCCTAAAACATTTCTACGCATCACGCGCCCTAATGACTTATTAAGGGCACAGCTTGATGCCAGAGGGGCATGGCACGACAGCGCACCTGGGAGAAAGAAGGTGCTGTCGCGCCACTTCTCTGCTTCCTGCTAAATCTGTGTGTGTGTGTGTGCGTGTGTGCAGGAGCAAGAGGACCGGCTGCGGCAGCTGCGCCTGGAGGAGAGTGGCAAGCAGCAGGAGCTGGCTGCCCAGCGGATGGCCGAGGAACAGCTGCTCCGTGAGGCACAGCGACGCCAGCAGCAGCAGCAGCAGCAGCAGCTGCACCAGCAGAGTCAGCACCACCAACACCAGCAGCAGCATCATCAGCACCAGCTGCAACTGCTGCAGCAACAGCAGCAACTGCAGCAACAGCAGCAGCAGCACCATCAGCAGCAACATCATCAGCATCAGCAGCAGCAGCACCATCAGCAGCAGCTGCAACAGCAACATCATCATCAACAGCAGCAGCCAAGTGAAGAGCAGCAGCCGCAGGAAGACCAACCACCCCCGCTGCCGGCATGCCCGCCACCTCCGCCAGACCGGAGGCCCCCACCCTCCAAGAAGGTCTCCTTCACCGAGGCGCCACCTGTCGAGGCAAGTGCCCTGCCCTGAATCGCTCCGTCTGCTAGATGCCTTTGGTTGCTCAGTGCGCCATGTCTCTCCTTCCTGCCTTGCTGGTTTGAAGGGTGTGTTGCTTTTCAAGTAGGGACCTGTAGCAGCACTGCACACTTGATAAGCCATGTTAGCCTCTTGTTTGCTCAAGGCTTGCCGTGGTCAAGTCAAGGTCCCTGGACTGGTTGTGTATGTTTGGTTGGCCTCATAATTTTATTTCACATGCTTTGGGACACGGGCGACCGTGTGAACGCTGTGTGTTTTGATAGCTTTAATAGGGTTTCTGTTACCAAGGGCCGTTTTTGGTACGTTTTATTCTCAGTGTTGAAACTCGTAGGCTGGGATTGTTACTGTGGCTTATCCTAGGCCACCACACTGGCTTCCTTTGTGACCGCCGTACCTACAGCAGTGCAGCAAGGTTTGCTGGTGAGAAAGCACAATAGGCAGTGGTTCAGAAGCACAGCCATGTATTTGTGAACTCCAAAAAACTTGAGGTCAAGGGTGTTCACAATTGCCTACTGTCCGAGGTTGAAACAGGAGACAGCTGAAGCGCTCAACCGAGCTGGCCTCTAACCTGAGATGTGCCGTTGTCATTTCTCTCTCGATGGCCTCTCCACACGCCCGTGTGTGCATGCGTTAGTGGGCAGAAAATCTAGTGCCATCGGACAGGGCCCATCTGAACAGCGCTGTAGAAGGGGGACCCACCATAGCAAAGCAGCATTGCCTGTTGGACTCACCTCTTCACGACAGTTAAGGGGGGGGACGCGGCTTTCAACTTCAGAAAAATGACCAAAACATCGTTTTTTTGAAACCCACATATTCGGCTTCTATGTTTCCTATTCTGTGCGTCTGCAAAGTTTTTGCGCTGAAAAGCGTCGCAAAGTGGCATAAAAAATAGTTTTTCCAGGCGCGATGACAAACTATCAGCGCAAAAGGGCGAAAAAAACGGCAGTTTTCAGAGCGCTGTATCTCCGCCACGGTGCCACCGGGTGCGGCCCTTTTGATATCGTTAGATCGGCCGAGCTTTCGTCTTTCCGGTTTCACTCGTCCTTCATCTTCGTTCATTCACAAACACCTGAACGGCAGAAAAGAAACGACGCGCAAACAAAGCTAGAAATAGATGCTAAAGCGCTATTCGTCCTCTGGTCGGGGCGCGCTAAGACGACCCTCCTGATTGGGTGTCGCGGCGCAATGCAAGATGGTGGCCACCTGAACTGCGTAACGGGGCGGTTTGAGTTCATTTTCGCTGCTTCGCTCGGCCAAGTTTCTGTTCAGTCTGTGGTATTCAACACAGACGTTATCGCGATGGGAAGGCCTGAGATCACGAGCTAGGTTACGGGAAGTTGTGTGGCTCGAAAGGCGGAGGTCATCGAACGCTTCGGGGTGCGCGACTCTACCGTCGCCAGACCCCGGAGGGGGACGCACTGTGCGTGCTTGCAATCGTGATTCGTGAAGTGAACTTTTAGTCGGATTTGCGATGTTTACACGCTTAGTTATTGCTGTGTTTTGATTGTGGGCTCGCTAGCCTTGGGAAAGAAACTGTCGACGCGTCAAACGCTGGGGCGCGCACGGCATAGCCGACGCGCATTGGAGCATCACATGTCTGCGCAACCGGTTACTATTGAACGCCAGTAGTTGTAATTAATGCCCACATGTCTGCTCAACTGGTTACTATTGAATGTCAGTAGTTTTAATTAATGCCTGCGACGTTAGATTTAATCTTAAAAGCGACCTGACAAGCCATATCAGGGATAATCAAAGTACCATATGTCGCGATAAGAGTGTGCTGCGATGCGCGCGAGCCATATCGCCTTTCTTGCACAACATTTCCCGTGCACTTCTAATAATCATGCAAACAGGTTTGAGTTAGGAATATAGGAATAAAAATATGTTCTCTGTGTTAAAAATTTACCTTACTGTCGCAGCATTTAAGTTATTTTTTTAGGGGAATTATTGATGGCAATGCATATAATCTATGGCTTAGGGCATACTGACTGTGCTGCGAGAAATATTGGATGCCTTGAACGTCAAAAGCAGTGAAAAAAAAAAACCTTTCCATCAAAGTTGGAGTTGTGCAGAATATTATACCAAGCTTCAAAGTAGCTCATTCGCATCCTTGTGGTATGCAAACTTTTGGCAATGAACACCTGCACGTATAAGTACTAAGTTGCTGTGCCGGGCAAAGTACTAATAAAACATAAAAGAAGCCAGAAATTTTCAAATTTAAGTAAAAAAATGCTCCACTTGTTGCCATGGGGACAACACTGCAAAGGGAAGTTGTCCAGTGCGATACAGCCAACCAGCTAACCTACTTTGCATTGAAAGCCATCTCCCCCTCCGTTTGGTCTGCTAACTGGGCTATGTACTCTTCACAGAGGAGGAGGTAGCCTTTATTGTGGCAGGAAGACTCTACGTCAAGTGGGGGAAGGGGAAATAGAAGGGGGGGGGGGGGGGGTTGTAACTTGGGACATCTTAAATGCGTACAGTTCGACCCAAAACAGGTGGGCTCCTTAAGAATGCTGAAGAGGCCGCGTGGGGTGAGAAGAGAGGAGCTGAAAATGATGTTTTGTGGAAAGAAAGGCTGTAAAAGGCACTCCAATTTCAAGGCAAGGCCATCCAGAAGCCCCATGTTCAAAAAAGGACATGAAAGGCTACAACCGTGACGACTTTCGATAAGTGAAACCTATGTTGCAACTTCGGAAGTCGTTTCCTCAAAACAGTTTTTTTTTTTTTTTTTTTTTTTTTTTTGCCACCTGTGTCGCTTGTTCCAGGGATTTCTTCATGACCGCCGGATCTATTTTGATTCCGTTTCTTGCATTACATTTCTTGATGAACAGTTCAGGTCGTGACACTCTTGGTTTTCCAGATTTTTTTTTTTTTTTTTTGGGGGGGGGGGGGGGGGATTTTTTATTCAAATAGTCGTTGACAGTCGACATGCCTGTTGCACATTAACCTCTAAAAAAATGAAAACTAAAAAATTGCGTTCTAAGAAAAATTCTAAAACTGTCACGCCCTCGTCTATTCATTTGGGAATGCAAAGCACTCCGAACAAGTTTTGTATCATGTTTTATAAGGCGCTCGAGCTCGGTACAAGCGGAACAGAAAGAAAATTTTATAAATAAAAAAGTTATCAAAATATTACCTTCAAATTTTTATGGTGTTATCACAGAAGCATTTCCAGTTGCTGTGCCAATTTTCATCAAAATCCACAGAGAAATAAAAAAGTTGATTTTGAAAGCCACGTCCCCCCTTAAGGGCTCACTGGTCTTAAACCAAAAAAGTTTATTTTTGCAGTTATGATGATGAAAATTGGGGGGCACATGTAGTTTCTCATTCTGATTGTAGATATAAAATTTGTTTTTGAGTAAAATGATTATATTCAAATTTATTTGGATTTTTATATCCAATTTTTTGACAGCCGTTGTAAAAAAATTGCTGGAGGGATGCAGCTAAACAGGGTACCAGTGAACTGTGCACAAATCAAAGAGTGCAATAAGACTAACATTATCGTTCTATCTGGTCTGTAGCAGAAGTTACGACCATTTGAAGTTTGGGCTTGAAAGGTGGCACCCAGAAAAACCGGTTTTGCCTTCCAGGCCCAAACTTCAAATGGTCGTAACTTCTGCTACAGACCAGATAGAACGATAATGTTAGTCTTATTGCACTCTTTGATTTGTGCACAGTTCACTGGTACCCTGTTTAGCTGCATCCCTCCAGCAGTTTTTTTACAACGGCTGTCAAAAAATTGGATATAAAAATCCAAATAAATTTAAATATAATCATTTTACTCAAAAACAAATTTTATATCTACAATCAGAATGAGAAACTACATGTGCCCCCAATTTTTATCATAATAACTGTAAAAATAAAGTTTTTGATCAAAGACCCATGTGCCCCCTTAAAGGGAAGGTGAAGCGGTTTTAGAATTAAAAGAAAACTTGACTAGCAGCAAGTACACATTGAATAGTTCATGTGTACGAAATATTTTCGCAATACATGCAATAGAAGCGGCGCCATGAGCAAACAGAAGTGGCCCGATGCCCCGCCCCCATCTCGCCGCGCGATGCCGGAAGACCGAAGCACGCGGGCGAAAACCAGGTGAAAAACGTCATACCTGGACTTCCGGCCGGATCAGACACCTTGACCATGCTCTTTTCGCCGTGTTTCCTTGTGAATGATACTTGTTGTTGTGGTTGATAGCACTCATTTGTACAATTTTCGTGTTCAAAAAGTATGCACGAACGCCAAACGAGGCATACGTTATCATGCTGTATTCCTAAGCAGAAGAATGCCACGCCGGGATTCTTGATAACATACGGAAGTGACAGCCGAGGTGGCTGTGCTTGATGACAAAGAATATACTACACTATGTTGAATACTTTGTAAACCGCTCCAATGCGGTTTTTTTTTATGCGACGGACGTGAATGTTCACATTAGATTCTGGATTTAGGAAGGACGGGGAATACTGCTGTACTTTGGCCGGGGATGTTTCGTTCCATTCCAGAAACCAAGTCACATTTGTTCAGGAAATACTTGTTTCGTTAAACGCGTCGGTTTTCTTTCCCTATGAGCTCAGGATAGTGTTCAAAAAAACAATTTTTTGGCGAAACTAAAACAAGGGGCCAATCCTGATAGAAGTTCTCTCCCGGCTAAGAGGTAAACAGTATTCCTACAAAGTAAAAGAACCAAGACAACCAGATTACTTATTTTGCAAGTATACATGTCACGATAAGGTGATGTTTGTCTGGAATTAAAAAAAAAACACTACTCCGAACCACCCCCGTGCCATAATTTGTGTTCACTGCGGGGGCCTAATTTTTTGCCCAAGATTCCGTGTGGCTGCATATTATAACCTGGCAAGCACTTGTTGTCACTGAACCTCAAGTGTGCTCCAGTGATAGTCAGTGATATATATAATGATGATACTAAAAAAATTAGGAGCGAAGAGTAAATATACGGCCTCTGTCCGACTAGCGCGGTAAATGCTTAAATCTAGAAATGCTGAAACAGGCCAACGATTCATTATCACAAACGTTTGGTGATTGTTACCTAAAGTAACGTAACTCCAACGTAACTGCCTTGTCCAACTGGTCTGTTAATTATAACGAGGTAGCCGTAATATTGTAGCAAAATGCGCAACGCACAAGCGAAAATCAAGCCCTACTACAGCCAATAATGCTGAGCAGGCACTAGTATACTGCAGTGTTTTCAGAATAAATGCATGTGAAGCAGTAAGACGCCACTCATCGAAGTGCAGCTAGCAATCGCGGAGGCACCGTAGCGCCGCTGGCGAAATGGCGCGCGCGTGTGGGTCTGTGTACGGGGATGAGTAACGAGGCTGGGGTGGGCGACAAAGAACAAAGGAAATGCGGAAGCAGAGTCTGCTTGTTGGTTTATGCGTGTACCGGCAAGATGTGTCTCGCATATACGTTTACAGCGCATGAACGCTATTTTTTCGCGCAGTGCACGTACGTGCTTTTCGCTGGTAGATTGTTTATAAAACGCCCATTAATCTTCGGCATAAATGGTTTTGTGTATAATAAGAAAGAGTTAAGGCAGTACCTAATATTAACATAAGGTATAAAATCCCCCTATGCTGGTTGCCTAATTCAGAAATATTTGGATGGAACCCACTAGTCGACGTCACAGTCACTGCTTTGGGGTTCTCTGTCGTGTAAAGCACATTTAAGCTCCAAGATAATTGAACCAACAGCACGGGAAATTATAAAACAAACTTCCAGTCGTGCGCAAAAATTAAACTGCAAGCTAAATTGCCGCAAAGGCAACCGTGCGATCGTTCGCAATGCTTCCGACAACCCGCGCGGCCGAAGAGTGTCCTCCTTTGACGTCATGACGGGCGCAGCCAATCAGGGGCGTCAAAAGACGAAAAGCGCGCGTCTTTCAAACGGGGCCGCACTTTTTGCAAGATAAATGCCACTTGGACTCGTGTACGATAAATTTCAATGTGATATTCGGAATCAGCGCTCAAGAAACTATAACTGTTAATCTAACTCAAATTTTTTGGAAAGCGCTTCAGCTTCCCTTTAAAGTAGTATGTTCCATGTGTTGCAGGCCACTCATATTTCAGCCATAGTATTCTGTTGAGTAAAGGAAGTGACATGTGCAATAATATTACCCCAAAATTTGGTGTCAGTGCCCCTCTAACACCGTCCAGATCACGGGTCTTTGCGATCTTACAAACTGCATTTGCGATGGTCCCTGAAGAGCTCCAAGCTAGCGTATTAACTAAAGAGCTTTAGCGGCACAGTACGTTCACTTCAGTTTTGTATCACAAAATGTTTCGCCTTTTGTTGTGCATGGATCGATCTGAGAAATACTTGCAAAAGAGAACGTTGACTGCTCTATGTGGCCATGCCAGGGTGGTTCTGACGTTGCTCGCCCACACCCTTGCAGGTCTGCCCCCAGGACGAAGAGGAGGAGGACTCTGGCTACACCCTGCAGGACATCGACGCCGTGCTGAGCGCACCGCCGGGCGGCTACCTGGTCGCCTCCACACCGGGTGTCATCGGTGCGCAGGAGGTGTACCGCGACCCCCGGCAGCGCATCGAGCGCCAGCGAGCCCTGCAGCAGCCCAGCCGGCCGCCCGGGCCCGAGAAGCTCACCTTCCGCGAGAAGATGCGCATGTTTGCCCGCGAGACGGGCGAGGAGCACACGCCGCGCGACAAGATGAAGATCTCGCGCGCACAGCGAGAGATCGAGACCACCCTGAACGGGGTGCCCACGCCCAACCGCTGAGCGCCCCTGTACAATACTGCCCCGAAACGATCAAGAAGCGTATATTTTTTCTACCAAATGCAGCTATAACACAGAGCCCTTGTTGCGTTGTTCCCCCACAGACCAATGTGAGTTTCTTTTTGTACATCAAGGGACAGAGTGTTTAACTCAGATTATGTTGTTCCGACAAAGTTGTGCAGTTTAAGACTGTTGTTACCATTATGTGTTGTCCTCATTGACCGGATGGAATTTGATGTTGAGTGATGAAAACGTGGCTGCTTTTGGACTGTTGTACCCGCTGCCACTTCCGTGGATACTGAAACGAGTTAGCATGCTTGCCGTTTTGTGTCTTTCTGATGAACTTGCATAGCTTTGCCAGCTGTAAGTCTTTATGGCGGATGACTCTTTTTACGACACTCACCAACTCACTAGCATGTTAGGGCAGCTGTCACTTAGCTTAGCATCACAAGCCACGGAGAGGCTTTTAGTCAAGGACCAAAATGCAAAGGTTGTTTTTACTACTGGTTGTATCGTCCAGTTTATTACTCATGTTAGACATTACTGGTGTCTTTTTCTTTTAACGTGTCAAGAGGGCTGCGAGAATACTGGCGATGAACTGTTTCCCAATTTCTGGTGCATGTTTTTTGCCGCATTTATGGGTGAACCCAGTGCCTGGACATGTTCCCAATTTGTGAAGGCTTTTAGTGAAAGCTGGCCTTTGCAAGAGAGAGAGAGAGTCACAATAACTGCAAAGCCACTTTATCACTTGTCGTATTTGTGGGGGCGGTTGTCACGCCGCCGCTTGTCTTCTCACCTCAGTGCCTCTTTTTTACCCTAGCGCAGCTAACAGGGGCCAGCTGTTTTGGGCTGCAGGAATGACCGTTCCTGCAGCACGCAAAATGATATGCCCTCATTGTGAGCCCTACGAGCTGTTGCCTTGTATCACATACTATGTTACCAGAGTGCCTGTTTTTATTATAGTGCAGCTGCCGAATAAAGAGCTACCTGAAAGCAGTTGTACGGATTTTCTGTGGTGTGGAGTCTGCCTTCCTCAGAGCTCTGGCTGTTCTCCACCGCTGGCAGGGCAAGTCTTGATCGCCTCGGCTTGGTGGTTGCACCTTGCCCTGCGTTTGGGTGCTGCGGCATCCTTGCTGAAGTGTGTTCATCATCTTTAGCGTTGAAATTGGTTTTGGGAAGACTGGTTCGTTGTTGCCTTGAAGTGTCTTTTCTTCGATGAGCCGTACAAGTGAGGTGACGTTGTTTATGGGTAGGTCTAGTTTCAGAACTTTTGGGTGGACTGTGTTTCTTGCAGGGTCCTTTTGCACCACCTTTCTCTGTGGAGGCTTTTTTGGGGCCTGTGAGGAGCTTTCAGCTGCTAAGAGATCTATACAGTCAGTTGCTGCATCTCTGGAGCAAAGTTGTTCGTATTCTTCAGTCTGAGTAGCCTGGTCTTTGACTTTGAAGGGAGGTTCGTGCGTTTTTGGTGGCCAGGAAAACTTGCGAGTTGCTCTGCTTGACCATGGAAGCGGACCCGAGCCTAGAACCAGGGTAGGAGTACCCGGTGTTGGGTTTTCTGACGGGGTAGCTCTCCTAGGAACCCAGCTTTTCCCCTGCTCTGTCCCGATGTCAGACGGGAGCTTTTTGGGCGGCTGGGCCTTGTATTGGTTATCTTTGAAAACTCCTGGTAACTTTGGCTTGATGGGGGCAGGGTTTGGAGCAGGTCTTTCTGCTCTGGACGGTGCAGGGTCTATTTCAACACTGTCTCCTTCGAGGATCGTTGCCATTTTGGCACAGGCCTGCATGATTTTGTGGACAGCGTCCAAGAGGGATTTCTTTGTTGACGGGGCCTTGGGTTCTGCACCAGGTTCGACTTTATGGGCGTTAATTATTATTGCCGGTCCGAAGCCCTCTATGCAAGCAGAAACCATTTGTGGCCACTGGTTAATTTCCTGAGGACCGAGAGGTTTCACGGTATCCAGCGTTGTACCTTGTTTCTGTAACTGCGGGCACGTCCCATCCGTTGAATCAGTGCCCCCTCCTGTACTCTGAGGTTTTGTGTCTTGGACCGAACTCGGCACATCTTTTGTGGGTTTTTTGGGAACTGTCCTTGATTTGCCATTTTCTGTTTTTTGGTCATCCTGTATACCAGGCTTGGGCATGGACAACTCTTTTCCGACGCTTCCTTCTTGCTGGTTTCTCTTGGTGCCACCTTTGGTATAAACCGTAGATTGTGGCCCATCATTTGTGCTTTTCTTGGAAACTGTCTCCGATTTGCTGTCATCTGTCCTTTGGCCTCTCTGTGAGCCAGGCTTCAGCATGGGGGCCTTTTTCGCTATGCTTCCTTCTTGCTGGTTTCCCTTGATTACATTTTGTGCTGCTGCAGCACCATCTTTGCTATGGACCTTTGATCTGCTGTCTTCTGTTGTTCTTTGTTTGTCACCTTGTGTTGTAGCTCCAGATGAGGGGGGTTTCTCTGATATGTTTTCTTTTTTTCCAGTGGAATTGCCTGCCACAGCAGTGCCTTTCTTCACTGGAGCCCGATCATCTCGCTTTGGCTTGTCTCTATGGTCGGCCCTAGCACTCTTTGGTGGCACAACATTGTTTGTGCTCTGGGATGCAGATGCGTTTGGCACAGTTGCTGATGACTTATTACTCGGTTCTGTCTTGTTCTCATTGCTTACTGGAGGCCTGCTACTTGACCCAGGTTTAGGTTGCGGTGGTTTAGTTTTATTATCCAAAAAGTCCTCCGGTTCCTTTCCTTTGCGAACCTTTTCATCACTCGCATCTTGGCGGGGTCTCTGTGGCTTCGGTGAGTTTGGCTTCAAGCTACCTTGTTGTTTACTCGCAGAGTCTGATGTTCCAGCTTTACCTTCTGCGAGGCGTTTTTGCTGCTGATTTCTCTGCGTTTTCTTTTGAGCGGCCTGAATTCTGTTCTTGTTTTTAGAACCATCTGCTGCCTCTGTTCGGTTAGGGTTGGCCTTTCCTGTTGAGGCATGCAGTTTCCCAGTGGGATTGTTCTTTTTCTGATCTTGTCTACCAGTTGATTCCTCCTTCCCCGCTCCTTTTGCGCGAGTGGACTGTTGGTTTGCTTTGTTTGGCTTGGGTGGTTTCTTTGCAGGTGCGCCAACTTGCCTCCTCACAGCTGGCTTCTTGCCTGCCTCAGTTGTTGCATGTTGACCCTTGACAATCGGTTCTTCGTCCACTTGTAGCAACTCTGGCAGCGTTGCATCATCAGAGGGCAGCACACTGTCAGGTGTAGAGCTTGCCGTTCCGGATGATTCCCGATCCAACGATTGATCCAGGGTTTCTTGTGAATTATCGAGGAGTGGCCTGTGGACATCTGCATCGCCTGATGGGCGTGAGCCTCCGAGCAGATCCTTCGTGTAACTGTACACATTCCTTGGAATAGTGGATCCTGCTGCCAGCATCCTGTTTGCCTGCATTCGTAAAGTGAAAAAAGGGCGCATGAGCAGACTTTTTAATCGGTACAACATCCTCAGATGTTTATCACTAACCAGCAAACGGGAACACAAAACAGCATTCATGAGACAAGGCTGTCTGCCTCCTCATGCCAGAAGTTTACTTTGCTGGTTAGTGCTCAAGACTGTTCCAAAAGACCGAACCCTCACCTTCGCCAAGAGGCCCTCCGATGGAGTGTTGGATGAATGAACCAACAGCGCGTGTTCTTCGTTGGTTCCTCGGCGGCAATAGCTGCAGAAACATCCCATGACTGCAGTGCATGTGACTACAGGAAACAGAACTGCCTTCCACAGGAGTCCCAAGAAGCCTTGAACAGGCCAGCAGACTGTGCCACTGGCCTTGCCTGGTTCAGTTGCAGCTTTCTTTGGCCGCGTTGGAGCACTGCAAGCAGTTAGTTGGTTAAATTGACAGGCTTGCAAAGCACCACGTGTGACGGGTAAAAAAAGTTTGATTATTGGGGGAAAAAGTAGGCCGAGGTGGGCGACAACACAGTGAACGCTTACCATCGTTCAGTTTGCCCTGAAATTCACATTCAGCGGAAGTGCTTGCTTGCAGACTACAGTGAACTGGACTCTGGAAAGTTAGTTTTGCTCACTGAAGCATCAGCAGGGTTTTGTATTTGTTATACGCATTAAACAAAGAGTGTAGGGACCTTAGTGAAGGTGCCATGCAAGTGCCTATTTTGCCACCCTTTGCCCCCAAGTTTTGTCTGCGGGGTCAACTTCAGCTGCCAAACAATTTCATCCGATGAAGGTAACCTATGCACTTCATGATAGGTCAAAACTACAGATTTGAATCATCGAGGCAGGTTGCAAGAAAATGCCATACCGAGACCGTTTGGGCTTGGATGTCATCTTGCGTCGTGGCATGCTGCTGCTGCTGCCGCCGCTGGTGCTGCTGCTGATGATGGTGTTCCTAGGTTAATGGCACATACCCAAGCAGGGGATCGGCCAAACATCAGGGGTATGGAAAAAGATTTAAAAAAAGAGAGAGGGAAAGAATTGGGAAGACCTAAAACCAACTGCATAAGTTGCCAGCGTAAAGGAATCTAACCACAGCAGAAATCGATTAGTTTCCTATGAAGCTTGTTTGGTTCCTCTTCTTCTTCTCCTTTCTGGTGGTGGTGCATACCCATGAACAAAGATTGGTTAAAGCTTGTAAACAGGTTATTTAGTTAAAAATGCAGAGGTATGAATAGTGCACAGAAATTAAGGACAGAATAAGAACCAGATACAATTCATTTGAGGCTTTCAGAACGTGCACCACTTCTTTCCTCGAAATGGCACAGTAAGGGGGGGTTGGCTGTGGGGATCACAGCAGTAGGAAGTCGAATCTATCGGATGGAAAAATTCTTTGACAATTGCTGCTTTAAGCGCAGTGTGAATGTCGGCAATAGTGGTTTGAAGCTGCAAAGCCCTCCACAACTGCATGTTGTCTAGATGATCCTCTGCTTCGTGGACTCACAACTAACACTTGCTGCAAACACTCGGCAGCTAAGAAGATGTTGCACTACTGAGTATGAAGCGGCGGATTCAATTCATGGCCACAGTGGCTGTTTCTCTGGTGGAGCCCGAAAGCAAGAACACCTGTATGACAGGACCACAGTAGATCTCCAGGTGGACCAAATTAATCCATAACCTGCCACTAGTGACAAAGCACTAGTTCGGTCCAAATTGGAGTATGCCTCATCAGTGTGGAATCCACCATTTGCCTCACTAATCCAAAACCTCGAATCTGTACAGAATCGCGCGGCACGTTTCATTTTATCCAATTACGCCCGAACAGCTTTAGAACAGCTTTAGACAGCTTTAGAAAAAAACTTTAGATATTCCATTTCTAACTATTCGACGCCGCATTTCATGATTGTGCCTTTTTCACAAAATTTTTTACAACAATGAAATTCTAAGTCTCTTTTCAGCCTTGACCACCATTTAAAAGTAGGTGTGCCAAGTAGCAACACCAACCTTCATTTTGGTTTATTCGTCCCGAAAACCAGTGTGGACTGGAACAGCCTTCAGCTGCCGCCATCGTTTCTACACGTGAACTGGAGAAATTCACGTCTGCTCTCGCGAATCATCTTTATTGATCCCTTCAATGTTTGTTGTGTACTCTTTTTTTTTTTACTTACCCCACTCCTCTCTGTAACGCCTGAATGGCGCTGTGAGTAAAATAAATGAAATAAATGAAATGAAATGAAATTATGGTCCAGGAGCTGCTTCCAAGTTAAAAAATTTAATAAAAAAAAAAGTCTTCAGCTCTCTGTTTCGAAGCTCTGCATTTGTTTGACATAGATGGGGTGTGCTTTCCTAGCCTCCTTTCTTTGTCACTTTGTCAACATAAACATTCTTGCTTGTCCTTTATGCTTTTGTCAACACAACTGATTTCGTTCAGTTGATGAAGGGACCAAGTGTAAATGGAGAAGGGCACTCAAAATTCACTCGGCATTCAAACAGTCTCGCTCGAATGCACTTTTTGGCTTCTACCATATGAGGTGCAACATGCACACCGCATAATTATCATGCGCCTTGCATTGGAGCTTCACTGCCTTCCTTCTGCAGTTCTTCTTACATCTCCTGCTACAGGGAATATATCAGATCATCGTTCTGTCCATGTCAAAACCATCATCGTTATTGAGTCATGCGTTTTAAGGGGCCAGGAAGACATTATACGACATCGCTTTATTTAAAGGCTTCGGTATCTCGCTACAATTTCGTTTGAAATGAGGCATTGCTGCCATCACAGATGAATGTGCTAGTGTTTGAGGGGGTAAATTTCAAATCACCTGTTCACTGTGCCATATCCAAGTCTATCCAAGCACCAGATACCAATGCATCTTTAGAGTATTTGATCAATGTAGGTACAAAAACCAAACTGTTACGCAGATTTTCTTTTTAAGCAAAGCTTTCTACCTCTACCAGCCAACAGTTCTTTCGCGGCATGGGGGGTCACCTGCTTTAGCGGCAGTTGTTTTGGGCCTGTTTTGGCACAGCTTTGCATTCATTGCGCGCTGCCTTCGCTCGGCTTGATTAACTTGTTCGACAGCACCTCCTGGGTAGCCCGGACCTGACGGAATTAAGTGGCCGTACGGCAAAGATACGTTAAGGATTGGTTTGAAGGGCAGGAAAACAAAATGTAGAGACCAGATACAGACATCTGGCCGCTAGAGAAACGCTGCCTTTTGCGCACTCCTTGCCACGGAAGGGACTCCGTTTTCTAAATTGATGAATACCAATTCGGTTGTGTTTTAAGAGGTATTACAAAAGGCAGAAGGTGCAACTGGTCCTGATAAATAACGATTATAAAAGTTCTCTCAGCTTTCTAATAATTCTCAAACTTTCTAAACTAACTAGTTTAAGTCGGTATAAATGGGAATCACTAAGCTCACACGCCGAATTGTTTTGGTGTCTATGCTTGTGTCGTGCAGTGGTGTAGTCCCGAGCTAGCACATCAGGATGGCTAGGTTCCACTGTCGCACCCTTCGAAAGATGCTCCTCTCCGTCTTCTTTCTGCCGACGCACGGCCGGGCTACGGTGGTGGAGTCCCTCGCTCTAGCCCGGCCGTGGCCGCCGACGCTGCTGTGTTCAGGACGGCTGGCAGAATCTCTTGTTTCGCTCTTTGTAGAGCCACGTGTGTGAATTCACGTGACGTCGCATGGACAATTGTTATGGGTGACGTTTAAAGCTTTGCTTTCCAACCACCTTCACAGTGTGGATTGGAGCCAATTTTTTCTGCTATCTTTTGATAAGGGCTTTTTTTCAAATTAAAGCTTATTGTGTAATTTTTTGAACAAGCTTTCTATCCACCATAACCATTTCATCTCCAGTGCAGTGTAAGAGTGACAAAAAGATACAGGAAAAAAAGTACAGTCCTCTCCTTAGACGCCTTTCCCTCTGTGTCGTCA
Organism: Haemaphysalis longicornis; assembly: GCF_048455015.1. Lineage (NCBI taxonomy): Eukaryota > Metazoa > Arthropoda > Arachnida > Ixodida > Ixodidae > Haemaphysalis > Haemaphysalis longicornis. The sequence goes on from NW_027526204.1 coordinate 137,418,452, forward strand.
TGACTGGGTCTGACCTGCCATTCGCGTGTCCGTACGTGCCCTCTGTGCCAAGGTCATGGTCAGTAAAAGAGCATTAACATGAAACTTTGGATTTAAATTAATGAAAATAGTAATTTCATTTCTGGATATTTAGAAATGCGTGAGCAACTCTTCCCCCTCCCTTGGAAATTTGGGGCTCAGCCTTGCTCCGGCTTTAGCAGCACACAGCATTGCGTTCCTTGTGCGTCCTTCGCACACCAGCCAACCGTGCTTTGAGTTGTGATCATCTCAGTGGTCCCGTTTGCTTGCTTAAAGGAGCCATGAAGAGAAAACACAAGTTTGGTTCATTCAAAAGGTTCCCTCGTTAGAATCATACTGACACCACTTTTAACATAAACTTCGTTCAAATAAGCTACATAATTAGGAAAAAAGGGAATGACCATGCGACCCACCAGCTCATTTCCCGCAACAGAACCTATGATGTCATACCAGCCAGCTCTTCGATTGGCGGAGGGCGGCAAAAGCAAACGCAAATTAGGCAGAACTTAAGCTTGCCGAATGAGCTATGTACTTGCGCTTAAATTTAGGGCACATTCTTTTTAAAGCCATAAGAATGGTGGGACAAACAGTGGAAGTTATGAAAGCACACGTAAACATAGAAGTACCGATGCGTACGTACTGCTGTTGGTACTGCGCGCGCACTAGGCTTGGTTTAGCTGCACAGGATTGCGGGGCTTTGGGGTTGTCTCAGACAACACTGGCCGATTAGTGCAAGCGACGGTGTCCTACGCGACTGTATTTGTCGAGCGGGCACTATGTTTCACGAAACGATTATTTTCTCCCTGAACAAAAACAATTGCCAGGTTTAAATACGGTCAAAAAGAAACCAAAGCAGAAAGCGGCTTGCCACAGTATGGTTGCACCATCTAGGTTCACTAACGTTAAACAAGGCTTCCCAATCATCTGCAGAGCGGTTGGTTCCTGTGATGTCATTGCAGACCACGAAAACGCACGATTTAGTGGGAAAATCAAAATTTTAACTTAAATTAATTAATTTCTCAGTGAATAAAGCATCGTTTGCATATAGGACAAGCGCTTGGGGCACTATAAAACACGAAATCTTTCGAATAACACAGATTTATATTTTGTCTTCATGGCTCCTTTAGGCAGCGGCATTGGCTGTCATTCATTTTGTTGTTGACCACTATTGGCATTTCATTTCGGTCAATGCCATTCGATCCTCTCTTGCATCTCTGCGGTCTGCACTCACTTCTTACTTTTGCGCTTGGACGCCAGTCGCGTCAGGTGGCGAGAAGAGAAACTCAGCCACAAAAAAAGTGCAGGCCAATCCACCCTGTGGAGGTGGTTGGGCAGTGAAGCTTTATACAGCACTTACCACGGGTTACTACGACCCGCTTGCATTAATCACACGTTACACTGTACCTGTAACACGTGCACGTTATTTATTATTTCACTTCAGTACGACGTTCAGAATGGCCTTATGATTGGTGTGATACGTACATACTTAGACTTTGCATTTTCACTGCAGTTATATTCTTTGTGAACGTTGAGTCAATGCATGTTACACGGATGGTAGTTGTTTGGTGTCGATGTTGCACACAAGTCCGAACTCTTCGAGGATGAAATGGACACTGGCGCGCACATGGCCACTACACGTGCTGTGGGCAGAGCGCACAGTGGCGTGAGAGGTCGCGTGACGCTATCACGTGGAATTCAGCAAGAACGCAGCTAGGGGTAAACCCGCAGCTGTGCTCGGTGACTATACCGTCCGTGTCCCCCGTCTCCGCGTGCGCCGTAGGTAAGACAATGGGCTCTCACTCCATTTTTCTATTCGGTCCATGTTCGATTACTCGCAGTGCCAGTAATTCATTTTATTTGTTCGCGGAAGTTTTCTGTTGACGCCGACGGTCGTGACAGAACCCTTGGCTGGTACAGGTACAAAGCTTCGCTTTAAAAAGTATGTCTCATGGGAATGCCGAAGCGCAACGGCTGTGCCAAAATCACAAACCCCAATGTGGAGCAATGGGCGGTACTGCTGGCCAGCTCTGATTCAGCGGGCATGCAATGCAGCAGAGGCCGTTGGGGCTCTGGACCAAGGGTACGACCCAGCTGTTGACCCCGTCGGGAACTGTCGTACGTGGCACAAGACCCCAGTGGAATGCCGCCCAACCACAAAAAAAAAAAATAATAATAATAAATAAATAACCAACCCTCCCTCCCTGTACGACTCGGCTGGCAGCTTCGCGAAGGCAGCGCCCCTGCTGTTAGCTCGGCTTGACGTCACCATAGAGTTTCTCAATATAAGTATTCTAGTTCACTCTAATACAAGTAAGCTAGTGAGAAACTCTATTGGCGGTGAGCGCGAACACGGGCGGCGCTGCGGAGCACGCCTCCGTGACGTCAGCTTAGGGATTCTCGCATTTGTCGTCTGCTTCACTCAGGCTCGCTCTCCCTGCTGTTTCTTTGCGCTCGGTCAACGTCCGATGCTTGACCGCACCAGAATTGGCGTGTGGGTAACATTTTATCATAATAATAGGCTTAAAGTGTGAGTTAAAGTATAGTTTTAGATACCGCTACGGAAGAAACATTGCCGGCGTCGCCCCCTTCCTTGCGAAGCCGGTCGTGTGCGTAGCGCGACGAGTCGGAGCTAGGCGTCAGCTTCTGTATTAAGCAATTTTTCGAAAAGGGAACAGTCAGCTGCAATAATAACCGACAGCAGCGAAAATGAGAGACCAAAACAAATTCTGCCCTTCAGGGCTATCAGCTTTGGCAGAAGGCATGCATTATGATTCCCGGTAATCATATGTATGGAAAAACAGTTTTTGCGACCTTGCCGAACGCTCGAAAGTATCACGTCACATTGTATCACATCACTTTTCTTTGTCATGACATGAAAGTTTGCCGACCTGCACTATAGACTGCAAAAACTATAGGTTGAGTTCCAAATAACCCACTGTGTGTATAGGCGCGCGCTGGTTTTGTACGAAGCTTCTAACCAGTAGGTTCATTGAGCAAAACGAGTCCCGTCTACGTTAAAGATACAATAACACTCTGGTTGTTCAGACCTGGAGGGATATTTCGGTACATTTTCCACAGCCATATCCTCCCGATATTCGGATATGCGTTACAGGAAAACTGCACTCAAGAGGAGGAGGAGGAAGAGGAGGAGGAGAAAACTTTATCTAACAATGAAATCGAGCTGGTTAGTGGGCCGGGTCCTCAGTCAAGGACAAGAGAGTAAAAGCAATTTTCTTTAATTCTTAGAACGCCATCCCGAGTAGAATAGGATTTGTTCTTTGCGCCTGGAATGGTTGGAAAACAATAAAGACCTGCCTAGAAATATTCATCGGTTTCGATTCTTGTGTTATTTGCAGGTGTACTATTTATTGCGTTAGTTAGCGAGTATATAATGCCTTCAACACCGTAATCATGTCATCATTGTTCGGGTTGAGAGTCAGTTCGTTATGATAACAATGGTATGATAACAAATTCTGGGCACAAAAGCCGCCTTCGAGTAATGTGGACAACGTTGTTTGGGGCGCAATCACGGTGGCGCAGCACAAACCTCCTCATTGTATTTCCATGTGAATAAACAAAGCACGCTGCGGATATGCGCATTCTTGCACGCAGCCGTAGTGAAAGCAAATTTGTGAAAAAGGGAATGTATTCCTTACAACCTAAGCAAAATATCCACAGTATCTTTGTGAGACTCCCAAACATCCCCAAGCCTTCTAATAAGACGTTTAGGATGGTGCAGAAAAATTAATGCGTCGGGCACAAAAAAATAACAAGATACATTCATCTGATACAAGAAAACAACAACAAAAGAAATAGAAGACAGCGGTTTTATTTCCTGCTGTACGTGCGATGCGCGTGTAGGGGCCCGCGCTGCTTGGTAGGCAGCATTAGACTGTTGGGTCTTCATATGAGCACCTCAAAAATTCTGCAGGGAAGCCTTCGCATTTTGAATTCTTATCGAGGGGCTCTGAGCGTTGATCCTCGCGAATAAGCTAGAAAGGGCGAGTTACGCGCGATCTTCTGACCGATGCTCTGAAGAAAGTTGTTCTCTATCTCCTCATGTGTTGCAAACTTGTGGGGGATACAGCTTCAAATTATTCAGATGCGTCAGAAGCTGGCAAAATAACTGAAGCACTAGAAATGCACTTTTTAATGCACTACAGCAACAAAGCCGGAGATTTCTAGCACAGACACTGCTGCCCCTCACAAGCGGAGTGTAGCAGACGACCGCGGCGCGAGTCCCTAAGCTGACGTCAGAGCCAGGGGGCGCCACTCAAACATCTCACCGCCAATGGACGTCACCTCTCTCTGCACTCGCCCTGCCGTTCTCCATGGGAAAAAGAAACAAAAAACCCTCCGTGCGTTCTCTGTTCCATGCTCTGTTTGTCCTGACGGTGCAAAATTTTGCCGATATGCGCCATATATTGTTTACGCAATAAATATTTCACACCAAGTACCCCATTCTGTTTCATGCATGGCTTCGTGAGGCTTCGATCATCATCGTCGTCATTTGTTGTCATCATCAAGGCAAGTAACTTTCCAAGCCAGGAAAAGCCAAGTCAAGCAAAGCATTGTTGTGGCGTTGTGCGCGCGGCGCAGGATCTGAGCCGGAAAGAAAACGAAGTAAAGCAGAAGCCTTCTATAATTAATGTTCGCAGGATTAAGGTCGGCAGAAGAGCGTTATGTCTAAAGGAACGCTTTGGATTGGAGACGTAAGTAAAAATTTTCATCTTTACTAGAACAAACCATGAAGCAGCGCAGAAAGTAGGCCTAGCGCGCAAAATTCTGACCGGCACAGTGCAGGTCAGCTCAAAATTCGTTTGTTGAGTTTCATAATTCGTTAAATGATGCCGTTTACGGAAACGTAACGCATGCTCGAAGCACAACGCATCCTAGAAATTGCTAATTTTAACAGCGAGGTCAATTGGCGGCTTAGTGGTCGAGGCTGGAGCCCGCAGTAGTCGCCGCGTTGGTGTGTTCTCGCCAGATTGAGCCTTACATGGATGAGGCATTCTTGAAGCAAGCCTTCGCCGTGATGGGGGAAGCATGCTTGTCCACGAAAATCATCACAAATAAGTTGACCGGGTAAGTGGCCTCTTTTTCCGCCTCCCGGGCCCCACCCGGTCGACGAGCTGATGTCCTGTCTGTCTGCGGCTTGCATTCGCAGGCTTCCCGTGGGATACGGCTTCCTGGACTTCATTGACGAGGCTGCAGCGCTGAGGGTACTGCATAAGTGTGACGGCAAGCCGATACCGGGCTCCAATCCTGTGAGTGCGAATGCAGCTAAAAGGATGTCGTACCTGTCGTTCCTTTTATTTTGTTCATCTCCAGGTTGGGTGGCAATCTAGCTTGAAAGAGCTTAATCGAAGCCGGACCGGGCGTATGTTCGGTCAGGCATCTCCTTGTGCTAAATTGACATTTGAAGTGGACTTGGTAATCAGTGCTCGAGAGTGCGTCTGGACTACTGGTTGATGCACGTTGACTAATTCCTTGCGGCAATCTTTCTCCCTGTTTACTCTCCCTTGTCGTACAGAGCAAGAAATTCAAGCTTAACCACGCCTGTCACAGCAAGGACATTGCGCAACAGCAGTGAGTATTATATATTTCAGAGTCCACATTGTGGTGCCCTGCCACCAACCAGTGCCCCATGCCCTTTATGAGGTGAGGAGAAAGACGTGGCATGTGTAGCATGTATTTTGAAACGACTAAGGACTCTGAATGGTCGACAGTTGGTGGCGGACAGCGGTACAATGCAGGGGGGACGCCTGACTCTTTCGTGAGGCCATGTCGGAGGTACCAAGCATGTTCGGCACTTGAAAACGCCATTACCAGAAACATATACCTGTGAAGGTAGTACAGGAGGATCAAGTTGCTGGCATTCAGTAGTTATCAGTTATTTAACTAACTAGTTGAGCGGAGCGAGGTTCTCTGTTCGTTTGTCAGTGTGCAATATAAATGTGTACTCAAACAGCATCTACTACTACCAAACAAGTGCTTGTCTGTAGCGTTCAAACGGTCATGATTCTTAGACTAACATTCCGCTCTGGGGAATTTCCTTCTGCTTGCAGGGCTGAATACTCTGCCTTTGTGGGGAACCTGACTACAGAGGTTGATGACCTCGGCCTCTACACTGCATTTCATTCGAGGTTTCCGTCAGTGAAAGCAGCCAAGGGTAAGATGCTGATGAGGCAGGCACTTGAGTGCCCAGGCAAAAGAAGGCCAGCCTCTGCTGTAATTTTTCCGCAGCTGTTGAATGCCCACTGCTTAACTTGTACAGTACGGAGGGGACCCGAGGTGCATTGCTGATGTGCCGTTTTATACCCCTGTTCAAAGCGAATGGCATTAGCTGTTGATGACATTCAGTTTGGCCGTGCGGGTCTACACAGCTAAACAAATGTCATTTGATAATGATAGCGGTGACGGTTAGCGAGCTCGCAAAACCGCAATGTTATATCTCAAGTGCATCTAGAATGTCTTCATTCTAATATTTTTTTAAAAAAACATAACGGAATATTTTTTAAAAGTAAAAATAAGAAAAGCACTGGTTTAGACAAGTTAGTAAAAAATCCGTATTAGGGTAGTGCGTGGGCTGGGGATGAGAGTTTCATTTTTGTTAATACTCGCTTGTTTTTATTTGAAAAACAACACGAAGGGAAAAAATATAAGTTTACTAACAGTTTTTAGAAACAATATTCTTTGGTTGATTACTGAGCTATCTTCTCTAGTGACGTGCCACTTCTGTGGAAGCTACTCATTTGGCTGCTCCTGAACCTCGAGTTAGTCGCTGAATGTCATTCGGTACTCTCGTGTAGCGCTGAATTAATGACATTTAGAGCGAATGACATTTTCTAAATGTCATTCGATCTGCCATGTGACAAGGGTATTAGTGCTGAGCTGTGTGCCAGTGTGCAAGATTGTGTGTCAGAACCAGCAGCCAAAGACCTCATAGAAAAGAGTTTGGACTGATGCTGATTTTCCACTGTTCAGAACTCGACAGTTGCATGCATTCAGTGCAATTAATTGCATGTTTACCAACAAAATCCTTTTTAAATTGTGACAATAAAGGGGCAATGTTGGAATTGCCCTCGCACAGTCCTGGCAGGAGAAAACTTGGAAATTGCATGCAATTTCAGTTTGTGACTAATGTAATTTTTTCCAATTGTACCACTGTCGAAAGGGGGCTTTGAAATGTCGTACTTCTCAGAAGCTACCCTCTTTCTATTCAACACAGTGTTAGTTTTCAGAAAGAGCCCTTATTTTGAGAGCCACAGCACTCGGCTTTCTAACTGACTTGCCCGGTCAATGCACGAATTCACTCGCTCTGTATTGTAGTGTTACACCCTCTGTGGCCTGGAGCTGCCTACAGAGCTGGTTGCAGTGTCACTGCATGCTGTTAGCTGGCTTTATTGTTAGCTACAGTTCCTTGATTTTATCTGTTCCTTCTTTTCTGTGTCAATACAAAGCTAAATTGTAATTTTGGTTGCATGTGCAGGTTTTTCTAAAACTTCTCTCAATGAGGCGGTACCCATTGAGGACTTTTTTGTCAGCTTGAGAGGTTCAGCGGCATGAACTCTCAGTTGTTTCACGAAATGTTGTTGCCATTCTTTTTCAGCGAAAAGTGATGAGTTAATGTTAATGTGAGTGTTGCAAATGCGGGCAGTGGATTTTCTGAATGTGTGGTTCTGAAACACCTTAGGCAACCTTTTGGGGCCCACTGCAGACCGGAATCGGCAGCTGTTGATAGTAAGCACCTGTTTTGTGCACAAAGCTGCACCTGTTCTGTGTGAATTTGTGCTTTCTTCTTCGGCGTGGTGACAACGCTGTGTGCATTTCTTTAGCGAAGGGCCTTGTGTGCATGTGCTTACTGACGCTGATTGATTGGCGGCTTCAGGTGTCATGACGGCGGTCTGACTGTGGAGACGCAAGACATGTATGCCCCCCGACATTTCGGTTTTCTTTCTGTGGCAATTTCTCGGGCTGCAAAGCCTCGCGTGCTGTGTGCATTTTGTTTCTCTCGTGGGGCCCTACAGCAGAGGGCTCGCAGGGCCTCACAGGGGGCGGGCCGCTCTAATCCAAATCTGTGGTGAGAAATGTCCTGAAAAGCATCTGTTCGTCATCGGGCCCTGCCTCTTTGGGATGAACGTGGAATGCTTTGTTGAACCTGGCAGGGTGGGACGTATGGCTTCTTACATCGAAAGACCATGTGATGAGCGCATCAGTTTAGTTTCCTTGCATGTCCTTCACGTCCCATGTCAACCGGAACTTGACCAGAAGTAGAAATTAGCAAGCAGTGGCGTTGTTCGTGTAAGTAGTCGCAGTGGTGGCGTCCAAATTTTTCTCTGACCCAGGTGGATTCGGTTTCTGGTTAGGTCTGAGGAGGAAGGTAGGAAACTGTTAGGGTATCCAAGAAAGCCATTCACCCTGGGGCAACGTTGTGCAACTTGTATGCAGCGAGTGCCCATGTTGCGAAGGTTGCTGTGTATGAAATCACCTCCGACCTGTTGATTGGAGTGAAGTGAAGAATCCCTCAGGTCTTCCTTGGCAACTTAGCTGTGAATCACAATTTGGACATAGCCGCAATACGGAATGACGGGAAAAACTTATCGCTTGGCTAGCTGTACAGGGTGGGCGCTGTGTGCGTTTTGCGGCCCCCTGTGCGGCCGATGTGAGTCCTCGGCTGTGGCGGGTCCCCGGGGGGCCCCCAAGGCGAGTGGGTGTCAAAGCGGCTGTGCCGGGTGCGTGCTGCCCCTCGTGGCGGTGTGTGCTGTTTCAGTGGTTCTGGACGAAGGCGGGAAGAGTCGCGGCTATGGCTTTGTGCGCTTCGGCGACCAAGAGGAGCACCAGCAGGCGCTAAACATCATGAATGGCTTCGAGGGGCTGGGCGGCAAAGCCCTTCGCGTTAGCAGTGCCACCCCCAAAAGGTAGCCACCCACCCCCGCCCGCTCACTTTACTCGCGCCCTTTGCAGGGGTCGGGCGGCATTGGGTTCTTCCCACCACTACCATTACCTACCATATTCAGCCAGTTCCGTTACCCCGATAGTAAAGTGTACTTGGTTTTGATTATGAAAAGGAAAGGGGAGGGTCTAAAGTTACTTGTCAGAGTAACTCCTGGTGATAAATATTGCACTGGGCCATAGAATGGTCAGTGCAATTCATTTTGGATGCCAACACATAGTAAAAACTACACACAATGTGGCATTCAATGCAGAAATTTGGGCTAGTTGGGGATGGGAAAAAGCGCACTAGATGGGGACAGAAGAAAAGACAGTTACAGACTTCAAAACGGACTTCTTTGATGTCCTGGCCTTGCATATGAGTTTTTTTTTTTTTTTTTTTTAAGAAGAAATCATGAGGCATCAATGAAAAATTTACATTCGCATTAGTTGAAAAGCAAAAACCATACTTGTGGCCTTGCAAAGGCAATGATGTGTACTTGCTTTTAGCACACACGTTATGGCATTGTTGAATGTACAATGAAGACAAAGTGGACATTTGGGTCGTACGAAACATTTGCCATGTCAGTAACGATCATGCGAGTTTTGACGTAATTTCCGCACGTTCAACCTGCACAAGATGAAAGAGTAGTGACTCACTAGTCACTTTGATGCGCCACCCCTGTAGCATCACTGGGACTAGTTTGTGTGATTGGTTGCCACGCTCAAAAAGCTACCACCACAACAAACATGGTTGTGCAGTTTTCTTGTCATGCCTCTGGTTCTGCTTCGCTATGCCCTTTGGATGCTTGCAAAATGTTCACACATTGGGGCTTTCAATTACCAGTCTTGGTCTCACTGTGGATGGTTGGTTCGAAGTCCGAGAATACTTGTTGCCGTAGAGATGCATGTAAAAAAGGAAAACAGTGGATGCGCCTTGGACAGTCCATGAGACTGATAATCAAAGAGCCCCACTGCCTGGTGTGTTTTTGCTTCCTTTGCAATGACATCACTGCTGGGGGTGTGTAGCGGGAAATGCGAAAGTTTGTCAGTATTGGCAACATTTCGTCTCTTATGGGTTAGAGTTCAGCAACAGGTTGTACGCAAGGGCGAGGTTTTAAAGTTGCAGTAATGTTCAAGGCCTGCTTGGTTCCCTCCCTTCTTGCCCCTTTCTCCGATGGTGTGCCAACAGGAACAGCGTTCCGGGCACCACTGCGAGCACCACTGTGAACAGCAGCAGCAGCAGCGGCAGCATCAGCAGCATGGCCACCCCGCCCGGGCAGCAGAGCTACCAGCAGTACTACGGCAGCTACGGCTACAATTACCAGAACTACTACAACCCCTGGCAGGGCTACCAGCAGTACTATGCGGGCTACCCGGGGTACCAGGGGTACCAAGGGTACTATGGCCAGCAGCCAGAGTACCCGCAGCCCGCCGCCACCGACCCATCTGCCGCAGCGGTGAGCTTTAGGGTTATTTTATTTATTTATTTTATTATTATTATTTTTTTTTTCCCTGTTTGTGTCGGGCTGGGGTGCGGACTGAATGCTTGGTAGGCAAGAGTGTACCTTACTAAAACCCTCTTACACTTAAAGGAGCCATGAAGAGAAAACACAAGTTTGGTTCATTCAAAAGATTGTCTCGTTAGAATCATACTGACACCACTTTTAATGTAAACTTCGCTCAAATAAGCTACATAATTAGGAAAAACGGGAATGGTCATGCGACCCACCAGCTCATTTCCCGCAACAGAACCTATGTCGTCACATGGGCTAAGCTCTGCGATTGGCGGAGGCTGGCAGAAGCAGACGCAAAGTAGAACTTACAAACTAGACTAACAAGCGATTTGCGCTTAAATTTAGGACACATTCTTTACAAAGCAATAAGAATGATGGGGCAAACAGTGGAAGTTACGAAAGCACATGTAAACATAGAAGTACTGATGCGTTCTGCTGTTCGTACTGCGCACAGCATGCCTGGTTTCGCTGCACAGCACTACGGGGCTTGGGGTTGTCTCAGACGACACTGGCCGATTGACGCAAGCAACGGTGTCTTACGTGACCCCATTTGTCGAGCGAGCACTGTTTCAGGGAACGAATATTTTCTCCCAGAACAAAAACAAGCCAGGTTTAAATGCGGGCAAAAACAAACCAAACGCTTGCCACGGTATGGTGGCGCCATCTAGGTTACGGAACGTAAAGAAACGCGGGAACAAACCAACATCGCTACAGGGTGGAGACAACCTTTGAACGGTCCCGTGCCGCCGCAATTGGGCCAACGGGCTCAACGCGTTATTCTTTTCGTTTCCACCATCAGAAAAGCCTACAAAGCAGCCCTCGGCCTCCCAACCTACACATCTAACGATCGTCTCCTCAAACTCGGTCTGCATAATACCTTAAGTGAACTGTTGGAAGCGCAGCGCGCATCACACCTCCAGAGACTCATATTGACACCAGCAGGAAGAAAAGTTCTCCAGGACATCGGACGCACTACCCCTTCTTCACAGCAAGCACCGCAACGTATTCCTCTCACCATCCGTCAACGCCTCAAGGTCCATCCTGTTCCAAAACACATGCATCCTATCTACAACCGGGGACGCCGAGAGGCCAGGGTGAGGCTCCTTGAAAAACGACACAGCTCAGACCCTCACACACGGTACACAGACATTGCTCGATCTACAGACCACAAGCACACAACCCTGGTAGTCCTCGACTCAACTGGTAAAATAGCAACTGCAGCCTCCTATCGGAACCTACCTGTAGCAACGGCCGAAGCGCTAGCCATCGCTCACGCCACCACTACCCACCAACGAAAACCCTACTTGAACATCGTATCGGATTCCCAACAAGCCTGCCGCCTATACCAAGCCGGCCTCGCACCCCCTCAAGCCATCCAGATCCTACAACACCTCCCCGAAGACATCGACATCTCCATCATCTGGACACCAGGCCACACCGGCCTTGCAGGGAATGAGGCGGCCCACGCCGTAGCCCGCGACCTCCTCAACCGGGCACTCCCAACAGCAAGGCCAGGAAGAACCGGACAAGCCCCACCTATCCCACAGGACCCCACTCGACCTCACATACAGCTCCATTCTCTCTCATTACACAAACACAAGAAGGATATACCCACCTCCTCATCACACTCTTTCCAACCATCAAGCGTATATCTACCGGCGACTGCAAACCGAGACATACTACAACCACACCATCCTGTCCCACATCTCCCCATCTCTGTTCCCCTACAATTGCCCACAGTGTGACATTCCACTCTCAACTTACCACCTAGTATACTCCTGTCCCCACCACCCTCACCCCATCCCATCCCCATCCCCTGAGCAGTGGGAGTCTGCGCTGACCAGCTCGGCGCCGGAGCGTCAACTCGCGCTGGTGCAACGAGCCACGGATGCAGCGCAGGCCCGCGGCCTCCTGGACGAAGGAGGCTGACCACACCCCTTTCCCTACCCCTTGAGCTCAGTAAAGAACGTTTTTCACCACCACCATCACCACGAGACCTAGCAACGCGAAACAGACAATATGATTCAAACTTCTTCAGTAAACCGCGTTGCGGCGATAATTTTAGCGCGGTTTCGACACAATGACTTGCTTCGGCGGCGAGCGAGCGAGCAACCGAACATGGCGGCGCCAGCGTTACGTGTCTCTACCCTGTACGGCGGATGCGTGAATGAAGGTACTCTAGGCTGCAGAGCGGTCGGTTCCCGTGATGTCACTTGGGACCACGAAAACGCACGATTGAGCAGGAAAATCAAAATTTTAACCTAAATTGTTTAATTTCTCAGTGAATAAAGCACCATTTGTATCCGGACAAGCGCTGGGGGCACTATAAAACACGAAATCTTTCGAATAAAACCAACTTGCATTTTCTCTTCATGGCTCCTTTAAGGGACAGAATTAGGTACCCTCCCTACACCCCGTGCGACGCCCTGTCTCTCCCTTAGTCCACAAGCTTGCTGTTCACCTTGGCTGAAGGTTTGGTTGACCATATGAACAGTGACGGTAGGAGTGGGTGTCGGTTATGTGCGTGCAGCCGCATTTTATTGGGACATTTGTGAGGAGCAGGGCAGAGCTCTTGTGTTGGTATGTTGTGTACAACAGAAGCATCACCTTTTTCAAATGATGTTTAAATGTTATCCAGTCATTTTTGTCATTTGTTGACCCTATATTTTCTGGAGGTTGTGCATTCTACAAATGTCTTTGGCTTAATGCCTGGAGCTTAGATTATAGAGAGAACTCATAAAATGAAATGTTACATGTAAACTCCCTCCCCCCAAAAGAAATGTGGTTGGTATAGCAGGGTGTTGGAGAAACAAAAAGTGAAGAAGTTTGACCAGGGATTTATCTTTTCTGTTATATAACTATGACAGATCGTTGTCAGAGATGGCTTGCAACTTAAGTTTTTTTTCTTTTTCTTTTTCAGTTATATTATTATTATTATTACGTACGTTGAAACCATTTTGTCCTAATTACAATCACGTTGGTTGCTTTGCATGTTTTTCCTTTCCTCTTGACGCACCAGAGTGTAAGGCATCCAGGCCTTGGTTTGGGGTAGTAAAGTAGCGCATGCTGTGGGCATAATTTTAGAAGCCAGAACGAGGCCATTTTGAGGGCTTGCTTGCATAGGCGTGTTTGTTCCACAGTTTTGAAGCTGCCATTTTGGAAATCAGTGCATGTTTTTTGCATGCTGACAAAATTTGGCTGGATTAGAAATGCTGAACAAAGGGACATTGTAGAGATCACTTTGAGTGACACAAGTGCAGCAGGGAATTGCATTAGCTTGGAGCTGCCAATTTACAGTTGCAACACTTTTTTTTTTTTTTTTTTTTTTTGCATCGAGAGTTAGAGAGGCCTTGCTAGCCGTTGGCACAATGGGCGAAGTGTGGCAGGAGTCAGATTTTGTTCACCCTCTCAGATGGTTACTGGCAATGACGTCTTAGCAATGTTAGTGCCGGCATTCAATAGTCAACAGGTGCAGATGAAGTAGGCAGCAGTGAATCTCCAGCGGTGGAGGAGGTGGCGAGTGCGGGCAAAGTACAACAAAAAGGGAGACCTCCTAAAATAGCGTTTCCGGTGTCAGCTGATGGCACTTTAGGGCCTGTTCTAAGCTTTTCTTTTCTCCGTGTCTTTTTTGCAAAACATCAAATTCTATTCTTCCTTCAGACGTTCAGACATGTTTATGTAGGCTGTGCCAAGCTGTGTAGATGCGGAGTGAGTGTGACTCTTGTTCTTGGGTCGACTGATTTGCTTCTCGTGCTCAACTGAAGATCACTGAAAACCAGATTTGAAAGAAAGACGAGAAAATGGGGCAACAATTTTGGGGTACTCAGCTGGTGTTGAAATAGGGAAGCACCCATTTGCGGCGGTTGGCCTCAATGTGGGTAGGTGTAGGCCCGCTGCAGCCACCTTGCTGTGTTTGCTCGTTGGGAAGTGGGGCATCGCACCCGCTGTAGTAGGCGCTTGTCTGCGCCCTGGCCGAGCCGCTGTGTCCGTGCGCAGTCCGTGCCCTACGAGGATCCGGCAAACTCGGCGGCCACGGCGGTGGCGCCCCAGTTCTCCAACCCGCCGCCCTCCCAGCCTCCTCCGGCTGCCAGTGCAGAGTCGGACAACGAGGTCGAAGGTGAGCGAGCCTCTTCCCGGGGTCGTGTGCCTACGGGTGCAGCCACTGCCGGATTTTACTGAAGTTTCTGTAGCCCAGCAATCGCGCTCAACCTGTTGGTCAGCCGCAGCGTAGACTTAATGCGCAATGTTTACACAGGGTGGTTTGTTTCACACCAAAGGTGCTGACAGAGGGGGGCTTCAATATTGGAGTTGGCAATTGGGAACTGTGCATATGGTGGCAGCTTGCCTGGTAGCTTTCATTCTATTGATTAATGGTGTGCCCAAGATTTCTTGCAACCACTGAATAACTAGCAGCGAAGGTCATATACACGAAGTGCTTATAGTTTTGGGATTTCCGCACAAGTTTCGTGCAAGTTCTGTGTTCAGTTTAATCAAATACTAGCCTGGTTCGTTTCATCAAAAGGGTGACTTTATAGCGGATGCCGCAAAATGTGAGGAGTCATCAAAGGTGACCAGTGTCCCACGTAAACATGCAGTTTTTGCTTGCGTTCGGTGTACTGCTGAAGAGCTAGTGTAGAGAAGGAAAGAATGCCCTTGTTTTTAGTTTGTTTAACGTTATGTCATTGGCTTTTATAGGCTGCAACCAGCCTTGCTGCATATTAGCTTATTAGACATTTAACGGTTAGTGTGCCTCACATTATCGTTAACTGGTTGCTTCATCACGAATTACAAACAGTAAATAAGGTATGAAGCCTGACCGTGGAGTGTGGCACAGCATTTTCATACATGTGCACACTTTATTCTTCTTCGTTTCACATTGCACGTTATGTTTTGGTTGAGCATGAGTAGGCGGGCGGGCTGGCACTTGATGCATCGTTTCCTTGCAGACCATGACATGGGCATGCCTGACGTGGAGGCCAGCAACAAGCTGCTCCTTGCCCGCTCCGAGGTGAGTTGCATTGCCAGGGCTGGGTTATCTGATATGCACTGCACGGGGCCTTGCCTGACAGGAGCCATGGAGTTACGTAGCCGCAAGTTTTGGTCCGAACAACTGGAGTAGTTGGGCTCAGACTTCGTACAATGTCGGGCTCAACCGTGTTTACCAGTGAAGTTCTGGTCTACTCCGAGAGTAACATGCCATTGTCTGTTAGCAGCCAGTGTTGTTTCAAGCGACCCTGACCTGGAGCAGGCACTTCTGCGGACCAACTACTTGCACACAGTTGTCAAATGAGGTGGCATGCAACATGGGAAACTTTCATACAAGTTGCCTGTCTGATGACCAAACTAGTTGGTACGACAATGTGTTGCTCCCAATGGATCACCAGGGCACGGTTTTCATGGATGTTGCTGTGCAGTGTCTTTGTTTTTGGCTGGAAATGTCTTTTTCAGGCATACACACAAATGGATGGCATAGAAAGTCACCAGAGCCATTGCCCTTCTGTAGTGCTTTTCTTTAAGGGACCGTGCAACACTCTTTGTGCAGTGCAAGTAAACCTTCATGACGTTTAGATTACACTGCCAGAAATACCTGAGCCAAATATTACACGCGCACGTGAAACGGTAAGCACGCAAATTGCTGTGAAAGACGTGGAAAAACCAATCGCGCTCCTTTCAATTCTCCGCATTATGCACCCCTGGCGTGGCCTAAACGACTGCATTTGGGCCGTGGCTGTCCTATTGGGTGTCGCGGATCACCTTCGCTGCTAATTTCTCGGATTTCCTGTAATGATCCGCCGTCAACGGCGCTGTGTGCCAACCACTTCTATGCCTGCACCTGTACGCATAGTTTTGGTGTTTTTTTTGTGTTTTGAGTGCGTGCGGAGTTTGAGTGATGGACTCAATACTCCCTTTCAACGATAGCACTCAACAAATGCCTACTGCTTCAAAAATGCCCTACCAGCCTGAGCGCTTGCTTGCGAGCAGGCAGCCATGCCTGCTTTTCTGTGGCATCAGACCGGAAATAGACCCCTCCAAGTTGTGGAGAACAGAAGAAAACTCCCCAACCTGTGATGTATTGAAGGCTGCTAAAGAGAACCGTGAGCCGCCCCCTTCTCTGGGAGAGAGCACGCAGCTTTCGTCGCATTGTCCGCGGTCGAGTTGAGACGGAACAATTATGCGCGATTTCTCATTGCACGTAGTTTAGGTGATGGTGAACGGCTCTTGATAATTCTTGAATGAGGAGATTGCTGGGACAATGGACTTTACCCCGAAATACATTCAGAGTAGTTGATGGTAAGTGTTGCAGGGTCCCTTTAACTTTCTTACATTTTTTTTCTTGTTGACTGCTTTGTGCATTGCACCGTGCATCTGTCCTCTCTCAATTATTCTTCCTCGACAGGGAGAGGTTCCCCTGTGACAGAGGTTGGGCACACTGAAGCTCAGACACGTTTCCCTGTCACTTGATTGTGCTTGAAATTGATTGCTGGGCCGGGGAGGTCTAGAGTGATGCGTGTTCATTGAGGAGCTGCAGTGTAAAATCCTGTGGTGTGAATCTCTGTGTGTTCTTGGAATGCAGGACCTGTACTCGGCATTCGACAACAGTCGCTGGCTCCCAACCGAGGGACTGGACCCGCCTCTGGTCTCTGTCAAGTGACGCGAGGGGGAAATAAACTTGTTGTACCTGTTTTCTTTCTGCTTGTTACTCTCTTTGCAAGAACGGGTACATAGTACCTAGGGCTCTGTTGCCCTCTTGGTGGCCTGTCTCAATTGTTTAGACAAATACCAACTGCTGGGCTAATTGCTCCTGCAAAGGCGCAGGTGCCATTGTGGGCACAGCATGTGTGCAAACATGCCAGTAGACACAGTGCGTTGGTACTCGTGAGATAATATCAGTTCAAGGACTCTTGCCCGAACAGTTACTGTGAGGTTTGATGCGTTAGTACACTGAGGATCTTAACGCACCTGATTTTGAGCCCCCTGGTACCAAGCGTAGGTTGTATAAAGCTAAGAGTGCTAATGCAAATTCCTGTCAAAAAGGAACGCACGTTTTTAGATGTAGTGTTTGATGAAAAACACATTCATCCCTCACATTAAACAACTCAAACACAAATGCCTTAAAGCAATTAACATTCTTAAAACCCTGTCGCACCAGTCCTATGATGGAACGAACAAGCAACTCCTGTTACGTATTTTTACCAGCCTGGATCTGGGGCTTTGCCCTTGCGTGTGGCGCTTTCCGCACTAACCGTGTTGAGAGCCTCTACGCCGAGTGCAATAAGTGGTCCCTGTATCACCAGAGGACTTGCTGTATGCCTCAAATCGTGGCTGTGACTGATCATCCTTTAAATTCTACCCTTAGCAACACATCCGCACAACAACTGTTTTTAAATCGTCCATCCATTTCTCTGCCTTTCTCGCTTAGGGTGAAAGAGGAAGCTTCCGAGCTCAAGGTTTCCCTTTTAGACGTACACAAGACGCCCAAACGAGTTCATACCACCAGGGCATCTCCGCCCCGTGTGGTGCGACCTATCTTTTACACAACTGGATAAAAGCAAGGCACCAGGAATTGTGATTCTACAGCATTTTTTGTCTCTACAGGACAAGTATTGATGTGCAGAATTTTACAGTGACTCGTCAAAGTCTGCTACCGCTGTCTCTTGTGCTGCGCATAGAGAGAATTTTTATGTCTAGAAAGATGAATGTGCATTACAGTATCTTCATGGCAGAAGCATACGGCATCCTTGTGGTTGTACGTCACATTGTCATCAAAGTCCATTGTGTACACGGACTTCCTTAGCGTTGTGCGTGCACTTTTGTCCAGGAAACGTTCTACAAATTATGTAATCAATCTTGTTTTTAAAGCTCTTATGTAGACATATGCAGCAAGTTTCGAGAACAATGTGCTGGGTTCCTGGCCACTGTGAGATAGGGAATGAAACCGCACATCAAATGACCGCTGCTGCTACACTCTTGAATTGAGTAGACATAACATTACCCTACACCAACATGAAGCCACACATCAGACAACAACTTCGCAAAACAAGGCAGACACACTGGAGTGACCAGACAATAAATTACATGCAATAAAACCACACTTGGGACCATACACCATAGACACGCAACAGATACACAGAAGTCGCCTTGGCCAGGCTGCAGATAGGGCACACCCATGCAACTCGCTCATATCTGCTGACGGGATCTTCAAGACCGCTGTGTGTCAAATGTGGAGAGGCCCTATCCATAGTTCACATAGGTACTCATTCAATGCAAGGCACTCGACACAACATGACACACACTTTTCCCAACTCTACAGACGACACATCCCACTCCACCCATCATTTTGTTTGTGTGACGACGTCATGGTTTCCATAAAACGTGTTTTTGAGTATTTATCGGAAGTAAAATTTTTAAACCTCCTTTCTTATCATGCATAATCAAAAACTGGCCCTAATCACCAGCCATCACCATTGCCTTTATTCAATTTTACTACTATTTGTCTGGCTTACAGGTTGTAGTACCTACTTTTTGTGTTAATCATATCTGTTTGGTGCTCTTTGCCCTAGCTGGCCTTGCGCCAATAAAATCCGTACAATAACCCTTTAAAGATGTGGTTTCTGTGAAAACAACGTAAATTTATTTAGAACATTCCGGCTATAATGGAAAGGTGAAACTCTGGTTGTGGCACATGTGTTTCCTAGTCTCATTGGTCATTTCAAATTAGATGTCATTAAAACATATTTTACCCTCGTTTTTGCTGGCAGAATAAAGCTAAAGTGGTGCTTTTTAGACAATTTTTAAAAGTATCAAAAGCACCATTTTAGCTTTATTTTGCCTTTATTTTATTTTTTAAATTGCTGACCACATCCAGTGCAAGTAAAATACCTGCACCATCTTGCTTACGCTGCTGGCCATCGCGTAGCCCTTCAGTGGCTCCCTGGACACTGTGGTGTCGTAGGAAATCAGAGAGCAGATGAGTCTGCACGCAGGGGCCTAGAAATGAAAAAAAGATTTTCTTTACAAAAAATGATGCCTCAACTATGACCAAGGCACTAGCTCTAGCAGACAGAAACCGCTTATGGCCCCTTCCGGAACATCATCATGACTTTCTGTACTCAATTGACCCACAGATAACACTGAGGCTGCCAGAACGACTACCTCGCCGGCGGGAAACACTGTTTCATAGACTGCGACTCAATGCGGCATTCACTAATGCCTACTACATCGCATAGGCCAAAGTCCAAGCCCACATTGCGACAACTGTGGCGCCCCCGAAATCGTCGAGCATGTCCTGCTAGAGTGCTCCGCCTACACTGACGCAAGGAGCCGGTTAGAGCAGAGGATTACATGTCTTCATCCTAGAAGCAGAGGATGACATGTCTTCATCCTGGACCAATTACGCTGAGCCTGCTACTTGGACCATGGCATTCTGCGTCATCTCAACGGAAAGTCCTGGATGCGTTATTTGGCTATCTTGACGATATTGGCGTCGCTGATACTTTATAGCCCACCTTTAAGTGAACAGTCTATGCTACGCCACATGTCCCTCTATATGACCCCATCTTTTTTTTTCTCCTCTCCTCTATACTCTTTTTACTACTCATCTATCTTTCCCTCATTCCCCTTCCTGCAGAGTAGCATGTCGACGTACGCATGTTGGCAAACCTCTGCATTTCCTTTTTTAATGAAGAGCTTCTCTCTCTCTCTCTCTCTCTCTCTCTCTCTCTCTCTCTCTCTCTCTCTCTCTCAAGCACCAAAGTGGGCTTGGTCCCCGTACCCGCCGCGCATTCGGCACCTATGGATCAGTCACTGTTCTAACGGTGTTTATCGAATGCGGGAGTATTTTTAGGGATGCTGGATCACCTGCAACAATACAGGCATTGCCTGAGCACTGGGCCTTAGAAATGGCATGACGGACGTGGTAGGAGCACTTTTCTTGCTGCGAAGCTGCTGCTACTGGGGTTCTCTGAGCTTGCAGTGCGAACTTGCTCGCGAGATCCTGAAGCAGTTTTCGTAGCGTGAATTGAGAGTGATCGCTGGCTGTTGGACATCACAACCAGGACCGCACCCAGAGAGGGGGTTTGGGGGTTAACTTCCAACCCCTCCCGAAATCTTTTCCAGGCAGCCTGTAAGCAATACGTACTGTTGCCTTCAGCAAAACTACCCCCTTCCCAAAGTCCATAACCTCCCGCCACCCCCCCCTTTTTTTTTCCGAAAAAAACTTCTGGCTACGGCCATGATCACAACCAACCCATTGCCAGCTCTCCGGAAACATATGCTATATGAAACCCTGCATATAAAGTTCTGTGTGCATGTGGGAATTACGAGTGAAAAGTAAGTAGTTCTTAACGTATTCCTTTTGAACGTCTATAAGTTTGGTAACGTACAGCTGCTATGAAAAAATTATAGAGCCCCTCTGCTACTGTGGCGATGGAAGACCAGCGAAACTTATTGGTGTTATGTTACTTATGTACGGTGATTTGCTACATTGGTGGAATAAGACACACACGTCACTTCCTTAGGGTTATTTCTAAAATAATTCTCATATAGTTGGTTTAGAGTTAGTTTCAATAAAACGAGAGTTATAGCCGTTTTCTGCAACCATAAACGGCCTCCGTAACGTCCGTTGTTTGAACCCACTGCTCTGGCAATCGCAAAAAAAAAAAAAGCGCGTTTTAATAGTAATGCTATAATAAGAAAAGTAGCAGTGTATTAGCTATGCTGCCATGGAGGGGCGGGAATGAAGCCCCTAGACCGCGGACAGAAACCCGAGGGCTCATCTTCCCCTCTGCATCGTTTTCGTGCAGCATATCGTCCGGCTATCCACGTCGCAATTCGTAACATGCCGCTCTCCTGTGATATCGGATAGAGCAAAGATGCGAGCGCGAGTAAGCCTGTACAGCGGGCCACCGCTACAGTTCACTACCACCGCCGCGCTGTGCATGCGTTCCGGGGCGCGACCTTGAAGATCAGCTCGGGTTGTGACGCCCAGCGGGCCGCCAGCGCCGTTCCCCGCTCGTTATCTCGGCTCTTCCCCTCATCCGCCTCCTCCCGGAGGAGAGCAGACGGACGAAAGGCGGCGGCGGCTACTGGCCTGTATGGGCCCCCTTCTGGAGGAAGAAAAAAAGCGAAAGTATAAAACGACGCAAGCGGAGCGGGCCCCGCCTTTTCTCCCCCTCCTCCTTTCGTCTGCTGTGGCTGTCGAAGAACGGTTTCTCCGCGGTCCCCTCAGAAGCCGCCCGCACGCGGGGCTGACAATGCATACCGCCGTCCACTGCTGCTGAAAGCCGGCGCAACAGCAGCAGCTACGAGAGAATACACACGCCACTTGACGAACGTGAGTCCTTTCATAGCTGCGATTCTTATTACACATAGCGGGAAAGTGAACCGGGAAGACCGCTTGGTCAATGTATTTGCGTATATGTTATAATTTTTTGCGCCTTCAGGCCCCGCTTTGCGAAGTTTCGCATGGGATATACTGGTTACGCCTTCAGGAGCAAACGTCTGCATGCGTGCATCCTGAGAAGCGTCAACGACGTCAACACATTTGAGGAAAGCGCTTAGGCCCCAGAATTCTTTTCTGGTTCCGTATAAGAGGTGTAACTTAAATCGGAAGGCGCAGTTAGTGGGTAGTTAGGAAAAAGTGCCTTGTCTGATTGCATGCTTATTTAGTTGCTACAACATGTTTTATTTCGTTCCTTCGTCAATTTTTTCCCGTGACTTTCGTGCTGTGTACACCCTGAAACCATGCAAGCACGGTGGTAGCGTTTTCACTGGCGTACCCGCAATTTTTCCCCCGCTCCCCCATGGCTATTTGGTTACAAAAACAATGCTCACGCTTTCACATATTTTTTTTAAAGCAGACGTGCAGTTGTGGGACCAAAGCAACTAAAAAAAAAAAAACGAGCCTGCGCCAAAAATCTTTAATGGGGCAAGTAGCCATGTTCTTGATCATAGGGGGTAGTTTCGCACAGCTATTGTACCTGTATTATCTTTGCAGTTTAGGAGTATTCTATGTCATTACTTTAAGCTCAACCGCGTTAAATCGAATAACAAGCATTCGGATGCACCAGGTTTTAACGGTTCATACCGAGAACATTGGCGTCCACAGGAGAGAATACGTTTTTACTGAACTTTGAATGAATAATTGCCGGGCGTCTGCTTGAGAATTAGATGAACAACTTCCGGTGTACATCATCCTTTGTAGAACTACGAAACTATACAAATACATTTGTTGTGCGCATTCGACAAGTACCCCCTTTCCCTTCAGCTGCGCGAGACCTGTGACGTATCAGTGTATAGTACTAACCATTTAGGAAGCGTACGTGGTTCCGTACAAGACAGGGAAAGAAAACCTAGATCCCGCCGTATAGGCATAGTGAAGGTTCAAGATGTTGTGTGAGGGGGGTGGAGGGTTATCCGCCAGTGATTTAGGTATGTTTCACGCTCTACCACCCTCCAGAGAGATGGCGCTTACAGAAGCGTTGTAAAAACGAGAAAAAAAGACGTTTTGTTGCCTGTTGCGTCTTCCTTAGGCCTAACACGGCGGCGGCAAAGATGGCGGCCGTCAGCGGGCGCTCGGCGTTCACCGCCGGCGCGCTGCTCTTCTTCCTCGCGTGCTGCACCCTTCGCGCCCGGGGCCAGATCCTGAACCCTCCGTATTTCAACCTGGCCGAGGGACGCAACATCACGGCCACGGCCACCTGCGGCGACCAGAACTCTCCCGAGCTGTACTGCAAGCTGGTGGGCGCCAACCTCGGCAAGCAGGACAGCCCCAACATCAACCTCATCCAAGGACAGGTGCGCACCAACGTGGAAACGCAGTGGGCAGCCCCACCTCGGGGGAAAAAACGCGGGCAGGGTGCACTAACAAGTTCTGCAAACTCCTAACTGTTGCTTGTTACGTAACTTTCTCACCCGGCCCCCTTGTTAGCAGCGGTTTCCCAGGGAACAGACACCTTCATTTCAAGTATCACCAGACAGCTGAAGCATAACGAACGGTAAAAACGAACGGGCGGAACCTAATGCTCGAAGTAAACGTTTCACTCATTGTGTACAATCGGTGACAGCGCCTTGCGGGGAGCACGACTAAAAAAAATCCGGTCGCTGCCCGAAGACCGTGCATCCTGCTGTTTCAATAACCACGCAAATGCTAAGCACGCTGCGGGAACCCTTGCTAGCGTAAAATTTAATAAAACGCCTTGTTTGATAACTGCCCGTGACGAGAGACTTTCTGCTGTCGCCTCTCTCTCTGTACGACCGAAGGTGTGCGACTTCTGCGACCTCACGGACCCTCGGCGCGCCCATCCTCCGGAGAACGCCATCGACGGCACCGAGCAGTGGTGGCAGAGCCCGCCGCTTTCCAGGGGCACCCGCTTCAACGAAGTCAACCTCACCGTCGACCTCGGACAGGTATGCCGCCACGCTGTGTGAGCTGACCGACTCTTCGCGCGCGGTGTATGCGTAGTGCGTGTGGGATAGATAGATAGATCGAAGCGTTATTATAAAAAAAAATCAAAGCCCCTTTTCCTAATTAACAGAACGATTTTAAAAATGCGAAGCTTTCTTCCATGTCGGAATGGCGCAATCGGATAGACGTCTACTTCACAGCGCAAGGGACGCAGGTTTTTTTTTTTTTTTTCTTTCCTTTAGGTGCTTGATATGTATTCGCTCATCGCACGCGCCCTTTGTGGAAGCCCATTGTGTAAAGGTGGTTTTACCGCAGCGCGTATTGCGTGACGGACGACGCCAACAGCGATACACAGAAAACGTTGCCTTAAAAACACGGTATGAGGCGGGGCTGAATCAGCCGTCTATAGGTCCAGGCATCCGCTGAGGGATCTGGTGATGTGGGCCTGAAGACTCGCCACCACAGCCTGCCGCTGTTTCGTGGGGTAGGGTGCAGTACCACAGTGGGGACACAGCAAGACGGGGTTGTATGGCGTGCTTTGGAAGGAATGAATTATCAGATGATTCCTGTGAGTGAAGCCGTCGCCGTGGTAACTCAGCGTTTGTTGCGTCTTCTGTGGAGTCTGCAAAGACGAAGTAACTGGCCTTGTTGAAACATCCCGTGGGAGGAGTGTCGCGTGCCCGACTCGATAGAGAGTTTTAGCAGTCCGTATGTTCCGTGTTGTACGTGGTTACCGTGTTGACCGGGACCCGTCTGCGCATTCGACGCTGTAGGAGGATTCGTTCCGGGGGCAGGCCCTCGCCATGCTCGTGCATTCGTCACAGTGGGGTGCGCCTCCTCGCCCTTCCGCTCCCGCAGACGCAGTCGGGTCCCGATTAAATCACGGTAACTACGTAAACGACGGAACAGACGGACTGCTAAAACTCTCTTATATGGCGACCGTAGGCGCGGTGGGCGTCTATTCTGCAGTCACACGAGCCATGGCATGGTGCGCAAACCGTGCTGTCGCGTGCTAAGCCATTTGCATGGTGGAGCGGCCGTATTTTTTTTTTTTTTTCTAGCGTTACATAAGTGGGTTTTCTTGCCTACGCCTACATTTTTGCCCTAAAAGCTACCCGAGCGTACGCGCGCGCGCGCGTGCGTGAAGGGGGGATGGGTTCTGCTCAACCATTGGGGCTTTTCGAATTTGATCCGAAATAGATAATAATTCTAATTATAAATTACGGGAACATGAAAAATTCTACGAAGTTACCTTGTTTCTAAATAAAACGATACGGCAGTGTAGCGATTCGTGTGGTTAAGAAAACCGCGGTTAAACAAAACCGCAGTTTGCTGCGTCACACGACAGGTGAAACTGCGGTTATCCTGATAACCATGGTTAACGCAAACCGAGCTTGGCATGCTCAGTTCTGTCACGCTAACCGCAGTCGCCGCACCCGCAGTGTTAAAAATCGCGCAAGTCAGATCGTATTCAAGTGTCGGAGCATCAGCGGAGGCAAAAAAAAAAAAAAAAAAAAACACGTGGCGTGCGGAGGAGACGAAGGTCCTAACAGAGCCGAAATAGCGGGCGCCCCAAAGCTGGCCCCAAGAGGAGCTCCTTGCGTGCTTGCGTCGCTCTCGCACTCAGCGCGACTGCGCGGGACCACGACGGACACGAGAGCTGCGGTACAGTGCCTAGAATATACTGGCCAGGCACTATAGCTGCGGCTCGTTTCCCGATCCACTCGAAAAATCCGGCTAGAGCCACCAAATAAACCTGATCTAGTGGCTTTAACTAGCTGTGCTAAATTTGTGACTACCGCGCATCGTTCGCAAGAAATGGATAAAGAAGCGTTTTCAGAACTCGGAAGCGATCCGCGCGCACACCGACCGTACCTGCAAACACGCCGGCGCACCTGCCCGCACGGCCCACGATGCGTCTCGAACCGGCCCACACTAGCGTCACTAAATAAAGCGTAGCTTATTTAGTGGCTCTAGCCCGTACCACGGCAGCAACAGCTTGCCGCCGCTCTTCGAAACCAGTGTGATCGCGGAAAGGCAGTTCCACATGCGGTAGAGCGGATGTTGGTGTGGTGAAAAAATGTGCTACGGATTGTAATTCGCAGTTGTAGAGATAGCGGCGGGTGGTCAAATATCCACCGCGATGCTAATCCTAAAGTTCCCAACACCAAGCCGACGGTGGAGTGATTCGGTTATAGAGGAGAAATGATAAAAGAAATGTATTGGGGATATTATTAAACGGCGGGCTGGGGGGGGGGGGGGGGGGGGTGCGGAGGGAGGGGGGGCTCACCGACATTCCGACGCAAGCCGGTTGCGAGCTGTTGGGGAAGTCCCTCTTTTGAAATTCCGCGCGCGAGTGCGTTGCGCTTGGGTCTAAAGCAACTGTTTTAACGGTGTTTCCTTTTGTCTACACTGCTTCTCTTTTTTTTTTTTATCGAGAGGTTGGAAATTTGTTAATTTAATTTTGTTACGCTCACAACAACGTGACTACGACTGCTGTCGCCACACTTGGAATTTTGCGTGTAACAGCCAAAACCGCAGTTTGCAATAACTACGGTTAAAGCTTAGGAATGACCCGCCGCGGTGGCTCAGTGGCTAAGGCGTTGCGCTGCTGAGCACGAGGTCGCGGGCTCGATTCCCGGTTGCGGCGACCGCTTTTGTGATGGAGTCGAAAAGCAAAAACGCCCGTGTGTTCGAGATTTCGGCGCACGTTAAAGATCCCTAGGTGGTCAAAATTAATCCGGGGCCCTCCACTACGGGGCGCCTCATCGCCTGCGTTGCGTCGGCGCGTTAAACACCACAATCAATCAATAAAGCTTAGGAATGGTTAAACGAACTGCGGTTACTTCCGCCGCATTACTAGGGCAAAGTGCTTTGTCTTCTAAAGCTTGCACAGACAGTTGCACTATTTTAGTGCAATATGTGATACTAACGCGGCACCGAAGTGACGCCCAACAAAGAGCCCCGTCTCGACAGAAGTGGCACGATCCGATTTCAAGTCTGCGTGAAAACAGGAAAGCACGACGAGCAGTCTTTCAGCACTCCGAGGAGTTGTTGCGGGCTCTGAACGTGCGGTTAGAGAGTAGTGCCAGCAGACCACGCTTTGTTTCACACTTTGTGATGCGTTGACCAAAAAAAAAAAAAAAAAAAAAAAGGAAGGGTGGGGGTGGGGGGTGGGGGGTGGGGGATGGAGCGAAGAGGGTGGGGCTCTCGCAACAGTGCGCAGCCGCCGCCACGACGGGCGAAATGGCCCAAAACGGCCGCCCGCTCTTCCTCGGCGCTTCCGTAGGGGTCCCCTTTCTTGCGGCGGGACCGTTTCTGGGAATAGCGCGGCCGTCTTGCGAGGAGGGGGCGAAAGATAAACGCCGTCGATGCCACGGAGGAGGAAAGCGTTTGTTTCTTCTTCCATGCGGGATGGGCAGCCGCTCCTGAAAACTGACAGGCAGGAGGCATCGGTGCTTCCGGGCGGCTGGGTTCGCAGAGCACTTTGGGGGCATCGTGTGGTACGCTGGCCTTATCCAGTTGAAAGGGGCAGCTGAAAGGTGGGGTACATTTTATTGGAGCAAAAGGGCAAGGAGATCGAAGCCTCTGAAGACGCAAATGCTGACCAAACGCAAGCCAGAGATTTTAGCTAATTTGTCGATGTCGACTGCGCGTGCTGCGTGCGCGCTCGCGGGAAGGAGCAAATTTTTGCAACCGGAATTTTGGGATGAGAAGAGACTCTTTAATATTCTTTTACCGCGGGTACGTGCGCCCTATCTTAGAATTTGGCTGTGCTCTCTTTTCAGGATCTCCAATGTACAAACTCAATCCGCTTATACCACTGGAGCGACGTGCCCTGAGATTGTGTCTCGGCCTTCCGAAATACGTAACTAATAACATCCTGTATTAGGGTCCCGGCGGCCTGCACTAGAGTTTAACTGCGCTGACGATACTTAGGATTTTCGAATCGCCCCTCAGCAGAGATTTGTCGCTGATGGTGGCTCGACCGGCTATATTTTTTAACTCGTGGTGGCCCCACCAATACCGCCCTCAATGTGTGTATGCCCAGACATTATTTCACCCCTTAATATTAACATTCCGTCCGTTATGCAGATGTCCTGGGAAGCTCTCCCTGTTCCCCCAACCTTTAATAACATTTTTCCTAACAATGCGAAAATGCTGCGTACACGTCTACTAACGGGTCTGTTGAACGACTATCTGACTAGCTTGGATTCATACGTGGTTGTAGCGACTGATGCGTCTCAACTTGAGGAGAGAGCGGGTGTGGAGATTTTCAGTCCACAACTCAACTGGTCACTTTTGATTCGCCTACCGGACTTCACGCCAATTTTCTATGCTGAGTTTATGGCAATAGTCATAGCATTAAAAAACTTACCTCCCCAGATATTAAATATCGTAATTGTGTCTGATTCATTATAGCTAAACTAAGAAAAACAGCGCAAACGACGGGACGAAGAAAGGTAAGACTAAACACAGCGCCTGTGTTTAGTCTTACCTTTTTTCGTCCCTTCGTTGCGCTGTTTTTCTTAGTTTAACAATGTACCAACTGGCCCGTCAGCATACCCTTCTGGAATTCATTATAGCTGTTTGCTCCGCTTTGATATCCCCCCAAAATTCTGCTCTTCTTCGCACATTTGGTTTTTTAATTCCTTCCCACTTAAGAGAAATCCGCCTGATATGGGTGCCTGGGCATAAGGGTTTATGGCTTAATGAAGAAGCATACTCCTTAGCGAGGTCATCACTAGGCGGCCCTCCGATCGACGTCTGTCCATTTCCCTCCATACTGGCCAAAGCACGGATACGTCGGCATCAACATCTGGCGAGGTGGCAGGAGGGTATCATATCACCTCCTTAGATGATTACGCCCATTTGGCATATGCGTGGATCTCCCGATATTGCGAATCTCTCCAATGCGAGGTTACTTTAACTATAGTTCATATCACAAGCTAGCTGCAGCACTGTGGAGACTACATTGTTGTCCCCCTCAGGGCGCCTAACTCACCGCGAAGGAAGCGACAAAAGGCGCCGGGGCCGTGCGGTGCCACTTGCCGAGAGGGGAGAAGGGATTTTCCTTTCAGGACCCCCTTCACAGCGGATTAGGCGCCCTCAGTGGGCGCACTATTGATAACAATGTAGCCTCCACAGTGCTGCAGCTAGCTTGTGATATGAACTATAGCTTACGTTGTAGAGCTCCGCAGCTCAACTTCTATGTGCACGGCAGCACCTCGCTGGGCTCACCTCCTCTCGTCATTGTGCTCTTTGTGATGAACCAGAAACCATAGAACATTTTTTCTTACATTTCTTTAATTTCCGCGGTTTCTCTTTAATGAGAAGAAAATACCTCGTGGAGCCAATTCAGCGCCTTGGACTTACCCTTTCAATGCCGGTGTTACTGTCGTTTGGTGCCATTTCGCTTGGGTTTCCTCACAGGAATTTGGTTACAGCCGTCCACACCTACGTCTCAGAGACTAGGCGCCTACCCTGTTAGCCACTCTTCTTGTACACAGACGAAAGAAGAGCCTTTTGAAAATTCCCGCATAGCATTTTCTTGCAAATTCCTGCATAGTGCACGTTTTTCTTCTACAAGTTCCTGTATTTGTAGTGCGATTATTCTGATCAACATTTTTTGTTTTCCTCCAAAATTTAGTCTCCTAAAGCGGGCACATTAGCCCCAATATATCTCCCGATCCTGGTCAATCCCCCAAGTGGGTATGCGCCACGAAAAAAAAAAAAAAGAACAACAACAACAACAAATAAAGCCAGCTTACTATACATGTCAAGTACAATTCCATGAGGACGCGAGGAAGCAACTGTAAGGTAGCGCATGTTCACAGCCGTGTTGAATATTCAAGCCGAAGCAAAGAGGTATAGTAATAGTGGTAATAGAGACCAATGCTACAACACGCAAAGGGGCGCAAGAAATTCGCGCTAAAAGCGTGATTCCCTACGTTTTGCCAAACCCTTGACTTGTACTCGCATCCCAACCAGTAGCGTGGTGCACTTTATGATTCCATTTATCAGCACCAGGTTACAAAACTAAACTGGTTTCGAAATCTGCCTCGGCAAACTGCACCCAAAACATCGGGCGGTGCTGGATGCGCAAGTAACGCGCGCTCAGTAGGAGGCCTCGGAGCTCGACCATGTGCAGCGAGCGCTCTCACGGGTCTTTATTAGCCGAAACTCGATCCGTCGGCTGCCCCGCCCATTCATCCATCCCCTTCTTCGTCGCGCAACCCGACGAAATGCGAGACCCACCTCTCTCGATACTGCAAGCAGACGGCTTCTTGGCGAAGCGTCTGAAGACGCGTCCTTATCGGTCGTCGCATTCGGCTCCTCCAGCTCTATCTTCGGCCCACCACCGGATGCCGCTCAGCGGTGTGATTTCAGCAGTTTATCTGTTAGCGACTTGACCGACTCGGTGCTCCGCCGTTCCGCGTATCTCTCTCCGTCTTTTGCCGAGGAGGCCGTAGAAGGAACTTGTGACGAGGATGCAACGCTTTTGCGCTGGAATTCAAGCTGCTCTGCCGAATCGCGCAGATTTCGAAACCACCGACGCGGCGACGAGATGGTTGCAAACGTTATGCACTGTTCGGGTTGCTCGACGTCTAGAAAATCCAACCATCTCGGCTTATAGCTTCTTCTGAAATCGAAAATTTGTACATATATAGTACGGGCGGATAGGTATGGAATTATGTATCAGGACAGCTTATCAAAAGGGGTCACCGCAAGTTCATTATTTTAAACGTCGCAGTTACATATTTTCTAAATTGCAAATTCACCCACGGGGTATTGTACACACGCTTTTGCTGACGATATAACATTGGTAAAAAAAGTAGCACGAGAGGTAGAACAATTAAAGGGCAAACAAAGCATTAAAAGTACTAGAAGTCTGGAGTAGGATCCGACTTATATTTGACTCGCCGAATTCAGATGCCACTGTTTAGTTTGCAAACAAAAACAAATATCCTTTAAAGAAATTAGAAATCAGATGTCTGCGTCGACAGTAACGCAATTTTCATTCTTCACATGGATTTCATGAAAGAAAAAGTAAATAAAATAATCGATATTTTAGGGTGAATCACGGTGAAGCACTGGGGGCTTACCAGCAGGCGTCGGCAGAAAATTTATACTGAAGCCATAGAAAGGTTATAATACTGTATACGCAGCAAAACACATATACAAGCACATCATGCCAACACAGAATGCGCGTCAAGGCAGTTCAAGGGGTATTTTTATTGGTGTTATTTTATATATAACGGGGGCAGAAAATTTGAGGTCGACCCACTCAATCGGCTGCTATCACTGCCTAAAAGGTACTTCAGTAAACTATGCTGTTGCGCTAGTTGGTGCATATCGCTTAACAAACAGAGCGCTAAAAACACGGCACAAAAACGAAGAACGACGAGACAAATGGGAAAGGTATATTGGCCAAACCCGCGTCGACAGTGATGGACTTTGAGACAGACTTGCAAAGATTAACATGTACACTTGACGCTGTAGTGAAATGTTTATACACACCGCTCAACTGAGTAGACTGCGCAGCCACAGCCCACGGCCTACCGGAATATGATGGCCGCCCGTTGCTCCACTTCTTGATCCAACTCCCTCCCCCTTTTTTTCTCTATAAACGTTTTCAAGTGTACTACTACACCATTGTAACTCTCTACAGTTACACCCTTCAGGAGTAAAAGGAGTGTATTCGCCGGAGGGTGTATGCATGGTGTAAGGATATTCTTACACTCTGGGTGCATGCGCCTCGGGTAAAGTGAACTAGAAGAGTTCACTTTACCTCGGGTGATTACGGGGGGTGGGTGGTAGTTCTTGTTACTTTATTCGTATAAATCAATTCGGTACATTAATTCGCATATTCGGTTTTGGATGAATATTTGGGCGTGTATACAAATATTTAGGCTTGTATTGGTTGCTGATCGCGATGGTGCATGTCGCAACCAGAGTGTCACACATTGATGAACGCGGATACGCAAATAAATATATTGTCATTTCGATCC
The DNA here is from genome assembly GCF_048455015.1 of Haemaphysalis longicornis. Classification (NCBI taxonomy): domain Eukaryota; kingdom Metazoa; phylum Arthropoda; class Arachnida; order Ixodida; family Ixodidae; genus Haemaphysalis; species Haemaphysalis longicornis. The sequence continues at coordinate 137,450,338 of NW_027526204.1, forward strand.
GATGGCTGAGTGCACACTCTTCCAAGAGTTTCCCGTTGCGCCACGCGGGAGTCATAATGTCTGCGGCCGCCGCGATGGGCTTGTGCTTCGCTTCCAGTTATGCATCACACTCTTTCCGCCACGTGCGAATTCTCGCAACGTTCGATTTCGCTCGAATTATGAGCGGCATGCAGGAGTTATTCCTCTTGCGTTTCGCTGAACAGAGATCCTTCGCGCTTATTCCTCCCTAACGGAAATGTGCTGCCGCTGCTGCCGCGGGTGCGCCGAGCTCCGGATGCGGCTAATTGACTGCATGAAATGCGAGAAGGACGCCCCTTGCTCACGCGACGAGGGGCCGCTAATTCCGGGTGGTTCCGGGTCGCCCTAATTGACGAATGGCTCGTTTGTCGGCCCCCGGTCCTTGAATGACGCGCACCAATGTACGGCCCAGTTTTGCCGCGAGTTTTGTGCAGCGCAGGCGAGGTGTTAGTAACGGCGGGCAGAGTAAATTCGATCGTAAGCCCAAAAGCAATCATTATTTGATGCATGCGTTCGCTGAATTCACTTTCTGTCAAGAATAAATGAACTGAACGAAATGAAAATGTTGCCCATACCACCTCCCTTTTAATGCGCAGCGTTCTTTGCCGAGTACCGCCACAGCCAGGACCGTACGTGTAACGCCCTGCATTTCCACAAAAATGCATATTTGGCGGAAGTAACACCTTTGATCATTATAATAGAGTAAATGGATGTAATTGGTTGGACAGAATATTGAAAACAACAAAAAAAGAAAAATAGATAAAATAAAATTTTCACAAAAATGATGTGACAAAATCAAACATATCTACCCCCAAAACCAAAGAACAAACTGAAAAATCCATAGAGCGATGTTCAGAATACGAATAAAACATATAAACTGACCAATTCTGCAGTACACCTTGCATCTTCATCCGCCCTAATTTCATCCGCCTTCTGTTCAATCGGAGAAGATGATGCATGCACGATGTTATCTATCGGCCACCTGCCAATCTGGGCATAGTTTATGAAATGAAAGCCATTTCTGCAAGTGACCAACAAAATTAATCAGAGTGAAAGCGGCAGGTTAATGCTGGTGTGTAGGGAAGCAGAAACACCTGGGGTAATGGGATGGAAGCACGCGCTGATTTATGTACCGACGTCGGAGTGTGGTACCGGACAGTGAAGCTGAGAAGTTGACATGAGCAAAAAAAAAAAAAAGAGAGAGGTGTGAACAATTTTGGAGGCGTGAGGAGAGGAAAGCATGCCTGAACCGTTGAAAGGGGCAATGCGCAATTCTCCGTCAAAAATAATGCTACTCACTGAAACATGAACTGAAAGTACGTTTTGTACTTTACCTGCTGTTCATGCATCTGATTGTGCAAATAAGTTCATGTTGACTTGTTTTCCATTAAAATATCACCTGAATAATTGCAATATCTTTGAAATATTTTTATTGCAATGAAAATAACCACATAAGGATTTCAATTCACACAAACTCCAAATTATTTTGAATTGTGGCTGCCCATCTTCAACTGGCGACCTGAGTGTTTGTGTGTAAACCATCACATGTTTACGTCTACGTCCTCACATCATCAGATGTGAGGATGTAGAAGATTTCTGATGGAAGTTTTGGAACAGTGGGTCAAATTTCGGAATAGTGCTGGCGAGAGCTGTAGCACGCATAGGATATTGATGTTCCTGAAGTTGAGTTACAAAAATTGTGGAATTATTTATTAAGGCAACGATAATCTGAAAATTCGCTGGGACATTGCTGTGCTTAATACCTGCGCCTCACGGCCATATTGAAGGCCTTTTGAAGGCCTTCGAATGCATTGTGTATCAAGTGGTTCATTGTCTATGCATTGGGGGCATTTATGAGTAAGTAGTCAACTATTAATTGAAAGTTTCCGTGTAGTACGTATAAGATACATGTTGATCTGTATATGCCTTTCAGTGTTGCTCTTGTAAGATTTGATGCACTTGTGAAGATACCTTGAAGACATCTAAGCTTGAGCATCGAATGCACTGACTGACACGGGGGGTAACACATGACACGCTACTCGCAGGAATTCCACGTGGCTTATGTCTTCATCAAGATGGCCAACTCCCCACGGCCAGGTGTGTGGGTCCTTGAGCGGTCGACGGACAATGGCCAGACGTACAAGGCCTGGCAGTACTTTGCTGACAGTGAGCCCGACTGTGAGAGCTTCTTTGGCTCTGACGTGGAGAACCACATCACCCGGGATGACTCGGTCATTTGTGAGACAAAGTTCTCCAAAGTGGTGCCCCTCGAGGGAGGAGAGGCAAGTGGCCATTTTTGTCGCTATGGCTGTGGATATTTTCATCACTAAAGGGAAACTTTCCCTTCTGGTTTTTACAGCAATGAGTTTAAACTGGACTACTTGATTTATTTGTTCAAAATAAATTAAATTCTGCCACTACAATGGACCTTTTTCCGGTAGCGTAGCCCTCTCGCAGCGGTTGCCTGAACCACACTTGGGGGATTGTAGAAGAACACGCCCCCTTTTTTTCCACCTGCCCTGCGGAGTTGAGGAAGCCATCCAAGGTGCCACGCGTGGTTTTTGTGGCAGAGAAATTTTTCGATGGCAGCTGTAGCGCCTACCTGTCGGCCGCTTTCAGGGCTCAGAAACCGGAGCAACATTTAGCTGGCTCGGCGTTCGCAATCGGCTAATCCAATGTGGCGTCGTTTTGTTTAGAATTTTCCCCCAGTAATGGCGGATCAGTCGCTTGGAGCGAGAGTAGCGCATGCGCAGAGCGGTACTGGAAAAAGGTCCATTCGGCTTAGAAAATGTCTGTCACAGTATGCGTGTAATTGCCTTTCGGCTTTTTCTTTATGCAGTGCATTGGGCTGCTTCTTCAACTAATTTATTCTGTGTGTGCAATTAGAAGGCAACCTTCCCAACCACCAGACACACGACCTAACTTATTTTAGCCTAGCCTAACCTAGTGACTGAGCTGTGCCCCTTGGCAGCTATGAGATACATGCCAGGTACCTCCAAGCTTTGTCATGCCAAATACATTGGACAACAGCTTATACTATTTACAAGCTGATATTATTAGCAATTTATTACTACAAATGTTATTATTTATTATTGGTACAACCTATTTCCTTGTTATATGTACTGTATTTATTCGATTATAAGGCGGTCATGATTATAAGGCGAGGGTGCAGTCGGAGAGTAAAGAAAATATTTCTGAGCTTCGAATATAAGGCGGGGTATGACTTTGAGACTACAGGTTTTTTAAAAAACCTTGCCTTATATTCGAATAAATACGGTATTATTATTTATTATTTAGAACAATAATATTTATTACGAAGCTATTTACAGCCATGAGATTATCATGCCATGTACGCCTGACAACGGCTGTAAGCAGGCTGCAGTGTTTCTCGTGCATTGTGCAGTGAAGGATAGGTTTTTCTGTTGGCATGGAATTGAGCATTGTTGATGCTGGTGCTGGGAAGTAGCCAGACAGAGAGTCCGCCACCACCACCCCACGTGCAGATGGTGATCTCCCTGCTCAACGGCCGGCCCAGTGCCGACAACTTCACCTACTCGCACGTGCTGCAAGAGTGGACCAAGGCGACCAACATACGCATGCGCCTCCTCCGCACCAAGACCCTGCTGGGGCACCTCATGTCTGTCGAGCGCCAGGACCCCACCGTCACCCGAAGGGTACTTACATCACCTTATGAACGTGTCTGCATTCTTAGTGTTTTCACTGTGGCGTGTTATCATGTTTTTAAATTGTGGGGGCTGTTAGTATATTTCTTGCCCTGAGAGGAAAACTTTTTCCAACGAGAGAACTGGCAAGTTGGGTTGGACTCTCAGCTTGGGAGGACGTACCACCACTACATGGCCGGGGGTGTCCTCTCCCCCTCTTCCCCCCCGTGCAGTACTTCTACAGCATCAAGGACATCAACATTGGCGGCCGGTGTGTGTGCAACGGGCACGCGGACACGTGCGACATCACGGACCCGGCCAACCCGTACCAGCTCAACTGCCGCTGCCAGCACCACACCTGCGGGCCCCAGTGCGAGCAGTGCTGCCCAGGCTTCACGCAGAAGAAGTGGCAGCGCGCCAGCATCGACAACCCTAACGTCTGCGAAGGTCAGTGTACATACACGCGCTGTGCAGTTGCAACCACTCTTTCAACTGTGCTGCTGGGATGTCCGCGAGACATCATAACTGCGTGTCGGTTAAAAAAAGGGGATGGCCACTTGGGATGGAGGGTCGGGGGCCAGTTCCCTTCCTGTCATTGGAGGTGAAAAAATAGTATCTTGTGGGCAGCTGCTGAAGCTGCTACAGTACTAAATCTAAGGGCAGCAATTCAAATTGGTTTCGCGTTCCACACACCCTCTTTTCTGGCCCATGGGTTATGTGGTGAAAGTTTCATTTTCACCAATAATTTTCAATCCAACATCATGCATGCACTAACTGCCTGCTTGCTTTGGCCACTCATCTGTGGCTGCAATGGTGGAGGCCAACTGCACTCAAATTCCATCTCGGCCAAATTTATTTTGAACGTACAGTGCGTAGCACCAAACCAACTACAGGGACATGACCCGGTGAAATGCATTGTTAATTAGTTTGAGAAGTTTAAAATAGCTCCGCCAAAGGCGACACTGCACCTGCCAGTGGATCACGCAAACAGCCATGAACCGGAAGGGACACTGCAGCCGGCCAGCCAGGAGAACCGGTCAGGCTGTGCTTAAAAAAGGGCAGAAGGGTTCATACTGCAAAAATGCTAAACATAGTTGCAGCTCTGGTATACTGAAGGAGAGCAAGTTGTCTGTTTGAGCTCTGTTGTGGTTGATTGCCCTACGAGTCAGCACTTACCTCGACACCTTCGACACTCATGTTCGGGGTGTGTTACGTTTAGCAAATCACGTTTTACCTTGCCAAGTTGTGAAACACTTAAAGAGGACTTCATAAAAATGAAGCGCCTGAGCTATGTAAAGTTGCATTTAGTGGCACATATTAGTTTTACTCATCACCTTGTGAAATGACTGAGAAAAAAAAAAAAGCCGCACCTGACCTATAAAAGCACAATAGGACCATGGTATACAATGGAACGAAGCATGAAAGAAATGGCGAAAACAGAGAAGAACAGATAGGACAGGACGGCATGCTTCTATATGGCATGGATGTGCATGTTGGGCAAGTGCCATCGACCTGTGCTCAGACTCTGGCTTTGCGGTGCAGCCTGCAACTGCTACGGCCACACGAACGACTGCTACTACGACGAGAAGGTGGACGAGCAGCAGCTGAGCATCAACATCCACGGCATCTACGACGGGGGCGGTGTCTGCCGCAACTGCCAGCACAACACCGAGGGCATCAACTGCCACAAGTGCAAGCCAGGCTTCTTCCGGCCCTACAACAAGCCCCTCAACGCCACCGACGTCTGCCAGCGTACGTAGGCAGCGGCCACAGTTCCCAAAGGGGGAGGGGCAGAGTTGGGCCTCACGCCTTTAACGTCATGTTAATTAAGGTGGTGTTGGGGCTGCTATGAACGGTTGCCCAGGGTAAGGATGGTCTTGTTGTTATAGTGCTGTGGGATGGACATTCAGTTTGTGCAGTTTTTTTGCAAAGGGCTAATATCAAGCAGATGTTCTGAACACCTTCGAAAAGTTAGTTTTGTGCACAGTCTCAGTGTACTGCTAATGGGAAAAGGAAATGTAGGGCACTGCTGCAAACATGAGTCTGGGTGTTGGTGGAGGAACTTTTTGCTGGGCTAGTTGGTCTGTAATTGGAAGAATTCAGCGCAAGTCGGCATTTCAGGAATGTCTTCTTGAAGGAGACCAGGCAGGTGCAGCGGGGATAGAGTGGCTGTCTTCTCTCCATCCTGCATACCTACTCTTCCGGTATGCCAAGCACAGTGCTGTGCTGACTGCGTGGTTGTTGCAGCCTGCCAGTGCGACCTGACCTACAACACGGGCAACTGCTCCGAGGGATCGGGCCAGTGCGAGTGCCGGCCAGAGTTCCTGCCACCCAACTGCGACCAGTGCAACGTGGGCTTCTATGGCTTCCCCACCTGCCGACCTTGCGACTGCCACGCAGAGGGCACCCAGGGTCGTGTCTGCCAGGTCAGTGGACGGGGCTTGCACCAGGCACTGCTGCAGGGGTCGCTGGGGACGTGCCTTTATTATTTTTTTTTTTTCTGCCCACACATCTGCACCAGTGAGAGGCACTTCCCATTATAAATAAACCTTTTTACTACATATTCGCCTAAATCAACCCATGTTTTAAGCTAAAAGGTACCAACATCAAGCCTCCAATATAATGTCTGCAATGTTGTAACCTGGTAATTAACCTGCACCGTCATTTTGCACCTAGAATAATGAACGCATGCCCCCTTGCAAATGATAAAAATGTATGCAGGAGCAGAGACTTGCAGAATGTTGCTCTCGTGTTGTTTGCTGGAACACAGCAGCCTAATTCATTTCTCCCACGGCGGGCAAAGTTTCTATTATGTGCTCTTATTCTGCTCTGCGTTCAAATTTTTTGACATTGAGTGCTGATAATGCAATGCACTTGCGATGGGGGGAATGCAGGTAACTCCGCATGGAGAAAGCCAATTCAGACATGTATGTAATTTAGCAATTCAGTTCCTAGTTTTTGAGTGGCTTCTGTGGACCTTAGAAGATAGTTGTGGCACGTTTTCTGTAAAGGGGTACCTCATATAACTGAATTCAATACCCAGCACTGGCTGCAGGTCTGCACTGTTTCATTCGTTTCAATGTGGTGGGAAATTGGTAGAATCAGTTTTAAAAGTTGCTCCTGCTGTGTTTGCAGTGCAAAAAAAAAAGGGAGGGCGAAATGCTCACCTCACATAATGAATGCAGCCCAAATATGTCAACTGTTGGAGTAAAAAGGGCATTCATTGTGCAAGTAAATACGGTATTTTGGCCTCTCTGCCACTTATGGCTTAATGATGGGGTGCCACTTCATCATCGTTTACATTACACCACTAAAACCATGGGCGTAATTAATGTATAGTCAAACCCCGCAATAACGAAATCCCATCAGTACAAAATTCCCACGGCAGTGAAATATTTTCGAATCCCCAGTGGACATCCATAGAAGCCCATGTATTTCATATCTCGAGTCGCAGCAACGAAAATGTTTTTGCAAAGCGATCCCGCGTTAACGAAATGAGTATCAAGCAAGGTCGGCATTTTGCCTGCCCATTTGTGTTTAACACTGTTCAAAAAGTGCTCAAATGCATTTTTTTTCGTACTCAAATTACATAAACTTCTTCCACAGCACGCTTGCATGGCCACTGCAATATTTGTTTACAAAAAAGACTGTGCAGCAGGTCGCTGTGGAGGCAGCCTTGCAGTGACACCACCACAAAGCGGCGCATGGTGGCTCACGGCATGGTTTTAGCTTGGGCTGCGCTAGATGGCTACCGCTGAACAGCGTGTGTGCGTTCATTTTGTGTGCGGCAATTGGCCTGTCGACTTTCATAATAAGCCTGCCTCTGCCACCGAAAGGCAGAAGTTTTTATAGCTACAAAATAAGGCAGCCATCATTTCTCCAGTTAGTGGCCCAAGTGGAGGAGGGGAGGATAGTGCTGATGCGTTCAAAACCACCTGCAGGTTGCTCTACAATTTTGGAGTGGCTCTTGTGCACAAAACAAAACAGTGACGGCTGTGGCCTTTCCGGACATCAACAAAGTGGTGCTCACCTAGTTTTGTGAATAGCATTGGAACAACGAGGTGCCATTGTCTGGAAGTTCGTCATCAGAGGAAGCTGGACTTCTCTTGCATGCTCAGACATACTCAATGCTCTGGACCAAGGATAAAAATGTGCAGAGAAGGCGAACTCGCAGGAGCTGTGAAGCTGCTGCAAGTCAAGGCTCGCAAAATAATATACAGCTACCGTAATTACCCGATTCTAACGTGCCCCCGATTCTAACGCACACCCGATTTTCCAGGCAAAAAACCGAAAAAACTTGCACATCCGCTTGTAACGCGCAAGGAACTTTGTGAGCAAGAAAAACGAATGCGAGAGAAACGGGCGATTTATTCTCCAAAGTAATCTCATTCATCTCAATCCTTGTCGCTCCCTGAGAGCTCCTTGTCACCTTTCGCTGACCGCAACATCTCGGCCTCGGTGCCTTCAAGCGCGTTCGCGATGCCACACTTCTGAACAAACGTTCAACCATGTTCGATAGGATCGTGGCCCACGCCTCGCATGCCCATATCGCGAGCGTCTCCAGAGGCATACGCTTCAGCCAACCGCTTGTTGTGAACGCGTGGGAGCCGCTCGTAAGCCGCGGAAGCGGTGCACCTTCGTTGCCGCTGCTGCATTGCTGTTATCAAGCACGCAAGTGGAATAATTTGACGATTTTTGTGAACGCCGAAAGAAAAGCCTTGGCGCCTAGATCCAAAAAATTGTTGCTGAAAGCTTTGCCGCCATCTTGAGATGGCGATGGCGATGGGTGGAACGAAATTTCAGCTGTTTAGGCAGTTTCGGTTTTGTATCCAATTCTAACGTGCGTGCGATTTTTCGGCCTATGTTTGCGGAAAAAAGGTGCGCGTTAGAATCGGGTAAGTACGGTATCCCTCGTTAACTCGAACTCGGATATCTCGAAATATCGGTTAGGGCGAAACTTTTTTTCACTGTGCCTTCCATAGGCACCATGTATTTGCCCCCCTCTAAGTCGAAACTCCGCTTATCTCGAAATTTTCGGCGAATTTAGGACTTCCGAGTTAATGAGGGATGACTGCATAACCGACTATTGGGAATAAATTTTTGGTCTGCGGACGATTTTTCTGTCATGTATGTTTCCTTCTCGTGGCAATGAAATTCCTGCAAAAGTGAATTTTTTGGCTTTCCCCAGCAGCTTCGTTATTGCGGGGTTCGACTGTACAACTATTGCCGTCTTTTTCCCAGGTGAATGGTGGCCAGTGCCCATGTCGCCCCTACTATGAGGGCAAGAACTGCGACCGCTGTGCTGCCGGTTTCTATGGTTTCCCCAACTGCAAACGTAAGCATGGTTTCTGTTCTGTAGAGGATTCGAGTGGTGTACAGTTCATTTCTGTTCGAGATCACTTTTGTTTTTTCAATTGACTGTGGATGCTGAACAGGCGGCGTTGATAGCTTTCTTCTGGGCCTCGTACCCTATAAAAATAGAGCCCGAAAAAATGTAGGACTATAAGAGTAGACGACGGGCATAACGGGTTATGCATCTTTCTTTCTTTGTTGCCTTGAAGCAGTGGGCTTGCGCATCATAAAAAAAGGTTCATTAGTGTAGTCACATGGCCAGGCCATGAGAGATGGGGAGGTGGGCTCAATAGGTGAATTGCTTAATTCAGTCATATACGTAATACAAATATTCGAAAAGAAAAAAGTAGCTTTGACTACTGAATCGAATACTAAATAGCTTTTTGCCATATTATTGTATCATCACATTTTTCAAAATGTCCAGTATCGTACATAAATGTAGGTACTCTGGGGCCACAATAAGCGTGAATGAGAGTAAATAAACGAGTGTATTCCCACTTCCATTTTCATGCACGTTCACCAATGTGTGCCTGCCCTTGGTGTGATTCATTCTCGGAGGTATACTTCTGGAGCTAGAGCATGTTTTCCAGCTAGCTACGTATATGCAGCGATTCCACGTCGCACTGCAGCTGCAGTGTGGCCCCAGTCACCCCTGAAGAAGAAGCCGAGCCGGCTTCGAAACGTCGGGTTTTGTCCATGTTTGATTGGTTGGGCCATAATTAAATTTCAGTTTTTGCGCAAGTATAAGTATTTGCAGTAGACCCAAAAGCTCGACATATACTGATTTGTATTTTAAGACCAGATATCAAATTCTGGTATTAAATATGGATCAAATAACAAGTGCCATCCACTTTGTATTTGAAATTTTTAACTTTTATGAGTTATGCTGCCCTAGCAATATGCTTGCCTATTAACTGCTGAATACAACATGTTGCCAGTGCCTACCTTTTGTGAAATCACCATTGTACAATCGTGCATGTGCCTCTTGGGCAGACGTAACGTTGAGAGACAAAGTGAAATGTGTTGTTGGATGAGCTGGTTCAATCTTCAGGATATGATACAGCAAGAAGTATGCATGACAGGCACTGTTCACCAAATGTGTCCATAATCAATTAACGTGCAATTACATCGTGTATGTTATGGGGTCATGCCCATGGAGAGTTCACGCTTAGCTTGAATGCCAAAGCCGTGCGTCACAGAACTGAAGGAGGCATTGTTAGGAAAGCAGGCCGTACTCTGCTCTTGTCCTATTAACTCTTTCGGGACCGCTCCATAGGCGATCGATCACATATGATCGATGGTTTCGGGAGCCTGCAGAATACAAATTTTCGCTCGATTTAACACCTAGCGACATCTAGGAGATAGTCTGAAACCTGGAGTTTTCTGTTCTGTGAAGTTCCTTTTTTTATCGCCAGGTGGCAACGCATCAGATATTTTATTCTGACGGGCAGTGGTTTCGAATGTAAACAAACATGGCGTCATACTCGCGCAAGCGCGATAAGAAATCCGCCTCGTCTCGTCTCGCATATCTCTGCCTTCTACTGTGGATTTTAACGATGAGAGTGGCAGTGAAGAGTCGGAATGCGGCTTTAGAGATCGGATTTCAGCTCGAGTGAGGTTTCGGGTGTCGATCAGCCTGGAACATCAAATCGCGCTCAAAGGTGGGTGTTCGTTTTAGTTTCAATTGGCTCTAGAGTAGGTTTGTGCGCTTGAAATATGTTCTGGCTGGTTTATATTTGTTCGCTAGGGTGTTAACTACCTATGGTAGTGATCTCCTGCCACCAGCGCAGAAACTGGTCAAGTTTTCGCCGAGACGAGAGCCAGGCGTGTACCGGGGCGACGACGTAGCCAAGGCCTTAGTGCCAAAGAGATCACACACAAAACAAAAAACGAGTTACACCTAGCCGCATCAAACTTTCGCGATAAAGAAACAAAGCATTGTGTTGGATTTTGTATATCCTGAAATAATTTTATTCTTTATTAATGTTTTTATATTTGCGCTTTTTTCTATCTTTTTCTTTAGTTTTTTTACGAAGTTCTTACTTTCAGATTTTTTCATGGTTCTGTCGTCAGTGTTGAAGGAAAACTTGGTATTCTATGTCAAAGAACATATAATTAGCTGCATTTTGGTGTATGCTAAGGCAGGATGGTGCCTTTGCTTTATGTAATAAAAAATTTGTACCGAGACCTCCCTTTTTCATCACTTTTTGCGGCGGTCCCGAAAGAGTTAAGAAGCCCAGTTTCGCCACAAGTTGTCCTTACATGAGTTGTGTGTCAAGGTTCATCAGCTCTCCATTTCCAGCCAGGGAAGGGGCAAACTGCAGGCACTTAATGCCAGACTGTCTACAGTTTCGTACCCACAGCTAATTCGATGTTGCCACCGCTGCATCTCTGCAACATTGTACCGTGGAGTAGATGTATGCACTGCAGTTTGCTGATGACCATCATGCCGTGCAGCGTGCGACTGCCACCCAACGGCTGCCCTGGGGCGCACCTGTGACGACATGACGGGCCAGTGCCAGTGCCGCAACAGCTACGGCGGCCGCCAGTGCCTCGAGTGCCAAGTGGGCTTCTACGACTACCCATCCTGCAAACGTGAGGAGCCCCGGGCCTCTTCCACTTTTTTGGGCACTTATCTCGAGTAGCGCACTGCTCGCTCCATGGGGCTGGAGCCTTTCTGAAATGCGTTAGTTTGTCCAGACAATGAGCATGCACCCAAAGGTGTAGCCACATTATTTAATGAGACCTTTTGAGACAAGTTATCTTTTGTGAATATTTTATTGCTCAAATTTTTTGCAAAAGCCAGATAAGCTTCTTACGAGACCAGGTAAATCTGGCAGGCGATGCTTCCTGAGATGAAAATGGGTTCTCGTTTGATTGCAAAATAACCATGGAAGTGCTGTTGTCAGTCTTGGTGTCAAACAAAGCAGACTGTGTGTGTACTAGTTGCGACCTTTGTGAGAAATTCTAGCTGGGAATATGTGCAATTAGTGCTGGAAGATTTTATTGGGGTATCTATAATAATATTGCTACACCATGTGCAGCAGCTGCCACAAGTGTGAGGGGGCCTACTATGTTGTGACCTGAACAGCTTCATCCCCGCCATGGGGATCTTCGATTTACAGTCTCTGACTCACCGCGGATAGTCCGTGGGTAGTCCGATGATTCCCCGAAGCCATAGAGATACATGGGAAAATCGGAACGCCGGGCTGCTTCTCGGTGAGTCCGCGGTGAGTCCGAGAGTGTAAATCGAAGAGCCCCCATGTTTCCTGCTTCTGGGGCAAGTCCTGTTGTCTCAAGAGGCCGAAATATAAACCTTGTCGCTTAACGTTTCGCATTCTTGGTTCGTTCCTAAAGTTAGGTATTCTTGGGACTTGTTGGTGGCAATGGGCGCCACCCTTCTTGCCGGAAGTGGTGGATGTGTAACCCAAGTGCTGATCTTTTCAGATTTCATCGTGCACTGTTCATTGCTGCATGTTGCCTCTGTTGCGCAGTGTGCGCGTGTGACCCGACGGGCACGGTGGAGGCCATCTGCAGCAACCAGACGGGCCAGTGCCTGTGCAAGCCCGAGTACGGGGGGGCCCGCTGCGACCAGTGCGCCCCGGGGTTCTACGGCTTCCCCAACTGCCTTCGTGAGTGGCTGCTCTCCTGGTGCTCTCGTCATCATGAGTGAGAGGTTGAGGCTGAGAGTTCTGGAGTGTCCACTCAGCTCGTGCTTTTGTGGGTCATGTCTAAATGTTTGCTAAGCATCTTCGGGCTGAACTAAACCCTGCACTGGACTTCATCCAGTTGCAAGTGTTCTCTGCTGGGGACTGCCAGAGAATAGTGCTGCATTCAGGGATGTCTTGACCGGGGCTTTCCAGGGCTGGGATGTGCTGTGCAGCATCCTCGATGAAGGGTCTTGTTTATTATCACTGTGTTTTTGTTCTCTTGTACATTTCCTGTGTATTCAAAGTAACGGGGGACCTTAAAGTTCATGCACTGTACAATAAAAATGTAAAGGTGACAAGATCAGGGTTCAGCACATGTGAAAACGTTCTTTGACTTACGTTCTGCAGGTCTACAATAAACAGGTAGCACATGTCATAAGCAGATGAGCTGGGACATGACCTGAAAAATTATTTGAGGCTCGAATTTCAAATAGTACCTGAATTGTGTAGGATCATGCACTTTTTTGTGTGCCTACTTATTTTTTGCGCTAAAAGCAATCTGATTCTTTTCATTGGAGACTACTTTTTAATTTGGAGGACTACAAGATAGCTCATTCTTTGACACCAGCTTGACGTTGTGCTGGCACTTCTTTTATCCTTGCGAAGGTATACACATGCCTTGCAGTTAATCTGGATTGTGTGAAGTGATTTCGCATTTTTTTACGGGCGACATTACCACACCCGTAAAATAGTGACAAAATGTAATGGTGGCAAAATCCAGTAGTGGCAATATTTCCAGACAATAGCACTAAACTGATAAAAGAAAACAGATTTTTCGAGAGCCTAGCAAAATCCCAGGTTATTTAAACCGAAAAGCTCAAGTGATGTGGCTTTGTTTGTCACGTAGCTTATGAGTGCATTTCTCTTCAAACACAAGCCAAGGAGGAAAGTACTCAAATCTTTTTTTGAGTTATTGGCATAGTGTGGTGCTTTGCTTAACTTTTTTTGCAGCCTGCGAGTGTGACGCCAAGGGCTCCCTGAGTCCGGTGTGCGATGTGACGGGCAAGTGCCCCTGCCTGGCAAGCTTCACGGGCCTGAAGTGTGACCAGTGTGCTCCAGGATACTTCTCTTACCCTGAATGCCACCGTGAGTGCCTCCTCATCTGTGTTTCGGCAGGACCAACCGTATTCGGAAGGTCGTATTGGCCTGTGGCGTGCAAAGAGCCTTGTTATTGAATTCAGCGGCCATTTTCTCTTTCTCTTAATCTCTATCACTGTTTTTGTACGATTGAAATTGAAGCACATTGAATTCAATGTCCTTGAAAACAACTGCTGGTTAAAGTTTCTGACAAGTCATCTCTGACCTTGTCTATAAAATGAACTAAATGTACTTCACCTGTGCGCTTATATTCTTTGTGGGAGTTTACTACAGCGAGTTCTTCATCACCTTGTCGTGGCATTGTGTTTTCAATCGGGTGCAGGAAGGTAGATTGCGGCACCACAGGTCTATTGTGGAGCCCCACTATGCTGTCTTCACATTTCTTCACATGTAAACATTGTTCACATTTGAGTACCTATTTCTTACATGATAGGGCTTACTTCAGGAACTTGTATGAGGTGCTTTCTTCATATGTGCGGGCTGTAACATCTTTTGGAATGTGTGCCTACACCAGTACTGCAGGTGCTGACTTTTAAGGTGTTTGACCGCCTCTTAATATTGTTTTTCTACCTCCTTCAGCCTGTGACTGTGATCCGTACGGAGCTGTTGGCCTTTCCTGTGGCAACGATGGAATATGCTTCTGCAAGCCAAGCTTTGACGGAGACAAATGCAAAAGCTGCAAAAAGGGCTTCTACAACTACCCTCTTTGCGAAGGTGCGGCTTTCACGCATTCTCGTGCAAACCAGCCGACTTCGTATTCATGGTGCATCTCTCGCGTGTGAAATACTTCCGGCAGAAATGGAGCTTTGTGTGCATGTTTATTTTATTCATGATGCCCTTGAATGCACTGAGACATGGACCACATAGGATAGGGCGGATCATTTTTTGAGCTCGTAAGAAAGGAATCGGGACCACAGAGAATACACAGCAGTGGAAAATCAGCTGTAGAGACATTAATAAATGGTGCCACATCACATGCAGAATGGAAGGAGGTCGGTTGCTTGATAGCACCTATGTCTGGGCTTCTTTGTACGCTGGTTACTTTGCAGCCTTTCAGGCTGCATTTACCCCATGTTAGACTGCAACATACCGCTGAACATGACCTAGAGGGAACAAGTGAGTTTGTTAACACTTTCGTGGCCGCGGAAAAATCAGTTGTAGGGGTGTGCGAATATCAATTTTTTCATTTCGAAGCGAATTCGAATAATAAAAACAAAGTTCGAATCGAATCGAATATTTTTCGAATATTTTTCGAATACGAATACTTATTATTTTTTGTAAAATTAATGTTTTCACCATCTAGAGACAAAAACTGCAGCTTTATTGCACAACAAATCACACAAAGTAAAATTAGGAAATACACAATACCATTGCACTGAACAGGTTAAGGTCGGCACTCACTTAAATGTTAACATGGAGAAAGGTTAACTGCTCGACATGTTCGGGGAGCAGTGACAACCTCCTGCTCGTCACCACTTTACCAGATACCAAAAACAGATGCTCACTTGAGAGACTAGTAGCTGGCATGCCCGAGCCCGTGCACATTGCCGCGCGCTGATACAGTAAAATCTTGATGATACTAATCTCGCGGGACTGCGAAAAATATTCGTATCATCCGAAATTCGTATGAACCAACACAGACCAAAAAATTTAGCGCTGAAAAAAATGTTCGTTTATTTCTTTTCCTACTTTCGCGTGAAGAAATTCGTGATTTTTTCTGCTTTTTTTAACCCCCGTGTCGCAAAGCAGTCCTTTCTGGAGCACGTAAAGCTTCGCGCTCGTCTCCTCGCTCGCTGTGCCCAAGCTCGCTACGCGCCGCAACAGCCAAGCGTGAACCGCATGGTGCGTTTTTGCACGCGATTCGCTCGCCTCGGCTCTGCGAGCGCTGTATTTTCACGCCCACATCGACGATTTCGCGCCCGCGGTAGCGCCTACCTCGGTCAGAAAATGACGCACGACGCGCGCGGCAGAATGGAGGAGCCTGACTACTTGCGATGAGATCGAGACAGCCGGCTTGGCTCCGCCGGAGATGGTTAGGCTTAGCACCCCGGCAAATATTTTATGGGCGCTTTCACTCGGCGCGGATGATGTTTTATAGTACCGTTTTCGCATGCATTATCAGCTCCTTTACCGCACAAGCAACTTCGTGTCTCCCTTGAGCCGCATTTTAAAGAGCGCTTAGAAGCGGTCGCACGAGCGCCCGCGCCACTTCGCGGCTGGAGCCGACGCCATGTTGACGCCGCCGGCCGCGCCGCGCGCAGCGTGGGAGTGGTTTCGCGGCGGTGTCAGCGCGTTGGGCGTGCGCAGAGCGTTTTCGCGAGCAGAAAACAACAGCCCGGCCGTTTCTGTAGAAAGAGTGACGAACAGGGGAGCGAGAGCCGTCACTTGCTCGTTCGGCAGTCGGGTGCCTCGCCGGCTCGTTCGTATCTTCCGCCGAGCCGCGCAGGTCCGTTCGTAACAGCCGAAATTT
The DNA here is from genome assembly GCF_048455015.1 of Haemaphysalis longicornis. Taxonomy (NCBI): domain Eukaryota; kingdom Metazoa; phylum Arthropoda; class Arachnida; order Ixodida; family Ixodidae; genus Haemaphysalis; species Haemaphysalis longicornis. Next base: position 137,466,648 of record NW_027526204.1, read on the forward strand.
TTCCCATTGCAAACGATGCAATTTAGCCGGGACTTTTCGGAAATTCGTATCATCCCGAAATTCGCACCCCCAGAATCGTATAATCGAGAGTCCACTGTAAATAAACACGGATACAGACACGCTCTGATTTTTTTTTTTTTTTTTAGTTTTGGGTGGTTCGAATATTTCGAACAATAAAAGTGCCGTTCGAATCGAATCGAATACCTAAAAATTCGAATCGAATATTCGAATTTTCGAATATTCGCACACCCCTAATCAGTTGTTTTTGGGTAGTTCGAGAAATATTTTTTTCCTGCCACAGAAAATGAAGGTATGAAATGATAGAGGAAGCATAAGAGTATTAATTTCAAACAACAGATTTATTACGAATATTACCAAAACTTGTCAAAATAAAAAAAGTAACAAAAAAAATGAAGAAAACCTCAATGCTGCTTTGTACAGGGTAAACATATAAAAATATAAATATACACTTTCAATACAAGGCCCTTATGGAATAATACTGCAAATACGAGCTCTGTAATACAAAAGTTATTTACATACATACAAAAATATAAGCACTAGTGCCTATCATGCCACTGTGCGAAGCAGTTTCTTGACACGGTGAAACAAAGGTTGGCTCCACTGCTGAGGACCTTTAAAAATCCCCCCACGGCAGAGGAAAGCAACTCGAAAGTGAAACTGATGAAATACTTTCTCTTTTACCCTTTGTATGGCGTTAGCAGTTGAGAAGCGCTCGGAGGTCATCAAAATTTGAATTTGTATTCATCGATAACATGGTATCGACTAGAATAGGCGTGGTGACAAAAGTGTCCAGTGGGCTCAGCTGCTACTAGTCACATTACCAACTCTACAATCGGCACACACGCCCAGACCAGTGCCTTACACCCATACCCCCTCTTTTCTCTCGTCCCTGGTGGTGACAGGCTGCAACTGCAACCCTGCCGGCATCCTGCCCACGTTTGGTGGCTGCGGCAGTCTGACCAGTGGAGAGCTCTGCGAGTGCAAGGAGCGCGTCACGGGCCGCATCTGTGACCAGTGTCGACCGCTCTTCTGGAACCTCAAGCCCTCCAACTCTCACGGCTGCGAAGGTGACCACTGGCCCGTGTGCTTGAGGGGTAGTGCTCGTCTGCACAAACTGCACCATTATGCACTGTGGCTATGCAGGAGTGCATATAACATGATGGAATTGCATGGAATCGTATTTTGCAGCATTTGTCAAGACAAGTTCAAGATGATGAGATTTTATGAACCCTTGCGAAAGGTAGCTAGGACCTATGCAATAGGTGTGAAGTGTAAACTTTATCACAGCTAGTGGAAAATTAGCAGAACATGAGAAAACACTTTTATAAAATGTATTTTATTGTATCGAAATAGGAGACGTTTAAGCAGGACATCTTTCAGTTTCACAAAGTCCACTCTTGTCCGATCAGTCGTACAGTCTTCTAGAAGGAGATTCTGTGCATGAGGCGGTTCTGACCCAATCCTTATTGGTGTCTAGGATTATTTTAAGAAAAGTGGATCAGGAGGAGTTGAAAGTTGAGCTACTAATTGAAAAAGGAGGAAGCCATATGCTTCTAACATCCTCCTAAGCAAACCAATGTGTAGTTATATGGGTTTTTAACAAATAAAAGTAATAATGTCTGCCCGAGTGCAACTTAAGGTAACATGTCAAGAAGAAGTTTGTTCCCTACTAACTGTGAAAGTAATGCCTAAGGCCGATTGCCTTGTCATTCCTAATCTGAAAGAGGTTGGATCAACCTGATCTCTTATGGACAACAATGCCCAAAGTAAATATGTACTGTGAAAGCTCGTCCTCGCCATCGAGCCATCACAACCAGAGAGTGTTGATCACTAAATAAGTAATGTGGCGTCCTCTTCTACCTCTTCCCGCAGAGTGCGAGTGCCACATCCCGGGCACCCTGGCAGGACTGGGTGTGTGCGATGGCCAGAGCGGCCAGTGCATGTGCAAGCCCAACGTGGGACAGCGCCAGTGCACCGCCTGCGTGGATGGCACCTTCATGCTTCGCGAGGACGACCTGCTCGGCTGCCAGGGTGCGTTCTTTATTAAGCGCATTAGGTAAATCAATATGTCTGAAGCAAAGCACTTGGCAGCCAACCCAAATGTGGATGTGTCTTCGCTTGTCCGAGTGCGAATTGAATTTCAATTCTGCAAGGGAGCTGCAAATTCAAATGGAATATCTTCCGTACTCCAAAAGTTTCTGACCTCGTGTGTGTGGTCCTTGTATGCATGAGGGAAATAATTTGTTTTCGGCTAATATAAGTGTTGCATGTTTGCAGACAACTTGGACGCAGTGAGAAGTAGAGGTGCCTGTTCAAACAATAAGCAAGTAATCTGACCAGAAGAGCCTATTGATAAAGATGGGGGCCTCCACACCAAAGTGTTTCCAAGGCCTGAAAAAAGATCGACGGAAGTAGAGATTAGGCGTGGCCATTGTGCGAGCGCTGCTGTGTGAACGCGCAGACTGCGACTGCGACGTGGGCGGCTCGGTGGTGGGCACGTGCGACCAGCGGCACGGCCAGTGCCCGTGCCGCCCCCGGGTGACGGGCCGGCGCTGCTCGGAGCCCCTGCAGGCACACTACTTCCCCTCGCTGCACCAGTTCCAGTACGAGGTGGAGGACGGACACACGCCCAGCGGGGTCAACGCACGCTTCGACTTCGACGAGGAGCTCTTCCCGGGTTTCTCCTGGAGGGGATACGCCATCTTCTCCAACATTCAGGTGGGCATGTGCTGCAGCTGGGCTGGTTGGCTCGTAGCATTCACAATAAGGGTTAGCACAGGTTAGAGACCAGAGAGGCGGGCGGGACTGTGTTTTTATCACTAAACCTGCACTAACTTTCATTGGAAACATGGGGTGGGTAGGTGTTGGGACAGGGGCAGCCATGGGGTTTAATGCAATAATACCTAAAGGGGAGTCTGGCTTTGCAATTGTACACCACAATGGGTGAGATGGTAGAGGCGGTCTCATATTTGCACTTGGTGGCTTACAAAGGACACCATGGATTGGATTGTACGGCCAGTTTTGTTATTGTTGCAGTCTTGCTTGGCTGCCTAAGAGAGGGGGGGTCATATGCAATGTGTTGGGAAAAGAATTTTTTGTATTGTGTACAAACTGTTGTTGCGTTGGTTGTCTGTTGTGCCTACAAATTTTCTTCTGGCTATTTTCCATGCAGAAAGAGATCCTATTGGACCTGCACATCCAGAAGCCAGGGCTGTACCAGGTGATTGCCCGCTATGTCAGCCTCAACGGAGACAACATGTACTCAAACATCACCTTCACTCCCGACGCGTACGGAGGTGAGCTTATAGAACAATGTGTAGACTCTTTCTTTTTCTGATAACTGGTACATAAGTTCTCAGCAAGGAAAATAATGTAGCAGAAGGAGAGAATACGGACTGGTCAGGTGCTAGTCCTTTTTTTTCGTTTCTCTTACTTTAAGTGCTTTCTGCGGTAGGTGGCAGGACCTTCAGATCACCAACTTAGCAGTTATGGGTGGGACTCTTTGAGATGCGTGCTGGAGGAAAGGAGTGAAAGTGATCAGGAGTCCTTTCTTTAGCTTGCTTGCGTTCCTTGAGTCAGATCTGTTGCGTCAAACTTGTCTTTACTACGCATCCAATTCAATGATACAAACATCCAGATCCTCATATAAGAGAGAAGCAGCTACGTTTGAATGCCCCATGGGTCTGGAAAGCATTATAGGTGTGCTCACATGGTAGCTTAGAAACTCTACACTGGGAGATCAAAGAGAAGTGAATTTCTGGTGCACACAGTCTCAGCAAATGCCTGCGCTGCACTGTGTCTGCAGAGACCAAGCAGAGCGAGATCCTCATCTTGCCACCGAGCAAGGAGCCGCGCTTCCAGGCGGTGGTGGGACCGGATGGGGTGACCGCCCTGCCCTTCGTGCTCAACCCGGGACGCTGGACCCTCTCCATCAAGGCCCAGAAGCCGGTCTTTATGGTGCGCTACGTGCCTCCTATCTTAGCACTGCCCTTCTCTTCACAAGCAGCTACTCTCGGAGAGCCTGTGGCACTCGCAGCTTGTTCCCTTTTTCCTTTCCTCACTCAGCCATGAATGGAGATGCTTTCTAGCTTAGGGACTTGTACGTACAGAAAACACTGTGCAGGGTATACACACACTCTGCCCAATTTGATCAAGAGGTTATTGCTCATTCTGCAACAAAGTCTACATTACAGAGAATTTTATACATTGATCTTTACCTCTTTAAAAAGTACCGAGGTCTGTTCTTGAAGCATGAAGAGATTTCCTCCCAAAATACCACCACACATCCGGCATCCTTGCAGCCCATGTGGAATCTTCCACTCTAGGTAGTTATCGTGGTTGTGACGGCTGCCCCCCCCCCCCCCCCCCCCCCACCTTTTCCTTCTCCTTCCCACCAGGACTACATTGTGCTCCTGCCCGAAGCCTTCTACGAAGCCACCTTGCTCCAGGAAGAGGTGAAGCAGCCCTGCCTACGGGGCCACCCACACAACGCTGCCTGTCGCCAGCTGCGCTATCCCACGCTGCCGGATGGAGCAGTGCCCGTCTCGGCTGCACAGGCAGGCTACGTCCAAGTGAACGGACAGAACAGGCCTGTTGAGCTCATCGATGATCTGGACATCCTTAACGTAAGTGCTGCTGGGATCGGACTCTTGTCTCTTGGGTTAATGCTGTTGGGGCAACTGGGTAGCTGTAAGACGGGTTAGAATGTTACCTATTCGTGTTTGCTCCCTAATCCATTTACCAGGTCCCTCTTCTTTTCTTTCGGAGTTTCACTTTTAGGGTGTGACTACTAGCAGTATGCAACAACTCCCGGTCTTTGCTGAATAGCATCACACCATGAAATCTTTGTCGCTTCCCTGCCCCCTCGCAGGAGCTCCGCAGTGGGCCCATGGCGCACATGACGGAAGACCAGCACGCCATGTCGCTCGAACTGAAGGCTCCCTCGCCGGGCGGGCGGTACGTGTTTGTCCTCTTCTACCACTCGCTCGACAGCAACGACTCCCGGCCTGCAGACGTCGTGCTCTCCAGCCCTGACGTTTTGGCTACGGGCAAGGTCAACCTGCACCGTTGCAAGTACAACATGGTGTGCCGACAGGTAAGGGCCTTTTCTTCTCATATCAGATGCCGGGAGGTCTTCTTGGACTACGGTTATTTGCACTACATCGGTGTTCTTGCCTTCAAGCATGGACGTGCCTCGAGTGCCTTATAACACTGGCAAACTGACAGAGTCCGCACAGAACTAAGGAGGATGGGAGGTCATATTCGAATAGCTAACAGTGCAACAAGGAACGACGACAAGAAAGACGACAAGACAAGTGCTTGTCCTGTCATCTTTCTTGTCGTTGTTCCCTGTCACACTGTTAGTCATTTCAATGGGACCTCCCACCCAACTAGCCCAACAACACACTTTGTGAGGTTGAAGGGGGTAGATGTTCTGTGGGATATATTATAAAGGCAGCTGTGCCCATGCCGTCACCGTGTTTTCTTTTGTCCACGTTTTAGGTGCGTTTGGCTTTCCTGCACTTTTAAGGACACTGCTCTTAAAGCTCCTTTTAATTTTTAAGTAAACTCAGTAAAACTTGCCAATTTTGCAGTTTTGCTTTCTGCTGATTTCAAATATGCCACCATTTTTTCAGTTGGTCAATTAGTTTCCAAGGTAATTAGAGATAATTAGTCATTTTTGGAGGAACAATAGACAAAACAGTGTTAGTCGTAATCCTTATGTTTTCCAATACTATGAACCCCGGTGAGTGCAATAAAAGAATCAGTTTTTTGGTATCGCATGGAACTTATTTTACAGCTCATTAAACTTTGGTGGCACCAGTGGCAAGGAACCATTTTTAATGCCCATTTCTAACACCAAAGTTTAATGAGATGTAAAATTAGTTCCAAGTGGCGCAGCAAAAAACTGATCTTTTATTGCACTCACCAGGGTTCGTAGTATTGGAAAATATGTTGATTACAGCTCTATGTCTAACACTGTTTTGTCTATTGTTCCTCCAAAAATGACTAATTAACTCTAATTATCTTGGAAACTAATTGACCAACTGAAAAAATAGTGGCATATTTGAAATGATTGAAAAAAAAAACAAAAAAACCAGCAAAACTGGCAAGGTTCACAGAGTTTACTTAGAAATTAAAAGAAAGTTTTACGAGCCATGTCCCCCCTTAGCAGTGCAAAAAGGTCAACACATGCTTGCTTAGGCAACGGGCTTGCTAAGTTCAGGTGACAAAAGAACGTGCATTAAAATGGGATAAAAGAATGAGGTGTCTCTGGTCACTGAAATTCCCTCAGGGACCCTTGTTAGCTTACTGCATAGAGTTACCGAATACTAATGTTCAATAAATTTTTAAGGAATGTAAAACCAGGAGCATGTGAATTGGCTGCTGCAAAACTTTAATAAAGAAGGCAGATGTTGCTTTTTACAAATATAAAACTTGCACAAAGTGAGCACATAGTATTAATTAAATCCTGGGGCAAAGGTGAACACTGTAGTTCTGCAAAATAATTTTGAAGTCGAACCAGTCATAACATGGATGTCAACAACAGTGATTTGAGCTTTGAGCAAGCCTAGCTCAACCTTTGTTCAGAATGTGTCAGCATGCATGCTGCAAAGCAACGTTTTACCGTATTAGTCCAAAGAATCTTCGAGGACACACACCTGGGCTGCACTTCCGCCACGCAGGTCGTGATAGACCACCTTGGCCGCGTACTCGAATACGAGCTCAAGGATGAGCCGGTGCATGTGACAATCGACCTCGGCGAAGACTCCAACAGTGAGTTGGCGGTGGAGCGAGTTGTGGCGGTTCCAGCGGCTCAGTGGCACATGGACTACCTGCTTCCCCGCGACGAGTGCGTCCTGCGTCAGGGCGAGTGTCAGGGACTGCCCTTCCCGGCCTTCTCACCTGCTGCCAAGGTACGTGCAACGGTTTCTCTTTTACTAGCAGCAACACGTGAGCTGTTTCCACTTCAGGCGTCTAGAAAATGGCAGCGCTAAAGTTGTGCTGGCTAGAAAGCAAGTGGCTGCCTCAAACCTTGTTAACTGGTAGCTGCACACGAGATTGTTGCGCTTGTTGTTCTCCCTATGTTTTGCCGTCATTCTTCAGTTCCATTGATCAGTTCAGTGCAATTGCCTCATTTATGGCTGTAAGTTAGTGGTACTCTGCTATTGCAGTACAAGACCGAAGTGCCAAGGCACAATTGTTTGTTTGATACTCATGGCCAACATGTACAGTAATGGACAAATGAAATGCAAACACGAAAACATGAACCAGAACATGCATAATTGAAATACATATACTGTCCATGGTGGTACAACAATAGCACGCTATGTATTGGTATACAGTCTAGTCTACTTATAACAATATCCAAGTGCCGAGGAAGTTCTATCGTTATAGCCTGTTATAAGTGGGCTACAAAATAAAAACGTGAAACAGAGCTCAAAACATTTTATTCGCATGCGAGCAAGGTCATACTACTACTAATTTACGGAAAACAAGCCATAGTCAGCCAGTTTTGTTTGCTGCTCACGAAGCTGGCACATGCTTCGCCTAGCTGAGCGAAGCGTCCTTGGTGGAAACAAAGACCCTGAGGGACTGTATCGTGTGTTGGGCCTCCTCTGAAGACGCTAGGCTGTGCAACTGCGTTGTCAGAGTTGTCACCTTCCCCGCTGTCCGCAGCACGTATCCATGCAACAATCGCCTCTTCTGTGAGGCACTCGGACGTTTCCAAAATATCGGCCCTTATGTCCCTTCCATGGAAAAACGGAGGGATTTGAAGAGGCACCGAGCCAAATTCAGGGCAGCGGCACGTTGCACAAGTGAAAGCGCAGCGGCGCAAGCGAGCGAAAACTGGGCGCGAGTACAAGGCCAAAGCAGCGCCTCCGGGAGAGGGTTTCGCAAAGAAAACTGCTCCCCTCCTTCTCTCACATCCTCATAAGCGGCAAGGTCGACTCGTTTTGCGAGGGGTGGATAAGGACGCAAGGCGCATCGCAGCACATGCCAGGGGCGCGGAGAGCCGGTGGCAGCTCGCATTTTTGGTGCACGCTGTAACTGGATTCAATACCGTACTTACCCGATTCTAACGCGCACCTTTTTTCCGCAAAAATAGGCCGAAAAATCGCATGCGCGTTAGAATCGGATACGAAACCGAAACTGCCGAAACCGCTGAAATTTCGTTCCACCCATCGCCATCGCCATCTCAAGATGGCGCCAAAGCTTTTATCAACAATTTTTCGGATCTAGGCGCCTAGGCTTTTCTTTCGGCGTTCACACAAATCGTCAAATTATTCCACTTGCGTGCTTGATAACAGCAATGGCAGCAGCGGCAACGAAGGTGCGCCGCTTCCGCGGCTTACGAGCGGCTCCCACGCCTCCACAACGAGCGGTTGGCTGAAGCGTATGCCTCTGGAGAAGCTCGCGGGATGGGCATGCGAGGCGTGGGCCACGATCCCATCGAACATGGTTGAACGTTCGTTCAGAAATGTGGCATCGCGAACACGCTTGACGGCACCAATGACGAGATGTTGCGGTCAGCGGAAGGCGACAAGGAGCTCTCGGAGAGCGACGAGGAATGAGATGAGTGAAATTACTTCGGGGAATAAATCGCACGTTTCTCTCGCATTCGTTTTTCTTGCTCACAAAGTTCCTTGCGCGTTACAAATGGAGGTGCAAGTTTTTTCGGTTTTTTGCCTGGAAAATCGGGTGCGCGTTAGAATCGGGGGCGCGTTAGAATCGGGTAATTACGGTAGTTATATTTGATATCGCGGCACTGGAGCATTGTAATAAGTGGTAATAAATAATAAATAATAAGTGGACGGTGCCATAGTTGTTCTTTGTTATATCCGATACATATATTGTTATAGACAGTATCGTTATAAGTGGATTGGACCGTATTTGGAAAGCCACATTTCCCAACTTTGTTACTGTAATTAAGGCACGTGTCGATTGGACCTGCATGGAAGAAATTGCGCTATTTGTGTTTTGTGGTTCATATTATCATGACTGCGTTTCATTTGTCTAGGACTGTGCATGCAAACCTGGCGCTCACCTGGTTCATGGTTAAGGCATGCATTCCTGGTTAAGAACAGAATGTGCACACTACACAAGGTAGCACAAAAAACAATGTGCAGTCTTTGCTAAAAGCTCACGAGAGCAGCACGCAAATGAACTTGGCGTAGCTGAGAGCCTTTACAACTTCTCCATGTGAAAGACAGTGGCCAGATAGCATCACAGTAAGGTAGGGCGACGATTCACTGGCTCATATTCCTGTCTACATGAAACATTTATCACTGTAGGACCACAAATTTTTGCCATCCGTGTGCCCGTAGATGGTAGCTGAGCACGGTCACTCCTTGAAGCGAAGCGAGTGCAGGTTGTGTGCAAAGCGAGAGAGCAAGATTTCCCACATCTGCTTCGTGCCAACACAGCAAGGTGGTGTGCGCGCCATTCGGTTTGTACTGTCTCGTGGGCCTGTTCGGCAATGAACTGCCTCACGTGCCGGGAACTTTAATGCGCCACTGAGGCGGTGCTTTTGCTGCACTTCTTGTTCCTTCCAACCCACAGTGATGAGTGCACCTGCCTCCCGTATGCATGCAGGTTGAATTTGAAAGTGGCGAGAATGCCAAAGTGGCCAGCGAGCTCCCGTCCACCCTAAAGGACAGCACGGCCACCCTGGTCCACCTCGACCGCCACAATCCCAGTGTCAGCCTCGGTGACTTGGTGCCGGAGCCGGGCAACTATGTCCTTGTGGCACACTACTTCCAGGTGCGTGCTGCGGGTGGCATGACTTAGCCTCCCCGCAAGGTTCTGCCTGTGCTATAATGGCCATAGTTATAATACCCTGAAAAAGATAGTGTGTACACCGATAAAAAAAACAAAGCAAATTAGAGCCTGCGATGGAATCAAAGTTAAAACCCAAGTCTGTTGTGCGAGACAGGAGCATTGGTGATTGGGTCATTCAGGCAGAGTGCTTCTAATGTGTGGAGTAAACACGGAAGAAGATTAAAAAAGATCATAGCATCAGTGGACTAGGCCAGCGGCACATCAAAATCTTAAACCGGAATGGATTTCTCTCCTTGGAACAGTGCAAAAGGGACGTGGATAAGACACAAGACATACGTCTCATCCACGTCCTTTTTGCGCTGTTCCAGGAATGTCGTACCAACACTCCCAAGCTTATACCTTCTCCAGCTGCTTCCCTTTGAACTCCTGAGCTGGAGTGCATGACTGCGGTGCCCCCTAACTGTCGCCCAGCCCGAGCACCCTGCCTTCGAGCTGGAGGCGGAGCTGAACAGCTCGGCCGCCCACTACCAAGAGGCCCGGCTCCCCCTGGAGCACTGCCCCTGGACCTCGGGCTGCCGGGCGGTGCTGCTCAACCCGCAGGCCGGGGGAGCGTCCACCTTCTACCTGGCCGACAACTTCACCCTGAACCTGGAAGTGCCCGACGACCAGAAGTCCGTCTGGCTGGTGGGTCAGGCCATACGACGCACGGCACCATGCTCTGCCATTTGCTCGTGCTTGTAATCAGGCCTAACAAAAGAGTGAGGTCTAGCTGCTGCACTCTCTCCGTCACCCTCATTTGTTTGTGTTCTGGCACCCTATAAATTTCAATATTACGGTCTTCCTGAAGTGAATATGTTGAAGTTACCGTATTTTCCGGTGTATAAGTCGCGTTTTTTTTCTGAAATTTTCGTTAGTGCGTCTTATCCACAGGTACGACTTATGTATGGAATAAACCCGGTTCGCGGCGGCCGTGCGTGGCCAGCGCACGTTGAGACACAGCTCTATGGTCTAAATGAATCCAAAGCCCACCGCTACAGCATTTCTCATAGCCCATATGTCGGTTCGGGACGTTGAACCAAAGAATTTGCAGCCTTTTCTAGTCAAAAACAATGATAATGGCCTGCGACAACTACGCGCCACTTTATTGACTTTATGCCATGCGCAGTAACTACAGTTCAGAATAAATTCAAAGTAACATTAAGGGTTGCAAAAACAAAATGCAGTTTATAAATTATTAGTGTTACTCTAAAGAAGGTGAACGTGCTGCCAATTTTTAAAATGACAGCTTGCTGATAAGTTTCGATTTTCGGGCTGCTTCCGTTCGCGTCACTTCCGTCCGCCATGACACCTTTATTGCGCTGATTTACGACAGCACGCAAGAGACGCACGACGTTTGGAAAGGTGGCCAAATGGGTCTCCGACTCTTGGGACTCCATTTCTACCAAAACAGTTGTAGCCGGGTTGATAAAGGCCAGAGTAATCCAGTCCGCGAGTGGTAACGATGTTGGCGAAGACATCAGAGAGTGGGAGGACGACAGTGATGCGCCGGCGGAACTCCCACTGAAGATACTGAATTATTTGTTAGCGAGTCGGAGGAGAAGACTTCGATGGTTTTGCCTAAACGCCATCTGTAAGTACATGCCATCTGTGTGTACCAATAAACCATTTCTGAGAAGTTAGTTCTGTCTAGACTTTGGACGATATATGCACGTATCTAGCCCACCTTACTGGGGGATGCGTTCATAGGCGGCGGCTGCCGCAACCATGTACGTTCGCCGCACTTTCTAATGATCTGATTCACTATCAGTTTAACTAATCAACAGGTGCGTCTTATACACCGGTGCGACTTATATACGTTTTTTTTTTTTCGGAAAAACTGTCATTTTGAGGGGGTGCGACTTATACAAAGGTGCGACTTATAGACCGGAAAATACGGTATGCGCCGAGTCAAACATTCCGTCATGGCAAAGTACTTCCTAGCCTAGCCTAGCCTAGCTATCATAACAGTAGCCTAGCTATCATAACAGCAAGGACTGTCCTTCAAGTGAGGGCATAGCAGTTTACTCAGCACATTCAGTTTAGGGGAAACTGTGCAAATGTAGGTTGAAGTGATTCTTCCTGTGTAGAAAACAGTCAGGCTGAGATGTGATTGTAGTCATTGCTAATGTGAATGGTGTCCACTGCTGGAGTGACATATTAGCAGCCTTTCTGACCCACCATTTCACTGGATGTGAACGGATGTCCTTTCTCATGTTGTGTGCAGGACAACTTGATGCTGATCCGAGAGGACCAGTTTGACAAGTCGATGCTGCGGCCTCTCCCCCTCGACAAAGCCGTCGAGTTTATCAAGCAGTGCGGCCAGAACAGCTTCCACATCCCCACCGACACCAGTGGTGGGTGCTTCTGCTGGCATTACTAACCTGCATTGTTGTTCTTACATCAAACACACATGGATGGTGTGCACTTTTACCTTGCAGCCACTGCATGTTCATGAAAGTGAAAGTTATCGACTATATGCAGCGATAGTTGACAAGAGCTCATGCCACAAACGCTGGGTATAGGGTTCTCGAAGGTAGAGCTGGCCAATGGCGGGCGCACCTCACGAAGCACATGTTCACGTGCACTCTGTCTTTTTCCTTTGTATTTTTATCTGGTAATGCTATAGGGCAGAACTAAAAGCTTAAATAGCTCTGCTGTTTGTTATACCTGCCCGTAGCTGGTAGCACACTGAAGCAGTTTGCTTTCTTTTCTTTTCTAACCCTTTCAGTGCCATTGCCATTCACTTTTGACGTGCCCGCGTGTTTTTACTCCCCCTCTCTGCCCTGTGGCGGGCCCGACAACAGACTTCTGCAAGGAGGCCGTGTTCTCGCTGACGTCCGAGTACAACAACGGGGCCCTGCCCTGCCAGTGCAACATCGACGGCTCGCTGTCCTTCGAGTGCGAGCGCTTTGGGGGCCAGTGCCGGTGCAAGGAGAACGTGATCGGGCGCACCTGCTCCCAGTGCCGCACGGGCTACTTCGGCTTCCCCGCGTGCCAGCCCTGCGACTGCCCCAACACGGCCGTCTGCCACCCCGTCACGGGCCAGTGCATCTGCCCACCACGCGTCACGGGCGAAAAGTGCGACACCTGCGTGCCCCTCACCTTCGGCTACACCCGCATCGTGGGCTGCGAGGTGCGTGCGTGGGGCACACCCGATGGAACTGGCACCGACTCGACCTTTACGGGCACAGACTTTTACGGGACTTTCGGGGAGTGTGCGGTCTCTGTCCCCAACGAAAGGGCATCACTTGAAACACCTCAAACCGAAACAGCTTTCCTCATAGGCTTGCTGAACAAAAAGAGTGCTAAAAACACGACACAAAAACAAAGAATGACGACACAGACTGCGTCGTCATTCTTCGTTTTTGTGTCATGTTTTAATGCGTAGCATTCTTTGCCAAGTACCCCCCCACAGCCAGGACTGTGTAACGGCCTTTATTTCCACTATAATGCAGATTTTGCGGAAGTTCCACCTGTAACCATTACGATAGCGTAAATGTAGATCATTGGTCAAACAGAATTTTGAAACACTGAAAAATAAGAAAAAAAATACAGAAAATGACAAACCGTGTAACACCCTGCATTTCCAAAATAATGCACATTTTGTAAAAGTTCCACCTGTAATCGTTATAATAGCGTAAATGAAGATAATTGGTCAAACAAAAATTTTGAAAAACTTAAAAAATAAGAAAAATACAGAAAATGTGGAAATGTGTAACGTGCTGCATTTCCACAATGATGCAGATTTCATGGAAGTTCCTCGTGTAATTGTTAAAATAGTGTAAATGGACATAATTGTTTGGACAGGATCTAGAAAAACCCCAAAACTTGGCTGTAAAGAACTCACACTCAAGACAAGCGGCATAAGAATGCATTAGTAGACATTTCTCTGAATTTCTGCAGATTTTTTTAGCCTTCTTTTTCTTCAAGTGATATGCACCAACTAGTGTGACAGCATATTTCACTGAAGCCCCTAGAACTTTGAAAGTGGATTTTCTACGTCTGCCAGCCTTATGCCAACCGTGACAGTGAGCAGTGCAGCAACATACTTCTAACTGTACGTGAGATGAAGAAGGTATTTTAAAACTTGTCCCTGCAGCTTACACAATGGCTGTCTTTCCTATTCCTTTATGCGGTCTTTGAATCACACATTGAAACTGACAGGGTTACTTGTGTGCATACGGTAATGTCACCTTTATAGACACTACATGGCACCACCTTTCAGGTTTCAGAAAGTTTGGTGGCGAATTAAAACGATTTGTGCCAACTTATTTAGAAATTCCCTTTGTTTACCGCAATAAATAAAACGCTGGCTTTTGTATGAGCTCGAGGACATGCACTCCACAAAAATTCGTTTGTTGTCTGTCCCTCTAGGATGCTCAGTTATTTCGGCACAAAAAAAAAGGAAAACATACTTTATATTGTGCTTTTCTGACTCTGAGAGATTTGTACTCACATAGGGGAGACCTAATCACATAAGCCACACTTATTGGAGCACAAGTTGAAATATGATCAAATGTGTGCATTCCACTATGGTATTATCAAACACACGCCATCAAATTGTTCATTTTGGGTTTTTGATTGTAACGGGTGCTGCTCTCCAGCACGTAAAACTTCAAAGGAGGAAAGCGTTTTATGGAAAGCGAGTAGTTGGCACGTTTTACACAAATAAAGGTGCATGTTCTATATAAGTGGCTGAATGGTGTGTGTATGTGCTTATTTGAAAAGTATTTATACTTGGGGTAAGGTTCTCACTGTGCGAGGTTCTTCCATGTGCATCATGTACTTTATATGATGTGCCCTGCAGGAGTGCAACTGCCACCCTCAAGGTGTCCAGGGAGGCAACCTGCAGTGCGACCTCCAGACGGGACAGTGCAGGTTTGTGGGCTGCTCATTATCATTAAGGATTCCGTTTACGTGTATCAACGCATAAAAGTTTGTCCTCATGTCGGATAACTGCAACAGCTGAAAAGAGCAAGGCGTTGGTGTTCTTACTTTGGTGTGCTCGCAAATCTGTATAGTGACCCCTTCTTCCCGGGGTGCATGCATCCAGGTGCAAGAACAGCATAGTAGGCCGAACATGCGACGAGTGCAAGTGGGGTTACTGGGACTTCCCTCGCTGCCGCCTCTGCAACTGCGACCTGCGCGGAACCGTTGAGGACATCTGCAGCCAGGACACTGCCGAGTGCTTCTGCAAGGTGCCTTGGTCTTCACGCTACTTTTACCTTGGCTTTTGTACCATACTAAGCAGAGAATGCATGGTAAATCCACGCCTGTTATTGCTTTGTAGCAAGGTTGGCCAGCTTGGCGTATGCTTTTGTGCGTTTTTTTTTTCACTGCAGTCTTATGCCTGAGGGTGTTCTGTGTGCTCTGCTTTCAGGAAAATGTGGAAGGAGAGTCGTGCGACACCTGCAAGCCGGGCACCTTCTTCCTGGAGGAGAGCAACCCTGTGGGCTGCACCAAGTGCTTCTGCTTTGGCACCACCGATCGCTGCAACAGTGCGCTGCTCTTCCGAAGCCAGGTGGGCTTTGATCTGCATGTGACGGCTCATCAGGTTGCTAACATGAGACGGAACAGTCTTCATTGCGTCATACCCAAAACTGCTTTAGAAAAAAGAAAAGATACTGACATTTGGTTGTTGTTATTATCAGGTCTTGTGCTATATTGTGCCTTCTGCTAACCAAAAACACTTGGGAGGTACAAAAGTTACATGGTAGCCGTGCGGGTGGGATCTCCACACAAAATTTCACATCTGTAATGCGAACAGCATGCCTCAAATCAGCCGACATTTGATGCAAATGTATAGAATTGCGGTTAGCTCACAGGGCTCTGCTTCAGCCTTGTATGTGCAAACGGGAGAGTAGGTGATGCCAGTCCTGAGCATGGCGTCTTAACTTTCATGCACTGGGTGCAGATTGTGGAGATGGACGATTGGACGGCCGTGGGCATCAACGTGGTGGGAGACTTGACCCGGGAAGAAGTGAATGCCCGTGTGTCCGCTTCCCACAGCAGCGTGGAGGTCACTCCGCCCGCAACGCTTTCCGTGGGCTCCCTGGTCTACTTTGCTGCACCCGCTCCTTACCTGGGAAACAAGGTGATGTGCTCTTCCTCCCGTGCCCATCAGATTGCCTGTGACTCTTTTTAGCATCTACTAAACATGTGTGCTCACGTTTTGATGGTTTGATCCTGTCAAAAATGTGGCAACGATGACTTGGAATCAATTTGCCACAAAAGGACAGTGGCAGGTTTGCACAAGTTTGTAGATGCAACAACTTTTACACTTGAAATGTATGACAATAGATGTCAATGACTACGTGGTACGAAGTGAAATGAGGCCATAGAAAAAGGTGTGCAAAAAATGCTTCTTCTAATTGACAAGCTGCAACCCCACTTTTTCAAAAAATTGGATAATGTCTTCTTATTGGAGTGCCTCTTTTAGTAGTGCGGTTGACACCACAAAGGAAGCCACTCGCATTACAGGCACAGGGCGACGCTGTTACTCTAACGTGGATGCAACGCCCTTTGCAGGTCACATCCTATGGTGGCATGTTGTCCTTCAGTCTTCTGACCACTGTGGACAACTCGGTGGACTTCGGCAGTGTGATTGGCCCCGACATCATCCTCTCTGTGAGTTTCTTTGCCCACACCAGCAACTGGTGTTGTTGTGGACGTGTGGCTTGATTCAGCAGCCTGGCGCGTCTCTCTCTTCCACAGGGCAGCAACTTCACACTGGTGCACGAGCACTTGGAACAGCCCGCTGCCGGCATTCCGCTCGACTTCAGCATCAAGTTGGTTGAGGTAAGCCCGCGTCACTCTCACCATCTGCCACCTGCAGTTTGTGCTACTATTACCACAGTGTTACGCCGAAGGTTTGTGAAGAAAATGCTTAGCACAGTTGGTTCTTGTCATTTAGTATTGAAATGGGGCACGGTAGTGTGACCCTGAAGTTCAAGTAAACTGACAAGGCCAACGTGCCGGAAAACTTTGTCGCATAGTACGGTTGAAAAGGATGCAAGTTTAGCCAGTTGTGAATGTTCATTCGGGATTATCTGAAGCCCTCAAATTCATTTGTATGTGTTCTCCTGTCAAGGCAAGTGCGAAGACTAAAGTGAACTAAGCAGGTTTCTGTCCCACACATGCTAATTTTTTGACCAGTTGGTGTTAATAAGTAGTTCGTTATAGCTAGCCCTTACACGTGCCTACCCATATTATGATGGATGATTGACAGTAACGATTTGATTTGCAGAGTGCATGTGTGTCTAACCATTCCGCGCCCTTTTTCCAACAGGGTGAGTTCCACCAGCTCGGCGGGCGCAAGGTCACACGCGAGCAACTCATGGTGGCCCTTGTCAACCTGGACGGCCTCTACATCCGGGCCTCCTACTTCCAGCCTTCCTTGCAAGTCAGGTACGGGCTCAGCACCACTTGCTGCCTGTTCGCCATTCGCATGTGACACATGCCCACAATTTGCTCAGAGTCTGTCATAAATCTCGAACCAGAACACAGTGGGTCATTTTCGTAGTGTACGGAAAGGAATAGGAAAGGCCAGGCAATGACACCTGTGAAGTTTATATTTATTTGCAAATTAGCCTCGATGATTTCACAGTGTCTGCGCAGGCCTTCGTATTGAACTAGATACAAAAAGAAGTTTGAGTGCTATCTGCAAAAAGTCGGTTATAGACTACGGAATAAAAGTGGAATTGCGAGCTTACCCGTCAGGAAGTGTTGTGCGCGAGGGAGTTGCGAGTCTTGTGCCCTGCTCTTTCATCCGCAGGCTGAGCAACGTGGCGCTGGACACCGCCCTGTCGTCCTACATTGCCGATGCTGCCCAAGCCTTGACCGTAGAGCAGTGCCACTGCCCGCCAAACTACAAGGGAACCTCCTGCGAGGTGAGCACTTCGCCTTGCTTTGTTTCGGGCTCCGCTCATTGGCGTCATGAGCTGACGTTGTGATGCTCATGTTGGGGCTACGAGTTCAAAAGGTGTTGTCGGAGGGTATTTGAGTTATACGCGCCAGACAGATGCAGTTTCTTTCTGAAGCAGACTGCAGCCTTGCACAAATAAGGATAGCTGCTTATTTATTCACCTGTGTTGCCAGTGTTCATTCTAAAATTAAAGGCAGGATACTAGTAATTCACATGGAAACATACAAGAATAATGCTAGAATATACTCTTAAAAACCAACAAAATATCCCAGTTGGCTGCCAAGTGCTTCAGTGAAGCTTATGACTTTAATTTTGCATTTTCTAATATTTCCTTTTTCGTTGGAAGGTTGTAATTTGCAACTAGATGTTGTTGCAGAAATAACAAAGAGTATAAATGCCCAAAAGCAGTTGCACTATATAAGTGGGTGAGTTGGCAAGATTTGATGGCCGAGGCAAAGTTTTTCATCATAAATATTATATCATGCCTATACCCTTCATGAAAAACCTGCTTTTTGGGCATATTTTGGAACAACCTGCCTACAAAAATATACATGTGCATGTGTGTATGTGTTATGTGTGTGTGGATATATATATATATATATATATATATATATATATATATATATATATATATATATATATATATATATATATATATATATATATATATATATATATAGGGAGCAATAAAACTTGGAAGATGGTAGAAAACACAAGAACAGAAAACTTCAATCAAGGTAGATACCACAATTAATGGCAACGTTTCAGCAAAGAGATCTGCCTTCGTCAGGGCCGTTGTTCGAAGTTTTGTTTATATATATATATATATATATATATATATGTTACATCATTCGCATCTTGTAAAGAAACTGAAATTTTTGCCTTTTCTATGCCTAATGTATTTTATTTACTTCAAACTTTAAATTTGAAAAAGTTTGTGGAAAATCCTCTGTGCTCATGAAGTGAGTTTGGCCTCTGATCTCTCTGCACAATACCTGATTTATTTGAATAGTCATGACTTGAGTGCTACGTACACTTCCCCCTGCAGGAATGCGCACCTGGGTTCTACCGCTCAAGGACGGGCCCCTACCTTGGATTCTGCGTTCCCTGCCAGTGCAACAATCATGGTGACACGTGCGATGTCGTCACTGGAAAATGCCACGTGAGTCCTTTTCGTTATCAGCTGGGCAGTAGTTTGAAATGCTTGTTCTAAGTGGTAGCCAAAATTGCCAAGAAAACGAAGCATCGAAGAAAAGGGCCAGTTGCTGCTTTCGGTCTCTATTTGAAAAAGTGAACTGCACAGGCTGACCTCGTTGGTCATTGGCTAATTAGGACATCTCTCTTCCTACCTGTTGCTTGGTGTCGGTGCAATGAAGTCAGCTCGCTGGGCGTTTCAATTTCCTCCGTGCAGAGCTGCCGAGACAACACCTATGGTGACCACTGTGAAAAGTGCCTGCCCGGCTATCACGGCGATGCCACCAGGGGCAACCCTGACGACTGCCTCATCTGCGCCTGCCCCATTCCGCTCCCATCGAACAAGTGGGTCCACTGCTTGCACAACAGGACATGCATGGAATCTAGGCTAAAGAACTAAGCAGAGAACAGGACGATACGATGGAGAGCCTGCACACATGGGGTGATGTAGGGTTATAGTTGATCAGTCCCGTCAGGAGCGCGGCCTGCTTACATTCAAGCTATGTTAATATATATTAGCCCTTTTTTATGGGGCATAATCTCCTGCTTTTAGAACAGTGCGAGTGTTTTCTACTGGCATTCTTAAGATTCTAGCACTTGTGGTCCTTTCTTAATGCTTTTGTACTGCATTCGCACTTACTAGTTGCTCTTTTCTGGGCGTGCGCAGCTTTGCCGAAAGCTGTGAGGTGTCTCCAAGTGGACAGGAGATCAGCTGCAACTGCAAGAAGGGGTACTACGGAGCTCGGTGTGACGTGTAAGTGTGCTGCACCAAGCAGAAGTCATCTCAAATTTTCTGCAGATCATTTTTTTAAGCTCCTTTGTGCTTTGCCTTTGCACAAGGAGCTACCGGGCTTTCCTTTATATGGAGCAGCACTTCTGGGTGTACCTAACCTATCCAATGATTACACCTGCCTCTCCCTCGTTCGCAATCAAATGGCTACATTATGTGTGTCATAAAAGGAGGGAGCTCATGCATGCTGTGATTAAATTCTCAGTGCCCACACTTCATGAAACTTTTCAAATAATCGTGAGACGTCTTTCCAAGCTCTCACGAAATTGAGTGAGCTACTGATCAGTCGCTGAACCACTGTCCAACATGTGTTTGCTCAGGTGTGATGCTGGCTACTTTGGCCAGCCGGACGTGATCGGCAGCAGCTGTGAGCCGTGCCAGTGCAGTGGCAACATCGACCCCGAGAATCCGGCGTCATGCGACTCCGTGACGGGCGAGTGCGTGCTCTGCCTGAACAACACCTTCGGTCCCGCCTGCGAGCTGTGTGCACCGGGCTTCTTTGGCGACGCCATCTCGGTCAAGGACTGCCGCCGTGAGTGCCGCTCTTCTTCATAGGGGCAGTCTTGTGGGCATTCGGGAGGCATGTGCACTGAACGAGCGAAACACAAGAAGCAGTGGAATAGCAAAAGTGACAAAAGTAGAAAATTATGAGGCACGTTTGCATGCTGTGCACCCAGTGGCAGTGACTGCGTGTAATTGGTGTGAAATCGGCATGATAGAAAACACGACTTGCAGTACAAAAAACAGAGTCAATCTAAAGAACGATCTTGGCGTGTACCAATGCAAAACGTTCAGCTTGGAAATTGTCCTGCTTTGTGTGGTCAAAAGAGCTGCCGAATGAAGATTGCCTAAAACAGGGTGCTCAATTCTGCATGAGTTGTACCTGAATTGCACTCTTTGGACCTTTGTCACCGGCTGTGGGCAATAATGATAATGTGTGCACAAAAAGCAACAGACAAATTATGTCAGCAAACCAGTCACTCCAGCTGTTCAGGCACAAAGGCTGACAAGGGCAGGATTCCCCACACTCACGCTCTTCAGGTTGTCTGAGACACCTGAAGGAAAACACGCTGCCACAAACGTGTGAAAGAATGCAAAGGGACGGAAAAAAGGAAGCTAGCAGTCACCCCGTATGTTCGTGGTGTTTCTCACCGGCGTCAAAAAGTCGCAGCTCGAGCCGGAGTCTCCCGCGCATTTAGTGCTCCCAACAAATTAAGCAAGCTTTGCAGCAGAGTGAACGAGAAAGGAAACGTCCTGAGATCCTACTGAAAGAAATGCAAACGGCCATTTGCTGAATGCATGTCAGGCATTGTCTATGACATTCTGCTGACGTGCAGAAAGTCCAATACGGGCCAAACAGGGCGTTTGTCTGAATGGCCGGCTGCGGGAACATTGAAGAAAGAAACAGGCCGCAATCTCACCCTACATTGTGCAGAGTACAAGCGCACGACCAAATTTGACCAGACATGTGTTCTTCAAAAGTACAAAGACCAGTGTGCAAAAGAGACCTTCAAAGCTTATATAATCCACGAGTGAAAGGAATCGTCTGTCAGCATGCCCCTATTGACTTGCGCTATTGACTATCTATTGGCTGGCTTCAAAAAGAGCACACTTAGTATCTTAAGCTATGACCCCATCTTCGCGCATCTTCCCTCTGTGTAGATATGAGTGCTCTTTGAATCTCCTTATCTTTGCCTTCTCCTTTCCTCTTTTGTGTTTCTTTCAGAGGGTAACATTCTGCCACGGAAAAATAAACTCGTTGTTGTTAGTCAGCACCCAATCTGTCACTTCTTCTGTCCTCTCCAAGCGCTGTGGTCTAGTACCAGCAACTCAGTCCCTGATTCTGTCACCGGGTGTTTTGAAGACACTGAAAACTGGAGCATAAGGAAACTCAGTCCTCTGCTGTGCAGTGTTGGGTTTTTTAATGATGTTTGGCAATGCATGTTTGAGGATTTCACAAGCTGACAATCCACTTTTCAAATGAATCAGCACTCTCTTTCGTTGCTTCTCCCCACCCCCGGTTGCAGAGTGCTCCTGCAACAAGTGTGGGACCTACTCGTGCGACCCGGCTGTGGGAACCTGCAATTGCCACAACAACGTCATTGGCCAGCTCTGTGACCAGTGCGCTGTAAGTTGTAGCTGTATATCCCCATCCCCAACCCCCAACAAACACCTTCTTCTTTCTGCTGGCTGCTCCACCTTTTGGGTGGGCTCCATTATGGACGCTCATCTGGGACCTTGTAAATCTCTTCTTGTAAAAGTTCGATCAATACGCACCTTGTTTCTTAGTAAGTGTTTGAGTTTCAGTGGCCCAGCTGCGATATATGTCTTGGCATGCCAAGACGTACTGTGAGTGCTTCTGTACACTGCCTAGCCAGCCACATCGCCAGTGGGCACTGTGGCGATCGCTATGTGTTTTCAATAGACTGTTTGAACTTTTATCACACTTGCTGAAACAGTGACGAGAAAGAAGGTGTGACGTACTGTGTCGCAAGCTAATCCGCTGCCCGACGTCTTCCCCTCCCCTGCGCAGCCCAACCACTTTGGCTTCGACAGCTGCCAGGGCTGCCGGGCGTGCGACTGCGGCCTGGCCTCGCAGTCCAAGCAGTGCGACCTGCAGACGGGCCAGTGCCCCTGCCAGCCGGGGGCCGGGGGCCTGCGCTGCGAGGCCTGCGAGCCGGGATTCTGGCGCTACTCCACCAGCGGCTGCATCTGTGAGTGCGGGGTGAAGAATGGGAGCAGCTCATTGCTGGTGCGAAAAACGTGACGCTGGGGTCCTGTCGATACACAGCCTTCGGGTCTGGGAGAGTGGGAGGAGGAAAATAAAAGAAGCTGAGCGTTTGTTTTGCTTGTCGGCCCTTTTGTGAGTGACTATGTACTGGGGAATCGCTAGCAGAGTGAGCTCTTATCGTGTTGTCTCCATCTCTTGCCCTGCCCAGCGTGCAACTGTGCGGCCAAGTTCTCGGCGGGTGCCGTGTGCAACCAGCAGACGGGCCAGTGCCAGTGCCTTCCCGGTGTCATTGGAGAGAAGTGCGACAGCTGCCCACACCGATGGGTCTTCGTGGAGCGCCAGGGCTGCCAGGGTGAGTGTGGGTGCGGCACTGGCGGGAACTGGGCCCCTTGTTGTTTCCGTCGATCAGTGGCTGCATGAAAGGATCAGCTCGAGTATGAGTGAAAATGAATGGTTTTTGGGGCACCTTGTACTGGTAGACTTTGAGCCCTGCTTGCACCAAATTGAGATAGGCCACACAGCCCCCTTACTTCTTGCATTGATCAGGAACTTCACGTATGATGTCTTAATTATTTTTTTGAAAAGGCAGGGAAATACGTTTACTTCTTGACTGTGAATGAATTATGAAATGTAACACTGGCTGTGAATGGAATGGAGTAGCGTCAAGTACTAGTATCTTTGCATCAATGTACATGGAGCCTCTAAACATATCTGTGTGGGAGAGAAAAAAGGAAAGATTATTTAGACAGTCCATGTTTCAAGCACCTGTGCATTCATGTACTAGTGCACAAATTGAAACAAAAATTATGGATAATTTTATTGAGACAAGATGGCAGAGCAGTGGAACAGAAAATTTGGCAGACATTATCACGTTTGGCAGCTTGTTTGCAATGCAGGAGTATCTTTGACTGCTTGCAACACCTACAGTCACTGAAAAAAATCTGTATTATGACTTTCCAAGGATAGCTGACAGGCAGGCACTCTTGGTTGAGTCGCTCGTGTCACTACTGACAGGAATGCCCCATTTCGGCTTCTCAATACTGTGTGCCATATAGCGTTCCATATGAGCAGACATGCCCCAAGGTTGGTTTAGGTTTGTTTTGCGCAAGGAACACGTATTGGGCTTTTCAGCTCAGCTGTGGCGTCGCTTTCTTCTGACTCTGGTGCAGAGTGTGGCGAATGCGTGCACGCCCTGCTGGACGACACGGACCAGCTGGCGAGCATCATTGACAGCATCCAGCTGGAGGTCGAGGGCCTCTCGGCCACCTATCTGGCCAACCAGAGGCTGCAGGTGGTCAACCAGTCGGCACAGGACCTGCAGGTCTGTACTTTAAAAAATAATGGAGCTTCAGTTTCCATAGTTCCCCACAACTCAGGATTGCAATGGAAATTGCCCCTGGGCCTCATTCCCACAGCCGGCTGTTTCTCCACATGGCACAACGAGTGCGTTACTGCGAGTATTTAGAAGGTGACACAAGTCGCTTTCAGGATTTTTTGCTCTGAATCTGTGCGAAAAAGCAGACAATATCATGCATTAAGCACACTCTCCTTTCAAAACACGCGGGCGTTGATGTCATGAGTTTGTCGTTTCAAAGGAGTGATGCGCTACATGAGCTATTCGTTCTTAATTTGTACCTGAGTGCAGTAAACATCGTACTTGAGCACTATCATTCCCAGTTCTTATTTGAGGAGATCAGTTACAACCACATTTTAAGCACACCAAAGGAACCACTGCTGCCCAGTGCTACCGTATAATGCGGAATATAGGTCAGCCGGAATATTGGCCGACCCCTTTACCTTGTAGCCGAAAAATGTAAAAAAGTAATTTGGTACACAACATCGTTTTATTGAGGCTACAACTTCTTTTGTCTCAGATTACTTATTAGGGTTGTCTGAAATGTCATCAGACGACTGCTTTTTTTTTTTTTTTGGTCTTTTTTTGCACTATACATCTTCCCAAGTTCTTAACACGAGCAAGGCTGGTTTTAGTTCACTTGGCGAGGGAGGAAAGAAATTAAAGCCGTTCCACTCCATGTGAAAGCTGTCGGAAGTGCAGAGCAGTGATTCGCCATAATGGGCTGTAGCGCCGTTCTCCGCTTACTGCTACCACCCCATGCTATTCAAATTTCCCGCCTTCAGTGCTCGTGCGCCTCCTGCCTGAAACTGCGCCAGCAGGAGGGAGTTCTGTTCTCTTTGTGCTTTTCCCTCCACATGTCCCGGCGTTGCACTGCCACATTTTGCATTTACTATCGTAAAAACCAACCCAACAGTCGTCCTTAACTAAGGGAACGCGGGCACTGCCAGTTAATTACGTATATTTATCCTCAAAGGTACCTATAGTTTTTTTTTGCGCTAAACAGCAGGAAGATGTATGACAAGCTCCAGCGTTTCACGAGTTTCGAACGCTTATGACTATATAAACCGCTTGGCTTTCAAAGCCTCTGGGGTACGCCGCGAACAACAGCGTTACCACGGGATGCTGCCTTGGTGCTCTATATATTTGGGTTGAGTGAGCGAGCTAGGACGACAAGGTGAGCGCCTAAAGTGCTCTGCACTTAAAAGTAGCACAAATGTGTATACCGGCGCATAGAACAACTCAACTTAGGTCGTCCAACTTTTAAAGATGTCTAAGGTGGAGGTGGCGTGAAGACAGCCCAGATACAGCAAATATTGCCTGCGGGAGTGCAAGGGGTCAAGGATTTATGAAATAATTTTTTTCTGTGACATATGCAATAGGAATGATAAATTAACAGATAAGTGCGCGTTTCGCGCTATTTTTTATGAGCAAAAATTATATTTTCAAAACAACAAGCTCTGCTAACTCCCAAAGCATCGCAAGTGCTTGTGTAGTTTGTTGTCTTTTATTTTCTTTTATTGCATTGAAAAATTCAGGTATTGCTACCTATGCGCTTAGTTTTAAAACATGCGATGCCGACGGCGGTACAGCGCAACAGTGTAGCAGATGAACCCCCAGTGAACGCATCCCTGCGCACTGCAATTCACGGTGACAATTCAGGAGAAGTGCGAGCTCCACGGGACAGGTTCCTCTTCCCCATCACAGGCCACTCGGAACTTGTTTCGGCGACTCTCCACTAGGTGCAAACATCGTCTGCTCAAAGCTACTTCGAACGTTTGCAGTTATTGTGCTATGTAGGTATCGGGGTTAGAACTTCGCCAAGGGGATTTTTAGAGCATCAACAACTTATTTGGATCAAACTTGGACAAAGAAAAATTTGAGTGCAGTTGGCCTTTAGGTAAGAGGACCCTGGTGGATCCACTTCCTTTTACAAGTGATTTGTGCTGGGAGAAATGAATTCTTGAATATGTGATTTACTTTGGAGCATTTTCAGGTCCCTAAGGTTATGCAGTGTTTAGACTGAAAAACTGTAACTGAGGGGAAATTCATTGTATGCTAGCACAATGTGTTCAATATGGGTTATAACTGTTTGTAAAGGCTGTGAAACCTTTCTGCAGCTTCAGCTGGACGCGTTCAGAATGGAACCTGGGAATCAGGACGTCAGCCCGCTTGGACAGAACGTCAGCGACCTGGAGTTATTTGGCAACAGCATTCGCAAGAGTGTAAGCACGCTTTCATTCCATATCCTCTGCTTACTGTCAATTCAGTCCGATCATTGCCGTCTTCAGTGCACCTACTCTGAAGCAGCAGAATTCTATGATCTGCGGACGGTTCGCCTTGTGCAATCACTTCCCACCAATGTTCTTTGCCTAACATTATTTTTCTGCAATGAAAGTTGGACTAATTAAATAGAATTTCAGTTAAAATGTTTCGGCCATGTCATTTATTAAGTTGTAGGCAACGAGTTGCACTTTGTCTTTATGTGACATAACCACACAGGAGATAAAGTCAGGGGAGCACAGCATTTTGAAGTTCTACAAAAGAGTGTTCACGAGATTATTGCTGCGGTATCGTACAAGCTGACCAGGTGTCAATTGCTATCCTCTGGTGCGCAGACATCGGTGACCCTGTCCTCGACCAAGACCAATGACAATGCCGCATTTGCAATGAAGATGGCTGCCATGGAGGAGGAGTCCAGTGTGAACAAGACCATCAAGGAGATGCATGGTGAGCAGTCGCTCGTTGGTGTTTATTTCAATTGAGAGCTTCAAAGTGTGAGGCCTGTCAGCTACTGTGAATGCCAATTCAACTGTTACTGTTCACTTATATGAAGCGATAACTTGAGGACGTAAAATGAACAGATGAAGTCGCAGCTCGGCGGAAGCTTTGGCCAATTGGGACTGGTACCTGCTGTGCATGTGTGAGACTCGTTCTGTTTTGCACTTGATTGTTTGGCAACCCTTGGCTGCCATCAGAAAGGTTGGCAAAGTTATTTTCCTAGATGAGGAGCGGACCACGGTTGAAAATGACGTGAAGGAGCTGTGATGTCATAGTGTGCACATGTGAAGATGAGGTGAACTTCTGCCTTGCTAATGTACATCCCACACACTACACACAGACATACATGCGCACTTACGTGCATGCATGCATTCATGACGAAGGGAACTGGTGAAATGAACGATTGTGGTGCAAATCAGCCATGCCCGTGAAAAAGGCTCCTCACTGAGGTAGGGCATTACTCATGTGCTCTGGTGAAGCAACCGAAGCATGTAAAGTTTGCTACATTTGTTCTTTAGCACATACATTTTCTTCACATATGTGAAGAAAATGGGTGTACTACAAAAGAAATATAGCAAACTTTATTCCAGCAATTAAAGCCCAATTTATGCCATTACAAATTAATAGAAAAACTTTTTTTTTTTTTTGCGTGTGTACTGCACATCATCTTCTCTGCTGTTGGCTACAAAGACAGCACAAAAACTCGAGGTGGTAGAAGGTAAAAAGGCATACTGCCTTTAGAAAGCATGTTGGTAAAATAATTTCTCTTGGGCCAAGTGGCTGACATAGATTGGGCCACTTTACTTCTGTGGTGAGCATGCACAGAGTGGTGCACGTCCTCTGAAGATAAAGGAAGGCATGCTGCTTGCCCTGAGTGGCTGTGTGAGTTGCGTGTGCCGCCTGTTGTGTGAGGTGGTGTAATCTCGTCCCCCTTCCCCCTTTGGGTGCACGCAGACATCCTGTCGAACCTGATGGCCTTCTCGGAGGGCCTGAGCACGTCGTCGGCCACCAACCTGGAGCCCCTGCTACGTGAGGCCAGGCTGATTGCCGAGCGCCTCAACCAGACCTCCTTCACCCCGCACTTCCGCGAGGCCGAGGACGAGCTCGACGAGGCACGCCTGGGTAGGGGCTGCACTCGCTCTTGTTGTTACGGTCCGGGTGACATCATCGGGGGATGAGCGCAGCTGGTCAGTGGTCTGGGATTAGGAGGAAACAGGAGGTTGCTGTAGCCTAAAGCAGAAAGGAGAAGTGGAGTGTTAAGAAGCAGGACATGTCATGGGAAGTGCAGAACAGGGAAGGTCACCCGACTAACAGGGCAGCTACTGAGAGATGGCATGACGAGCCAGAGGAAGAGGCAAGGGAAAGGAAAGGGATGGGACCAATGGAAGCCGTTTGTCAGGCGCACCAGAGTGGAGAGGAGGGGGAAGACGGTATGTGAACCTTGCACCAAGAAGCACGAGGCAATAATCTGATCCACAGCAGCAGTGACTGTATTTCTGATGGATGGGTCAAAAACGAATTATTTTGTACGTAAAGGATATTTGGTGCCCCGCATGAGGATTACCTAGTGTCCCAGATCAATGTGGGATATGTAGCCCCAGCTTCAGGGCTGCAAAACCCCAATTAACAATTTTCTTTCACCCACCACGTGGTTAACTGGCACAGAACAGGAATGCTTGCGACAAGCCTGTCGGCGCAAGTTTCCTTTGCGTGATCTCGGTGCCCGACATGTTGCTCCCTCCCATCCCAACGCAGCCTACGAGCGTGCGGAGCAGTTCTCGCTGCCGGCGGCGCAGAACAACGCGACCCTGGCCGACCTGAAGCGCAGCATGAAGCAGGACCTGGAAGACCGGCTGCACGAGCTGTCCAACCACACGGCCAGGGTCAACACCATGTTGCGCAAGGTCGCCGGCCTCCTGCACAAGGCCAACAGCTCACCTGTCAGGGTGCGTGGAAAGGGGCTCTTTCAGAAGGGGGGGGGGAGAGGTTCACGTTTCCGCTTGCTCACATCAGAGCTCTCCAAGATGGAAACGTGGGGGTCTTTACGTGCTTCCCTTCCTGTGACTCCTGCAATAACTTCGAAGGAGGGGCCTGTCGCTGTTCTCATTCAACAGTTGGGGGCTAAAATGTGGAGCCGAGATTGTCGGCACAAAAGCTTCCCAGTGCTTGGTTGACTTGCCCGCAGTGGTCCTGCCCGTGCCCTGAGCTGTCCCCCTTGTCGTTCCAGGGCCTCGTCGCCCAGAGTGAGGAGCTCCACTCGAGGGCCGAGGACCTGCTGAGGGAGGCGGAGGCGCTGCTGCGCCAGTGCCCCAGCTTCAACCTGGACGCCGACGGGGCACTGGACGTGAGTGCGCGCACTTGCCTGCTGCTGAGGCAGATTCGAGTGCAGCCACTGTGCTCGGGCATTGTAAATGGATTCCACGCTAGTGTAACAGTGACCCGTGGCTTATTTTTCACAAGAGCAACCATGCAAGGACAATCAATGCAGGGTCACTCCTGCATCTTGAGCTGTCCTTACTAGTGTGTTTGTTGCTTTTGTTGTTATTTGACAAAAACTGTTCATTTAGTAACTAAAAACATAAAAAAAACTTCCATGTGGTGCATTAGACAAAAGGCATACATACTAGATGCTCCATAGAAAGGCATAACTATGTCACAGTCCCTGACAGTGACGTTGCAGTGCTTGTAAATGTTCTAAACAATCGCAAAAGGCACTGTAACAGGCATTTGAAAGGTAGATAGGCGGAGCCACTGAACATATGAGGGAGAGAGCTGACACCTTAGACTGGGAGTGGTGCGTGTGTGCTGAGTGGGGAGGCCCTCGGACTGCAGGCCCTGGCAGACAACGAGAAGAGGCTGCGGGACGAGGTGGACAGCCTGCGGGACACCCTGTCCAATCTGAAGCGGCAGACGGACGACGTGGAGCCCCTGGTGCGCGACGCGGTTGACCACTCCATGCGGCTGCAGGACCAGGCACAGGAGTGCAGGAAGTGAGCACCCGGGGAGGCGGGCACCCCTTGGCGGGCCACGAAGGCCAACGTCAGTTGGGATTGACCGTGTCGCAAGAATTTGGTTAGCAGACACAGGGGAGCTTCGATTTACCAGTCTTGGGCTCACTGCGGGCTCCCTGAGAAGCAGTCCAGCATTACTTTTTCACCTATATTTCTATGGCGTGGGGAATCCTCAGACTACTCGCGGGCTGTCCGCCGCAAGTTTGAGGCTGTAAATCGGAAAACCCCACTGGAAGTTGCAAGCAATGAGAATAGTTGTGTATTATTCATAACATTCATGCTTTGAACACACTATTTAAACCTTTGTAAAGCAAGTTGCCTTTTGTGGACAAGATTCTCTCGATATAGTTTGCAACTTGGAATGGGCATGCTAAACGATATGTTTGAATGGGGACTAAAACTGATAGGACTTTGCAGATCTGTAATTTGCACTAATTCTGTTCCTAAATTTTCCTGAATGCCATCAGGTGTAGTATCTCCTCTTAGCTGTAGAGCTATCTTTTTTTCTTTTTTTTCCAGAGTAACTTTCAATTGGCACTTTGTTCACTTTGCAGCATCCTGTATGACACACAGCAGCTCTCTGAGTCAGCACTGGCCTACGATGAGATTGCCAAGATAATTGACGAGGCCCAGAATTATTCACTCACTGCGAGGACTGCTTCAGACGATGCCCAGTCCAAGGTATAAATCTTTTTTGCACCTTATTTGCATTTTTTCCTGTTGCACTCTTAATTTGATGCCTTGGGGGTGTCATATATGCACAGAATGTTGCAGTCGTGAAATCTTGCGGTATCATGAATTTCAGGATGTTCCAGACTTAAATTTTTCTTTTGGTAATCCACATTGTAAGCATTTAGTCTGTGCTGCAATTATCCAGCCTCAGCTTTACGTATATCAAGCCCTGTCAGGGTATTGCTGTACAGTTTCCTCTCATTCTTGTCAATAAGGATGACCTGCAAGAAGAGGGCAGGGGAACTGTTCGGTATTAAAATCATTGCTTATTAGATTAGCGTTCATTGCATTAAAAGTAGCGCTCATCTCATTCCAGAATTTGTGTGGCTGCTAGTCTTTTTGCAGTCTGTATGCTTGATACCTAGCGAATTCCTAAACGGCCTGACGAATTTTCTGTGTCGCAGTCGGCTGGCATCATCGACAGGGCTTCCAACTCTCTTGAGCGGAGTAGGGAGCTCCGTCAGGAGGCAATGGATCTGGAAGAGCATGTCGACAACGGTGGGTGGCTGCATTACCGTGCACTCAGCCTCAAGAAGTCTCTTCCTTTCTCTCTTTCCTTCTTTTTTTTTGTTTTTGTTTTTGTCGTGCGACAAATATTTAGAATCCCCTAATTAGTGTTGAGACAGAGTACCTATGTCACCCCTTAAGTTAAGTAGCTCCCGTTTGACCAGCAAAAAGGAGAGATACGGAAGTAAAAGAACTTCCGGAGGCAATCACAAACACATGGCGTAAAGCCAAAACACAGCATGTTGCACGTGTTCCTGTGGTGCAGTGCCATCAGTCATGCTTTCCGGATATTGTTGCACAATTTTTTGAGTTTTCACAGTAACTTTTGCTAGTTAAGTGCCGAAAAAAAATGACGCATCACCCACACACTGTGAGCATCATGCTGGCATGTCTCTCTGGCCCGCACCACTGATACAGTAACTACAGACAAGGAGCGCTATGGCCATAGGGATGCCTTAGTACAGCTGAACTCCATTAATTCGAACTCGAAGGTGCCCGATTGCTCGAAATAAAATAAGTTGGAATTAACGAAAGCCGTTTAAATACACATAACTTTGCCGGGAGTGCACTGTCAGTTCAAATAAATCAGAATTTCGAATTACGTGAGTTTGAATTAACGAGGTTCGACTGTGCAAAGGTCCGGACCTTTTAAGGCGGAGGGCCAAGTTGCATTGAAGCCGACACACCGGGGCCAGACGGCAATTTGGGGGGGGATTTTTTGGACCTGTGCCGAGAAAGATAGTGAAGACGTTATCTGGCAAAGTGTGAAGATGGGGACAATGCTAACTGGAGGCTATCTTTCTTTGTTCCAGTCTAATCCCATTTCAGGTCAAAACTGCCATGTCGGCTTTCAGATAGGAAGTAACAGGGGGATCGGGGGTTCTGACGTCATGCCAGGGTCTGTACTGCCCTGTAGGTTACGGGTTGCAAACCCCTGCCGTAGTAAATAATGAGAATAAGGATTTGTGAAATAATTTATAAGTGAATTCATTCTCCCACAAAATGGCTGTGTGGCAGCTACTGTGATCCTGGAAGTGGTTCTTGAATTTGAAAGTACTTATATGCACACACTAGGAGGCAAAAATTTGCGAGCTCGTGTTGTAATTACTTTTGATGACACACAAACAGCTAGTGGGGAATGAGAAAAAGTTAGAGAGGAAGAAAAAAGAAATAATTGAAACAGGACTTTGGAGTGCCAGCAATGTTTAAAATTATTTCGTGTGCTTGTGCAGTGTGACTTGAAAACCTATTAGACGTTCTGCTCCCTCTAGAGATGAAGTCGAGGGTGACAGATGCTGCGGAAAAGCTGGCTACCATCGAGATTCACAACAAGATGAATGCAAAGGACCTCGCAGATTTGGCACGCGACATGGACAAACTGCAGACTGGTAAGCCTCTTGAACTCGCCATTAGCTTCTGTTCCTGCTGTTGCCTTGGTTTCAAAGCACTGGGGGTTGTCTATAGGGCTTCCTGTATCTTGTCCTGTCTGCCTTTAGCAACCATTCTACTTCTAGTTCTGAGACCGTTTTCTGCCCTCCCTCAGCTAACAGCAGCAATTTGACACTCAGCCAGCTGCAGTGTGTTTGTTTGCTTTATCTGACAAAAAGTGAGTGCGAGCTGCCTAGGCAAAGTGCTGATGGTGATCAGTTGCTCGGGCAAGGCCACGCAACCTTGGGAAAATAGCCACCAGTGCCACAGGTGGTGTCGTTCAACCAAGTCAGAGAGCAGTGCGAATGGTGCATTACGATTCCGGTGTGTCAGAGGATGCCGTGGTTCCCTCCTCCTCCT
The DNA here is from genome assembly GCF_048455015.1 of Haemaphysalis longicornis. Lineage (NCBI taxonomy): Eukaryota > Metazoa > Arthropoda > Arachnida > Ixodida > Ixodidae > Haemaphysalis > Haemaphysalis longicornis. The sequence continues at coordinate 137,499,303 of NW_027526204.1, forward strand.
CCTCCTCCTCTTCCTCATCCTTTTCCTACCCAGACGAGAGCCAGCAGGCACTGCGGGGATCGGTGGATGAGGCGCGCACGGCGGCCAACCAGGTGCAGGAGACAGCCGACAAGGTGGACGCCATCCTGGAGCGGCTGCCTGGCGAGAACACCCACGCCCAGACGCTGTCCAGCGACAATGTTGGCTACCAGCAGGCCCTGCTGGCTGCCAGCAACTACAGTGGGTCGTGCTTCTTTCTCTGCCCAATAATGCCTGATATATGCCTCGTGGGAAAGGCTGTGTGTCTGTAAGTGCGATAGTCTAATGCACGAGGGATGCTTTTGAAACTGAATTGGGCTGGTGTCTTGAAAGGAGCACAACTGTCACTCTTTGGTGTCCCTTTTTTTAGCATTTTCTGCAGTTGTTGCTTTAGCTGCAAATACTTGCATTTAATTGTATATGCTTTCGATGTTACCAGGCTTCGGCGCTCCGAAAGAAAAGTTTTATGAACGCACATCGCAGTGCTAAGCCAAGGCCATATGTTGGCACCAGGGTGGTTGACTCCAGTCCCCTTTGACTTGCCTTGTGATCACCAACTCTGCTTTCCTGTCCTGCGCAGTCGACCGAGCTGCAGCCCCCGAGCCGGACCTCAGTCGGCTGGCAAACCGGATGCTGCAACGGCACAAGGCCATGAAGGACCAGGCTGCCGACATCCAGAACATGCTGGAAGAAGTGCGCCGCAAGGTGGCCCTGGCCAGGGACAACGCCAACAGGGTCAGTGCGTGTGCCATTGACTAGAAAGGGCGGCTGTCCAACTCCGTATTGCGCACAGTATCTTCACCCAGGAAGACATGTTTGGGTGCACTTGCCTTCCACATGTCGCACTCTAGTTCATTGTAGACACCAGGCAGCCCAAGTAACAGCCTTCACCACTTCTACGGGTTGACCTTGTGTGCAGCATGTGCGCACCAGCTGAGCTCACAAGAGCTCAATGCGAAGAACAACTCATAGTGCACAAAGTCTGTATCATGAGTGCTGGTGGGACCAGTGCAAAAAAGAAAGAAAGATAAGATCTCACACATTTATGCTAGCATTGGAAAAGCAGTCTTTACCTATTTGATATTCACTGTGTAACGGCCAACTATTCTGAATGTCCCTTGTGATTACTGTGACTGCTGCAGACTTGTTGACTTCTCCTGTTTGGCACTCATAGTATTTTTTGTGAGCAGCTGGAGCATTTTTGCATTGTAACATCTTACGGCATCCTGCACACTGAGGTGGCATAGTGCGCAAAGTCTGCATCATAGTGCGCAAAGTCTGCATCATGAGTGCTGGTGGGACCAGTGCAAAAAAGAAAGAAAGATAAGATCTCACACATTTATGCTAGCATTGGAAAAGCAGTCTTTACCTATTTGATATTCACTGTGTAACGGCCAACTATTCTGAATGTCCCTTGTGATTACTGTGACTGCTGCAGACTTGTTGACTTCTCCTGTTTGGCACTCATAGTATTTTTTGTGAGCAGCTGGAGCATTTTTGCATTGTAACATCTTACGGCATCCTGCACACTGAGGTGGCAAACCAGAGGACGTTACAAGGCTGCTCCTTTCTCAAAAAAGTCTTGTGAGCGCAGTTGGGTGAAGCAGAACGGTTCTCTTGAAGGTCAGAGCTAACGGGAGGCCCGTGTGGTACTATGTACTAAATGCTGCCGTGCACTCCCCACACAGGTGAAGATTGGCATGGAGTTCAAGGGTGACCAGTGGCTGCAGCTGAAGAACCCCGAGGAGCTGCAGGAGGCGGCCACCTACACGCACCTCTCCGTGTACCTGAAGACCCAGAAGCCCGACAGCACGGTCTGGTTCCTGGGCAACACCCAGCAGCCCCCCCAGGCGCGGGCCAAGCGCGCACGCGAGGTCAGTGCCTGCTGTCGACCTACTCACCTCTCACCTTCATCATTTTCCCTCGAGGGTCCTATCAAAGGCACTGCATAAAGGAAAGGGGGTGTTGCAGACACAGCAGCTTGCAAGTGGTCATACAGTTAAACCTGATTGTAACGAACCTGTATGTAAGGAATTCCTGGATTTAACGAAGTTTTTCAATTCCCCTTTGCGAGCACCATTGAAACCCATGGGTTTGTGACCTCTATGTAACTAAGGCTGTGCAATGATTAACCTTGATGTTACGAATTCACTACGCTGATGAGCCGTTGTTTTTTGCACTTTTTCTGAAAAATTGGCTGGTGAAGCGTACCAAATTAGCGAATTTTGCGTGCACCGCAAAGTATACCGTGTGTTTCCAGGTGTGAGTGCGGTGTCAGTTAGGTGCTATAGGCCTGCCTTTGGCTTGCAGTTGTGCGTCTCCACTGCTGTGTGGTGTCGGTTCGTTGGTGGTGATATCTGCTGCAGAAACCGAAACGTTTTGTCTTTTCCAAGACAAGCTCGCAATTGTAAATGCCGCGTGTCCACCGGGGAAACACAAGGACGTCGCCTCCTGGTACAGTATCCCTCCAGCTAGCACACTCTCACAATTTTGAGTGCGTAAAAGGGCACTGAGTTCGTGAAAAGGCGTCCTTTCCACACAAGTTTGGCCCTTGAAATGCGTCAAGGCACTGGAAAGTGTCGAAAAGGCAAAAGCGATACTTAAGTTACGTTTGTGAATACGGGAGTAAGTGAGCTTGCTTCTTTGGAGTGATGCGTGTAGTGACTAATACTCGTGCCACACGTACACAAAAAATGACATTAAGTGTTTAAGGCCTTAAGATAACAAATGTCATTAATTGGGCGGGCCGTGCTACACGCGAAAACGCAAAGGCATTAAATGTGTTAGGCATGGTGGTGATCATGACCAAAGAGAGAAATTCACTCATATTTTAGAAGTCTTTAATGTAGAGAAAAACGCCTTAGAAGCGTTAAAACTGTTTTTTTGGGAAAGAAAATATAATGAGAAATGGTGTTTGCTTAAAAATGGTGGGAGCCGTTTCTAAAAGTGGCTTCAGCATGCCGTCGCCGGCCGGCGGTAGCCAAATCTGAAAAATTTAACACGAAGAGTAACGCGATGTTCTTACTTTTGCCTCTGTTCTAGTGAACTTCGTCTTCTTCAAAACTTCGCCACCAATTGTGCACAAAAAATCGCCATATTTCGAAGTTTAGCTACATTTCCGCGTCAACACTCTGGTGCGGAGAGCTTCGGTGGCTTCATTTGGTGCTCATCGCGTTCGAAAGTAGGCAGATTTAAGGTGTTCGCGAAGGTAAATGAGTTGTGCGGAACTCCTTAAACCAAAATGACATTAAAGCGAATGACATTAGATTTTTGCATGTAGCAGCAAATTAATGTCATTTTTCGTGTACGTGTGGCACGGGTATAAGCGAGATAAATTCTGGAATGGTGAGTTTGCCGTAAGGAATATCTAGCATTTCGGTTTTGATTCTACTTCATTCATGCGAGCCTTAACCTGAAACCTGCACATGACGAAAACCTGCATGTAATGAAAAATTGCAAATTTTCGCAACTTCGTTATATCCAGGTTTAACTGTAATTGCTGCGGAAGAAAAACAACACGGTGACAGCAATAACAAGAGGATTACGTAAATGGAGAAAGGGGGTGGACATTGTAGCTCATGTATGTTCGCTAAGCGTTAAAAAAATGACTGGAGGAAACGACAGATGGAACAACAATAAGAAAAGGATGAGACAAAGCGTAAGGCAGGGTTAATGACATTTCTTGGCACACAACAGGATTGGACTGATCCCTGCAGTAGTTTGAGTGCATGCGGTCAGAAAGTTGAGGAGGCGCCCCTATTTGTGAGGAAAGTACCGCACTCAGTAGCGAAAGAATGCAGAATATACTTTCTATTCTAGTATTCTTTTTCGTGCTCAGAAGTTGCGACAGGCATGTGGTAGGTCCAAGTGACTTGCACCTCAGTCTGCAAGCTTTGGTAGAGGAAATTTTAGGTGACTTTGCTGCACAGGAAGGCTGCCATTTGTTAAACGAAAAGGCTGGCTTTTTAAAGTGGCACCGCAGTCAATGTGCAATAGCAACAACTTCTGCAGTCAAATTGTTTTGGAGCTCGGTAAGCGTTGAAAGAGAAAAAAAAAAAAATCTGCTTTCAGAACGACTTCATGGCCCTCCTGCTGCAAGGTGGTTACCCCACGTTGCTGGTGAATCTTGGTGATGGAACAGAGGAGATTCGCAGCAGCAAATATGTCGCTGATAACCAGTGGCATCAAGTCATCGCTGACAGGTAAAGTGACACGTTCTTTGCTTCGTGGAACGGGGAACACAGCTATACTTGGGGACAACTTTCTGTGGCAATGGAAAAGAAAACTGCAGGCAGCAAACTGCATTGTGTTACTGCGCCAAAGTAGTTCCCGATAAACTGCCTTCAGTTTCAGTTTCGGTGTGACAGATACGCCTTTGCTACAGTTCGTTTCTTTGCGTGACCTCCGTGGTTAAGTGCGCTGAACCACGATCATCTAGCACGCAGGAATATTGGCATCTCCTTCCCTACGCTTCATTTGTTTCTCAACGCAAGCCAAATCTTTGACTGGAGAACTTGGACAGACTTGATAAATTATACCATGGACAATAGCATCCAACTCTGTAGCATCCAGAAATTATAGGAATTTTCCCAGTGCTGTAGGTTTGGGGGAATGCACTGATATGTAAACTCTTCTGGAGCTGAAAACTGGGCAGCACCAGGGCCATGTATAGCGTGCTTACATAGCGCACGTGCAGCATACCGAAAGAGCAGCACACACACGCTACAGCACGAATTCAAATCCTGTTTGGATCGTGTTAAGTGCGTTGAAGGGTGGAACTATTGTACCGCTGCACTCTTGTCTTTCCGTAGCTCTGGGTGGTCTTCCAGTCTCCAAACGAAGCCGTTTTACGCTTTGGGAACTTCAGGGCATAACGCAAAGCCTCTGCCTTGAGCCATGCGACAGTGCCGTATTTACCCGATTCTAACGCACACTTTTTTTCTGGAAAAATAGGCCGAAAAATCGCATGTGCGTTAGAATCGGATACGAAACCAAAACTGCCGAAACAGCGGAAATTTCGTCCCACTCATCGCCATCTCAAGATGGCGCCAAAGCTTTTGGCAACGATTTTTCGGACACAGGAAGCCCAGGAGCCTGGATTTTTCTATCGGCGTTCTCACAAATCTTTAAATCATTCCACTTGCGTGCTTGATAACAGCAATGGCAGCAGTGGCAACGACGGTGCGCCGCTTCCACGAGTGGCTTACGAGCGGCTCTCAGGCGTTCAAAACGAGCAGTTGGCTGAAGCGTGCGCCTTTGGAGAAGCTCGCAGGATGGGCGTGCGGGGCGTGAGCCACGGTCTCATCGACCCTGGTTGAACATTCGTTCAGAAGTGTGGCATCGCGAACGCGCTTGACGGCACTGAGGACGAGGTGTTGTAGTCACCGGAAGGTGACAAGGAGCTCTCGGAGAGCGACGAGGAGTGAGATGAGTGAGATTACTTCGGGAAATAAATCGCCCGTTTCTAGGTCACAAATTCGTTTTTCTAGGTCACAAAGTTCTGTGCACGTTACAATCGGAGGTGCAAGTTTTTTAGGTTTCTCTGCCAGAAAAATCGGGTGCGCTTTAGAATCGGGGGCGTGTTAGAATCGGGTAAGTACGGTACATTCATTTACGCTAGCAAGCCGGCTGACCGAAAGAAATGCGGAAACGATGGATAGTCCTGATTGCACTATTGTTACTTAGGCATACATGTTGGGCATATAAGTTGCTTCGTTTGTTTTGAGAGCTTTCGGTTCTCAAGCAACTTGACAATCCTATGTGTGAATGAATTGGCGACCTACCGTAGAGAAAGGAAGCTGCCATCAACAAGGACGCCCCCCCCTTTTTTTTCCTCAAAAGAACCTATGTGATGCCAGTGGCTAACGCCACAACCAAATAACCCAAAAGTCTAAAAATACTGCTCTCTGTTTCACATATTTTGGTTAATAATTTAGTGCCATTATCAACCCAGAACTAAAAAAACAAGAACTACATATTTTAAATTGCTTAGGCTACACTTGGCAAATTATTTTCGTTGAACCACTTCCAGCTGCACCTTGACTGCATTGCCACAGAAAGCTGTCCCCGAGTATAGAATATGCTTCAAAGCAATGACATTATAGGTCTGTAGCCGCTGGCAGGTGGGAAACAGAGTGTGAAGTGAGGTATAAAGAAAAGCAGAGGAGCAGATCTGTCATTCAAAGCTGTTTTAGCCAGTTTTGTGTGTGCATGAGAGAGGGGTGCTGACAAAATGTCGTCCGCTTCACTGGCGCTGTCTTCAGAAAGTTTCTTGTGAGAGATCTCTTCCCACGGAAAGTCATCTTCGGTGCCGTCAAGTGCCTTTGAGGTGTTGCATTTGTTAAAGCTGTAGCTGTGACTGACGAGAGGTTTGGGAATGCTAACCCAAGCATTCTGATCCAGCTACAACGCACCACTGGAGAGGCCCGTTTCTGCCGTCCGGTAGCCATTACATCCATGTCTCCTGATCTCGCCCAGTCTAAGTAGTAGCGCTTGATACGGTCTTTAAAAGGCTTGTTAATGTGAATGTCCAGCGGTTGCAACTGGGATGTCTTCCCTCCAGAAGTGAAGTGCAAGCTTCACACAGTAGTCTTTTCTCTTGCCTTCGCTTGCAGCAGCTCGATATTCACAGGCAGGTGTGCAGCCCGTTGACATTGCATGAACACAATCAGCTCCTATCCGATCTGAGGAAGGATTCCAGTGTTCTTCAGCTTATGGAAACTTCCCAGGATGTTGCTTAAAAAAATCAAAGCCGTTCCACTCAATGTGAACGCTTTCGGAAGTGCAGAGCAGTGATTCGCCATAATGGACTGTAGCGCCATTATCCGCTCACTGCTACCGCTCAATGCAATTCAAATTTCCCGCCTTCACAGTGCTCGCGTGCCCCCTGCCTAAAACTGCGCCAGTGGGAGTTCTGTTCTTTTTGTGCTTGCTTTTCTTCCCGCTCATGCCGGCGTTGCACTGCCACTTTTTTTCGCTTACTGTCATAAAAACCAACCCAACGAGCGTTCCTAACTAAATGAACACAGGGGCTGCCAGTTAATTACATATATTTTGCCTCAAATGTACCTGTACTTTTCTTTGTGCTAAACAACGGGGAGATGTATGACAAGCGCCCGCATTTCACGAGTTTCACACGCTTATGACTAAATAAACCACTTGGCTTTCGAAGCCTCTGGGTTATGCCGCGACGATAGCCACTACGACGAAACGTGGTGTGGCTCTACTTGGGTCCAGCGAGCGAGCTACGACGACAAGGCGAGCCGCTAAAGTGTTCTGCACTTAAAATATTTGCTCCTTTTGCTTCCTCCACCTGTGAGTACTGCGCTCGGTGACACCAAACTGTCACGCTGGGGCATACCCGATGTTCTCAGCAGCTGTTATAACTTTCCTCTGAAAAGCAGCTGGCACTGCCTTCATGCTCCTGACATCATGCGAGATACACTACTGGCAAATAAGCCAATTCCGAATACAAGAATGCCATGAAGTTGGCGTGACCAAAATGGCACCCGTTAAAGTAGGAAGCAGCCTACCCACGCCACCGCAAGATGATGCTTTCTCCACTATGGATTTGGTGATGATAGCACCAAGCAACAACGAAAATGTAGCTGCAAATTTTGGGCTGAAGTATTAGGGATCCACAAATAATGTGAGGCAGAGATTTCACATAGTATAATTCAAAAAAAAAAAAACTTGCTTTTTTGCAGTGTGTTTTTAGGTACGTGCTGTCATCAGTTGTCCTCGAAGATTATAGTCAGGGATCCAGTCAAGGTGTAAGTTTGGGCTTGTGTGGCGTTTTGTTTCAGGACGGGTAAGACTGTGACCCTGCACGTGCGGACAGAAGGGGAGCCCGACGCGGAGAACACCAAGTACCTCCAGGGCGCCACCAGTGTGTTCAACCTGGACCAGGCGCGGTCCCAGTTTTACCTGGGAGGTGTGCCTGCGAGTGCACAAGTACGTGCCATGCTACATGTGCCACGCTCGCCTGTTACTTACCGCCGTGCATGCTGATTTTAAGCTTGTGCTTCTTTGGTGGCCTTGCATCTCTGATTTACGAAATGTCAGCTCCTCAGTCTTCCAGGTTAAACATTCCTCGTAATTTGCTTACACTTAAAGGCAGGAACAGTCGGGATTACAAAGTAAGCCAGATCAACAATGACATTACGTTGCTGCCAAGAACAGTCTAGATGCTCGAATGAAGTCATGCTGCTGTTTCACTTTGAACAACACTACCTTGGTGCACCAAGTGTTTGTCACATGAAATTTTTGCCTGCCCTGACCGTCAACACTTAGCCCTTGAAATTTTTCTCAAGCGAGTTTGTTGCTGGGCTAGTTGGGGCATATTAAGTTTAGAAGGAACCAGCTCAACATGGAAACAAAGGACTAAATGGTAACAAAAACTGACAGGGACAATGCTGGCCCTTCATGCACTACTTCTTTGCACCCTACACACACCCTACAAGCATTCTACTTGTTTGGGTGACAAATTTTCTGTAATCCCTGTAGGCATTTTCTGGCAGTTCACCAATGTTAAGCACCCCTAGTGCCGCAGAATGTGGCCTTCCCGTTAACTTTCCCCGTAAGCTCACCAGCTTGACTGCTGTACTTCTTACCCGACATAAGCCCATTGTGTGACCATCTGATGGTGTGTAACTATTGCAGTCTATGCAGAAATATGCTGCCCTTTGCCGAGGGCAATTTTTATACAGATTGTGTGGATGTCTGCTAGTCTGTACTGCTTAGCAACGCGGTTTAGGTGGCACTAAAAAAGGGACACAGAAAAGTCTACAGGAGCGCTTGTCCTGTCACCTTTCTTGTGTCCGCCTTTCTTAGTGCTTGAACGAAACCGCGTCATCAAGTATGCACCCAGTCGCCCAGCAACAAGTTGTTCTTTTGCACTGCATGTAATCGCGAATGGCAGTGTGCTGCTCGGGGACACAGGAACAACAACTAAAGCAAACAAAAAACAGACTGTGTGCGCATGTGGGGAGCGGTTGCACACTCCTTTGTCTCGTTCCTGTTTCCCCGAGCGGTGCGCATGCCATTGGCGGCAGTGATGCGGCCCAAACATGAGCCCATCTGTGCACCAGTCAGTGTCTGCGCATCGTCCCTCGGGCGGTTCAGTGACGGGTGTGCCCCTGTCCGCCTGTGCTGGGTGCAGGGGTACGTGGGGTGGGAGGACGAGGAGGTGCGTCGCTTCGAGGGCGCCCTGGAGGACCTGCTGTGGGGGGGCCTGCCCATCGGCCTGTGGAACTTCCAGCAGCGCCACGGCTCCCTCGAGGGCTGCCAGGAGCGGGACACCCTGACCGACCTGCCCGTGGACGGGGGCCTGCGCTTTGACGGCACGGGCTACGCGCTGCTGGGCGGGGAGCCCCGGGACTTCGCCGACGGCATCAGCATCAGCCTCACCTTCCGCACCTATGCCCGCGAGGGCCTGCTCTTCCTCATACACAACGGGGTGAGCAAGCCACTCGGGAGGGGCAGCTTCCTCTCTCTCAAAGGAGGAGCCCACATGGGGGGGAAAGAGCATGACACATCACTCCCCTTCGTGAGGCGAGGGGTCATTCTACTCTGCTGTCTACTCATCTGGTGTCGTTTGTCTGGGGCAACCTGATTCCACTTTGAACTGGGATTACCTGGCCACCCCTGTGTGTTAAAGGAGTACTGAAACCAAATTTTGACGCCTAAAAAATGATATAATTGGCTTCAGTAGTTTGTACAGATGACTCACAGAAATTTTTGCAGCGATCCGAGGCCAGAATCACATCTAAAATCGATTTTGATTGTCCCGGCCGCGAGCTTCCACAAATCGGCAGCACTAGCGAAATCGCTTTCGACGTGACAAAACATTGGCCGGCGTGTCTCGCCGGTTCAGGGTGACGTCATATGGTCGTTTTTGCAACCGGAAACGATATCCTGCGCTGCTGTTGTCAGTGGTATTCGTTTGGGCAGGAGACGTGGGCGTAGCTGTGTGACCAATGCTTGTAAACTTTGTGTGTTCGACGTCTTTGCTTTTCAGTTCGTGGCCGGCGCATGTTGTTCCCTTGCACTGGTGCCGAAAACTGCGCAGTGTCGATGCGCACTGCGGCGACGCGGCGGTCACTGAGCTCACCCAAGTTGTGCTATGGCAAGCTCGCGGAATGCGAAGTACTGCTGGTGGTAGCCTGTCCGAGCAAATTGATGACGACGCCAAGGTGCATTATTTTCCACGCGATGACATGCAGTGCTAAACGTGGACTGAGTTTGTGCGCGGTGGCGGGAGCAAGAACTGTCGCCCAAGCCAGCGAGTTTGGCGTTGCTCGGGTCAGCTTGGGTGCTGGGAATTTTAGGCTTAGTATCGTGGTGAATATTTGATCGCCGCTATCTGCACAACTGCGAATGACCATCCCTTACACAACTTTTCACCACACTGTCATCCCCTTTTTCACATATGGAGCTTTATTTTGGCGATAATTGCCGTTTCAGCGATCGGTGACCAAGACATCTGCCGTGGCCTGTTTTGATTCTAGCGCGCAGGTGGCGCCATCTTTCGGCCACTCGTCGCACCGCGGTGCCGGCAGTGCTGGGTCGGAGCGCCGAACCTCCGCTGCCGGTCAGCGTAGGCTTACCATCGCGGCAAATATCTGAACGCCGCTTTTAAATTCAGCGCTGATAACAACCCCTAGCACAATTTTTCACCACACTAACATCTATTTTCTCCCATGTGCAACTTCTTTTTCGCGATCAGATTGATTAGAAGAGTGGCGACAAGCTGTTGCTATCACGGTCTGCACCGGTTCGAACCGCAATGATGTTAAAAAACGGACAACGGCGAAGATGTCGCCGGCCTAATCGCCTGGCCAAATAAAGTTGTTCTGTCTGTCTGCCTGTCGGGTGGCAGTGACTCATCAGAGTCTGACGATTCAGACGACATGTCGACTGCGCGGGCGAGTGCGGACCATGTACAATCGTAGCAGACGATGCGGCAAAAGTCCCTGACGTCACGGTTTCCGAGACGTCACATTCTGCGTCTTGCATTTGAATGGACGTTTGGCGCGCGACGACCGAATTTGAAACTGATTGGAATAAATGCGTTATAATTAATTCTATGCTGGCGGCTGACCGTTTTTAATTCGACTTTTGTAATTGCTGGACCACTAGGTATCCCTTGCAGCATAAAAACCGAAAGCGAGAAATTTAGTGTCAGTATTCCTTTAAAGCAGTGGTTCTCAAATGGGGTTTCGTGGACCCCAGGGGGTCCGCGAGAGCATTTCAGGGGTCCGCGAAGCTTCCCTCAAAACTTTTCCCCCGCCATTTTTTTCTCGATTTTGCCAGCATTTCCTTGCAACACAAAAAGCTGACTCTGCCGCATTACTTGTACGTTTAGCTTCTCCGCGTAGCACATATTTTAACATCTGATTTGTGCACAACACGCCAGCTATGAGAAGACAAAAAAAAACAGACCCACAAAAGGCAGCGTATGGGTGTCTATAAGGCTTATAGATTCCAGTACAACTTGTTTAACATTATGGACCCGATCAACATACGCTCCATCGTGGGGTCCCCCATCCCTACCGCAAGCCCGAAAGGGGTCCCCGGGGGAGTCATGGCTGAGAACCACTGCTTTAAAAGGCTACTGAAGTGCTTTCAAAATAGGGTAAAAATCTATTTGTTTACAATTAATACATTGGTCAGTTTATGCCTGTAAGCATTTTTCGGCATTTATAGCTTGGGGACTGTGGTATGTGTCAATAAAATTGACCCTACACTTAAGTTGGCCCACTGCTTACTCACGCACTGCCAGACGAGCGAAAAACCGATGACCAGCGACATGCGTTGCCGCTTCGTTGTTTCCCAGTTTTAAGGGTGAAATTCCAAATTAGCGTGTGTGTAATCTGACCTTTATTAACCTTTATTGTCTTGAGTTGCCTCCACGTGAATTTTTAGCCATAATGCTGCTGTGTTTTTAGTGATTCCCTAAAACGACTCCTAGATGCTAGAGATTTCCTACCTGAGCGGTTTCACGAGTAGTCGGTGCCGACCTTGTTGTCGGGTGCTCTATTTTTCATGCACGAAGCAACGGGCTCAATTAAACACGAAGGTGCCCAAAGTTCCTGATCCGTTATTATAAGGGGACAAGAAGATTTAGGCTACCGCAGTGCCCTGGGTTTCCCAAACGTCTTGCTCGTTTTCCCGATCAACACTGTGGGCTATGACGACAGCTTAGCTAAGTATGTAGATTTCGTGGGTTGTTAACAAGAAATCAAGCAAGCTGGAAAGCATGAAGCGTTTTCTGCACGTGGAAGTGCTCCGCACACATACCAGCCGTGCATGCCCATACGGCCGGCACTTCCAAATATCACTTCATCTACTGCCAGCCAATTGTGAAAGGAAGCCAGAGCTATGACCACGCCTCCGGGCAGGGGTCCTTTGTTTTGATGAAAAAAGATGGTTTGGGTGTATAAAATCAATGTGTTTCTCGAATTCAGCATCAATAAAACTATAAGCTTGGTAATGCCCCCAAGTAATTTTTTTTCTGAAAAGCTCTTCAGCAGCCCTTTAAGTGGAGTGAAATGCTCATTCACCTCGTTACTAACATAGAGCCATTCCCTCTGTGGTGAAGAATAGGTAATGACAGTGGCAGCGATGCATCGTGATGTACGAATTGACATGTAAAGTATTTTTTGTCGAATTTTATGATAAAAATGGAGGTTTTGTTCTCGGGGGAGAATTCAGTGTGGTCCGAATGCAAAGCGCAGAGAGAGAGCTGAATTTATTTAATGTGCATGAGAACTCGCTGCACCAGCGGGAATCAGTTCATCATCTAAATTTATCGACAGCTTCTGAGCCGGGTAAAAAAAAAAGATAAAGGAACCTTGACGGGCATGTAGCAATCGAACGGGCTTTTTCTCGCAGCCCAAGTTCATGGCCCTGGAGTTGCGTGATGGCCACGTGGTGTACAAGTTTGACCTGGGAAGCGGCCTGACGCAAGTGAAGTCGAACGCGGCCTACAACAACGGCAAATGGCACCAGCTGCGGGCCGCCCAGTTCCGCGGAGATGCCGACCTCACGGTGAGCTCCTGTTTCACAAGGGGACCCTTCTTCATGCGCATCCTAGTCTGGGCCTGCTCTTTTGTAGCGTGTTAGAACCTGAGCATCCACCGGTTGAGTTCATAGTTTTGAACTGGAAAACTTTTTTTTTTACCCTTTACAGAGTCATAAAAGCTGTGATAAGCAAAACAGCCTTGTAGGAGCTTACAGTGCCAACTGTAAGCCAAGTCTGCACTGCACAGATTTTTAGCGGGGGCTGCAGATGACAGGGACTCTGTGTTAGCATCCAAAGCGAAAGGGATGACTCGGGGCAGTATGAGCTTGTGGTAACAGCAGCCACTGCTGCCACCTGGCCAGCCAATGCAGAAGTGTGCCCAATGCATAAATTGTGATTCTGTGGCATAATATAGGAGCAGTTTCCTTGAAACTGCTCAGTATTAGTTCTCTGCGTGTTGTCTCGGGCAGTGCAGTGTCGTAGTTCCAGCATGTTTTCTCGGCTTCTTATTTTGGCATGTTCCGAAAACACAGCTACTGTGCTTATGTCCTGGTCTTATCGTTTGATGTCGTTATTGTGTCCCATCTTTTCCACAATAGGTTGGTGGCAATGATTCGCAAACGACAAGTTACCGAGGAACTGAGGCGGGCATTGGCTCCGTTGACGAAATCTTTGTTGGGGGCCACCGAACTTTCCATGGCCACCAGTGAGTTATATTTATGCATTTCAATTGCAACGCAACTGCAAAATGGTTATTCAAAGTTATTAGTGGTAAAAGTTGTGGAATTGCGCATGAATGCCCCTTTTACCTTCTACTCAATTTGTAGCCTGCAAAAGGGCCCATGATGCATCAGACTTTACAAGGGATGTCAACATATGATGGCAAAATGCCTTTTTTGTGCACATAATGTGTTGTGTATGCCAGTTGTTTGACTTCTTGCAGATTTGCAGCTATGCATGAAGTTGGGTTTGCTGTTAAGCACGCATGCCCTTATGGCTATCTTGGGTAGCACACAATTTCCTGTGTCAGGTTGTTGCCACAACTTTTACTTTGCTTAGAAAGGCCAACCTAAGAATAAGGTTCCATGCGAAAAACCAAAAAGGATATGTTGCTCTGCAGGGAAGCCAACTTCCTGCGTAGCTGTAGCTGTTGGTGAGTAAAAATAGCAGGCATTTGCTCCTGCTTTTCTAATAAATATGACTGCCCATTATTAAAACCATTGGCAAATGCAACTAGGTAGGCAAGAAAAGTTGTCGTATAAGAGGGCATGTGCTCGGCAAGGGGAGTTTCAGATTAGAGATCACAAGCAGCATGGAAAAGTTCCGCTCTGTATATAAGACTGTTGTGTTCTCAGGGAGGTGACCCGTGCGAGCTTCGAAGGGTGCATCCAGGAGCTGGAGCTGGACACCCGGCGTGTGGACCTGCACAAGACCAAGGAGGCCTTGGGGGTGACCACCGGCTGCCCCGAGGATGTGAGCACAGCTTGCGAGCACCCTCTCTTTTCAAGTGAACCTTTCGTGGTCTCTCTGGTGGCGTAACCAGAATGCACTGCAGGAAAGCCAACTTTACACAATGGTGATGATGATGGTGCTGGTGATAGAACAGGAACAAATCTTCCTGTGGTTGGATTCGAACCTGGGTTTGCCCGGGGGAGGCTGATGTTATGGGCCTTGCCCCGTGAAAGGCGTTCCTAGTCCGGGATTCCTTGGCTTCGACTGGCTGTCCTTGCTCGGGCCACCAGGTTGAGCTGGGTATCCGGGTGTGGGCTGGCCAGGGAAGCACTCCGCTGCTCGAAGGAAGGGGGCGGGGGGGGGGGAGGGGCATATCTGGGGTGCGTTGGCATGCCCATGCCACTTGGTAAAGCAAGCCCTGTTAGGGACAGTATGCGCAGAGCCGATGTCTATCCAATTGTACCACCATCGCATTCGGGTCGCTCAGCATTTGTTCCGAGCCTTTAGCACATTCTCTCTTCAAACAAAGTTCCAATCCTCTCTCTCTAACAACGGCAATGGTATAACGACGACTATGAGTGGTGGAAGGGGGCTCTCTCATGAGGCATTCATTCGCTCTTGCCTGGGCTTGGACTTGGACTCGCAGGCAGTTCGTGCTTTGATCGTTGATGCTGTGACTTTGAATTTCCGACTCTGACTCCGACTTTAACAGCTTTGACTTTGGCACTTTGTGATTCGATTTTTGCACACAAGAAAGTTTCGCATTTAAATTATCGTTGTCATTATAGATGGAAGGGATTTAACTTTTTCTCTCTGTGTTGTACCTATCAGTCCTGTTATGGCCCTAATTATTCTACCCCCCCATCCCTTTCATCCTTCCCACTTTTAATTTAGCTTTCCCATTGTACATTGGAAGTTTTCCTTCTTTAGGATACGTGGTGGAAGGGAGGGGAGGCTCCTAGGCAGGTGTGCCTGGCCAACAGCTGTGCTTTAAATTCCGGAATACCAGACCAACAACTAGCCAGGAATCAGAAGGGGGGAATGCAAGCTGCCTTTATGGCAGCAAGTAAGGAAGATGAACCAGCTTTTCTTATTTCATTTAGGAGTAGCTGATGCACTGAGCAAGTCTGTAGCACGTTTACCCGGGGAATTAGCCGAAAAAGTCAGGTAATGTGCTATGCCACTCGACTAATTTCTCTATGCCAACTATAATGCCAACTATAATTTCTCACAAAACAAGAGACAAAAGCTCGTGCGTTTAAAGTCCAAAAAAACAGTCGGCTACTGTAAGTACGTAATGCCTTAAGTTTCAATGCCATTAATTCGCTGCTACATGCAAACATCTAATGCCATTTGCTCTAGTGTCATTTTTGGCTTAAGGAGTTCCGCACAACTCATTCGCCCTCACAAACGCCTTAAATCTGCCCACTCTCGAACGCGATGAGCACCAAATGAAACCAACATAACTCTAAGCACCAGGGTATTCACGAAATGTAGCTCAGCATTGAAATAAGACGATTTTTTGTGCACTGTTGGTGGCGAAGTTCTGAAGAAGACGAAGTTCACTAAAACAGCGGCAAAACACAAAACACCTAAATTACTCGTCGTTTTGAAGTTTTCCGCTTTGGCTACCACTGGCAGGTGACGGCAGCTGCTGCAGCTACTTTTAGAAACGGCTCACACCATTTTTTTAAGAAAACACTATTTCTCACAGCATTTTCTTTCACAAAAAACATTTTTAAACCTTGGAAGCCATTTTTCTAAAATATGAGTGCATTTCTCTTTTTTGTCATTATCACCATCATGCCTCACACATTTATTGCCTTTGCGTTTTCACATGTAGCACTGTCCGCCCAAATAATGTCATTCAGTATCTTAAGGCCTTAAACACTTAATGTTATTTTTCGTGGGAAAATAGCTTACGGCGTTTAGTCTACTTTCTTTTTGACCGAGCTCAGAGACCAAGTGAGCAACGAGCAGGGCAGAGATCTGACAACCACCGTATTCCGACCCCGTAGGTGGCCCGGGTGGTGTCCTTCACTGCGGAGTCCCCAGGCTATGTGGCCATGCCGTTCACGGACCTGGCAGAGGACGCACAGCTGACCTTCAAGTTCCGGACCAAGCGGCCCAATGGCCTCATCCTGTACGCCGCCAACGAGGACCACTCGACCTTCCTGGCCGTCGGACTGCGTGGCGGCAGGCTCTTCCTGCAGGCACGGCCGGGCGGCAGGGTGGAGACGGAGGGCACCTACGACGACGGCCGCTGGCACTACGTCATCGCCAGCAGCTACTCCACGCGCCTCCGGCTGGACATTGACGATACCGTCGTGGTGAGGGCGTTGTTCTCCTCCTCCTCTTCTCTGTCGCCGGGGACGTTGCTGAGAGGAAGAAGAGTTGGCTGTTCTTCGAGGCTGCATGCTATACCGAAGACTTTTTTTTTGCCTGAACTGGTCCAGACCAGTGCAGAGTGCTACTGGAGCTGTGTTCTAATAAAACAGATGAACATATGCCGCACTGCTTGCACCAGTGCAGCAAGTGCAACAAGTAAAAAAAAAACGAATGTAAAATAAAATAGTGCAAGTAGAAAAAACAGCAACAGGGAACGGCGCAAGGGATACAAACTCCATTGGGATGTATCCTGCAGTTTATCAGACGATGGGGTTGCATACCAACCCTCTTGGTGTTCACCTGAAGCCCTAACCATTGACAATCACAGGGGGAAAAAAAAAAAAAAGAAAATTCGGCTGTGTCTTGAAGAAAGGCTGTCACACTAGCGATCCAAAAAAGCCAAGTTTGTTCTTTTTTTTTTTTACATACTGCTTTTACTGTTGACTACATTTGAGAATGCATGTGTTTACGTCTTCAGGGTGGTAAGTAAGGCCATGTTTGTTGTAGTTTACAGCTTGGAAATGCAATACTAGCGAGACGCAAGGCAAGGGGCAACGAATCGTAGGCAACAAGCCCCTGCTGAATCCAATAATGTTTTTCATATAAGCTTTTTTATTAAACTCATACACAGGGAATAGGTAAAGGGAGGGGGGGGGGGAGGGGGGGAGGGGGGCATAGGATTGCCAAAGCCAATTTTTCTTTTGTAGGAACTGTTCACGCTCCCTTTGAAACACCTCGCACCCTGTTCTGTTCCCTCAATGGCCCCCAGGTGCAAGAGAATGTGGCGGAGCGTGTGTACATCCTGACCACCAGCCCGGTCTACTTCGGAGGCCTTCCACCCGGAGAGAGGGCCAACCCAGAGCTCCAGCTCGATGGCCGCACCTTCTTTGTGGGCTGCATAGGGGACGCCACTGTCCGAGGCACCCTCCAGAATTTTGCTGCCACTGCCAACAGGCTCAACGCTGGCCTCACCAGCTGTCCCCTGGCGGCCGAGGACAGTGGCGAGGATGGGGCCTCCACCGAGGACCCGACGAGCTTCTTTGACGGTACACTGGCTTCTACAATGGGCTTATTCTGCTCTGCCAACCTGCCCAACTTGAAACTTTCCTGAGGTTCCCCACATTCACGTTCAAGGTTGATGCAAGCCCAGTTATTTGCCCCGGGCTCATCTTTTTATGCCCACTGATTACATGCGTGAAGTTACTTTTCCTCTGCCGTATAAATCTGCTTCCTGCGTGGCCTTTGCTGGGGTGAGGGTTCTGGAACACATCTTTGTAGCAACATACCTGACTAAACAGCTCAGAGACATAATACAAACCACAGTGCTGCATGCAATATTCTTGGGTTCAGGGACGGGGCTGTAAGAATTGAAGGAGTGGCAATTTGGTGGCCCAGGTGGCTTCATTTTGCCCCAGAGTACATCTTTCTGTGTGGCAGTTACGGTGTGAATGGAGAGTTTCATGCAGCAATGGAGGCGGGTATTTCATGTTTGCACCTGTTGCAGGAGTACATTGGTTACACGTTATGACCTCCTCAGTCTGTTCACCCTGGGACGTTTAAAAGGGAGGCTGGAGGAGTAGGCTGGAGTGACCCGTGCATCATTTCACGGACACTGGCTGTCACATGTGATGCCCTGCCCCCCGTTCAATTAACCAGGCTCCGGCAAAAGCCCCGGGAGCGGCCCGCTGCCCGGCTGCGTTCTGCCGCTGGAGCCCGCGCGGGACGTGGACGTGAGCCCCGAGTCGGGCCTGCGGTTCGGCAACAGCCCCGAGAGCCGCCTGGAGTTCCGCGTCTCCCAGGACCTGGCCCAGAGCCTGATGGAGCACTCGACCGTCTCCCTGGAGTTCCGCACCCGCCACGAGGACGGCATCCTCTTCTACATCACCAACGCCAACAAGGTCGACTTCATCGCCATCTTCATGAAGCAGGGCCGGGTGAGTGCCACCTCCCCCCTCCTCCCTCTCAGCCGCCGCAGTCGACTGCAGGGGCTCATTGCTGAGCTCGCAGGTGAACGTGATGTTCAACTGCGGCACGGGGCCGGGCCTGCTGACAACCAGCGAGGTGTACAACCTGGGCGAGTGGCACTCGCTCGAGTTCAGCCGGCGGGGCCAGATGGGCGTGCTGTACGTGGACAACACGACGGCTGCCCAGGGCAGCTCCCAGGGTTCCACCAGCTCCATCAACGCCAAGAGCCCCATCTACCTGGGCGGCCTGCCCCGCAACGTCTCGGCCCTCGTCAAGAACAACCTCCGGGTGAGCAGGGGACCCCCAGTGCATTCTTCGTTACAGGGCCCGCCATGCACACAAAACGCAGGTTTGGTTCGTTCAAAAGATTGCCTCGTTAAAATCATACTGACACCACTTTTGATGCAAACTTCACTCAAATAAGCTATATAACTAGGAAAAAGGGAATGGCCGTGCGACTTACAAGCTCGTGTCGCGGAACAGAACCTATGATGTCATATGTACCCAGCTGTGCGTTTGGCTGAGGCTGGCGAAACCAAGCGCAAATTAGGCACGGCTTATAAGCTTGTCGAGCGAGCTATTTGTGCTAATAATGCATATTCATCTGACAGCAGTAAGAATGGTGGGGTAAACAGTGGAAGTTACAAAAATACGCGTAAACGTAGAAGTACCGATGTGCACTGCTGTTGGTACTGGGCGCATTATGCTTGTTTTGCTGCACAGCAGTCCGCCGCTTTGGAGTTGTTTTACACGACACTGACCGATTGGCATAAGCGACGTTGTCTTGCGGGACCCTGTTTGTCAAGCATACCCCATGTTTCACGAAACGATTTCTTTCTACCATAACAAAAACAGGACAGGTGCAGATACAGTCATAAAACAAACAACCAGCGGACAACAGTTCACGGCTGAATATGGTAGTGCCATCTGGGAGGAGTGACGGTAAGCAAGGCTGCAAGGCCTGTATAATGACGCACTGGAAGTTTGTTTGAATGGTCGTTCGTTTGAATAGTTCGTTTGAATTGTGCGTAGTCACACAATTTTTCAGTACCTGCTTCCCTATGTAAAAACAAACAAAAAGAAAACTGTGAGGATTGACCATCGCAGAGGTTCCTATGTAAGGAGTTTTCTTGCACCTCAAACACCTTACTGCTTTCTACCCTTCTGGCCACAGGAAATATTTCCGGATACTGCTCCGTTTCTACATAGAAGTCTGTGTGCCGTTGCTTCAAGGCTTTGACATCAAGCTTCATGTAATCTGATTGGAGAGCAGGGTGATAGAACAGAGGGGAGGGAGAGGCAAGTGTATGTCCGATTTCTAACAGGTGTGGGCATTCATATTCGTGGTCCCCACGCATGGTCATCGGCACCCAACATACGTATGCACGTACAACCACATAAGCATGCATAACCAAGCAGAAAGGGTAAGATGCACAGAAGTGTTGGCGTGGGAAACATTGCAATCCCCACACATACAGGAACCAGGCCATTCAATAAAGAAAATATGTTTTAAGACTAAGTGGCATGGCCACAAAACACAGTGTATTATGGGTGTTGCTCAATTTTTTTTACTTGATTTTTATGATTAGAAATAGAGTTTCAGTTGGGCCCAGTATGCAAAACTAGGAGTTGCACTTGGATTTGTTGCCAGCTCTCTGTTCCTCACATTTCATGGATGCAGTTTTGATAGTTGTCATGGCAAGGTAATGGCTGCCCCTAGTGAAAATGTTCAACTGGGAATCCAACTGGTCCCAACTGGTCCCAGTTAAACTGGGTTATGGAACAATTCCCAGTTGGAACCAGTTGCAACTGGTCCCAACTGGGACCAGCTGGGAATCTCAGTTGGGACCAGTTACAGCTGGTCCCAGTTGCAATAAATTCCAGTTGGGACCAGTTGAAACTGGTCCCAGTTGGGACCAGCTGCAAGTGGAATAGCTGGGAATGGCCGCAACTGGTCCCAACTGGGACCAGTTGCGGCCATTCTCACCTACTCCACTTGCAGCTGATCTCTGGCACTCCCCGTTCCACAATCATCTGCAGCGGGACGTTTCTCCCAACTGCACTTGACTGCGCAAGCAGGTAGCACCAACAAATAGCACAAGGCAGCAGAGCTTCTTTGGTGTCATTTATTAAAACTGCATCAATATAGTTCCTCCTCATTGCTTGCTTGGCTCACAACGATTTTTTCACTCTGCTTCGATGGTGTCCCCGTATCAGCAGGCGAGGGTGAGGTGGAAGAATGGCTTGCACTTGTTCTCAGCATCCGCCCCCTAGGCTCCGGTCTCTGAAAATGTGTAATATGGCAATTTAGATATGCAGCACGACAACCAGATTTTATGGGTCAGCGTACGTCCGACGTATCGTTAGATTCTAGGATCGGCGTACGTCCGACATATCGTTAGATTCTAGGATCGGCGTACGTTCGACGTACCTTTAGACACAGCGTCAAAAAAACATACCTAGGACGTGTGGTTTGTGAAAATAAAATCAAAATAAAGTAAAATTTAAGTCAACTTCCTTCATGAGCGGTCGCCGGTGCAATTAAGAACGAAAGCGCGTAGAAAACACGTTTGTTGAGCACAGTATATTTGTAGAACTAAAGTTCAAGCACCACTTAAATGACCAGTTCATGATAGTCACGCACACAAAAAAAGAAAAAACAGAGACACGTACAGGTCCGCGCAGAAGTAAACGGAGCACGGGAGCGGTGGCCGAACTGCATCGCTGCGCCGTGTATGGGCGCCGACGGGAACCATGGAGCGCCGGTCAAAGAGTGTGTTCGCACTTGCCCCCGCCGCCCTATCTGATATGTTTATTCGCCGCTCTGCTGGCGTGTCATGCTCGGCGAGGCGGTCTTCAAAAGGCAGCGCTGGGCTATACAGGGGCGCTGGTTGCACTGCCGCTCGCGAGCATCAGCGGTGACTGAATCCGCTGCTCACGAGCTGGACGAAGCTGCGCGCGCCCGGGAACGTTCGTTGTTGCGCGCTGTAAAGGGCGGCAATAAAATTGTAGGCCACTGCGGTTTGGCACAGCATGTCATTGCGATGTAACTTATTGTAAGCCGGCAAAAAAATTGCCCTGTACAATATAGAGAGCACATTCCCAGTCATTTTCGTTGTTCGGAAAAAAATCTCGCCTCCGACATTGTTTTTTAAATTTTGAGTTTGTCCCAAGTTATTGCTGCCGCTGAGTCCAGGTATGTTCTGAAGAAAGGGGGAAAAGATGTCCATGTGGTGGAAATTCTGTGATAGAGAACGCCGTAAAGCATAGGTACAATCACTGCCTGCTATTACAGCGGGCCTCATAGGGCGCATATTTTGTTGTCGCATTAATCCTTTCGCTCCTGTTGACGAGGATAGCCGTCATCAGATTTTGTACCAAAATTAACCGAT
The DNA here is from genome assembly GCF_048455015.1 of Haemaphysalis longicornis. Lineage (NCBI taxonomy): Eukaryota > Metazoa > Arthropoda > Arachnida > Ixodida > Ixodidae > Haemaphysalis > Haemaphysalis longicornis. Next base: position 137,521,542 of record NW_027526204.1, read on the forward strand.
GACGAGTATGGTCATCATCGGTCATGACGACTATACAGTCAAACCTCGATATATCGAACACGGGTAAATCGAATTATTGCCTATATCGAACATTTTCTACAGTTAAACCTCGTTATAACGAGACGGGCTATAACGAAATAATGGATATAACGAGCAAATCGTAATTCCCCTTGAAAGTCCCCATAGAAGCCAATGTATTTAAAACCTCGTTTTAACGAGGTAAAATTTGCCCGTTACGGGATACAACGGACAAATTTCGTCGAGAAATCAAATTTTGAGCTAATTTTACAACAGTGCGCAACGCGGATTTGAGACAGTGCGCGACGCGGCAACTGTATTAGCAGTTCAAAACTCCCGCCACGCGCGCGAAGCTGGATGGCGCGCCGTGCGGACGCTGCGCCCGCGAAGCCATTCCCACCCTCCTCTCGCTGCTCACGGCTTGCAGACAATGGGGCCCTTCGATCTACAGTCTCGGACTCACCGCGGGCTCCCCGAGAAACAGTCCGACGTTCGATTTTCCCATGTATCCCTATGGCTTCGGGGAATCCTCGGACTACCCGCGGACTATCTGCGGTGAGTACGAGAAGAGCCCCAATGCACACGGCGCGCGCGGTTGCGTCGCCTTCCTGTCCCCCCTCCTCCCCTGTTCGTATCGCCGACATCGCTGCGTAGTTGAGGGTGCGTGGGTTTTGGCAGTCTTTATCGTCGTACTGCCCGCGTGATTACAACAACGCGAGTGCAACAGGCGGGAAGCGAAAGCGAAAGACTATCACGCTTGAACAGAAGACGGCTATGATAAAAGCCGTCGCATCGGGCGCGAAGGAAGGTAAGGTGCACTCCGTGGTAAGGTGGCAAGAGACTGACGTGTGGACGAGTACGCTGTCCACCATCGGGAGCAACCGAGAGTCCATCGTCAGCGCTGTTGCACGTGGCGTGAAAGGAAGCACTAAGGACGGCGTCGGAGGCACTAGATGCGGTGGACGTGCTGCGCCGCTACTTCGGCCCGCACGAGGGCGGCGAAGATGGCGTGAACATAGCGGCCGCAGCTGAGCGAGCCATCGCTCGCATCAGGAGGGTACATCAACGTCCAATTACGGACTTCTTCGTAGCCAAGTCTGTTTGAAATACGAGTTTTGAACTGCAATAAAGTAGGTTCGTGACTTTTCCTTTTTACCTCGGGAATGTGTTTATTTTACTGACTACCGCCGTGCGGCGAGATGCTATTTCGCCCGCTTTTTGTTTTAGGATGGTTTTAGGTAACTACAATGCATAATATTTGCAGTAAATGTCGGCTATGGCTATAACGAAATATTGGCTATAACGAGCAAATCGCGGCACCCCTTCAATTTCGTTATAACGAGGTTTAACTGTATATCCCGCGGGAAATCACATGCATTTTTAATTTTTTATTTCGAACTGGGACGGACATGAAATGAATATATCGAACTCCGCCACCCCAGACTGCCAGGCTGCTCGCGCTCTGTTGACAGGCGGCGGGCTATCCCGCAGTACCATCGAGGATAGCGGTGGCGCGATGGGCATTCCCGACTGCTTCGCATCGGTAGCACCGAAGCTGAATTAGACGGTGCAAAAGAAGAATGCGAACTTGAAGAAACCTGGACCAGCTGGAGCGCTTTGTTGGGGCTGAGCCACGAAGCATGTGCATTGATGACTTAGTTGGCGGTGACGACAGCACCGGTACGACGGCAGAGTTGACGGGTGTGGAGATCCTAGCAGAGGTTACTACTGAGCGCACAAACGAAGGCGCTGCCGAGGTTGTACCCGCAAGCGCTGATAGTGCACCGCTCCCGACTTCGACCGAGGCTTCAGCGGTTGTGGCCCTACCGCACCGCTACTGCAGCGCTATAAAAGGCACCGGCATGTTGCTTGTGGAACGTTTGGACTACGTTGAGGAAGTCGTGTATAACACGCCAGCTACCCTGCTGCGGTACTTTAAGCCAAAAGAATAAATACTTTGAAGCACCAAGGTAGTATTTACTGCACAATTCGTTCATTTATTGATTTGTACCAGTTTATGACGCGTTTTCTTCGTGATTATATATATCGAATTCTGGTTATATCGAACTATTTCGCGGGCACCACGCTGTTCGATATATCGAGGTTTCGCTGTACTCGTCTTCGGTCATTTAGGGCCCTGGCGGTGCTTTTTTTGCAAGACATTGGGGTCATGCGGTAAAGCCATCTTTCAATTCAATGCGGAGTTTAATTTAAATCTGACAACACTGTCTGAACTGATATATGGTGCTCGTTAAAAATAACAACTTCGGTTTTAATGCGAAAACAAAATATGCGCCCTATGAGGCCCGCTATAATAGCAGGCAGTGATTGTTTTCCTCTTTCTTCAGAACAGACCTGGACTGAGCGGCAGCAATAACTTGGGACGAACTCAAAATTTAAAAAACAGTGTCGGATGAGAGATTTTTTTTTCCGAACAACGAAAATGCCTGTGAATGTGCTCTCTATTTTGTCCAGGGCAATTTTGTTGCCGGCTTACTATTAATTACATCGCAATGACACGCTGTGCCAAACCGCAGCGGCCTACAATTTTATGCCACCCTTTACAGCGCGCAACAACAAACGTTTCCGGGCGCGCGCAGCTTCGTCCAGCTCGTGAGCAGCGGATTCAGTCGCCGCTGATGCTTGCGAGCGGCAATGCAACCAGCGCCCCTCTATAGCCCAGCGCTGCCTTTTGAAGACAGTCTCGCCGAGCATGACACGCCAGCAGAGCGGCGATTAAACATATCAGATAGGGCGGCGGGGGCAGTGCGAACACACTCTTTGACCGGCGCTTCATGGTTCCCGTCGGCGCCCATACGCGGCGCAGCGATGCAGTTCGGCCACCGCTCCCGTGCTCCGTTTACTTCTGCGCGGACCTGTACCTGCAATGTCAAGAGTCCAGCCGAGGCAAAATCCTTTGTCCCTCAGTCTTATTCAACTTGCGATAGCTGCACCTTGCTGGGGAAAAATCCTTGAGACCTCAAGCACAACTTGCTTGTTATAGAGCTTATGCATATAATCTATAGTGCTCCCACGAAATATTTAAACGTAGGCTATCAGAGAACAGTAGCGTTACCATGATTACTGCGATCACGTTTTACCTGTACGGCGCCATTTGCCTTTGTACGAAACTACAGAAACCGCACGACTAAAATTTTGAATAAATATGTCATTTAACATTTAATTAGCCCAACAAAATGTCAAAAATTACAGAATGCAATATTTTTTAGGTTTGTTTAAAATATAAATTGTACACCAGTTTGTTACTTGGATACACGATGATTGAACGCCTCTAAAACGGCTAACTTAACATCGTAGTGGCGTATCAAAATGGACGCTACTGTGGCTCATAAACATGACGGAAAGAAAAGCTTTTCCTCCATGCTCATAAACGGAGTTCATAAAAATCACACGTTGAAGGCAGTCTTAATGACGGGGTTTTTCTGCCACGGCAATTGTGGCCGCGACATCTGCACTTTTGTCTGCTACCTGCTTCCAGCTGGCGTTCCTCGCGATTATGCTTGTATTTGCTTGTATGCCCGGTAAAAGCGCTCTTGTCTAATTTGTTTTCCCGCACATCAAGAAAAAAAATTTTCTGGCGCGTCGCAAGCGTCGTGAAATCTCCCCCCTATCCGAAACTCTAATTCCCTGCAGCGCGCATCTCGGCTACCGTGCTCGCGAGACCGTCCTTCGCCGTCGCGACCGTCCCTCTCGCGGCCCTACGACGGCCGTCTCGATCGCCAGCGCGCCCCTACATCATACGCGTCGACTGGGTATTGCGGAGTTGTGCTGGAAGAAAAGTATAAATGGATGAGGACACAGGAGGAGAAGTTAAGAGGGATGATAATTTACAAAGCCGAGGGAGGAGAAAACAATATGCAACGGCAGGAAACGGTGAGAGTTTGGGCCACCCGCCGGTGCGCGAGAACGGCAATTTTACGACGTCTGATTTTGTTAAATAAGGGTACCTCGGGTTAAAAGCTGCTTTGTAAAAGCTTGCGCAAATTCAGAGGAAACAATGATCTGTAACATTATACATTGATTCTACATTCGATAAGCATGCCTACCACATGAGACCAGCTTAAGCCCAACTGGGACAAGTTGGCCCCTTTCAGATTCCCAGTTGGGACCATGCCTCCCAACTGGGACCAGTTGTCCCATTTCAACTGCCCAACTAGGACCAGTCGCCTCCCAACTGGGACCAGTTGCCCCTTTTCACCTACCCTACTGGGACCAGTCGCCTACCAACTGGGACCAATTGCATCCCAACTGGGACCAGTTAGTTCCCCACTGGGACCAGTTAATTCCCAACTGGGACCAGTTAATTCCCCACTGGGACCAGTTGATCCCAGTTAAGACCAGCTGAAAGATTTTCACTAGGGGCATGATCTTAGATAGTTGAGCCAGTCCCTTTGGCAATGTTAGATGTTTAGGTACTAGCTGCACAATGCTACTATATTTGAGTTGGAAGGAAGACAAAACAAAGAAGCACCCAATTTGGTTCTTATTAAACAACTGAAGTATTGGTCCATCCATGCCCCATCCATGTCCATTTTCCAGAGTTCTAACCGTTTTTGCTGGGTGAATCGGGGTTTTAGAAAGATATGTGACTGTATGAGCCCCATTGGCATTAGACAGGCGTGCACGCCATCACACGTTTGTTCCATTTCTGTCATGAGCAAGTCTGAAATGCAGTTATTTGTTACATTCTTTTGAGTTAGTGTACAGAATTCTACCACATGCATGAATTTCACTTTGATTTACACGGACGTCTTCTTTGGTTCATTACTGTGCTAGGAAAAACAATTGTTGTGGCACAGCAGGTATAAAATTGTTAATAATTAAGGACAGGCTGTTCCAACAGATTTTTATCTCTAGCTAGCTTTAGTAATTCGATTCCAGTTCCTAGACTGGTTTTGCATCTGTGCAAGTTTATCACTTTTGAGTCGCCAGTGGCATGATTTCTGACGGAGTGTGCTTGGCTTGGCTTGGCAGGGAGTGACCAGTTCCTTCCCGGGATGCATCCGCAAGCTGGAGGTGCAGGACCGGCAGATGGTGCGACCAAGGGTCAGCGTTGGAGTCACAGGCTGCTCACAGAAAGTGGAGAGCGGCACTTTCTTTGGCACCAACCAGAGCTACCTCATCCTCTGTAAGTAGGTCTGGGCACTCAGCGTGTCTACTGCATGTCGCACTGCTGGGCACGCTTATGTGACACGGTGGCACCACGGTTTAAATTGTCATCCTTCAGGGTTTACTGCACATGCTTTACGTTCCTTGATATCATTTATTAAGCATTGCATTTGCTTTGCCCTTTTGCACCAGGCCATCCTCTAAGCACCAGCGCTTGGAATCACACTGATAAAATGCCATGTGTCACATGTGCTCAGGAAATTGAATCAGGGGCGATTCACCAAGAACCAAGTTCTTGACTGATTGCAGAATGCTTCATGCGTCGTCTAGCAACCACTTCTCACATGTGCAGCCATGAAGTTGTATACAGTCTAATTCCGCTACAACGTACTCCGCTTCAAAGAAATATTTCCAATTCCCTGTCAGTTAGCCATAGAAGTCAATGTAACTAAGTCCTCGCCACAACGAACCATTTGTCTGGCTTGCTTTCGCTTCAACGAAATTTACGCCCATTGGGGCTGGGTTTGAACATTTGTTTTACAATAAAATAAGCATAATGCCAGCTATCTGTAACTTTCTATACGTTCAGGACGATAGTTTCACCGAAAACGTGCGCCGCACGCACACCACCACCCAAAACCATAGAGTTTCTTAGTAAGTATACTAGAGAGGAAACTGCGCCTCGTAAGCCATGTCGTCATGGGAGTTCATGGGAATACATCCTTTTTGGCTTGGGCTTGGCATGACAACTGGATTCTTAAGCGGTTTTTGGGATTTGCTTTCTTCACTATGCATTCACACGTTTACGAGCTACAAGGAAGCCGAAATCCTCCCGTTTTTGTGGTAGCCGTGTTCAGAGAAACAGCAGGCAATGCGTGATCACACCTGACGTTGCTCATGCCGCAGTTGAAGGATGTATGACTGAGCGGGCAATATGCCACTGCAAAATTTGCAGCCGACGAAACGAAGAAACAAAACGTACTTCGACGAAAACAAGATACGACAGATACGGGCGCTTGTATGCGTCCTATCTTGTCATCGTCCATGACTGTTTAACGCCATGTTTTCATTTTTCTTGTTAAACTAGCTGGCGGTCGCGGTGCACCGGTTCAGCACGAAGGCAACGTTTTCATAGGCACGCTCAAAAAACTTTCGAAACTCTTCAAACAAATTATTTTTTTGAAATAATGGTAAAATTAATAAAATCACAGTCTCTAATGAGTTACCTCCCAAATAATAACATTGTTCGTAACTAATTGGCCTGCGGAATAGCAGGCACAACCGTTCCGGCAAAAATACGCTTTACTTCTTTTTTTCTTAGTTTTTAAACAGTCTGTTTTTATTTTCCACTTACCTAATTGAACACTATTCTTCTCGTTTTTGTGGCACTTTGTTTAAATTTGTGGTCACTAAAACGTTTCAATCCAAGCCAATGATGAAACTAAGGCAAACGCGATGTATAATGGCTGTCCATGACGACACAGACGACCTTGATGGGAGCCGCATAGACGCTAGCGCCACATTCCTCTCTAGTGTATACTGTAAGAAACTCTATGCCCAAAACAAAACAAACTCATAGGCAAACGCCATTGCTTGCTGGTGATAACGATGCGGCTGGCCGTCTTTACACGAGGTGCAGGCCCGGTTCGTCCAGCCGGAGCAACAGCCAATCCGTATCCAGTTGAAATCGCGCGAATGTGCTCCGCAGCTGGCGTGGCGCCGTCATGTATGCATTGTGAGCAGCTGTCCTTGCGGTTTTCCTTCTACCATTTTTCATAGCCAAGAGCAAAAATCATGTTTGCGTGTTTTGTCTTGAAGCCAAGTCATCCTACCTTAGTCGCGAGTGCGCGGTTGCGTTAAATGCAAGCGCGCGTATCTTGCCTGCCAAGGTCAGGAGCTGCCGTGCCCTGTGAGAGGATAAAATAACGGCACTGCTCCTGCCACAAGCGAGAGGAAAGCTTCCGACGGCCTAGCAGCTATCTGCAAGTAATCAGCTCGGTGGACACACCTAGTTGTACAGCGATACGTTTTGTGCCTGCATTTCTTCACCCCCCCCTCATATTTGCGTGCAGGTAAAAAACATAACCATTGGTATGTTTGTTATCTGAATAAACAAGACATTGCGTGTCACTCCTTTTTCTAAATGTTGTATTATGCTGCCAATGATGCGGACATATACGGGGCTATTTTTCTGGCCTTTCCGTGGCGTGTTAGGGCAGATTTCGCCTCAACGAATTTTTGCTTCAACGAAATTTTTTGCATGTCCCGTCAGTTTCGTTGTAACGGGATTTGACTGTAACTGCATTTGAGATTGACAAGTAAAGAGATGTTGTGCGTACCATGCTGGTGATTTGTCATGCGGCACAATCGTGCAGTTGTCATTGGGCAAAAGGGGGTGAAAAAGGGGAAGTGGTCTTGGTCAGAAATGGAAGAGGATTGCGAAAGGTGCACCCTTAAAGACTTAGTGAGCTGGGCTGAGGAGCCTTTGTAGCCTGTCGGAATTGTGTTGGCCAAGCTTGACGAGTGTTCGGCGACCGTTCTGTGCAGACGACAGCTACAACGTGGGCAAGGAGATGACGGTGGAGATGGACATAAAGCCGCGACGCACATCCGGCATTCTGTTTGCGGTGCACAGCAACGACCAGAAGGACTTTGTGCTGCTGCAGATGGTCGACGGCAACGTCATATTCAGCACTGACAACGGTGCTGGCATCATCAAGGTCTCGGTCACCGCAGGCAACCTCTGTGACGGTGAATGGCACACAATCAAAGGCAAGCCTGCCCCCCTGTTGTGTATTGCCCTCCTCCTGTGAATGCGAGGCTCCAGATCCAACGCCCGGCCATGCTGAGTTATTGTCGAGTGCCAATGGGAAATTTTGAGGAGCACCTGTACAACGAAAGCAGAGCTGTGCTCGTCTGTTTTAGCCAAGGTGATTTTAATGTGTATCGCGTTTGTGCCTGTTCCTGGCATTCTCGTAAGGCTAGCCACACTGATTTAATGTTGACGTTGGTTGGGACGTGTATTTCTGGAAAACGTGTTCCCCCTATAAACAAATCAAAATGTTGTTAGTTGACACATGGGCAGTACACCAAAGAAGTGCTCACTTACTTGCCCATTTTTATACTTCCGCACGGGATGCGTGTGATGGCTGCCTCAAAGAAGCAGTGCCAAGCTGCAGTGTATGTGCACGCCTGTCAGAGGTGCGGTCATCGCAGCAGATGCTTTGGTACCTTCCTGTGCCACTTGCATTTGGTAAAAACCATTACGAGTGCTGCAATGACATTCCATTGCTGTTCATGGATACCTGGCCTAATACACGAATATGTGAGCGCAACCAGATGCCCCCTCCTCCTTGTTCAGAGACGTGCTCCACAGCATTCTCTCTCTCCCCACCACGCAGCCGTGAAGAACAAGAACATGGTGTCCCTGGCCGTGGGATCTGCGAGCAACCTGTCGATCGGCCGCGGCGGGGTCACGTCCACCGACACGATGAACCCCCTGTACATCGGAGGGGTGCCCGATCCGGGCAGTACGCGGGCGGTCGCCACCAAGGAGCAGTACGTGGGCTGCATCCGCTACCTGCAGATCAACGGCAAGCTGCAGAGCATGGCCGAGAGCACCGTCTCCGGGAACGTCCAGCTCAACTCCTGCCCCACCATCTGAGGGGGAGGGGGAACTAGCTCTGTGCGGTGCATTGGAGGCTGCGAGGTGTGAAAGTGGGCTGCTGGCAATGGGCAGAAGAAAGCAGACCGAGGCGCGTCATCTGCTTAATTATGACGGGAAGAGATAACGGAGGCAGCACAGAGGAGCAGCATTGTCTGGTGCTTTCGCGCTGCCGTCATTGGCTCGATGCTAGCTGCACCTCTCAAAGCACTGCACAGAGTTCACGGGATGGAGTGTAGTGTTGCTCCGTCTTGTACCATTGCTTTTGCAAATTGGATTTTATGTTGTCAAAACCGAACCACCCCCTTTTCAAACGTAGAGGCTACTTAAATTAACCATACAAAAAGTTGACTAAGTCTGGGCCAAGACAGTTGAGATCCAGACAACACCCTACACAGCTCTGGAATAGTCGTAAAAAGTGCCTGCAGATAGTGTAGAGTACATGCAATTCTGGTCCCATGTAGATTAGCGTGCATGCATGTGTGCTAGATTTATACTCAGTCTAGTGTCGCTGTTTCTTTTCTATATGTTGTTAAGAACCTTTATAAATTGGCTCATTTTTAAAACTGACTTTCCTCTTCTTGACTAGGAAGAGTGAAAGTTCAGTATGCTTTGCCTTGTTGATTATCTTACTGGCTCAGGACATAATTAGAATGAATCAGACCAACCACTAAATGTGACTAACTTGTTTTCCTGTTAGACATCTTATTGGCTGTTCTTGTAATAAAAAAGACATGAATAAGGATTACTTTGTGCAAATAGCATGCACCTATTGAACAAATCTGCCGCTGCAAAATGTACACATGAACACTCTTGCAAAATTGGAGTTTTGTTTGTTGTCATTCCTTTTTTTTTTAATGTTTACTACAAAATTTTACAAGTGCAATGATTTGAGAAGTTTACATTTGTTTTTTGAAATGGGGAGATGGGAGGAGACCTTGATTTGTGTGCACTGAACAGCTGTGGACATTTGGATTGCTTTTGGATCAGGAAACCTGTTGGCTGCTGTTGTAACATGAAGAATCATTTGAATAAAGATTGGTCTTGAAATTGAAGAAAATGGGAATCCAGGTTATGTATGATGCAGACAGCTGTGTGTGGCTGTGTTCCTATGGTTTGGTGTGTATGGAAGATGAAGGCATGTAGCTTAATTCTGCTGTAAAATTATGCAGGTCCTGAATTTACATTCATTTTACCTTTTTTTTATTATTCTTGTGAAATATGTGTCGTGCTCTTTAAAAGTCTGCTTAGTTCCAAATATTCTAGGCATACAGTGCTCTTTCGTGTAAGACTGAAAATCGATTTTACCAAGAGCAATTACAGGCTAGATTAAGCTGTATTTTAGAAAAACATTTAACCACTCTTATTGCCAAAGAAGTTGCATAAAGATTGGTTGCAAATGTGCATGGAAAGTAATATGTACAGAGGTCAACACACTTGTCTATGTCACGGCTTCTATTACTTGTGGCCTTCTTCTGCCTTGGCCTAAGGTGAGTTAATGAGAACTACCACACCACTGTTAAGTCTTATTTGATCACCTCAGCCCCAACGTTTTTGTTAAAAAGAGATGCCAGTGTGCTGACACGGGGCTGCAGTGAGTTTTTCGCTAGCATGCTAAGATCTCTGTATAGCCACTCAGTGGATAGGGTTGGTGTGGTGGAAGAGTAGATGGGTCATCTTCAACAACGGCCCAGTATGCAATATCACAAGTCACGGTGTGAGCCATTTCATTGCCGAGCATCGCAGCATGTCCCGGTTCTTGAAGGCCTCGACGGCGGTGGGAAATGCATTGAAGAAGGCGCATCAGTTGAGAACGTTTTATGTGGGGGGGGGGGGTAGAACTGTGTACTGTTCAGAGCTGTTTTGGGGTACTGCAAGACCCAACACCTGCAAGTGGACTGGCTGTTCTGCAATGGACGACTTGCTGCATGGCATCGTGCAGCTTTGCAATGGAGCCACTGGATATCCAGGTGGTAAGGCCATCCGCATATAAAGTGTGTTTAATATGTGGTACTGACTGAAATTTATGGGGAGGTCCTTCGTAGGAATGTTAAATAGCGGCGAGATGATCGAATCTTGTGGGGTACATACCTTTCGCTTGTATCCTGAAAGTGGGCAATCACAGATGGCCAAGGCCAGTTGTTGCTGTTCAGTCCCTTAGGGAGGCCCTCGCGTAGGCATACATGTGCTGTCCACATTCAATAGACGTGAGTCGTGTAAGTATTGCAGAGTGTGAGACGTTGAAAATGCCCGTGATGTCCAGAGTGGGATGCAGTGCTTGTGAGAGGACATGAGGTGGTGCATGTTTTACATCCTGTGTGGACAGAAGCCAAAGTGGTTTTTTGAGCAGGTCATCTTCCTTGATGCATGCTGCCAAACAGTTATGTGTTAACTCTTAAATTTGTGTACTAGTTTCCCAGCACACAATATGAGTGAGATAGGGTGAAGAGTAGGCTGATGGGTCTGTAATAATTGTGCTCTTGGGCATAACCTTCTCGTAAAATATATGTTGGCAGTTTTGCAGGCTAAATTTAAGGTACTGAGGAATTATGGGAATAATTCTGCAAGCAGTTCTAGTTCGTCTCCTCAATGTTTAAGGTGATCTACGGTTATTCCGTCATCTCTACCCCTCATCACTAAGAGCGCAAGTTCCACTTCAAGTGCAGTTACTGTTCGAGCCTTGCAAATCAAGTTGTTGCTCTTTCAGTACTGTTTCCTGTCTTAATGATGCTGGCAATGTATATTAGAACTCGCCGCAGGACCTTTCTGATACTTTCGTTATCTCATTCATCATGGTGTCTTTAATTTTAAAAACTCCCGATTCGGTTTGCACCTCCGCTTGAAATTTTCATGTCCCTATGTTTTTTTAAATTATTACTGTGTGGTTTTATTTTTTTTCTGGCTCCGTTTAATTATGCTTCCCCTTATTTTAAAAAGAGGGGACAGAGCTGCGGCCTGATTAGCTATGTATGTGCGAAACGGGTGTGCACGGATTCCCGCGCATGCAAGCATGATTAGAGGAAATAATGTCATTCGGTTTTTTAAGGCCTTAAGCATTTAATGTAATTTTCGTGTACGTGTGGCACGGGTATAACCTTTATTGTGTTCGGAAGACTCTACGTCAAGTGGGGGAAGTGGGAGTACAAGGGGGAGAGGGGGTTGTTTGTAGTTTGGGGCCATGGAGGATGTTTGGGGCGGACAGTTCGACCCATAACAGAAATGAAACTGGCGTGCCCCAACCAACGATTTTCAAGAACTGCAGGTTTCATCCGCAATGTGAAATAGCTTGCACACGCCAGAAAACGCGCCAGTGTGTAAGATCCCACAGGCCGCAAGCAGCTTCACCATCTCTTTAAATAAACTCAGTTTTAAATCTGGCGCTTGTATGGTCAGTTCTTGCTAACGTCTGCGTCCGCGCCCTCACTATTTTTAATATAAAGCTAAAAAAATTTTATAGTTCTGGCAGTTACTTTAATTTAAATAAGCTATAAAAAACTGCATACAATTTTATTCCTATACTATCCTCATCGTCAGTAACAAAACCCACGTGACAAAATGTGACGTACTTAGCCTTCCCGAGATGCTACTCGGCCATTTTAGTATAAATACTCTTTCCTGTTCCGTCGTTCGTTCTTTTCTTGCACGGCTGCGGTTGCCGCAGGGGTTGTGTGCGGTTATGGCGGTGAACCTGGCTTGCCGGGGAACTGGACCTTTTGAAATCCGTTGGCATCCTTGAAATATGATTAGGTAAGAACGTTTTCAAGCCTCGTCATTGGTAATGCTGCATACTTTAATACGCAATACTTTGTTATTACCGGTTTATCTATATCGGTTTTGTAGCTTGACAGTGATGATTTTCCACAGACCTGTTCCTAATTATTTTGAAGGAATGTGTTACACTGAAGTCCGCATCTACTTACAATGGTATCTACCACGCGTAACCAATTCTTAAAAGTGCCGTTTTTCAAATTCCAGGTGTACAGTTGCTTGTGAACACATCGAGAGGCCACCACGTGGGTAAGCAGGCAATGCTCATTGTGCAACAAGTGTGGAACGGCACGCGTTTTGTAACTTCTGTTTAATAATTCGTACTTAAGAGGATTACCTAAATTGCGAAGGCTATTTTATTTTATCCGTCCACACATTGTAAGCGTCTAAGAAAAACTGAAAATGCCTGGCCACGACCGCGCCCGATCTGCTAATTGCTCCGACAAAGAGAATAAAGCATTAACTGTGGCGCGATGTCCAGTGCAGTCCTTTGGCATATATTGTACGATAGTTCGTTTGTTGTAACGGCCCACGTGTTGCCTAACTGGATGTGCACACAAAGGACGAGGCGTGCGAGCTTATTTTTACGTTCACGATTAGTGCTTTGGAGCGGATCTGTAGTGACGGTCTGCTCAAGGCGTGCATAAAATTTTTCCTGGTTGCAAGGGCCATTGTTAACTTGGAAAAGTCGCTAGGCGCTTTTTGTAATGTATTTTTGCGAAGCACGTGGCAACTGGGTACCATGTTGCAACGTCTCTTTTCGCACGTTTTAAATTTTGTGTTGACGCGATCTTTTTTTAGCTGCTATTCTGCACATGATGCGACTTGTTATCCCTGTCCGACGAATGCACGTGGGGAGAACGAACGTCTGATGCACGCTTTAAGTTGCGTGTTCGCATGCTTGCCTTCACGAGGTTCTGATCACGGTGAAATTGTTTGCAGGTGCTGTGGTGCCTGCGCTTGGCAGCCATTCAAGGGTGAGTGACTTTCTCATTCGTTTTCTGTGCAACTGAGTGATGATTTTCCTAGCTCACACTGAAAGAAACTGACGACGTGAAATTTTCTGACCGTACATGTTGTACTTGCTAGTGTTGGCACAGCCGCTTCGTCGCTAACCGCTTGTTTTTTGTTTGCAGGTCAGTGCTGGTACCATCCTGGCGAGAGCTGATGCTTGTGATTAGGTAAGTCAGTATTGATCAATGTTGTGAAGTAGGTAGTGTTTAGTCGATTTAGGGTCTGGTTGACCAGTAAATTTGGTTGGGGTTGCAGCATTTTGCAGGTGCAATTCCAGGTGTTTCATAGAACGCGCGAGATCCAAGTAATCGCGAGGTGCACTGAATTGTGTGGGGTGTGATCATGCACTAAAAAATTTCCCCGCATTTCCCCGAGGGGAAGAATGTGAAAGTGCGAATGCACGAGTCGCGCGGTTCGGTAATGTTCGCGAAAGAGAGATCACACACACACACACAACTACAAAGAAAGAAAGATGCATTTATTCACAGACACCTATTTGTGTTGTCGTTGTACTTGATTGCTAGAGCGGATCTCAGCTTTGAAATTTCGTGTCAGTACTCCTTTAAGCGGGTGCATTAGCCCTTCTCACGCCCGATTCCTGGCCAATCCCCCACGTGGGTATGTGCCATGTCAATGCCCAGGCAGCGCACGCCCATCTCCCCCCGTTGGCAAGGAAGACGAGGAGATTCCTGGCCAATCCCCCACGTGGGTATGTGCCATGTCAGCGGCCAGGCAGCGCGCGCCCATCTCCCCCCGTTGCCAAGGAAGACGAGGAGCGTGCGCACCCGCAGCTGTTGCTATGTGGACAGACGGCCGTCGCCGGAATTCAGGGTCGCTTATAAAGTGCATTCGCACTTAAAACAGTGCTGTCTGAGGAAAGTCTGAAGGTTTCGTGGAAGGGCGACACCGCAGCTGGGTGTAGGGTAGGCTGCTGCTAGTGCAGGCTAAAAACGAACCACCTTGAGGGGCAAAGGTGCTGGTGGAGGCAAACGGGTTGGTCTTGGGTGATGGCAAGCAAAATGATATTGGGAGGGGGCTGGTCCAGTGGTGACTTGACTGATTGCGTTGCGTCAAAGTTCATCAGTAAGCTCAACAGCAGATCAAAACAAGTTCCAACTTTGCTTTTGCCATGGCATTCTCAAAACTTTTTAAGCGTCCCCTGTAATTTTGATGCTGTTGACATGGTCGCTGAGCACGTAATTTGCGGAGAGCAGAGTAGGTGTGAGGACTTCATGATCACTAATTTAAACACTTCGCATTTAACTCTTCAGTTACCCGGATATTGTGGATTCTGAGCGCAAGTCCGCCTGCTTTGATACCCATTCATGTCTACTGAAGGGGTGGGGTGATTCCACAAAAATGCCCTCTTCGAAGCTCCAAAGTTTATTGTTGCAGGGGTGAGACAGCTGCGCATATTGCGCAGATTTGATACAAATTCGTTTTCCTGCACCAGGATGCTCCAAAAGCTTGAAAATTGCAAAAATTGCGCCAAACTGCTCCGAAAGAGTATGAGAGCCAAGGATTTTAACGCTCCCGTCAATTTCAGTCGGAGAAAATGCTTACTGACGGCATAATTTTCCAGCACCTTTAAGGTGATGCTGTTTGCAAAGGTTTAATTGATTGATAATTAAAAAAAAACCCGCATAAAATTGCCCACGGGATAGTTTTTTTCGAAAGTCAGTGTCAGGTTACACATGTTATATTGTGCGAATTTTTTAAGTTTTCCCATATAAAGTTTTCACGAACTACTTGTGCAAGTTGATTTTAAAACTGCAATATTGGGAGCGCCACATCTACAAACGACATTACTGGGCGCCGTCATCTTGGTGTGGTGAAGATTGGAAAACATGGCCGCTGGGCGAAGCAGCATCTCGTGGTTCAGGCAGAGTGCTCTTTGCCGATTTCTACAGCGGTTTTGGTTATGGGGGTGGCTGGGTTTACATTTAGTCGTTTCACCTATTCCGGGAAGTTACGCGACTGGAAAGACAAGGGTTCATCAAAAACAGCGGGGTACCCGCGATATCACCGTGTTTCGGCCTCGAGTGTGAGGCGCGGTGCGTGCTTGAAGTGAAATTCGGGACTCATTACGGCGTTATTACGCCGAGTTATCGCTGCTATTGACAGTGAGCTTGCGACTATGGACACTGCAGAAGTGGCGGCGCAGGCTGCATCACCGCCAAATGTTCAAGCAGTGTTCGATGGCGGGACGGGCTATTATCGCAGGCTAGTAATAATGGTTCATCTATTTGAATTGAAATTTAATGCCGCAAGAAGTTTAATGCCATAAGAAATTTAATACCAAGACATACCAATACTTCAATTACGATCGTAGTGAACGCCTATGTTGGGGCTTGAAATGGAAGGGCTCGTGGGGTGCAACGACTGTCACCTTGCTTTGCGCAACTTTTGCTGAGGCTCTTTTGTGCGTAACGCCGAGTCTGGGATTACAAAAATGACAACTTCGGCATTCACGGGAAAATAAAAATTCCTTAAAATTGCTTAGTTTATTAATTCGATATTTTCAACCGAACTCCGCGTTATCTGTGCATAGAGCCCAAGAATGTAAAAATGGTTTGAAAAAGGTAGTGTAGTTTGTTCCTTGTGTACTCGGGTAGAAAACTGAAAGGCTGTTTCAAAACCGATTAAAAAGTGCACTTCTCCCCGCCCCCCACCCGAGTGGCCGAAAATTTTTAGGCTTCTGAGGTGACATAATAACTCGTTCTTCTGCTCCAAATCAAGGTTCTTCTGCTCCAGAATCGTAATTTCGCTGCTCCCAAATCTGGTTCAGCTGTCTCACCCCTGTTGTTGATTTCTTTGTGGTTGGTTAAGCATGCTTAGGGGTGGCTTTGTAAACAATGTGGCGTCCATGCGCGTGTTACATGAACTTGGGTAGATTTGCTGTTTACTTGCTGAATTCCCTGCACTAAATACATTTTTTTGTTTGTCACGTGGGCAAGTTATAGCCATGTTAGCTTTATTCCGTTACCTTCATCTTGTCTCTGGGTGTGGCAGTATAGGGTTAAAATTAATGGCAGCTTGCTCCTGCTTCGAAGCACTTGCACACAGGTCAATTCTGCTGGTTTATCCTCTGCTATGTGCAAGGTTTGCATGGCTTTTTTTTTTTTTTTTCGCATCTACTCTCTGTGTTGAAAATGAAAAAATAAGCGCTAACAAGCATAGCTGCCCTCAGAGCAACAAGCTGAGGCTGCATCAGTGTTTGTTGCCCAAGCGGACTACAGACGAATGGCAGACCAGGAGCCTGCAGATTCGTCGGTTACTACTGGAAAAAGGTCCATTGCATATGAGAGGCTGCAAACTGATCTATACAAAAATAAGGTGGACTGAGAAATAACTGAACACTTCGCATTTCAGTTGGCTCAGTGCTTCATTGGCATTTGCAAGCTGTCTGAGACCTACAAATTCTGCTGCCTACATGTGAACTAGCAACGTGATGAGTAATGACAAGCATATGTCTGATTTCTGTGCGGACACTTGGATATACTGAACGTGCACTCCCGTTATGCAGTGAAACAGTTCCTTGCATAGTTTCTAACCTTTTTCTTTTTTTGTTCGCAGTGGCAAGCATCGAGAACTTCAGGCATCCTGAGGTAAAGGTCGCTGCCTGTCTTTGCTTGCTTTGTGTTTATGATGACTTCTTGTCTCGTTCGTATGAATCAAAAGTGATTCCAACTTTTCGGTGTTTCCTGATTTTGTGCTGTGTGCATTTTCTTGCTTTGTTTCTGCCACTTGCCTAACTCGTCCCTGTTTGGTGTTTCAGGTCCTGGCTAGGTCTTTACTCGGAAGTGTGCAACAAGCCTGGGGTGAGGATTATTTTCCTTGGTGAATTATCTTGTTCAAGTTACTGTGATGATTGAGTATTATCCATACTGTTTGCATGTGGAAATGTACTTGCCCTCTCTGATGTTTATGGTCTGCTCTGATTTGTTCAATTGTAGTAGCATTCTTTGTTAAATGTGCCTTTTGGCTTGTTTTCAGGGTTATCTTTAAGCTGGCAGCCTGCGGTGGTTTCTCATGGTGCCAGGTGCGTGCTTCCATGTCTGTAATCTTTTATAACGGAAACTACTCTGTTGCAGTGATGTTACTTTACCGTCCCAGTCCTAATAAAGTGAGGATTCGATGTTCTGAGTGTTGTCTCTCACTGCCAGCTGCATTGTTCTTGGCAGTTGCTCATTACAAAATTCGCTTGCAGGTTGGAGCCCTTGGCTGTGCATTTCAGCTATTCACCGGTAAGTGTTGGCATGCTTGATGTTCGCTGTACGTGAATTGCAATGATGTTTCCTTACCGCCCCAGTCCTAGTAATGTGAGGATTCGGTTATTCTGACGACACATGTGGAAGCTCCAGTCAATTACTTCTTTGCGGTTGCTCATTATGAAATCTTTCTTGCAGGTAGGTGTGCTTCCTTGTGCATATGCGCTATTCATGGGTAAGTGTTGCCATGCTTCATGCTCACTGTACAGAAAAGGAAACGGCGAGCGCATGGCCACTGCGCCCTGCGAAGTGCTGGCGCCATGAAGTGGCGAGAATCTGAGACAGCCGGCACATGCGCATTGACCGCATGAGGCGGGAGAAGCCTCTCTGTCGTCTGCTACAGCGCTCCGCTTTCGCAATCGTAGGATGTGAGCTGCTGGGCGAAGCCTTTTCTTTCCAACATGACAGAGGGGCTTCTCCCGCCTCATGCGGTCAATGTGCATGTGCCGGCTGTCTCATATTCTCGCCACTTCACGGCACCGGCACACGTAGTGCAGCGGCCACGCGCTCGCAGTTTCCCTTTAACAGTGGACCCCACTGTACCTAATTTGCAATGATGTTTCCTTACCGCCCCAGTCCTAGTAATGTGAGGATTCGGTTATTCTGACGACACATGTGGAAGCTCCAGTTGTTTACTTTTTTGCGGTTGCTCATTATGAAATCTTTCTTGCAGGTTGGTGTGCTTCCTTGTGCATATGCGCTATTCATGGGTAAGTGTTGCCATGCTTCATGCTCACTGTACCTAATTTGCAATGATGTTCCTTACCGCCCCAGTCCTAGTAATGTGAGGATTCGGTTGTTCTGACTTACTGTGTTGCACTGCCAGCTGTATTGTTCTTGGGAGTTGCTCATTAGTTTTTTTTTTTTTTTTTTTTGCAGGTTGATCTTCTCTAGGACTTCGTTTCTTCATGTGTAAGTATTCGACAGGGCGATAATTGCTAAAGTAACTTCACATTCTTTTAGTGCTGCTGAAGTCGTGCGAGTATTTGCATGTTAGCTGCCTGATTAAAAGCCTGGAGTTAAACTAAAAGCTGGATTACTGAATGTGTGCTTGCAGTTATTCTGCAAAATTCAATAAAACCTACTTCTCTTTTGAACGGGGTCTGACTGGTGCAAGATTTGCTGCAACCTTGATGGTGGCCTGGCCCACTGATTGCTCCATTTCCTTGATGGGAATAAATATTTTTAGACTGAATCTGTTCTCGTTCTTATGTCGGTGCTGCCTGGCTATGGCCAACTGGCTGTTCAGCAGTTGCTGACATGTCTTGATGTCTTAACTCGTGATGCTTCAGGGAGTGCTACACCAGAACTTCGTGCCGGTTTTGCATAGTACATGTGCAACACTGCTGTAGATGTCCACCCGATTTAAAGGATTAATTTGCCTAGCACCAGATGCCGATAAGCACGCCGAAGCAGGCCTCGCTTATGCCTTTCTGCGACGAGCGACATGTTGCTGTGAATACCACTAGGAAGTGATGGCAGGGGTAAGTGGGCCGCCGCTGCAGTGGTAGGGAAATTGCGCTTCGTTGTGGGTGGTTTGTGCGTTTAGTGAGAATCGTAGACGTTGCAGGTTCAAAAATTACAAATCTTAAAGGAGCACTGACACGAAAATTTCATGTTGCACTTTTATTGTTTTTATCGATGCTTAATGGTCTGGCGAACCCGAAACAGCCCTTCAAATACTTCAGCGCGCGATAGTTAATTACATTGAACGGCCTGAAAATCGTTTGTTTCAAATTCCCACGCTTTCATCCCGAACGGCGCATATGACAGACTCCCGGACAGACCTCACCGCTTTGTGCGGACGTCACCGGCGCCCGCTTGAGAGGGTGTTGCGCCCGCTCGCCGCTCGTGGGGTCGCGCGCGTGAAGGGACGTCACGAGTTTTTGACGAGCGCTTTCGCGTCACTTCTTTTCCGCTCTTGGATTGACGTCACGCTCATGTCCATTTGCTTTGTAAGTGCCGCTCCGCGCGCTGCTCCGTCGGCGCGATAAATGAGATCCAATTGAACTACGTTCGCTTTGCAGGCCGCTCATATTTCAGCCAGGGTATTATGTTGAGTGAAGGAAGCGAACTGTGCAATAATATTAACGCCGAAAATTGGTGTCAGTGCTCCTTTAAGCTTGCGACGTTTCTGCAGCGTATCCCAAAGTGTCAGTACCGGAGGTTGGCTATCTGAGTGGGGCTCTTGTAGCAGTTCTTGCGTCAATTTTTTTTTTCTGGCTCGTGATTGGGAGACACTAATGGGCACCTTTTAAGCAGCAGCATCAACTTTGTCAAAGGGGTCGTGAAAATGTGTTGTGTGGATTTTAACTGGGGGACCTTGAACTGCATACCAGTTTCGTTGTTGGATATCGGAAAATGCGAAAAAGTGCGGTTCCGGTTTCACCTAAGCTTTCCTCAACTCATGAAATCGTGACGTCTTGCTAGGCAGGCAATCAGTTCCCCTCGCAAAGGGTCATCAGGATGTCTAGCGACAGGGAAGTCGGGAAATTGTCAGGAAATTTCTACTTCGGGGTCTGCCCACAGTTTTAGAATAGGGGAAACCAGTATTGGAGGCCCCCAAGAAGTTATCGAACGCAACACGTTCGCGCCCGACTAAAGCGTGAACCGCATGAAACATTTTCTGGTTTTTCTGCAAGCGAAGTCGCGGCGCGCACGCATGCGCGCTGGCTGACGCCGCCGCGGAAACCACCTGCTGCAAGATGCGTGCCGAGCGGCAGGCGCCGGCAAAATGGCGGCAGCACCGGCCGCGGAGTAGTTTAACGACCGCTTCTAACCGCCCTTTAAAATGCTACTCAAGGCTCAAACGCACTTGCTTGTGCAGGAAAGGAGCCACCGCAGGCACGGAATCGTCTACGCGGCCGTGAAAATACCGCGCACGAATCTCGTACAGAAGCTTGCCGTGCGGTTCACGCAGCTCGCAGCTGGCTTGGGTTGCTATATTCTCTCTGGGTTGCTGGGTGGGCTCGCACGCACAACGGGCTTTTTTTTCGGCGAATTTTAAAATGCTGCGCTTTTTGGGAGCTAATCTTGAAAGAACTTATGCAGGAGCCAGAATTACAAAATCAAAGCGCGAACCCAGTGAACCGCCTGGGGCGTTTTCTGCTCGTGAAAACGCGCCGCGCACGTCACAGGCGCGCTGACGCTGCCGCGGAGCCACCCGCACGCTGCGCGTGCTGCTGCCGTCGGCGGCAACTTGGCGGCGGCTTCAACCGCGAAGTGGTTACGGGAGCTCGAGCGACCGCTTCTAAGCGCTCTCTAAAATGCCGCACAAGGCACGCACGAAGTTGCTTGTGAGGTAAACGAGCTTTTATAATAGGCAGTTTTAGCATATCGTTACGTTACCGTTTACCGTGTTAGCGGGAGTAGACTGCGCAGCGTGAGAGTTACCGCGAACGGTAACTTGCCAGCACAGGCTTCACCGTCACCAGCGCTTCCGGTAACACGGTAAACGGTAACGCAAACACGGTAACGATATGCTAAAACTGCCTAATGTGGGCGAAAACGGTACCATAAAACATCATCCGTGCCGCTACTGAAAGCGCCTATGCATGCAATACCTGCCGGGGTGGTGAGCCTAAACATCTCTGGCGGAGCCAGCCGGCTGTCTCGATATAGTGCCTAGAATGTACTGGCACTATAATCCTATAATCTCGAGAGGTTCGAAACTGCCGCCATGAGGCTCGCGGCTCCCCATTGGTGCAAGTAGCCAGGCAAGCTGCCGCGCGCGCGAATCGTCGACGCGGGCGTCAAAAAATCGCACGCGCAACGCCGACGCGCCCGAATCGCGTGCAAAAACGCTACTTGCGGTTCACGCTGCATGTCAATCCAGAACAATAAAGAAAAAAAGCAAAAGGTGCCCGCTGAAGCGCAACTTGAAGCTTCTATCCCG
Organism: Haemaphysalis longicornis; assembly: GCF_048455015.1. Classification (NCBI taxonomy): domain Eukaryota; kingdom Metazoa; phylum Arthropoda; class Arachnida; order Ixodida; family Ixodidae; genus Haemaphysalis; species Haemaphysalis longicornis. The sequence continues at coordinate 137,543,302 of NW_027526204.1, forward strand.
CAAGATGAAATAAACTGAAGCCGTAACTGAAGCCAAGCAAACCTCAAACTAAAGTTAATCAAAGTGCATTTTGTGAATTAGGGCACTTGCAACAAATGTGTTTTTCCCTATGATATAGAATGTTTTCTCTACGCTTTTTATATGCTTCACGGACCATTTCCACAAAATGGCGCGTGTTGTATCGGTCGGGGAATTTTAACTAAAATGGTAATAGAAAATCTGGAAAAGTCAGGGAAATTGAATTAGGCAATTTGCTAGACACCCTGGTCATAACGCACGGCCTGACTCGACTCCGGCCGTGGATACAGCTACACAACGGCGCCATGACGACGCCCTCCCTGCAACTGAACGGGAGATGTCTGCTCTCTGATACAACTGATCAAAGGTCGAGCTTTCACTCCACAACGCGGGCGAGTGGCGCTGGCAGAAGTAACCACGCTTGAACTTGAGTATTTCGAAACTGTTAACGCTGCTTCGCACGAGTCTTAAAGGAGTCATGAAGAGAAAATGCAAGTTGGTTTTATTCGAAAGATTTCGTGTTTTATAGTGTCCCAGCGCTTGTCCGGATACAAACGATGCTTTATACACAGAAATTAAACAATGTAAGTCAAAATTTTGATTTTCCCGCTAAATCGTTTGTCTTCGGGGTCTGCAATGACATCACAGGAACCGACCGCTCTGCAGCCTAGAATCCCTTCATTCACGCATCCGCCGTACAGGGTAGAGACACGTTTACACTGGCGCCGCCATTTTGGGTTGCTCGCTCGCCGCCGAAGCAAGTCATTGTGTCAAAAACGCGCTAAAATTATCGCCGCAACGCGGTTTACTGAAGACGTTTGAATCATATTGTCTGTTTCGCGTTGCTAGGTCTCGTGGGAAACGAAAAGAATAACGCGTTGAGCCCGTTGGCCCAATTGCGGTGGCACGGGACCGTTCAAAGGTTGTCTCCACCCTGTACAGCGGTGTTGGTTTGTTCCCGCGTTTCTTTACGTTACCCGAACCTAGATGGCGCCACCATACCGTGGCAAGCGTTTGGTTTGTTTTTGCCCGCATTTAAACCTGGCTTGTTTTTGTTCTGGGAGAAAATATTCGTTCCCTGAAACAGTGCTCGCTCGACAAATGGGGTCACGTAAGACACCGTTGCTTGCGTCAATCGGCCAGTGTCGTCTGAGACAACCCCAATCCCCGTATGCTGTGCAGCTAAACCAAGCATGCTGTGCGCAGTACGAACAGCAGAACGCATCAGTACTTCTACGTTTACATGTGCTTTCGTAACTTCCACTGTTTGTCCCATCATTCTTATTGCTTTGTAAAGAATGTGCCCTAAATTTAAGCGCAAATCGCTCGTTCGTCTAGTTTGTAAGCTCTACCTAATTTGCGTCTGCTTCTGCCAGCCTCCGCCAATCGCAGAGCTTAGCTCATGTGACATCATAGGTTCTGTTGGGGGAAATGAGCTGGTGGGTCGCATGACCATTCCCGTTTTTCCCAATTATGTAGCTTATTTGAGCGAAGTTTACGTTAAAAGTGGTGTCAGTATGATTCTAACGAGACAATCTTTTGAATGAACCAAACTTGTGTTTTCTCTTCATGGCTCCTTTAAACTATCGTTCTCCTTGCCGGCGTCTGTCTCGCGTACCCTGTGAAGTCGAACATGACACATCTGACCTGACGAGGTCAATGACCGATAACTTAAAAATGGGAATTAGTACCTACACGCAATTATCGAAGACCACTTAGAGTAACTAGCGAAAAGCAGTGATACAGCGAGAGTCCCACCATCGCGCAGTTCGATTGCTTTCCTGTTTCCTAAAAAAACAATGCTGTTGTTTCGTTGATTGGGTATGCGGCGATTTGGCGTACTGCAGAAGCATTGAACAGTAAGTTCGAGGTTAAAGCTCTGGGTTGACTAGAATTTATGAAAAAAAACACCGGAGCGAAGCAGCTTTTACGCCGCAGTTAGCCATGCGCGCGCTTTTGTGGATACAGGGTTGACAGATCGTTCAAGCCACAAACTGCCAAATCACGTCCGCAATAGCCCGATGGTAAATTTTAAGTAGCCCAAAATTACTTTTTTTGTGTGTGGAAATTATGTGTTGCGAATATAGAATTACTTTCCCGCGTGGACATTTTTTACAGTCATGACATTTCAGGTTAGAACGGCGTGGTTGTGTGTTTAATGTAGGCATAATACCAGCACGAAGGCCGTGCGCCACAGGAAGGTCACCGGGGTCGGAAAGCAGGGGGCGTTACTGGCCGCCCAACTGTACGATGTTTCGACATTTTTGCTGTACGCATGTCAGAAGAACTCCGAAGCAGAAACAGCTGTATTGCGTCACATGGTTTACATATCTGCCGCAGAAAAAGATCGAGCGATGACTATACGATTTAGAAAAAAAGTTTGTTGTCATTTGACTCAACACAAACAAAACTTCAGAAAAAAAAAGACAGCACAGAACATTTATGTACAATATGTACACATACAAACAGAAACCGGCAAGGCTTCGTATAGTCACTTGAGGCAACACAAAACTTCGACAGAAGAACAGCACACAGAACATCTATTTACAATCTATACAGCTGCATACACACACTGACTAGGCTACGTCGAAGCCCATAACTTATGAAACACAACCAATACCTTTAAAGGGGTCCTGAAATACCTTCCGCCGATGCATGGATGTACATGTAACCAAATAAGACAATGTATTAGCAATCTCCTCCCGCAAGAATTTTGTTAAAGCGATGAGTATTAGCTGAGAAATCGTAAATCAAAAACCGCGCATTATCGTCGCGCCGCGTTTCCTCCTCTTTTCAACTGTTGACGGCGCGCGAGCACTCCCTCCCATGATGCTGCGCTAGTCAGCGGTGACGTACTTCCGCATTACGCTCCTCCGACTGCCGTCTGCTACGGGCAAGTTTTGTTGACACCATGAATTCCGCACTCCGCTCAAGGATGGATAAGCGAACGAAAAAGCTGGCCGCATGTGTGCGGTGGCCTGGCCTTGCCCTTTCGCGGTGTGCGTTGCTGCAGTGCAGCACGTGACTTTTCATCGGCGGCGAACTCGCAGCCGCGGGGGAGGATCTTGCGCTCGGTCCCTTTCATGCACCGAGCACTGTTAAAGCGCCGTATCAGATGTGGCCCCGCTGGTGCCGGGTCTTATTTTGCGGTGGTGGTAATTCCTGCCGGCGCCATGTGAAAAAGACATTTTAAGCCGATACAGAACCCGTGCACAAAACGCTTCAATCATGTGACCAGTTCAGCTTGGGGCGACGCGTGGTGGAGAGCGGCAACGTTGGCAAAACATGCTCCGGCGCGGCTCTGAGCTTTCTAGCGCTGGAGCGAGCGCCTTTCTTTGACGATCGCAAACATCGGTTGCCTTGGCAACAAGGCAGAAACCGCCCCAGAGGTCAGTTACGGTTGCGTGATCCCGGTTCAGCTCGGGGCCCCACCTCGCGACATGTGGGCACTGCAGACGTACCACTCACTCTCATTAGGAAGTTTGAGATGCGTTTGGCATTACAGGAGGCGATGATGTGTGTGTTGTGGACGCCTTTGTTTCGCGATGAAATGCGACGTTGTGCTTCTGCGGGTGGGTAGTGCTTCCCATGATCTGGATTATCTTTCTCGAGCGACGTACGACTCAACCTCGCATGGGGTATGTGCAGTGTGCGTGGCTAAAAGCCATCTCGGCTTGCGCGCCAGAGTTAAGTGACTTGCTGTTCGTCCCCGCAAACCGCGCGCGAGGTGAGTGCCGAATTCACGACGGGCATCATCAACATCTCTTCTACTAGTTTCCCCCGCTATACCCTCCTTTCATATCCCCCCCCCTCCCCCACAGGCCTGATAAGGTGTCGGCACCCTTCGCCAGACAGTTTCGGGCCCTTTCCTCCTACCTCCCTCCCCCCCCCCCCCCCCCCCTCAAAGCCTCATCGCATCGCATCGCAGGAGGAGGCAACCCATCGTCTGTCAATCGCGGTTCAGACTTGCAACGCATGTTGTGACGTTGTGTTCGTTCGAAACGCATCTCTGGATTGTTTTGAAGTGGAAAAAAATGTATCCGTCAAGCCCGGGCATTCGGCTCAGGGCGTTCTCTGCGATTGCACGAAAGAAGTGCCACGGGGCTTCAACGCTTTCTTTATGGAACGTACTCCGGTAAGAGAATATCCATGTCGTGTTATGGCCGTGTTGCATTCAATACGAACGGTTAAGCGTTTGTTTACACTTGTTTCGTTTGTCGTAAAATGTCCAAGCACTCCGGCACTACGCTGGCAGATCAGCCGGCGAGTCGACGCTGAGCAGACGACTCATCTCTTTGCCGGAAGTGCGTGAAAAAGCCGCCCAATAGCAGGATGTCTAGCTCATGACGAACATCTGGGAATCGATGATGTAGACATGTGAAGATGGCGGCGTCCAAAAACACGAAGGAAAGGGTGAGAAAAAAGCGACAAACTTTGCAACAAAAGTGTGAGCTTTCCGCTGCGCGTAAAAGAATAATACTTGGCCCAGATGACCTTGACGACCCAATCTAACGATTGCGCTACTTCATTTAGTGTGCTCAAAATGCCTTTCAGGGCCCCTTTAAGGGACCCTGCAACACTTACCGTCGACTACTCGGAATGCATTTTAAAGTAAAGTCTATCGTCCCAGCAATCTCCTCCCGCAAGAATTATGAAAATCCGTTTAGTATCACTGAAACTACGCGCGATGAAAAAATCCCCCGCATTTCCCCGAGGGGGAGAATGTGAAAGTGCGAATGCACGGTTGTCGGCCCGCTTGCGGCGTTTGCGCTCGGCCCCCGCAGCCCACCGCCTCGCCGCCTTCTCTTCCATCTCTTCCATCGGGTTTGTAGTATCACGTGTACACCACGCAGTTATCAAGCCGCTATAACGCCGCTGAGTCGCCAACGCACGCCGCTGACGACGTAGTTTGAATGCGTTAAAGATATAAGGCGCGTTCTGACACCGATATCAGCGTCGCGTCCGTGGCTTATTCGGTAGAGCGTCGGGCTGCGGCCCGCAAAGTCCTCGGATCGAAACCTGGCGCCGGATGCTGTTTCTTTCTTAAATATAGAGGAGCACTGCGGACGCCGACGCCGCCGGGGGTGGATGGTTTGGGGTCGCTTATAAAGTGAAAACCGGAGCTTGACAAATTCACTTCAGTGTCCCTTTAAAGTCCAGCAGTTTGATGATGTTTTTTCTCGGTGTGCCCAGCTCTCGATGGTCTTGCTTGTAAAGCAGCCAAGAGTTCACAATTCCGAGGTCCATCATGAAGACGAGAGTCCGAATCGTCCACTTCTTTGTGCGCATGGTAGTGGGGTAGTAACTCAGCATTCTGTCACACAGGTCAACACCCCCCTTGTAAGTGTTGTACTCTGCGACGACTGCTGGTCTCTTGACAGCAACTTTCTTTCGGTCTTTCTTTGAAAATCGTGTGCAATCATCCACAGGCTCCATCCCCACGTGGGTGGAGGCCAACACGATCGGTTTGTTGTCATACCAGTTCGTGATGCATATGTTAGAGACAGTGCTGACACACTGAGACATTGCCCCACGACCTTCCGTACGCAATTCCTGGTCACCTTTTAGTTTGAGCCCTTTCGGAAGCCGTGATTTCATGATTGTCCCTGTCCCTCTAATTTTCGTTTCAGCCAATGACTCAAGAAGAAGTCAATGACCCCCGCTGTAATGCCTGAAAGGCGCTGTGGGTACAAGAGTAAATAAATAAAAAAGATGCGTTCCTGTAAAATATCGGTCGAAATACAGCGAGCTTCCACACGGTAAAGTGTCTGCAAGCTTCAGCACAACGGCAGCGCCGATTCCATGTTTATTTTGTGCGAGGCTTCCTTTCCCCTGAAAGATTTCAAAATCTAAGACAAGGCCTTCAGGGCTTGCCAAGATAAAGTTCTTCAGGCCTGTTGGGTTGGGCTTCCCAGGAACGAACTGCTTCACTGGGCACTTGCCGGTGTAGGGAATAATTTGCTCGTCAACGCAGATGTTTGGGGAGCGTGGCAGAGTGAGGCAGGCGTTTCTGATGTCAAGAAGAGGATGGACTTTCCATAGCCGATCAGCTTTTTTTATCTTCGTCTGAAACAGCGAGGTCATTGACGACCTTGAGGTTCGATCGTACGAGAAAAAACCGATCCCCTGTTATTTTATCGGCTACAGCGGCGACACGCGTTCCTTGGCTCCAATACATTCTCGCTCGAGGATAACCTAAGCAGCTCATGAGCAATGCAGCTCCAGGACTACCTTCATTTCACCAGGAGATGAGTTTAACGACCGTCCTGTGCGCTGGAGGTACGAAACTTCTGTCATTTCGTGGAGACGTTCAAATGCCTGCTCATCCATGTATCTTGTGCAGTACTGATTTGCATACCAGCCATCTCTTTCGTCGGCCGTAGACGACGGTGCGTCAGGTAGGTCGGGAAGGACGGATGCGTAGACTTGCTTCCGAGGCCACCTTTCGCGAGAAGGCATGGCTGCGTTGGAAACACCGTCATCACCGTCATTGACATCGGTGTCCGAGTCGTAGTGGCAATCCTGCTCCTCTTCATCTTCAATAAATATAAAAATTTATCTGAGGGGACAGAAGGGGGTGCAGTAAAGTTTTCAAGCGAACAACGTCCACAAAGGTTTACCTATAACTCCATCGCACTGCTCATTCGCTTCCGCGCCATCCGCCGGATCTTCGGAGTCTGACAAGTCCAAGTCCGAATTGTCTTCATTTGCCGCAATCCTCTCAAGAAGTTCGAGGGCAGAGGCATCGGCGGCATCTAAAAAAAATTTACTATTTATTTTCAATAAATAAACCCCTAATTTCAACAGAGAGAAAGAGCAAATCAATTCTGCAGGCTCACTGTGTCGTATGATGACAGTTTGAAGGAGCGTTTAACCGCGGACGCGAATTACTCTATAAGCCCGTCTCCGTGCTGCTCGCGGAAGATATATGTAGCAGATGATCGATTGCGAGCGCTGTCCTTGCGACAAGGCGACCCAGCATTAAATTTGTTGTGTGCTAATACCCGCGTAGAATTTTGCGTTATCCGTCACACTTATTTCGTAGAATGTTCGTGAAATTTATGCCGCACTGGCTTGTCAAGGGTAGTTATCAATACCTGAGGTATGAAGCGTAACTGGCGTGGTCAGGTATCAGTGCTCTGATAGATTATGCAAACGCACAAAACCGATTTACATCGTAGTGTGTAGCCGTAGCATGACCACCTGAAGAAACACTGCTTACGGAGATACTGTTAGGAAATATCCGGGCAGTGGAATTACAATCAGTTCCATGTATATGCAGGTTTCGCGACGCCGGCCGCGGTGAAACACGCTTGGCGCTTATACGGACCGAATGTACCGCACTAAGATCGCGTCAGAAACAGTTACACTCTCGTGAATACACCACCTTTGCGAACAGAGTGTCTGCTCCACATAATATGTAATTCCAACGCATACAAACGGTTCACCCCAGTCGTGAACGTGTCGCAAAAGCAGCGGCGACAGTGGTGAGCGGGCCGAAGCCTCCTGCGACGACTTTCGAAACGGGCCGCTAGGGGGATTTCAGTGGTGCCCCTACAAGCAGCGCTCGAGGCGTATACAAAATTTGATGTCAAGTTTGCGTTTAGCTAGCAGCGCCTTCAATTGAAAAAGTAGACACTCCGCACATGCATCAGTCACAGGCACCAGGCGAAGAAAGGCTGTAAGAAAGTAATTTTTGCTGCTAGAAAAAAAAAAAAAAAAAAACGCGCCACGACACATTGTTCTATTGTGCATGAGACGTCGGTGCTGTCGTCCACAATTGGTCAATATGGTGCGCCAGTCAGACATGTCTTTCAAGAGCTCATCTCGAAACGTTGGTCCCAGTACCTTTGTGGCGAGTGCACCACACTTCTTCCGCGCAGGTGCGGCCCGCGTCTACTCTGGACGGTCCTCTGGGCGGCTAGGTCCCATGTGGCCCAGAAATCGCCATGAAAAAAAAAAAAAAATCTTCTACGCCAACTTTTCGCCAAGTTCGCCAAGTAGCCGGCCGAACGGCGAAAGCAAGTGCGCCGGTTTTTTTTTTTTTTTTTTTTTTTTTTGCTGTTTCGAAACGAGGCCAGGGCAGCGCTTGGAAACGGTATGATTTCGCGCGACGAATGCAACTGTGCGACGGTTTGACAGCGCGGACAGCGGCGTGCATAATCCGGTCCGTTTCGGCGATTTCGCGCTGTCTCGATGTCGCCCCCCCTGCGCCGATTTTCTTATTTCCTGCATTGCTTGAAGGGACCATGGCTCGAGTTGAGAAATTTTCTTCTCCAAAAGCGGCGAGGATATTTGATGTGGTGGTGGCGTGTGAGATGAGGAGCTGGTTTTACCGTGCCACCCAGGCGTTGCGCACTTATTGAGGAATATGAGAGACGGTGAGGGGCTCTGGGGACAGTGTTCTGTGCGTTGAACGCACGAAGGTCGTCCATTTGAGCTCCTGATGAAGCGGAACAATTTACGCACAGGGTCTGGGTGGAAACCGTCGCGAGGTAAGTACGTGATAAAATTGGTGGCGACGACTAAGATCCCACCGATGATTTTCAAGTGTTTTCCTTTCGGTAAAGACAAATCGGAAATTATAAGCAGAACAAGATTATGAAACACGCTTTGGCTACTTCGAAAGCAGCGCTGAAACAAGTGACAAAGAGTGCTCTAGTTAGTCCCTGCACACGTTTTCGTCTCTGCGCTGTTTTTGAAGCAGTCAAACTCTGTACCCACGGTCAAGCTTTAGTATCTGATCACGTAACACGCTTGGTCATTAGAGAACAGTCGGAGGTGACGAAGAATTGGGTGCCCGCAATTACCTGGGAAGCGACATTGCATGTATACGGGCGTTCACCTCAACACTCGAAGTAGCCCATGTTGAGGCTGGGCGCCCAGTATGGTTCGTCTCATCCACAAAGTACGCCGGCTACCTTACTTTGCGAACATTTTAAGCACTGCGTAATGTTTCAAACATGTGACGAGGTGAAAGCTCCGATGCCCATCGTCCCGGGGCCCACCTGAATGAAACGAGCTCCAACAGATTCGGTACCGATTAGCCATAGTATCGATAGCTTCTTTGAGAATTCGTCGAAGGAAGACAGACCGTCTTCAAGCACTGCCCTACACATCGCTTCGAAACAGCGAAAGTAAAAAACAAAACAAAAACGGCCCGCTTGATTTTGTCGTGCGGCGCCTGCTTCGGGTCTGCGGTTGTAGGAGACAAGCACAGTCCGGAATTTCGAAGCGAAAACAATGCTAGCTACTCATTGCGACAAGGCATTCTCCAAACCACGAAACACGCAGAAAAAACACCGTCCACACGAACGTTCTTGCCAGCACCACGCCACAAACCACGTTTATCGTGGGGAAACGCACTGCCCGCGCGGCGGAGTGCGACCTCAAATATGGCGTCGTCGCCGTCGCGCAGGTAGCGCCGTCGCGTGGTCCAAATCCCTGTGAATACACCCTACACAGTTCTTGGTGATTATTCAGAGGAACAGGAACAGAAATGCATTGCTGGCTTAACAGCAGTTTGAAGCAGAAAATGCCAAAAGCATGGAAACGGCAACCGGCACAAATTGAGACTCGTGCGACGGCGTTGGTGGAGCTTCTTCAAGCGTTTTTCTGAACTGAGAAATATGGGTGGGGGCTCGACTCATGCAAATGTTAAACGTGTATCCTCTGCCGAGTACTTTTTTGGCTTTAAAGCAGGCTGTTCCACTAATACAACGCTGGGCGTTGTTTGTTTTGCCTTGGTGTACAATTTTGCCGCCGGAAAACGTAAGCATATAGCGCGATCGACTGCTGCTCACCAACTATACTAGTCACCACTTCGACTAGCTGTGCAGGTATTTTCAGCACCTTTTACAAGCTACAGGGTCGGTCGCTGCGCTCGCTTTGTGGCGCACTATATATATTTTACGTCGCGAAAAAGCGGTACTTGGGAGGTAGAATTACTAAATTCAATTATTCACAAACAGCACTCTTTGTCGTTTAACTTCTAAAAGGCGATGAGCAACGAAGGGTTTCATATTGATGTTAAAACTTAACCAGCCTTTGGTGTCCGTTTGACGCTCTTTTTTATCTCTACACCGTTAAGAAATGCATAGCAAAAAAAAAAAAAAAGAATTTCGTAGGTTGCACTAGTGGTGCAAGGCTGGAGAAACAGCATGAGCTGGCGGCCCCTCTCCCCTCGTCGTAGACCCGGCTGTTGCGTCTCGCATTTATTTCCGAACTTGCCGCTGCTCTCCATGACTGGCAGGCCCGGATCGTTTCGTCCGCAGCCTTTCACATCTCCCCAAAGTGGACCGCGTCAGCACGCTCTAGGACCGGCGGCCAAGTCCCAAGCCAACGCCCGCGCTACAAACCCAGATGAAATGCTGTGCGCCCGGAATGCGATGATAGCTCAATCGGATAGACGCCGGTGTTATAATTGGAGAGACGTATGTTCGATACAGATCACAGGATGCATTTTTGTAGCGTAAGCTACACTGGCCGAGGTTGAGCAGTTAAGGACCGTGCTGCGCAAACGCGAGAAGCATTGGATTGGATTTTGATTGGATTAATTTGGATTGCATTGGATTTGATTAAATTGTATTGTATTGGATTGGAAATCCAATCCCATTGGAGTACGGGTGTGTAGAGAATTGGGTCTGCACATTCGCCGGTCCTGGCATTCCAGAGGAGTGACGTCATAGTTGCGACAGACGCACTGGCGCCGGCGCGTGTCCAGCTGTGTGCCTCCGCTGCGCAGTAGCAAAGTCTGACGCTGCGCCGGAGCCGCTTGATAGCCGTTTCGCGTGGCTCCTGGAGAGCCGTACGTGTTGCGCATGCGCGAGGAGCAGTGACTGGACTGGACTGGATTGGATTGGATTGCTGAACCGTAGCTCACGTTACCTATATCCTGGCATAGCCGAGCTAAGCCACTGCTAATTTTTTCCTTTCCGATTGGCTCACATGTTATTGTTCCTCGACACTGCTAACTCCATAGTACATTGAGGTGCCCCAGTGGTTAGGTTTCCGGTTTCACGGCTTTAAGGTCCCGAGTTCAATTCCCGGGACCGCCCTGGCCACATTTTTTTTTAGGCTTCGAGGTTTTTTGGTGCGACGGGCGGACAATGCACAACGGTCGATCTAAACAGCTCCGCTGTTGAAAGAACACCGCATCAACTGTACATATCGTACGTCTTTTATTATTCCTTTGTGTTTGTACTTGTGGGCTGCATTTGTTCGTTTAAATGGCGATAAGTTGTGGCTCTAATCGGTGAAGTCTGTTGCTCTCAGCGGCGTTATCTTCTCGGCCAGCGCGCGCTTGTAAGCGGTGCTGAAGGCGTATGCGATGTGCTTCGGCGCTCTCGCGACCACTTCGGTTCCAAACCTCTCCAGGACGTCTGAGGGGTGGTTCAGGGTCTTTCCAAAAGGCTTCAGTCTGGCGGTCACATCGGTCACCTGGAAGTCCGTGAACTGCGAGCCTGTGAAGTCGACAGGGGCAACGGCGCAGGAATCAGTGGCATCGATAGTAAACGACAGAAGGGCACCGTGAAAATTTTGTTGCGCCCTATACTTTGTGCATAAGGAAAATGCGGAATGCCTACGTATACCAAAATGCCCAAAGTTCCGGAGGCGCGCGAGTTGTCGCCTATCGCCGTTTTTGTTAACATTAATTGCTGTGTAATATTTTTTAAAAGGGAAATTGAAGTGAATTTGTGGATACGTAGCGTAGCTTAACCCATCTAACCACCAACTATTGGACTTTTTAGCCGGCCTGGATCCTTAGCGCATCTGTAATGGGTGGAAAACTTTTTTATTTTTAATGATATCGGCGACTTTGTTCAAGCACAGCTGCGTAGGTAAGACGCGTGAACAGTACACTGCATTTTGCCCTGCAGACCTGCCGGGGTGGGGGCGGTCGGCAGAGCTGTTGTCAGCAGATCGGCGAGAGCACGGTGCGAGAGCAACGGCACAAGATTAGATTAAGAGCTATCGACTCTTGAATAATAAAGTTAGATTGCAACACAGCGTGTGTTCTTTTCACGAACGAACGACCCGAAAAATTCCTACCAACGTACCAATACCAGCTTCACCGTAAAAAAAGAAAAAGGAAGAGCGCGTGGCGCGCAACCGGACGATATTATCGAAGTGTAAAGCAGCAGGCAGTCGTCCGCCGCTATAGGAATGATTTTATACCGACGTAGCGTGAAGAATATTGACACCACTCAGTGCCGTACAACTCATAGTGAAATTCAACCATGCGTCTGTTCTGTTGAAACAAAGATTTAAAAGCGAACTCCTGGACGTCGCAGCACCGAAAAACCACACCTGAACGCGAGACACGAAACGCCCCTCTTCGGCTGCTTTCCACTCCGGATGACGCTCGCGTCTTTGCAGTATCCAACTGCAACACTTAGGCTCATTTACTTATGAAAACATGGCTCAGTTTGCAATTAAACCGATATTAATAAAAGATCAAAAACAAAAAAAGATTCTTTATGCTGGTATGTATACGACCTTCAAACACTATATGATTGCTGCAGTCGCCGGGCATGAAATCGGCAAGCTGAGTAAATAAACATGCTTGGCGATTGTGATGTGGAAGCGTGTTCGCGTGAACGTACATTCGGTGCAGTTCTCCTGTCGCGATTCGATCTTCAGGAAGATGTTGCCGGTGTCCACGAGCAGGTCGGCAACGACCGTGCTGGCGTTGTCGTCGACGATCACCTCTACGTCGTATTTTGCGACCACGCCGCGGAGGTTCAGGTTGCACCAGAGCTCCACCGTGGGCGTGCCGATGTCCGAGCCCCGGACGCCGCACTCTCCAACCCGGCGCACCTGCGGCAGCGAGGCAGCTCCGTTGATTGAGCAAGGACCAGCTGGTTAACACGAAGGCAGCACAAGGGACGAACGATAAGAAGCAGTGGAATACGGAGCTAAATGACAAAAACAAAAAAACAAAAAATGAAGTACTTTATAAACAGAAGGAAATTAGGAAATCTACGTTACTGGGTGGGAAGGGGGTGGGGGTGGAGAGAGAGGGAGAGAAAGAGAGAGAGAGAACTGTATTTAGAATCAACGGCGGGTGAGGGTATTTTAAGGACATTCCCATAGGACATGTTAAATAACTCGCGAATAACAGATATATAACGGAAAAACAAAACAGAACAAGGAGTCCTGCGTTGGGTCCAACCGATGGCAGGTTACCTGCCTGGCTGCATGGGGCTTTTGAATTCTACGAATAACGTGCTGGGCTAGCGGTAATTCATGTTACAGTGACAGCGCAGTATACACACAAGGATGAAGGAAGCACGACCCGAGGCCGCGCTGGCCGCTTTTCTGATGGGGGCGAAAACGCCCATGTATTCGAGATTTCGGCGCACGTTAAAGATCCCCAAATGGTCAAAATTAATCCGGAGCCATCCACTACGGCGCGCGTCATCGCCTGTGTAGCGTCGGCGCGTTAAACCTCACACTCAATCGAAACGCGACTCACGGCAAGCGCTGTGTACCACTGTGTGTAAAAGTGTAGCGCAGCGCTCGTAATGTGTCGTTATTTCTTCGTCCTTGTGGGCACTGCGCTGTAAATATTTGATGTTTAAATTCGCTCATCCTGCTGCCTCCCCGCCCCGCTTACTTGTCCCCACCGGCACGCTTCGAAAATGATATGTCAAAAAGTCAGAGCATATCTTTACGCATTGAGGGACAGCGGCTACGGAATAATTTAGACCGCATGGTAATGTTGACGTGCCCCAGAATCTCGTACGCACGGGTGGTAACAGCAAAGCTGTTTAGGAAATCTTTAGGGTTTGGTGTCCGCAGTTAAAAATACCAAGAAAATTCCCAGCGCACGTGAGCGCATGCCTCGCGGCGACCGCCCGGCAGTTAAAAATATACCAAGAAAATGCCGAGCGCTCGTGTGTGCGGGCCTCGCGGCGACCGCCCAGCGTCCCCGGCGCACGTTCGTCAAGCCAAGCATATATCCACTAGGGAGATTGGCCAAGATTGGCCAAAAAATAAAAGCAAAAACAATCTCCAGCGTTCGCCGTAATCGTGGCAACACTTGCTCGTAACGAGAAAGACACTTCGTAGCGTACGCCTCTCCAAGGTCATGTGCAATGTTTATTTCATAAAAAAAATGGCTGGCGATTACGATACTCCCTAATGCGATATTTGGACGGAACTGGTTAGGTGTTTTGACTGTGCAAAATATGTTGAGGCAAGGAATTTCAGACGGACATATTTGTATGGTTATAGAAAACTTGCATTTGCAGTGGCTGACGACGCACATGCACCGGTTGCCTCGCTCATGGTTCAGCACTCACTCAGGGTTCTGACGTCGGTGGTGCTGGGCTTCCGCCCTAGCAGCTCGCTTAGCTACAGCGACTGACGAAGCACACGACCGGTTGCCTCACTCGCAGTACAGCACTCACTCTTGGAGGCTGAAGCATGCTGAGACAGCACTCACTGGTGGGTTCTCTCGACGGCAACTATAGCGAGGCTCTGCATCGGCGGCGCGAACTGCGTCTCATGTAGGGGCCGCGAACTGCGTCTTAAACGAACGCACATCATCATCACGCGCACGCCCTTCTCACGTTTTCGCCAAGCGTTGCGCAGTAGAGCGTCTCCTGTGGGCACAGCATACTGCGGGAACAGCCCCCCTCCGCCACCGCACGCTTTCGGAGAGCGCTCGTGCCGCCACGGTGAACCGCCCTCCCCTCCCAGTTTCGCGACACTGTGCTCCTTCGCTTTCTTTCACTTGTCGGTCTTGCCATCGTTCTCTCGGTCACGACGACGGCGACGCGGCTCAGCCCACGAACGGGCGCCAAAGGGCTGCGGCCTAAAATGAAGGAAGCTCACACTTGTGGCAACGATAATGGAGTAAAGGCCGTATCGGCAGTGAAGAAGCAAATCGGCTGCAATCGTAGACTTAAAGCCATCGTGATGGTCGTGAAGGTTGCCTACAGCTTCGCTACCTTCAAGTCTTACGCGTTAGTTGTGAACTTCCTTCATTTTTTTTTGTTTTACGCTTCCCTCGCAAAAACGGCCTCCGCGGCAGGGAATCGAACCCGCATCCTCCTGCTCAGCAGCACAGTGCCACCAAGTGTCTGTAGCGGCTAATTCTTTATGAAAGGGGCAGCACAAAAGAAAAAAAGAAAGGAAACATGCAAAGATGGCCTCTGCGTTAAATTTTATTTTTTTTAGAAATACTGCTGCGGCATCGCTGGCCAAGCAGGGGAGGTTTACAAAAGGTGACTCGACAAAACACTTTCAGAGGTAGCAACACTCGTGCTTGTCATAATTGAGACGGGCAAGCGATTCCGCTCTTTTTGGAGAAAAAAAAATATTCCTGGAATTTTTATTGCGGTGTACAATTCCGTCTCCCGGACTAAGAAGAACGGGCGCACACGCGTAGCGAAGCAGCTCGCGTGCACACAACATACCCTTCGTCTCAGGTTGACCAGGGTGCCGTTGTACAGGTGGAACTCTACGTATCCCGAGAAGGTCCAGTTGCGCTGGTTGTCCACGTCGAACGAAATGTCGGGCAGCGAGAGAACGTCCACGCTGGTGGCGCCCAGCAGCTGGTCGACCGCGAAGTCCACGTGCGCGGGGCTCGCGCCGGCACACCACCACACCGCTGCAACCCACATTGAGGAAGCAATGTAGTGGAGATCATAATCATCATCATCATCATCCATAGATCTCCAATTATCCCGTTCCTGCACTACCGAACTGCGACCAATTTATCCCCGCAAACTTATTGATCTTATCTGGCCATCTAACTTTTTGCCGCCGCCTGCCACGCTTTCCTTCTCTAGGGATCCACTCTGTTACCCTTAATGACCCACGGTTATCTTGCCTTCGCATTACATGCCCGGCCCACGTCCATTAATTTTTCTTAATTTCTGCGAATATGTCCTTAACACGCGTTTGTTCCCTGACCAACTCCGCTCTCTTCTTGTCCCTTAATGTTACACCTATCATTTTCCGCTCCATTGCCCGCTGAGTCATTCTGAATTTAAGTTGAACCCTCTTAGTGAGCTTCCAAGTTTCTGCCCAGTAGGTGAGTACCGGTAAGATGGAGCTGTCATACACTTTCTTCTTCAGGGACAATGGTAGGCTGCTATTCATTATCTGAGAATGTCTGCCGTATGCACTCCACCCCATTCTGATCCTTCTAATTATCTCTGCCTCATGGTTGGAATCCGGGGTCACAACTTGGCCTAAGTAGATATATTCTTTTACCACTTCCACTATACGCGAGGTATACCTCGCCGCCTATCCCAAACTGTTGGGCTGTCTCGAGGTTATTGGTCATCATTACTTTAGCTTTCTGTATATTAATTTTCAGACCCACGGTTCTACTGTTTGTCTCTGTAGTGGAGCTAGGGGGCGGCAAAACACTGGGAAAGGCGTGTCACGTGGCCGCAGGACGGAAGGGACAGGAACCGTGGTTGAGAAGGATGAGTTGTACTCACGCAGTGTACACTCATGGGCAAATGAAACGCGATCACGGAAATACGAAACAGAACGCACAAATAGTGCGATTTCTTTCCATGCAGGTCAAATTGACGCGTGGGTTAATAACAGTAACAAAGTTGGGGATTGGGCTTTCCAAATATACCAACAGCTCGCCACTATTGGACCTCCGCGAACAGTGTTTTTCAATATTGCGTGTTATGGGTCATATTTTAATGTTCGCATTTAACTTGTCCATGACTGTACATGGGGGTGGAAAGACATCCCGCGCAAGACACGCGCCGGCTATTTTGTCGTTGTCGTCCTCATCGTCGTTCTCGTCGTGGAACATCGTGCACGTACTATATGGGTCCCTCGACAATATACAGTGCGACCACTGGCTGCAATGAGGCGCCTGCTTCATAGATTGACTAAAACGCTGAGACCTGTTGCAGCATCTCCGCAATGGCGACAGCTGTTGCGCTGCCCTGTGCAATTAATTAGGCGGTTAAAATAGATATGATATGAATGATGATGAATGATGCGCTTTACCCCGAATCTGCCTATTCCGTACCGTCTAGCACGAAGGTAGTATGGATGTTTTCGGCACCAGTATCGAGCTTCGACAATCATTAAGACTCAGACTGAGCTACTCATTTGCTTGGAAAGCGCACATTTGGCTGATAAGTACCTAGATTAGGTTGGGATTGCGACGAGATGTCACGTGTTCGAACAACAGAAACGGTAATTTTAGCAAGGCAACCTGGAGCACAGCACTTGTTAGTGGAAAGTGCGTAATCTTACCTGTGAACAAAAACGTTGCCGCAACGTGCGCGAACATTCTTGGCGTCTGGAATTGAAACACGATGAAATGGCTGTTTGGCAAATAACTAGCATGTCTCATAAACAATTTACTGGTATATTAATAAAGCGCAGGGAGCAGGTCTCTCTGCTAGGAATACTTCCATGGAAATATCTGAAGCAAGTCAATAACTGGACCATCTCAAACTAAAAAAAAAATAGAGATTGAAGGGGAACACCCGCATGCTCATGTGACAACTGCTGGAAATTTTCTTCCCTCACGCTGAATTTTTTTTTCTTCTTGCTCTTGGCTAGCACTTGGACGAAGACAGCGAAAAGGGGGAAAAGCCACAGCGAAATGAGATCTTCCTCGCGCTGATAGCGCTGAGATTACAGTAAGCGACTGCTCTTCAGGGCTGATCTTGACCGGGTGCTGTTGAGATTACTTTTGTAATGTGTAAGCACTCTTTGCCAAGTACCCCAGCGAAATCCGCCTGAAAAGCGAAGAGTACAGCGGTTTGCGTCTGCACAAAAACGTGTAATTGGCGAAGTTAAGGCATTCATTTCTTGTAATACTGTGAATACAGACGATTGGTAGTTTTACAATCTATAAGAAACATTTGCAACAACAACAAGAAACTGATGTATATATCTCTCTCTCTCGTCCGGCAGCCGTGAAAGCTTACTTTCCCTCATTGCTGGAGTGTGTGCAGAGAAGCCTTCTGTGTGGCTGCTGTGAATAAAATTTACTTTTTGATAGACAGGATAATAGTATATAATTTAGGGTGTCAAAAAAGTGTGACGCCGCTGCGACGAGGCAGTTACTAAAAGGGGAACAATAAAAAGTAATAAATAACAAGCGACTGGCTCTAGGAAGCAGCTTCGTCCCGGAAAAACCAGAAGCAGCGATCCGGCCGGCGTTCCGTCTCAGTTGATACGATGACATCGAAGGCGCCGGATAGGGCGACACGCATTTCTTCACAGTCACCGAGAAAAGTAAGGTTGGGGAAACGGAAAGGGCGAAGCGGCCTAACAGTGCTTAGGCATTTGTAGACAGTTCTCATAATTTCTTTACAGTTTTTTTTTGTTTTTGAAAGCTGACGTGCAGGTGCAAAACCTGGCGAAAGAAATCTAGTGTCACTCCTGAACGGAACACGTGGTGATCTTCGAATGCCGCGTGCACATGTTGTTGATACCACGTGCAAAGGATGGCGTCCCGCTAATCGTTTCCCATGTCGACAGTAGCCTATAGTAAGGAGTGGGTAGCGGGGGTGATGGCGGTGCGGGCATGAGTTTTCGATAAGAACCGGACACAAATTGTGTTCTACGATAACAGTTCAGGGGGAAAATTCTGGTGTGAAAGGCTGTATAGTTGCTTGCGGTTTGCTGACAATAAGGGTAGAAAAAGCGGCTAACAGGTGACGGTACTTATTGAAGCCGAAGAACGGAGCTGAAATAACGAGTGGCTTTGTAGCGCTGGGAAAATACTAAATGCAGGTTTGGGAAGGGGCGCGGTGCTCTTGCATATCGCTACCAGAAAACACAGTCACTAGGCCCATTTAACAGATCAAGATATTCTACGGACCCGCCGCGGTGGCTCATTGGCTAAGGCGTTCTGCTGCTAAGCACGAGGACGCGGGTTAGATTCCCGGCCGCGGCGGCCGCTTTTCCGATGGAGGCGAAAAGCGAAAATGCCCGTGTGTACGAGATTTCGGCGCACGTTAAAGATCCCCAGGTGGCCAAAATTAATGTGGAGCCTCCCTACTGCGCGCCTCCTCGCCTGCGTTGCGTCGGCGCGTTAAACCCTACAATCAATCGAGATATTCCTCGGACAATTACAGCAAGGAATGAGATACGTGGAAAGAACAAATTCCTGATAGTGTTCCGCAGCAGCGCGCTAAAAGGCATGTTGCGTAGCCATTGCATTGCGGATATGGCACACTCATTATTATCCTGACCCGCCGCGGTGGCTCAGTGGCTAAGGCGTTGAGCTGCTGAGCACGAGGTCGCGGGTTCGATTCCCGGCCGCGGCGGCCGCTTTTCTGATGGAGGCGAAAAGCAAAAACGCTCGTGTGTTCGAGATTTCGGCGCACGTTAAAGATCCCCAGGTGGTCAAAATTAATCCGGAGCCCTCCACTACGGCGCGCCTCATCGCCTGCGTTGCGTCGGCGCGTGAAACCCCACAATCAATCAATTATTATCCTGACCGTATTATGCTCGGTGATCCTGTGTAAGCACATGGCCGTATATCTTGGGCTGCGGGCACGGATTTCATGCTGTAGTAATCCCCCGAGGAGAAAAATATTGTATCTGCCTATACTTCTTTCAATTACTGCTCAAACATGGAGGCACGCAGGAACCACACACGTACCAAAAATTCGAACCCTCTCTGCCCCTTGGACGCTATCTCAAAGGAGCGATCATCCAGGGCCGTACCCAAAGGGGGGGGGGGGGGGGTTTGGGGGTTCGAATCCCTCCCGAAATATTTTCCAGGCAGCACGTAAGCAATACTTACTATTGCTTTCAGCAAAACTATTCCCTTCCCAAAATCCATACCCCCCCCAGCCGAAAAAAAATTCTGGCTACGGCCCTGCGATCATCTACGCACTCGTCCTTGTCTGCGGGAGGCGCAGCTTATGCCAAGATCAATGCCCTGTCGAAACCAAATAAGAGTGCTAGCACATATTATTTCTGACTGTTTGCAAAAATAATGAGAAAACAAAAGTGCATGGCATGATTTTTTGCGTTGGTTGCCTTTACAGCGTGAAGAACCGCTGAGCGAAGGTTTTCAGGAAGGTTTTGAGGAAAAATTATGAAGGTGGTTTCAGCCTAAAAAAGCACGGGTATTTTCTGACGCTTACTCGCGTATTACAATTGACTTTTAATGAAATGACCCGTTTCACTCTGCGTTGAGGATAGTCGTGAGTCAAGTCAGCGTCTTACTTACGTGATGCGGAGCGTCGGCCGGAGTATTATCTTCTGGTCAGCCGCCTCGAGAGTTGCGCTCTCCTCTGGCGCCGCCACTTTCCCTGCCAACTTTCCCCGCCTACTCGAAATCCAACCGCGACGTCTCAAAAGTCGATTGCATCGCTTCTCGGAGACGTCGGCGACGCTTTTGGGGACTTGTATCTCTATCTCGGGCAGTACACGTCACTTAAAACGCGCGGGCTAACATTGCGGTAACAGGGAGGCTCTCGAGTTATCTCCGCTGATTGTGCTGTGCAAGTGCCTTAAGCACACTCGTTGGAGGAAAGTCTCCGATGGCGCGTTACTGCTCTTTCTTCGCGCTGCCTCGTTAAGCGCATTTTAAAAATTTAATGAAACCTTGTTGGCATTTTTTTTTGCGAATGAGACACTAAGCTCCACCCGAAAAAAACAAAACAAAACAAGACAAAGAAAATAAGAAATCTTGAGAGAGCGAAAACTACAGATATGCACAGATGTCAGTGTTTTCAAAGCGGTCGTCTACCCGCCTCCCTCGCTCCTGCGCCCTTGAAGCCCCAAGAAAAAGTGGTTGGATGGCTCATAATGGCTTTTTTCGCAAGTGCATGGAACTTTCCCTTGTGACTGCACATGACTGTCCACTAATAAAAAACCACACGACAAATTTCTTTGGCTTGATCACTGCCGACACCTTGTTGGTAAGCACCCTGGGCTGGGACGCTGAACAAATGCGGAATGCAGAACGGTGCAAAGCCCAAGTGACGTCAAAGACACTCACCCTGCAATCTCGTCGAGCCATGATCGGTACCAAGCCTAGGCTTACTCTATAGGACGTCCACATCGAGCTATGGCCGTGCGTCGATGACGTTAACTTCCCCAGTTTTGTTCTTTGGAGAACGAGTTTTATCAGCATCAAACAGCTAAGTAGTCGCTAGCCAACTGTATGCTTAACGTGCCACCCGTGCAAATTTACTTTTCGCACTGCCCGGCTTGGAAGGACGGCAAGATGCGTTTTGCCTGCCATAAAGAGAAGTGCGTTGCCACGTGACGCCTGAACGTGACGGCACGTGAGAAGAGGAGGTGCACAGCCGCCCCAGAGAACTCTGGGTATCGCCAGACTTTCGCTTTCAAAGCACGTACGCAGACTGAAATGTTCCGAGGAATTTTTTTTGTTTATACTAAAATAGGCTGTACTACTAACCAAACGGTAAACTTAGTTTCAAATTCGGTCAAATGTTTTGCCGTGGCGTATGATCATCAGATCTACGCTCGTACCTAATCATTGTGCTAAAACACGACACAAGAACAGGACAGAGCAGAAGTTACACCGTCACCTTACTGATCGCCGTGTTGGCCAGTACCGCGGGTGCGGTCATTTTCTACGCATTCTCTCAGGTGGCGCACATCCCTGGCTCTGCCTATTGTGTAGACAATTCATAAGCTGCACCCGATATTTTTGCGTTCAGTCCGGACATTTATTTTTCAAGCAAAAAAAAAACGTTTTCTCTGTGTTCTACTAAATTCTACAGCTCCCCCAAGCCCATAAAAGAAAAATAGAGCTGTTAGTGCAAGCAATTACTTATTTAATAATGAGGACAATATATGAAGACATCTGGCAATGAAAAAATGTTATTTCGAGCGGAAAAAAGTTGTCCGTTTTCCTAAATTTTATGACCAAATGAGCCTACAAGCAAAATATGAACTCCGCAGTGCAAATATTTACGGATTTACAAGCCTGGGAATACAACTAGGACATCTGCTTCTTTTAGCTTCGACGTCATAATTTTGTGTTCACTTAGCTTTTTTCTTCTTTGTAGCATCCGGCTCCGCTAATACGCTACAATAATGATGATGTATATCGCAAAACTCATCTTTGAAAGGTTATTAAAAAAATCTAGCAGTTTTGGTTTTGTTCTCTATGCGCTAGAGAGACCAAAACAATGTGATTCCATTTGGAATCACTGAGAAAGGAAGGGTTCAACAGACAAAACACCTTTCGCTACCGAAAACAAGAATACGCAGGGACTCAAATGGGTATCATATGTCGATTAAAATGCAACTTTTAGTGCCCGGTGAATGAGGAGTGAGTAACCATCCCGCGCCTAACCAGGCCCAAGAATTACAGGGAGGAGCGCGTTCGCAAAGAAATGGTTCACATGAAAAATCACCATCGTCATCGCTGAAATTATAACCAACACTGTTTTCATCGTCTTCAGCTGAGGCCTCGTTCGGGGCAGCCGCGCTGGTTCGTAGCTGGTGCGGAAGTCGCGGAATCCTTCCCGGTTGTTCACCTGAGGGGTAGAAACGCACAAGCGTTCAGTGGACCAAGAAGCGGTTCAGCATGGGAGATCCAATGGTCGTCAGGCTGTCCAGGCTGGATATGGACCGCGACTGCACCGCGCTTGTGTCCGATGATGGCTGCTGGTTGTGCAAAGACCTAGAGGAATGGAACGGCCTTCTCAATCTCCTGCGACTAGAGCTGGTCGAGCAACAGCCTGGAAGACTGTGCTTGGTAACGCGGGTGAGAGAAGCCGTTACAGACACGCTCACCTGCCAGACCGCGCACTACTTCACCCTGTGGCTGCCAAGAAAGCACCACTGTGTTGTGGCGGTCGACTTCAGAAAAGGCCACTTGTACGCACACGGCTCAAGAGTTTCCGATTCCGTGGCCGCGCGTTCGTCTAATGTCTCCAGCGTTTCCCTCGCAGGGAACATACCGTTCGGGTGGATCCCTGTCTTCGACGCCGTGGTGGCCCGCGACAAGCTTGAAAGCCTCGTCCTCTTGGACGTTGGCGTGGACGAAGGCCTCGCTATGGTGGTCGCTCGAACGCTTCTCGAGAATGCCTACTCCGTCAGGAGGGTGGGCGTCTCGAAGCGAGGTGTTCCGTACAGGAGTGCGGACATCCTCATGGGCGCCATATCAAACTGCACGAGGCTCGAAGAGCTGGCATTTGAGCCGAGGATGGGGCTTTCTGCGCGGCACGATCTCGCCAAGCTACTGCGATCCGCCGAGAGCCTGCAAAAGCTCTCCGTGCTCTGCGACTGCGAAAGAATAGCGACGGCCATTAGCGACCTCCTGAGGATGAACGCTTCCCTGACAGAACTTCGCTGCAAAGTTTCTCAGAGCGCCTTCCGAGGCATTGTGAACGCTCTCGAAGCAAACAACCGGCTCCAGTCTCTGGCGATGATTGTGCTTCAGGACGATCTGCGACTCACGGAACTTGAAACTGGCGCCATTTTCAAGTCTATGCTGGAAAAGAACAGGGGACTGCGCTCTCTGAGCTTTGACGGTTGCGATATCAATTCCGACGGTGCTAAGTTAATCTCCGAGGGTCTGAGAAAGAATGCTTCACTTCAACGCCTCGAGTTTTTGCATTTCTGCGTCGTCGACGTCCAGGCAGTTCGAACCTTATGTGAATCCCTCAAGGGCAACACGACGCTTCGGTTTCTGCAGTTTGGCCTCTTTGAAGCGACGATACCTGAACGGTAAGTTTGCTCTTTGCATCTTTGTTTTCAGTGTAGTTTTCCGTGTACTAGCAGTACTGTGGACTCATGAGTCCACAGGTACGCATTAATTAGTCCGTTTGCCGCTGAACTAAAACATAGAAATGTTAAATGAACATAAGGACCGTATGCACTCTCTCTATGTATTCATTGTATATAGCTCAGAAACAGGCTTAAAATCAATACAATAATGGCATTTTTTTCTCAAGGCGGTGCCGGCACCACGCTGGCACCACGCACCTGTTTCGGAGTTTAGGGTTAGCGTTGTTGTACCTGCGTTGCATAAATAAATGGTCGCCATCCCGCCCTGCGAAAGTGGATGTCCAGCGAAGCTGTTGTAAACCACAAAAAATGCTGATGGCGGAGGGTATGAAATATTTATTGTCGTCTCGGCGGGCTTGTCGCTTTCTCTCGGCTTCTCTGGCGGCGAATTTTGGGTCCTGCCTAGCCTGACGCTCGGAGTCTTGGGCAAGAACCGCTCTATTTAGTGACACTAGTCCT
Source organism: Haemaphysalis longicornis (assembly GCF_048455015.1). NCBI lineage: Eukaryota > Metazoa > Arthropoda > Arachnida > Ixodida > Ixodidae > Haemaphysalis > Haemaphysalis longicornis. Next base: position 137,567,509 of record NW_027526204.1, read on the forward strand.
GCCTAGCCTTCAAACATAATCTGCTAACATAATCTTCACCAGGAACACATGGGGGGAGGGGGGGGGGGGAGGGGTCCATTGGTCACAGGCGCCTTATCAGCCTTAATGCGGTTTCGATGCTTGTTTTGTGGTTTCCGTAGACGAATTCCGAGCTCTAAGCTGTATGTTGATGCTGATTAGCCGGACGCATGCCCTCGGCGTGTTAGGCGAGAACTGCAGGGTTCCGGCTGGGTTTTTTATTTACGACACGAAATTTTCCGCTCAAAGAGAGGCTAACAGCTTCGCTGTAAAATGGCTCCAACCACCCGCCCTCTATTTCATACCCACTGAAAGGCCGGTCTGCATCCGCGTTTGGTTCAAGGCCACTGCGCGACGAAAATCATGATGACGATAAAATGCCCCTTCCGAAGCTTCTTGTTTTTCGATGAAGACGACAGGTCGCCATATGACAAGTTTCCAGTGACGAGTGGGGTTGCGGCGAATGACGGTCGCGTTCCCGTCTCGCGGTAAACACTGATCACGCGTGTGGGCGGCCGCTCCCTTTTCCTCAACACACCCCAAAGGGTCAGTTTAAAGTCATCGATATAGTTCTGGATGAATTATTTCGAATTTGGCTCACCTTATCCACTAACTTTCCACATTGCGATGGAAACCACAAATTCACAATCGCAACGACAAAACCGAACATCTCACTCGTAGCTGAGAACGAACTCGTGTAAACTCGTATCTGCTTGAACCATAAGTCTACTTTCACTACACAGACGATGTCATTTTTGTAGCCTGCGCGCAATTTTCTACAATCATTTGTAACCAGTGTTGCGGAGTTACCAGTCCGGAATTGGAATGAATCCGGAATCATTCCACATTTTCGCGACCCCGGAATGGAATGGGAATGGAATGGCGACAATACTTGAAGGAATGGAATGGGAATGGAATTAAGCTCCTTTTGCCCGGAATGGAATGGGAATGGAATTACATGTGTTTTTCCCGAAATAAAGCGCACTTTTCCTTCTACTCGCTGTTTTTGCCAAAAAATGTAAAAATACGCAAAAGTTCCCACCAGCCCAAGTTCAAACATTAGTAAGCCGGAGCCTTGAATTTAACAATAACTCAGTACTGTTAAAATCGATTGGCTGATTACAAGCACGGTATATTTATAAGCAGCGATTCTACTACAATTATGTCCTTAAATACAGCGCTGCTACGAAGTTCATCACGATTCTGCGAATAATAACCGCGGCTCTAAGCCGTTGGTATTCGTCGTGGGGAACTATCGCGGTGGCATCCCCCCCCCCCTATCTCTCCCACCAACTTCGCTTTGTGATTTTTTACCTTGGCGGTGCGGCTGCGAGCTGTCTCCCCACGCTTCACCTTTGTTTTTTGCGTCCGGAACCTTCTGTGATCGCATTTCGCCTCACCGTCATCGGGACGCTGGCTCGGTGCTTGTGTTCACTGCGAAATTTCGCATATCAACTTACACCTCATCTTCCTTCGCGCTCCCCCCTCCTCCTCCAGGACGTTTTGCAATACTGGCCCTCCTGTCTAGACACTCGGACGCCTTTGCCCGAAGCAGCGTCTACGAAGGCCTAAAATATTGGTTCGAGAATCCACCCGAAACAGGAGAGCCCATGTGATTGGAACTGCGGTCACGCCTGCGCCTGCAAGCTGCACGCTGCAAGCTTTGTTCCTAAACGGTTCCGACCTAACGGAAAGTGAACGCTAGCCACTTTCCCTTGCTTTCCCGACTCGCAAGGGCAGTTTCCGTTGTAAATGTGACGTCAGCTGGCGTGGAACGCGTGCTTTCCACGGCATCTCTTTTAATGACAGACAGCGAAGCGAAACCGGCTCTCAAACACCTCTTTTAAGCAGCTCGATTGTCAAGCGCAACACACAGGCAGAAGGCAACTGTATTAGTTTACTTTTTTTGTTCTTAGAACTGATCGTTGAAGCAGCTATCATTTACACTTCGTGTTTTGAGAACTGAACGGCGAAGCGCCCATTTGGCTCACACCATTTTGTTACGTAATTTTGATGAATGAAACCAAAATAAACTTTTTTTTTTTACTTTTCACGGTAGCGTGAGACCTTTATTGCAGCATATAAAACTCACGAGAAGACCTAATTGTGCTGCTGAGCACGAGGTCACGGTTCGATTCCCAGCCGCGGCGGCCGCTTTCCTGATGGAGGCGAAAAGCAAAAACACCCGTGTGTACGAGATCTCGGCCTAAGGTGGTCAAAATTAATCCGGAGCCCTCCACTACGGCGCGCCTCATGCCTGCGTTGCGTCGGCGCGTTAAACCCTACAACATATCAACGAGCACACCTACGCACTTTTTTCTGGCGTAGAGAGTTCCACAACACTAGACTTACCGGCTACCGAATGTGTCCTATTATTATCGTTATCATTTTTCTTTACATCTTTTCTTTCGGTTGATCGCCCAGACCAGAGGACACTTGAGGGAACCTTCATTGCTACTCCACTGCATGCAACACCTCAAATTAGTTATACAGGCCTCAGTTATACAATTAGTTACGCCGGCCTTGGACTCAGTTTTGCTGAGTCCAAGGCCGCAACGCATTCTCTAAGTTCTTCTTCAGTTAGCTAGAGCCAAAGGTTGCGTGGTGCTAAGGTGTGAACAATCTCCAAATTTTTAAAAGAAAAAAAAAACAAGACGCAGATTAGTATTAGTATCCCAGTATACACTAACGAGAGAAAAACAATTCTCCATTCTCCCTGCGCCTTGGTTCTCATTGAGACACCCATACAAAGGTCACGCATACTCTAACCACAGCCTGAACTTTCGCTCGTGCGCAGTGGATGATACCTGACGCACGTAACTAAGCTTTCCGGCAAGGGCGACATTGCATACCTGCGCACACGCAAACACAGGAAGTTCTGAACCTATCTGTGCTTTCAAGGCGCGCTTGACATGCGTGAGTGCTGAGGACCTGTGCGGCCCGTGATCCGTATTTGGTGCAAAGGCAGGACAAGGTGCTCGAGCGGTAATTCTTCCAACTGATACCACCAGATCAGAAGGTTGTGTTCCTCGTTAACAAAATTATAGTTCTAACCATGCTCACGACCGCTCCATACGCGTGTTAACTGCTTAAGGAATATAATGTCTTCTTCAACCCTTCTTTTGTCAGCACAAAAATAGAACATGTCGTCAAGTTAGCTTTAACACATTCACACTTAAACAATATTAAAGCATCACAACTCGTAAAGACGTGCTGACCATGCAAATACTATAATAACTACCTGGAGAACGGTCCCTGTGGGAATTATTAGGGTGATTGCACTGAACGAGATATGCCACAAAGCCACTATCTTTCGACCTTTGTTATGTGTTTTGCGTATTTTAGCTGTTTTTAACGCGTATAATAACATCAGCTTAACGGTGGGTTCATTGGTAACTTGATAATCACCCGATAAAACGTTGAGGAATTAGAGGAATGGAATTGAACTGCCCGGCCATTCCCGGAGTGGGAATGGGCGATGTTCCGGCATTCCGAGGAATTGAAAGGAATGGAATTTAGGCAACTTGTAATTCCCCGGAATGGAATTGGAATGGAATGGGGACGCCCATTCCGCAACACTGTTTGTAACGCACCTGATTGTTCACATTCCGGTATTGCATTTTAATGCCGTCGCTTGAACGAACAAAACGTGGCCTTTTCTGTTGTCTGGCGGCGAAGGTACAGGTAACACAGTATGATGTCGTAAACTTATCTAACTCACTTCCTTTACCTGCCCGATTTCTTATCGCTGCTCAGAAACAAAAAAAAAAATCACGTGCTCCATAAAAAATGGGTTGGGGTCGAAACTCTTCATTAAAGAGTTGTTATACAAAATGTATGACATTCATAATGAAGCTGTTTCGTCGCGCTTTCTTTTCGACAAAACGCGCGACAAAAGAAGCTTTAAGGGGTTAGTGTGTATGTGTGTGTGTGTATGTGGAGGGGGGGGGGGTTACTCTAAGGGTATGACGCGACAGCGTTAACGGTTCTCTTCAACCGCCTTGGTTTTCTCGTATATCACTTAGCAGACTCAGACCATCACCGAAACCCCACTTTTATTTATTGCGAAAGCACTTTTACCCTATGCGTTACCCTAACCGTAGAATGCTTCGATTTAAAATTAAAATAAAACAAAACAAAAACGCGTGACAAAATGCATTAGCATGTTAGTGAAACCGACCTTGAGAATAGTCGGCGTGCAGTACATGGGGCCTACATACTTCTACAAGTGTTTTCCCAGCAACGCATCGCGTAGAGTAGTGAAGCCGACTTTAGCGAGGCTCGGTCTACTCCAGGACAACCACAAAGAATGCTTATGCATTGGTAGAGAATATGAATAATTTCGGCATACAATTATTTGTGCATGGATACGCCGGCGCGCTATACGCTTAACTGATCAGCCTTCGTGCGGACCTTCACAGGGAAGCCCTGTCGGCGCAGCTGGCCAGCGACAGGTGCTACGGGCGAGTGAGGCTGGCGCAGTGGCTGAACAGCGACGTCTCCGGCCTGTGCGCCGCCCTGTCGGACGGGCAGTCGATGTGCCCCGTCGAGCTGCAGCTCTGCCCCGTGGACGCGTCCGCCGAGTCCTTCTCCGAGCTCTGCAGCGCGCTGAGCTCGAGCCATCACGTCCAGGGCCTGACGGTGGAACTGCTGAACGCGGACCGGGCGAGCTTGACTAGCGTGCGGGACATGCTGAAGAAGAACAAGTCGCTGAAGCGTGTCACGCTGACCAGCAACGACTTCAACCCCGACAGTTCTGCCCAGGTGTCGCTTGGCCTGCGCTCGAACACTAGCGTCACGGACCTGACGCTCAATTTCTGCCACTTCAAGACTTCGGCGGGGTTGCTGCTGGCTCAGCTGATGGAGAAGAATAAGACATTGAACCAAATTAGCATAACGTGCTACTTTGATCCCCAGCCGGGGTGTTTGGCGGCACTGGGTCGCGGACTGCTGCGGAACAGGAGCATAATAGACTTTTCCGTCGTTCGCTGGAAAGACAACGAGTGCTGGCATCCGAACATCGGGGTGGCCCTTCAACGAAACGTGTCGCGTCTCCACCGGGCCGTCTGGTTTGTGCTCAAGCCGAGCCTCGAGAGGTCGGAAGCCGAGGTGTTCGAGCAGATCGAGTCGAAGGCTTGCTTGCTGTCACGCCTTATGTCCGCTACCGGGATGACGGAGGAAGAGGCGCAGGGCGCTGTGCGTTCGGCGAAGCGATTCATCCGCCTTCACTTCTTCTCCATTACCGGACTGTTCTGCCGCACGCTGCAGTGCTTCGCGGGTAGCGGCACACAGATAGACTCGCTGAATTACGAATGCTTGCTTGCCATAGCGAAACACCTGAAGGTGTCGGATGTCCTTGCCCGCTGACTTTATAAGTGTTGGACAGCTTCCGTCCCCAGGAGCCTAGTTCTGAAATAAAGTGAGCCAGTAACATAAACGCTTGCGACGCAAGGTTGATTTAATTCGACTTTTATTACGGCGTAAATGCTATTAATGTACGTAAAAATTATGTAGTGTGTTGTAAGATAATCTATGAAGAGTTCATCTCATGTGACTCGTTGTAACGAACATTAATCATGACCACCATCAACAGCCTATTTGGGTCTACTTCGGGGAGAAGGCCTCTCCCATTGACCTCCAACCGCTCCTATCCTGGCCTTGGAGTTCAATTTCTGTGTCGAAATTTTCTTATTTCTTCCGTACCTCTAGTTAATCTAGTTAATTTAATTTAGTTAATTCTAGTTAAGACAGGTTAAATGACAACCTAACAAAGGCAATAAATGGATGCTCGCCCAGATGCCAAGACACACGGGTTGCAAGAACATATCAAAGGCAGCACGAGCGTGAAGTCTACGAAGCATACCTCATTCACAAGGCAGGAAACGATTACGTTAGCAAGGCATCTGTAGATTTACAATGTAAGGAAATCCGCTATATGTATTCTTAAATAAACAACAACAACAAAAAAACTAGCTGCACTATACGTGATTGCCTTGCCTTGCCCATCGCCTCTTGCCACGCGCTGATAGTTGCGCTCTTTCTGCAGTGCTCAGGAAGTGTTCATCGCACGTATATAGTTCCGGTGTTTTTGTATTGTGTTTGTGTTTAATTTTCCTGTAATGATTCCTCCTCGCCTCCTCTGCCTCTTCTCCTTCGGAATATTTGGCAGGCCGCGGAATAAAACCACCAGTTGCTATCGTGTGTTGTCGCCCCTCGTCCCGTTTTTGCGCGCTGTTTGGAACTCAGCTACCTAACACTTAATTCCTCTTAAAAACGAAAAGCGCGTCTTGGAAGGCCTAGATCTGTCCATTGCGAGTCTGACGTTATCGTACTTCACTGTCATTTCTGTGTGCAGCTGGGAACAAAGCATGCGGTGGCCGCCCCGTTGTGTCGTCGTGGCCGTCACCCATTGAACTTGGATGGCCAAGTGCAACACGCATGATCCAAGGCAATCGTCTCGTTGCGCGCATAGCGCGAGGGGAGGCACTTTGACGACCTTATCGTGATGACACAGGTGGGATATTCGCATTTATATGAGCCGGCCAGGAACGAGACCCGTTGAGCAGCGACCTCTTTCTTTTTCTCTTCTTTTATCCATTCTCTCCCGATATTTATTCCTGCTCGCTGGCGAGTCGTAAACGAACGTCCCCCTGCTCGCGCATTTCTCCCTCCCCGATCCAAGCCGACCCGGCGTGTCCAGCCTCTGACGGCCGGCTAACCCCTGACTAACAAGCGTGACCTTGTTTCGGCATCTTGATATCCACAGCTTCGCACCATGACTCGCACCGGCTGGCGTCGCGTGCAGTGTTGGTACTTCGTTGTCGTCGTCATCTGCCTGCATGGTGAGCGTTAATTGGTTAGCCTGCAAAACCTCTTCGCCGAGGTGTCGAATTTCCTCTTTGCATTGGTGGCTACTTCACCTTAAATGCTGCAAATATTAGGTGGGTGAGGGAAACGTTTTATTAAAACGAAAGACCATAAGTCATGGTGGGAAGTAAGAATGAGGGGAAACGAGGGGGTATGGAGCTTGCGCTGCATCGTAGACAACGCTGTTCGCTGTATACGTGCGCTGTTGGTGGCATCGTCAAGCTTTACCGCAGCCACTTCGGTCAACCAGGCGTCGGGGCCAGTGCGTCCTATTATTGAAGCAATTACGTGAGGTGTTCTTTCATTATATTTATGCTAAGAATGCCCATAGAATGTTCAGACAGGTGTCTCGGAGAACAAATAAGAAAATCAGCAGATGGCAGAATACAGCAGAATCGAGGGCCTATGTGTTTGGTATGGATATTTGGAAGAAGCACATCTGATTAGAAAGTAGAGGACATGAGACAGACTTCGAAGCTTTTAGGCGGATTTGTCGTTTTTGTGATGCAGCCATCGTGGGTAGTTTGCCTGTTGTCTCTGTTAATGCTGCAGCTGATGACTTCCCGCTTCCTTTCACTAGCGTTTATGGCAACAGAGCTGGTCGGCTCAATGTTTGAACTAAAGAAGTAATCATTAACAGAAACATTAGTTTCATATTCCTTTAAAGCGCCCTTAACTTTCTGGAACTTACATTTTTATGTGTTCAGATGCGCCATCAAACCAAATGTTTAAAGCTAATTCTTAATGAAGCAGAAAATATACATAGTGGACAGCCACAGCAAGCAAAATTGTTCAAGCTAAATGTACGCAACAAGTCCTAGCTTCTACCAGGATGTCAATAATTTCGGTAAAGCCTTTCTGCAAAACTAGATGCTGCATAAAGCATGGCTCTCATAGTCATATACAACCGTACGACGATTTGTGACGACACGAATGGTCTTCGAGCAATCAATGGGATGGAGCGAGGTCACCCATCTAGGTTTTCATCGATTTCTGGCCTATAAAATATTTTCGGCCCAATATTATTAGATGAAAGCAGATAGGTTTGCCGGCATGTTGTCGCTTACATGCTACTCTGCAGGGATGGGGAGGAAGGAATAAAGGCCCCAAAGGAAGTAGGGCAGGAGAGAGAGAGGGGGAAAAAGGAAGAAGCAAAAAAAGTTAACATGAAGCTGTGCGTGCTCGCGCTTGTCCAGATGGTCTGGCAGAATGACTATATTTATTCCTAAATTGTCTCTGCGATGCCGATGTCGTGTAACAGGTCGATTACTGTAATATATCTGAACTGGGTCAACACAAGTCAATTTATTCCTTGCCTTCAGTGTACCTGATAAAAACCTCTGCAACATTGGTACTGGAGGATTACCGCCAGCGCAAACGACGGAAATGCTGAACAAGCGCTGAACAGGCCGATAGATGTGTCCTTATCTTCTGCCTAACGAAAATTCGGGAAAGAGCAAAAGCCGTTATGCGGAGCGATGGGAGGCACTGCTGGCAAGCGTCCGCTGTGAAGATCAGATCGGTCTGGTCCAGCGGCCACGCGAGGCAGCAGAGAAGCACAGGAATGTTCGTTTGTTGCACAAGGGTGCCACTCGTGCTGAACCCCGTCGGGGGCTGTAGCACACTACTGCACAAGACTCCGGTGGAGTGCCACCCAACCACGCAAGAAATACCTATAAATAGATGTTTTTTTCAGTCCAAGACGGACGAAGTTTTACCGACAGAAGCATTTCTTTTAGGCAGTGAAGCCACATGACAACTTTGCAGCAAGGCAAAACAAATCACATTTCCTTCCAAACTCAAACTTATGCGCAGACAAAGTGCGTTCAGGCTTCACTGAGAGCATGAATTGAAACGCCGCACAAAATACTCACACGTACACACAAAACGACAACATTAATCTCTTATTACCAGTAGTCGCACACACGTACAAAACAACGACAGAAATTTCTTGTTACCAGTACCCATGCACACGTACAAAACAACAAAAATCTCTTGTTACCAATATTTACGCACGCATACAAAAAAACAACAAAAATTCTTGTTAGCTCCGGACTTTTTTCTGCGCCCTCTGTGCCTTCTGAGCGGCATGTGTTGAACAAAAGCGATAAAAATTAAAATATATGCTCTGTTTATAACTTGACACACCAGCGTGCCCCATAAAGGTAAGTGCTAAAACCTTTTGCGGGATGGAAGAAGACTACTGCATCTTAGGCTTAAGCATTAGCAAGAAGTACAAGCGTCGCTATAAGTGATTTGTTGTTTTATCATCTTGGTTTTCAGTTATAGCATCATGTTTAGCGGAAGACCGGGAAAAACGGAATGTTGGTGAGTGCTTTACAACTTTTTTTTTTCGATGACTTACTTGTTCTCAAAACCAAGAAAAGTAATATATACGACTTTCATAGCGAACGATGTTTCCGCCTTTTCTGCGGTTGCTTTACTGAATTTTTTCTGATGGAGGCAAAAAACAAAACAGAAAACCGCCCTGTGACCGAGAATTTGGCTCGCGTTCAAAATACCCGGGTGGTTACAATTAATCCAGTGCCCTCGACTACGGCGTGCCTCGTAGCTGAGGTGTGGCCTCGGCGCGTAAAACCACAGAATTTGAATTACATAATAACTTTGATTCATTCAACTTGCTTACGGAAATTTTTCCTCGGCAAGAGATGAGGGAAAGTGGCGAACATACCTTGATTTCATTCACTACCGAGATTTTGTGATTGCCGTGGCCACGTGGGGCGTCGTGCGAGCCAAGTTATACAGGCTTCTTTTCTTGTCATCTTCTCACAGCGGACACCGCTTCGTCTATTATTGATGTCAACAAGGTGTCGAAGCTGCTTTCCGATATCGCAGCAGCTGGAAAAACTGGTACGTAATCTAGAGACTCAATCTCGCACAGTGTGCTCACAAATATAAAATATAGACACTTGGCGCCTTTATTGCTTTGGCAATAAATAGCACTTGACCTTCCCTTTAGAGAGTCGTAGAGTGCATGGAATGTGGAAAGCGACAATCTGACTGAGCAAGAAAGGAATCAATCAATCAATCAATCAATCAATCAATCAATCAATCAATCAATCAATCAATCAATCAATCAATCAATCAATCAATCAATCAATCGATCGATCGATCGATCGATCAATCAATCAATCAATCAATCAATCAATCAATCAATCAATCAATCAATCAATCAATCAATCAATCAATCAATCAATCAATCGACCAATCGATCGATCGATCGATCGATCGATCAATCAATCAATCAATCAATCAATCAATCAATCAATCAATCAATCAATCAATCAGTCAGTCAGTCAGTCAATCAATCAATCAATCAATCAATCAATCAATCAATCAATCAATCGATCGATCGATCGATCGATCGATCGAGCGAGCGAGCGAGCGAGCGAGCGAGCAGGCAAACATGGAAACGTATAGTCCTGGTGCGCGCAGGCTTTGTTTAGTTTTGGGCTAATCCTTGATGCAAATATTTGCTGTGTGTGAGTGTTACGGTAGACGACTTTCCCAGTTTCATTTTCTTGGCACGGGATGTTCCGCCAGATGTGTCACCAGCTGATTGGACTACATTTTCTTAATCGACTTGGTCGATTATAAGAAAAAAATGTGGTAATGATTTTTTCTTGCCTTTTCAGTTAAAGACGCCTTGGCTAAAGCTTGGCAAACTATCTCCAATCTAAAGGTTTTTAAGCGGAAAAGTAAGCTCTCCCTCGTATCCTTCATGAAATTTATTGATTTAGTGGTTACTTCGAAAACTTTGCCGCCATGTTTGTTTTACACCCATTTCAGATAAGCAAGCTGTGGGCGACACAACGGTAACAGTTCGTTGAGGCATTACTGGATAAATAAACTTTGCAGCATCCTACAGGACATTATTTGTTTTTCTGTGGTGTTTTATTAGCAAGTGAATGAAGTTGCCCAGTCAGATGTCCGCGACGGGCCATTTGTGGGTTAAATCAGCGACATATCACGGAACGCATACCGACTTGGCATCAATGTCCACGTCCTATGCTAGCGGCAACCGATTACGAAGCTACCACGTACCAACAGGTTTCTTCGGTTTGGGTCCGAATAAATCGGTCTCTGCCGAACTCCCGCGTCCTTAGCTGTTCCGAACCACGAATAAGAAGCTTGCATAATTTGATTTTTTGTAAGGTTTGACGCTTTGAGGAAGAGCAGAGAGTTATCTCAGTTCGAAGGCACAAAAACACCGCTAGCGCATGCGGTTACATACCATGCCACGCACATCTATGTGCGCAGTGTTGGAATTCCCTGCGCCGGTAGGAAAAGAACTTTTCGTGGAGAAAAGGGGACAAGTAGTACACTCTTTTAATGGGTGCTGTTTGGGTACACGGTGTAGTCTCCGACGCGTAGAGCAGTACAGTCATGTTCATTCGTTGCACATTCACGCGTGCATCCATTCCAGAGTGAAAACGAAGTGTCTGCAGGAGGCTACTTTTTCTGGCTTTATCGCGATCATCTCACTCAATCCCAACCATTCGGTTAACCCTTTCGCAAGTGTACAGCCCTCCACAAAACCAATGTCGCAAGCGCTCGTTCCCTGAAAGTCTTGTACACGACCGACACCACTGTGATCATTTCCCCCTTGGTTGCGGGGGATGGGAGCGGTTGGTAGACATAAATTGACTGACTTTTGCCGAAGTTAATATCCGGAGGATGTTTGCATTACAGCACGAGTGCGCGGGTAGGGGGCGTGGTGGTCATGATCTTTGATGCGATGCTCGACGCCTGTGTAGGGGTGGATCGAATCTTGCACCTTTCTTTATTCCCAGCTCTGATTTACCATAAGGTTCTGACGCCGAACACTTCTGCAGTAACTAGCAAGTAAATCGCTCTTCTGTTTATTTGCATTTCTCACGTTATAAAACGGGTACAACTGTGATACGGGTCTAGAAGAGGGGGAAGGCCAATAATTCGATGGAGGGCTGAAATAACGAAGCTTGGAGGGAATGAATGGACTCGAGCAGCGCAGGAAAGCAGCGAATGGAGGTTGGGAGAGGCATTCGTCCTGCAGTGGACTTAAGTAGGCTGGTGGTGGTGATGATGGGGATTGTACTAATTACTACAGCATTGCCCAGTGTAGGCAACTGCATCACTCAAACATATCGCGTTAGAGTTTTGACGCTCAATTTGGCCGCAATCATGTTTGCACTTGGTTGTCGGCCTACCGCTGAATAAATTCTATAGTTTCTGTGGCCCCACAGTTCTCTATCCCGTGAAGGTGTTGCATTTATTTCGCCGTATTTGAGCTAACGGTAGCACAAATGTCAGCGAGACGCTTATCCCCCTTCACACGAGCAATTATGCCTACCTCGCTTGCTGCTCGATTCCCTGTGAATCATTTTTTCTACTTCCCCAGCAGGCGTCTTTTTTACAGGTGACCACATAAGCAGCACGCAGAGATCAAAGCCGCTTCCCACCGATTCATCTTTCCGTATCCATGTGCACGCACGAGGCGCAAACTACGAGAGTTTTGAATCAATCAGGCCGTGAGCATTGACCATTATGAGCGCTTCACGTTGCAGCTTTCCATCAATCGCCTGCTCGCTCTAGTCTCCGGCAATTACAAGCTGTCTGGATAGTAAGGCCCGCACAGGACTTGCTTTGTACCAGTCTCTTTACGTCCAGTCTTAGGCTAAAACTAGGGCCTGCACTGAAGACGTTTGCAGGCTTCGGCTGCTCTGCAAATCGTCCCTGGTGGCCACTCGTAGAAGCTATTGCCGGTGTGCAGGTCTTGTTATCTGTTGGCTGTGCACAGCGCGTCCCCTGGCCCGCAGGCAGCGGCTTCACAGCTACCGGCTGCTTCCTCGGCGGCAGTTCGATGCGAGTCACACGTGTTCGGAGCCGGCCACAAGTCGTATTTCTCCCATGGCTGGTCAAGCTGCGTTCGTGATGTACTCGTCGCAAGCAACAGCTGTAGCCGACACGAGCTTGTTCCCAGAAATATCGACGTGGCCTTTCCGTTTGGCCGGCCCACCTTCTCCCGTTACCCCTTTCCTTTTTTTTGTTTCTGTTTTTCAATTTGTTTCGCCCCACGTACGGGGATCAACTTTGGAAAGTTTCTACAGGAATTAACGAGCTAACTCGTAGTGATTGAGAGCTGAACTGGATCTAATTCATCTCGTAGTAGCGCCGAGGTGCCCCAAGAAAACGGAACGTCACGCTTGACACCTGCTGAAGGTAAGTCTTGTTAATGTCTTCCGTGGTTTTCTCTTGGGCCAAGCCGCCATATTGGTTGTGTGTGAACAAGTGGAGGACGTGGCCGTACTATGAATGGCACACTGTTGTCTTATGGACTCCGCGAGTTTGAATGGGTGCCGCAAAATTTGAGCATGCAAGTACAGTAGCTGGAACACATTAATTGATCTATGGCGAAGGGGAATTGTGCGTGAATAAACCTTTATATAACCAGTTACTGAGCTCATAAATTAGGCACCACGCTATTACATGTTTCGTGGGCACACAACACAACTAAGAATTAATCTAGGCGTGTAATCAGTGCACAGTGCTTGACACTAAGGCTCTGAAAACAGCGGAGACGTGATTTGTTGATCGAGAGGACATAACTCACTAGTCGCTTCACCGCTGGGAATGTGTTTCGTAATAATCGCGACCTTTCATTCAACAGCAAGAGGCCGTCGTTTCCGTGAAGAGATGTGCTGGATTTATCGTCACTTGTTCTCGTTCCTGCCATGGCTGGCTGCTTTGTGCGTGTGCACAAGGTCACGCGGATTCACGGGTGAGCTCCTGTCCTGTTCGTTCGATTTGCCTCCAATTTGGTCGGTGAACAAAGAGATTTTTATTTGTTTCCTTTTTGTTGTGTTTGCACGATGTGTCTACACATAAGAATTTATCTTAGTCGGCAACGTGTGACCACTCTTATGTGTTATTTCTGTAGCAACTGCTTTAGAATATTGTTTCTTTTTAGTTATTTGTTTTCTCGTTTCTCTCATTTATTTCATACGTTATCACGAATTACACAGCTAATGCGTTCGAGTCTTCAGGCGAGCAATGAGTTAAGGGAGGTTAATTTTGTGGAATTTAGCTACATGGACGTCCTTTTAGAAGTACTCCCATTTCGCGGTCTTGTGCTCTGCCGAGATGCCACTTTCTAAATGCGAGGACAGAAATGTATGTTCAGCTGGTGGTCACCTTGTGTTGAAGCTACCCCATAACGATTTTAAACAAGCACGATAAAAATTGCTTTGCCGAAACGGCTTTTTAAAACAATAATTTGCCTTTTTTGTTTCAGAAGAAGACATTGTGCCAGATGGTAACCACGTATGATGTTTTTAACACGTATCTGAAGCAATTTTTTGAATTTATGCTGCATCACTGATGGTAACAAACACATCATTTTTTCAGATTTTGATGACTTGTCCGATGGTAAGGATATTTGCTTCTGAAATGTCTCCACAGATAGTTGACGAAGTTTAATCACGTGATACATTTTGTGTTTATTTAGGAATTAGAATCTATGCCGTGTCTCCACAGATAGTGGACGAAGTTTAATCACGTGATACATTTTGTGTTTATTTAAGAATTAGAATCTTTTCCGTAACAATAGAAATTGTTGGTGACCCCAAATGCTGGAGGTTGCTTGGGGTACATTGATTGTTTTCTTGTATAGAATTTTAAATTCAGAGAGCAATTTAACAAGAGCCAGGGTTACGATAACTTCGCGACTGCAATGAGTTTTGTTCACCTATATTGGATTACGTAACACAGTGTGGTATGTCTTAACTGTTTTTGACAACGTGCAGCATTAACGAAAATGTGAGCAGGCATAAAAAGAAAGTGTCCTTATTTTTGTACGGGCAGTATGTGTACAAGCAGCGGTCCTGTGAAATCCTAGCACGTACGAAGAGGCTGCTGTCATTTAAGATTATGGACACATAATCTACGCAAGTGATACCATGCATGGATGATATGATTAGGGTAACAACACAACACTTCATTTGATCTGCTCGAAGTTTGGTCCTTCGCTGTGTCAAGGAGTCTAGTTACTTGAAAAGAGTGACAATATGTCTTTCAGTGCGCTGAAATTGTCATAAGGGCGTTGAAGTTTACAGTCGGCAGCATGGCGGATCAAAGGATTTGTGCTGATCGGCCATGCTTTTAACCTATGGTCAGATATTCCAGGATAACTTTCTGAGCCGTCTACTTGAGATGAGTTGCTGAGGATGCCCAAGCTCATTGGTATAACATGAAAGCCCGAAAGCGTCCCTTCTGGCTAGATTCGTCGACGATTCTTCTGCTGATGTCGACGCTAAGCGTATACAACGTAGACATTAGACGCATTGCAGTTGCTTGTTGCAGGATTAATGCTGCTGTGGCACTGCCTCCACAGAAGCTAAAGGCCAGCCGAGACCGCACGCGAGATTTTTGATGCACGTGCTTTTCCTTGTGTTTTATTTCTATTCTGACGCACGTGCTGAGTGAGCGCGTCGCGGGCGACGGGTAACGCTTTCGCTTTAAGAGCAGAACAAGCCTCAGGGCAAAAAAGCAACAGTTACACAATAGCGATGCGCCCTCCTGCAAGGTATTCGCTTCAGCAGATGCAACAAACAACTTTTTTGTTCCAGAAAAAACTATCCAAATTTTGGCTGGCCATGGAAGTAGAGCTTCCCCCTTCGGTGCGTTGAACACAATTATTTTCTGGAATTCTTTAAGCCCTCATTCAGTTAGTCGGTGGGTCTGAAACAGTTGAGTTTTAGTCGAATGTATCATACGAAACTTCATCTTTATGCCTATTGAACCGTTTAATAAATTTACGTTCAGTAGGTTAGTAAAGTGGTAGTCTGGGCCTGTTGGTTTATGATGTTCAGAAAAAAAAAAATCAGTCAAGAGGCACGCTGCGCAAGGGAGAGACAAGGTACAAGGACAGTCACTGGACTTACAACAGAATTTTATTGAAAGAACTCTCGTAAATATACCTTTTCACCCTAAACGGAGCAGGCGCAGATGGGTCACCCCTCACCCTCTCAAAAACCCGTGATCGCCACAGAACTCCTTCTGGCACACTTGTCATCTCAGGCTCAATTAGGAATGCTATCTCTTTATCAGTTAAAGCCAGTGAAGGCTCACTGATGCATTTATCTCCTTTCTTGATCACAAAGGCCTCTACCAGTTCTCTAAAGATTAGTCGGTGCACAGAACGTTAAAAATAAAGCAATGTTCCAAGTAACGTTCGAGTCAATGTTAAGATAGGTGTCATATTAGTAGAAACAAGAAGCCTGCTTGGAGAGTATGTGTAAGCTGCGATTGTAAGTTGTATTTCTCAAGTTTCCAGAGGGAGGGCTTACCTGGACAAAGTTCAAAAAATTTTGATTGATCAAGAAGTTCCGCGGAGAGTCGAATCGCAAATAATGAAAGGTAAGCTGTGCACATTAGTTTCACAAATGGTGGCGCTTGATCGTTGCATTCCTAACAATGTGTAATTATGTTTTCCAATGTTTTCTTCAACCTTGAGAATTTCAGCGGAAGCTTGGAAAGGGATTTCAAGCATGGCCAAGCTTCGGAGGCTTCACATCGTCAGGATGAGTGAGCGTTGACTTTCTGTGAATGCATAAATGAGCTAATAGCTAATAGCCCCACTTAAGTAGAACTAAAGTGGAGCTTAAGCTGGCGTCATAATACCTCGTCATTGCTATTTGGCCTTCAGATCAGAAATAAGTTCAATAAGAGAAAGTTAGTATATGTGCTCCCCACAAGAAAGCTTTACAGTAAGCGGGCATTTCTGAAAACTCATTTTTCAGAATTCAAACCTTTACGTTATGCCGCAACCAAAGGCTACCTTAGAGGGGTCTTTTTTGTTTGTTGCTACAGTTAAATCTCGATATAACAAATCACGGTGGAACGTCGAAAATCTTTCTTTATTTTGAAATATCGTTGTAATAAAAAACCGGCGGTTATAAGCCAGTGCTCGAACCTATAGGAATGAAAATGACGTACGTTAGCAGTAGAGGGTAAACTCTCAAATAAATATGTTGCGCTCACTTCAAAGCTGATTTATTTGGAGAAATCAGCTATTTTCTTCTGGCGCGTGCAGCACGCACGACCGGTTAGGAATGCCTCTACATATTTCACCTTGTACAATACCTCATCGGGTACGCCATTGCACCGAGTAATGAAAGTGCGGAATTTGTTCATGTGCACTAAAACATCAACGTTCGACACGATCTCATCTTTTCTGTTCGGTGAACCTCATTCAGTCGTCTTGTTTCGCGTTTTGTTTCTTTGTTTTGTGACTAGCTGCATTCATCTTTGGATCTCGCGCGAACTTCGCAGCGAAATCACCCACAACAAAGAAATACCTGCCTGTACACGTGATTAGCGTGAAGAACGACCGACCGGCCCCCAACACCCAACACAACGAGGGAGAAAGGAGGCAAACGCGGCTAGGCCTGCAAGGTTACTGCGCTATGAACCACAGCTTTGTGGTGGCGCTATCTGTTCGCACTCGACATGGTGATGATGATAGCTGCTGCACTCGAGGAATACACAGAGAAATGGCGGTTTCTGTTTCACGCGAGAGTTGCGGCACTGTTACTTTTAGCCGAATGCGTAATACTGATGTTCCTGGATGTTATGGGGAAATGACTTACGTGCGTTATTATAAAATATGCGCTTTATTAAAATTCGTAGTAACGAGATTTGACTGTATATTGAAATAATTATGTTGTTGACAGAGAAATCCCGCGCTGGTCCACGCTGCTTCTTCTAAAGCAATTTGTATACAAAGCATCATTGGCGGGGACGATGTCTGAAGGTGATTTTGAAGCTGAATGTCGAAGTTACATCGGCTGCACATTCTCCTCCTCCTCACAGATTCCCGAAACCGCTACCTTCGCTTCGGGGAAGCCGTCTGCAAGTTTATCCGCAAAATATCTCCCAAGATTGCGAGGAAAATGTCAGCGATAAAAGACGAAGACCGGGCAAGGGCGGCCAACAGAATCATCGGAGCCATCGGTTCGTGTGTAAACAGACTGTTTAATATAGACGGCAGCGCCAGCACCTGTCGATAGTACGTATTTACGATTAGGCAAGAACATGAGGTTACCTGCATAGTTACTGGGGTCAAGTACACGAACGACCTACCGGTTATTCGATTAGTGGACTAAACGAATCATTTTAACCAATTATTCGCAGGAAATAGTAGGTTTCGATGACGTGGGATTTACAGTTAAACCTGGATGTAACGAACCTCTGTGTAACGAATTCCTGGATTTAACAATTTTTTTCAATTCCCCATTGCCAACCCCATTGAAACCCATGTTTTTGCGTCCTCTGTGTAACTAAGGTGTTGCGACGGCTAACCTTGATATAACGAATTCGCTACGCTGATGAGCCATTGTTTTTTGCACTTTTTTTGAAAAAATCTGCTGGAGAAATGCACTAATTTAGCGAACTACGCCCGCACAGCAAACTACCGTGCGTTTCCACGTGTGAATGCGGAGCCGGTTAGGTGCTAGGCCTTCGAGTCGACTTGTGGTCGCGCGTCTCCACTGCTTTCGGTGGTGTCGGTTCTTCGGTGATGATTTCTGCTGCCAGAAAACGGAAACTTTTGCCTTTTTAAGGCAAGCTCGCAGTTTTAAATGCCGCCTCCGCCGACGAGAAAGAATGACATCGCCGCCCAGTACAGTATCCAGGCTAGCACCCTCCCCAATTTTGAGTGCGGAAAATAGCATCAAGTTAGCGAAGATGCGTCCTTTCAGCATACGTTTGGTCCTTGAAACGTCTTTTAAGGCACCGAAAAGGGCCAAATGCAAAAGTGGAGACAGAAGTGATATTTCAGTTATGTTTGTGAATACTGGTGTAAGTGCCCTTGCTTCACTGGAGGGCCGTGTAGTGACTAAGCTCGTGGGAAAGCAGCACGCGGAAATCACGCAGTTTTTTATGTGAAATGAATCCTTGAAGGGAGAGTTAATCGTCACTGATGTCTAGCATTTAGGTTTCGTTTCTGCTTCATTCACGTGAGCCTTAAATGGAAACCTGCATGTAATGAAAACTTGTATGTAACGAAAAATTGCGAAACTTTGTCAACTTCCTTATATCCAGGTTTAACTGTATTCCTAAGACGCCTGACAGTGCGGTGCACGCCGTGTGCTTCGCCTAAAATAAAAGGGACCCTACGGCAGAGCGCATTAGCGCTTTCGCTTCTTTCGTCTCGCCTGAAACACCTCGAAAGCTGTACTTAGTTATCTCGACTGCAGGGTGGCATTGCGTGCTTTCTTCAGCGCACCAGAAACCTCTTCTATTCTCTTCTTTGCTTTTGTCGCGATTTACTTCAAAGGGATGCTGAAGTGAGTTTTAATTATTTTTTTATAACCCTGCCAGCTTGAAGTATGGAATACGTAAGTCATGCTGAGAGATTACCCGGGAGTTTAATACACGTTATTAAATGGGCCATGGAGACAAAAATGTGCAGGTTTGATTCATTCAAAAGGCTGCCTTCTCCCGATAACATTAATACTAATTTCATCGCAAACTTTAGACAAATAATCGCGATTACAAGGAAAACGGATGAAGCTGTAGCAAATTCCCAGCAACTTTCTGGCGATTTCTCTACAACGCCGCAGACTCTGGTCACAGAACCGTAATAAAACATATGCCAGGAAGGCTATAACGTTGTCGCTCGCCCTCGTCGCGTTGCCGTTGATGTTGTAATCGCTCTTTCCACTCATGCCTCGCGCATTACAAGAATGCGTGCAAAACAATTTATGAGGGCGCCACGCACACTCACTCTCATTCCGCAGCTTCGTAAAAATCACAACGAAAATATATAATTCATTTAAATGCGCTCACTTACCTTCAAAAAAAAAAAAAACCTGCTGTACAGTTACTATTCGCCCAATACATTTTCCGCTCTTGATCGCGCAGGTGCTTTGTTGTACCCGGAGGAACACTGCGCTCAGACTCAAATGCGTTGGAAGCGAAATGAAATGGGTAATGTTTTGTTTTGTTACGATTCGGCGTCGTGCGACTAGTTCTTGTCGTGTTAGTTCTTTAGATAAATAAATTAATTGGCACGATTTATATTCCTTACAACCTCAACGCTGCACAGATGTGAAGTACATCAGTCCCAAGTGGTCGCCTGGCAGAGGTACATTTACGGGAGAGCATCTCGAAATGCACATCTGAGACTTCGAGCGCGTTGCTCATTGTCTTAAAGAGACGCATAAAGAGTACAGTGGAAGTGGATGTTTATTTCACATGTTCAAAATGTGCGTACAAATGCTAATGCAGAAGGAGACCTTGTAGTTAAAAAAAGCTGTGGGGGGGACCTCCTATGAGCGAGTACGTAAGCAAACAGCGTTAGAGGAGGCAGCGAGTAAACTCTACATCAACAGGGAACGAGCAGGGGTGGGCAGGCAACAGTATATATACAAATCTAATGGGAGCAATAGAAACGAATGCACATCAAACACTAAAGCAAATAATATAAAAGCTTAGAAATAACAATGCAAGCAGGTTTCTGTATTATGCCAAAGTAGAAAACATTTCACTTGGTTTCGCAATAAATGGGCAGAGCGAATCGATTTAAAGGGGGCGGGTAGTTCATTCCATATTTAAATGGCTGAGAATACGGTAGTTTGTTTGCCGTAGTCGGTAGAATTAGGTTATTCTGTTCTAAAAAAAATGGGTGCTGCTGGAGCTAAACAGTAGCGAATGGTCGAACCAGTTGCGTATCAATTCATTATTTCTGGTGCGGAAGAACAAAGTGCATATTTTTATTTCATTTTCATAAAGAATGGGTGGGATTTGAAGGTCAAAATTTAAATGTTGAGCAGAATCTCTCGGATGGCTGAAATGAATGATGCGGATGGCTCGGTTCTGAAAAGAAACAAGCTATGATAGATGATTATTATAACTGCTTTCCCACGAACCTAGGCAATATGTTATATGTCTGTGTGTAAAATATTGTAAAGAGAACGAAGAATGGACAGAGCAAAAAAAGTATGCGCGAGTTCTAATGAAACATGAATACCAAATGCATATTTGCCAATGAGTGACTTAAAGTGCAAGTGAAATTTTAAATGTTTATCGAGCACCACTCCTAGGAATGTGGTGTTATCTGTGGGGTAGATAAAATGGGGGCCAAGGCGGACATAGGAAATTGAGGTAATTTGCATATGATGGGAGTGAAAACTTATGAAACTGGTTTTACTAGGGTTTATAGACAACCCATTGTTTCGGTACCAATGAGATAATGCAATTAAATTGTCGTTTATTTTTTTAGTTAGGTTTGAGAGGCCACTATCAGCCAAAGAAACCGTGGTGTCATCTGCGTAAAGGATGCATTTTGAGGGTTTTAAATAAAATGGGAGATTATTAATAAATAACGAGAACAATAGTGGTCCCAATATGGAACCCTGTGGGACGCCTATATTTATTGCCTTGTGCTCAAAAAGTATGCCACTGTATTCTACAGCCTGAAGTGTACCTGACAGGTATGAACGTAGGAGCGCTAATGTTGGCCCACAGACACCCAATGATTCTACTTTCGAAAAAAGAATTTCGGGAGTAATGTAATCAAACGCTTTTGTGAGGTCGACAAATATGGCCCCTGCAAATAGGCAGCAATTAATTGACCGTTTTATGAAATCAGTTACCTCAATAAGAGCAACCCCATCGGAGAAATTAGGCCGAACGCCAAACTAAAAGGGTGTCAGCAGTTTAAAATTGGAGAGATATTTCCACACCTCATTACAATAAGTTTTTCTCTTAACTTGCTAAAAAAGGGCAACTATAGGGCGATAGTTTTTTGGGCCACCACGAGCACTTTTCTTATGGAAGAAACTACTTTTCTAACGGAAAAATGCCAGACCTAAAAATATTGTTTATGACGTGAGCGCTTAGAGGGGAAAGTTTATTGGCGACAAGTTTTACACTGGCAGCATGGATTCCGTCAAAGCCAGCCCCACAGCTTTTTAAGGCTGTGATCACTCGCACTATTTCTTCGGTTGATGTGGGCTGCAAGTAGAATTAATGGGGACAGCGAGTTCAAGGTCCAAAATCTGATGTGCTAGAGCTGCAATTACAGAAAGGGTCATTAAGAGCATTAGCTATTTCGGTAGGGTTGCTGAAAACATTCGCGCCATTACTAACTTCTTTTATGTCGGGTTTGTGGTGCGACTGATTTAGGAGTGAACAGATTTTTGTTTTACCCTAAAGATAATGCGTTTCATAGCTCTATTGGCTCTTGTTCGACGACCAACGATGCCTCGTTTGATTAGAAATAAATCATTCAAGCTGGAATTTCTCTTTACCATTTACCTTCCAATTTTTGTGTCATTGAAGAGCACGTCACACAGTGCCCAGAACAAGTAGAGCTCCAATTTTCAATTTCACTCGATTGCCGCTATCTTCTGAGTGCCTGTTCTCATTGGCTTTCACTTCTGTCGCAAACAAAGGCAGCAAATATGGAAGAAGTGTTTTGACGCCATCTTGGTATGTCGACGACCTGGTGAAGTTGGTCATCAAGCCCCGCCGATTGAGGGGGGGAGGGGGGCTTGATGACCCCGGTGAAGCTTGCCAAGGAGATGCTGCCTTCTGGTAAAAGGTGTCGAAAATACACGCGTAATGGCTAAATGCAGCTGTCGGCTTCCAGTTTCAAGATGATTGGGCTAATAATTTCTGATCTTGTCACTGGCTATTGCATATATATGCGATAGTGGTGAGAAGGTACGGTAGGCTTTCGCGTTCATCCGCACGCACGTATCTTTTGATTGTGCTTGTAGGAAATAGTAAGGAGGAGAAAGAGGCTTCTGAAACGTACCTAACCTCACCAACAACACTCGTACGCAAAGCAAAACATTTAAAAGAAATCGAAACTGAAACAAAGCCTACCCACTGGGGAGAGGCATGCTAGTTTAGAGTGCTTGCTAGCTGATGTTTGTGTCCCCTAAAAAGCACATGGTGCGAAAAAGTTCCCGCATACATTTATTTTACAACGGCATGTCCTTGCTGCCTCAGTGTCTGCTTAAGAAGAAAAAACGCTTAGGCAAGCTCCACCAATCGAGTGCCTCGCCATTCAAGTTTCGTGATGTCACAAAAAGCAGTGCGGGAAAGTGTATGAGGCGGTGATACTTGTTTTCATGCTTTTTGAATTTTCTGCGTTCATAAGCAACTGCTACTGCTGCAAGTTTTATATTTGTATTCACGATGCTGTAATCAACCTATATAGGCCAACCTGCGTCCACACTTTAGTGTCACTTTTACCTGACGACTGTCTGAGAAGGCCAAGGTTATCTACCAAAAGTTCAGCTCAACCCTCGGGAAGACGCCTGCAGAAGGTGTACAAAACTTCACACCATTGAAGTATATAAGCATATTTTGTAAGTATTAGAGTATTAAAGTATAGGCCACTCTTTTGGGACACTTATGACGTCCAATTAAAAGAGGGTGCACAATGGGAATCGTCGTTAGGTAGGGAAATGAAGAGGGCGCTGTAACGGTTACGCGGGAGCGGTTCTGCTCCCTGGCTACCGCGGCGCTCTCCAGCTTGCAGCTTATAGGTGATGCCGTCGTATACCCCTTTAAAATACAGTAGTGGTTTCCCAATGGATGTCCATGAGCCCCAATGGATCCGTGAGGGCACTTCAGGGAGTCCGCGAGTCCCTTAATGACACACCCTCTTTTCTTTTTTTGTCAAACTTTGCCGTCAACGCAAAAAAAGTGTCTCTACCGCATGACACGCCCATCTGGCTTCCCGTAGCACGCATATAAAGTCAGCTTTTTGCACATTACTTAAATTGTGCGAGAAAGCCACACACACAAATGATGCGCATCGAAACATGCGTATGCGCGACTTCGGCTGCGAGGGTAATTGTTTGGCAATATCATCGTGGAGACTTCATCGCGGAGACTTCATCTTGGAGTCTCCCAGCACTTTTGAAATCCGAAAAGGGGGAGGGGGCAGTCGTGGCTGCGGCGGCTCCATATCTTTCACCATGATTTGTCAAAATGGTCTATCTTGGTGGTGTGACGCATCTAGCGTTGTTTTGAGTAAACAGAGCACATAAACCGGAAGCTGCAGCGTAAACTATAGATATACTTGGCTCGTCATATACTCAGAGAACGATCAGCATGTCCTTCCGTCTTGCTAGGCGGCACGCTGTTATAAGAAAGCGCCGGGAAAAGCATCTATGGCGAGCCACCGGGCTACACTAAACATTAGCGCTCATCTTGCTAGCTGTCTGGACGCTACGAAATGAATTAGATTTTAATGAACAAATTACGCCTTACCTTAACAGATGTTCGTGGGCGTCGGCAGGAAGGGTGCAGAAGGGGAACTTGCCCCCCTTTCCCACAAGCCACGCCGGCACCTGCCCCTTCCTCCAGCCCTCTCCCTTTCCCCCGCTGTTCAACGGGTTTGCCCAACTCAAGAAGAAAAAAATTCTGCCGACTCTCGTGCATAAGTTCTGACGATTTTACGAGGTTACGACAGTCACTACGCACAGCAGTGATGCATAGCCTCGCTCATATTACCTACAACCATATTTAGTGTAAATACACTCACGCCGGGGAGAACGGGTAAAACCTACGAAGAAAACGAGCAGCGCATCTTCGTTACATCTGTGGGAGGCTTAGGTTTATCCTCGGATCACAAAAAGCTAATTGACGATAACAGGCGTTGTAAGCCATCCACATAGAAAGCCACTGTACGCCGTAGTGGTGTGAAATGCATTAATTACCTTTTGTAGCGCTTAAGCTTTCGGGGAGGGTGCACAAGAGACGTCTGTATACATTAAAAAAAATGAGGTGTCACTCTGACCAGGTTCGTCAAGTGTAACAACTCAGGAGGTGCCAGCAGCGTCGCAGGCATACGCCAACCAGACACTTGTACACGAAGAAGGTGAGTTAGATAACAAGTTTCTATTAAATTATACATATCTTGCTATGAAACCAAGTTTTATTGCTGCTGTTAGAAACGCGTGTTCAGCAGTAAACCGCTAGAAGTTAGAAATGGCAAGTGTTTATGATTCACAGCGGTTATAAATGCAAAGCCCCCTGGGGGCTTTGAATGCCAAAGGACATACTTTTCAGCACTATTATCCTGGCTCTGTAATTTTTTGACGCACATTGTCCTATGTGGCACAAAAAAGTTGCAATGAGAGGTTGAATATGGAAGGATACTTATCACGAGAAGTCAACACGCTCAGCTGCATCTTCGAGATAACAATTATCTTCGGCTTTAAAAATCCTTTGGCGCTTCAAAATTTCATCTTAGTGGACATGCGTTCATCCGCTAAAAACGCTTTGTAGAAAATTTGTAGGATGTTTATGTTCCGAAGAGGGCGTCGCTATTCGAGAGCGTTTCCTGCACGCATACAGACAGAAAAGATTTTAGGTGAAGACGGTAGGATTGGTACAAGGCTAGCACCCCTTGTTGTTAACAAAAATGAATGCCTTGTGTATCCATTAGTGAAACCTAAAGTGTATACGTGTAGCCAAGTTAGACATAACTAATCGAACGTTATCAAAAGATCCATGTAGAGATTGGGGGTGAAAGACGAAATATTTAGTTCTTAGTGTTGCGTCCTCCCATCTTCTCCAACCGTGTTTCACCGTCAGCTCAAGTTGTATTTTACCCGAAACAGCGGCTTTTTCCTCGAATTTTCCCGCGACCTCGAGAAGCATAAAATTGACAGCTGTTTCGCCTTTCTTGCCCCAGATGAGAAATACAAAAGTTAACTGTCATTCGCCTTTTTGAACTTCTCTACTTTAGAAGACCTCCTCCCAGATGGCCGTTCCGAAATCTCTGTATCGACGTTCCTGAGAGCAGCTCAGAAACTAGGTAAGATGGGACAGTAGATACCTCAACTGGACCCGAGTTGTGTTCTCACAGTTAACACGGACCGCGTGAATTGGCTGTGGCATGCTTTGTCACGACTAAAAAGGTGTTAATACCACAAAATATCAAGAAACTGGTTTTGTTAGCTCACATTGTGCCCTTGTACGGCGAACGCGGTCTCACATTAGGAAATATGATTCGAAACCGAACGATATAAGAGCAAAATGTTTACAAATGGCTCAAAATCAGGTTATGGTGTATTCTAAGAGAGGCTGTAGTGGGATACCTTTTGTGGGGTAATTTGTCTAAAAAAGTGGGAACGTCCCGCAACATCAACCGCATAATTGCCTCCCTACTGGGTTAAGTTTGAGTGGAGGAGCAAAACAAAATCAATCTAACAACCCTTTTTAAAATTTATATTTGGATCGTGGAGAATGGAGAGAGAGAAAGAGTAAACTTTATTCAATTTGACAGCTATGTTGCTTAGTCGTCGGCCGTGAGCCCTTGGGCTCTAGCAGCGTCCTCAGCCAGCTGGACGGCCCAGACTTGATCTTCCGGGCTGGAGCTGAGCAGCACGGTCTCCCATTGCGCACTGTTAGTGATTTTGCGGCCATTTGTGATCGCCTGCGGACACTGCCATAACATGTGCGCCCGGTCCGCTCGTTCCTGACATATATGACACTGGGGGGAGTAGCGCCCTGGGTAGCAATAGCTATACACTAGGGGATTTGGGTACGAGTGGGTCTGTAGCAGTCGCCAGACCACCGAATGCCGTTTACTGAGGGATGGGTGCGCGGGTGGAAAGCGGGCCCGGCCTAAACGGTAATGACCGATGATATCAGTGTACGACAACAGCCTGTCCCTGCCTGACATTGGGACGAGTTCCGCATCGGAAGGGCCGTCCGCAGAATTGAAGCTAAAATATTTTGCAAAGAGGAAAAAGGAGAGAAAAAGCAGCGGACCTTTGCTCAAAACAGAAGCGATCTCGGTATTTAATTTCCTGTACTTCGACACGTGAGCAATAAAAACGATGGAATTCACGCTGTCCATTTTAGGGAAAAAATTTGTGCGCATACATAAAGAATGGGAGTAGTATTTTCCGCTTCTCTCAGAACGCCGCTGCGTATACTCCGAGTTTTTTTCAACCCGCAATCGTTACTCGAACGTTATTCGGTTAAATGGGCGCGCTAAGTGGGGGACTTATCCGAACCATTTAAGAAACGCGATATTTGGAATGCTGCAAGCTTTCACTTCAAATACGAATACCGCTTTGTAGATATCTCTAGAATTTCGTTTATTTTGTTATCAAAAGCTGCTATATCTTCCAAAATTCCATAGGGGTATACGAAATGGCTCCGATCTCTCGGAAACCTGGTAGAACCGTCTACCAAACGTTGCACTGTACACCAAGCATGCTCGCACCTGAAATAATATCTCTACTGAAATCTTTAACGCAGACACAGGAACGTCCGAATATTTTTGCTGCACTTGAATGCTTGGAAATGAAATGCGCAAAATGACAACAGGCTCTCCGATAAAGAGTATATTTGATGTCGCTTCCGGGTACTTTAAATGGGAGATTTGCAAGTTGTAAGAGTTGCTTGTGCTAAACCACACTCCACATGCGCACCACTGTTCCTTGGTGTCCTTTGCGTATGACCCCGTCATCTGAGGACGGCGAACCGCGGTTCAGCAAGCAACAGAACGAAGCTTCAGAAACCTTGAAAACTGTCCCTCAGTAACGTGTGCAGTGAGCACTGAAAGGTAGTTAAGAAGAACTTGCTGTTCGGGAGCTGGTATGAACTTTGTGGCATGGTTGAAGCACTAGAAAAGAGACGGACACAAGAAAGCTTATTCTAGGATAGCGCCTGTCCTGTCATCTTTGTTATGTCCGTTAATTTTTAGCGCTTCAGCAATGTCACAAAAAACACCGAAGGGGAACATGTTTCTGGGTCTCTTGAAATTAACCGCTTCCTGGTGGCAGACTTTACGACTAAGAAGTGATGAGTAGATATTGTGCCACCCTTTCATTTATTTGTTTTTTACCATTCTTTCATTTCTTTTCAAGCATCTTAATACTGTACTTCCTTTACGCTACGCTTTACTGAAGATAGAGTAGTCGTGAAGCATCGGTAAAAATACAAGTGACTTATTTGAGTGGTTACATCTTTTAACTGGGCACACTACAGTGACGACGCAGCGGTGGCGTAAAGGTAGAGCAATGGCCTCGCATGCAGAAGGACCGTGGTTCAAATTCCGGTGCCGCACAATTCCCACCGGATTAAAAAAAAATCCGCGTGTTGCTGGAATTGCGAAAGGGGGCTTGGGGTCTGGCCTGATCCGGTGACGATTGTCGGTAACGCACTCCCTCACCAGAGCAGGATTGGCCACCCTGGTCTAGTAATGGCCACAACCTCCCAAGATTACGCTAATTAACCCTCGGCCCTCAGTCTCCAGTGGCTGCCAAGCAACTTACCACGGCGGCAGTCAGAATTGTGGTGCACCAGAGGGGGCCATCGGAATCTGAACCTGGGAACGTTTAACACGAGAACTTTATCTAGCGAGGCGAGTCTAGAGGTGTTGTTCGAGGCATTAGAGGGCAATTAATAGGATGTAATAGGGCTTAGCGAGGTTAGGAGGACAGGTAAAGCCTTTACAGTGTTAAATAATGGACACGTCCTATGTTACCGTGGTCTAGTGGACGAAAGAGAACTGGGAGTGAGATTTCTAGTCAATAAAAACATAACTGGCAACATAGACGAATACTGTAGCATTAAAGAAAGGGTAGCCGGCCTTGTAATTAGGCTTAATAAGAGATACAAGATCAAGGTGGTACAGGGCTACGCGCCTACATCCAGCCACGACGACCAGATAGTTGAACGCTCCTATGAAGATGTGTAATCGCCAATGGCTAAAGTAAAAACCCAGTGTACCATATTTATGGGAGACTTTAATGGTAAAGTAGGCAAAAAGCAGGCTGGAGACAAGGCAGCCGGGAACTATGGTCTGAATTGTAGAAATACCAGAGGAGACTTATTATTCGTGTTCGCAAAACGAAATCATCTACGCATCATGAATACCTTCTTCTGCAAACGGGAGAGCCGGAAGTGGACGTGGGGGAGCTTGAATGGGGAGCATAAAAATGAAATTGAATTCATACTGTTCGATAACGCCGGTGTCGTGCAGGATGTGGAACTGCTCGGAAGAGTGAGGTGTAGCGACCACGGTGTGGTAGAATCTCGAATTAGGCTAGATTTGAGGGGGGACCGTAACAAGCTAGTACGAAAGAAGCCGATCAATGAGCTAACAGTAACACGTAAAGTTACAGCACTCAGGTTCGCGCTGCAGAACCGATATTCAGCTCCTACTGAGGAAGCGGAGTTTACGACACAGAAGCCAGCGACAATCTTACGCGCATTATCACGGGGTGTGCAGAGGAAGTCGGAGGTACGATAGCTAGACAGGATACTGGTGAACTTTCCCAGGAGGTGAAATATTTAATTAGGAAACGGCAAAGCATGACAATCTCCACCCCAGCTGACAGAATAGAACTGGCGCAGCTTGCGAAGTTAAAGTTAATAAGCCTAAGACAGCTGATATACGGGAGTATAATATGGAGAAGATCGAGCATGCTGTGAAGAACGGAGGCAGCCTGAAAGCAGTGAATAGCCGTCCAGGTATAGAAAAAATCAGATGTATGCACTTAAAAGGACAAGCGAGGCAATGTCATCAAAAATAGGGATAAAATAGTTAAAGTAGCCGAGGAGTTCTATAGAGATCTGTACAGTAGCCGCGACATCCAGGATAATACCAAACAAGGAAGTAGTTCAGGGGAGATAGACATCCACCAGTAACGATAGAAGAAGTAAAGAAGGCTTTGAGAGAAATGAAAGGGGGCAAAGCAGCTGGTGAAGATCAGATAACAGCAGACCTCCTGAAGGATGGCGGCAAATTGTACTTGAAAAACTGGCAAACCTGTACATGCAATGCCTAATGACCGCAAGTGTACCGGAATCTTGGAAGAACGCGAAAATCATCCTAATTCATAAGAAAGGTGACATGAAGGACTTGAAAAATTGCAGGCCGATGAGCTTACTGTAAGCCGTCTACAAGGTTTTTAGCAAGGTAATCGCTAACAAAATTTCTGCAACCCTGGATTTATGTCAACGTAAGGAAGAAGAAGGGTTTCGTAAAGGCTGTTCAACAATGGACCATATTCACATGGTCAGACAGGTGATAAAGAAGTGTGAAGAGTATACTCAACTCCTGTGTATAGCCTTCATAGATTATGAAAAGCATTCGAACCCGGTCGAAACATCAGCAATCATTCAAGCATCGCGAAATCGGGGTGTAGGCGAGCATAACGTAAGAATACTAGAGGATATCTACAATGGGTCTACAGCTACCATCATCCTGCATAGGGAGAGCAGTAAAATACCTATAAGGAAGGGTGTCAGACAAGAAGACACAATCTCTCCAATGTTATTCACAGCATGTTTACAAGAAGTATTCAGAACGTTGGATTGGGAACAAGTGGGAGTAAGGGTTAATGGAGAATACCTCAGTAACCTCAGATTTGCTGATGACGTTGCCTTGCTAAGTAACTCGGGGGACGAATTGAAGAACGTGCTTACCAGCTTACCACACTGGACAAGCAGAGTAGAACCGTGGGCCTGAAATCAACACGTAGAAAACTAAAGTGATCAATAACCTCCGGAGAGCACAGCGGTTTAAGTTAGGTGGCGAGGCAGTGGAACTGGTAAGCGAATATATCTACTTGGGCCAAGTTGTGACCCCGGATCACAACCATAAGGCAGAGGTAATTAAAAGGATGAGAATGGGGCTGAGTGCATCCGGCAGGGATTCTCAGTTAATGAATGGCAGCCTACCATTGTCGTTGAAGAAGAAAATGTATGACAGCTGCATCTTACCGGTACTCACCTATTTCCAGAAACTTGGAGGCTCACTAAAAGGATTCAACTTAAGTTGAGGATGGTTCAGCGAGCAATGGAACGGGAAGATGAGAGGTGTAACATTAAGGGACAAGAATAGAGCGGAGTGGGTCAGGGAACAAGCGCGTGTTTAGGACATAGTAGAAATTAAGAAGAAGAAATGGGTGTCGGCAGGGCATGTAATGCGAAGGTAAGATAACCGTTGGTCATTGAGGGTAACAGAGGGGATCCCTAGAGAAGGCAAGCGCGGCAGGGGGGCAGAAAGTTAGATGGGCAGATGAGATAAAGAAGTTTGAAGGGATAAATTTGTCGCCATTAGCACAGGACCAGGGTTATTGGAGAAGAAAGGCCCTTTTCCTGCAGTGGGCGTAGATAGGCTGATGACGATGATGACTCTACACTGCCATTCAGGGGACGTGTGACTGCAAGAATGTTGTTGCGTAGTTACGTCCGTTTGCCATAAAAGTGCTGGTGTTAGACAGTTGCGCACTTTGGATTGGCTGAAGCGCTATTGAGGAGTTCCATGCCCTGCCGCGGAGGCAGTTTTTCTGGAGGAGGCAAAATACGAAAAAGCCCGTGTATACTAAAGACGACGAATAGCAACGGCCTGGGTAATTTTTCCAAATGACCTGCTGAAGAACTGTATGCATAAGTAGAACGCAGTCGAGCTGACGGGCTGCGTGCCTCTTATTACCCGAGCGGTGATGTGGGGTGAAAAAGTGTAGGAAAAGCCATTCAATGGGCACTATTTATGTTTCAGTCAAGGTTTATTTTCTCTCAAATAGAGGCAACATAAAACTTCTAAAAGGCTTGAAAGTTCGGCGAGTTAGTAGTGGTTCATGTTAAAAATAACAACCGCGCGCAAATTAGCGAGGGCAGGAAAACATGAGGACAACACAAGCAACCTGCGCCCTGCGCTTCTGTTGTCCTCACGTGTTCTTGTCCCCGTTAATTAGCGCGCGGTTATTTTTAAGATGAATATAAAGATTATGACCAGCCCGGCCGGGTACTCTTACGTATAAAAAAGGGTCTTCGACGTTGTTTGTAGCCCTTCACGTCAGCGCTAAAGACATTTTAGGCACTGACGGGAAGTTTGCAGTGTTCGGAATAAGAAGCAGAAAAGGCCGACTTTGAAAACTTTTGTTACGACTTGTTGTTTTATCTTTTTTCGTGGTGCATCGCAATACAAGTTTCACGCAGTCCATCGGCTAGTGCTGTGGAAATCGCGTGCTTGCAGGTAACGTGTAGCTCGTGTCTCTAGTCCCTTGTGTTTTACATATTGAGCAGCCTATACTAATCCTATTTTCTGTGCCGAAGGATGAAAAAGCAAAAATAAATAAAGAGATAGCGAGATATCAGGAAACAACAAGCTACAAACAAGAACTACAAACAAGAACTAAGCACCCTGTATTATCAGCCACACGATCTTCGTTAAACAGCACATGGTTTTTAATATTTGGCGCAGACGTGAATGTTGATTTACCTACCAATACCGTATATAGCCATTTTTCCCGCACTTACATCCCGTTTTCCTTTCCTAATTTTGGAAGCAGTCTGGATTACTCTGAGTAACCTTTTCTATTTTTCCTCCTTTCCCCGCTATATTTATTCACACTACATGTTTCAGAGTCAGTACATTCGTCGCTACACGACTACATCGTCTACAAGTGTAACCTGGAAAACGAGCTCATGAAGGTTGTGGAAGGATTTATCAAGGTTGTTTTCTTCGGTGACTACAACAAGCTCATGGAAATGATTGAAAAATTTTTTCTATTTTGATGTTGCAACGTTACCACTAGCATAACACCAAATAAAAATGTTAAATGCAGCTTTTTTTTTGGTGCCCGTTTATTTCGGTTTGCAGCCTATTCTTTCACAAGGAACGGGTTTGCACATACTCTACTCAAAATACGGCTAACACAAGGCCAAATTTCTTATCGTCTCACTGAACCCGCCCCAAAGATTTGTTTGAAACAGTAATTGTAAAAACTACAAATCATGCAGATGCCTTTGCGAGCATTTGAGGTGCGGATTTAAATCAGCTAGTGTTGGCTGGCCCAGTGATGATGATGAGCAGCAGGAGAATAATACTTAGTTTCCCGCTCTCCCAAAAACAAACTTATGTACGAGACAGCTTGAAAGTAGAATAAACACTCTTCGTGTTTCACGCTTTCATGGTCAAAATAACTGCTCCCTCCGCAAAAAGCGACGTCGCGGCCGCACTCCGGCAAGGAATGGGTTTAGCCGCGACACGGGCGCAATTTCGCTGCCTCGGTAGCACTGGTCCGTATATAAGCACTGTCGAGATCACGCCTTCGACAAGCCGTCTCGGCTCTGTGGCTAAGTTTTTTGGCTTTTGAGCAGGAGGTCACGGGTGTGACTCCCTCTCCCTGCTTTTTGATGGTGGGGAGGGTGGGGGGAAGATAAAAATAACTCCACTGTGTAAGAGATTTCGGCTTGTTTACTAAAATTGTTCAGAAGTTGTATTCTGCTCAGTTTTCCCGTCTGGTAGTAGGACACAGACGTCCCGGTGACCCGCGAATACATTGTGCCTCACTGGTTGCTCACTGCTGATGATTGGGTTCACTCAAGAGGATATCCGCTCTCCATGTGGGAGACTAGAAGGAATTTTCTGCAAATACGACTTTGACGTCATTACCTTCTTTCGGAGCCCTTGAGCGCCCTAAACTGGTTAGGTAACCTGCGTGTCACTTCGCGTCGCCGATTAATTCGCATCGCGCGCGAATAGCCATTAGCTTGGTTGGTAGAGTGATCGGACAGGTGGTGTTCGCGGGTTTGAATCCCGGGCCACGATGAATTGTTATTCAACTTCAGACTTAAAGCTTTGCATCCTTGCTTTTTACCCGTAATGACTGCATTTGAGGCGAATGTGAATTTTTTTTGTAAGCCGGAGTACGGAACAAACATCAAGAGGCGCTTTAGGTTCTGCCTTTTCCGTTTACAGATACCGTAATTACCCGATTCTAACGCGCACCTTTTTTCCGGAAAAATAGGCCGCAAAATCGCATGCGCGTTAGAATCGCATACGAAACCGAAACTGCCGAAACAGCGGAAATTTCGTCCCACCCATCGCCATCACCATCTCAAGATGGCGCCAAAGCCTTTAGCAACAATTTTTCGAACGGAGGAAGCATAAGCGCCTAGGCTTTTCTATCGGCGTTCACACAAATTGTCAAATCGTTCCACTTGCGCACTTGATAACAGCAAGGCAGCAGCGGCTCTCACGCGTTCAAAACGAGCGGTCATCTGAAGCGTGCGCCTCTGGAGAAGCTCGCGGGATGGGCGTGCGAGGCGTGGGCCACGATCCCATCAACCATTGTTGAACGTTCGTTCAGAAGTGTGGCATCGCGAACGCTCTTGACGGCACCGAGGACGAGATGTTGTGGCCAGCGGAAAGCGACGAGGAGTGAGATGAGTGAGATTACTTCGGGAAATAAATCGTCCATTTCTCCCGCATTCGTTTGTCTGGGTCACAAAGTTCCGTGCGCGTTACAATCGGAGGTGCACGTTTTTTCGGTTTTTGTGCCAGGAAAATCGGGTGCGCGTTAGAATCGGGGGCTCGTTAGAATCGTGTAAGTACGGTATATTAAACATGTCTCCTGGCCTCTTACCACAAGTGGGCTCAAGCATAGAAAAATATGGAAACTGTCTCAGAGGTTGGTTAAAATTATTTTGTGTCGCAGTCCGAAACTTCTACGAACTCCGTCCTCAAGATATTAATCCTCAAGATCTATGGGCATCAAGATTTTTAATGCTGTCTTACTTTCTATACAGATGTAGGTGACCCATATTCAGTCCTACACAAAGCATCGTCGCTTGTGATTTAATTTTTAATTAAATTTAATTAACACAGCTTGAACAGCAGGGGGGGGGGATCGACCGTACAGATTGCGCGCCAATACTACGAAGCTATCCTCCTGGTCTGCAAAGCGCAAAACTAAGAAATTCTCTTTAAACTACTGGACAACCTGCTTCGCGAGCAAGCTGCTACTTGAGGGCTTACAGAGGAGAAAAACATTAACAGTCTTGGAAATGCTGGTCATCTTCTGGCTCAGAACGTCAGCCTCAGAATGACATCTCGGCATTCGCTGCCGGGCCTGCGGCTGCACAAGCGAATTTTTATTGTGCAAGACTTAGCCAGGAGTAGCCAACAGATGGCGCGAAAGATACTTGAAGGCTGAAGCACAAGCAATTGCTGAGCCTAATCCCAACTTCATCGCAGAGATTTCTTTTAGTGACGCGCCAAGAGAGAGAGACAAACGGGAAGGAGCACATTATATTTGTGTATTTGTTTGTATTCGTTGTTGTCAATTTGTTAGTATCTTTGTGATCACTGTGGTATGTAGGCTGCAGATTCGAATAATAAACATTTAGTAGAAGTCAGCGTTGCGGTGTAGTGCCTCTCTCGTCCTTGGTCTTTGCGCTGCTTCTTCCCGTCATGATTCACCAACTCGCCCAAACTTGCACCTTCGAACCCGAAACTGAAAATAGTCCCACGCTTTCTCCATTGATAAATTTCTTTGCTCTTTATCTCAAGTGTGGGGAAGCCAGTGCAAGAAAAGCAAAACTTCCCTTTCATTGTTTAAGCGTTTCCTTATTCTTCGACATATACTCACTGTACCTGGTTTCTGAATGCGCAGAGGTTTTGGATTTAGCATTTCGTCATCATCTTAATGCACTGCAGATTTGAGCAATTATTCTGTCCTTTAGAGCTCACTTTTAACAAGGAATAATATTAGTTCCGAAATTCGTGCAGAAGTACCTTATTCTAGGAAAAGGCAGAACTAGGAATAGCAGAAGGAAAGACAAGAAACTGTGCAGGCGCTGTTATTATTCGTACTGCCTACCCGTGATGCATATACACTAGCTTGTAGAGTTTTTTTCTTTTGATATTCTAACCGACTACTTCACGTACCTCCTATAAAATAGAAATTAATTGAAGATCCATCGGTGGATCTTTAAGAATGCGTTAGCATCCCGTCTCTTTCTCCCGCGAACTTGAGGCTCCGCCTGATGCGGGTAGTCTTCCTTTAGGAATCGTCATCACTCATTCTTGATTAATCAAAAACTTCTGATTGCGGCTTGATGCGGAGACAATTGATTCCCCTTGAAGACAAACTAAATATAATTGAAGAACGGTGTGTATTGACAGCTCCTACGCGATTCTTGAGACTTGAGTCGCGAGTTTTCATTGCGGAGATGTATTGTCAAACTTTAGCACTGACACTGTATGACGAGAGAAAAGAGAAAGTTGATTCTGAGATGAACGACAGATCATGAAAATGCATAAGTAAGCAATAAATTGAGATAATTA
Source organism: Haemaphysalis longicornis (assembly GCF_048455015.1). Classification (NCBI taxonomy): domain Eukaryota; kingdom Metazoa; phylum Arthropoda; class Arachnida; order Ixodida; family Ixodidae; genus Haemaphysalis; species Haemaphysalis longicornis. Next base: position 137,603,522 of record NW_027526204.1, read on the forward strand.
GGTGGTTTTGTAAACAGTACTACAGTATAAAAAAGGAACGGCAGGTAATACCAAAGAAAACTGAGGTCATGCCACTTTGAATAGAGCTAAGCAAGCCAAAACACCTGGTTTATTTTAGATACAAACATCACAAAAAGTATGCCTATTTCATGGCCAAAAATTTATTTCAACACCTAAACGCGTCCTTTCACTATTTTTAATAACAAACAACCATATGGAAATTACTTATGGCTTAACGACCAGCGAATTGTTGAGCTTGAGCTTGTTGGTATGACTGCTGTGCAACAGCCTGCTGGACGAGACCGCCCTTCACAGCCCCCTTGATGGCACCCTTAACTTGAGCTGCCTGTTGCTGTTGGAGAAGACCACCCTTAATCGCACCCTTGATAGCTCCCTTAACTTGAGCTGACTGTTGCTGCTGCTGGAGGAGTCCACCCTTGATGGCTCCCTTGATAGCTCCCTTAACTTGAGCTGACTGCTGCTGCTGCTGGAGGAGTCCACCCTTGATTGCTCCCTTGATAGCTCCCTTAACTTGAGATGCCTGCTGTTGCTGGAGGAGTCCACCCTTGATGGCTCCCTTGATAGCTCCCTTAACTTGAGCTGACTGCTGCTGCTGCTGGAGAAGTCCACCCTTGATGGCTCCCTTGATAGCCCCCTTAACTTGAGCTGACTGCTGCTGCTGGAGGAGTCCACCCTTGATAGCCCCCTTGATTGCTCCCTTAACTTGAGATGCCTGCTGCTGCTGGAGAAGTCCGCCCTTGATGGCTCCCTTGATAGCTCCCTTAACTTGAGCTGACTGCTGCTGCTGCTGGAGGAGTCCGCCCTTGATGGCCCCCTTGAAGCCGGCTTGTTGAGCTTGTTGCTGTTGGAGGAGGCCACCCTTTATCGCACCCTTGATTGCTCCCTTAACTTGAGCCGCCTGCTGCTGCTGGAGGAGTCCGCCCTTGATAGCTCCCTTGATAGCTCCCTTAACTTGAGCTGACTGCTGCTGCTGCTGAAGGAGTCCACCCTTAATCGCACCCTTGATAGCTCCCTTAACTTGAGATGCCTGCTGTTGCTGGAGGAGTCCACCCTTGATAGCTCCCTTGATTGCTCCCTTAACTTGAGATGCCTGCTGCTGCTGGAGAAGTCCGCCCTTGATGGCTCCCTTGATAGCTCCCTTAACTTGAGCTGACTGCTGCTGCTGCTGGAGGAGTCCGCCCTTGATGGCCCCCTTGAAGCCGGCTTGTTGAGCTTGTTGCTGTTGGAGGAGACCACCCTTGATAGCTCCCTTGATTGCTCCCTTAACTTGAGCTGCCTGCTGCTGCTGGAGGAGTCCGCCCTTGATGGCTCCCTTGATAGCTCCCTTAACTTGGGATGCCTGCTGCTGCTGCTGAAGGAGTCCGCCCTTGATGGCCCCCTTAGTTTGGAATTGTTGCTGCTGGAACTGCCTTTCTTCTTCCCGGGCTTCTTCGTTAAGCTGTCGTCCTGTTTGGGGGCAAAAACCAGCTTCGTTGCAAGGACGTTTTGAACAAGCTTACCTATTCTGTCCCTTTGAAATTATGTTCGCGAATTGCACCTAACTATAAAAAGTTTGCTACTTTTTGAACAGTTACGTAAGTGTGTGAAAAACTGTTTCTCCCAAATCCACTGTTGAATATTGCTGGGTAGAAGCCCTGGCTAAAATAGATGTTGGGCTGTTTTAAAGAAGCATGGCGTCATTAAAACTCGTTTATAATTATCACTTTGTACAGCACCAATGTTGAGCTAACGTGCTTTCAACTTTACACTGCCAAGATTAATAATGTATTCTACTAGAGTTAAACTTAATTGTTCGTGGCGTTGGGCAAGTCATTGCATGCTCAGACAGTTGATCATGCGCGGACTGGCACAATTTACAAGGGATGTTTCGTTTTCTCTGCCCTGTTTTGTGCTGCAGCTCGTGGTTGATCTCATTGGGCTAAAATGCATAGGCTTGCTTAACAGCATGAACTTTCTAATCACGTTTCTTCTACGTCGTAAAGCGAATGGCCCTTCTTTTCTCTTATACATTCTGCTGTAGTCAACGCTTGATCCACCCGCACCTGGATTTAATTGTATATAGGCGGTAGAACTTTCGAACACGTCAATGCGGCAAACAAGCTATGGCGAGGATAATTTCAACTATAATTATCAAAGGCATGTCTTACCTTCTACAAGCAGACAGGCGAAAACCTGCAATGAAACAAATTAAAATTGAGGTCGTACAAGCAATATGTCACACGTTCGAACGTCAATGCGACATCTGATTTAGCTACGCCTTGACTCTGTCCAAGGTTGTAAAGGGTGATCACTTATTAGTTAGCGGGATCCCTACATATACTGCGCAGTTTGCCGTTTCCCTTAGCAAAGACTTTGTATTCACTACCGCATAACCTGAACGTATCCCCGTATAGTGTTGACGCACGTCTAACAAACCCTCGCGTTCCAACTAATTTTTCTTTCATAGTAGCGCCCAAACTCACAAACAAGAATCTGCAAAGATAGCTATCACTGTTGTCATTCCAGTGCATCTTACTCTTTATTAAGTGTTTAATTGGTTAACGAGCCAATCGAGGCTCTTTAAAGTTGCTCCCCCATTTTTCATCTATGCAAGAGACCCTAGGTCTGTTTTTTTCCCAAGGAATCGCCTATCTATGAAACCTAATCATTACAGAGCTCACATGGAGCTGCTTTGAGGGTACGTTGCCACTTGCTATAAGGAAAGCCAGTACAATAGAACGGACAATTGGGCTAGTTAGTAGATGTTTATATTGGTGTTGAAAGCGCTCTCAACACAGGGGCGATGGCAGCGACGTCTCTTTTTGTTCTGTTCCCGTCCACTTTTTTGAGAGCGCTTTCAACGCCAACATGAAAAGCAACTACAAAATGCCCATGAATTTTTCTGTTGATGGCGTGCGAGATTTCTGCTTCATCCCTACTGTTCGCATTCACATCCTTCGCCACAGCCGTAGTCCCCAAGCACACAGCCTCAAGTTATACCACCATTGCAAGGTGAAAACAGCAGTTGGCTTGGAACCATACTAATCGGAGTCCTTGATCGGCGTTTCCTCTCCCGACGTGGGAGATTAGCTTCGAAACGTATCCTTTGCCTGCACCTCGCCCTGCTTGGCCACATTCTCGACAACTCCGAGAAGCTGCAAGACACGGAGCGAGCGTGCTGTCCAAGCTTACCGCAACGGCGACCGCCAAGGGAAGGGCGTTGGTCCGCATCTTGGTCACTGTGCCGCTTTCTACCTGCCGCCTAGTGATGCCCCGGTCCCAGTGTCCCGGCTAAGATATACCCTCTGCGGCGCTCGTAAGGCGTGATCGAGACGCAGCCGCTGTTTGATTCGTGGCCGCCGTTTTACGGCTTTCCGACTGCACTGGGCAGATGTCCCCCGGGAGCTTCTGGCCATAAACTTACTGCCCGGCGCGTCATAAATCGTCTGATAGCAAGCTGTTGGATCACGGGTACGCGCCTGCTATTAATAGCGTATCGGCATTTAATGCGGTTCCGTGAAAAAGAAAAATCAAGCGGCCAAATCCTTGCCCACTTCGCGCTCGTCATTTATGACAGCGCATGTGAGCAGGGTAGCGTTGGAACATGACTCTCCTTTCTTTTTTTCTTGTTGTTTACGTTTGTAGAATGATTGATGAGCCTCCGTAGGTAGCTATGACCCTCAAGACACGTGAGGGGTGAACCAAGGTAGACCTTTCACTGGCCATTAGATGTATACCACAGGTTCTGAAGATTTGGATGTGAAACAGACAACCTCAACATTTAAAGGAATTTTTAGTCGTGTACGCTGCTTTCAACACCCTTGGTACGTATGATTGGTTTACGCGTTCTAAACTAAAATCTCTAAAAGAAAACGAGTTTTTAGGTTCATGACTGGTTTTTCTGATACTTTATTTTTTGGGGCCAGTGGACTGTTTGGATGAGCCGACAAACTAAATTGGAGTTTTATGCGCCGATCCAACACTGGCCCACGAGGCGTGCTGTAGTGGGGGCTACGAAAGAATTTAGAACCCCTGGGGTAGTTTACCATGTGCCGGAGTCCCGTCTAACGGGCGTTGCTGTTGTTGGACCAGGGAAAAAATGGCCGCCGGGGTTGAAAATCAGAACAGTGACTTCGTGCTCACGCGGCGCAATGCCTTAGTTGGTGAGCCACCACAGTAATTCACTTTTGGTTGAAACAGGGGACATCGTTTTCAACAAAATGGCCTTCACGTGTAATGCGATACTCACGTGCGTTAGTTGGTCCCCCGAGCTTAATTTTTCGAGGTCGCCGGAGATACCCCGCTTGTAATAGCCTACTCGGCAAAACTTTCATTTTATGCAAAATTAGGGCTTATTCCTCGTTGGAAGAAACAGCTAAAAGCAGAATATGGTGGCAGTGGTTGATAAATCAGCGCATACAGTGGCACGCGCTTACAGCAAATACTCTATGCCGATACCTATCGCAGACTTAAGCAGTATACATTTGTTAACCTATAAGTGTCCTCCAGCAGCACTGCATGCATGCGAGGTGCATAATAACAGTAAGATTTTGTAATTCCAAACAAACGATTGAGGCGGCCAAGGGGCTGCGCTACCGAGCACAAGGCGTCGGGTTTGATTCCCAGCAGCAGCGGCGGGGGCGACGCTTGTTTTTCTAATGGAGATGAAAATGTTAAATGCTGGATGCTTAGGTTACTCTTGGCGATGTCTAGCGAGTGGTGGCGGTGGTCTTAGGGGGCTGGTCAAGTGGTAGCAGACGCGGCCGCAAAGTTCAACAGAAAGCGGAGATGAACAGGAGGTCCAGGCTTTCACCTTCACATTCTGGGAAAGTTCTAGGCATCCCCTGTAATTTTTTAGTGGAGCTCTTGGTCTCCTTAAACGGACACATTATCTACCTGCTGATACGAAAATGCCGTCTCTAACCATCCAGTACGTTTCTAAACGTTTCTAACCATCCATTTGTTACAATACTATAACTCACCTCATTCTATACTTGTTTAAGAAAGAGGGATTGTGAATTTATGCTTCAAACATGCTGTTTTTTTAAGATTTGTGCATCTCGTGTACCTTCACGGAAACGCACTGGGCCTTAAATTTTTTCAAACCAGGCATAATCCTGTTCACTTGTTTGCAAATTTTCACTTCCTCACTACTGTTCACAACTATGGTTTTGTTTTTAGAGGACCTTTTTAGGGCTTTTAGGTGTAAAGAGTGCATTTATAGGTTATAATTATTTCTTTTCGTTTCCTCGCTATATATATGATACACTTATTGTATTTTCACTGTATTGAATTTATGTATTTATGCTTTAGACAAACATACTGTTGTGCATTATTGTGGTTTGGGCGGGGATCGGTGCATTGTCGGGCATTAAGTTGCCTTTTCACCACCCCTTTCCATTCAATCACTGAATAAGTGGTGTATGTTTGAAATGATGTTGAAAAAACTTCAAACTCAAACTCAGACTCAAGTCTCACTAGCAGTTGTAACCGACAATTCCAGGAGATGTTAAAGTCAGCATTAAGACAAAATACACGCTTGTTTATTCAGAAAGAACTGTACTTCGGTATCTCACTAACTCAATTCCGAATGCGAAGGGCGTTGTTTTCGCCAAAAAATGGTAAAAATGGTAAAAATGGCGAACGACTTCCCATTACACAATGTGGGCATTGACAGGGTAGGAGCAATATTCAAAACACATTTGTGAGTGTGCTATCTCTCCGTTACCATTCAAGCGATGCCAACAAACAGCACTCGAGATCCTATCACAAACATGCAGTCACGTTCCTTCGCGGTGACTTATGTCGGCGGTCGCCAATCGCTTGAAGTCCCTGTGACGTCATAGGGACTGCATACAAAAGTGGCTGGAAAGTCGCCACTGCTTTATTTTTAACAGCAGACGTGTTTAAGCCGAGCGATATTCATTTGTCGCACCGAAAAACCTGGCGGAGCGATGACGTCACCTCGCGGTTCCCGGCAACCCTTGGCGCAGCTGTGCATAGCTTCGCGCTCGCTTCACTAGCCTCGGTATGGCTCGGCCAAGCCACACCGGCGGCCGTCAACCCGTGACGTCACTGCGCAACACATGGTATAAAGGCTCGTGTACAGCGGCGTCGTCCAGGCTCGCGCGTGGGACGAATCCAGCTCTGCTGTTTCCCCAGCCTTGCACTAGTAGTGCAAGCTGCGCCAATTTTCCCCCTCCATTACCGAGACCATATATGTTTCAAGTCATTGGGAAAAGCAGTTTTTTAAATGAGTCAACACATATTTTGCCATCGTGGCAGCGGCGTGGGTTCGATCCCGGCCCCGGTGGCTGTTTTCTGATGGCGGCGAAATGGGAAGACGCACGTGTGTCGAGATTTCGGCGCACGTTAGAGATCTCCTGGCGGTCAAAGTTAATCTTGAGCCCTCCACTACGGCGCGCCTCATAGCCTAGGTGAAACTTCGACGCGTTAAACTGCACAATCAATCAATCAATCAATCAATCAATCAATCAACCAATCAATCAATCAATCAATCAATCAATCAATCAATCAATCAATCAATCAATCAATCAATCAATCAATCAATCAATCAGTCAATCAATCAATCTTTATGATCCTTTAAATGAATGCACAAGGAATAAGTACACAGGTTTTATTTATTTATCTATCTATTTATTTGTTTGTTTATTTATTGACACTGCGATCTTTTACGAAATCATGGCAGGGCTGGTACAAATAAACAAACACCTATGGTAAGTAATTAACAACAATCAAAAGCACACGAAGTGCGAAAATAAATAGCATTCATTACCGCAGTGAATCTTTAAAAGCAGGCAGTGCACTTTGCGTAACATCGTCGTTATATAGGTTACCCAATTCAGCGGTTGTCCAAGGAAAAAAGGAATATTTTAAACAATTGGTTCGTTGCTGTAGGGGGGCTAAGGTCAGATTGTGTCTGTCTTGTCGCGTAACCACAAAAAAAGAAATATGCGATGTGTCAACTGCACCATGACCTTTTATCAACCGGAAGAGAAATTTTAAGCGCAATATACGATTTCGGTCCGAAATTGTTCGGAATTTGCTCTTAAAAAGAAGGGTTGTAATCGAAGTGGGACCGTACAAGTTATAAATGTACCTAAAAAATTAGTGCCGTTCCACTCTACATGTGAAGAAGGATGACCTGCAAAGCTGGACGCAGTCCACGGTGCGCACGAAACAAAACACGTTTGTCGTAATTTGCGATGGAGCATATTTCCTAGCCGATTAGCTGAATGACCCTCTGACGGATCCAAGCTTTGTTCTTGCAGATAAACATAGAACTGCCTGTGTCCCTCCCGCGTCGTAAGAATCTTAATATTTGTGCAAGGTCGGGTTCAGACTGCTGCCGCAACTGTCGCAATGAATAAAAAGGAATGACGTTATTTCACGTCTCAGCTAACCAAACTGCGTGACATGGCATTTTTTTGACGTCCATAGATCACAATATGGGTTTTGCGTCGGTAGTCTGAACTTGACATAACACACAAACCCAACCCGCTCTACCACTAAGGACTCCAGACAGGTCCCATTGGGCCGGTTAACGTCCGCGTTTAAATCTCGTACCAGCACAACAGACATACCATCCATCAGTACGGGCATGAAACCCACAGCTGCGGGTGCACGCCTCCCCTCCTGCCTACCACTATTTTTCACTACAAAACTGCGCTCGCATAAACAGGGAACCGGTCGTGTACGCGTGCTTAGACGTGACATACGCCGCGACGGCGGGTTTCGGTCGTTTTAGGGGTAGCCCTTTGGCAGCCATTACGTGGGCTTCGCGGGAGCGGCGTCTGTTTATGTCCGCGTAACCGAGTGAGCGAATTCAGCAGCGACGAAAGAAAGAAAACGGGGAGGAGTGTCTAGCGAAGGGTGAAGTGGAGTACGACACGTGCGGCTATGGCGTCATCTCTCTCACTGCCTTTCCCTCACACATGTTTCATGTGTCGCCACAAAGGAGCTCCCTCCCCCTGACACTTTCCCCAGACGTTGTTCCATTCTCCGTTAATCCAACCATGTTACATTTGCGCGGTAAGTTCAAACACGATATGCAACAACATGCTTGCTGCTCCCTTGCGTGGGCCTAATCCGAACCACGTGACATTTGCGCAAGAGGTTCAAACACGATTTGCAACATGCTGGCCGCCACAGGTGGCGCACTGAGGGGTAGCAGCGGAGTAGCGCACGCCGCCGTACGTTCACTGATCACGCGAACACTTCCTAAGACGCAGCAGAAATGCACCGTGACCGAGAAGACTGCAGCTCGCGCTGCGCCCAAATTTCATATTAGGGAGTGCAGTAATCGTCGGTGCATTTTTTTACGCCCATCCGGGCTTCTGTTTATTTTTCGCAACCATCTGATAACCGCACTACCGCCGTTAGCTGCCGACTGCTCAACTTGCCAAAGGGGCATCGATGGAGGCGAGGGGGAAAATAGTTGTGAAGGTGGTGTCAGCCGTGGGGAGAAGGAGCTTCGGAGCGGCGCCGAGTGAATCGATGACACCGGAATGAAAGCTGGGGGGGGGGGGGTGAGACATATACTGCTTTGCAGTAAGATCCTTTTTATTAGTGAACGGGTCTTATATGATCGCAGCATACTCCAGTATAGGACGGATAATGGCATTGTAAGAGAGGAGACGAACAGTTGGTGTAGTCGATCTTAAAAAACGTCTTAGGAAGAAAAGTTTGAGAAGGGATTTAGCTACCACTAAACCTACGTGCTAATATATCTACATAGGGCACTAAACCTACGTTCTGATATATATATACTTAGGCCAAGTTGTGAACCCGGATCCCAACCATAAGGCTGAGATGATTAGAAGGATAAGAATGGGGCGGAGTTCATTCGGCAGGCAATCTCAGATAATGAATGGCAGCCTACCATTGTCCCTGGAGAGGAAAGTGTATAACAGCTGCATGTTACCGGTACTCACCTACGGGGCAGAAATTTGGAGGCTCACTAAAAGGGTTCAACTTAAATTAAGGACGACTCAGTGAACAATGGAACGGGAGATGATAGGTGTAACATTAAGGGTCAAGAAGATAGCGGAGTCGGTCAGGGAAGAAACAAGTGTAAGGAAACATTAGTAGAAATTAAGAAGAAGAAATGGAAGTGAGCAGGTCATTGTTATGAATGGGCCGAGGACCACACAGGCAGAGAGAAGACCACTGGATAACACGTCGAAGACTATATTTAAGAAGGCTAAGGACAAGCACGGGACAGTAGACGCTGGGATGGTATATACAGGACGGGCTTCGGTCACACGGACGCGCAGCCCGTAGTTAGAAGGTACAAAACATAGTCTCGTAGTTGGGAAGGTCCGAGAGCAATGCCCAATAGTCAAGTTAGCTCACTCTCAGTCGTGACGCGTTTCTAACGGCTCCAACAGCAGGAACGGCAGCGCCCAACAGCCTGACCGGAACATCAGCAGTCGGCACACCAGCGCCACGATGACGGCGGCCAGACGTGCTCTCGAGCCTTGGCAGAAGGCTGCGACGGTTGTGCTCCAGGTGGCCCGTGGACCAAGCGTCCCACGGGGTAGTTCCCACTCAACCTCGCCCTGTTCCGCCCCTTGGCTTCCAGCCGTTCGCGTACCAGCTTCCGCGATCACTTGTTGTTGTTGTTGTTGTTGCGCCTTTAGGTATGGCACATACCCAATCAGGGGATCGGCCGATCACTTACCCGCGGCCCCTCTTCCTCGTCATCGTCGCTGTCGCTCTGCTGGCTCACTTTCGCGGCCAATCACTCACGTTGCCATTCATCACAGTCATGTAATGGAGAAGAAAGGTAGCCGTTGGTCATTAAGTGTAACAGAGTGGATCCTAGAGAAGGCAAGCGTGGCGGGAGCGGCAGAAAGTTAGATGGCCAGATAAGATCAATAAGTTTGCGGGGATAAATTGGTCGCAGTTCGGTGGTACAGGAACGGGATAATTGGAGATCTATGAATGATGATGATGATGATGATGAGCTACACTCGCTTGTCGTCTCCGTCTCGTCCTTGGTCTTTTTTGCGCTGTGTTGCTAATGGATTACCAACTAGCCGGAACCCTCCCGCTTCTAACTATGAATGCGATGTGTACTCCATACAGCTTCGCTGGACATCTACATTCTCAAAGTGGAATGGCTCCTTTTTTTTTTTTTTTTTTTGCCGTTCGTTTTGCTGGTGAGAGGGCATCGCTTGTTTCATTATCTGGCTCCCCGCGGTCATAAAACTCTGGGAGTCCTGCACTTTGGAGGGAAAGTGCGAGGTTTGCGCAGGCTGTAGTCGGTGGTCCTGTGGGTTCCTGGCGCAATTAATTTTCCCTGAAAAGCACCCAGAATCGTCCGTCGGTTGTCAGCAGCGCTCGCCTGAAGAGCAAGTAAGTTGCTTTGACAGGTAGCGGGGAAGGCGGGAAAATACAAAAATCTCGATTCGTTCTTTTAGGGTGTTATTAGGCCAAGAAGTTCCTGAAAAGATTCTTTGGACATTTATAGGGGATAACACATGTAAAGACAAATAAATTCGATGCCTCAACGGATCTATAGGAATAAAAGCACGTAAGTTATCCTCAAACCCCCATGCGCCGCATAAGGAAATGCTTTGGACAAAGCCACCAATTTGCTCTTGTAGCATTTATACGGGCTACCAATATCCGCAAAAATCAGTTCCCTATCCCAACGGGCCTGCGAAATGATTACGAATTCGCGAAAACACATTAAAACCCTTTTGGCTTTCTTAAAGTACAACTTAAAGAAAATCAGCCCCATTGAGTACCTGTGCAAGGAAATGTACTCGCAAAGTTTGAGAACTTGAGGTCTAGTAGTTATGGCGTTGATGAATCAGCCATGATGAATCGGTCAGTCAATCGGAAACTTATAGATGAAGGCCATAAAGTAGTGCCACCATCAAATGCTGTCTAGTCGGAACAGTCCGAACATTTATAGTCGGCCAAGGGTCAAATCCTACGGGGTGCCCGAGAACTTCCGGCCGGGTTATTTTCTCACGCGGCCTTACGTGATAGACCGCGGCCGCAAAGCGTCACGGATAACGGCGCGCAGAGCCAGTCACGTGAGTGCGCGCGAGAATTAAGTCCCGGCGGAAGTTTTCGGGCCCACCGCAGCATTTGGCCCAGGGTTTAGAATAACGGTCCTTGTCTCTGTGGCGAAAAGCGTGCTAAACAAAGGACGAATGGATAATAGCGAATATGGGGGTGCAGCTATTAGAGACCAAATGTAGCTGCCATCCTATACGTACACAGAACAACGTACTCCCAGAAGGTAATCGCGAACAGGGTGAATGTCAGAGCTATCTCCTCTGTCCTGAACAGGCCCTGTCCAGGCTGTGTCAGAGCTCTGTCCTCTGTCCTGAACAAATCCCTTGGTTGTAAAATATGTAAATAAATAGCCTCAATAATGGCCACCTATCTGCCCTTTGCGAAGAATGCGGATGCGTGCCGCTATTCACTCAATGGGCTATTTGTGATGCCATAAAAATAAGGTTAAAACAATCTAAGCTTACGTGACGAGAAAAACAGGCGCCACGTGCGTCAGCAGTGCCTGTGTAGAGCTGCCAATAAAAGACTGCTCTTTTGAAAGCAGCGGCAGGTTGAGCTCGTCCTGGGTAAGATTATGACGGTAACGCCTTGTATGTATTTGTTTTTCTTGAGTGAAAAAGAGGGCGTGTATGCTTACGTCTTAAGATGTAAGACGCGATAAGGGAGCGTTTTGGAACGGAGTTGCTGCTTTCAGCATAGCGCTCTACCAATTATTTTCTCGCGGCTATTTATCACAGCACCACCCTAGATGCTTTCTTTTTGTTGAGGTCGGTTACTTGACGCCTAGTAAATGTGGTTGTTCATAACCCAAGCAGAGTGGTGAGGCTTACGTAGATTGAATTTTATGAACGGAGACAGTAGCGAGCAGGGGATCTTTCCAAGAAACAATTAGGCCCCACATCACCATTATAGCGTATCCTAGTATACACTATAGCCGTGAGCGCGACCACGGGCGGCGCTCCGGCGTTACGTTGGCTTAGGCATACTCGCATTGGTCTTCTGCTTTACTCGTGCTCGCTCACCCTGCTGTTTCTTCTCGCTCGGTTGACGTCTGATGCTCGCCAGCAGCAGATTTCGTTTTCGCATAATGTTTTATCACACACACAAAAAAACCTGGAACCGTATAAACGCGCTCAAGGCATGATTTCGAGCAGAGTTGTTTGTTTGTTACCACTCCGGGAGAAACTTTGCCGGCTTCACGACATCCCTTGCGAAGCCGAACCCGTGCGATGTGCGCAGAGTTCGAGCTACTCATTGGTCGAATATTCAAGGCGTTGGTTTCTCTATTAGCAATTTTTAAAAGAAGAACAAGCCAGCTTCCAACAACACACAACCAAAAAAAAAAAAAGTGCAAGACCAAGGCAAATTCCCGGCCCTATATTCGTGGGTTATTTTGGCTTTGCTAGAAGGTATCATTCTCAGTGACCGTTTGCAAGCAGAATGTAGAAGAGTTTTTGTAACCTTGACGAATCAGTGTGTCGACTCCGAAAGGAATACCGGTTCGGTTACAGTTCTGGTTCGGGGTAATTTATTTTGTTCCGGTTCAGTTCCGGTCCGACTAAATCACAACCCGAACCGGTTCGCAACCTTTAACCGGTTCGCGACCCGGTTCAGAGAGTGAAATTTTTAGCGAAGTGCGAAAAAGTGTACTGTAAAGCAACCATAACCACTAAATACAATTCTGGCAAATTCAAAACACTGCCTTTCCCTCTAAAAGTTGTGAAATTTTGAAAACAGTAAGCAATTAGGCCATATAATAAGGGACACAGAAGAAGTAGCAATGATTTACAAGGTGGTTTCCAGCCCAGCCCTTATGTTGTCCTTAAGACTATTTAAAGGACAACTGCACTCAAATTTCACCTCGACCAAATTTACTTTGAGCGTACAGTTACGTACCATCAAGCCGTCTGGGACGTGAGTGGTAGCCCCGCGAAATGCGTTGATAAATAATTAGAAGCGTTCACAATAGCACCGTCGCAGGCGACGCTGCACTTGCCGGCGGGTCGCAGAAACAGCCATGAAGTGCAAGTGACATTGCAGCCGACCGGGTGCTTCTTCCTCCGGCCAGCCAGGAGAACCGGTCGATCTTCGCTGGGTGCGCTGTTCCTGGGGCTCGGTGAGGGCGAAGCGCTGCGCGCAGGTTCGCTTCGGCCGGCCAGCCACGGGCGGCTGCTCGCTCGCCGGCTGGGCCGGTTGAAACGTCACTTTGTTCTGACCGCAATGGCCGCGCTCTTTTCCATTACGGTTTCAAAATCTCCGATTTTAAAGACGGTAGTCTTTCTTGGGGTACTTGAACCCAGAAATGTTGGTCTGTCTGTCTGTCTGGGGGGGGGGGGGGGGGGGGGTGAATCCGACTGCCACCTGCTAGTGGTCCCCCCTGCCAGCTGGCTGGGCAAAGGCGGTTTCGGCGGCCTAGCTTTGGTCAGTTGCCAACGGCAGCGGTGGGTGGGTGCCAGGTCTCATTCGGGGATGCAAACCCCAAGGGAGTGGCAGCGACTCCCTGGAACTGTATGGGCCAGTTCCTTGCCCCAGAGCCGATGCTGGACGCGGAGGCAGGCCCGGACAGCCTGGGTGGCTACCGAGGTTGGCTCTGGGAACTTGGCTTAAAAGTGGCGAAAAAGGATCTCTTATTAAGGGTCCGCCGCAGTCACCCCACGCGGGCACGACTGCTCGCTGCCGACACGAAGGTTCCTGGACAACAGGATCCAGGGCCTTCGATAGGTGCTCATGATGGCCAATGTCTCTGGCCTTTAGTAGCGACCAGTCTAGGAGGCGCGCACTTGCTAGGACCGAGGAAAGAGGGATTGGCTCACTTCTTAGGGAAGCTTCTCGTTCTCAGTATCGGGAGTAGGGCTGGTCGTACTCTATAAGGATTACTCCTTCCACATGATGACTGCTGCCCGTATGGGGAGGGTTCCCTGGTGGGTGAGTGGTTGGCATAGGAGCACATAAGAGGTCCACCGAAACCCTATAAGTCACATAGGCTTTCCTATGGAGATAGGTGATTCAGGTGCACATAGGATCGACGGATGCGTACAGGGTACAGTTTACCCCGTCTGTCGGACAGTTAGCTTTACCAGTATCCGAAACCGTTGAGACGAGGGGGATTAGTACCTATGTAGGCTGGGCAGGTGTCTCTTGAGTACTCGGGGGACCTGGTGGGTGTTAGCCGGGGGGCTGGTTGTGAAAGGGGTCCAGAGATTAGGTGTCGTCACTCCGTCGCGGGTTCTCCCTGTTCTTCGCTGTCGGAGCTCAGATGGTCGGTACCTATAGTGGGGTCCGCTGAATTCCAATTGGAACCGTCTGACGCCCATCCTGAGTTTTCAGGCCTATTTTAGGAGTCAGACATCTAAGGATTAGAACAAAAACCTCGCTGTCCCCATTCCCACCCACTTTCCCATAACCCATTCCTTATTACCACCATCCGCATCCCTCATCCCAACCCTTCCTGCTACCGTCCCAGGGGAGATCAGGGCAGTCTCCCCGGGCCCGCTCTCCTGGCTGTGGTGTCGCTGTGTAGCATTTTTCCCTTTTATTTTCCACTTCGGTGGGTATTTCCTTCTCTTCAAAACTCTAGTTGACCTCGGTCCAGTTTGTTTATTTTTAATTGGCGTCACCCGTGATACGTATGTGGTACGCGTTGGGCTTTTATTTTATATTATAGCCCTTTAGCTTTATTTCTGTCTGTCTGTCTGTCTGTCTGTGACTCGATTCAGCCACCCGACCAAATTGGAACGAAGTCTGCGCAATAGTCTTATATACTCACAGCGAAATCTAAACGCCTAAGTCCGGTTTTTATGCTCACACTTGTCAACATTGTTGAGCAAGAACAAAACATACGCAAATATAAGACAGAAAAGTAATACACAAGGGTTATTTACAGTGTTACCTTATAAAGAAATTCATAGATGCTTGATTTTTGCGAAACGAAATACTACATCTACTGCAGAAAAAAAAAAAATTCACACTGTCGCCTGCTGTCGCCCGCGCCACTATAGCTTCTAGCGGCATTTTAAGAATTCAAGCGGCGACAGCTACGAAAGGTTCCACTGGATAGGTTCCACGTTCTGCTTGGAACGCGCATGGACTAGGGCAACGCGGTTCTATAAACGTTGAAGTAGGGCGCCTCGATTAACGCGCTTCTCCGCGGTATGGCAGCGCTGGCATCGAGGCACCCGGCCTGGAGCAGTGGGACGCGGTAAATTTAAACTGACTTCAGCAAACCTTCAGCTTGTTTGCCTTAAGGGGAGCGCGACGCAAGAGGGACAACATGAGAGGTGAAATGGAAAGCGAAGGGAGGTATTTACTTGGCAAACGTCATCAAAGACTACCGTCTTTTGTCGACGTTTACGACGAAGGGAGCAGATACGCGGCCAATTTATTGATGGTCGTTTGCGCCGTGGACACGAGTATTTCATCTGTCACATTTTGTATCTTGCAGTTTTTTTAGACAGACTATACGGATATCACGTTTTGGCCCTTAAAGCACGTTTCGGCCCTTAAAGTTGGCCCTTAAAGCACCCACCGAGGGCCACGACTGTTTTTGGGGTGTACTTTCTTCCGCTTCCTTTGTTTTTTTTTTTTTTTTTTGAAATCGCACTCCTCTCTCTGCCTATTACCGAACATAAAACCCCTGAAGTTAGGTTCGCGCATCACCTCCGTATAGATTCATTGGCAGAGGACGTGTTTTTATATTTTTATACCAGCGATTTACTTATTTGTCGGTTGTAGGATAAGAAAATAAGTTCTGCAGTAGCCGCGTCAATGCTACATATGAATTCGGTTGTTTGGCCGCATAGGATGTTTTTTAGCAGTGACTTTCTGGAGAATATGAGCCAAAATTTTGTAGAAATTGAGCTTTAGGAACCCTCAGTCACTCTTTGTTGCTCTGATCACTGGAATGCATTTACAGATAGCTATTATTGATGTGTGCGTTAACATGAATACGTCTCCGTTCAGGCTGGCCATCGTCCGCGTTCCATCAGCTACGTTGCGGAATCGTGTAAGAGGCTATACGATTACAAACTGAAAGGATGATTGGATGCTTGAAGCTCCAGATGGAACGCTTTTGGGAAGGCTCTCATTAACTTGTCCACAGCAGTATTCCCCCTCCTGAATCAGCAGCAGCGGCAGCAGAGCAGCGAGTTATACCAATCTGTGAAGTGAATCTCCGAAAAAGAAGCTCTGAGAGAGACAAAAGAGCAGAACGAGCGCAAAGTATGAACGCTGGGCAAATGTGATAGTGCGGGACCGGCCTACCTTTATGCATGTGTCACCTACTTATTTAGTGCCGTGTTTTTAAGTGCAGAGCAGTTTAGGGCTGCGCCTTGTCGTCGTAGCTCGCTCGCTGAACCCAAGTAGAGCAATAGGGCGTCCCGTGGCAACGCTGTAGTTCGCGGCGTACCCCAGAGGCTTCGAAAGCCAAGGGGTTTATACAGCCATAAGTTGAGACCGGAAGTTTAGGCACTAAAAAACGGGTATTAGGCTCCTGTTGTAGGCACTCAAAATCGTAATTTAGGCATATAGAAGCGCTAAGTACTACCTTATAGGCATATATAGGCTCTAATAATATTGACTCAGGCGGCGTATTTCAGTGAAATTTTTCGGCTCTGAGTAAACACAGGACACAAACATCGGGATTTCGAAAATGCAATTTAAATTTCTTCATGAAACACTCAAGGGTCGCACTTTCAAAATATCTATGGTGACGCAACACTGTGCGAAAGGTTGTGGAAGCAGTGGCAAACAAGCACCATCTCCAGGTTTTCGGGATTGAAGTTGCGCCTTTCGTCAGTCAATATCTGCTTGTACGCAGAAAAAGAACGCTCCACATCTACTGAGTTAGCGGAGCGTACTTGTACATCGGCACGTTGGTTGTTTTGATTCCATGTGGAATCGCGGTATGTCCGCCACTCAAAACCTCAGACAGTTCCTTCAGCGTAGGAAAACCAGGATTTCTGTCCAAGACAGACTTAAGCTTCTCTATAGCTCTGTCAGCAACAGGTCCCCTGGGAGCACTAGCGAACCTTTCCTGGGCGTCCAAAATCAGCTGAATATTTTGAGTCAGCGTGGTGCCCGAACTTTCAAGTTTCTGTATTGTTGTTGCCAAGAACGTGAAATGGGCACACAAATAGGCGAAGTCACATGGAAGTGTACCGTCATGTAGAACATTCCAGGCCCTTCTCACGGCGACACCCTCGTCTTCTGCAAAGCTGCTAACAACAGCCTTGACACCGTTTAAGTGTTGGTTGTAGTGTTCCACTGCCTTCAGACAAGTTCCCCAGCGGGTAACAACAGGCTCCGGTGGAAGAGGTACACCCGGCAACTGCTCCCTGAAAGAACGAACGCGGGAAGGAGCCCTGAGGAACACCGCCTTCCCTGCAGCTGTCAGTTCATTGACCGAACTGAACGACTTTCGTAGCTGTTCATCCACCCGATGAATCCCGTGAGCAAGACAAGTGACGTGCAATAATTCTGGATAAAAAAAACCTTGATAAGTGCACCAGCCTTATGCATATAAGCTGCTGCCATTTTTCAATCTACCATTTTTCTATCGAGATATACGACTGATTTAGGCAAAATCTGTACTCGACAGCACAAAAAAGGCATTTATAGGCACTTAAAAGCTTGTATAGGCACGAACCTCAAAATAGGCACGTATAGGCACAATCAACTATTGCTTAAAATGCTCCCCTTCCCTTAGTTCCTGCTTATATGTTAAATAGGCTCGATACGGGCTCAAATAAAAAAATAGGCATTTTGCCTAAAGTTCCGGTCTCTAGTCATGACCATCTGTTTCTGTGATCCATAAGCTTGTAACATAGCAGCAGACGATACTGTAGTGGCGGTGACGGCCGGGAAGGTGATAACGCAACAAAGCTTGCATTGAAGCAGAGAGCTCAAATATGTTACTAAAAGCGATTAAAAGAAATACATAGATACGGTAAAAAAGATTGTGGGATGTTTTTTTGCTCAACAACCGCCTTTCGCTCGCTTTTTGTTTAACGTTTTTTGATCGCCTTGTGGTGTTGACGCCATTTTTGACCTGCAGGAATGTGTTTCCCTTGCCAGCCTCAGCTACCGTCCTAATTTTTAGAATACATGCGAAGTGTTTGTATATTTTTATGTACAATATTTGATACCTTGGTGGTGACCTTTATGAGTGAAGCGTCAAATTACGCTGCATGTCGTCATAGACAAACTCGCATCACATAACTGATTGCTTACTTTGTGCTTACGCAAAAAACATGGCGAATTCACTGTGAATTCAAGCAGCCGAGAATAGTGCCCCCACTGCAGCAATCCTGCGGCTCGATTGTTCCTAAACAGTCGCGGCGAGGAAAGGGAAAATTCGATGCTTCATATCGTCTGCAGGCTGCCGAGAGTGTGATATTTCATCTTCTCACCCAAGCACTTTCTCGCACTACCAGCAGTAGCATACCATTGGGGCATTAATGCACATACCGATCCTCATCTTGCAACGACGAAGAGAGCGTTCACATTTTTGTGAATGATATGAAAAAGACACTGTGTGAGCAGTGACGGAGTCCATGATTAGTGAAAAAAAAAAAAGCCACAAATGGTGTTGACCGCGTATTATCAACAGCGGGTGGTCGAACCGTTTCGTCCTGAATTGGAAAGACAGGATTCAGTTCCGGTTTGGGTTCAGCGGGCTCAAAAAATAACGCTTCGGGTTCGGGTTCAGTTCGGGAAAAATATCGGTTCGGTTCCTGTTTCCGGTTCCGCTTCGACACACTGGGAAGAATGCTCGAAAGTATTGTGTGGTCACTTTACGTTGTCATGACATGTGAGTATGGCGGCATGCACCAGCGAAGGTCGGAAAAAATGTAGGCTGAGCTCAACATAGCCTTCTGTTTGTTCACGTGACGATCTCGGTTTCAACCTCTTCCGACATTTGTTAAATGACCAAAATTGGCATGTTTGAGCACAGAATCTGCAGCCCTGCACGGAATGTAGCAGACGACAGCGGCAGGAGTCCCTAGGTTGACGTCATGAACCAGGGGTAGCCGCTCAAACATTTCACCGCCGATACCACCATGATGTGTAAAATGCCGCTGGGGCCTTAAATATCAGTGAAACGTGCCTTCTGAATACGAAAACCATGACTCATCAGCCCGAGCTCCGACGGTGGAGAGCGAAGTTCACTCCGCAGGCGTGGTGCTTGCTGGAATCCTTGAAATGATGTCTTTATTCGCCGCCGTGGTATCGTTTCCACCGAAGCTCGATTCCAGCTTCAGACGGGCGCTCGCTTATGGGTGCCGCCACCGTCGTTTACGGTTGGCGGCGATGACGTCTTTCCGCTGACGTTTGACTTAACCTTAAAATCTTGACTTGCCATCCCTCAATGAGCATAGTACGTTCTTCTAACGTGTCTTGGGATCTTGTAACGTGTAAACGCCAGAGGTGTGTGAATACGGAATTTGAAACTGCCAATAGAATACGAATAGCAAAAGCTGGCTGCGAGTCAGACAAATATTTTCGGAAAACAAGTTCCTTTGCTTTAACGTGTATAGATCTCCTAAGAAAAGATAACTACGCAGTCAGGGCTTAAAACATCTTAGTGAACATGCATTAGTGGTTGATACAGTGCAGGAAAGGACAAGTACTGCAGGAAATTAAAAATGAAGGATTACTCCAAGATAGCAAAGCAGTGAAACCAAAATTTTGCATCATTTTGCCTTGAAGAAATTCCTGTTCTTCGTGATGCCTTGAATACAGGAAATATATTTGCATTGTCCCTGCAGTCATTGAGGCTATATACATCTAGTTAATGGCATGTAATTTACTTCAAACCAACAAAATATTAACAAGAAACTTTGTTTCGGTGGAGAAGTTGCACGCAAATAGTTTTCCACTTCAGCTAACATACATCAGAGTTGGCACACACTTGTTCCGCGAGAAGATGACACGTGTTAGGCTTTTTGCATTGCTGTGGCGCTGTGCAAAAAGCCAACCCAATAGACAAAGTTGTGCGGGGAAGCTTGAAAGCTTGTGTGCCCTGCTGCGGAGCAAGCTTCCTCTGATCTATTATTATAAAGTTTTGAACATTCCGAAACATTAAATACTTCGGAGATAAAGCACTCTGCGAATTGAATCAAATAGCTAACACTATTCGCTAGTATATTAAAGACTCCTAAGATTTGCACACCTCTAGTAAACACGATTTGAAACCACCAAATGCGTTTTCTCTATCGCGCAGCTCATATCTGCTGCTGCTGATGATTGTAGGGTTTAGTTAACGCGCCGACGCAGCGCAGGCGATGAGATGCGCTGTAGTGGAGGGCTCCGGATAAATTTTGACCACCTGGGGATCTTTAACATGCGCCGAAATCTCGTACACACGGGCGTTTTTGCTTTTCGCCTCCATCAGAAAAGCGGCCGCCGCGGACGGGAATCGAACCCGCGAGCTCGCGCAGCTCATCTGCTCACTTACGTGCTGGTAAGCCTGTCCCCTAATAGACCGACCAGGCACAGATCGCAGATAAACTAAGCACTTAGCACTGGACTGAACGTTTCAACTGCTGAAGGTAGTGTAGTTCGGCATAAGAGCCTAACCCATCACACGTCGCGCTGTTAGATCTGCATGGCATCTTTGCGCAATATATACCGAATAGCATATTTTACACGCGCGCATAGAGATTTAGGACTGCTGTTTATTCCTACTGTTTTTATTAACTTGTGTTTTTATTGGTCCACAGCCCAGCGGTGATTGCGGTACTCGATCACCGCACAGTGCGCGATCGTTTTGAAACAACAGTTCATTAAAAAAAACGCATTGCCAACAGTCGTATGAGCCACATTGACATTAACTCTTAGCACGGAAGCATAACTTTCAGCAAACAAGAGTACTGCATAAAAATGGCATCGAGCCAGGTCTTTATTTTGTCCCTTCGTCTCCAATTAAGTGCAGTCTTCAGCCACTGGCGCCGCCTTGAATCATTTGCGCCGTCCTGAGCTATCACTTAGTTTTGAATGTCTTGTGCAACAATGAATGATTTAAGTCTTCTTGAAATATTCCATTTCAGGAGTGAAGACATGCAACGACAAGCGTAGTATCGGAGTCAAAGTTTCGGTGCCGCTTTGCCGGGTAGCGGTGCCCTTCAAAAGGGCAGTATGGTTGCGAGTGAAAGGCTGGGACAGCTGTCCTCTACGCGGTCGCAGTTTAGGCTCTCGAGGAGGAAGAGCAGGCGTTCCAGGTGCTTCACGTAGTGCTCCGGGAGGCCGGCCACCTCGAGGCGCAGCTGGATGTTGCTCCGCGCGGCCTCCGTGAGGCGGCATATGGCGCTCAGGCCGCAAGACGAGCCGGTCTCGGAACGGGCCAGGCTGCCCAGCGGAAGGAGCAGTGTGACCAGCAGTGCCAGCATGATCAGCGCAGGCAGCAGCAGTCCCGAGGTACGGGCCAACCAGACCAGGAACAGACCCAGCGACGCAGCGACGATGTGAAATGCAGCGGGTAGCGTGGCAGGGTGAGCGCGAGCCATCATGGAACTGTTTTGCATGGCTGCTGTCGCCGAGGCGGGCAGTGCTGCGGTGGAGCCGACGACTCCGTGAGCTGCGCCGTCGCGAGCTGCTGTGGCGCGCACTGAAGGAGGATGGGCCGTAGAGGACGAGTGGTGATGGACTTGAGAGTGTGCAAACTGGCGTTTAGGACCTGAAAAATCAATCAATCAATCAATCAATCAATCAATCAATCAATCAATCAATCAATCAATCAATCAATCAATCAATCAATCAATCAATCAATCAATCAATCAATCAATCAATCAATCGCAATTGAGGGCATCTTGGACGCAAACATCGATGTCAAAACAGCAAGGGCTGTATATAGCTACGACATTTCACAAGATATGCACAGAATTCAGTTTAACGGGTTTCATACCACGCATGTAACTAGACTAATTTTGTGCCGAGTCACGCCTAGTTACGATGGAGGGCAGATGGAGAACGATAGAGCTCCTGTACTCCTTTAAAATGGTAATTTTGTTGTGAGAATGCCAATACAACGGCAATGTCATTTGCTTCAAATTCTACCGAGAAGGCGCATGGCTATGCGGTGCTCAGCACAGGGGCGGGCCCCGAGTGGCTCCTTGGGGAGCGAGGCAGATACTTTAGTAGCGTGGACAGGAGGGGAGGACGCATGGCGCACATTGTAAACTTGGTGTGCTACTTTTTTGGTGCCTGGAAGAGGTCCCCTCCCTCTCCCTTGAGCGGCCGCTGACTCAGAATAATTGACAACACCACCCAGTTTTCTACTAGCACTAGCCACACCCATGAGTTAGCTTAAGCATTTAAGGCCAGGGACCCGATTCTGCGGTGTGCCGGAAAATCTCCCGCGGTGTTGATTTCATTTATTTAGTTTATTTGCTCCATCTTAAAGGCCCGAAGGACACGGCGTGAAAGTTGAAATTTGCAACGCAACGAAACTCAAATGGCAGAAAAAAAAAGAAAAAAAAAGAGGCGCAAATAAACATTTAAGTACAATGATTGCAGAAGTGGCTGCGTGTGCACAATTATGCGTGACGTTTCTGCGCACAAAGCAAATTACGTAAGAGCGCGTGAAAAAACCTTTACCATCCCTTAAATAGAAAGTCGGTAGAAGCGGGAAAACTTCCTCGCATCAAAACCGCGCTAAAACCTTCGCTCAAAGTGCGTCCAATTAAGCGTGAAACCTTCAAAGACCCA
Source organism: Haemaphysalis longicornis (assembly GCF_048455015.1). Taxonomy (NCBI): domain Eukaryota; kingdom Metazoa; phylum Arthropoda; class Arachnida; order Ixodida; family Ixodidae; genus Haemaphysalis; species Haemaphysalis longicornis. The sequence continues at coordinate 137,626,280 of NW_027526204.1, forward strand.
ACTCGCGAACGAAGAACGAACTTATGCCACGATTTTTCGCACACTAAGTAAAAGTCTACCAATGATCTAAATGCACACCCATACGTGATTTATAAGATAAATATATACTATTGTACTCCACTATCGATGCGTGTGTTGCCTTGTCTAAAACCGTTGATTTTTCGCGATTTTCAAGCACCCGTGTTGACACAATATAAGCCAGGTTTCACGCACGCACCGTGGAAAACAGACCTTATCAGAGCTTTTCGGTTGATCAACCAGCCTAAGGGTAATGCATTAGCTCTTTTACAGGATGCCATCGGTCGACCTACGAAACATTTTGCTTTAGAATCAACCCCAAGCGTAGTTTTCTGGCAGCCCGTACTATTCGAAACAGGGAAACAGTTCCTGACTCAACTGAAGCTCGCCCGTGAGACCATCCAGTCATCGCTAAGGCTGCGCTGGATGAGTAGAATACTAGGCAATGTTAACTGAAACTACTCTTGGCGCAAGCTTAGCGCTTGCAGAAGCAGGGTGACAACGGCATTGGCGAACACGCTCATGAGTGTACCATTCAGCATGCGCGAAATTTTTTGCGCAAATTGGTCATACGGCATATAAGTGCACTTACGTAAGATGGCAAGTTGGGCTAGTTGGTGCAGATTCAGATTCATGGTGAAAAACAGCGCAACAAACACAGGGACAAAAAGAAGAGGGGACGATGCACAGCCCTTAGCATCGTCCCCTCTTCTTTTTGTCCCTGTGTTTGTTGCGCTGTTTTTCACCATGAATCTGAACGTGTACTTACACTGGAAGCTGCTCGTTAAAGATAAAAAACTTGCCACTCATAAACCAACCACTCGCTTCTTGGCGTTGTGGCTGTACTAGAAATGGGAATTGGGGGCTGCAGTGGTTAAGCTTAGCGATAGAGAGAGAGAGAGCGAGAGAGAGAGAATACACTTCAATGGCTGAAAAGAGTCAATTGGGTGATGTCCCAGGATACCACGAGAGCTGGCAGCCTCTTATGCAGTTGACCTGACGAAACTAGGTATTCGCACAGGGGCTGGTCAGCACTTTGTGCAGTGTTGGGGACATGGATTAAATCGCATTCATGCACGCATTCCACAACAGAAGTCTGGGGGCTATGTCGGGTTGATGCGTCGCAGCTACTACTGCATAACTATTGTACAGGCGGGGACCTGCTGAATACTTTGGACCACGCGAGCGCATGGTGAAAACTGCCGCTCCGCGCTCTAGAGGCACGGCGCTTGCTGTCGAGACAAGCGTGGCGCGCATGCGCGTCGTTGCTTCCTCGCAGGCACGCAAGTTTTCTCGCTTCGGCAGGCGCACTATGATGATTATGATGATTGCTATTGGTATCCCCTTTGTAGCGGGGTGATGACGTGTCACCTTACCAAAAAAAAAACAACAACTAATATACCTATGCTTTATAATCTTCATTTAATACTAGCGCTGCTCTTAGGGCAGGCTAAAAAAACGTATTACGCACAAATACTTTTTTACGCACAAAAAAAACAAAAAAAAAATTACACAAATTTTTTATGTTACAGGTGGTAGCTGTCCTAGGCAATATTCCCCCCTCTGCTTTTCGTCCACCAGCATTATAATACTTTCGTCGCCTCGACAATCTTGAACTCCCTCTGTGTTACCATTAAATTCTAGAAGTTTTGGAAGCCGAATATTTCCCTCATGTATATTTGGATGGATACCCTCGCACTCAAACACTATGTGCCGCATAGTTTCTGTTTCTTTTCCGCAGACCACGCATACCCCCTCATTTTGTGAATACTTTCCCACAAAGCTCTTAGTTCACAAGCAACCCGCTCTAGCCTCAAAAAGCAAAGCACTGCCCTGGGAATTATCGTAGAAATTTTTCTTTCTTATTTACAATTTCTCAGCCCTGTACATCGCATAACGACGTTTTAGCTTCCATTTTATCTCTCCATTTGTTCGTTTCTATCTGCCTTGCCTCTGTTTTGGTTACCTTGGCTGTCTTGGATTCTCCACTGCTCTTTCCGTATTTCATCGTTAGCCTTCTAGTCTTCCTTAGCCGACTAGACGCCTTTGTGGCATTTTTTTGAGTACATACTGCAGTCCTGTAAGGATCAAACAGGAGGGAAGGGAAGTGTACACACATTACAGACAAGGTAGCGACGAATACATATCAATGACCATGCTTTGGTCTCGCCGCGACGACCAGTCTAGAACCAGGTGGGCCATTTCACCGGCTTTTGTGCATGCCTTCATGTTCTAACTAATCATTCTTCGGAAAGATTTCTTGTTTGGTTGCAGATGGGTAAAAAACAGCCAACATCAAGAAACCAGTCCGGGTTACAATAAACCAACACACAGGGAGCACGTGCGCAAAATCTGGGGCAATCGACACATTCTCAAGGCCGCAGATATATAATCGGATAGCATGGTCACCGCACAAGGCATCGCCCCGTGGCGCGTTACTGACAATTGCAACGCCGCTGCCGAAAGCGAGAAAACTTGCGTGCATGGGAATAAACAAGGACGCGCATGCACGCTGCGTTGATGTCGACAGCAGGCGCCATGCCTTTGGAGTGTACAGGGGGATTAAAAGAAATGCTAACAACGGAGCGCACAGCCTCCGACTAATGCTGCACCGCCTGGCTGCAAAGTCAGTAAACTGCGCGCATGCGGACTCCTTCGAGAGCGTTTGAGAGTGTGGCCTACAATACTGGGAAATGCTTGATCAAGAAGCGACACCGGTCGTTTATTTTTAGGAGGAGGCGATGATTTTGGGGCGCCTTTTCACAGTGCGTCACCACTGAGCACGGTGATCGGAATTCAAGGGCATCATGCTAGCTGCAATCAGCGTGCTGCGCACTTGGCTCCCGAATGTAGTAGATAGCAGGGTGCTCAGTGGCGACAGAGCATAACAAGTCGCTTTAAAATAAATGACCGGCGTCGCTTATTTATCAAGCATCTCCCCTAACAGCAGACCACACCCTCAAACGGTCTGAAAGGACTACGCATGCGCGCAGTTTAATGACAGTGCAGCCAGACGGTGCGGCATGCGCCGGAGGCTGCGTGCTCGGTTGTTCGCATTTCTTTAAATCCCCCCTGTACACTGCGCAGAAGCAGTTTTCGCCACGCGCTTAGGTGGCTCCTATTATTGTGTCCCCGGCTGTACGATCACAAACAAACCAGACAATTTCTGGTGCGCAGCCATGCAGTACCGAAGTGAATGTAAAGTAGCTATAAAATATGCAATAGTTTCTAGTGCCAAGCAGCTGTCGTGAGAACAGAGCTGATTTGCGTACACGAATTCACGGGATCTTCGGCTTCCTGCGGCGCCAGCTGCAGCCTGCCGCACCGTCAGCAGCCCAACCTAAACGTGTTTGTTTTTAATGCCGAGCTATGGTACAGGGCTTCCCGAGTGCGCTAGGTTGGAAAAAGATTCAGTTCCGCTCGCAATACGCTCTACTTTTCGCCTCCACCTTACGCCCATACTATTGGGAATTGACGCTTTTATTCACCGATAACTCAAGCTTAATTTGTGGCGAACGAACAAAGAAGGGCGTCATCTTTAAGTTTGATGACAAGGAAAAAGGAATGTTACGAGGAAGGGCGAGTCGTCTAAAGTATTTCAACTTTAGGCACAAAATAAGGTTGCATATGTTGGTAGGAGCTCTACAGCTTGTGGTTGTCGCTTTCTTCCACCCCCCCCCCCCCTACACCCACTGTAGTTAGATTAACCGATGCAGTTTCATGTGAAGGGACGAGGAAAGCATGCAGTTACAACTGCCTGCCGACCGGGTCTAAACTTACTAATGCTTACACAATCTTATTTGCACAAGAATAAATAAAATCAAATGAAATTAAATCAAATACTCTGATTGTAATAAAAAGGACAATAACGATAAAAAAAAGCCCCAAGCCGTGGATGCGACGGAAAACGTGCTCCGGTTAGCTCGGTCTAGAAGTCAGTGTAACCTCCATTTCCCGGCTGCGTTATTCTTCTCTTAAAATGAAACATTTCAGCCATATACAGTAAAATCGCGTTAAATCGAACTTCCGGTGAATTCGAACTTCCGGTGAATTCGAACTTCCGGTGAATTCGAACTTCCGGTGAATTCGAACTTCCGGTGAATTCGAACTTCCGGTGAATTCGAACTTCCGGTGAACCTCCGGTGAATTCGAACTTCCGGTGAATTCGAACTCACGCCCTGATCCCGGCACAGCCCTGTATAATTCAATGGGGGGAAACTCCCGATAATTAGAACGCGTCGGTATACAGAACGGCTAATTCGAACTATGATCCCCTAGTTTCCATCGCTTACTAAACCAAATTTACTAGAGATGTAAAGCAACAAAACCGGAAAACAACAGCGTGGCACGCGCTATGCGCTCCTGCAACAGCTTATTTCACTTCAACAGAGGGCGCCCTGCCACCAGCGCCAGTGCTCAGGCGTATGCCATTATTATTTACGAAACATTTACAAAACCGCCCGCCAGAAACGTGTAGCAGCGCCTAATTAGCTCTAACGAGTCCAGAGGTGGCTTCTTTGGGTTCTGCCCACGCAGTGTGACGCCATTTCCGTTCAGCGCCCGCCCGCTTATTCGAACTCCGCTTAATTGGAACAATTTTATGGTCCCCTTCGAGCTCGAATTAACCAGCTTTTACTGTATTCATTGGGCTACAAGTGAGAAACTGCGCGTTCAATTATTAAAAGAAAACAACAGTTGTGTTACTCTAAACTAAACTAACTTAGAGAATGTATTAGCGCGTCACTTTAGATGGAGTAGCTTTGATTTTGTAAGGCTTTCGCCCGGGGCTAAACTACTCGGAGAAGTGGGCCTTGAAGTGTAATTTCCTGAGAAATGTATCTTGCACACACCGTTGATGTGGTCGGTTTTTTTTTTTATCCCTGCGCAATAACGTCCTACGAAGAAACAGGGCAACAGGCGCGTTTCAACGAGTGCATCTTGGCATGACCCGCCATCGAAAAAGGAGGGTGCGCGTTCCGTAGGAAACTCACCCCAAAGCACGGCCACGCACAGAATGACGGTCACGGCGAAGATGGCGACGATCGCCAGGGCGACAACGCTTCGGGGATGCATGGCCCAAAGGTGAGAGTCCGGGAGGCCGGCACGTCGCGACAGCAGGAGTGCTCGTGGGCAAATGTGGCCAACTGTCTCTCGGCATGATGCTCACTGGTGCAACGGTTATCCGGGGTCACAGCGACTGCGCGTCACGTTGTGCGATACTGAAGCGAAGCTTAGAACTTGATGTAAAAATTTTTACGCGAAACGCAAGAGAGCGTGGTACATATGACAGATACCTGGTTGATAGCTTCGCCTTCATTTCTGCTTTTTATCTATATGTGTATTATAATAGGCATACGTGTGTGGTATGATGATTTCATAAAAAGACGCTACAACGATGGTGAAAAGGAAACATGGGATATTAAAGCAGTCATATAAGCAACCTCAGCGCAGCTGTCCGGTAATTTCCATACGGACTAGTCAAGAAAGGCTACTGCCAACGCGCAGCCTTGCCGCGACCCGTCCCAACGCTAATCGCTCTAACGGTGCACTCGAGCCGCGCCATGCAACCATCATGTGTGCGTGCGTGCCCGTGTGTGCACGCCCTCCGTGATCAGCAACGGCGCGAAGAAGGAAGGCGAATAGCTCTGAAGGGTGAAAGGGAGATCGGCTCGAAAGATTAAAAAAAAAAAAAGTCTGAAGCACACACGTAACAGGGAACGAGCAAGATGCTGTATTTGAACGCGCAGGTAACTTTACTTATGAAAATTTGAAGGAAATATTTTGAAGCTGATTTTACCGCGCAGATATAAAAGACATGACACCACGTACCTAGAAGAAGTCATTTAATTTGGCGCACGCAATTGTGGCAGCAAAATTTTTTGTGCTTGCCCGCCGCGGTGGTTCAGTGGCTAAGGCGTTGCGCTGCTGAGCTCGAGGACGTGGGTTCGATTCCCGGCCGCGGCGGCCGCCTTTCGGGTGGAGGAGAAAAGCAAAAAATGCCCGTGTGTACTATCGGCGCACGTTAAAGATCCCCAGGTGGCCAAAATTAATCCGGAGCCCTCCATACGGCACGTCTCATCGCATGCGTTGTGTCGGTGCATTAAAACCCTACAATCAATCAATCAATCAAAATTATTTGTGCTTCATAAATTTGCCTACCAGCTCCCGCTGGCACTAAAAATAAAGCGGGGAACATTGAAAGCCGATTTAGGTTTTCAGTGAGATTGTAAAACGCACGCCAATTGGAAGACACTCTGAGAAAAAAAAGGCGCGCGTTCGAATCGTGCAAACGCGGTCCATTCGGGCCCGCTTAGTGGTGCAAATTAACTAAAAGCTGCGGCTGTGATGCCCCGTGTGTGTCCCGTCATGAAAAACGGCCTACGATTTCGATGGTGATCATGAAGTGATACAATGCACCGGGATGTTCCTCTCCCCCACCCCCGGAAGGAGCTCGGGACTTGGGCTTGTTGACAGCTGCCCACGCCCCGAACGCGCTGAGAAGGGATTTCTTTTTCGTTGATGCTACCTAACTTACAGGATGAAGTGGTCCAAGTGCAAGACTGCGATAGGCTAGGGTTCCGCGCATTTTAAAAGCGAACGCTTTAGTGCTCTCACTGATGTCTGTAACGCAGAAACGGGTGAAGTGAAGAAAAAAAAAAAACACGCTTCCGGTGGCCGGAGTCGAACCTGGGTACCTCGCGTTAATAATCCGGTGTCTATCCGATTCCTACATTTTTTCTTTAGCACATAAAAAACTGCACTTACTACACTTATTACAGCCTACAAAAGTTATGAGTCATCCAAGAAGATGCACATCACTGTGGCTAAAATAAACCATCCGCCAAAATTCCGGCAAGCAGACGCACGCCTCCAACAGATGCAGCCGTTCTGGTGGGTCACTTTGCGCCGCATAAATGCTCCGCACCAACGCAGCTTGCTCCCAAAAAAATGAACTTCGTTTGGCGAGGGGGTTCCGCGTGCCTGTCCATCATGCGGCACTTCCACAAGCTATACAATCCCATCACAAGAAATATATCATAGGGCACTCCAGTAACATCTCGAAAAGCAAGAACCGAATTGTATAAGGGGTTGTAGCAGCTCAGCCGCGGCAGCCGAGGGAGCTCGCACCGCCAGAGGAGTGCACCACGTGCCTGCAGATCCTGTCCCGAGCCGCGAGCCACGAGGCACGAGTCACGTGGCTGGCAGTTGCAACCCAGACACCGAGCCGACAGCACTGCGCTCGCACTCTGCGTTGCAGGACCACCACCGGCGCCAGGGCTCGCCCGTCTCCGCCGCTGTTCGCCTTCTACTCTTCGCTCGGCCGTCCTCAGTAAATGAAGGCGGAACGTCCCCTCACGTACCCTTCAGAGCAATGTCCATGTCCTCTTTAAGAGTTCGTTGCAAGACATCCCAGAAAAACACCGCATCCCGGCACAAAACAAAACAATGATCAATGGTTTCAGGCTGATTGCATAAACGGCAATTGTCAGATCAAGGAATAGACGTTCCTTCCTCGCGCAACCATGTTTTCACTGGGAGTGTTGATGTATTCAGCTTAAATAAAAACGATTTTGCATTTGGAGGAAGACACATACGTGTGACACGCTTCAAAACACTGTCCTTATGGTGGCCAGTGTAAGGCTGGCGATAAACCGGCACTGGGAACAGATTCTCTAATAAAGTGTTCGTCAAAGCCTTCCTGGAAAGGGTAAACAGATATTGCAGGGCAAACCTCGCAGCAAGGAAATGAAAGGTGTCGTCCACCTCCTTTAAAGTCCCAAAAGTCCCATGGTGGCTTCGTACTAACTTCACCCGAGGAGACAAACAAAAACGGTAAATGAAAACTTATTCGCTGTTGAATAACGTTTAGCAGAAGTGGATGATGCATCACTTTATAGAGGAAAAACCGAGATACAAGCTGGTGTACAAACAAATGTGTCAGCCCAGCACCCCCAGACACTAAAGGAAGAAACCAATTGTCCTTACGCATAGGTTCCCATTGAGACCCCCGCACAAATGTCGCAAAAACTTTATGTAGAGCTTGTACTTTAAAACGCGCACAATGAAGTACTTGCAGCACATAAACAAGCTTTGCGACAAGGAAGACATTTCAAACCTGCGCACGCGCAAACACAGAACGTTCTAACCCCATCCATGCCTGCGAGGCTCGCTTGAGTTTTTGGAGTGCCAATTACCAATGCGGCCCGGTGTTTCTTATTTGGTGCAAAGGTACACCTAGGTATTGAAGTGCGTCCTTATCCAAAGTAATGCTAGCAGATAAGGAGGGTTTTGCACCCCATTCACTAAACTAAAATCCTTTTTTTTTCATATTCACAGCCGCTCCAGACGCGTCACAAAACTGCCTGGTCAGATTAAGGGCTTCTTGAACGTTTTTTTTATCAACGCAAAAATAGGCAATGTCATCCGCGTAAGCAAGGACCTTAACCTCGTAGGATAGTGAGGAAAAACCCCCTACTCTTTGACTCTGCTGAATACTAAGGCACAGAGCTTCGAGGTATAAGGCAGACTAGGTCGAAAAGCTTTATAAAGTCACACTCTAACTACAATAAGAGTACGTTCACTGACACATATTTTAAAAGTCAGGCAGGCTCACACACACCTCAAGAAGGTGCAACCAGTCCGGCGGCTGCGATTGTGCCGCATAGACACTATGCACAAGCGCACATTGTTCGCGTAAAATGGACTTAATTCCCCGAGGTTCCTCCTCATTGCGCTTATATCATGCGACACTTCCATAGGCTAAACAATCCAATCAGCACAAAAGGTCGCAGGGAACGGAACAGTGAACAGTTCTTCATCACTGGCAGGAATCGCATACTGGAGGGGGTGATGTTTATGTCCTTTTAAGAGTCCACTGCAGAACACCCTCCCCCCCAAAAAAACATACAAAAAAAAAACACAGCATCCCGACACAAAACAAAGCAGTGATCAATTGTCTCAGGCTGGTTACACAAGCGACAGCTAACAGATCAAACCACATATACACCTTTACTATTGAGCTATGTTTTAACAGGCAACGTGGATGTGTGCAACTTAAAAAAGAAAGTTTTTGCAGCCGCCTGGACGCACATTTTCTTGACTCGCTTCAGCAAACTATTATCAAAAATCATCAGATGTGGTTTTGCGGTAAACGGGCACCGGAAATAAACTTTCAATTAAAACGCCCGTCAATTTCTTCTTGGAGAGACCGAACAAATACTCCAGAGAAAAACGCACAATAAGAAACTTAGAAATGTCAGCAACCTCTTTAATAAAGACCCAAGTGACCTAGGATTTGCGGGGTGAGTTGGAGCGAATAAAAAAGGCAAATGAGCACTCAATTTAGGCTTAATAAAAACTTTAAAAACGGATGATCAGCTTTTACGAAAAAGGAGAACCGCGAGACGAGCTGATGTACAAACAAGTGCACCAATCCAACACCACCCGATCTTAACGGGAGGAAGAGGTTATCGCGGCGCGTGGGCTCCCACTTAGACCGCCATACGAAGGTAGCCAACACTCTATGAAATGCTTGAACCTTATTTAGGGCACAAATAAGGACCGGCAGAACATAAATAAGTTTGGAAACGAGAAATACATTTCATAGTTTTGCACGCGCAAATATAAACAACTCTCGCCCCATCCATGTCTGCGTTTTACGCTTCATTACACTAAGCGCAGAAGACCAATGAGGTCCACTGTTTCGAATCTGATGTAGAGGAATCTCAAGGTACTGTATTGTTTCAGAGTCCCATGTTGTGCCTCCATATTGACGCGGCTGCGTACCCCACCAGCCCTTCCAAAAACCTTGATTTTTCAAGGTTCACCTCAGATCCACTTACAGGGGGGATTAAAAGAAATGCGAACAACGGAACGCACAGCCTCCGACGCATGCTGCACCATCTGGCTGCAAAGACAGTAAACTGTGCTCATGCGCCCTTCTTCGAGAGCGTTTGAGAGTATGACCCACGGAGTAAGATAAACGTGGTGTGACCTACATTTATGGAAAATGCTTGATCGAGAAGCGACGCTAGTCGTTTATTTTCAGGCGCCTTTTCACGCTGCGTCGCCACTGAGCAGGATGATCGTTGAAGGGCATGATGCTCGCTGCAGTCAGCCTGCTGCGCGCTTGGCTCCCTAATGTATAGATAACAGGATGGATGGTCAGTAGCGACAGAGTATAAAAAGACGCCTAAGACGCCAAAAAAAGAGCATAAATGACCGGAATCGCTTCTTTATCAAGCATTTCCTCAAACAGTAGGCCCCACTCTTTAATCCTCTGAAGGAACAACGCATGCGCGCAGTTTACCGACAGTGCAGCCAGACGGTGCGGCTTGCATCGTAGGCTGTGTGCTCCGTCGTTCGTATTTCTTTTAATCCCTTCTGTACATCGCAAAGCCGCTGTGTCAGCGTCATTGCCTCCAAAACACTTTCCTTGTCCGTACAAAAAAGGAAAGGTCATCTGCATAGGCTAAAACTTTGACTTCTTAGTTTGCCAGTGAGAAAGCATGACTGACACTGCTTTGGAGAATACTGATTCACAGGGGCTCAAGGTACAAAGCGAATGAAAGGGGTGATATCGGGCAACCTTGCCGTACGGAGGATCTAATGGGAATAGGTTTAGAGAGTTCGCGTTTTATGATCAACCAGGTCGTACAGCTTTTGTAACAGAGGGATATGCCTTTATACAAGGCTTCCTCAAGCCGAGCTGACTCCAGAACAGCAAAAAAGAAAGGATGGCTAACCCTGTCAAATGCTTTAGCAAGATCAACTTGAAGGAGCGCAACCTGCCCAGCACCATCGGATACGCACTCCAGTACTGCACGAGCACTATGGATGCTCGTCTGAATGCTCCACCCCTGAATCCCGCAAGTATTGTGTGAACCTATTAGACTTGGGATTACAGTCTGTAGCCTGCGTGCCAGCACCTTCGCGAATATCTTGTAATCCACGTTGCACAGAGATATCGGCCTGTGGCCATCCACGCGTTTCAACTTTTCTGCATTGCCACTTTTGGAGATTTGTGCAGTATAACCTTGGCAAAATGCAGGAGGCAGAACGTCAAGTTAATGGGCCTTTGTGAATACTTTATGTAAGGAAGGTGCCACAACACTCGAGAATTTTTGGCAGAACTCCGAAGTGCGGCCATCAGGTCCATGTAATTTATGGGTTTGCAGGTTTGAAATGGCAACTTCCTTCTACAAGAGCCCGCTCACCGTCAATGAGCGGGCTCTTGCCATGAGTTGCTATGAGTTTGTCATAATTGGGACAGAATGCCCGAAGTACACTGCGCGTATCAGAAGAGCTTTGGCAACACTCGCTTTCGAGTCTTTTCCTAGTGCTGACTGCCTGCCATCCCGAAATACGCGCCGTGTTGGCGGATTCCGCAAAAACCTGCGCGTTCTTGATCGAACAAGGGCTCCCCGATATTTTTCAGTCGTGTGCTGCTAAATCTGAGTTTTAACATTACATATTTCATCAAAAAATGGCCCGGCCTCAGCTCTTTCAGCCTTGTGCAGTTGCATCAAGGAACGGCGGAGTTCACACATGTGAAGCTTCAAAAAGGATGACCGAGCTGATGCCTCTATAGCTAAGTTTTTAATCTCTTGTTTAAAAAGGTGCCGTTTTTGGAAAATGCTGAGGCTTGAAAGTTCGAATGTATCTTTCAAGCAAGCTGCTACTGTGCGTGTAAAAGGACCGTCCAAGAGTATACTATTGTTCAGCTGCCACAGTTCCCAAGGGATGGGAGGAGCGCACCAGCCCCTTGGGACCGATCCGTGCAGAGACCATGCAGTGACCAGTAAAAAATATTGGCCTAACAACATAATCATGCACAATCGAGCACTTTTCCGCGGACACAGAAATTTGGTCCTGACGGGCACTAGAAAAACGATGAAAATGCGTAAAGTGTATAGTGCAGCCAAGGAGAGGAAGAAACTCCTCCTCTCAGTCAATTTGTTGGGGGCATACAAACAAATAATGCGCCATTCAGTTTCCGATATGTCAACGTCGCAGCAGAAAAACCGCCCCATATCATCCACTTTGCAAGCGAGGACAGTCTCATGAAGGATTTTACTAAACAATAGCATACGCCCACCTGATAGGCCAAGTGAGTGGCTAACGCAAACACTGTATTCAGATAAAAAAGGCTGGAGAGCTGCCTGCGTGTCTTCATCTGTACTTAGCTTGGTCGCCTGAATGCCCGCAATAGTTCTAGAATTACCCTGAATAAGCTGCAGCAGCTGAAACTGCTTGCGTTTTTAGCTTAAACCGCTTACATTAAGTGAGGAGACGTGTACTGCTGCGAAGTTGGCCATTGGAATCATCTAATCACTCCCCTCACAGAAAGAAGGAGTCACCCTAGTTTTTGACGACCGCTTAGAATGCCTCCATAGGGTGGGCCGCACATTTAAGCTGCTAGCTTCCGGATCTACCTCTGCAACTGCTGCAAAGTCAGGCGCCTGCCTATTCTCTGCCCTAAAACAGTTTTCCTCTGAATAAAGAGAGGCCGGCCGCTTTAGGGGCCCTGACGCAGCGTCCATCATCTCTTCACAAAAAGGGGAAGCATCAGCCCACGATGCCGACGGCGAACCATTAGGGTCCCAAGAACCATCCTCAGCCTTGATGAAGCTGGTAGAAGTAGTGCGGTCTTGCCTAGCAACTCCGCTGCAGGGAAGAGATGCGCTGTTGCAGGGGTTCTCAAGAAGTTCGGCCTCCTTTGACTGGTCAACATCATCAAAGTCCCTGAAATCTTCAGCTGAAGGCAAGACAGGCCACGCTGGCCCGCACTTCCTGGAATCTGGAAACACACCATCGGGTGGTTCTGATTCCCGGAGAACAGGGTCATGCTCTGAGGTCTCCAAGTTGGCAGATGGAGACTGCTGGGAAACGGTGGCCAGGTCGGTAGCAACGCTGACTTCTCCTGAAGCATCCACCACTTCAGATGCATCCATAAGGTGTTGGGAAGTTTCATCGTCTGTAGTCTTCGCCTGGCCCTAACTCAGTTTATCAGATTACGACATTACACAGTTTTCCACCGTATGTGCATAGCGCCGGCATTGGTAGCACCGGGGTGTACGGCACTGCCGACGCACGTGCCCAATTCTGCTACAACGAAGGGATAGCGGTGGCCTTCCCGGAATGAGTACCGAGCTCTAGATCCCATAGACACCTAGAATGTGTGGGATACTGGTCACAGAGATACCTTCTTTCAACGCTAGGCAGACATCCCAGTTCGAAGTTTCCATGTTGTCCATTCCAGGGCGACGTCAAATCTCCCGGGTTACAGACTGAACAGTGCCGTACGATTCCAGCGTTTCCACAATTAATCGGCTTTCTATGTGGCGGGTTAATCAGAGTAGCTCCCAGAAGAAGCTCCCAAAGTAGTCCCAGCTCCCAGTAACGTCCCAGAAGAACACAGCGCCACGGCACAACACAAAACAATGATCAATGGTCCCCGGTTGATAGCATAGGCGGCAATTGTTCCTACAAAGGAATAGAGATCCCCTTTTCGCGCAGCCATGTCTTAACTGGGAGTGTGGAAGAATGAAGAATAAAAAAAAAACTGTTCTTGCACTTGGGGGAACACACATACACATTACACACATTGCTTTTCTGGTAGCCTAAGTAAGGCTGGCGATGAATAGGAACCGCTAATAGACTTTCACTTAGAGGGCTTGTCATAGTTTTCCTTCACATACTGAGCAGACTTTCCAAAAGAAACCGCCCGGTAAGAAAGTTAAAAGATTCCACAACCTCCTTGAGAAATCTCTATGGAGGCTTCGTGTTAACTTCACTTATTTGTATTTTTTATTTTTATTTTAAAATTTCGTTCAGACATACGTTGTCAAGGATGAGAGGGCTAAAGGCAACAAGCTGCCTGACTAGGGCCCTGACAGCCAAAGTACATTGCACAGTAGCGATGAGCAACGAAATGGCCAGTTCACTGGCAAGGAAAGTAACATAAGCACGATAATTCAAGCGTTACCAAGCAAGCTAGCAATTAATTATACAACAAATAGCGACCAATAACCAGGAAGTAAAACAATGACTCATGCAGATGTGTTTTACATAATGTTTATCAGATAATTATAACATTTCTACTAATGTTTTATACATGAGGCATACAAGTTTAACAACACACACGCATTTATTAGAACAAAAAGAAAAGTTACAAGAGCACATAAGTTCACCATATATTTGTTACCGGAGACGCTGCACGGTCCGCTTTTTAAATTAATTGTTAGCGATTGATAACAAGTACATTTTAACGTTATTTTTACATTTGTAATCAGAACGACAATTTTTAATCCAATCGATTATACCAGGATGTGTACTTAGAAAATAAGGTAACAAGTAGGCTAGTGTTTGTGTTCCATAGTTTGTTCGAATGGCTGGTGTCCTAAAACGGCTGTGTCTTAAATCATACTGGGTGTTTACTACAATTAATGATTCAAAACAGGTAGCTTGACTCACTATAGCTTTCTTTCGTATATGCATGGCAAGTTTAAGGTAAAAAAGTTGATTAACTGTAAGCAGGTTATGTATGTAGAAAAATGGCGCTGCGTGATCCATTCGTCGGAGGTTTTCTATGCAGCGTACAGCTCGCTTTTACAAAACCACTAGTCTTTCTAAATTGTACTTAGTTGTAGTACCCCATATTAATAAACAGTAATGGAGATGGGACTGAACTAAAGAGTAGTACAGTTGTACTTTCAGCCAGTTTGGTACTAAATTTCTTATTCTGTACAGAACTGCAATTGATCTCGATATGCTTGCGTGGATCTTGTTCACATGACGAGCCCAGCTTAAGTTTTCAATAAAGAGAACGCCACGGAACTTATATGTACATACTTACTCAATCGCATTATTTTGAAATTTAATGGTTGACATAATAATTGTCTGGTTTGCTTCTGCTCTTGAAAACAACATATTTAGTTTTACCTACATTTAACTGGAGCTCATTGAAATCCAACCACCTCGGTAACTGTACCAAGCATTTATTAGCGGCCGGTTCAAGAGTACCGAGATTATCACCTGAAAAAAAAATAAGCTGGTATCATCAGCATATTGTATTGCCTCAGAAGTTTCCGGTATGAAAACAAGGTCATTTATATAAACGATAAAAAATAACGGTCCCAAGATTGAACCCTGTGGTACCCGATATGTTATCTGTTGTAGCTGAGACTTGTGCCCGTCTAGACAACAATATTATAATCTGTCAGTTAGGTAGCTACGTATCAAGTCTAGGGTCAAACCTCAGATTCCGTAGTAGGGAAGCTTGCGAAACAATACATCATGTTTGATGGAATCGAATGCTTTCCTAAAATCGAGGAAAAGCCCTATAGTGCACTCCTTTGAGTCAATATTTGAGCATATCTTATCTTTTATTCGCAATAGTGCCGTTTCCGTCGACCTTATTTCCCTGCATCCGAATTGTTCTTTCACAAGTAATTGTTGGCCGTCCAGAAACTTTGTAAGTCGTGTTTTCAGGGCATATTCCAGAACTTTAGAAAATAGTGGAAGTACAGATATTGGTCTAAAATTATTTATGTTGGCAAAAGAACCACCCTTATGTAAAAAGATAACTCTCGCAATTTTCATTTTGTCTGAAAAAATGCCTGTAGTTAATGCATTATTACAGATATGCTGTAAGGGAGCACATAAGAGATCAGCAACAGCTATAACTGGGACAGCTTTTATGTCATAAGCAAAAGAGGCAAATGAAAATTTATAGCTGTTGAAGTACAGTTAGTAAAAGTGGGTGATAAACCAATTTGTAGAAGAAGGAACTGTCCGCGTATCTACTCCTTTCGTTGCAAATGTCGCCAAAAGTTGATAGTATTTCTAGACATTTGCCAAGGGAATGCCCCCCCCCCCTTCCCCCCCTTTGCTTTCCCGCTTCCCTCTCAAGCTGTTCCTGTTCCGTCGCGCCCATCCCAAGGTAAACACACTAAAAGTGTGCTCAAGGCGATTTGAATTTACCGCGTTCCACTGCTAGAGGCCGGGTTCCTCGATGCCGGCGCTGCGGTACGGCGGAGACGCGCGTGAATCGAGGCGGCCGACTTCAAGGATTATAAAACCGCGTTGCCGTGCTCCACGTGCGTTCCAAAGCAGAACGTGGAACCTAGCTAGTGGAACCTTTCGTTGCTGTTGCCTCGTGATTTCTCATATGCCGCCAGAAAATGGCGCGGGTAACAGCAGGCGGCGGTTTTCTGCAGTAGATGTAGAATATCATTTGCTATCGAAAAACCAAGCATCCATAATTTTTTCATTAAAGGAACACTGCAAATATCCCTTGTGTACTAATTTTCTGTCTTATATTTGCGTAATGTCATGTTCTTGTTCAACAAATTTGACAGGTAGGAACGTATAAACCGGGCTTAGACATTTACATTTGGCTGTGAGTATATAAGACTATTGCGCAGTATCCATTTTACTTTGGCCGGATGGCTGAATCGAGTCACAGATAGACAGACAGACAGACAGTCATACAAACAGACATACAGACAGACCAAAATTTCTGGGTTTAAGTAGCCCAAGAAAGACTATCGTCTTTAAAAACCAGACGCAAGTTGATGCACAAACAAATGCATGAGTTCAAGACCTCCAGCGCTTTTGTCCCTGCGTATCGGTTCCCATTGGGAACCCCACATAAATGTTGCAAACACTCTATGTAGAGCCGGAAATTTTGGTCGCGCACAGTGAAGCACTTGAAACAAACAAAGAAGCTTTAGAGCAAGGAAGACATTGCACACTTCTTTCACGTTCAAACACGGAGAGGTCTCGCCCATTTCATGCCTGCGATGCGCGCTTAACTTACGTGGGTGCTGACAACCAATGAGGCCCTGTGTTCC
This sequence comes from Haemaphysalis longicornis, assembly GCF_048455015.1. Lineage (NCBI taxonomy): Eukaryota > Metazoa > Arthropoda > Arachnida > Ixodida > Ixodidae > Haemaphysalis > Haemaphysalis longicornis. Next base: position 137,643,154 of record NW_027526204.1, read on the forward strand.
GTATTTGATGCAAAGGCACACCTAGGTACTGAAGTGGGGCGCTATCCCAAGTAATACCAGCGAAGCAGGATTGTTTCGTTCCCTATTGTCCCATCCAAAATCCCTTAGTTTTTTCCTTGTTAACATCCGCTCCAGACACATCACAGAACTGCTTAGTCACTGTAAAGGCTTCCTGGACACTCCTTTTGTCAGTGCAAAAATACGCTATATTATCGGCACAAGCTGTGAGCACCTTAACCTTGCACGACAGTACGCAAAACCCTTTCACTCCTTGACTCTGCTGAGTGCTGAGACAAAGGGGCAGGGTCGAAGCGGTTTGGATTTGGAGAGAAGTTCGTGCACTTTCAAAATTGACAGAAAATGCCTGCACCCCACCACGTAAGTACGACGATCATCCGTCACGAAAAATATTCGCATTCAACCATGGTCGTCGTTAGACGGAGAGGTGCCTGATTTTTTTAGAGCGTTTATTTTGCCACAGGGCATGGACAAGGGGTATGAGTTGATGATGAGGAAAGTTGATTAGATTAACATGAAAGTGCTCGCTTCGCGTAATAAGGTTAGGAGGGAACGATGATGGGGCCCATATATCTATGCGTAGTATGCGTATGCGTCGTCTACGCGGAGGCCCGTCACCGCAAGATGTCGCCATCTCGTAGGTCGCAAAGCGAGGCAAGACCACATCAAGTGCTGTATGTCGGCTATTGCATCGCTGCGGTGGCAAACTCGGCAACCGGGGCTGGTAAAACAATCTTGGAAGGTGCCTGATTTTTTGTTCTGCGTGTGCAAAAACGCCTTGCGACAAAGCCAACCTTATCGTGGAGGCTCAACAGAAAATGCCTCCAACTGTGCGTCTCTTCCTCGGAATGATCATCGTCAACGCTCAGGGGAAATAAATTACCTCATGTTTTTCTCCTAAATTCTGCGTCACTTCGATGTCGCGCGCAACAAGCTTCGCTGGTCAGCCACTTTTACAGCGTGGAATGGCTCACGGTTTTATGCGAAGGCGCTGTCCGAGGCAATTAGCGCGTTTTCGAGCAACCCTTTGTGTTCCCGAGCTTTTTGCCCCTGTATACAGCAAGGATAGCTTAAACTTCTTAACTATGAAGCGGGAAACAACAACAAGAAATGACTAAAGTGGCTGCCAGGGTGCTTCGTATGGCGCATAATCGACCCAACTCCATATGCGGTGCGTGACTGCCAAACTTTCTGGGACTTCCCAGCGTCTCATGAATATTTAGCGAGCCGTTCTTCGCGGAAACTGCCATCAGGAGGCGACGTAAAGAAAAACAGGTTTCCGCGCTATCCTTTCGTATTTTTTTGGTCACACTTCTTTTCCGGCGCCCACGTGCCCGAAATTCGCTGGCTCATAATCTCCGTAGCCGTTGTCTCGTGTGATACTATTTCTTTTTTTAATTTGGCGCCCACACTGTTCGGCGGACGACTTGTGAACAATTTTAATAGTTTCGTCTGCGTACTTAGTAAAAACAAACTAGAAGGATTCTCTACGAGAGTTGCTCAGGGGATGGGAGTCAGATAATTTACCATTCGCCGGGAGTTATCCACATAGCTCGTGCTTGCGCACCCATGGAGTCAATCTGCGGCAGCGCTCGTGTCAGTATATTCTTTCGCTTGTCCTTGTTTAGCGCTGTTTGTTCTCCGTATAATTCAGGACAAACAAACTAGCCCTAATTAATGCATCAGTTAGTCAGTACCATAATTTTTTTATCTTTACCGTGCCGGTTTACCACGTAGCAAGCGGCTATAAAGGGGCATTTCGTATTCTCTGAAATAGTTCGTGTACGGTCACCGCTGCTAGTGAAAAGTACGGAGCATTTATGTGACTTCGAGAGTCGGATGGAAGCCCGCCTGATCGAGAACACACCTAATGTTAAATAAAATGCAAACCCAACGTGAAAATTTGGAGGAGCGAAAGGCGTTTCATTTAAAGGGAAAAGGACGCCTTTTCAACGAAAATATAACTGCCCTCAAGCACCAGTACAACGATGAGTATAGATAAGTCTAGGAAACAGAGGTGTTCGCAGTTCAGCTGCATATTCGACAAAATTTATAAAAACAAACATTCACTAAGAATAGAAAAATATTACACTCGTGCTTAAAAAAATGTTTAGAGTGCGTTTGTTTTGTAAAATTACAATTGCTTTTAGAATAGACTGCATACATGCTGCTTTAGACCAGGGTCTATATAACAATTTTTAGATCGATACGCATATGTGCATATCTTTTTCTCAGACTCCCCTTACACGCCACAAACATGACCTCATGTTATCCGAATATGCCTGTAGTAACGACACCTTAATGTACTCGTTTTTTCCCCATTGAAGTACGTGAGTACGTTGAGTACGTTACTAGACTCTGCGAGAACAAGCATGGACTCGTTTTCTAAGTCCAGCCAAATGCTAGGTTTGTCAATACAAGACGAACACTCATTGGACTAACTTGGCGCATGAGCACAATTTTTAGCTGCTTGACCTGCTTGTTTTTCTGTGCATTTTTCAGTGCCGTAGCTTCGTAGTGGCACCATTTTTAATCTACTGAACTGCTCGTTTCTTTCTCTTTTTTTAGTTACTGTAGCTTTGTAGTACACGCTTGTGTACGTGTAAATTATGTGCATATATGCGTGCATGTATTTATGTTCTTTCAGGAAGGAAGCCTCCTCAATAATAAATAAGGCGATTCTTTTCGAAATGAGCGAAATCCACAACCGAAACCAGGTCAGAAAAAATGGCAGCGACAAGAAAAACTCGGTAACTTTCCCCTAAAAAGGGATGGCAAAAAACTAGGTGAGATAACGCTTTGAAAACGTGTACGCAGAAAATGAGCTAGGTCCTGCTGCGGCACGGATCAAATTGAGCCTAATCCAGTTTCCCAATGGGAGTGGGCTTTTGTTTGACTGTTCGTACTGTTTCTCGGGGGGTTTTCAGAAGTTCTCGTTTGTCTTTTCGGACCTGGCTTATTGTGAATGCAGACAGAAATTAGAAGATCGGCGAAAGATCTGTCCCCAGGCGTCGACAGCAAAGTGAACGAAAGAAGTGAACGAAATGAAACTGAGAGATGTGAAACAATCATTTCATCTCATCTCCCCCGTTCCTACAGAGTAAATATGCATGGTTATATTTATTTTTTTTACGCCCATATTTACCTTTTTAATACTTAACTAAATAGCCGCCGCTTACAATCAATGCCAAGTCCCCCCCTCCTCTTTGTGGGTACGAGCCACTTCATTAAGGTGAAGAAGATACGACAAGCCTTTTTGGAAGTGTTTTGGAGATTCATGGCAAGGCAATGAAAAGTTTGCTTACTTCGTGAGTTTCTTCGGGCGTGCCCAAGAAAATTGTCCTGCGGAAGATTTTGAAAATAGTCGCTGACAATGCCAATAGGACTCCCTGCTCTTGATGTTTCGTTCTACTTTTCTTGAAGCCCCGTGGCATATGTTTAATGCCTTTTCTGCCAAAACTATATCGCACCATTCTTGAAAGTTAATTCAAATAAAGTTTTCGTAAGCATACCGCAACAACTTGAGTGTTTCAATTCAACTCAAACTTTACAGACACAGCCTGACACACCAGCTCCAGACCGCCACCTCATCAACTTGTGGCTGATTCGAGACACTTTACAAGATGGCTACTGTGCTGGAGGCCGCATTTATTCAGATCTCGTGCGAATCCACCAACACAATGCCCGCATTCGGCGTCACACGAGACAACTTGCGAGGAACCGCTGGGAGGAGCATTGCGCTTCGTTTTCTCACCGAACCGGAGCTCGGAAGTTGTGGGGAACGTTCAGGGCCATCAACAAAAACAAATTACTTCGCTGTGCGCGGCGAAGCCGCTAATCGTGAGCGAATTCATTTAACTATTGCAGGGCAATCCCTCGAGCCAGCTCCAGATGGTTGGATCCGCATACTGGGTGTTCTGTTTCATGAAAACGGGGGAGCTCAAGAGTGGCTGAGACAGATCAAACCACTGTGGCGACGTCTCCTACACATAATACGTCGCATCTCTGGCGGTGCTTCGCAAGATATCGCTCGACGCCTAGTACAAGCGGTGCTGGTACCTAGAGCGGTCTACGGCGCCATGTGTTACGATCTGACGAAGCACCAACTTCACCAGCTAGAGGTCTTGTATCGGGAGGCGCTGAGGGCTATTACTGGCCTGCCCCGTCACACTCTCGTCGAAGAGCTGTACCGTTATGCTGGTTTTATCACGCATTCAGATACCATCTCTGCACGCATAGCAGGCGCCAACGACCGTCCCCACTTGACACTGCAGGGACGCCGGCTGCTACGTCACTACGGTGAGCGACTACTAGATGAGCCGCCCATCCCTCCGCACGTTAGCCCATGGGAGGACGGGCTGATTACAGAGCGGCGACCAGCACCCCGGAAAACTGCTCGGGCCACTTATGCGGCGCAATGTGCCACACTGGTGCAGACCACCGCAGCCACCGACGCTGCGGATCCGCGGACATTACGTGTGCACGTGGACGCCTCCTGGCAACCTCGCACGGCCGCTGTGGCACTTGCAGCTGTAGCGGCAGACAGCAATGAACGCAGCGTTACAGCCTACACCATCGACTCCATTCCTGACACCACCAACCTTGAGCTGCGCGCTATTCAACAAGGCCTACGCCTAGCACGTTCCGTTCGGCAGGCATGCAATCAGCGCGCGTACCACCGTGTGCACATTTTCACGGACTGTGCCGAGGCCTTACGCTCCCTTATAGGAATTCCACAGGAACACTCTCTAGCACACTGCATTAAACGATCATGCAGCTCCCTGCACAACACCTTCCACACGCCCGTAACCGTATGGTAGAACCCTGGCCATGGAGGGCATCTCGGTAAATAAAGCGCCCACAGGCTGGCGAGCGAGGCATCTTCGTCGTACCGCCGTCAGCCCGGGGAGACCATTGCCAGTGGAGCCCACTTCGATCCTGACGAGGAGCGGTAGCGTCACCGATATGCCCGGCGCCTTCACCTCCAGTCATCAGTACCCCAGAATCCGCATCCTCTACGTCCTGGCTTATCTCGCGGCGTCCAGATTTTTCTCAACCGGGCCCGTTCCGGCTTCGCCATAACCGCCGACATCGTCGCACGGTGGCGGGGCGGCACATTCACTTTGAGCCCCCGGGCAGCGAATACCAGCAAGGCAACAGCATACCGCCGGCAGGTTCTCCGATGTCAAAATCGGCGGGAAACGTCCCTTCTGTGCAACAGACCGGACTTCAACAGACCGGATCTGCCCCCAGTTCCTCCTCTTCTCTCTTGGACGCCCACGCATGCCATGGCACATCCAAAACTGACCTTCCGCACCTCGTCTGGTCTTGCCAGGGCCTTGCCGTACTTCGCGCCCAACACCGCCCGGCGTGGGTTCACTCATACGAAGAGTGGATTCGGCCCTCTTGGCGCGGCAAGGACCCCTTGGCAGCACTCTGGAGCATCGTCTGTGCGGCCTCGATGGCTGGACATTGCTAGCGTCCTTCCTACCCTCCCCCTTCCCCTGCGGCTTCGGGCCATCCTTTCTTAATAAAGTTTTCTTCATTCCTTCTTCAATTCAATACGAGCCAAATCCGAACTTATGATCCCAATATTGCGCAAATTCACCGCAAAATTTTTAATTACTTGCGGCCATAAATTTCCCCTAGCTGACATGTGAAACGTGGCACATAATAGCTTTGACAGCGTTGCATTTAGGTCCGGTGACGAACTTCCGCTTTTTTCTCAAATTTGCTTTAGGCGGATTTGGCTCATTTAAAAAACAAAAACAAAAAACAAAAACAAAAAGACTATTCGTATGTTCTTGCATGCCAATTATGTACACCTACCGGTATGCTCTCGAACTAGAGTGGCAGTATTGTAACTAAAATAAAAAAACCCTCTAAAACTGGATGTATGTGCAGCCTAATTGTACGTACATTAAAGAAGAAAATAACGGGTGGCTAAATGGTTACGTGTACAGGCTGTTGGTACAAGAGTGTTTTTACTAAGTCCTTGATAATAGTCCGGAAGAAAGAAGCCGACAGTATTGCAGCATAAGCCAGCCGCGGCCCAACAAGAGAAAAACGTGTTCGCGTATATCATCGAAGCCAATAGGGCAGTTGATACTGACCCGTTTGATCGAGGTAACAACCCCGTAAATAGTATATCCGTAGTTGTTTTGAAGATTGATCTCAATATTATTCTGACCCCTATCCTTACTACAGAGAAAACGGAGGTACATATGTCGGGATCCATGAGTGTTAAATCTACTGCCAAAGGTAAAGGGTCGGGAAAAACGGTACTTTATTAGAAAGATGCCAATGGCACGACGATTCAAAAAGATGACGGCCTGTGTTAGAGTAACACGGTTTGCGGCAAGTACTCGCGTGTCGCTATATTTCTTGTCCGTTCCCTCCCTCTCACGCTAACGTTCATGGGAGACCTTCACGCTCAACTGTTTTCTCAGACAAGAAAGAAAGGGGGGTGGGGTCAGCATGTTCCGTAAGAAAGCGTAACTGTAAGAAGCGTTTACCACGTGTGTATCATTTATAATTCTACTCTGGCTTACGAGTTGAGAACAGCTACCAAAGTTGGCCTACGCCTTACTCGCGCAAACGTCTATTCCTCCACACGACGCAAACAGCTGCTTACGGCGGGTATTTTGGGAAGCGCAAAATAAAAGCAGACGCAAAAAGAAAACTAGGTCACTTAAGGTTGTTGCTATTGGAAATTGTGTAGCCACATATCGGTGAGAAAGTCAAATCAGATGGTCACACGCGGCGTTAAACGCAAATCTTTTTTTTTCAAAGGTCACCGGCGTTGACGTCGCGCTTTCGTCGTTTCGGCGGAGGGGCGCACTATTGCCTTTCTTAACCGACTGTACATCTTTTCGCGTCCCTTCCAGACAGCCGGAGCCGAGAACAACTGAACGAATTCCACTACGGAGTACGCGTGCGGCAGCCGTCATTCCCAACTTGCGCAGTCACACAAATATAACACAAAGGTGGGAGGGCGAGGCTGGGGCAAGGAAGTTTCTCCGCCTCCCGCACGGCTGGTAGGAAGCAACGAGCGGCGATTTACACGTGGGCCTGGCGCACTCAATAAGCTACTTCCCTGAACCCCGAGACGCAAAGCAAGTGTTTTGTACCGGCCCACGTGCGAGCTGAAGGCACTCAGTGCTTAATTCACGGGTGATAGAACGATTCCGGCAATCAGCCACCGTCGTGAGGGGGCGTAACTGTGTCGGGACAAACGGAAGCAGTCCCTCGTGCTGCCCATAGCTTTCTGCAAGCAGGAGCCAGCCCTTCGATTTGGGGCCGACGTGACAACGAACGCGTCGTCAAACTGTTTGTGTACTTCAAACGTGCGATGAACAGAGAAGAAATAAAAAAAGAACTGGTAAAGAAACGGCCTGTCGAGGCAGCCAATTATCTCGTTGCCGTATTGTGACACGTCGTGAGCATATGTCAGGTCACCTTTTCTGTTTATTTTCGAGGGCTAACAGATTGACAATATCTCAAAAGACAAATTGTTTTGTTTTGCCTGCCTTCTCTAACGCAGCGCGCACGTTTGCACTGCTGCGTCTATAGAGCTGCAGGCTCACTCGCGAGTGAGTGGTGAGTGAGCCGCACCTCACCATCTTTTTGGGCTGACGAGTGCGAGGGAGTGTGAGCGCCAGATTGATTTGATGATTGATTGTAGGGTTTAACGCGCCGACGCAACGCAGGCGATGAGGCGCGCCGTAGTGGAGGGCTCCGGATTAATTTTGACCACCTGGGGATCTTTATCGTGCGCCGAAATCTCGTACACACGGGCGTTTTTGGCTTTTCGCCTCCATCAGAAAAGCGGCCGCCGCGGCCGGGAATCGAACCCGCGACCTCGTGCTCAGCAGCGCAACGCCTTAGCCACTGAGCCACCGCGGCGGGTTGTGAGCGCCAGTCGCAGTGAGTCCTCTCACCATTCATGAGTGTAAGCGTCACTCACCACTCACCACTGACGAGTGGGAGTGAAGTGCACTCACAACTCGCGAGTGGTGAGCCCCGATAACCACTCACAAGTGTGGGTGCCACTCACCACGCATAAGGGGTACTGGCCACTAGAAGGTGGTTCCGGCTGACACTGACCACGGCTCATTGATATTTCTGAAGCTCACGTTCCTTATATTTGTGAAGAAAAGAACTCAGCAAAATGTCTAAAAGAACGTTCAGTGCGAACCTGGGAGAAATGTAAATAAAATAAGAAGGATCGACAAAGGATCCTTAATAAAGATTTACCGAAGAAATTGTTTTAAAAACTACGCGCAAGAATAATTATCCGGAAAATAGCCATAATAGGAACATCCACAATATGCAGAAAAATGGTTCTTAGAGATATTGATAAAATAAATCATTAAAATGGGAGAAATCGTTCCCAAGAAATTGAGTCCGTTTATGGTTATGTATAATAAAAAAAATCAGAGAATCGTCTGCTAATACGTAGCATTCTTATGCCACTTGTCTAGCGTGTGCGTTATTTATAGCCAAATATTTTGGTTTTTCAAAATTCTGTCCGACTGATTATCTCCATTTACACTATTATAGCAATTACTTCCTCCAAATATGCATTTTTGTGTAAATCAAAGGCGTCAAATCGTTTGCCATTTTCGTTATTTCTTTTATATTCTTGCTATTTCTTAGTTTTTCAAAATTCTGTCCTATGATAATTTTGAAAAATTTCATTTGCGCTATTATAACGATTAAAGGTGTTACCGCCGTCCGCTAAATCTGCATTTGTGGAAATGCAGCCGTTACACAATACTTACTGGCTGAGGGGGCACTCGGCAAAGAATGCAACGCATTAAAGCAGTAACAGGAACATCCACAATTCTGTAATTAATTTCAACCGTTCTTTTTGTTGCTTTTTCAGTCAATAACTGGCACGCCAGTATCTCTTTTTGTACCGAAGTCGCCCTGCGGTGAAACGTCCTTGTCAGTGTGCCGGTAGGTTCACCGAAAGTCTGTGTAAAAGTAAACCAATAAAAACGTGTTATTCTAATTCGCATGTTCCGCATATATTGTATTGTGTTATAATTGAATGTTTTGCTTTATTCAACGATTGGTTATCCCAACTTCGTCTTTGAAAAATCGGTGCAGTGAAGTTCCCTTTTTAGAGCGAAGCTGTACATAGGTCGTTTGTGTGTATTTCTTCTTGTTGTGGTCCGTTAGCAGGAAAGTTCAGCAGGATATGTTTTTCACCAAAGCAACATTTCACCGAATCTAGACGCATCGGCGTTCCCGCTTTTTGCCGCCATCAGAAAACGGCCGCAGCGGCCGGGATCAAATCGGCGTCCTTGGTATCTGCAGCATAACGCCCTGGCCACTGAGACTAACCACTAAACCTTATTAATACGGTTAAATTACAGTTATTCGTCAGCCACAGAAGTTGTTTAGCACTTCCGCTCTATCGGCAGCCATAGGGTACGACGGCTTTCATCGGCACGCATCGATGCCGTTTATTCTGTTTGTTTTTTTGTTCCGTCGTCCTCCATCACTGGCTTCGGAATTTCCAAAAAGCGAGCCAAGAGCTGCCCATTTGTTCTTCGTCCCGACGAGAGGATGGTTGCCGGGGTCGGTAATAACTTGCAATGTTTGCAGTGATTTTAAGATGCACGCGCTCGCGAGCTTCCTGCGGCAACGCCGGCGATACCATGACGTGGTGAAGTTGCGTTTTCTGCCCGACGCCGGTGCCGCCCGCAGTGCAAAGATGCCTCGTCACGTCCGTCTAGACAGCCGATTGCCTTTGCTCGCAGACGATGCTTTAGCTGCAGCGCCTTTGGGACGCCCCGAGAACTCTCGTTCCTGTGTCTGGATTTCGGGCTGTTTTGCGTAGTTGCCTGCGTAGTTGCCTGCCTGTTGGACGTACCTTCCTCGATGGTGTGCGAGTTGCGCGGCTGTGTATTGCAGATACCGAGACGTGGTTCAGGCCGTTCCTTGTCGACTAAACGACGACTGTCAATCGTCGGTGGTGGTGCGCAGTTTCCGTTGGTATTCGCTGCCCTCTCAACTGGGTGAAGAGAACTTTCCTGACGTTTGGAGCCTTCCAAAGATAACTAATTAGGTTCCCCTTTCCCAAACCCGACGTTGGAGGGAAACTTTGCCACAACAAAGATTTTCCGTCCTGGGGGTGGCAGTGCGCGTAAGCTATGTTTTTGCGCCAGTCACAGTGGTGATGGAGGAGACTGTTGGTGAGGAGAAACCTAGAGGACATGTTTCTGGGACGTGTGCCCTGACTAATGCTGACCAATCATGATGATGATGAAATAAGAAGTTTCCTGCGGAAGGTGTGTGTAGCTCGCTGGCTCGAAGGATTTGATCAGCGTGGAACCAAGATTGCCGGTAAGCTTGCTATGTAAACCGTCATTTTTTCTCGAATTGATGTATGTTCCTATCATTGGAAATTAATAATAGCCACAGTAGGTGCAGCAAACAGCTAAGGGAAATAGCAAGGTTTTTCTGGCTGCAGTTTGTGGGAATTGTTGCGCTTGGTGTTCGTGACTGCGTTTGTGAATTCCCTATCATATATCGTATATCAGCAAATTGTAGGGACGCCAGGACATGGCGAAGTTGGGCTTAGAGTGCAACGTCATTGCGCCAGGTAAAGTGCTTCGTAAGTGGTGCGCAGACGCTTCGTCACTGATGTTCACACACGCTTTGGGTGCCTTTGTTTCAGGCTTCTCTGTCTGTCTGTCTGTCTGTCTGTCTGTCTGTCTGTCTGTCTGTCTGTCTGTCTGTCTGTCTGTCTGTCTGTCTGTCTGTCTGTCTGTCTGTCTCGTACATACGTACAAGAGAGTGCGAGGGGTGAGCAGGGGTGTCACCAGGGTGCTCGTTTCGGTGTCAGAACACCCCACAAAATTTCTTGAGCGCTGCACCTCTCTCCTTTCAGTCTTGTTTCGCCCATGCCATTTACATGTCGCATAAAGTTACTAAAATAAAAAAAAAGCAATAAGTAGAATGTCGGTTTATTCAAGCAGAGAAATTAGCAACGGTATGTTTGGGCGCATGCTCTCTTTCCTTTTTTTACTGGCGGCGCATAACACCCGCCGAAAAAATTAGCAGTGGCTTAGCTCGGCCATGCCAGGATATACGTAGCGTGAGCTAAGGTTCAGCTGGTTATTAGCTTTCCTGGTTGTTTAGGATTAGCTTGATTATCATACTTGCTGCTGCTTCAATGACACACACACGGTATACGCATTATGTGACACACGTACATTTATCAAGCGGCTCTGGCGCAGCGTCACCAATCGCCCCAGAGCTAAGCTGGTTCCACAGGCGCACGCCGGTTTTGCAGCGACGCACGAGCCATTGGTTCCACACCCGGCCACCGCTTGCATGATCATCAAACCAGTGGACCTGGCCGCCACGTGCGGAACGGAGGTCGGCGAAGACGCTGGGCGCGTGGTGTGTGTGAGGGGCGCCGGGAAGAGAGCAACGTTTTGTGCGCCATGGGAAGTCACTGCTCCTCCCGCATGCGCAGCACGGCTCTCCAGGAGCCACGCGAAACTGCTCAACCTCGGCCAGTGTAGCTCACGCTACAAAATATTCCAGGCTATGCCACTGGTGGGGAGGGGGACTAATGAGCGTGAGCGCGAGTGAGTGTTTGAGGTAAAAAAAATTGTTAGTGAGTGCAAATGAGTGGCGAACAGTTTTGCCGAGGTGTGGCTGCGTCATGCATGTTGCAGGCACATGTGCAGCATTGAAGTGGAGGCGAGGCTTCTATCTAAATATTGGCATTGCGAGCTTACGAGTAATCTAGTTCTATTCCTCCCTCCTTTCTCTTGTAAACTAATTGTTTTCTATCAGTCTACCTGCGCTTATTTTATTTTAACGCTGGAATTCGCATTATTAGAGTGCTCATCAAAGATTTGGATTTGTGTTTCTGCTAGTGAGCCTCCTCCATGAACGAGCAGCGGGATGATGTTATCGCGGGCTCTCGTTTAAATACTCGCTCACTCGTTTGGACAAATCACCGTACGGAGGTTTTCCACAAGTCCGATCTTCCTATTGTTATCTGTGTTGTAGCAAGGAACCGGGTGAAGCACCACAGTCCCTCGTGTGGAGGGGTTGAGATTGGTGTATCCTCCCTCGTTCCTCCCCCAGGGACGGGGGAAAGGCGATGGGTGCGGTGGGTGCGATAAGATCGGCGTGGGCTAGTGGGGGAGAGAGATGAAACGGCACCGCACACACCCAAACCAAAGAACGCAGTCTTCTTTTCTCTGCCGAGCACTTGTGCGATGCCACGTGGGTGCGAAGACCAGCAATTTTAGGAATTAAAAGCATTCAGCAACGCCAAACTATAATTTTAAGCAGAAAAATGCCAAAAGACTTTTAATCATACAACATGATGTGTAATCCTTCAGGCCACCATTCGTCCAAATGATACGCAAGTAAAAAGTGTTGCTTATGTATTTGTCTTTCTTCTGGAGTAATCGCTGTGGGTGTACACCTACCGTTTAATACAGAACAAAGAGCTGTTCAAGCTTCTCCTCGTTCTCCGGTTGTCACCGGGCTAAGGTTCATGGGTAAGATGCAGACCCATAACGTAGAAGACAAAAGCGAAATTAAATTACAGCAGGGTAAAACGCTGACCTTAACTTGTCTATAAAAATATTTTGAAATAGGGCTTCGGCGCTTCGGTAGGCCCTCTGTTTGGTTTCACAGTGCAAAATAATGATTCTACTGCAACCCCAAACTGCTCGCTTCGCGGGTTTCATAGACACTTAAAGATAGCGCCATCTCAGATATGGCACTGTTATCTGGGAATTCTCCCGTGCAGGCGCGTTGTCCGCTTTGTGCCGCGTAGGATACCGCGCATTTCGTACTGCAACGCCTCATGCTTCCGTGCGAACGAAAAGCGTCGTGTGATGCTAGCTGAAGTCGCTATTTTCTGCCTCATAGAAAAAATAACTTCACGAGGTTCTTCAGTGCTTCAAAGTCGCCACTTAAGCGGACGATGTTCAGAGGGGATACCTGACATGACTCTGTCGTGTCACGTACGAGTCCTGACTTTCCTGACGTCCCTTGCAAGAACGTCAGAGCCTATCACACAAGCCGAGCATCGTAGCACAAACCGTCATTCTGCGTCAACCAGCGTCACGGGTGCGCTTCTATTTACCTGCCAATCGTCTACGCTTGGGCCGACGCCGACTGTGTAATAGTGCCTGTCGGGTCGCCAGCTTTCCAAAGGAAACAACAGTGGGGCTACGTAGTTCGGTCGCTCATCTGTGGCGTGGCGAGCGAAAGCGGGCGTCCCGCCTTACGTCACCGCCCGAGCTTGGCCACGCAGCTTATCTTGCTAATAAAGCATGGATAACATGGGCGCGTAGGAACGCCACCTCGCAACGGCTGTGCAAACACTGAAAACTGTTTCTTATAGTTTCCGCAAAGTAGTGCTGCCATGCGTGACACTTGTTTTAGATGGTAGCACAACCGAAGGCTGGCGCACGACAGGGAAAAAGCAATTTTGTTATCAACTGTTCAGCAATCCTTGATTCCGGCGTTGAGATTACCGGCACCGCGGATTCGAGCCTGTGTCTGGTAGATCAGCTGATTAGGAGTCTATCGTTTTACCCACTGGGCTACGACCGTGGTTTTGCACCCGAGCGTCAAACGGCTTACTCACTCGGCTGTGACTGTGAGGAGAGGAATCACGCCACCTCCTCGACACAGAACATGTGATAGGGTATGCCTTGCACCTGCGTGCTCCTATCTGAAGTGTGCGCGTTGCGTTCGTTTCTTCTGCTTTTTCGATTTGCTTCTTTCTTCGCCGTTATAGCCACAAAGATGTAGTAAAAGTTGTTGCGGCAGCGAATAAGAAGCAAGTCGGCTGCAATCGTAGACTTAAACCGTCGTGATGGTTGTATAGGTTTCGTACAGCTTCGCTACCTTCAAGTATTACGCGTTAGTGTGAGCTTCCTTCATTTTTTTTTTCTGTTGACAAGAAAACAACGTTTTGCAGGCAGAGTTGCTTGGCCTACAGGGAAACCAGTCAGCTCCTCGTACGAGTGCAGTCCCGATATGGGCAGCCGAATGACTTTTGGTGAAAAACCACTATACGTCGTCCCTAAAAATGCCGTGATAATAAAGCCTCCTCACGATCATAATTTCTGAAGAAAAGAAATTCCGAGCCAGCAAGAAAGAGGATGACCGTTGCTTAGCAACGGCCAGGTGCATTGATTCTGAAGCCTCCTGAACGAAAGAGGGCCCGAAGAAAGAAATGCCCAGCCAGCAAGAATGGCGAGGGCTCGTCCTTGTTGATAGGCGGCGCCGAGGCGTTTTGGACGGGCGCAAAGTGGCGCACCTTGTGCCAACGGAGGCGCGTCCGTCTCTTTGTTCTCGTTATTTCCTTCCTTCTTTGTTTCACTTTCCTCTTCCGCTAAGTTCAGCTGTCTCTACATGCTGTCGGACGCGTGATGCCGGAAGTTTGCTCCCGATCGCGCTCGCACGACCACCGGAATAACCAGTGGAACGGCTGTGTAACAGAGGAGCTGGTGTAGGTCGAGTCTTTTCGTAAGTCTGCTGTAGGTCGCGCGTCACGGAGGTGGCCTCGCAGAAACCGGTTGCGGGCTCCTCTTCCTCCCGATAGGGCAGGGAGCATCCTGCCGCTGACGTTTAGCTGCCGATTCATTTGCGCTAAACGTAGAATGTGCGTGGTAACGGCACTGCCGTTGTCGAGAGCACCCTGGCCGTTGACGTTCGAGCTGACATAAGAGAACCACAGCCCCGCTTTTTAAGCAAATTTTACATTGGGTGGAACTGGGTGTAGTTTGTTTGACGGACAAGGCTTGTCTCTGCCATTAAACAGGACCGCCAGAACTGTAGAGTACCGTTGGCAAAAGGCTTGTGTATAACGCGCGAGCGGCGTTCTCCGGATTGCGCGAGAGACATCGAGTGAATGCCTGGTTTGAGACCGGTAGAATGTGAGCACACGCGGCCCGTAACAGCGCGATGGCTGTGTCACTTCTCGCTTTGCCCGTTGCCTTGGCCTCCACGCCTTGTTTGACCGTAATAAGCGCTGCATGCCTGCGCTGCCGGGTAAGGAAACAAAATTACCCGCTTTAGCGCGCGTTGTGCCAGTTTTTCATCCGCATTAGCTCTGGCGTACAGCTGTTCATTGTGTCATCGTTCTGCCAATACGCTGAATGAGTAAAGCGTGCACCACTATCCGGTTTCTGCGCTCGGCTTTGCACGTCACTGTTGATGGGCTAACGCCGCAATACTTAATGCGCTGTGCAAGGGATCACGGACAGATATCTAGTCACTCTAGAACACGGGCAGGGATGTGTTTTCGGCGATTGTTGTTCGTTTGTTCGCATACAAAAAAAAAAACTCCTGTTTAAATTGCGTATGGCACCGCGAAAATTAAGCCTTGCACGTAATAAACGCAGCCAACGCTGTACTTACAATCGCTAATCTCCACAATTGTTTCCCGGCATGGTAGCGCAGGCAGCGCTTCTCACGGTGAAAGAAGGTACGGAAGCCAAGGCTACGGGCACAGCGACAAGGGAAACAGCCATGGCGTTGATGTGGGTCGCGCATGCTCACATTCTACCTGTCTCAAACCAGGCGTTACCACTAGATGTCTCCCGCGCAGTCCGGGGCACGCTGTTCGCGCGTTATAGACAAGCGTTTTGTTGACTGTACTCAAGACGCAGTGCATTCCGAAGGTCTCATTGTGTGGCAATAGTCACATGATGCTCGCTTACCTTGGTGAGCATATACTCATCATAGCACACGGGACACAGCGCAAATGGTGGACATCCGTCATGTGGAAGGCCCACCAGTACACCTTAAGATTACAGCGCCAGTAAAACTTACTAGGTGCTCCAGTTAGCGAGCGAAACGTGGGATTGGGACACCCTGAAAGGTAGCAGCCGATGTGTGAAGTGTAAGACCGAGGTCATCGTCCCTTTTAAGGAGAGTGCTCATGGTCACCACTAAGAGGCGCAGCTGCGCGTCATTTGTTGCTGATGTCAGGGCAGATCGGATTTTGAGGGTGATCTTCCAGTGAATACATCACTTGTCAAGTTCTTTGGACTTGCCAATCTACTCAAAAAGGAAGGTTGCCCAGACATTTTTCAACGTACCTCCATAGCGCTGTAACCCCTGCAACAATCCAGCATACCGCCCCGGCAGAGAATTGTCTTGGGAACCACTTATGAGCATTATAATACTATAGCGCAAAGAACGGGAAACGAAGACAAGTAAGACGACGGTACGAGCGCTAACTTCCAACTGAAATTTTAGTCCGGAAAACTTGCACCTTTTATATGCACCATCACAAAAACCAAAAAACGTTCACCTCAGACAAAAAAATTGTAATGCTCACTTATGAGCATTACAATATACAGGGTAATCAAAGTTAAGTGGACATGTTTTCTAAATTTATGCGCTTAGATGTACGTGAAGATCTCCTCTGCAGTAAGGTTATGCGCCCAAGGGGACACAGAATGAGGTGGTAAATATTTATGTCGGTGGCCTAATTAATTAAAATTGAATAATGAACTTTATAGTGGCTACAGTAAGCAGATATGTTTGTATTGAACAGTTATACGCAATGGTGTTTCTACGCTATTTGGCGGAATCATTCTAGCCTGTCCGTACTCCAGCATATCGAACTGCGAAGTTTAATTTCCGTTCGCAAGATTAAGCATGCAAGGCCAGGAGAACCGGCGCTAAGTTCCTCCCTTTTGTGACGTGCGGTGTTTAGTCTGGAAACGGGGCGGATACATAAGCACGTGATAACTGCCCCTCTTTCCCTCTCGGCTGGCGCAATCACGGAACAACCGCGGTTCCGAGCACTGCAGTTGCGATTACGCAAGACAACACTGAACGGGTGCAAGATATCACTTTTGCCTATGGCTTCCTTTCGTTGTCAAACTAAACACCGTGCAAAGCAGGCACGTAACAGGGAGGAGCTTTGCGCGGGTTCTCGCTGCCTTGGATGCCTAATCTTGCGAACGGCCATTTAACTTTGCAGTTCGATATGTTGGAGTACGGATGGGCTAGAAGAATTCTGCCAAATGAAACAGTGTAGAAACATGATTCCGTCTAACTTTTTAAAGCAAAGATGCCTGGCTGGCCACAGCAAGTAAAAAGTTAATCAGTACATATTTATTAATTTGGCCACCGAGATCAATAATTACCACCTCATTCTGGGTCCCCCTCCGTGCATAACCTCACTGTAGAGGTGGTCTTCACGTAGATATAAGTGCCTAATTAAAAAAAAAAACCTATACACTGAACTTTGATCACCCTGTTTATGTCCCCACAACCACTTATAATTTCTACGAATCGACGCCGCTCGCTCTGAGCTTAAATGCATGCTATTCTTTACGTGCAAGTGTGGAGAATGAGGGACCAGCGTACTTTCGGTGCCCCACACGCCTGGAAGGCGTTGCGCAAGCAACCGTGCGCACAACGATGCGCACTGACCCAGACTATGTTACATAACGTGTGTGCATGCTGGTTCGGGGGAGTGGGTTATTTTTCCAAGAGACAGCCACCGATTATTGCCCCGATTCCGTCGCACTTCCTCATACGTGTCAGCCGTTGTGAACGGGACCTTCCTTCAGCCACGGCTATTGACCAAAGCATCGGCGACCGCTGCTGAGAGCTCGCGCCGGAGGTGCACGCGCCGCCGGCGATACTTTCTGAACGATCACCCAGTCCTGGAAGATTGTTCCCGGCGTCGGTCTTAACCGTCCGCCTTCAATTGTTTTTAGCAGAGAATAAACGGCGGTTTTGCTGAACCACTGCTTCAGCGTGCGCTTCTTGCAAGTAGCAGCAAGAGAGTGCTTCAAACTAGATTAAGGAATCAGCAAAGTTTTTAATGCGATAACATTAAATGGCCCAACGACCAGAAAAGCCACCATCTGTCGCCGCCGTCTGTAGCAGTGAAACGAATCTTGAAATGGGCGCGGGCGCATAAAGATAAAAGTAAAAAAAATAAATTGAGAAGAAATAAGAGAATTCGGGACTTGAGGTGAATCGAACCTTGCACCTCTGGAATGAGGTCCGAGCACGCATCCTCGACACCACCAGATTTTTCTTGTCTTCCAGAAAGTCTTTATTGCACTACAATTCAATGTATGAAATGATATTTGCAACACATATCTACAACTATGTATAGATACGTGTGAGTTGAATACAAGATGGAGCACAAAACTAAACACAATGAACAATCACGTACATTTGATTGATTGATTGTGGGGTTTAACGCGCCGACGCAACGCAGGCGATGAGGCGCGCCGTAGTGGAGGGCTCCGGATTAATTTTGACCACCTGGGGATCTTTATCGTGCGCCGAAATCTCGTACACACGGGCGTTTTTGCTTTTCGCCTCCATCAGAAAAGCGACCGCCGCAAATCACGTACATTTGGTTTAATACGGGAGCAATGATGAACGGGGATCTCAGTCAGGGCGTGGATCATTTTGGTCGGAGACATCTTTATGTTTATTGATCATTTGACGAAATTGTGATCTTGGAGAAGTCGTGCGTTCAGCGTGTATATCCAGCATTTGCGTTTTCCACAAACTACGCAAAGCGATTAGGAAACAAAATAATATGGCGCTTCATTGACATCGGGGGATACAAGATACCTTAAACTACCATGTGGGAATTCACTCGTCATAGTGAGATACCCCAACAGCTTTGTGGATCTAGCTGACTTAAGGTGGACCCAGTAAATGCTTTTGTTACAAAACGCCGACAACTGGTACACGCAACTCGACGTACAATGAGTTTTACATTGCTTGGCCCATTGTTAGGTTCAGCATTAAGATAACCACAAGGCTGAATAATGGCATAACAACATACTACCCACTCAGGTGGATTAGCCAGGGCGAATATGGATGCCTTCAGAAGCTCACTGCTGATTCAACAATTCCCATTTGGCTATGATGTCAGCATAACCAAGCAAAATCCTCCCATACCCACTCAGTGGAACGGGAAGCGGCCATGTTAACTGCCATCAAAGGCTCACGGCAGATTCACCAAAATCTTGTGGGCTACAGCGTCACCATACACAATCAAAGGACACTCTGGGGCGTTCAACTAGGCATTGTTACTTTCGCATCCACAACTCATTACTGCTGAGGTGTCTTCGGCCTTCTCCCTTCTTAAAAAAAAGTTACAGAAAACAGAGTTGCTGTTCTAATACGCGAAGACAACCGCTGTGCGTGATTCAACGTGGGCATGCAAAATGGCTCCGCGATCATGCAGGCGTGTTGCAGGTATCAGGGCCGTGCGAGATTTCACGCGCTGACGCCGTCCGCCTATCTAAGGTGTCTCGCACGCCTGCCGATGCTTTAGTTTGGCATAAACAAAGCTCAGCTTAGGCTGAGTTACAAGGCTAACGCTCGAAGGAGTCTTGAACATAAAATACACGCTTGGCCCAAGAGAAAGATCAGCTGTCAGTGCCGTACAATATAATCTGTTTCGGTCGTGGGTCGTGTATCCCTACTTATGGTGTGTCGGCGGCGTTCATGTTGAAGTAGTGTATACAGTAGAGGATACACACATTGATTGCCGTTGGGAGATTCGCATTTTGGTGCGACTAATTTGCTTAAACTGGTGCGAAAGAACGTAGCGGCCGAAAAGAGAACAAAGACAGGGGCTGATTTGCGCAGTTACGGGTCAATAAAGTGTGCACCTGTAGATTGCCGAGCTATGACCAAATATACTGATTATGATCACTTTAGTGTTACTGTTTAGTGTCCCTTTAGTGTTACTGTTACCGGAATGTGACGTGATATTGCAAGCGGGTTTACATGTCGACGCCACTTGAACGGTGTTGCAGGTGACTTATTTATCGATAACCAGTGTTGCCTCGGGGTACAAGAAGCGTTTGCTGAAGGGAGTGATATTTGTAATTGCGCTTTGGTGGTTTTGGGTAGCGAAGTCCAAATAATAAACTATTACTTGAAGTGAAAAGTGGGCCTGTTGGTACATGATTGAAGAAAAACAGCACAAAGAAAAAAACAGGGGTAGAGAGAGAGAACGACGAGGTCGGTGCAGTCCTTCTCGTCCTCCCTCTGCACGTCCTTGTCTTTTTTGCGCTGTTTTTCTTCGATTACTCAAAGTAGTGGGCTAAGTTACGTCCATCTTGAGAACTGGATTCTGGCTCTCCTTCTTCTTCTTGAAATGGGGGAGTCTTGGTGACAGCTTTGTTGAAGAAACAATCCCGTTTTGTCTTCCCGAACATTCACTGTGTGACGTCCGTTGACCTGCTCATCCCGACTAAGACCACTAAGGCAGATATTTCTTCCAGATTGGCTCTTACTCTAACGCGCAAGAATCAGGTTACGCTTCAGTGCAGCTGCTACTTCCTTGCGTGTGCGGACGATCCTTGACGAAGCCATGGGCCTCCTCGATTATCAGTCCCGGATCGTCCACGGACTGCCCGAGGCGCGATCCCGCGCTCGATTTCCCCATGTATTCCTATGGAGCTTCCGGTCCGAGTGCAGTCCTCGGACTGCCTGCGGACCGTCCAGGGCTGGTAAATCGACGAGGCCCCATATAGCTGCCTGATTCTGAGGCATGCCAAGTGCCTTTTTCTCCTCTCCTCTTATATCCTAGCTTGCGAGCCCCGATCGGCCGGTGTGAGTGGTGATGAGTCATCGCTGTCTGGTTGGATATAAAGAGCTCTCCTCTCCAGCTTACAGATACTGCGGCCGCAGCTAGTTGACGCCGACTAGCCGGTACGAGCGCTGGCATAAGGGAGAACTAAACTTGAGAACGAACAAGGCCGCGTGGGCAACGATACCTGACACGCAGACCTAACAGGTTCCCACAAGGCTGGAGGGAGGCATTTTCTTAGCTGTTTGATAGAGAGGGACAAGCGGGGATTTTGAGATGCTTCCTGTTCACAGTTGACGCTGTAAAAGACACAGATACCAAGATCACTAGAGAGGGCGCAGAAAATCAAGCCGTTTCTAAAACAGCATTGTCAGTCAGAACCCCCACATGCATCAGGGCTTATATAATCCCAGTTCTCAGGCAGTGTGTGCTTCCGCCAAGTGTAGAACTTTGTTACCAGAAGCAGGAACAATCCTCCCAATAGAATAGAATCATTCCGCTTATCTTACAGTCTCTACAACCTACTTGCTGCGGCAAAATATGTGTCCTACTTTTCCGCAAAGCTTAAGAAAGACCGTAAGTGCACGTCGCCTAAATTACGTAGAATTTTTTTATTGGCGACGAGGGCGGAATAATCAAAAAACGGCATGCCGGAAGCCATTGTAGTGATCGCCTTTCAAAAGCACATCGAGGCACCCGTCTATTTATAGCTTCTTCACCGGCTTTGCGGCATCGGGCTGTCTACGAGCCTTTCTAGGCTCTCAGGCCAGGTCATCGTTAACTGAATTACCTGAAAAAGGTACCCGATGCGGTGGGCTAAGAAGTTGGGCTGCTGAGCCCAAGGGCACGGGTTCTATTCCGGCCACTGTGGCTGCTTTTCTGATGGCGGAAACAAGTGAAAACATCGGTGTGTCGAGATTTCGGCGCACGTCAAATATCTCCAGGTGGCCGAAATTATATCCGCAGCTCTCCACCACGGCGCGAATCATAACCCAAGTTTAGCTAATACGCTTTAAACCCCACAATCGATCAATCAACCTGTAAAGGGTGCAGCACAGCACAAGAGGTGCTATAGCGGTGAAGCCAAACGCACTCTCGCTACTTGCACTACTCGTGCCACTCACACTTCGCACTACAGGATTTCGCTTCGGGAAGGATCCAGGGAGTCTGATATGTGTATGCCTGTGAGCCAATATCGAATAATTCCCCCAACCTAAAAAGGCTTGGAATTCGAATACAAGCGTCGGACAATAATTCTGACAGCGTTATTTCTCGATACACTGGAAGATACCTGAGTGGGCGTCTAGAACGTTTTAAGGCGTGCAAGCGCCCAATTCATCTGCTGTCGAAACATTGGTTTCGTGCAACGAGGTTTGGAGATTATGACATTTTTGCTCATATTGGCCAGCAGATGACGTAAGTAAGCTAAAAAAGGTTGCGCCACTGGAACGGATAAGCAGTAGTTCCATCAAACCATGCCATGATTTAAAAGATGTACTGGATATTGCTTCTCCCTAGCGGAACATAGGCAGGTCAAAATCGTGGTGCTTCATGCTCTATCCATGAGCTAAGTGCACATACCTGAGAAAGGCACTAATTAGGGGTGACACATTTCAATGACAAATTGAGGGACACTGTGAAAACCCGATGCTGTTCCCACGTGGAAGAATAGAAAAAAATTTGATGTTGAAACGAGGCACTTATTTTCCTTTGAAGCATATTCATTTAAATGTCCTAATACTGTTAAGGAGGAGGCTAAAAGATGGACGGTGAGTAAGATAATTGATAATGGCACCCCTTTTGTACCGGGTTGGTAAAAAAATCCACCTTGCCTTTTTGAGAAGTTAGCTCAAGATATGTGCTTTTTCAGCTAGCATTGGTTGCGCCGATCCCATCACACTATATACTAAATATAGCTACGATTGTGATTGTGTACCATGCCACCCATTCCATGTCTGGTGACTCTCGACACTCGGCCTCGTAGTTTCAACACCGTATGACAAAAGAACAGCAACTAACTTCGGGATAGATGCGAAAGGCGAGAGCACCGCTGTGTGGCAAAATATTTGCGTCGAGTAAATGTCTCCACGGAATTGAAATCGCAGTCTTGTCTTTCATTACGTTTACGTTTACGTACCATTTTGTAAAACGTGAACTGAAACACAAACTTCGTTTTTCTCAAACCTGGGAGTCTTAACTGAGCAGGTTTAAAGATTTGCTCGCTCAAACAAGGATAAGAATGTGGAGTATTACTTGGTAAACCAATTGGTAACAATGTTTTAAAACAACGTGAGCTTAGATACGTTTGTACTTCACACAAAACCCAACCACAGTGTCATAAAAGAAGACATGAGGTTTCATTTAAAGAGCTTGATTGTAAGGTCTGAAAGCATGCTTTTGTTTTATCAACATTGATTTGCGAAGTGATACAACAATACGAGCTATATGTGAGCGATTCTACTTGAAGTACACTCTAAACTTTTTTTCCTCCCATATACTCCATAGAGGTTCTTTTTCGCCTGTCCTCTAGTGGTCCTCCTTGTAGGAGTTTTTTTACTACATGGAACAGGGAGGTTTTGTTTACCTCCTCAAAACAGGGAGTTTTTAGGTTATAGAAAGGAGGTATTTAGGGAGTGTTAAGAAATGTTCGGGAGAATTTAAGGAGGTCAAAATGGAGTATTCTTCACTTCCTGAAGGGCGTTTTTAAGTGATGTTTATGGAATTTTTAGGCGGTTGAATAGGAGCCTATTATGGCTCCCTTTGGAAGTACTTATGTTAGTTTAGGGGCGTTTTTAGGAGGTTCAAGGGAAGCATTTACTTCTTTTGAATGGAGTTTGACGAAAGCTTGGGGAGTTTTGTAGGCCTTCCGAAAGGAGGTTTTCAAGGCCACAAGGGAGAATTTCTAGTTCCCTGCGGGAGTACTGATTTCACACGGTTTTTCTCGATTTCAGGTTTATTTCGAACGAACTATCGCAGACAAGTTTACATGGTACATGGTGTACACAAGGAGGTTCCGAAATAAATACTTATGGCGTCCTCATATTAGAAATCACAAATGGTACATTGCTAAATAACACGCCAGTTAGGAATTGAAGACAGCAATACGATGCTAGTTGAACAAAACGTAGAAACAATATTACTACAAGAACTGGAAATACGCGAAAAACAAAGATAGGCACAAACACAACCGCATGGTAAGTGAAATCATTATAGAATACTAGAGGATCGAGAACGCGTCAGTACTTATCAGAACTTATCAGTACGCATCAGCGCTCAGTACACAGTGAAAAAAAAATGGATGCAGTGGTTTACAACAACAACAAAAAAATTCAGTAGGTGGTGAAATGAGCGAGAGCTGTCTGTTAGTTGAACAAATTGTAGAAACAATAATAATACAAGAACTGGAAATACTAGAAAAACAGATAGGCACAAACACAACCGCATGGTAAATGAAATCATTATATAATACTAGAGGATCGAGAACCCGTCAGTATTTATCAGAACTTATCAGTACACATCAGTACTAAGTACACAAAGTGAAGAAAAAATGGTTGCAGTAGTTTACAACAACAAAACAATTTTTCAATTTGTCGTGAAATAAGCGAGAGCTGTGCAACGATTTGATATTGAAAGGTAACAAGAATTTTGTAGGTGGTAAAGGCACAAGAGATAAATGATGTAGGAGACAGACTGCAGTGAGATGGCTATGGATAAATGAGTAATATAAAGAACGAAAAATATGCTGCGGAAAATACCAGTGCGTTTTGATAAAGACACAAATGCGCCAAGAAAAGTGACCGAGTCTGACGGGTTAATTGCAATGATATAGAACAGAATAGGTGGTATCGCGACAGCTTCTTTAGAGTGAGAACAAAAAGCCATGAAAATCGTGTTTTTCGGATAATTTTTAGTTGCTTCATTTCGCACCAGTTGCCAATATTATTTAGATAATTGTTTCAAGTTAAATTAGTTTGTTAATATTATTGCTTCACTGAAAGATAGCTGTATTATGAGCATACAGAACGGCCCATCAAATATCCCGTTTTCAGTAAAAAAAAGAAAAAAGAAAAAGTCAGAAATATAATACGGAATTCTTTTTGACTACTTTCCAGTGATTACAGGATTGAAAACAAATATTAGTGAGCGATATTGATGCGATAAAAGTTAATTAGTTCTAAATCCTTCACACGTGGTTTGGCGCAGGCAAGGTCCAAAAAGCCATGTTCCACAAACGTTAGAGCTCTGTGTGCCTTCTTGGGATATTGAATGTTGAAAATCCAGAACGATGCAAACAGACTACACAGTCCTCCCAGTAAAGATGATGCAGTCAAGACACGCTGGCCATCGATGAGGAGGCTAACTTCCCCGTTCACGGAATGCAGGCAGGGAGTCAGAGGAACATCTGCCTGAAAAAGCAAAAAAGAAAAAAAAAATACCCCACACGTAAAATTAAAAACAGACACTATGCTTAAATGAACTTAATTCGGTACAGTAATAGAATTGTAAGGCCAGGTTCCCTGCGAATTCCAGTACCTAAATTAGGAATGCAAAGGCTTCATAAAACCAAGTGCCAGTACATTAACCGTCGTGGCTTTTGCAGCAATAAAAAGATATTACTTTCGCACAATATACTCGAGCACAACTTTAAATGACAGTGAAGATAAAATGCAAGTCTCTGTAGGTTGATAGATTAGTTTTTGTTTTTGACTGAAAAACACTTTGGTATTGCATGATTTGGTTAACTGCTGTTTCTTGCTTTAAGATGCCAGCTTGCATCTATTCAAGTGAGTGGGCACACAGTTAAAGATGCAATCCCTTACACTGCCTCTGCCCTACCATGGTGGCTCACTTTCATAGAAAAAGTGGAGCTTTTGCGAGCTGGACGGCTGTTGCAAGCCGTGGCAATACTCACTTCTGCTGGAGGGGCCAACTTGGTTTCCGAATGCAGCCTTGCCTTGTACAGCACAGCCTATCCTGCCTTAAGATCTATGAAGTCATTCAACTCGATCATGTATCAGGATCTGCAGAAGAAAATCGTGTCAGCAAATAATGAATTCATGCCGGACAGGCACCCACTGTTTCAGTTATACTTGCAGATACCTCCACCTATTTCCCTCGTGGTGTTACATCCAAAGCTAATTTGTTGCGGCTTGTCTCATCAAGTATGGTCATTTGTCATAACACAGCTAGTCATACAGGAAAGTCCTTCACTGGGTCAGAAAACACTTTCTTTTTTTACAGTAGTAATAAACTAGGCGACTCAGTCATCCGTATTCTGACACCTTAATATTCTGTGTCACCGAGCTGACAAGCGTGATTGGTGCATAAGGTCATTTGTAGCCGCAACCGTTACTACAGCCTTGTTAGCTAACGTAAACCTCGTTCATGGCACCAAATTACTTGTGATTGCATGGCAAGAAAAAAAAAACAGCTGAAATGGAAACGCTATTCTCGCAAACTTACCAACGCTGCATGCCACACACACCTGCCTTAGTTAATTTACCGTGATTATAGAAGTTTCCGTCACGCAAAACCACAGTGCACTTTTTGGAGCTGCAAGCTCCGTGTCAAAATCGAGTGCCAGATGAATCGAGTAATTTTTGTGTATGGTCTTACTATTGATTATGACAAAGTTATTACCAACAAAAGATGAGTGTGTACATTGTTCTTCTAAAAAAATGATATCCTTTTTTATGCCCGGCAGACTTGTGTCATGCTACGGCAAACTCGGTTCTCTTCCATAAGGGCATGAATTTGTGTTTTTAATTACGTGGCCTTAGCTGGCGACTGACGGGCCCCGATTGTATACAGACCCCTCATTATCATCCGAAAGGGAATACAAACATTTCGGTTTCGAACCACGTCGCCGTCGTGGTCCACACTATATGCATTTAATCGTTCGATAAGCTCATAGCATCTTTTACGCATGTCACCGTTTCCTTAATAGGGTACGCTGTTAGATGTGAAGAGTCGACTCAAGCGAGCAAACAACCCCACCGAATCTACAGGGCACAGTTTTCGAAGGGGGTGGCCGTCTGATCTGCGGCTTTCGCCGACCAGAGCGCTAAGAATGAGTCAGAGCCTTGAACGAAAACAACACAAAGACTTATATTTGGACAGGCAAGCCATCAGGAGCGTTAACAAATAGATATTACAAAGTAGAGCAGTTAACTAAAAAGAACACGAGCAGTTCGATGCATATGAGAGACAGAGTCCCACAATATTCACCGACCGGGCCCGACGATGCACCGCTGTCGGAGGCGATTCGGCTACCTGAGTAACCGTCACGTTGCTTTGAAACGACGCCGCGCGCGACAAACGATTTCATATCGAATGCCCTGTTACAAACCGGCCTACAAAAGAATGCGAATGCATACCCCAAAAGCCACAAACAAGTACAATAAAACGAGTGTGCGCTTTTTTCTTTTCAAGTCCCACAATATTCACCAACGGGCCCGACGATGCACCGCTGTCGGAGGCGATTCGGCTACCTGAGTAACCGTCACGTTGCTTTGAAACGACGCCGCGCGCGACAAACGATTTCATATCGAATGCCCTGTTACAAACCGGCCTACAAAAGAATGCGAATGCATACCCCAAAAGCCACAAACAAGTACAATAAAACGAGTGTGCGCTTTTTTCTTTGCCCGTGCGTGTACGTGCTGTGTGCGGCACGGGTACTTCGCAGTTAACCCTATCCAAACGTTTGACAAACGCATCGACTGATGAAAGAGCACTTACCAGCGAGCTGTCCACAGCTGTCGCCATATCCAAATGTTGTTAGCGGCCGTTCGTCGTGTGACAGGGGCACATAAAAATCTTTCCACCAAATGGCACTACTAGTCCTTCTCAAATAAGAAAAAATGATGGCCCAAGGCGAGGCGCTTGAAGCTCCGGCCGCACCAAGTCACCGGCCGCGCTGCATTGATAAGCACGGAGGCTGTTTACATCCGGGCAGCAAGTCGTGCCGCCAGGGCAAGTTGAGTCGCTGCAGTCGGGTGCGTTGGTGCGCTGGCACGAGAATTTAAATTGTCTATATATGCGCAAGCAAGCGAAGCAGATGAACATTGCAATTGTTTGCAACGGCGAGAACTGTCTCTTTGTTAGCCGCAGAGTTTGACAACATCTACCGCCAAAATAAACAGATTGAAACAACACGGCTGCGCTGTCTGCTTGTGATCGCGCTGGCTGAAGCATCTATACGGGTATACGTACGGTATCGGTTTTGTAGCTGCATGCAACTGTCACGTCCTGCTTTCTCGTTCTAATTAGCATTAGTCCACGGTTGAAGTGCTGACACACGGAAACAACACAAGACTAACATGGCGACCGCCCGCTTGAGATGATTACCCCAGATGGGGAGTTTATTGTGGACGTGGTTGTTTACAAGGGACCGAACGCCATCTCACAAATGGTGTTATGTCGTTCTAAATCCTCCCTTTTGCTACACGGATGGGCAGCGGTACTACCATGGAGGTTCGTCCACTTGTTTAGACCATGCCTAGGGAGTACATTTTTTTGCTATAAGTACTTTTCAGGGCACATTACTTGATTAAAACTCCATTTCCGGCTAGTTTGCGTTTACAGTGTATGTGTAGTAAAATTGGTAGAACAAATTTGTATCATCGGCGTGTAATCTAATATCTGAGGTGAAAACACGAAGAAACAAAGGGCCCAAAGAATAGGGCACTGAGCATTTCATTACTGATTAGCTTGTAGCTGCATTACATTACAAACAACATTTGTGCCTGCAGTATACCCGTGCAACGAAGTGAATAAATGTCCTGCAGTTTTAGCGTGATATACCTTTCAATACTATACTAATTTATAGGAAAAAACTTCACCATTGACGCTATTGAATAATTTTTTACACATAAAATACTTCGGTCATACATTCCATTTCTGTTAATAGTAATTTAATCTCTACACTAAAGTGAACTTGACGTGACTTCATGATTTCGTAAATGCGCGGGTATAAGCAGCCTTATCAGAGTCACAGGAAGAAAGCTAATGATAGATCCAATAAACGTGATATAACACGTATTTTATTAATGATCTTCTTGAAATAGTTAGTTAACGAATGAAAACTCGTTTACACCTGGAATTATACAGCAACTGTGCTACATGCACGAAGGTCTACAGAAATGAAAGGATTCCTTTGTTCTTTGTTGCCTGTTTTATTACGTCTTGTACCCTGACTTACACCACAACCAAGCCACAGGTAAACGTAAACAACTATGATTAGCTTGACATAGAAGGGAAGGTCTACATATACAAAAAAAAAAAAAAAACACAGCCCGGGATAAAATGCTGCGATGAACCTTGTTGCGTGCAAACACAAAATGAGCAGCTTTTGTTTTTATTAAGGCTGCTCGCTGGTAAAATATCACTTGGAAGGCGCATAAGAGCCATCACGAACGGGCACACGGTGGAGTACAAGAACCACAGAAGGTGGCTAGCTTGTGAAGATGGGGAGAAAAAAATATCACGAAGTCGGTTATAATCTAACCCGGCATCGCATGTACATTTTTTTTTTCTGAATGTAGGGTCATGAAAAAAGGTTCGTGCTTTAGAAAATTTTGTTAGGATGAGTTTTAGTTTTCTGCGTGAAAAGCAGACAGGAAGGACCTTCGGCATTCGGTTGATGTTTTCGCGAAGGGTGCCCTGTGCTTTACGGACTAGGGTAGCGCAAGCTTTGAGGACGTAAGAGAAGACGCAGCAGAAGGCTTAATAGTCTGCGTGTAGGGCTGATGGATAGGAAGACTAGGAGAAAATGGGACGGCCGAGGCAGTCATAAAATCCCACGCTTAAGTCAACAATTTTTCAGTTATGGCTTTGCAATTTTCCGTGAAGGACGAGGTAACAATCTTGGCGAGACATCGCTGTACAAAACCACAGCAATTTTTCCGGGGCTTAGTAGCCGAGCGCAAAGAACTGGGAATTCTTGCTAGCGTTTATCTTGCTTTCCTGCATGGTTTCCTTTGGGCTTGCAGTCAGGTAGACGTTTCGGTCGTCGCGCGACGAAAGAACGCCGTTGTCGGGAAGAGGTTTCATATACGGCGGCAAAGGAGCAGCCGGGGACGCTGCTTGATTTCTAACTCACTCGGTGGCGCTTGCATACTGGATAGGAGCCCTTTTCTGAAAGCTGGGGTGAACATATCGCTAGTTCGATAGTTCGACGATGCATTATGTGGATTCAAAATGTTCGCGGTTATGCCATTATATGTGGGTGAGGTACGAATATGGAATTGGGCTCTTGCTCTTTCTTTCTCAAGATGAGTCTTTTTGGTCTGCAGGTTGTCCCAGAAACGCGAGTTCCGAATCCACCCTATATTCTCACTTGCCGAAATAAACCGTTTAGGTAAACGTTGAGGTTTCTTGGGAACAGCTCATGTGCTTAGCCGCATTATGTAAAATGCTTTTCATGCATTCGATCCAATTTTCTGTATTGAAGAAGTGCAACTCAGTAAAGACGCGGATTCTGGTCATTTATTTGATTGATTGTAGGTTTTGACGCGCCGACGCAACGCAGGCGATGAGGCGCGCCGTAGTGGAGGGCTCCGGATTAATTTTGACCACCTGGAGATCTTTAACCGAAATCTCGTACACACGGGCGTTTTTGCATTTCGCCTTCATCAGAAAAGCGGCCGCCTCGGCTGGGAATCGAACCCGCGTCCTCGTGCTCAGCAGCACAACGCCTTAGCTACTGAGGGATTCTGGTCATTGCTATGTGGAATTTATCGATTCCTACTCAAGACAAAGTTTAAGTTCACATCATCGTGCATTATATTGTTTGTCCGACATTGGTAGGGGAGTTACTTGAGTTGATTGATTGATTGCGGGGTTTAACGCGCCGACGCAACGCAGGCGATGAGGCGCGCCGTAGTGGAGGGCTCCGGATTAATTTTGACCACCTGGGGATCTTTAACGTGCGCCGAAATCTCGTACACACGGGAGTTACTTGAGTATTTTTTATTTATTTAGTATATAAAGTAATCAAAACGACCGACTGAAAAAGTGAAATCAAGTATCATCGGAAGGTACAGGACATGAAAAATGTTGGTGACGGCCACTTTAAACATAATACAGTCAGTAAAATCGATTGCCGTTGGTTCTGCATAGGTGCATTCAATTACCCGGAGCCATCTTCTCCATAATCTTGCCAATACTGCTAAAAAGTGTTATTGGTCGGCAGTAGCTCACGTCCGCTGGTGGCTTGCCCGGTTGGAGAACTGGTCTCACAAGCCCGATCTTACAGCTGGCTAGTACCCCCTGAGCTCCAGGAGTTATTGTATATGGAGAGCAACTGCTGAATGACGTTCTCACCGAGATGGACTAAAGTGGAGTAAGTAATCTTGCGGCGCCTCGTGCTGACGATCGGTATAGACGCTTTAAAGAGCTCCCTCATGATGAAAGGAATTCCAAAATTATAGAAATAGACGTAGAGAGTCTAGAAGTAGCAAAAATAGACGTTACAGTACAGGCGGAAGGGGAAGTGATGTGACTGCATTTCTCGCTAATTACTTTTACTGCAAAGCAGTATACGTGGCCGGAGCTCTTTCTGAGGAATAGTGTTTCTTCATTTTAGTGATTTTTTTTTGAGAAATTAGTTGAATGTGTTTTAGTCTTTGAGATTCAGAGCCATACAAGTGCACTGTTACAGTGTCCTACAGGGTCGTACACAGGAATCCTTCTGCTAAGAAGTAGTGTCCTGTGTAGGCTGGTCGCTCACCCCTAGCGGGCTGAAAAACTCTATCAGGAATAAAGCACGACGACTTATTAAAGGGGCCCTGATAGGCGTTTTGAGTACACTAAATGAACTAGCGCAATCGTTAGATTGGGTCGTCAACGTCATCTGTGCCAAGTATTACACTTTTACGCGCAGCGTAAAGCTCACACTTTTGTTGCAAAGTTTGTCGCCATTTTCTCACCCTTCCCTGCGTGTTTTTGGACGCCGCCATCTTCACATCTCTACGTCATCGATACCCACATATTCGTCATGACGTAGAGATCCTGCTATTGGGCGGCTTTTTCACGCACTTCGGCAAAGAGATGAGTCGTCTGCTCAGCGTCGGCTCGCCGGCTGATCTGCCAGCGGAGTGCCGGAGTGCTTGGACATTTTACGACAAACGAAACAAGTGTAAACAAACGCTTGACTGTTTGTATTGAATGATGGCCATAACACGACATCGATATTATCTTACGTGAGTACATACCATAAAGAAAGCGTCGAAACCCCGTGGCACTTCTTTCGTGCAATCGCAGAGAACGCCCTGAGCCGAATGCTCGGGTTTGACGCATACATTTTATTCAACTTCAAAACAACCCAGAGATGCGTTTCGAATAAACACAACGTCACAACATGCGTTGCAAGTCTGAATCGCGATTGACAGACGATCGGTTGCTTCCTCCTGCCCATCGTAAATTCGGCACTCACCTCGCGCCCGGTTTGCGGGGACGAACAGCAAGTCACTTAACTCAGGCGCGCAAGCTGAGACGGCTTTTAGCCAGGCACACTGCCCATACCCCATGCGAGGTTGAGTCGTACGTCGCTCGAGAAAGATAATCCAGACCATGGGAAGCACTATCCACCCACAGAAGTACAACGTCGCATTTCATCGCGAAACGAACGCGTCCACAACACAGGAGGTGATGCGCGTGTGCACGCACGCGCACACACGCGCGCGCGCGCACGCACGCACGCACGCACGCACGCACGCACGCACGCGCACACACGCGCGCACACACACACACACACGCACGCACGCACGCACGAACGCACGCGCGCTCGCACGCACGCACGCACGCACGCACGCACGCACGCGCGCACACGCACACGCACACGCACACGCACAGCTTTGGTCGCTGCCTTGGCTTACCTGCAAGGTTCGTTCGGACACAGCGATGTTACGACGATACAAAGCTACGTGAGGGCGACGTGCTAACCACTTGACGTATTTAAAAACACAGGGTCAAAGAACTTGGTTCATCGGAAGCAAAAAAATCTTTCCTCCATCTCGCGCTACCTGCCGCCAAGTTGCGGCCTCACGTACGCACGCTGTTTTGCTGCTAATAGAGAGTTTTAGTACAGCGTTTGTTGCCTTTGCACACGCTAAACGCTAAATTTTTGCGTCCCGCTACGTAAACACCGCGAGGGAGTTTTGCGTAGCGACACGCTAATGCATACGGCGCCATCTGTCGAATGTTTTGCGAAATGACTCGCCGGCTGATCTGCTAGCGGAGTGCCGGAGTGCTTGGACATTTTACGACTATCCAAACAAGTTCAAACAAACGCTTTCCCGGCAGTGTTGAATGCAACACATGGGTGCAGCTTGTCAGAACACGGGTGCTCGCTGCTCGAGTGCGGCGCTGGTTTGCTCTGCACCTTCCCGTTCATCGCCACTGATAAAGCGATCCGATCCGGCGCATTTTATGCACGGGTTCTGTGTCGGTTTAAAATGTCTTTTCACAGCCGCCGGTAATAATTACCACCACCGCAAAATAAGACCCGGCACCAGCGAGGCCACATCTGAGACGGCTTTTTGGATAAACAGTGCGCGGCGCATCAAAGGGAACGAGCGCACGATTCTCCCCGGGCGGCTGCGAGTTCGCCGCCCATAAAAAATTCACGTGCCGCCGATAGCAACTGCAGCAACGTACACCGCGAAAGGGCAAGGCCAGACCGTACACATGTGGCCAGGTTTTTCGTTCGCTTTTACAGCCTTGAGCGGAGTGCGGGATCCATGTCCATGGTGTCAACTAAGATGAAAAGGCCGAAAGAGCTTGTCTGTAGCAGACGGCAGTCTGAGGAGCGCAATAGCGGAAGTACGTCATCGCTGAGGAGCGCAGCATCATGGGAGGGAAGGCTTGCGCGCCGAGGACAGGGAAGAAAAAGTTGAAAGGAAGAGAAAATACGGCGCGACGATAATGCGCGGTTTTTGATTTACGATTTATCAACTAATACTCATCGCTTTAACGAAATTCTTGCAGAAGGAGATTGCTAATACATTGCTTTATTTGGTTACATGTACATCTATGCATCGGTGGAAGGTATTTCAGGACCCTTTTTAAAAGCAAGCGGAAGGAAGCTTCCAGCCTTTAAAAAATCTAATAAAAACTGTTTCATAGCTGTTTCGCTCAAATTAAGTTACTCTACTTGATTGAAACCCTGCAGAGAACTTTAACTTCGCGAAAGACGGATACAAGAAAGGACACGTCCGTGTCCTTTCTTGTATCTGTCTTTCGCGCAAGTAAATTTTGAATATGAACCCCTTCCAACTCGCCCAGCTGTCTCTCATTCTCCTGCAGAGAAGAAATGTGGAGCGTGCTTTTTGGCATAACAGTTTCTTCGACATCAATTAATTTGAATTTCAAAGCAGATTCGATACGCCTGAGTGGGCAAAACAGGGCACCAAGCGCTGTGGTGCACACTCACGCACCAAACACGTTGCCATTCTCCCCTTGGTATTTTTAAGCTCAAACGTTGTACACCCCTCTAGAAACCCACCTGCATCACCGTGGTGGGGAGACAGAGCTGGGGTGAAGTTACATTTTTAGAGTTTACTAGTTCTTGTCCATTTTATCGTCTAAACAGCTTTCAACAGCTTAACTATTGATCCTCGTGAAGTGGTGGCATTTAGCATACAGTGTGTTACTCAAGTGATTTCTGTTTAACTAACATAAATAGCTCACATAAGGTAATTTTGTATTCTCTACGTCTACAGCTAGTTTCTCCGGGATTTTTAATTATCAGCCGTGGACTTCCACTCGTTTGTAATCTCTTTCAGAGTCGTTTCTTCGAGCTGAACCCCTTTCTACATAGTAGTTCATGTCCCTCTTTTACAGGTGAATGTAGCCAATCGACAGTAATATTTGCCGTAGAAATTAAAAAAAAAGACGTCGGTGACCGATGGGTCAAAGCTTCGTGTACTAACATGAACGCGACTTTACTCGTGCGCCGCTCACTCTCAGTGATACTTAACTGCTTGAATTTTCGTCTTCATAATATCTGGTCCAGCAAAGTGGCTTTGAATACACAAGATTTGGGGGAAATCGCGAAGGTGTAGCAAGTTTCTGCGAAGAAAAGTTTTCTTTTACTCAGAATGGCTTTTGTTTTCCGAAGGGCTCTGCTTCCATGATACGCTCTTACGACAGGTCTCCGAAATGAATGGTGCGAATGCTACTAGGAGGAGGAATAAATTTTATTCACACCAAAAAATTAGTTCACCACTGAACCCCCAATCCAGAAGTCCCCGGGTGGTCGGTACTTGTTAATTTTCTTCATAATCACTGCGTCATGGCCAGAAAATTCCACAAAAGAGTGGTAGCCGATATTGTCCCTTTATTATTCATCAAGATGACTTTATTCTGGATAGCACGACGCCTCAATGTTAACCAACGGTTTTAACTTAGCTAGCATTCAAAAAGATGACTCATATGCTGATTTCCTGGCCTGTATCACAAACGTACAGCAGGAAAAAATGTAAGCATCAGAGTAAGTAGCCAAAGATAAAAAGTTCGTCACGGATTCCGCCAACCTTCCGGAGCAGAAAACCTGGTAGCCGTCACGCGTGTTTTCGCCTTGCATCTTCCAGAGCACGCTAAATCAGGGCGGCCGCGGCTGTCCCGGCTGCGTCAGAGACGAGCGCTGCCCACGCCAATGGCGGCCGCCATTAATCCCTATCTACGTCCAATGAGAGAGGGCATCCTTCTTCGGCACGCGGCCAATGGAGACGCGTCCATCCAGCCAGCGCCGCAAGCTCGGAGAGACCGTGCTCTCCCCGGCTCGCGGCGCGTCAAGAAGTGAAGATTGTGACTCCGAACCCGCAACACACGCCCGCAGCTGAGGGACCCGGGGTGGGAGGGAGAGAGGGAGGGGGAGAGAGGGGTAAAGAAAAGCGTGATCGTCTTGAAAGTGGCTGGCTGGCTGCTGCCGCCGCCTCTGCTGCTAGTTGCGCCGCCGTGGCGGCCTACGCAATTACTGGCGTCCTTTCGCGCGATAAATAATGTCAGCTGCAGCGACGGGCTGGTAGTCTTCGCTGCAGGTAGTTAAGACCCGCAGTGAGGGCCTGGGAGTCGCGGGAAAAAGTTTTTTTGTTGTTGTTGCCGTTGCGGTTGTCGACGGTGGTGGTGGACGCTTGTGTGTTTCGGCACACGCGTCAACGGGGAGGGCGACCATGGAATGGACTAAACGGCGAATCTTTCCGACCACTGGCTACGCCAAGGAGTTACTCGCCGCCGTCCTGCTTCCGCTACTCCTGCTGACGAGCTCCGCCGCCTTCGAAGTAAGGCCTCCGTTTTTCGTCGCCCCTTTCTAGACGTGATGCGCACGCTATAGAGAATAGCACCCCGCGCCAGCTGCACGAGCCGTCTTCCGCATACATACCAGCACGATTAACGTGGAAGGCGACTTTGTGGAAACGCATTGGCATTGGTGTGTGAAAAGGAAACGAGGCGAGGGGAAAAAGGAAGAATCTGATTTTTGTTGGGCGATATAACCTTGATGCGTAAAGGATGGCGGGATTCTTTCAACATGTTTTGCCGCCTGCATTGTGGTTTTTGTGACGACGAGTCTGCTGTTTAGCTTTTTGTTTTATAAGCAACCTTGTTATTCGCTCTTACTGGCACCGAAAAAACTCGCTGTCGTCTTTTTTTCATAGATATTCTGAAGCGTTAAAATATTTCGTAAAAATTGCTTAAAACCCGCATACCACGTGGGCATACCTATGCAGCCGCTGCACCCTTGACGTTACCTTATGAGTACCTCGCGTAGTTCCTGATTCGGTTACGCGCTACGAACAGTCGGTTTTATCGCCGAAGCTAAACTATCGTTCACACTGTAATCAAACACCATATGTTACTTTTAAAAAGTCTTGTGCCAATGAAAAAAATAAGAATAGCGAGTGTAGTTTGCCTCAAGTTATGTAAAATTCTAAAAAAAATATCCTTTTACTTGTGGGTCTAGAAGGGTAGCCTTAACATTCAAAGTATTGAAAGCTTTTGGCAGTGTGTGTCAGTTTTTCAGTAACAGAAACGTCCAGTTATTCTATGTACGCATGACTCTTTGCCATAACAAATAATTTTAAGATGCACCGTAGTAACTGAACTTTGTGGCATCATGGAGCCCTACTCTTATGCATTGACGTTGAGGCCCCTATTAGACGGGTGTATTATGTTTTTGATTGACCGAGCTGCTAAAGTGTGGGCTAATATCTAATCGCAGATAAAATAGCGCTGAAATTATACAGCCAGACCTTGACATGGCATCAAGTCACGTTAGGGATCTCATAGACTTAAACAGCATAAAATCCGGCACGTGATGGGCAATCACCGCCTAGAAAAGGCCAGCGAGGAAGTATGAGTCAGGGTCAAAAACGTCGGGATTTTTCTCTATCTACGGGCGTAAAAAAGCGTGATCACACCAAACAATGAAGGCAGCTCATTGCCCACCTAAAACTAAACACGCCAATGGTTACAGCAAGATGAAAGAGTCTCCTGAACGGTGTACGTTCGCTTCCATTCCCTGTCCCGTTTTGTCTGTACTTGACTGTTACACATGTTATAGCTGACCGATAAGGGTCAGTAAAACTTAAAAAAAGTGCGCGGCGGTTGATGAGTTTTCGTAATTCTAGCTGAGAGAGTATGCATTTCAGCGAGCACAGAGAGGTCGGT
The DNA here is from genome assembly GCF_048455015.1 of Haemaphysalis longicornis. Classification (NCBI taxonomy): domain Eukaryota; kingdom Metazoa; phylum Arthropoda; class Arachnida; order Ixodida; family Ixodidae; genus Haemaphysalis; species Haemaphysalis longicornis. The sequence goes on from NW_027526204.1 coordinate 137,680,439, forward strand.
GCAACCGTTTTGATGAAGACACCGTTCTCTTAATGTGTATGGGCTCACCTTCTACGCACGCGCGTACACGCAAACATGAACACAGACATACACACACGTATACGCACACACGAACACACACACATCCAAACACAGGCATGCATGCATGCTCGCACACATGCACGCACACACGAACTCATGCACTCACACACGAACTCATGCACTCACACACGCACACACACACACATACACACACACACACACACATACACACTCCATGCACGCTGAAATAATAAATCACAGGAACAGCTTTGAATTTATTGGTAGGCCCTATTGATTCTAATACCAATACGCAACTGTCGGTCGCAGCAGTTGTTTATTACCTAAAAAATTTGGCAGAGCGCGAAAACTTAGCTGACAGCATAATGACTTGTTCGCGACGCAAATCGTGATGCTCAGGAGGGAGGGACCGAGATTGTCCGAGCTCTCTTGTAGCGAGTCCAGGGAGATAAATGTCTGCAAGCATAAAATTAAACGCAATCGACCAGTTTTGTTGAACGTGCCCGATTTAAGTTATAGAGATGGACAGACCCGCGTAAGCAGTACATGCGCTCACTGTTGTTTCGGTTTCATTATTGGGCACGTACCTGCTTGAGCTCAGTATAAAACCAGCCTACAAAATTTGTGATGGGGAGCGTAACCCAGGTGTACTACCCGGAATTCACGCGGCAGCGATGTCCTTTACGCCTTCCGCGGCAAATTGCAACAGTGGGAGGTTATTACCCCACATGGCTGGCTGACTGTAAACCAGCAGGCGACTTTAATGCTCATCATGGCGTTCAGAATGACGCATTACTTTCTACTGCTCCTATTAGATGGTTGCACTGCAAGACAACATTGCTCATGGCGGGGGGTGAGTCGCTATGTCAGAAAAATAATTAAAAAAAAAAACATTGAAAGGAAACGGAGGAGAGAAGCATACATTCGTTCAGTATTTATTTGCAAATAAGCAGGGGATCGTTTGCAGTCGTACCAAAACCAAAAGTGCTATGCAAGGCATGCTCTTTCAGCTAAAGAAAGGAATTTGTTCAGAATGTGGTGGATCTGCAACGAGTATTTATGTTGAGTAGTACTTCCTTTAGAGTATCGAACGCTTCTGGGACTTGGTGAACAAGTGTGTCGCGTCATGAGGCCATGAGGTCCTAAATAATCTGAGTCGAGCATTTCGCCAGCACATACATAGGAAAAAAAAAATTAATAGCATACAGATAAGAGTGTTGTCCTTTTTCTGCTTTCTTCGAATTCCTGGCGTTCTTTGCGGCTCGCCGTGCCGTAATTGAACATCTTTCACAATGGTCGGCTTCCTATGAGTTTCATGTTAGTTGCATTCATGAAAATGTTTTATTTAAGTTTTTCAAAAACCAGCGCAACAAGTGAGACAGTTTTTTTAAAAAAAGGTTGGATGGAGTGTTCAGTGTGCTGAGTCCGTCAAGGAGGTCCGTCACGAGAGCTATCGGATTCTCATTGCTTCAAGGCACTGGGAAAAAAATCAAAGCCCCTTTTTTAAGAGAAAGATGGTTGAAATGCGAAGCTTTCTCGCATTCAACATGGGTCAAAGTCCAAAATCTAAACTTCTTCGGCCGTGATTGGAATGGCGCAAGTGGATACACGTCGGCTTCATAACGCGAGCTACCCAGGTTTGATTCTGACTACGGTAACTGTTTTTTTTTTTTTTTGAGGCGCTTGATCATCTTCATGTACCCTCTCATTGTATTAAGTTGGCTTTTGTGCAATGCGTTCTCGCGTACGGTCGCCATAACTGAGGCTAAGCAAGCTTAGATTTAAAAATAAAACGTGTTTTGTCCGACTCCGTTTCGGGGGCTCTTCAAGATTTCGTCGTCGCAAGATCGGAACCTCTTGACATTTGAGTGCACTGTAGGGAAGAGGACGACATCTGCATTGCAGCACACTCATGCATGCCTTATATGCCTCGACGGCGTGCTCCAAACTCCCATTTAAGAAAGTTGGCAAATTTGAGCGTGTATTTCGCCCTGTTCACCTAGTCTAGAAGCTGTGTCGTGTAATGAGCGTGATGTCAGCTGGCAGTTAGGAGACGCGGCCCCAGGGAGCGGTGATGCTAGCAGAGAGCAGGTAAGGCAACAACAGATCGCATACTTAATATTGCGCTAAGCTCGATTCCAAGCCCTTTCACTTGCTGCTGAGTCCTCTCTTTAAAGCAGCATTTTTTAAAAGTTTGTCCTTTAGTAGAGCTCTAAATAGAAGTGCGTAAACTAGAATACGATTATGGTGCCCCTCAGTGTACTTTAATTAAGGAAATGGGTTCCTAAGTGTTTTTATGTACTCGAGTGCAGTATACAAGAACTGATTATAACTTTTCGCTTTTCAATAAACCATATGCTCTGGCCGCCTGCTTGTTCCCCTATTCCAGCTTTTCCTTGCTTGGGCGTCTTGCCTTTTTCTCATTAAAGTTTATCAATCAAACAATCAGGAGATGATGATGATGATGATGGTTAGGTGTTAACGGCGCAAGACCGGCTGGGGTAAAGAGCGCCAAAACAGTCAATCTGGAGATGATGTGTCTATTATCTACACTGGCAGCTCTATGACAACTGACCGTGCATTTTGAATCGGGGTTTCGCTATGTATTTTGTATCCTCAGGTTGCACTTCATCTACTTCCCAGAGACTGTCTCGTAACATTCTTGAATACTGGAAGTTTTTTGAGGGGAGGAGGGGGAGGTTGGAGGTGCATCAATTTTGTTCAGCTACCGGACGGTTGTGGCGACAACTGAGAAAAATTCCCCACGAGTAGAGGAGTGTCCGGCCGGAACCTTTCCGGCTCGTCAGTGCGTCTAGTTCGAACTCCTGGCTATTTGAAACATATAGTAATGAATCCCGACCGTACTTTGGCCGCAAGATTACTGGCCGCTTCTCCGGAGCCTACTTTAAACATTGAAGAGTCCCATCGCCCGAGACGCGTTTGTATGAAAATGTTTTCCTTGACAATTGAGAAGCGCGCTAACCAGGGGTATAAGTGATGCGGTGCTTCATAATAACTGAATCTACAGCGTGCACCGCTTTTGGCTGTTTGGCTCGCACTGCATCGCCTGCTATGACTCATACCCATTTTATGGTGCGTTGTTGATGAAATAACAATTGAAAAAGTTGTAGTTACCGTGAGCAAAGGGAGATAAGGGTAATAAACAACAACAGTGTGATGGGCGCAAAAGTACAAAGGCAATTTATAGAAACCGTACAAATTCTTCCATACACTTTCAGCTTGTTGGGACTAACATGTACAGGTTCCGTAAAAGTAATTGGAACACGGTCTCGTAAATGTACAGGGATTTCTTCTTCCGGAAACTGCCTGGCTGCGTTGGTGTGCGTTTAAAGAAGTCCTCCCTAATAGAAAAAGCTTCCTGTGCACCGGTAATGGCTGTCATAAAGGGAGTAAGACAAATATTTTATGATATTCGCAAATCCTTGTTCCAATTACTTATGACGGCACCTTCAACTTTTGCCGTTACTCTGGGAATTTTTTACGTTTGCATTGATCTGTTTGGTTACTTCTCATCTCTACTGTGAAGGGCTTCCCACTGCTTGATGCATGGCAAATCAGCGCTAGTGCTTTTCCAAAACTGTATCAGGTATTGAGCTGCTTGCGTGTGAGTGTGTGCGTGCGCGTATGTGTTCGCGTATGTGCATGTGTTTTTGATATTCGGATAAAAAATGAAATGACAGTGGAGTCGTATACAGGATGAAATTGTTCGCTAACGATTCCGTTAGCGAATGGGACACGGAATATCGATACTTAACGAAGCACGTGAAGCGACGACTTACCAAACTGATGTATTGGCCAGATACTCAGGGTAAAAATTGTTGGCAGGAACCGAATGAATTGCAATATCTTGAAAGGCCTTAGCAATCAACGCTGTGTTTTACTGGCAGTTGTGCTTGGCAGGCATAGGCGGGCATAAATAGCTAGCAAGCATCTTTCTTTTTTTTGTGTGTGGAAGTGTGATTACCAATTTCAATTTAAAAAATCCTACATTGAGATATTATCTCGTAATTCTAAAAAAAAAAAAAAACAAGTAGCGCCGTGACGAAACTAAGTTCGGCTCACTCAAGTTCGCCTCGCGTAACTTTCACAAAAATTCAGTTCCTTCATAGAATTGACTGGCGGGGTCTTTAGGCTGGATTTCTGACGCCGAAAAAGTAAACAAGCCCAGCGCTCCGCCATTAAGTTCATCGTTCGCAGCTCAGCGCTGCCGCAAAACATGTGTCATATTTCCCTTGCCTTTCAACGAAAGCCGCGCCCTGCGCGTAAATAAAAATAATATCGCGAAGAGAGAAAAACATGCCGCTAAGGCTTTTTGAATAGCTGCTTTCTGATATAAACGCTGCCCCTTTTCTCCGGCAAATTTTCGCCGCTTAGTCCGGGCGAAAAGAGGAGCTGCAACACACCTGGGCGAAGGCAAGACCAACAAAAGGCAGCGACGGCACAGCTGTTTCAAGAACGCCGTACATCCAGCAGTCACGCCAGTAGTAAAAGTTTATTTACAATGACTTTCAAGAGGCGCGCATATTTAACTGCCAGTCACGTCGAGCCGCGAACCAATGTCGACGCATTGCTCGATCGAATTGCTCCACATCTCGCTCGAGTAAGAGCGAACAACAGCAACAACAAATCATAACGAACACGGCACGGAGGGATCGACGAGCGCGGAGAGAAAATTGAAGGCGAAATATCTCAAAGACAGCTTTTGAGTTCACGCATGGAGCGAAATAGACAACCGAGAGCCTGGTTGGGCGTAATAAACTTTATGACAGCCCATTAGCGCCCCGTCACATGCCTTTCGCAGTCGCCCCACTTTCGCGCTTATAAATCCGCTAATAAATCCGCTGATTGTACTTTTGCTTCGGAGCACCTCCGTCTCAGGTGCAAGAATGCTTTTCAAGAAGCCACGCCGCGAAGAAAACAAAATTCGAGCGAAAGTTCACTGCTTCCTTTTTGTTCAACACGCCCACGAAACTAGCCCCAGGTGTTTTCTGGATAAGCCTTTCACTACAAGCAAAACATCCCAACACAAGAGCGTCGTGGTTAAGTAAATACCAAGCCAAATAATCCCGATACGACATAAATGCCGTATGTGTCGCAGTTTATTGCAGTCGATTGTATAAGTCATTTTTTAGTGATAAGTCATGCCATGTCTCTATGTTCGCCAAAAGATTCCTGCTATGTTAGCGCACTCATTCTTGGTTTGAACGGAATACATTACAAACCTGCACGCCCGTCAGAAACATCGATATGCGCTAATTGTGATGGCTATGACCAAATGAAAGATAACAAAGTAACAATATATCAAACAGCCAAAGTCTTTCATTGAGAGAGAGAGAGAGAGAGAGAGAGAGAGAGAGAGAGAGAGAGAGAGAGAGAGAGAGAGAGAGAGAGAGAGAGAGAGAGAGAGAGAGAGACACTTTTTGAGTGAAAATAGGTTAAAGGAGCGGGGTGACCGACGGCACAAGCCTGGCGGCGACAGTAGCAGCTCTGTCCACGAGTGAGGCTTGTACTCCCGGGTCAGAGCTACCCAGCGCTTCCTCCCACTGCTCGTCAGAGGTTATTGAAGGGAAGGGGTCAAGAGGGCAGCCCCACATAGAGTGGGGAACTGCAGCCCGGATACCACACGCGGGGCAGTTAGGTGATGGGTACTGGGAGGGATGAATGTGGTAAAGTGTGGCCCTGCAAGGGATAGTGTGGGTTTACAGGAGTCGCCAGGTACGTTCTTGTGAATGAGTGAGTTCTGGATGTACTGGGGGATATTTACGGTGGGCGAGGCGGTAATAAGGGTGCGCAGACCTTTCTGAAGGTGTCAATCGCTGTAAAAATGAGCGCGTTAGGATGTCTAGACGAACTAGAGCCTCTGTCTCGTTGTTTTGGAGAAGGAGGAATAAGCGTTTAATGAAGCACTCGGTGTTGTTGGGTTGACCGCCAGGTGGGTGCCCCCTTAGTCCAGAAGCCCAGAAGTCTTGGCGGCCTGACTCGCCCGGTCAATTTTTTAAATCTTTGCAACTAGGACCGATGGCGTCCTGTCAAAACAATAATGCATTTTCACGTAGACGGAATTGTCGACGGAAAAGCTCTGATATGGTCTCCCGACACACGGCGCGTGCGTTAAACCGTACTTCCATTCTCTCAAAACGGTTACTTGAAAGTCGCGAAAAATGAACGGTTCCAAATTAGACAACACAAGCATCGATCACGAAGAAGTAGTACAATTGTACACTTTTATCTCATACACCACGTATCGGTATACGTTTGGATCGTCCGCAGATGCGTTTACTTGGTGCCCGAGTAATCGTCGCATGGGTTCGTTCTTCGTTTACGATTTGTGTCTTTGAAGGCTTGAAGATGGACCGGATGCACTTTCTATTGATTGAACGAAACTTTCGCGCTTCGCTCAACTTTCTTTGAGGAAGAGATGGTAAAGTTTTCAACTAAGTGTTCATTTTTGTTCTGGCTCTATTTTATACATTTATAAGAATATCGCGAAACGGAGTGAGAGAGAGAGAGAGCGCGATCTTTAATGAAGTCTGGCGATGTTAGCTGGGCTAAAATGCCTAACTTGCTACGCCAGTTGATGACGTGAAGAAGATGATGGCGATGATGTTCAAGAAGTTGATGCGTACAGATACGGCGAGTTATTTGCAGCGACTGGTCTACACCTGTGTGTTGAAGGTACTCTATCAGAGCTTCGGTAGCCCGTAAAGATAAACGGACATGCAGCTAAACGGAGTGAAGTTACACTTGGTCCGTCCAATCTCTGAAACTGTTGCCAGACCATAACGGCGATCGCTGCACACAAACACCAGGTGAGGCCGCGTAAGCCGAAACCAGGCTGTATTCACGCTAACCTCCTTTAGATACTGTCGTATCTATCGTATATATCGTATCGTATCTGTCGTATATATATGTCGGCGCAGTTATCACGATCTTCATTGGCACATGCAGCAGCCGCTGTTTCCAACATGGCCGCTAATGCGGTGGTTTTAAGAATAACCGAAGTGCCGCATTTTCACGATTGTGACGCGCACTTTTTTTCGCTCGAAAAACCCTTCAAACTAATGTGCGCGTCACAACCGGCGTAAAACCGAAATAGGTTTCAAAGCGCCCAGCGGCATCGCCGTAGACACAAACTCCCCCCAGAAACCAACTCAATCTAACTCAAAACAATCCGTCAGCATTTTGTCGTACCCATTCCCCGATGGGCGTGCCTTAACCAGCTGTCGTATATATTTATTTTTCGATTATTTTTTCAGTTCAAGTTCCTATTGTAAGATTTTCATCAGTAAACTTCCCTACGCGTTATAATCGGGAACGCGTTGGAGTCGTCCAAGTACTGCAGTAGAAGGAATAAGCAGCGCCAGAGGAAAGCACGCTAGCAGACGACGTGCTTTCGAACGCCCCCGCCTGCATCGCCACACACCGTCGCTCCTGGGTGTTGCCTAGCAGCGCCTTGTCTTTCTCGCGCGGCAATCGCGCGGGAGCTCGGCGACCTTTAGCTGGGAGGCTTCACACTCCGGCGGAGCGAGCTTCCCAACAACACGCGTTTTTTGTCGCGTGGCATTATTTCGTTCTGTGACCTTGATTGACAGGCTTCACACATAACAGACACGATTTCACCGGGTACCATCTAGCGGGTTCGCGCTAGTTCTGGCAGCACTGACCCCTGAGGTCTGCGACACTCTACTCCGACTGGACAAAGGTGTTTTCGGTGACGTTGCATGGCTCGCGCTGTGACTCCGCGGCTCAGAACGTGTCACAGGACTTCTGCTAGCGGGTTTTCTCCTTGACCGAAGAGCAGTGCTTCCGGAGTGCCGGTGGACTTGTCCTGTGTGACAAGTACGAAGTCAGGCTAGCTGTGGTTATCCGCCTCCTAATCTTGAAGAGCGCGCTGGCGCGCGACCCATATATTGATAATGTGTTCCTCGAGAGATAAGGTATCCTCGGCCATCTCTGTGTCGACTTGAACAGGTGCTTTTGCTAGCTGGTTGGCGTAGGGGTGCTGGTACTACTCGTCCACTGAGAAGTGCACACTGCGTGTCGAGCCTTCCGACAACCTTCCGGATAGAGCGTAATCCACCGTAAATGGCATTCGCTGCAACATGCATCAGGATCGCCGCCAACAGCGAAAAAACTGTGGCGTGCACCCCGTGCGCCTAATGCAGTGTCTCTTCATCCCTCACACAAAGGGCAGTGTGAGTGGGGTAATGCAAGTCGTTTGCTAAGCAGAGGTTCACCTTCTTCAATAGTTCGGCCAGCGCGTCGCCATGCGGTGGCATTGAGTCATACCCTCATGCACGGTGCATTGCGTTGACATCCCCACCAATAATGATCCGATCGGGGAAATACTTGAAGATGCAGCGGGGCGAAGGAGCCGAGGGTCCTGGCTCTCGTTTTAGGCAAAAATACGTCTAGACAAAGGTAAAATAGTCAACGACCGTTTACAGCCCATTGCGGTCACCTCGTGTAACACGTTTGCGCAAGCATATGTGTCCAGTTGCGTCTGCGGAATGTGCACACGCATCCGTCGTTTTGCACTTTTACGGAGGGAACGGTGTTCATAGTTCTAGGGCTGCCATTGTGACTTGGACCGCGTACACCTTGGCGTACGCTCAGGCCATCGGTACTACGCGTGTCTTGCAGTGTCCGTCGCTCTGATGCTAATTACACCTACGCAGTTAGACAAGGCGCTTAGCTCCCTATTGTGAGGGGCTACTAAAGGAGCTCAACGTATGCCTGTAGTTGCTGCGTCTACTGCTCGGGCACAAAGCCCAAATGTCAGTGCTGAGCTTCCTGCTTCTGCAGCAATTCCGTCAGCAAGGTGAGCGATTACGATGGTGCAAAGCTCCCTTTTGCGACATCAGCGAGTGTTGTAGCCCATGGGTCATCAACCTGGTTGGGCGGGGTGTTTCGTTTCCGCAGTTATGCTGCGAGGTCGTACTGCCGCGAGATTGTCTCGGCAAGGAAACTTTAAAATATTTTTATTGCAGGCCATAGAGTCTCTGCGAATGGTTTCTGCACGGCGGTGTAATCTCACCTCGTGTTCAAGTATAGATAACCCTGCCAGTTGTCCAGTAAGGCCATTGGGCAACGCATAGGGCATCGGCGGTCAGCACCGACGCTTACGGGAGGGGGATGTTGTGGCCAAGGTGTAGTGAGCTCCTTATGCGGCATCCTGGTTTTCAAGTGCAGCCCATGGGACACGTCATCTGCTTGTACATAGAGAGTTGAAGCCGAGGCTTCTATAAAGGCTCCTGTTGCAGGAGGCGCGTGGAACGACTTCGCGGGGGTTGCTGAGAGGGGACTGTCTGCTTCGGCGACATCCGGCCCCGTTATTGGTCTGTTGCTCATAGCGGCGGAGGACGGTACAGGCTGCGTCTGCGGCCGAATGGCCAGAGTTCGGACATTTATGGCTCTGGGGTGCTTTGTCAGCCCTGTCGGAGTGTTTAGCGAGCGGCTGTCCGCACTTGGGCGTGCCGACGGATAGGGGCATATATCTTTCCTATGGCCCAGATGCTGACAGTTCTGGCGTTAGGACTCCTTGCTGCGCACTTCCGTAGCCCTGTAGGCAGACTCCAGTACCTTGCATTTCGTTCCGGTCGGTCACTGTCAAATATCACCTAGCAAGCGCCGGGCCTTCCCAAGGGACATGCTGGTAGGATGGGGCATCTAAACGAACGTAGGGCCGTTCACTGTAATTTCGCTGTATCTGATCGGTCGACACCACAGATGTCCCTGTGACCCCGTACAGCACTTCTTTTAAATGCAGAGCATTTCAGTAACTCACGATGTCACCCGCGTTGACGTCCGTAGTCCGCATCGCTCCCCCTAATAATACTGACCGGCGCCAGGTTTCGATCCCACGACTCTGCGGGCGGAACGCAAGGTACATGGTGCTGTGCCCACTGCGCCACAAAGCCGACACGGAATGGAACGTTACGAACGCGCCTTATATCCTTGACTCATTCAACCGTCGGCCACAGGTGCGCCCTCTCCCCCGCGTCCTCCTCGCCTTCTCTCCGCTCGCAACACCCTCTCTCGCCGCGTTCGGTTCGGGCGCACAACAGGTGGGGACGTGCGCAACACCCTCGCTCGCCGCGTTGGGTTCGCGCTGAGCAAGTCGGTTCGCGCGCAAGAACAGGTGGGGACGCTCGCATCGCGCTCTCTCGCCGCGGTCGGTTCGCGCTTAAACCACATATTTCGTTCGCGCGCGCTCCGGTCGCTAACATCTGTGGCGTGATCGTGACGTCAACATCACGCGTTCGTGTGGTGGCGCGATTTCGGCGCTATAACACTCTCTCGCGAGGGGCATTGGATTGGATTCGATTGGGTTGGCTTGGCTTGGCTTGGCTTGGATTGGATTGGTTTGGATTTGGATTGGATTGGATTAAAGTGGATTGTGTTGGATTGTGTTGCGTCATAGCCGCGCCACGTTGCGTCATAGCCGCGGCAGGGGGTTCACGGCACGTTTCACGTTTCACCATCGACTTCATCGACAATGTCTACGCTGGAAGACAGCAATTACAACAACAACAACCAATACGTAATCCATACGACTTGCAGGCGCGCCCCCCGCGGAAATGCTCTGCGAGGGGGGTGTTTTTTTTAGGTCTAGCGGACTCAGGCGCAAGCGTAGACGACCTATGGAATTTGTGCTCAGAGATGGTCAATCACTGTGTGCTATGCTTTGTGCCTAAAAAATTCAAAACTACTAATAGAAAAAGTCCTTGGGTAACTAGACAGATAGTCCACGCAAAAAGAAGGCTAAAACGGATGCGAGTATCGTCACAAAAAATCGCGCACCCAACGATAAAAGTTGCACTTCCATTATGAGTCGAGAGCTCATCAAAGAATAAAAAAATAAATTCTGCAGTGCGACGTTAAAATATTTTCTGAAAAACTCCCCTGGAAAATTTTGGCGATACGTTCACCCCCCCCCCCCCCTCCCCGCCTCTTCGCATGAAAACGGAGATAGCGCCCCAAGCAAGACACACCCTTGCAACTCGTTCTTTTCGTAGGTCTTTACACGTGATAACGGCGTCCGGTCCGATTTTACAGATGAATCAGCAAGGCCCCCGTTTGATATAAAGATTGACGAACAGTGTGTTTAATCTTTTTATTACGTCGGTATGACACCGTTATACGCATCAACGTTAGACACTGGATTGTACGCGCCCGAACATTTCGTAAATCCGACTGAAACCACAGCCTCTTCAAAACCGTGTGAACGAAACTGAACCGAAACCGAAAGCAGTAGGTGGTGGAGGGTGCCTCGATTCACCCGCGTCCCGCGCTCACCAAGACGCTGGCATCGATCGGTGCCAACTGTCGGCGCTCATTAGAGTCATGATGAACTACTTCGCTTCGCCTCTCCTAGACGGCAGCACCACCCGAATGAGGAAGGTAGCGGGAAAGATATAAGGCGCGTTGGTAGACTTACTTCCGTTTGAATTTACAGCGCAGTTGGCAGAGCGCTGTGTTGTACCTTCCCTTGCGGCGAGAGAGTTCGTGGCTCGAATCCGGGTGCTGCCGCGTCAACGGAACTTTATCTTCCGATGCCATTTCCCTGACGGATATGACGCAGGTAAGATCTTGGTGTACTCGGACATAAAATTATCACTTTCGTGTTAAAATCGTTTGAGCAAGTTTCTAAGTTTCCTGATGGGCATAGAGCAGGAATTTTTGGTTGAGGTACTTTGTGACCCCCTCTTCTAAACACTGCATCGGTTTGTTGACTACGTTCTGACACTTGAAAGCATTTAGGATTTAGAAAAAGATGAAGAAACGTGTTGCAGGGTCCCTTTAAGGGTGAGTAAGCATGCTTCTATTACTGGTACTTACCCGTGTACGCAAGTCTACCCCCTTAAGCAATACACGAACTAAGAGAATCATTATGGGTCCTTGGTTTAAAACATATTTCGAATTGCACCGCTGTTTTATGATGCTCGAATATCGCAGAAATCTTAGAGCGCGCGCGCGAGTTTGTGTGAGAGAGAGAGAGAGAGAGAGAGTGAGAGAGAGAGAGAGAGAGGGAGGTAGGGGGAGGGAGGGGGAGGGAGGGGGAGGGAGGGATGGAGGGAGGGAGAGATTGAATGAAAATGTAACACGGCAACATGCAAAAGCGTAAAATATTAAACCACGATCACTCTCAAGTGTGATGCGTGTGTGCTAAGCGCTGAACTCTTGACTCAGTTTTTCGCGCATTTTTTACCAGAGGTTCGATATGCAGTGACCCAAATAAGCAGGGCACTTGTATTTTTTGCCTATATGAGTAAATACCAGCTCGATATCTTAACGGGCGTGCGATATACTCAGGAATTCCCGAGGAGGAGGAAAGAACGTTTGTCTTAAGCAGAACGGAAGACGGTGGAGCCGTTCGCTCGCGCGGGGAACGTCCTCAGCCTAGGATGTGCGTCGTCCAGGCCTTCCGCCCTGTGTCCCCCCACCGGGACTAGCCGATCGAGATCAGCGTAATTGATAACTGACTGCAATGAGTATCCGGTTTTAGAAGCTGTCAGCGTCTCACTTACGTCGTCGGTAGTCCACCGAAAACGCCCTGCACGAAATGCAATCTTTGTCTGACGATGATGATGATAGTAGCTGAAGAGAAGAGAAATTAAGGCGCTTCGCGTGGTCGGGATCGAACCTGGGTCTCTGGCGTTATGAAGCCGACATCTATCCGCTTGCGCCGCCCCGAAATGGTCGAAGAAGTTTGGAGTTGGAGAGGAGTGCATGGACGTGCAAAAGTAGACAGAAAGTGCGCCCCTCCTTCTAGCGACGACGATGGTTGAACGCTAGGCAAAACCATGGAATTCCCGTATCAGTAAAGCACTATAGGGCACTGTCGCAGTGCAGTAAATCGTCCCGACAGAAAATGCCTTATGCGTGTGGTAAGGTGGTGTGATGTGGCTGCGCTCGTTCTTGGTTGGTTCATTTGGTGTTGGAATTGACTTTGGAAAGCCTCGGGTTCCCAGTCGTTTTTGTTTCTTCAGAGGGCCAGTTGACTTTTTTCTACATTATCACGAAACGGAGAATTTCCTCGGAAGCGGTATTAAACGACTCTCTCTTAAAACCGTGCTTTTTTTTTCTCGCATGGCATAAGTTATGTTTTTATAGTTGGGCCAAGTGGGGGCCCTCCTGAGGACACCTGTCGTGACTGCCGGCAGTTTCCCGGCGGGGTGCAGCAGCAGTCATCGCATTGGTACGCCGAATTCCGCACCTCCTCTGAGAATGAGCAATACCTATAAGGGCGAAAATTTTCTGGCGTTCGTCGTAAAGGACAAAGACAAGCACTTGTACTTGTAACTTACGTCCTACGTTTGAAGCTTTCCGCGCTTATAGGTGTTGCTTATGGAGTACCAACTAGCTCAAACTCACACGTTGTTAAGTTATATTCCTCACGGCAGCCGGATATTAACACTGTTTTCCCTATGTGGCATCCCGCATTGTAATATGGCGTTTACTTACTTAAAAACTGTTACAGTTGGGAGTATTAGGAGCCATAATTCTCGCAACTGAAGGGCAAACGTCGTGTGGAAGCTGAAATAGAGGAGGAGGAGGAACGACCGTTTATTTCGAGCAAAACGGAAGAAGTTGGAGCCGTTCACGTGCGCGGCGGACGACCTCAGTCCAGGATGTTCTGGGCACGTGCAGCGTCAGCTGCGCCCGGGATATCAGCTGTAGGAAAGGCGATATGTTGAAATCTTTAGATACTGTTATCTACAGACATGATAAGCGACGCTTTTATGGGACGATGACGAAAGGATTAGCAGGGATTTATTTCAAAGGAAATTGAGACCGATGTTAAGTTCAGGTACCACGGAGGGCGTTGGGTGTCTCTGGTTGCTCTGTTGGTAACGTAAGTTCTGGGATTTCCCGCGGCGCCTTTGAAGACCCAAAAGGAAGTGAAAAAGTGCTGAGTACGAAAGAATCGTGCCGAAAATAAGAAGGAAGTTGGCCTGCGTGAGTAGTACGAAAACGCAAGAACACGACACCATTGCTGCCCACACAGCTGCTGTCGGGTGTTTTTTTCTTTTGGGCGGACATTTTAATGGGGCTTTACGCGGCGGCTTGTGAACAAGGTAACGCATTTGCAAGTCAGTGCGTTTTTTCTAATCTCTCGCCACCTTTGCGTGATGGCGCACCCTTTTACGAAAAAAAAATGTCGCTTCATTACAGAATCTCGGGCTCAAAGCAGACCGACTGTCGGTTATACGCTACAACATCCTCTCACAGCAACACTTGGTACATGCAGGTAGTGTCAAGTAATGCAGATAAATACTTCGAACTAGTGGATATTAACAGCACGTATAGAGTTCGGACACTTGCCTCCTTTTTTGTGCCTTATCCGGATGCAATGATCCATTTCGCCCGTACTTTTATTGCTGCTGAACAAGAAATATGAGGCCTATACAGTTGATGCTGTTGGTGGTGGCGCTTTGTTTCTTAAAAAGCGCGAGATTCCTAGAAACCACTTCACACGGCCAAACCAGGTTCCACGTTCTTTGACAATGGAGATCTTCCGACATGGCGTAGCGCGCAACGAAAGCGCTGTGCCGCTTTAAAGCGCAATGGTTTCTGGAGACATGAACAATGAGCGAATCACCGCAAGGCTGTACCCAGCCTATGGGTGTGTGGGCTTGAATTTAGGGTCTTCGCAATGCCCTTAATTCTGACGGAGCAAGTCACTCAGCCTTTCAGGCTGGCTTTGTCGGTTATTTAAAGCACGCACACACGCGCGTTCACGCGCACGCGTGTACGCACGCACACATGCATACACACGCACACGCACTCAAAGACATGTACACGCACAGACACCCACGCACGCACACGCACACACACGAACGCACACGCGCGCGCACACACACACGTGCTATCTCCCTCGCTTGCCGTGTGACTTGTAACCTCACGGCCAAGGTTGGACGGTGTAAAAGTTGAAAGAACTTATGCAGTGGTCGTAACGAAAATGTGGTAGTCAATTAATTGTTCCTCGCAGTACGTGGGATGTGGAACTTGTTTACTCACTTGGGTGTATTAGTAGTATGAAGCATACACTTACACCTTCGTAAGCTGTTACCCGCTGAGAAAGGAAAAGAAGAGACTAATTCCGTGCAAGAGATCGCTTACATGTGTAGAGGTGGCGATGCTTGTTATCGTTTTTATAGCGCAGAATGGTTTAAGGCGAAACCTGGAAATAGGCCGGCGCGTTCATGATTGATCCGCAAACTCGATAGCAGAGTGAGAATAAGCATTTTATTAAAACGGGCAAGTTTGGTGGAAGACGCCAGGGGCACCATCCCGGGGGGAGGGGGGGGGTGCATCTTTAACCCGCCTGCCCTAGTCCTGATTGGCTGCCCATGCTCTGGTGACGACTTGTAAGGTTTCGAGTGCTGCAAGGTTTCGAGCTGGTCAGCCGGTCAACCCACCGCTCGTAGAGGGCTGGAAAGGGTTCATAAATACGGGGATCACGGGCATTTCAATACCAGGTGGTGCTGGGTACAAAAGCATGTGCGGGAGGCACAGCTCATGCGTTATTGGGTAGGGAAGATTTTATTAAAGGGACAGCCGACCGATTTTTGTGGAGTGCATGTCCACCAGCTCATAGAAAAGCCAGCGTTTCATATACTAGGGTAACGGCAAGGGATTTATAAATAAACAGGCGGAAATCATTTTAATTTTGCACTAAACTTTCTGAAGTGTGAAAGGTGGCGACGAGCAGTGTCTAAACGTGACACTAAGTAACGTGTCCAAACATTTCCATCAATTTTACCACGTGATTCAAAAACCGCACGAAGGAATAAAAAGGTTGCTGATTATTGTTGTTTTAGGTAGGGACACGTATTTAAAGGCCCATTTTAATCTCACGTTCAGTGAAAAGTGTGTTGCGGCACGGTTGGTGTCATGGTTGCCAGTATTCCCTTTGGCGGGACACGTTTGGCTCGTAAATCTCAAAATTCCGATTTCAAAAGTTCTAGGTCGCTATCAGCCAAACCGTTTTCGGATTAGGTGCTTTAGTGATTCCCTTTCATTTCGAAAAAAGAAAATATGCTCGACAAAAAACGGTTGTCTGTGTCCCTTTAAGGAGCGTGCGACAAGTTATGGTTAGTGGTTATGATTCGGAGGGCAGTGGCTTCGTTCCAAGTGAGACAAGGATGGGAGTGAGGATATCTGTGATGGCTGAGGCAGCAGTGAGTGAGGAGATCTAGAGGTGGAGAGGGGGGGGGGGGTGTAAGAGTGCTGTTGGGCGAGGAGGCTGCCGGTCGGAGATGGCCTGGCGCGTCGACGTAGTTGAAGGTGGTACTTACCCAAGCACGGCAGCTTGGGTTACGTCAAATGCCATGTGGGCAAGGGCAACATGGTAGCTCTGGCCCTACATCTTGCGCTCTTCATGTGGAATATCCAGTGCGTTTCTTTCGGGTCCACCGGTATCACGCCATGGTTCTTTCTGTTTTCCTCGTCACTGCGTCATCGTGACGTTGACTTTCCAGATTCCTGTAGATTCTCTGAAGCGATTTATCCTAAAATAAATGATTGTATTGGATTGCTGCACGTCCTAAAGTGTATATGGCACAGATTTGGCCCATCATTGTTTTCAAAAAACCAGTTTAAAAAAAAGTTTTACGAAAATCTTTGACGATGTCGGGGGGTACGGAAATGCGCTCGTTACTTTAAAAAGAAAGAGAAAATAAACTGTCATCTACGGATGCGGCGTTTTACGCACGCAGCGAAGAAACTGGCCGGGTAGCACCACTACAGGGCTATTCAATCATCTACTACGAAAGAAAGTTTGACATCCACCTGAATGCAGCCGTACGGCTACAAAGGAAAGCTACACAGCTTTCTCAGAAACTTCGCAGTTGAAGAAAAATTCGTCCTATTTCGCCCTATTTCGCTATTTCGTCCTATTTCGAATTTTTGAAACATTCACTCTCGCGCTACAAACGACTAGCCTCCTGGTTAGCTCAGTTGGTAGAGCGACTGCTCCGGTTATGCGGTAGTCCCGGGCTGTAATCCTGGACCAGGACGAATTTTTCTTCAACTGCGAAGTTTCTGAGAGAGCTGTGTAGCTTTCCTTTGTAGCCGTACGGCTGCATTCAGGTGGATGTCAAACTTTCCTTCGCAGAAACTTACTCCACCTTGGGGATTTCCCCTAAATCTGGTCGATTATCAATCATCTACTATTACTAATGCGAAAGCATTATGTGCCCCGTTAGGCGAAAAACCTGACGTTGTGAACACAGGATGCGCCAAAATTTACACGTGCCTCTAACTGAAGTAATGAAAAAAGATTGGCTCAGGTTTAACACGCCCTAACCTAGTTATCACGATCGAAAGCAGACTGTGCACAAGTGTTTCGTAGTGGTTTGCCTTTGCTTGAGATTTTGCAGTCTGCCCTTTAGCTCAATCCACTGGACGATTGAATTCATCTTTTCGCTTGCTCTGAAGGGCCCGCGGAGACCCCCAGTCGGCACGTCATCCATGGCCACACTGAGGGACCAAGCGTCGGCAAAGCAGCGCTTTCATATGCGTACATCATGTGATCTGTAGTCTTCCTTCCTGTAAACTCAGTCAGCTTTTTCATATATCAGACGTTAAACCCTCGCCTAGTCACGTGGTCCGCTTGCACAAAGCCGCACGCACAGACGGCCTAGCCACGGTAGGGTGATACGGCACACGCGGAGCAACCGTTTCACCCTCGCCTAGTTACGTAACACAGCAGCGGGGAAGCTATACTCGGTTACAACTTAAGAACGGCAACGGAAGTTGCCGCTGTGCGTCATAACGGCAGCCGGGTGTCACTCCGCGCGGCGCAAGCAGTGCGTCACTGGGAATATTTTGAACATGGCACGAGCCGTTTCCCCGATTTTTCGGACTTACTATGATTATAAACTACTGCAGTGACGGCAAACAAACTGTGTGGGAAAAGGCAGACGATAGCACGCATTCGTAGCAATCTCCTTTCAAAACGAGCGCGCCCTTTGACATCCGGATCCGTCGCTTAGGCGGAGTGATACCGTACATGACCTATTGCCGTTCTTAACTTGTTCCCGAGTATAGGAGCAAGCGATACGATGAGAAAGAAAGGGGAAGCTTATGCGCCGGCGACTGAAGGTCATTGCGGCGCGATGAATGACCTCGAAAGACGTTGTGTAGTAGAGCTTTCGCTCTAAAATCGCAACACGAACGGGTGTTGTCCCCGTGCGCTCGAAGTGACAGGCAAGTCGGCCACACGAAACGCGGTTTTCGAGGCACACTGAAGTCGGCTTACGTGCTTTGAATGCGAAATCACTGTGAAGATACCTTACTGCGACATTGCGTTTGTGTCATTCTGGTTCAGTGAAGCTACCATATGGCCCATTCATAGCTTCTCGCCACATTCCTTTCCCGTGTGGGCGCAGGCCCGTCGCTTTTGGCGCGAACGTGGTGGTAGGCTGCGCCCAGTGCCTGAACCGACATACAAGGAGCGGAAGATTTTTTATTTACGTAAATAATGCCTAGAACTGATCTGAGAGAACGTTTATTACCATAAAAAAGTTGTTACATGGCAAAAAATTATCACTTGAACGGCTGGAGATCGAACCCAGGCTGCTAGCGTCGGAACTCATGGCTGTAGGAATAGGTCACCAGGAGGAACAGCAAGCCCTTTTAATGGTTGCGCAAAATAATAGCGGGTATCTGCAAAAAGAGCCAGTAGATTGCGGATAAATGTTTATTTATTTATTTATTTCACTTCAGAGGAACTTCCGACCTTTTTTAAATAGTCCTTAGGCAAGGGCAGGCAGATCAAAGAAAGAAAGGCGTGAAAATAAACACCATACATGCACCGATAGGATCAACATACGCCAAGCATTCAGAACAATGGGCAGAAAAAAAAACACCAGCAAAATAAACAACAGGTGCTACCAGTATCTGCAAGACAATCGCCAGAACCATAAAAAAGGTCGTTATGTGATCCGGACCAGACCTATACTGATAGCATGGTTAACGACAAACAAAACGTTAATGGAAAGAACAGGAGCAGGGAAGTTTGTACAATGAGGGGGAATGAAATAGTAGCAGAACGGAGATACACTATGGAAAAAGAAAATAAACACACTTGGAGTGTACAAAAAGCAGCAAATAAGAGCAACATTAGTGCTTTACGACGACGTGTCATTTGTTACGGTCACACACGCGTTTCGACCAAGGAAATACAAAAAAATGTATGGTGGATGAATCCAGTGTGTCTCCAATCAATTGAATAGGATGGAAGTCGATTCCACTCGCGAGTTGTTCTGGGGGAAAAAAAAATTTTTAAACGTGTCTGTCTTGCAGCTTCATTTTTAAAATCTTTTTTGAGTGTTGAAATCGTGCTGAGCACCTACTAACCTTGTCGATAAATTTATTCCTGTCTATTCCCAGCTTATCGTAGTAAGGTGAATACACATTTAACAACTTCAGCCGTTCGCGTTGGCGACCCTTTTGCAATGTATCCAGTCCTCACTTATTCACTGCGAAGTTAGATGCTCGCCAACTATAGCAGTTATAAGCAAATCTTATGGCTTTACTTTGAACAATTTCTGGTTCAACAAAAGAAAATGCGACAGGAATCGCCGGTTCTGTGCTTTCATGGGTGCGGAATCTCGCTAGCATATCAGCAAAAAAGGCGACATTGCGTTTCCAAGTCTATGTAGGACATGTACTTCCGGTGTGATGAGGAACTTGAATGAAACGTGGTTCAATGCACCTCGCCGCCCCTACACCTACCTAAAACAGAATCTATTTAATATTAGAACGAATATATTCATTGAATTGAAAATATGAACATGGGAAAGAAGGGTTCACAAAAATGAAATCATACAATGACATTATAAAAGACAAGAAGAAGCGGAGCTTCCGCCAATGAGCACAGCTTAGCAATGGATGAGGTTGAACCGCAAGCTTGTCTGCAATGAAAAACGTCATATTGATTGCGGAGCACTTTAGGGGCCCGGGTTGTCGTAGTAGCTCATCCGGTGTCACGGATCTAGCCGCGGTTGTAACGCGTAACATGGCGTCACCCACCCAAACAGAGGCTTAGAAAAGACCGCCGCTTCTCCTGGTGGGAATTGAACCCGGATCACTCGAGCTACGAAGCCGATGTCGATCCCATTGGGCCACACAAGGACACGTTCTTCATACGCAAAGTGTCGGGGGTGATCTTTTCGCTGCGCCGTTGCCATGGAGGCAGACATTGCTAGGCCACAAATGAGTACACAATAATCTGAAATTAAAAAAAAAGTATGGAAGTAACGCATTAATTACCCCAAAATAATAAAAACTTAATCCAGCGGCTCTTTATAGGCCTTTTCAGGGGCTGCTGCGCCCTCTCGTGACTCTTTCCGTATCAACGCCAGGCTGATACAGGCGCCCAAGCCCCTTAGGCGAATCACTGCTGCGCACTTGACAGCTTTCACGTTGAGTGCATCGCGTTAATTTTTTTTATATTCGATTCTCATGCTGTTCGTACGGCCTTATGATACACGCTCGAGCCTGTCAAGTCGTAACTCCGAAGAAGTCGAAGCACAATTTAACGCCTTTATGGCAGGGTGGAATTGTCCCATATACAACTGGTCGTGACATCTCTGTCTACACGAGTTTGTTCGTTTGGCTCTGTTATTTTGATCCATTCAGCGTAAGATCTTCCTTTTGATTTACTCATTGCTGACTTGGCGGCGCTGCTTGGGCCTGACAGGAGAAGTTTTCAGAAATGTAATTTGCCTTGCACGGAATCGGAGAGGGTCGACGTCACAAGTCTTGTCAACGTTCCCTCCTCGCCGCCCCCCTCCTCTCTCAGCGCATTCTCTCGGCGGCAGCAGCGACAGATGCCGTGAGGAAAACGAGAAGGCAGCTGCGGAAGCGCTACTAGGATGCCCTACTCCCGCGGCGCACCTGGGGAGCCAGCGGTCTTATGCCTATCAAGGGCTACAACATTTGTTTGCGCTCTAAGAGTCTCTGTCGCCATATTCTATTTTGGTAAGAGGTGTGGTGTTGGTGGTCATTGCACCGCCCGGGAAGTTCCTCATCCGCAGCCTAACTATGGCAGGATCGGATGCTCAAGAAGGGTTACCCTTCACCCGCCAGGTAACGACGTGCACGCCGTATCTTCGGCCGTTATACGCGTCTCTTTCTTGCTTATAAGCTCAACGCGTTCCAGAAGTAGGCCGCGTTTGCTTCTACTAAGAACTTTCCCGGTGACCTTGCTCCGGACTAACCCAGCTGTGCCAACTTTAGTCGGCTCGCACGTTCCCGGTTTATTTTTTTAATTTTTGGCTTTAGCGTTTTG
This sequence comes from Haemaphysalis longicornis, assembly GCF_048455015.1. NCBI lineage: Eukaryota > Metazoa > Arthropoda > Arachnida > Ixodida > Ixodidae > Haemaphysalis > Haemaphysalis longicornis. The sequence goes on from NW_027526204.1 coordinate 137,701,803, forward strand.
TTTCTTTTGCCACTTGGTTTCCACTGCTGGAGAGCGGCCTCTGGATGAAAAGACGGGAGCAACCCGTCGCGTCGCGCTGCGAGCGCACCGGCGGCGATAAAGCCAAATTTACAGTTGCAGCGGCGTTCGTGTCGCTTGCCGCGTACACCGGCACGCATGCTGCCGGCTCGGCTAAAGGGTGAGCCGTGTGCCGCATTTCCTTAACCCGAAAATGCGCCGGCTTAGAGGCCGGTAAGCGCTGATGCGGTTCCTCGCCACCACTCGCGTAATGGGACATGGTGCTGGCTGCGAACACATGACGCGACGCTGGTTCCTTATCGCCGATCGCTAGAATTTGGGGGAGACAAAGTTGATTAATTATGAGGTTTAACGCGGCGACGCCACACAGGCGATGAGGCACGCCGTAGTGGAGGGCTCCGGATTAACTTTGACCACCTGGGGATCTTTAACGCGCGCCGAAATATCGAGCACACGGGCGTTTTCACTCTTCGCCTCCACCAGAAAAGCGGCCGCTGCGGCCGGGAATCGAACCCGCGTCCTTGGGCTCATGAAGAAGCACAACGCCTTAGCCACTAGGGAGGAGATAAAGTTACGCGTGTGGGGAAGGGCTTCGGGTTTGGGAGAGATACTGCACTAGCAATCTCCACCCCAGTTACCAGTGCAAGGAGTCACCAAATATCTGTTGTCACTGCAGGATTGACTACTTCGAGCTAACCTCTTTTGTGAACCCCCTATCCGCAGCGACAGTGGCTTCTGTCAACTCGGCCGTGGTGTGCGCGTTCATTGCCCTCTCTGGGCATGGAAACCGAGTTCGTGCTCGACAAGCTTGGTTTAACCGCGTTCAACCGCGGCAATATTTCCCCCTCTGTGCGGTGTCATCTCCTTCACGTTGTTTGATTTCTTAACCTGCAGACTTCGTTCTTAGCGCCACAATCAGTTCTGATCTCCCCCCTGCTGAGACCGACTCGTTACTCGAGATCTTGCACGAACAGAATTATGTATTCGCCTCTAAACGTACGGCTCTGTGTCAAACAACTGTGATAACGCACCGCATCGAAGTGATCGGGCCCATATTATCCGCCCTTCTTACTGCGTGTCCTCTTCAGGGTGAAAAAGCGATAGGCGACAATGTCGTTGAATTGATTAAGCGGAAAATTTAGTCATCTACGGTTGTTGTAGTGTAGAAAAGGGATAGTTCAGTGCGGTTTTGTGGCAATTATTGTACGCTGAACAAGATGACACGAAAAGATGCGTCGTCATTGCCAATAATTAATGATTTCGTGGACTTCTTGAGAGGCGCTGAATAATTTCTAAGTTTTGATCTGCGCTCGTGGTAATGGCAGATCTCTATGAATGAGCCTGTTAAAGATAAACTGGCGAAGCTTGCGCTACGTCGAGCAAGGCTTGAACAATAGCGAAGCTGGAGGATTTCTTTCTATGTAAGCACTCAAGGACACACCATTACGCACTCCATTAGGTTTATTTATTTATTTATTTATTTCGTTTATGTACATGCTTTATGTACATGCTCCGTCGTCGATTTTCACTGTGCTAGCAGTAGTAATCGTCATATCCATCCACATCGTCGTCTCCCTCATGCATGAATGGCAGGCCCGGATCGTCTTGATCGCAGACTTCCACATTTCTTCCAAAGTGTAACGCGTCAGCACGCGCTACAAACGGCGGAAATCGGCTTCTCGAACTGGGCGTCTGTAGCGCGAGCTGTGTTAATTGTGCTCCCCCCTTGAGGCGCGGGCGCACGTGAAATGTTTTCTTGGTATTTTTGTGCGAGCGCCACGAGCAAGGCTGGACGACGCCGGGCGCTCCTCGTAAAACGCGTGATCTCGCGGGCGGTAAACTGCGGGAACTAACTATGACTTGGGAGTTTTTGATGACGCCGCATGCATTAAGGCCAGCAACAACAGCTCCGCTGTTTAAAGGGCCGTGTTCGCCACCCCCGACGTGCCGTACGCATTTAACGTGCTTCCTTTTTAGGCCTTGCAACGCCCCGGCCACGTTTGAACGAATGACTGATACGGTTCTCCGCGGTATCAAATAGAAAAAAAATACTTGTGTTATCTAGATGATATTGTTATCTTTTCTGCAAGTTTCCATGAGCACCTAAAGCATTTGAGTGAAGTTTAACATCCCTTGCAAATGCGGGCCGTCAGCTTAACACTCAAAAATCTCGTTTCGCTGCCCGAAGTGTAAAGGTTTGGGGCAACTAGTGAATAACGACGAACTAGGAACCCCCCCCCCCCCCCCCATCCCGACATTTTTTTCGCAGTAATAAGCTTCCTACCTTGGCTGCAACAAAAGAATCTGCGCAGTTTTCTGGCTCTGGCTTCGTACTTCCGTCGCTTCGTCCGAAACTGTGGCTTCCCCTCTCAGCAAGCTTATGAGGTCCAGAACACCCCTTGTGTTGTCAGATGAACGAGAAGAGGCCTTTCAAGAGTTGAAAAAGGCATTTACTTCCGGTCCAGTCTTGTGCAGCTTTGATGACTCCAGGGGCGGTATTCTCGAGTTTTGTCCCTTTTGCGTCCCTTTCAGAAGTGTCCCTTTTGAGCGAGCCCTGATTGGCTAAAAGCGAACAGCCGGATGTAACGCCATGCATGCATGGCGGAGCTATGAGCCGTGGCTACTCGGAGCAGACGATTTGGAGCAGACGATTTTTCGTCGTCTTATTTTCGGTTCGCTCGTGGAACAATAAACACATAAAAGATACTCTGATACGGTTTCAGTTCTTTAAAATGAGTTTGCAAGAACAGTTACGGTATTTGAATCAAAGGCCCACTGCTTAACCGGAAGTACGTCACGATGAAAGGGACGCAAAAGGGACGTTTTCAAAAGGGACAGTTACGAGAATACCGCCCCAGACCGGTTATTCTTCGCATGGACGCCAGTCGGAATGGCATACCATAGGTGCTGTTCTTTTGCAGTCGGATGACCAACAAGGAGAAAGGATTGTTTGGTACGCAGCCGTTCTCCCAGTCGCACCGAGAACTGCACGATCACCGAGCAGGAGAGCCTCGCTGTTGTTTGGATGGTTCAGAAGTTTCGAGCGTATCTTTATAACCCCCACTTTACAGTGGTGACCGGCCATCATTGTTTGTGCTGGTCTGGTTGCAGTCTCTAAAGAATCCCGGGGGCGACTTTGGACGCTGGATTATTCGACTGCAAGAATATGACTCCATGGTCACTTACAGTTCTGTCAAGGAACACTTTGATGCGGTGCCCTCACACGATGCCTGCTGGTGCCACCTCTAGCTCCTCACGCGAGGCAGCCCTTACCATTGCGCCTGCCAGCCACAATGAACCTGACAACCGCTGACTTTGCAACCGTTCAGCAATTAGATCCAAATTGCCGTCGAATAATTGTCCGCCTTCCATGCTCCAAGCAACCCCTGAACAGCCGGTGCCGATGGCAGACAATTACGGCTGCAATTTGGGCCAGACAATTTCAGCTATTTCAGTTTTTAGACGGAATTCTTCACCTGTCAACTGATTATTCCTCGGGCTACAGTTGGGTTCCGGTTGCGGTGTGTTCCCTCCGCGCAAACGATATTGAAGCACTGCATGACAATGCCCCAGCTGGCCACTCGGGTTTCCTTAAGACACACGATCACGTCCGCGGCCGCGTCTTTTGGCCTGGTCACCTGTCCCCTGTGTCGTGCTACCTGCGTTGCCCGCTACAATGCGTCGTGTGTTGCGTTCTAGCAGCGCAAATGATAAACGCCCGCCCCTTCCGGGCTGATACAGCCCATTCGTTGTCCTCCTGCACCATTACAGACAATTTAGAACTGACCTCTACGGATCGTTACCTTCTTCGTATGCCCGATATCACTAGGCCGTAACAGCTGTCAACCACTTAACAAGACAGGCGGAGTTGGCACCCGTTCGTTCATGTTGTGCTACTAAGGTCGCCGACTTTTTTCACGCTATCCTTTTGCGTAACGGGGCTCCTTGAATACTCCTGAGTGATCGCGGCAGAACATTCTTATGTGACGTTGTTGAAGTTTTTCGCGCTCATAACATATTGCACAAAACCGCATCCTCTTACGCCGCGCAGACAAGCATACTAAGAGTTTCCACCGTACATTACCCGCCGTGGTGGCTCAGTGGCTAAGGCGTTGTGCTGCTGAGCCCAAGGACGCGGGCTGGATTCCCGGCGGCGGCGGCCGCTTTTCTGATGAAGACGAAAAGCAAAAACGCCCGTGTGTTTGATATTTCGGCGCACGGTATAGATCCCCAGGTGGTCAAAATTAATCCGGCGCCCTCCACTACGGCGCGCTGCATCGCCCGTGAAGCGTCGGCGCGTTAAACCCCCATAATCAGCCAATCAATCCACCGTACTTTCTGATTTGATTTTCATGTACATCCGGCCAGACGCTACAAATTGGCATACACTTCTACCCTTCGTTGCGTTTGCCTTTAATAGTGCCACTCAGGAGACTATTGGTTATTTCCCTTTATTTCTCGTCTATGGCTGTCAACCGTAGTTTCCGTAGTGCCACCGTGTCTGCATCCAGCCCGTTCTCCCAACAGTTTGTCTCTCGCCTCAATCACTGCCGCCACCTTGCTCGTCTGCACACTGAAGCCTGTCAAAACTACCGGAAGCTTCGTCATGTCGCCACCCATAGGGATGTTCATCTCTCTCCTAGTGACAAGACACCCCTTTGGACGCCTGTTCGTAAGCCAGAACGCTGTGAGAAATTCCTTCATTGACGTATTGGCCCATGCACCAGCCTGGTAGAAACCCTCTCCGTCAACTATCGTGTCACTCCTAGTTCCGCTCCTACGGACCATCGTTGCTAGGGTACGGATGTCTCTCTGCACGTATCCAGGCCTTTCACGCCTCGCACAGCGTGAAGAAAGAAAGAGGAATAGAGAGAGAGAGTTTATCGAGATCATTTCTTGCAGGAGTGGTTCCCTCTCCACAGGAATCCATTAACCACCTTAGTATCGGTTGCTCTTTCGGGGAGCAGGAGCTGGTACGAGAAGCAGGGGCTGGACAGCACTGTCTCCAGCGTGAACAGCTGAGCCCAGGTGGTCGTTTTTTCGTAGAGGAGGGCGGGGTGGTGTGAGCAACAAGCTGTCCGCTACAATAGCTCCATCACCGCCTAATCGAGAAAACGTCTACGATTCGGACGTCAATCGTGTGTGATAATGTTATCTCTCTTTCCCTCTCTCTCATTCCCACATCGAGGACACATAAAAGTGCCTTGGCACTGTGTGTTTAGAATTATCTTGCAATTCATCTGCTGTTGTCATCATGATGCCGTACGTCATCTCCTTTAAACAACCATCGACACCATCATTCCCGAGGCTTGTGTTCTCGGCTAGCGCCCCTGATAAACGCCCTGTGCCGACTGTCTAGGACGCATCCCTCCAGGGCGACGTCTGCTTTGACGTGTCCCTCAGTAGGTATGTGATGGTGTGTGCGTGTGTGTCACTGGCGTACGCAAGGGGGGGGGGGGAAGGTGGCGAGGGGGCCACGCCCCTCCCTTCGAAATTTTTGGCACGGGGGCGATTTTCAAGGCCGGATCAGGCCATTTTTGTTTTGGGGTTTCTGTTTTTTGTTGTTTTTTATTATGATTAATTAATTTTGTTTGTTTTTTTTGTTAGTATACCGTATTTACCCGCGCAATAAACGCACTCGCATAATGAACGCACCCCCAACTTTAGCCGTCAAAATTGGGTTTCTTTTTTCCCCGCTTAACAAATGCACCCCGAACTTTTCCACCCTGCAGTTCCACGAATGGCCATACTGTAGCTTTTCCAGTTTACTCGCTCCCGCTGATGATGATCGCGCATGCAACCAAGAGCCATGTTTCGAAGTAAAAACAAACACTCCGGCGCGGCGTCGTGGAACAGCCAATCACGACGCTCAGTCGGCTCAGTCCATTGAGCGTCTAGCCTTACTTTTTTCGTGATAGCGTTGTTGCTTGCTTTCCCGCTAGTATTTGACTTTTCAGTCGGCGATGGGCCGAAATGTCAGTTACACGGTCAGTTTTAAGTTAAAGGTTGCAGAGTACGCAGCTGAGCATGTGAACGGTGCTGCCGGCAGACATTTCAGAATTGACGAAGTGAAGCCTTGACAAACGAAGACGAGTGTAGTTCAATAATAACGCTGTGTTTGCAAATTGTGTACGCGTATATTTACTTCGAAAGGTAGGTTTTCCAATGCAATATCTTGTTTCGTGGTGGCCTTCTTTGTCCCTCCTGAAAAGTGTCTGGATAATTACCCCGCATAATAAATGCACCCCCCAACTTTGCTTCGGTTTTACGGGGAAAAAAAAGTGCGTTCCTTACACCAGTAAATACGGTACTTGGTAATTTTTACTTGTTATTATTTTCTAAATGTTTAAATGCCTCTCCCCCCACTCGAAGCAAAATCCTGCGTACGCCACTGGTGTGTGTGTGCGTCGTGTACGCCTTTGTGAATACCCCAACTATACCGACCTGTAATCTCATTTCATACGTTCTTACCAATCCATAGTTAAACAACGTGGTATCGCTTACCAAAGGTTTATTTAAGAAGTTAAAAAGACGTTTCGGTATCCAAACGGGAGCCGAAAAGTCTTCCGGCCTCCTTGTTTCCATACGGAAGGCTCAGTGAACAAGGCTTCCGCTTTTACCTTTTAATTAGCTTTTAATTACTGCTTTCACCTTTTTTTAATATTTGTCGGAGGTACCACGTTTATTAACTTTGAATATTCCATCCGACCAGATGAGATTTCGTCTAACCTTAGATTTCATTTTGTTCTTACCAATCCCTCCCCATCATGAATTAACCATAAATTACTTTATACTTCCTTTGAAACAGAGATTAACCATGAATCATTTGCGGACATAGATGTCTGCGGTAGGCGTCACATTCTTTTCCTGACTTCCGCATCCATCATCTGTCACAAACCCCGCCCCACCAACGTGCGTCGATCGTGACACCCGCGCCGCGTTTCAAGAACTTCACGCTCCGTCATTTCACCATAACGCGTTTGCAGAATGAACCTTTACTTCGACAGAGCAGAGCGGGATAATTTCTTGTTCGTGGAATTTTTCGCGCAGTGGTTAATGTCTACGGTTACGTCTACAGAAAAGACGAACCCCAACACGACCCAACAAAGACTTGCAATAATTGGTTCGAGGAAGCTCTGAGCTACGAATCTCGATGGCGGTTATTCACAGGCCTTGAAAAAGTGTTGCAAAGGCAGGGCACCGACATAGATGTCGCCCTTTCCAAGTCTTTAACGTCGATTGTACCATTCGTCTACATGTCCACGTAGATCATTTATCACAGACCTCTAATTACACGTGGGGAATGAAAACCTTTACATCCTATTTTTCGTCGTGAAGAGCTGTCTCTGGCTCCCCATTTCACAAAAGTGTTGAGGCCCTGACATTTTATTAGGTGTAGCACTCCTTGGCTAGTACCTTCATGTTCTGGGGTTACGACGAAGTTTTCGGTTGAGCTTCTTGTGTCGCACTGCTTTTTTAACAGCGAAGCTGTTTAGCAAATTTTTATTTTGCGTGTCCGCAGTTAAGGAAGGAAGGAAGGAAAGAATAAAGGTAAAGGAAAGGCAGGAATGTCAACCAGGCTGTGGCCTTGTTTGCTATCCTACACGTGGGGAAGAGAAACAATGGGGGAAAAATGAAAACAGTAAAAGAAGGGGAAGGTAAGGACAGAGAGTAAAGAGATGTGGCCAGCGTTACGGCACTCTAGACGATAGAGTTCATTGACTTCATAGAGAGCAGTCTTTTGTGCTACAGACTTCTGTGCAAGCTCGTTGTTTTTAGGAAGCACGGGAGCGCTTTTGTCGCCTTGTGCGTAGATGACGGTGAAGGCCAGTGGCCCAGGATTTTCTCCTCAGAGAACGGCCGCCGAGAATCGAGCTTCCGTAAAGTTGAGGGGAGATGCCTTCTTGCCGATGAAAAATGTAAACATTCGCATAGAAGATCGCGTATGGTCTCCGATGTGTCACAGACTCCACACGCCTCACTGTCTTCCATTCCAATAAAATGGGAGTAAGCATTTGTGAAGGCGACTCCAAGCCAGAGAAGGCACAGAACGGTTGCATCAGTCCGTGGGAGGGCTAATGGAAGAGGACGCTGAAGATGCGGGCCCAGAGCATGAATACGAGAGCTCGTGTCCTCTTTGGTAGTCCATTTGGCTATCGTGGTCTCCCGGGCAAGTTTTTTGGGAGTCCTAGCGGCGTTCGTCCTGGATAATAGAATGAATATGGTCTCTGACTTTTGCTGTGCCAAGCGGGCGGTAGCGTCCGCACTTTCGTTGCCGACAATGCCGCAGTGACTGGGAAGCCACTGGAAGGCAATGTCATGACCCGCTTGAGCATCACGGTCGTACAGTAGTCTTATCTCGGCCAGCAGCTGTTCATGAGGTCCACGGCACGGGGCTGACTGGAGCTATTGGAGCGCAGGCTTCGGGTCACAGAAGATCGCCTATCTTCGGCATAAGGCTTGCTCAATGGTGTGAAGGGCGCAACGGATGGCGGTAAGTTCTGTAGCCGTGGAAGTGGTGGGATGGGCTATCTTGAATTCAAAATTATCAAGAAAATTCCAATGCACGTTAGCGCGTGCACGTCAGTGAGTGCCTCGTAGCGACCGCCCGGCAGTTAAAGAAACCAAGAAAATGCCGAGCGTTCGTGTGTGCGTGTCCCGAAGCGACCGCCCAGCGTCCCCGGCGCACGTTTGTCAAGGCACGCATACCCACCTAGGGAGATTGGCCTAGATCGGCCAAGATTGGCTGAAAAAACTCCAGCATTTGCCGTAATCATGGCAACACTTGCTCGGGGCAAGAAAGACACGTCATAGCGTACGCCCCGCAAGGTGATGTCCAATGATTACCACTACAAAAAAAAAAAAAAAATGAAGGAAGCGCACACTTATAGCTACAACGATGGAGTAAATGTCGTTGCGGCAGCGAAGAAGAAAAAACTTGGCTGCAATCGTGGATTTAAACCGTCGTGATAGCCGTGAAGGTTGCGCACAGCTTCGCTACCTTCAAGTCTTCTGCGTTAGTATGAGCTTCCTTCGTTTTTTTTTCTGGTCCCGGAAGCCACTAGCGGAATCTATGTGTATTTCCTAACAGCGAGTCTGAAGACGAAATAAATAGAGGCAACACCTTTCCTAACTATGGTGCATGCATGTAGTACAGGTAACACAAGACAGTTTCAACGCAATACACAAATACCTAACCTAAAATTAAGTCATTCTCTTCATTAAAAATTCAAGTCGTGTTTTCTTGCTAAAGTAAATGATAAAAAACCACTTACTTTAAATTGAATCCGGGAGAGCGAGAGGAAAGCTGAACAATCCTTTGCGAAGCTTGCACTAAGTCGCGCAAGGCTGAAACCACAGCGAATATGGAGGATTTCTTTCTATGTAAGCACTCAAGAACACACCACCACACATTGCATAGGGTTTGAAATTGTTTATTTACATGTTCCGTCGTCGTTTTTCACTGGGGTAGTAGTATTCATCGTCATATCCATCTATATCGCCGTCTTCCTCATGCATGACTGGCGGGCCCAGATCGTTTTGACCGTAGACTTTTGCATTTTCCCCAAAGTGGAACACGTCAGCACGCGCTAGAAGCGGCGGCAACCGGCTTGAACTGGGCGGTTTTAGCGCGAGATGTCTTGCGCTACCCCTTTGAGGAGCGGGCGCACTTGAACTGTTTTCGTGGTGTTTTCTACGAACGCCACGCGCAGGCCTAGACAACGCCGGGCGCTCCTCGTAAAACACTTAATCACGTGTGCGGTAAGCGATGAGAGTAACTATGACCCATCATTTGTGTGTGTGTGTGTGTGTGTGTGTGTGTGTGTGTGTGTGTGTGTGTGTGTGTGTGTGTGTGTGTGTGTGTGTGTGTGTGTGTGTGTGTGTGTGTGTGTGTGTGTGTGTGTGTGTGTGTGTGTGTGTGTGTGTGTGTGTGTGTGTGTGTGTGTGTGTGTGTGTGTGTGTGTGACGCCGCATCCACACACATTACGGCCACAACAACAACGCCGCTGTTACAAAATCAGAGCCCTGTCACTCTGTGAAGAGGGAAGTCTAGCGAAGCTGTCGCTCTGGTGGGATTTGCTATGTTGGTGTTTAGCTATATTGGGGATTTCCTATATTAAATTATGAGGCCAGTGGCGCCACCTTTACGTCCCAGACTAAGGACCCACACGATTGGTAGGTAGAGACAATGATGTCTCTAGTGCGGAGCACAGGTGGCTGCCGAAGAGCGCTCGGCATTGCGCAATGTCCGGGGGGAGAGATACGCGGCGCGTGTCGAGGAGGATAGGCACTCGGGAAAGAGGCGGCGGCCATGGCGAGGAGAATAAGGTGGGGCTGTTGCTGTACTCTCTCCGTAGATGGTCGTGTTTCACTGCGCAACACACAATGTGGAAAATCCAGCTTACAAAGACCAGGCTTACGCGTATCCCTAAAGTTGGCTTCACTCCTACACACAACTACATTTATGCTCGCACATTTTCCCGGGGGCAATATAAGCCGTTTTATATCAAACTATGGAGGCCCTAGGAAATTCATTTCCATTTTTCTGAATTTTTTGCGTGCGTTTAAAATTGTTCGTCTGTACTGGGTCTGTCGCCGGAGACGATCTGCTGGATCCTAGCCATAAACAGCCTCGTCGTAAAAACTCTGTGTCAGGACGCGGCTTATATGGAAGACGGCGGCGGATCTAATGAACGTCACCTATACCCTATGATCGCGGAATGACTCAGCCAAAGTAGGATTTCTTGCTAGGCGTGTAGTTAACCTATCGTCCATGCGTATCATGGTTGGTGTGTGCCTGAACATCGTCAGCGTGGCGACTTGCACAGATTATTAAAATGCTGTTTCTCAGTCCCTACCTCTCTGTCTCATCGCGCCGCTTCATGACAGAACTTGCAAACCACGGCCATTTATTAAATTTATATGAACATGGGAGAAAAAAAAGGGAGGAATCAGTGCCATTCCACTTTCTCAAGCAGGATGGGCAGCGAAGTTTGGCTGCAGTCAAAGGAGTGCACGATACAATTTTTGTAATTTGCGATTGAGCATACTTCCTAGCCCATTAGCTGAATGAAACTTGGAAGGACTGGAGCTTCATTCTAGCGGACAAACATGAGGCGGTCCGCTTTTATTCCGCGTCGTAGGCTACTGACTGTCTGTGTAACACATCAACCCGAACTGCACGACCACGGAGGACAGCAGACAGGTCGCGTTGGACCATAACACGTCCACGTCGAAATGTCCTACCAGCACGGACATGTAATCGGCGAGGGCATAAAACCTAGCTGCATGCCCCCCCACCCCACCCATGGCCAAACCCTGTGCACGCACCACCCGGCAAACTGGTGGTGTGCGCGTGCCAGGGGCGAAGCACCTTGGAGGCTCGGGCTGTCGGCGTCTCCATCACGGTACTACAACACCGGGACACTCGTTTTCAAACGCCTCGCGTTAGTTCTTAGCATACTTCTTGGCATCCTGCGGCGTGTGACACGAAGACAACTTACGGCCAGTCTGTCTCTAAGGACACTGAAGTGAATTTGTCAAGCTCCCGGTTTTGCTTGCACTGCGTAGGCTGGCTCAAAGTACCACACTTTTCATCGCTTATCCGGTTGATAAGTGGGTAATTATTTTATGAAGCGGGAAATAAGAAAAACTACCATGCGCGGTCTGTGGCGGCCGCACCAACTAAAGGCTGTGACGACAAGAGGTGCACCTTGATTGGACGATGTCCAAGGTTAGCATTCAAACAAGTTTTGGTTTCGGTTCTGTAAAACAAGATGCTTGACATCCGACGGCATCGTTGGGTGGGCATTCTCAATATCTCAGTAATCGTCGTAGCGCGCTTATGCTTTGTTGTCGGCTGTAAAATTCCCAGGACGGCTTGGGATCGTAGCAATCACTAGCCGCGGCCTACGCAGTGGATGAACGCCGTCCGCGTTCCCCCATATTTGGAGCTTGCCTCACTCATGCCTGTATCGTAAAACGCGTGTTCGCACCAGGCCAAGGGTCTGCTGATTCTGGCCTGTGCCCACTGCCCGTACCAGTGGACTAGCGTACCAGTCAGCGAAGCGTCGCATGTGCACTTGTGCGGCGCTTGTGTGAAGCGACCCGGGATCGGAGCTTGATACAGTGTACAAACTAACAAAGTAAAGGAAGGTACATTCTTCCATTCACAAACGTGTTGTGACTTAGTTTCAACTGAGCGAGCGAATTACGACGACCCGTCGGCGACCGGCGGACTGAAATCTGGGCCGACTGACTCTGTAGGAAGGTCGGCGAGCCGTGCAGTAGCGCAGCCAATTGCCAGCTCATCTCCAGGTGACGTCACACGAAAACGCCGCAGAAAATGGGCGAGGGTGCAGAGAGGAGGACAGCATTTTCGAATTGATTTTTCTACTAAATAAGTTCGCGTAAACGCGCTCAGAGTGGTCGAAATATGGCCTATGGACTCCGGACTACACTTTGCGCTATTAATCCCGCAATGTTTACAAATCACTTCAGTGTCCCTTTAAATCCGATTCAACGCGAGAGAGAGCGCCACCGCCTCAGCAAGCGGCCGATTGTTCCCACAGGGGCTTCACCGCGCCCAATCAGCGTGAGCCCTGCGGCAAAAAAGAGACTTACAATGTTTGAATAGGCTTATACAGTGCATGCTTCGCTTGTCCTCACGTTTCACGTTAATGGAGATGGCCCGGGATTCTTTTAAACTGGGACATATGCAAAACTGCGTGATTACAGTTGGGACAAAAAAGTGGTGGACGTTGAAACCTCCGAATTTTCGAAATCCGTAGCTCGCCCATGGTCGAACTAATATTTGTGTCGCCTGCCCTAACGCCAAGTGCATTGTGGTGTAAAATCAACGTGTCACAGAGGATCCTGGCATCATGAGTGTGCATTTTAAATTCGAAAGCATTTCTACGTAGACTATCAACCCCCTATGCCCGTCTGTAACGCTCGGTGTGTCGCATTTACTCCGCATACGAAAATTATAGTAATAACAGCCCCCATTGCGTTCATGTTTTCTTATATATCTAGCCCCTAAAAATGGTCTTCGAACAGTGATATTTTGAGGTGAAGCCATCTTTAGAGCGGCTCCTGTAAAAATGTCCTCCTAATAAAGAATTTGTGTAGAGCAGTTGAGCCGACTTTAAACAGGCTTGGAAGAGAGTTACACCAAGATTTACGTGTGGTCTTGTGGGGGTATTGTTACGTGAAGCAGAAGTGAACACTGACGCATAGAGCCAGGGGTACCCACCACCGACGACAATGAGAAACAGTGGCTGGCACAAAAGCAATTTTCTTGCGTTATCATGACCGCTGTACATAAATCTGATCACTCTGTGGCAGCACCATCAACCATCAACGCTTAACCATCAACCATCTTTCGTCTCATTTGCCCTGCCGCCATGCAGCAGCATAAATTTATTAAAAAGTTCCTTGGGCCTCCCTACTTTGATATCAGTCCGCTTGTATTGTGCCTGGGAAATTGCCTTCCCAGCAAAGCACTTGTGTATATTAGTGAGGCCGACCTCAAGTGTTCTCTGTGTATTGCAAGGTGGTTTACGCATTCATCCGACATTTCCCATGCGCGAGTTTCTGCATTTTTTTATTGTTTCTATGTTCTACAACGAAACTGTTCATGGATATTGTTCCGCGCACTTTCTTTCTGCGTACACACACAAAAAAGCCAACTTTACCCATGCGCCACCGAAGCTGCAAGCGCTCCTCTGAGTAAAGCGTTCGTGTCTGTCTGTCTGTCTGTCTGTCTGTCTGTCTGTCTGTCTGTCTGTCTGTCTGTCTGTCTGTCTGTCTGTCTGTCTGTCTGTCTGTCTGTCTGTCTGTCTGTCTGTCTGTCTGTCTGTCTGTCTGTCTGTCTGTCTGTCTGTCTGTCTGTCTGTCTGGATGCGCGGTTGCTTGCTTATTGCCAGCTGCTACAGAAGGATGTGTCCGCTGGGGCGGAAACTTTAACCCTGCCAACCGAGCACGCGAAGAAAACCAAGAAGATGCCATTATTCATTTTGAATTTCCCTCCTCTTTTGTCACGTTGTAATGGCGAGGCCGCGTATAGTCCGGACCGCCGGACGCTGAGGGCGTCGAAGGTTTCCAGGTGTCCTGGAGAAGTAAAGACTATGCTTAAATGTACCCTGCTCCGATTCTCCACTACGAACGGATGCGTCTAACTTCCGATTGGAGGTCATCTACCGAGATGAATGACATTGAGGAACGAATAGTAGCTGCACGACTTTCGTCAAGAGTTGGCATTGTAGTTAAAAATTCAGTGGGACCTCAGTTTTGCTGGTCTTTCACCGTCACAAAATGCAATGGCTCATGACTCTTTTTTTCTTTTTTCAGAAAAGAGAAAGCGCGTATTTCAAAAAAAAAAAAAAAAATTGTCATACATCTCTGAACGGACGTCTACTAACTTACAACATTTAAAACAATTTTATTCGGCTGGTTTAATGCAAAATTCCTGCGGCATTTGAAGCCGAAGCCAGCAGTGAAGGTTGCGTGGTTGCGCGCCTGAGAGACTGTGCCTTTTAACACCAAGTGCAATCGTTCGCTTTGGTGTTTGGTTGGTTGGTGGTGTGGTTGTATCAGGGGGTGCTATTTTTGCATGATACACCGGCAATTGCTGCACTCCAGTGGCACCCGATGCGTCAAATATATGACTCCTCCACAATGAGTGCACGAGTTCTGTGTCCCGACGCAAGCTAGTAACGAAACGTGCCACCTCTCTACAAAGTGTCAAATGCCTGACTAGGAAGGTCACGTGATCCAGAGGGGTGTGCGGCGCGGTTAATTTGTGCATCGACGAGAACTACCGTATTTTTGCGATTCTAAGCACACCCCCTCCCCCTCCCCGATTCGGAGCACCCTCCCCTGCTTTCGCAAAAAAATAATTGGAAAAAAAGTTTGCATGTGAATGTAAGCACCCCCTCTTCTAAGCAACCATCGCAAGGTGGATTTCGGAAGCGTGGAATCGGGCTCTAGTTGACGTTGTTACCAAGGAATTTATGAAGTTTCCAATTACACACCACTTCAAAGGAACAGAAGGCGACCTACTGGGGATACTGAGAGTGGCGGCCCAAGCGGCACAACGAATTCGAATGGTAGTGAGGCTGACTGAGTATCATATGTGAGTGGTGGTTAACTGTCTGTACCTATTTTAAAGACGATAGTCTTTCTTGGGCTACTTAAACCCATAAATTTTGGTCTGTCTGTAACTCGATTCAGCCACCCGGCCAAAGTAAAATGCTTACTGCGCAATAGTTTATATACTCGCGGCCAAATGTAAACGTCTAAGCCCGGTTTATATGTTCATACTTGTCAACTTTGTTGGACAAGAACAAGACATTACGCAAATGCAAGACAGGAAATTAGTACACAAGGGATATTTACAGTGTTCCTTTATTAACATTCATGGATGCTTGGTTTTTAGATAACAAATGATATTCTACATGTACTGCAGAAAACTGCCGCCTCCTGCACTCTTAATCTGGATCCACATAAGATCCACTTAGTAACTGGAACTTTTTTGCAAAAAAGTTCCACTTATATATTTGGAACCGTGTTCCACATATCCTGAAAATGTAAGTGGAACAGTGCACCACATATTTTTGCAGCTATATTATCTGGATCGGCGTTCCAAATAAAAATATACGGATCACTGTTCCAAATAAACTGGTAGTGTAAGTTACTGGAACACTGATCCACGTAAAATGATTATGGATTTATCCGGTGCGCCGTTCCAGGTACCTTCAGACCAGCTGTTTATATAAAACGGTGTTCCGATAGACGTTGAGAAGCTGTCTATGGGACTCCACTTTTCCAACATATCTGCTTTCCTGTTGGTATAAACTGAGGTCATTTGCCAGGCTGGCGGATGCATTGGTATCAGAAGGAAACCGCAAGCACCATTCTAACGCAGCCTTGACATATGGCCCACAGTGATACCAACAATTGGAAAACAGAAACCGCCGCAGCAGTGTGGTCCCTGACAGTTCCCAACAGTTGCCTATCGGAGCACAGTTCTATATAAAAGTTGGTCTGAGATACCTGGAGCGGCACACAGAGACTTTGGCTTCATCCGCCGAATCCTGTTCTGGGTTTTGGCTGCATGTAAAAGAAACAAGACTCGCATTAAAATACACACCAAACCAACTATTAGCACTGATACAATGCTTTTAAAAACACTAAGGAAATTTTATTCGCTCGTATTATTGCGTACATTTGAGATACGGAGACATATCTGTTTCCACTTGGGCAGAAAATGACCAGCGTACAGGATCAAATACCAAAACGATATCAAGTGGCCAAAACGATCTAAGTGGCATTTTCCTATTTTTGCTAATAGTTACCATTCTTTTTTGCTAAAAACACGTGGGTAATAAAGATGGCTTTAAGCGCAACCGCGTCACAAACAGACTTGTACATCTACCCTCGCAGTAACTTAAAAAGCATTACACAACAGTGAGCATAAAATATGCTGTTTTATGCCATGAAATCAGGTACCGCAAATGCGGAAGTACCCACAGCGCTTGCCATACCATGTTTACGCATCCCGGTTCCAAAAAATGCAGTTTGCTATTAAAGTGTAGGGAAAAGCCAAAAATACAAGCCTACACGGTTGAATTATCACAAGACCTGCAAGAGTGTAGGAAAAGAACACCGGAGCCAATACTAACAATTTAACATTTGCGCAGAAAAAATTACCGGAAGCATGTGGCACTATTGCACAACTAAAACATACACCATATATCAATATCAAGCTAACTGTAATATCAAGCTAACTGTAGCCAAAACCGACTATATACGCGCCCTGAAAAAGCCTTTCACTGAAGCCGCGTTCTTTCCCCGACAATTTGTAGCTATTTAAAATAACTTATCCAAAAAAAGATCATAGCACACAGTGTGAATCTTACAAAATTTTACAAACCAGATAGCTCGGAGCATGTTACGCATTTTAAAATTTATCAAGCAGCCTAACTCTAAAGACGTTATTAGTTCCCTCAAGAACAATTCAGACATCCCAAATAACCAAGCCAGGTAGCGTTGAAACATACAGGTGACCAATTTTACCAAGCGAACTTGGAAGCATTTTTCCAGCCGAAACATTTATCTGAGGTAAAATTCAGTTGCGTGCTATACAAACCCTACTATCATGACGACAGTATGCTTGTGACCAAAGCACTGCCTCTAACAAGCGAGAAATGCAACTTTGTCCAAAGTAAACAACTTTTTCAAGCCAAATATGTATATTTCGCATTCTTCTAGGGCTTAGGTGTCAGCTAAGATACAGCACAAAAATTGATTAATAAAACCCCAAACCGTCTGTGTAAATAATTATTCTCACGTTTGCATCCATCAACAGCAGCACTGCCATGGAAAAAAATTTCGAGCTGCACTTGAATAATAAAAACGTTACAGTGCAGTGCCATTAGCTACATGAACAGAGTAACAGAGCAGCGGCAAAGGCAGCCTGCGCTTTGTGCCAATAATGAAAAATTGCAAAGGAAAGCACGACTTCACTTTTGCAGTTGACATGCCGCTTGCATCTACCAATCATTTGAACCACGACATATCTTTCCGAATAGGCTTAAACGTCTAACAATAATTTAAAACCCCAAGTAGAGTGACCACATCAAGTCTTTCAACAGAGCTTTAAACTTAAATGACACCAGGCCACTGTTAAATGGCCAAGAACTCTCTGCAAAAGTCCCAAGAACTCTCCAAATTCGCATAAGTTTCAGGAGATTAAGATGAAATATACGGCGAGGAGGATGACCACATCTTGATGCGACAATGCAGGCGGAAAATCCATGATGTGTTTCTTGCAGACAATATTTACGCTGCCATTCTCTTCTCTCAAAATAACTGGACGTCGAGAATAACTGGACCACGTCATGTACCTTTAAGGAAGGAACAAGAAAATTTTGTTAGACGATGGCTTTAAATGAGTGAGTTGCTTAGGATACCCCTTTTATAGCACAGTAATTTATTGAAATATCAGCGATTTATTGGTTTCTTTTCTGGGAATGCTGCTAACAATGTACAAAAAATATTAGCTCAGACTGTCAATGGCAGTTCTCTAATTTTGGAAAGCAACCGCATTGGGCGTGGCCGTGGCGCCGTATTATCACAGCAGCAACTCTCAATGTGAAAGCAAAATGTTTGCAAAATTTGAATGCAAAATAATAGCCTTTTTGTCCACATGTTGCAGCATCCGAAACAGGCTGAATGTGAAGGTATTTCCCAATTTGGAGTTCACGATTTATTCTTAACAGTAAGATTTTGCTACAAAGAAAACTACCACAAATTCAGTCCCGCAAAAATAAAATGCCAGCTTCAATAAACACTACCATAAATTGAGTCCCACAAAAATAAAATGCCAACTTACCCAACTAAAATTAAGATGCAGGCGTTCCTGGCAGGGCCTCCTCGGAGTGATTTTCCAGGAAAGTTTTGCTAACGTGTTCCCAAAAGCTCTTACGGTCGTTTTCACCTACAGGTCAAGTTGTCACTGAAATGGTGTTCCGAAGCCATTACGTATAATGCAACTACCTAAAAAGGGACCATCAAAGTTCCAGAACTGGGAGTGCGTACTTACTTGTAGAATGCAATGATTTCATCCCGTACAACGGCTTTCACGTGTTTCCTTTTTGTGAACACACGACTTCAAGAACGGTGAACACACACCTTCAAGAACCAGGAAAATGGCAGTATGCATTCCTTGTTCCATTGTTTTAAGTACCGGTCCGCCCTATTTCCTAGAAATAAAAACAGTATAAAAATATCGAAGCATAAATTTACGCTTCCCTCTAAGAAGGGAGTACTACAAGATCTCGTACAAGGCCTGATTAGTTGTGCTAAAATTTATTTTGCATCATGAGCCGTGGTAACGTTTTCAGGCGAAACAATTTTAAATATAAAAATATTTGAACATTTTTAGGCTCACCTGTCATTGCTCCATGCGGAGTGGTGAACGTCTGTATAATACGCAACACTCAGGAGGCACTATTTCGTGGCTTTATGACTTCCACAATGCATTCACAATCTGTCACACTTGTCACGACGACGCCTCGGCGTGCTGAAGATGTCTTCAGCCACAGTGAATGCCACAGCCATGATTTCACAGGTATATGTAAGGAATGGAAATAATTCGTTTTAATTTCTGTTCTTCAGACAAAGGAAAACAATTGTCGCAAACTACCAGTGTAGAGACAAATTTCTCCACAGTCAGCCATAGTCTGCATCTGGACAGGTTACACAGATCGAATACAGAATGTAGCAATCTGCTTTCGCAGTATATTTTCTAAGTTCAAGGAAGCACATAAATGGGTTAATGTTGGGTGCACATAGTGATGCAAGAACTTATCACCGGAGCGTTGTCGGAAATTATTTCGACTCTAGGGTTACCACCGACATTGACGGCATAAAAATGCAAGAGTGGCTTATTTATAACGCGGTTCGTGAAGTAGCAACCACTAATTATGGATATTGGATAATTATCCTGAAGTCTCAAGTTACCACTGACATTAACAGCATAGAAACGGCAGCACACTTTCTATATACCCGCTGCGTGTTTCCACATATTTCTTCCCCTCTACAAAAGACACGTTTGTTACTGCGGTACTGCTAAGACAACCACTGTCCCTTCCATTTCTATACACTTCAGGCAATGTAAAATAGATCATCTCAATTGGTCAAAGGAATTGGAAGAAACATGGAACTGCATAACACACTGCACAGATAAACGTAAGCTGACGCCTTGAAAGCACATCAACACAACTCGAAATAGCGTCTACCTTGCGCGCAACGGGCAAGGTCGAAGACTCCCGGTCTGGTAAGCACAGTAAAGGCATTCTACTCATCAGACTAACACAACGCCGCAATTACCACGCAAGTTTTAAAAATACCAATAAATCTAAGGACGGACGCTCCGACAAACTTTCTTGGAAGTTGTACACGTGTGCACGCGCGATTATCGCGAGCGACTAACCCGAAAAGATTCGCTACCGCAGACATACACAGCTACCGTCAATATACAACTAAGCAAAGCCACACAGTAAGGGAACATCCACTCATGAAACGCGCAAACCAGGAACTTCTGACGTACGCAGTCAGAAATGTCCAGCCGACTCTGACCCACGAACACGGGAGTTTTGGTAAATTACGGCTGCAAACGTTTCTCCAACACAAAATGTTACACGCCGCGACCACAAGCATGAACGACACACGAACAACGGGCATAGACGCGGTATGTTTATCGGACGCAGTTAACAAGGATGTCACTGAACAACAACCGTTACCAGCACATAAATAAGCAGCACTGACCTTTTTTGCGCCTCCTGGCAAAGCTCCACTTCGTCGAGCAGGAAATACAGCCCAGGGATATGAAAAAATTCGCAGTTGCACGCCGCAATCAACCCAATTTAAACTGTTTAAACCATTTAAACTGCTAACGGCGCTAACGGTTCTCGCCAGCGTGACCGAGAATTTCTTTAGTAAATATCACGCGCATGGCGCGAGCAATTGAGAAACCCGCTTGGGAGTGCCACTGGTGGCGCTGCATGCGGAAGACCGTAAAATTAGCGGAGGGAATCCTGGAAGATGGGAGCGCTGCTGTCGTTTAAAGTGTTGACGCAGTCCCGATTTTCATCCGTCGTCATCGTACCCGTTGCAGCCCCACTGTACCGTGAATCAACGCAAAAACAGCTCTGCCGTGCTGCTGCTGACGCATGCGCATTGAATGCGCTACTGGAGTGGCGGTCTTTTCCTCATGGCTTCGGCGTACTTTCGTTCTCGCGGAGGCTTTGGAGATGCGCCCGCATAAGAACTCATACAAACTCGGCCCACGTGATGGCTTTTATTGGATTCGGAAAACGGGCGTATGCGTCTAAGCGGACGTTTACGCCCGCTGAGGCCGAAACAAAGCTCAGATAATAGCCGCGTTAGCGCGTTAGTACTGGCTAAAGTTGTTTCTCGCGGAGGGCCGTGAGTGCGTGCGATATCCGAGCTTAACTTTGCATGACAATTTCTCCGTTACTGTTTACAATGAATGCAAAAGGGCGTGGCTTCATTTACTGCTTTTCTTGACTACAAGCCTTTCCTTAGTCAATAAAATATACTGCGACGCTCTTAGATACCCACGTTATATAAAGCTACTTACAGCTAATTAGTAAGTAATAATACATCGGCCCGTTTCCGAGCCCTTTTTCCTCCTGAACACCAATACTACAGGAAAACAGCAACTGGGGAAGCAGCTGGAGAAGGCGGGTCATTCAATGAACTTCAATTACTATGACAAGACACAACAACAGCAAGTTAACCCTGCGTATTTTTGCCGTTACTGCACAGCATAATTAGGAATTACAATGTCATTTCAGCATTAATACATACAAAATAATGCAGGTATCACGTGGTATATCTAGGTTTAGTTCCGTTCACCCAGTCAACCGCTCTTTGCAAAGAGGCTCTTGTTTTTGCTTGTGGAAATTAAAAGGGACTCACATGTTAGCATTCCTAGCGGACTTACTACGTCATGACCAACGGACTTAAAAAAATCGTGCACCAATACGAATAGGTTTACAAATACATACCGATATTCACAACGGCCTAGTTTGCTTATTTTAGATATATGTCGCTTCTCTACTGAAACAAAGAAATAAAACTCTCGCATGGTGAGACCGCTAGCACCTTCCAGTGAAGACTGGATAAACCAAAATGCGTTTCTTGTTTTTTTTTATCTCTGCAAAGAAATGATATACAGCAGACTCCCGTTAAGACGAACCCGAACGGACCGTAAAAATGTATGCGTATTATCCGAAATTCGTCTTAAGCGGAGGTGTATTGCATTGTGGACGTTACAAGAGAAAAATGTTGTGGTTCTTAATCAGTGTTCGTTTTAACCAAGTTCGTCTTAACGAGGGTCTACTGTATTTCTAGAAGAAGCAAACCAGGTCGTTAGTGTCATTTCTGTGAATTTGTAAAACTTCTTGTATCGGTACATGGTGCTTTTGAATTAGTAAGTCTCATGAATTTGCGTCATGAATTAGTGAGTCCCATATGAATTGGATCAGGTGAGTCACCCTTAATAGCATGCACGAGACGAAAAATGCTAACGAACATCCAAGCATATATAACTGCATTCGTGACTTGCTGCGTGCAGTGTAAAGTGCGGCACAGTCGGTTAACACTATGTATATACCGCATCAGGGCATAAATAGAGTGGACTAAGTACCTATTTTACAGCAGATTGTAGCCATTCATACGTTCCTGTAAAGCACTTAAAATTGTGCACGTACTACAACACAGCGAGCGGATGGCTGAGCATTGAGCAAAAAACAATGTTTCTGCGACGCTTTGTGAACCAAATGCAGAACTTGCAATAGTCTCAACAACTATATATATTTCTTTATGAGGTATCCACAAAAGCCCAATGAATTCTTCAGCACTACCATGGCTCTATCCCAAACGCAGAAGGAGAACCTGGGGACATCTGGTCCTTCTGAAATTCAAGTCATTGGTGATTTCAGACGTACTGCGCGTCTGCAATTAGCAAAAGACGATATTCACTAAAGCGGTCTGAGCGCCGCAGACAACCTGAAAGGGGTTCGTGAAATTTCTATTTTCGCTAAGATACCCTTTTCTCGCACCTTTCATGCTTTGTACGGTGTTGTTATAGCAGTGGACATATTGTTTTCTGTCAAATAACGTCACTAAAAATACGTCTTAGCCGTCTTATATAAGTAAACTGCTCTAAGACAGTTCGATAGATATCGACGAAGTTTATTAAATTTTATGTGGTGCGTGCGTGTGTGCGTGTGTGACTGCATGCATGTGTGTGTGTATGTGTGGGTGCGCGGGTGTGCGTTCGTGTCTGTATCTATGTCTGTGGGCGTGTGCGTGCAAGTGCTTGTGCGTGCGCTTGTGCGCCAAAGCGCGTCAAATATATATGTGGTTCATTGTTCCAGTTAATGCACGATTCAGTGCATACTTCACTGCAGCGCACAAGTTATGTGGAACAAGACACGAGCAAAAAATATACAAAAGCACTGTCCAAAATTTTTACTGGGACATAAGTGGAACAGTAACTGGAACGGCCGACAGCGCATCCCCTCATTTATTCGGTTCCACATAATAAACACAAACCTAAAGAAAACAAATGGACAGTTCCAGATAAGATCCACTTATATCTCTCGTTCCAGTTATTCTTCGTTTGGATCCAGATAAAAATATGTGGATCGCCCCGTTTAACTGGAACTTACATGGAACCAGATTAAGAGTGTGGCGGCATATGAAAAATCACGCGGCAACAGCAACGAAAGGTTCCACTAGCTAGGTTCCACGTTCTGCTTGGAACGCACGTGGAGCACGGCCACGCGGTTCTATAAACCTTGTAGTCGGCCGCCTCCCTTCACGCGGGTCTCCGCTGTACTGCAGCTCTGGCATCGAGGAAGCCGGCCTGTAGCAGTGGAACGCGGTAAATTCAAATCGCCTTGCGCAAACCTTTAGTGTGTTTACCTTGGGATGAGCGCGACGGTACAAGAACAGCATGAGAGGTGAGCGGGAAAGCAAAGGGGGCATTTCCTTGGCAAATGTCTACAAGGACTATCGTCTTTTGACGGCATTTGCAACGAAAGGAGCAGATACGCGGCCGATTTTTTTTCTTTTAATGTTTGCCAAATAAAACATTCTTTTTGCGCCCGTCTCGTCGAGATACGGTCGCAAAGAAAAAGTGGCGTGGAGGGTAATTAAGTTATGGTTTTCGAATCCTCACTTTGGGCATCGCGAGCGTGGAAAAAAGGGGATGATTAGAATCGAATAAATACGGTATGTCGCCCTCCCTGCAGCATGTTGTGGGCAGCCCATTACGTAGTGTTGTTCCACATCTCCTACCACCCCACATGACGAGCACAGAGGGATTGCACGAGGCTCAGCTCCACCGGAAATGAATGGGTTTAGAGAAAACCGGACTGCCATCAACAACATCCTTGCTCTCGTGGCGTCTCTAGAAGAGGGATTAAACCACGGACACATAACAGTGGTTCTTTTAAACATAAGGTCGATATTTCATTCGGTCTCTCATTCAGTCATTCTAGAGTACCTTGCTGCTCTTGGTCTTGGTGGGAAGCTGTATGTATGGATATCCAGCTACTTGGAACGACGAGAGCTATTTATGAGCCCACCGGAAGACCCTCTTTCGTGTCACAGCGTAGAGAAAGGAGTACCTCAAAGAGCGGTTCTGAGTCCTCTGTTATTCAACATTGCACTAATCAACCTAAAGTGTGTCCTTCCTCCTGCCGTCAAAGTCACAGTCTACGCCGACGACCTCTGAATTTCAAAAGCAGCCCGGTCACGTCGAAATACACAGCTTAGGTTCCAGAAAGCTCCAAAAAATATATCTGAATACCTTGAGCCCAAGCGTCTCTACCTCTTCCTTTGAGAAAAGAGATTCCATGGCATTCACTCGCAAGTGGATGACTCAGTGCCCCTTATTCCTTCGTGGTCGTTGCCTGCATTATGTGCGCACTCAAAGATACCTTTGTATAATTATGGATCGAAACCTCTCCTGGGCCCCTGAGGCTCAGAGACTACGTACTCGCATCTCTGCGGCGGCGCTAGTTATTGGGTACCTTGCCGGAAGTCCATGGGGCAGTGACTGTCGATCGATGGGGATGCGTACCCACAAACGAGTACATATCCGAACTAGGGTATTCGCTGCGAGGTCGACATGTAGGTGGCGGCAGCGTCGCGCTGCTAGTGTGCATGCTCCGCTGAGCGGCCCGGGAGAATGCACACTGTGTGCGCGTTTCGTGCCTTTCTCGCGCCTTATGTGTGCACGACAGGTGCAGACAAGAGTGGTATGCTGTAGTTCGGTTCCTCAACTTTCAATGTAGAGCATGGAAGCGGCAAAAAGTTTTCATTAGAACGCCAAAAAAGCGGCGACCCATCGGGAATCTCAGAACGGCCGCAATAATGACATGAACTTGTACGCCATGGCTCGTAGCAAGCTCGATCTTTCCAGACTATGCTTCGAGCCTTCAATAAAATTATAAATAGAAACAAATCAGGAAGCCCCCAATCTCTGAATTCAGTTTACAACCGCAGTTTCAATCACTTTCACTGGTAGCATGACGCATTCTTGCATTTGTGGGATGCCCTGTAATAATAACACCACCTAACCAACCTAACTGCCCAGACATTTTTTGTAAGTGCTTACGATTTTTTGTTTTTGTTTTCGGAAGGTAAAAATTTACTGACTTTTAACCAGCGCAGGTATGTGAATGCAACCATTCTAAGAGGTTTTTGGCGCGCAGCTTTAGTTAAATAAAATTTTAGCGACTCTGAAGCACGGAGCAAGAATATACCGGAGGCGAAACGGCCCATTGCGGCAAGCGCGGGCGAGCGACCAGATAATGTCACAATGAAAACCAAGGCGGACTGCAAAGCTTTGTAGATGTGACGGCGAAGGAGAGGGTATACCGGCACCTGATGAACGAACTGATAGCGGCCGCAATTCATTCCGTGGCTGCCCAGTGCAATGCCGATTGCGGTGGCCGCGCAGTTTCGTCACCCGCGGCATATGCTTAACGTCTGACGAGCACTTGTGACATTATCTGGCAGCGCTAGGAAGCTTCGTTTCCCCTCCTATCTTATTCTTGCCCCGTGCTCTGAAGGCAGGTTGGATGAATAATGGCGTCGGATAAGTTATTTAAGGCTTTCGTCGCAAGTGAACTTGCGAATTGAATTGCTAACACGGGCAGTACAATCAACATCTCATGTTTAGCTAGACTTGCAAAGTGACAAGCAGGTTTACAGTGTGTAAACCAAGCTTCTGGGACCCTGCAGTGAGCACAGAATTTCTGTTACGGCTGCACAGCTGACCATTTGCGTTCCTTTTAAAATCTGACAGGTACCTAGAACAGTGAGATGTACTTGCATTCTTGTGTAATGTCGCTTACGAGCCATAAAAATGGAAAATGAAGTTGTCGCGTTGCAGATGTAGTAAAACGTTCCTTTTTATTTCTCGTTACGAAACAGCGCAGCAGGTTCCCCGTAACTGCCTTGTGTTGTAAACTGAACCTCGCTTTTGTCTTGGCATTTAATTCTTGAGGATTGGTTAAAGAAGGCACGGATAAATGTTTTCTGTGTATTAGGTTTTTTGTTGTTGTTGAGGGGGGTAGGGTCTGCCAACGTTCGAAGCGCAGCGAGAATAGAACACATGTAACGCGAAAAGCCAAACGTTGGTCATCATTATTACAATGTATAGGAGGAGGAGGAATGCCTTTAATGAATGAAGAGAAGTCAGCCTGGCAGCGAGCTTGGCTTGCTACTCCACATGAACATGAGATGTGCGAAAGTGAAGGGAAACGAAAATACAAAAACTCACACAGACACTACAAAAGCAAATAAGCACACAAACTGACAAATGCAGGATCACGCACACGGCGCACAAACCGGAGTGAAGTTAAGGCACACATTCACAGAGTTTCGTTCAGGCCGGAGTCACGGAGAAATGACACCAAAGCCCGTGTACTCCGTGTTGCCGCGGCAGTTGAGTGCCAAGGACCAATGGCGTCAGAAAGCTTCAATGGTGCATCAGCACGCAGTCCCAAAGTTGTCTTCCAGGTTAGCCGCGGGGTGTCATAACGGGGACACACACACAGAACATGTTCTATGTCCTCACGGACACTGCATACTTGACAGTGAGGGGAGGCAACCCGGCGCGTCTTGTGCAGGTAGTGGCTGGTAAAAGCGACGTTGAGGCGAATGCGGTGAACGACTGCTTCGTCGCGCTTTCCCAGGCCACACGGCATTCGAAAAGTGCAGGCGGGATCGATTCTGTATAGTGGCTGATAATTTTTTGTCCCGTCCGTCCATGTGGAGAGTTGTGACTGCCGCGCCACGGAGTACGCAAGTGTCGCGGCGTCACGTCTAGAGAAAGGAATCGGGATGATGACACTAGATTGGGTGTGGGCCGCGCAAGCTGTTTCGTCGGCCACCACATTCCCATTCACCCCACAATGTCCAGGTAGCCACTGTAACACTACCTCGTGAAGCATTCTGGCAGCTTGTGTATGCAGAGTGTGTATTTCGTGGGCCAGTTGCTCGCGCGGGAATGATGCTAGTTGCTGTAGCGCCGCCCGTGAATCTGTGAAAATCACCCACACAGAAGCTTCTTGCCCAAGAATGTACTGCAAAGCAGAGCGCAAGGCAGCAAGTTCTGAGGTCGTCGACGTTGTTTTGTGGCTTAACCTGGCCGCAATTGTGGTGCGCGTTGATGGAACCCAGATTCCGACAGCAGATGATGTGGCCGTCACCGATCCATCAGTGTAGATATGCTTGTGGTTAGGGTAGCAATTCCACATGTGCTCTAGAGTGAAGTACTTTAGGGCTGGAATTGGCAACCTTGATTTACTGCTGATGCCCGGTATTGTGGTGACGATTCGCCAGGGGGAGTACAACCAGGGCGGGAGATGAAGCGGCGCAGGGCACTTCTGACACAAGGGTGGTAGAGTGTCTTGTACCTCTAAAGCAGAGCTAGAACTCAGCGGATGTCCATGGGCCCTAGTCGCCAGCCGCAGATGTAGGCGAAGCTGCTCCTCTTTCACCAGTACACTGGGTAAGAAGCGCCTAGACTCTCGTATGGTCCCCAGCGTAGAAGTTGTCTTCGGAAGACCCAGACAAAACCGCAGAGCTCGGGCCTGCATACTTTCTAACAGCCTTGTGTTGGTCTTGGAAAGAGGGCCGAGTACTGGGAGGCTGTATCGGAGCAGTCCTTCACAGAGTGCCGTGTAGAGACGTAGGAGGGGCCCAGCAGAACAACCTCCTGAGCCGCTGGTCAGCATGCGTAGCACCTGAGCAAAGGAGCCCAGTTTCTCCTTCAGGAGACGAACGTGGGGGGACCACGTCATCGACCTGTCAAGTGTTACGCCCAGGAATCGGTGTGAGTCCACAAAGGGTATGGGGACCCCTGCCGCTGAAAGATGATAGCGGGAGACATCACGCCTGGTGAAGGCTATTGCCGCACATTTCCTAGCCGAGATTTCGAGGCCACGTCTCGTCAAGAAGTCCGCTATAGAATTGATGGCTTTTTGAAGGCGAGCTTGTAAAACTCGCCTGTTGCGGCCAGAGCTCCAGATGCAGATATCGTCAGCATAGAGCGATATTTCGACAGTGTGTGGCACGCACTTCTCAATTCCAATGAGGCTGATATTAAAGAGGGTTGGGCTTAAAATGCCGCCCTGTGGCACACCTCGCGTGACATTGTGAGGGGCTGTTTCGCCGTCTTTCGTGGACATAAAGACGGATCTGTCAGACAGATAATCAGATATCCACGCATACATGCGACCTCCGATGCCTACCGACTCCAATGCAGATCTTATTGCCTCATGTGCCACACAGTCAAAGGCTGCTTTAATGTCAATGAACACTGCTAGAGTGATGCGACGCTGGGCTTCCGCACTCTTAACGTCATTGACAAGGGCAAGCACGTTGTCGATGCTGCTGCGGGACTGTCTGAATCCAGTCATCTGTGGGGCATACACGTTCCGCTCTGTCAAGTCCCAGTCTAGGCGAGCAAGGACCATCTTCTCCATCAGCTTCCCCACGCAGCTCAGGAGTGCAATGGGGCGGTAAGACTCAATTTCCGTAGGGATTTTGCCGGGTTTGAGCACGGGAACAAGGCGACCGCGCTTCCAGCCCGGTTCGAGGCGGCCCGTTTCCCAGCTGTGGTTGTATGTGCCGAGAAGGAAGCGCTTAGCTTTGTCTCCAAGGTGTGACAAAGCTGCATAGCTTATGCCATCTGGGCCCGGTGCAGAAGCCTTGTTTACGGAAGACAAGGCAGCAAATAGTTCTGCCATTGTAAATGGCTTGTCCATGACGGTTACACTTGCAGAGGGCGGAGAGACATCGGTCAATCTGGCAGGTAAGACTGGAGCCGAGAAGGCTGTGACCTTGGCGCAGAAATCTTCAGCGACGTCTAGATCACGGCGGTTCTGTCGCAAAGCGATAGAGAGGAAAGGATGCAGAGCAGTAGGTGGTGCACGTAGGCTGCGTACTAAGCTCCAAATTCTCGTAAGAGGTTTTCGGGGGTCTAATTTTGAGCAGAACGACTGCCATTCCCGCTTAGCCAGTTTCTTCATATGTCGCTGTACGTGCCTCTGCGCTCGTCTAGCGGCTTGCATATCTTCAGATGTTCGTGTTTTGCGAGCACGCCTTTCAGCCCTGCGACGCACCGCGCGGAGCCTTTGGTACTCCGCATCGGCCACAGAGAACCTCGAGGGTATGCGGAAAAACTTCATACAGGAGCTTCTCGCCCGTGTCATGGCGTCTATTAGGTCGCTGTACGATTCAAAATTCCCATCGAGCTCCTCAATAAGAGCAGAATACAGAGACCAATCCAGGCAACGAATTTCTCGATTGAAGGGCCCTCCACAG
Source organism: Haemaphysalis longicornis (assembly GCF_048455015.1). Classification (NCBI taxonomy): domain Eukaryota; kingdom Metazoa; phylum Arthropoda; class Arachnida; order Ixodida; family Ixodidae; genus Haemaphysalis; species Haemaphysalis longicornis. The sequence goes on from NW_027526204.1 coordinate 137,731,263, forward strand.
AGACCATCCAGCAAGATATATGTAGGCAGGTGATCGCTCCCATGTGACTCGATGTCGACGTACCACTGGGCCCTACGTGATAGTCCGAGGGAGACCATGGTGACATCTAGTGTGCTCGATACTGCGCCTCGGCTGAACGTGGGTTCGCCGGTATTAATGACAGCCAAGCCGTTACGGCAAGCCGCATCGAAAAGGCGCCTGCCTCTAATTGTGTTCTTAATGCTGCCCCAGGAGGGATGGTGCGCGTTAAAATCTCCAGTTAGCACGTGCGGTGCCGGTGTCGTGCGTACAATGTGCTGCCGCCTATCCACGTTAAATGCAGCATCAGGTGGAATGTATGCCGCTATAAGGGTAAACTGCTGCGCAGAACTCTTAATAGTCGCTGTGACGTACTCGTTTGTGTCGTCTGGAGGCAAGGTATGCTCCATGTACGTCAGGTCATTCCTGATCGCGAGCAGAACTCTTGAAAGAGCCTCACCTGTTCTAGACTGCAAAACAGTGTAGCCAGAGAGCCGAATGTTTGCGCGTAACCGCGTCTCTGATATTGCGATAATTGGAAAGCGGTGTTGCTGTATGAACCGTCGGAAGTCCGGAAGGCGGCTCCGAAGACCGCATGCGTTCCATTGAAATACAGTGGCCTTGTTCCGTATTTCCAGAGTTTTTGGTGTCACAGCTCCTATCGCCATTGCGTGAGGAGAGGCAATACAAGGTCAATGATTGTGCCTATGCCCTTGGCCACCGGAGATGAAAGCGGAGCCAGGAAAACTCGAATGGCCTCCACAACTGAAACGATGAGCGTAAAAATGTTGCCAGAGTTTTGGTGGACACGACGCCTGGGCCTCTTCTGGTTTGCCTGCTGTCCGGAAGACTCCGCTGTCGCTGTCACAATCGACGACGCAGCTGGAGGCGCGGTCTCGCTTGAGGACGCGGCTGCAGGTGGAGGAAGCGACTCCGACGTCTCCATGGGTGCCGACTGGGATGACGGCATGGGTGTCGCTGTAGTGGGCGCCGCAGGTTTCACGGCTCCGCAAGCAGGCAGGGGCGGGAAGTCATCGCCGAAGCTTGCATCTGAAGTGTTGGAGGCTGGCGGTTGCCTTTTGGCGGCCTTCTGGGTTCCTGAAGAGGACTTTTTCCAGGCAGCACCCTTCCCCCGCTGATCATGCAGGGTCGCCTTCGCTGACTTGTAGTCAATGTTTTTGTCCCCCTTAAGCTTGTGTATGGCCTTCTCTTTCCGAAGGACCGGACAGCGGGCAAACGTCGACTCGTGACTGTTCCCACAGTTGGGGCACCGAAGATTATCAGCGTCACACGCAGAACTTTCGTGACTGCCACTGCACCGAGCACAGCGGCTCGGAAGTCTACACATGGTTGCCACGTGGCCAAAACGCTGGCACTTAGTGCATTGCCTGGGCGTCTCAACATAAGGATATACGCGGTAGCGCGTGTAGCCTAGGAAAACGTGTTCAGGCGCTATTTCAGTGGCAAATACAATCCGCACGCTCTTGGATAACTTGCCTAGACGACGCACAGATTTGACAGGGGTTTTCTGACGCAGAGCTACGAGGATTTCAGGCTCCGACAGATCAACTGGAACATCTCTGATTACTCCTGCTCCGCACTCACTCGAGCGAGGCTCATACGCCTGAATAGGGATGCCCTGAATGGTTTTTATTTTCAGGAGACGGGCAGTAGCGTCAGCGTTTCGCGTGTCCACTGCTAGAAGGTTGAGCCGATAGTTTGGCCTTACTTGAAGGACTCCATCTGGTGCCATAGACTCGAGGCCACTTTTCAGAGCGAGCGGGTTGAAACGGGTAATGACGCTCTCCGCCTTTGTGGGTTTGAGAATTACTATACGCCCGTGCTTCGGAAATTTAATGATAGGCTGGCAGCTGAGAGTCAAATGCTGTCTCTTAGAGCCACGTCGCCGTTTAGGAGGCATCACGGTCTGGAAATTTTCTTGCTCGTCCGTACTCCTCGAGTTTTCTTGAGCATAAATAATTGTGGCAGAGGTTGCATCTGTCATGTCTGAGAAGGCATCCTCATCGTCCGGCAGCGGTTGATCAGAAGGGCAAGGAGATGAGAGGGGACTTGCCTGACCAGCTGGTATCGGCGACGATTCCAATGAGGAGGCGCTAGGGGCGTCTTCAGAGACGTTAGGAGCGTGTTCAGAAGCCGTTTCGGAAGTTGCCTGATGAGAGGGGTTCATCTCCAGGTGACCGGTAGCAGCCTCCGGAACGGGGCCAGAGAGGTGACATCCAGACGTAGCACTTGGCAGCATACTAGGAGGCGAGCCCGGCGGCAGCCCTGGCGGGGCTGCGCCCGCCGCAGGAAACATGTCCTTGACTGATGTGACGTACCGAATTCGACACGCAAAACGTTGAAACTTATTTAAAATGAACTGCAAGAAGAAACAAGCGCAGCCGGCCGAACGCGTCTTCTTCCAATTGAAAGTACGCTAGGCGTCGTGTTCTGTAGCGGTGAAAAATCAGTACTTCAACAAGTAGACGCCAGTATTTTCACAACTGATTAACCTCCCTTTTGGGGCGATATTGTCCAGGAATTGTGGCTCGCCTTTTTCAAAATTGTATTGAACTATTGAACGCCAGCATTGTGGAAAAAAAAATCAAGTGAGTCATGGCACACACCCTCCACACATGTGAGTAACAACGTGCATTATATTACGCGATTTTTCATCCTTTACACTTCGGTCCACCTTAAGAGGTTAAAACGCGACCATATTAGGCATTTGGTTATGCTGAGTGAAACACATCTCTGGACAAGGTGATTTGAAAATCGGGATCGGGATTGAAAATGGGATATTTAAAAAAAAATTCACACGAAATGCCACAGGGCAGGCGAAAACTCACAACTGCTTAATTTTACCGAGAAATCCACCCGAAATAATCTTTCGCATCCACAGAAATGTCTTTAAAATAATAAGTAAAATTGGCAACACAGTATAAGCAACGACTGTCCAAAAATGGTATTTATTTTCGAAAGGTACGGAATGAATTCGGTCACACAGGCGCTTGCGGGTCTAAAATGCATTCCCGGTAATGGTAAGTATGGGCGATAGCACACGGGTCGTGTGCAGTGTAATTGCTTTTATTTGTTTCTTCTTTCTATAACGAGACAGCGCAATTTTACAAGGGTGTGGCAAATCCACGGGTATCCACAGGTCTTGTCGCTTCTTACCCGTTTCGCGTACTTAAGTTTTATCCTTTATATAACCACCACGCCACCTTCAAAAAGCACCCTTTGACGTTCCCGAAACGACAGGCGACTGCACTCACCAATAAGAAAAGTGCAATGTGTCGAAGCAATGTTTATTAAACGTTTCACACTCAAACGAAGACGTTTCCTGGAATTAAACCAGCGCATTAACCCGCAACGGCCGCTGATTATTGCGTTTTTACAGGAAATGCATAGGCAGAGGTAACTATGTCATTGCTTACCGCCAAAGAAGTGCACACACTGGTTGTTTTATCATGTGCAGCACGAGTCTTGCGCCGCGCGCAACGTGAACGAGTCTACCACGCGAGAGCGCCATCCACACTAGGAGCGGTTCGTCCCGCCGCCGCCAGGGGCCGACTGTGTTCGATCTAGGGGCGAATTGGCCGACGCTTTACGGGTTTCGTGCATGCCCCGCCAATGGAACAATCGGTCAATTTTCTTAGACTACAAGACCTAGGAGGGTCGACCACAATGAATCTGTGCCCGTATTGTATTCGGAAGCCTCCCGAAGCGTTGTATATACCCTCATAGTAGCGCATGCCCGCTGAGGTGTGTAAGAAGGATGTGTTAAGCTTTCGCGCGATCGTCCGTGCTTAGAGAAGCCAAACCGTTGGTCAGTTTTCTTCTCCTGGTATTTTGTCTTATAGAAGCGAGAATGAAGGCGCGTGTCGGCAGTAAAAGCGAAGACGGTCCACAACGAATAACGTCGTTTTCAAGAAAGCAAGAATCGAACTGGAGCAGCGTAAATAGAACAACGTGATTATGCTGCTTTGTTTGCTCCAAAACAAGCACTTTGCAGTGCAGGAAATGTTGTATTGCTTTCGGTGTTTCTTTTTTTCTGAACCTACGTACTTCGATGACTCAGTTTCTAAGGCTATATTTTTCTAAAGAGGAGCGCGAGTTATGTCAGCGGATACCGAAAGGACGAACACCCTCGGCGCTTTTAATGACTTTAGTTTATTACGAAGCTAGCCGGGTTTAAACAAGAAAATGCGACGGCGACGAGGTCACAGCTTCGACTATATTGGCGGAGGTCGTTGTTTATCTGACGGAGCCGGGGAACAAAAAGAAACCGTGATTTCAGCGCCCGTTCACGAACCCCAGGTGCTCTATATTAATTCACATCCCACCTCTTCCATGCGCCTCTCAGCCCAGATGTTGCTTCTGCCCACGTCGGACTCTTAATACTAAATTGGTAATATTTTATTATGCAGCAGGCAGCTGTTAATCACCTTCCGGTCGTAAATCTTCGTCCTGTGTGCGTGTGGGCGCGTGCGTGCATGTGCGCATGCGCGAAGCCAACTTTACAGCGACGGCTAACTTCCGCCAATCCAACTTCACCATCGTAACTTTCCTGCCTTTAAAGTCAAGCGGACTTTGACTTGCAATATGTAATTAATATGCCACGTGGCAAAGCCACTTTACTGTGTGAAATGATACCGACATGCATCTGGCCGCGCGCATGCCGCCTACACTTCACGCGCAATTAATAAAAATGTCTTTTCCCTCAGCTCCCCATCGTTTTTCTCGTAGAGTAAACTCCATTAAATTTTCCATCCTTTACGAAAACGCCACGAACTATTAAATACAATAATGCGACGTAAAACACCAATTTGCACTTTCCTATTGGTGCTTGCATTTTTTTTCGGGACCCGACAAGCTTCCTTCAGTTCGTAATTGTGCCCTCGCATGCGTTTATGGGTATACACAGCTGAAGATCCATCCCTTACAAAGTGGGAGGTCGCGTGAGTATCCACCACGTACAATGTTTCCCTTGGCTCGCCAAACTCCGCGGTCGCAGACCTCGGCAGCAACGGCGTGATTGCAAGCCAGCTGCTGCTCGTCGTTCGCACACTTTCTGAAACAGGCGGTCAAGGGACGCGGCTTCTTTGGCAGGAGAGCGCGAGATGGCGGGCACGGCTTAAGTATCTACGCTCGAGAAAGGGTCGCTTACATGGCGCTATTGAAGGAAGGAGGCGGGAGACACCGAAGAGGGGGAGGGATGAAAAAAAAAAAGGATTACACAAGATAACGTGCTCCATTTTTCGTCATCAGCCTCTTCCACTCTCCCCCCTTCCTCTCTCCCTCTCTGTGATGTCTTCTGTCTCTCTCTCTATCTCTCTCTCTCTCTCTGTCTCTCTCTCTTACGCATATTCATTCACTCACTCGCTTACTCTCTCTCTATTTCTTTCTCCACGAAATTATGTAGGTACATCCTTAGCTGCCGAAAAGTGTAAAGGAAGCGAGGTTTGGCATGAAACTTGTATTCTTTCTTTTATACGTTTATTATGTCGCACTCCCGACAGTATGACGGTGCGCTGAGACGCCATGTCTGACTCGCAGTAGCGAAGACTGCGTTGCGGCAATTTTATTATTTTTTGACTCGAGCAGCGCCTCGCACGCACCACTAGTGCCTCCTACTCCCTCTTCATCCAAGCCCCTGAGCTATGGAACTCCTTGACAGTCGACGCTAGGAGGGCCAAAAGTGTCGGTGAATTCAAAGACTTGGTGCGGTACAGATATGTGGGAGCACTGCACTGCACCTCCCCTCACCCGTATATACTACTGTATATATAACTATAACTCCACTCATCTGTATATTTGTTATAATCATTTTCTCATGTACTATATATTGTTAACATACAGCTGAGGAGGCAGCCGGCACTCTGGTGTATGGGCTCCTGCCTTTTGGCTGCCTCTGGCTCTCATCTGTATGGAAGTTATGCCAATAAACTCCTATTGAACCTATTGAACCTATTGTAGTAGGTTTAAGGGCATGAAGGGTGTGTTGGAGCTCCTCCGAACCCGTTCGAAGCCGGGCTGGAGGAGCCCCAGGAATAAAACACGAAAGTGTTTTATTCCGGGACACACCAAGATTTCCATGACGTCATATACGTCACGGAAGTGACGCCAGTACACCGAAGCAAGCGGCCTCTAAAGGGTGAACCTCTGCACACGGTATCTTCTTGTGGGGAAGAAACTTTTAGTACTAGAGTGTACGTTACACTTAGAGTTGTTCGTTTTCGGGTTTTATATTTTAACGCGACAGTGTTTTATTCTGGGATACACCAAGATTTCACTGACGTCATATCCGTCACGGAAATGATGCCAGTGCACCTTTGCCGAAGCGACCCAGCAGCAGGACGACGCGCGCCAAGCACACGTACAAGACAGCCGCCGACCTCCAAATCATGCTCAGTTGCAGATTTGGTTCTAAGCGCGTCATAAGAATTTAAAGAATGATAACTTAAGATCATCAACGTACACGGGGTTTGGAAGAGTAACAAAATTTTGTTTGGCTTATAGATTTGAAAATGAAAAAAAAAAAAAAACCGGACTCTCACACGTTATCACAATGACGTCTTTTCGGAATGTGTGTTGCCTGTTGCCACAAATGAAAGTGCAGACACTTTGATACCTTACGAATTCGCAATACCATAATCAATACGGTAATCAAAGAATTGTCATTTTTATCCCTCGTCTCGTTTGGGTAGCGTTAACCGATTGAGCATCCCTGTTGTGAGGTTCACATTTGGGGTTTTAATAGGTAATAAAACTTCAAATTTGGGGATTCCAGGTGCAGAGGCTTCGTCTGGGCAATGAGGCACGATGTAAAGGACGGCTACAGATTAGACCACCCATTTCAGGCCACCCATATCAGTTAGACCGGCCAGGGATACTTAAAGTGCGCCACAGTGTCGACATACAGACGTCTCCCATTTTTCACTTTCACCATAAAAAAATCCAGGGCCGCTTGCACTCACGCGCAAGACTTGAATGGCGAAGCTGTTGTAGGTGAGCACTGTCGGAGACATAGCTAAGTTTCAGTATCATTGTTAATTTGCGTAGTTGCGGTGCACGTAATCGTGGCCATTTGCATCGAAGACGTGGTCGTCTTCTTCGCGGTGAGTGGTGGATGCAAAGTGATCCTCAGCATTGTAGACTTCCCCAAGCTCAACTGGTGAAGCTTGCACTAAGTTGTGCAAAGCTTGAACAAAAGCGAAGCTGAAAGATTTCTTTTTACGTGAGCACTTAAGGACATATAACGACGCATTTGTACAACTTTGAGATTGTTTATTTACATGTCCTGCCGTTGCTTGCCGTGTGCTAGTAGTAGTTATCGTCATATGCGTCGGCATCGTCGTGTTCCTCATGCCGGGCATGACATGCGCGGTAGCGCTTGAAGGCAGCGGCAGAAATTTTTTTTTTTTTGCTAAAGCCACTACGCGAGCCGAGGACTCGGCGGTCGCCGCGAGGCACTCGCTCACGAGCGCACCGCATTTTCTTGGTATTTGTTCCTGCTACGACGAACTTACGGCTTGTACGACAGCTCCGCTGTTAAAATGGTTGCCGCGGCCGAAATGCGTGATTGACATACCTGGCTGCCTAGACGCACACCCCACAAACCCGCACCCTCGGAAGTCGTGTTCACACCCTTGTGCTGACTAAAACAATCCTTGTACCTACGCCCACAAATGATGTATTCGTTACTGTTAAGAACAAAATAATGGTGAAAGGCCCCTCGCAGGGATAAAGACAGAATATTAAGAACCCCCTGCCCACTCCGATCTCCCGGGCAACGACACAACCCATGCATTGGCCCGCGCTCTCACCATCCGGGCCCCAGAGGAGGAGCACACTCCAACGACGATTGAGATAACGGAATATTATAGATTAGGTAGAAGGACCTTTCCCCCCGCCCAACGCAGTTTGTCTAAAATGCAGGAAAACACATTAGGATGAATTCAAACAAACACGTTCCCCAATCCAGTACGATTAAATCATCTATTCCCCACACAATACTCCCCGGAGTGTGCTTTTTGCGGCAATTCAGGCACCCTCTACCAAATCGTCTGGGAGTGCGACCGAAACCCCGACCTTCCCCCCATTCCCAACCCTCCCCGTGAGCAGTGGGAGAGCATGTTGTCCAGCTCGAGCCTCGATCGATCGATCGATCGATCGATCGATCGATCAATCAATCAATCAATCAATCAATCAATCAATCAATCAATCAATCAATCAATCAATCAATCAAGCAATCAATCAATCAATCAATCAATCAATCAATCAATCAATCAATCAATCAATCAATCAATCAATCAATCAATCAATCAATCAATCAAATTCATTGTTAATTAATTCTGCGATCAATAACACAATTAACCAATCAAAAAATCAGATTGATTGACGTTGCCAGAGACAGCTGATGGGCCTTTGCACTGGCGCACAAATAAAAAAATCACGCCATATCCACGGAATGAATGATGATAAGTGGGGCGAAGCTCGAGAGGGGGAGATCATCGGTAACCGTAACTCTCCCGTGAAAGTTCGCCCATTACATCATTAAGAAAGACGTAAGACTGTGTGCGTACATTGTACAAATCAACTTTTATTTTGTTCCTTTATTTTGTTCTTGTTCGTTTGTTGTTTCGTTTCTTCGTTTGTTCTTTTCATTTCGTCGTTGTCATGACTGGATTGCGAGGTCCCTTCATTACGACGGCTTTATGATCTGTGAAATGAAGCGAGAGAGGTTCTTGTACTGGCTGCAATGGGAAGTTTGCAAACACTAAGTCTATACACGTTCCTCGGATCGTGGTAGGGTTCATATGGATACATCTGAGTGCGTATTTGAAGAAAGAACTTTTATTTAGGGCGAACTTGTGCCCGAACAAGACGAGAGGAAACGAGCAAAGGTCCTTGCGTCTCGTTCGATCTCCGAGAACGACTGCCTGCGTTCGTGGCGTGATCTCTTGCGTGATCTCCCCCTCGCAGTGCACGTGCGCTCGCGCCTCCGTTGGCGAACACAGACAAGCTCGCGCTCCCGGTGCCGAGTTTGCGCTGCCGGTTGCAGCCGGTTCTTGCGCGTGCAACGTGGCCCACTTTGCGACATCTCCGAAAGCATGCGGCGGTCACGTACCACGAGACACAAGGGATGGACAGACCCATGGCTTTAGGAGCTTCGCCCCTAAAATATCTGTGGTCCTCATGTTACAAGAGAAGAAACGGCGAAAGCCGATAGTCCCCACAGGAGGGAGGTGCTGCGGGATGTGGCTGAATTGTCAGCTAAAAATATCAACGAGCTTGCAGGTAGTTATTCCTTATGAACGCTATGAAGATGTTTTGAGAAAAACCATTACGCGTAACGCAAATCGGCACGACGAGGGCAGTCACACGTTATAACCAAAAACCCCGCACATAACCAACAATATGGGTTGTCACGCGTTTTTCTGCTTTGGTGCTTAGATACGGCGACGCATCGCTACGCAAACACTTTCAATGGAAGCCGCGCGTTGAGTCGGTGCTCCGTCAGCCCGACGCACCCGTGTCGCTTGTGCCTGCTGGTGTCGACGCAGCAGCCATTCCAGCAGGCATTGAACCCGTTTTTCGCCCATAGCAATGCCGCCAAGTTGTTTCCAGAACGGTTTGGCCTCCACACAGACGGGTGGACAGAAATTAATTAATTGATTGATTGATTGATTGATTGATTGATTGATTGATTGATTGATTGATTGATTGATTGATTGAAACATCTTTATTCAAAGGATAAAAAGAGACAGGAAAGAGGGTGGTTATCCTATTCGCAGGATTCCAATGGCCTCCAACGCCGCTGTAGCTCACCCTACCAGCCATCGCTGGCAGGCAGGATCATCGCTGCGCAGGATGGCCTCCCACTGCTCCCTTGACGTGTTTGTGATTGGGTGTATAGTTGGTGTGTACCGGCACGCCCACACCGTGTGCCCGCACTAAAGGAGAATATAGCGTGGGGTGCCAGGAGTGCACACAGTTAAACCAGTGCGCACAGTGTGTCTGCCTGTCGTCTCCTGAGACTGTGCTCTTCTTCTTTAGTGAAACCATTGTCCCGTGGGGAATAAGCTCTTCCCTTCTGTCTCAGTATGCCAAAATATTTGGGGAAGGTTACGATCGCCATGTCGAAGGACGGGGATTGGTACAAAGTGCCGGGATAGGGAGACCTCAAGCTCTGGCATTGGCCGCCTCATTCCCCCTTTTGACCTGTGTGTCAAGACGTCCAGATGATAAGCACTCTTTCCGGTGGGTGTTCACAGAGGCAAGAGGCCTGCAGACACTTTATACAAGGCGAATAGCGACGAAGCGCGATTGGGGCTTTCTTCCTCTCAACCGGTGCCGGGCGTTGTTAACAGCCTGGCTCTCTTTCGGCTAGCCGGCACCGTGCTTCTTTAAAAAGACGAATACAGGTATATAGGCCTGCATAAATGGGGCTTGCAATCATAATAATGAATTACGCCATTAAAAAACTAATATAAACCAAAGCCATTCCGTCCTGTGAAGGGGGATGACCAGAGGAGTTGTAAACTTCGTGGTTAAAAAAATGTTGTGACGACTTTACTGCATCGTCCATTGTCACTTACTAACGACGGTCGGTCACAATAGCTTTGTTGTCGCTGCGACATACCGTTATCGACACACTCGAAACTGCAGGAGCCTCTTGGATAATATTGTTACGTGGAAAGTGTAGCAACAAATAACTGACGCACGTACGCCGCAGTGTGGTCGATTGGTCGATTGGGCCGGATTGGTGTGCCATCGCAAGCCAAATGCTTCCAACACGATACGCGGCAGCTATACTCCTTTGCGGTGCCGACGCATCCACATTGAAATCCTAGACTACGATCTCGAGGCTAGTGTCATCGCAAACTAACTCACGATGCGAGGACTGTCCGAGGAAAACTAAGCACTTTTAATTTTAAGAGTTCTGAATGCGAGAGCACCGACGTCCACTTGAACGCGTGAGACGTTTTGTTTCCGCCGCGCTTTCTAGAAGGGTTTCGTCCTCTCGCCGCTTGAGACGCCTTGCTTCGCAACCCGCTTCCCAAACGCCTTGCTCTTTCGAATGGCTTTTATCTCTGCCCTACGCGTTGCGCCGCTGTTCCTTCCCGCCGCCGTGTAACGGGAGTGTTGACGACAATGGTGTATTTTGCTGCCTCTCCTTTCACTCACTTCATCTCCGGTGTACCGGCGCCGGCGGCCAGATTTCTCTACTGGCGAGTTAAATCGTCTGCAATGGAACGCTTCGCGCTTCAAAGAGACGCGACGCGACGCTTTAAGAGTTTTATTTGGGAATTTTCTCGACACGGACAGAAAAACGTATGGAAGCCTAGCCAGGTATGGCGCCGCTGTAAAGAAAGGCGTATCGCGCCTTGTATGCCTTCCAACGTCACAATACCCTAATGCCGTCCCGAGCTTATGTGCCAGTCATGCGCGCTGCGTAAGTAACACTCGCATGTATATAAGCAGGGATCATAACCAGCCGCGTTAAGTTATGTGCGGTGAACGGGAGGTGATACCTTAATAAGAGGTTGTACACGGTGGCCCTGCCGAACTCTCGCCACCATGGCGCATCCAACGTTCCGCAACATGCCAGATCACTCAGCGTTCGCGCTCTGCATCCGCCAGGCTTCCGGCGCTGGGATCCTGAGTTGCAGGAAAGTCGGCGTGTTTGAGGCAGATCCTCCCTGATTTACTGCGCTCGTGGGCCCCAGCCCCGAACGCGTGGCAGCAGCGCCCCCGCTGATTTACGCGCCGGCTGGCCCTCTTGTGCAAGCCGAACCGCGTTCTCAATCCGCTGGTCAGAAACACGGCCGCGATTCGTGGAAGCAAAGCTCCGAAGGGAGGAGGAGAGAACGGGGCCTGCTCGATACCTGAGCGCCAGTGAATGAGCGACAGTTCCAACTGCTCGCCCGCGGGATGACGCGCTGGATGAACGTAGCAGCCCGCGTCATTTGGTGTACGGCAGGGGGGGAGATCTCGCGGATAACCACAGGTGCAACAAAAGAGGCCGTGCCAATGCTTCAGCGTAAGAAGCGGCCCGTCGTTGTCTGGTTAGCCGCCTTGTTACTCAAGGGAAGGAATGCTCGGGGCGGGAGAAAAGAATGAGAGCGGCCGAACGAGGTGTCCGTCAGGTTGCAGCTCGGTTATTTGTGACAGAAGCACGGTCTCGCGAGGGCCAAGGTTTCACGAACAAGATATACGACAAGATCAATGGAGGGAAGTCTTCGAAGCATCAGACGGGGGAAAGTTGGGATTCACGGTGGGGAGATACGATGCTTCCATCAATGCGGGGAAGTTGAAAGTGGAACCAACAGACCTACTAAACGGCCTCAGAGGAACATCGCTCGAATATTAGGGGGTGGCGGTTTTAACGAAATCTCCTGCACTCGTGAAGCTCAGTGTTAATTCTTCATTCCGAAGAATTGCTAAGATAATATAAGGTGATGACGTCTAATGGTCGTAATCATGAATGCGTGCGCGCGCGTGAGTGCGCGTGCCGACATCCACGCACGCAGGCATTCATGAATACGACCATTATATATGATCGCCTTATATTATCTTAGCAATTCTTCGGAACGAAGAACCAATGCTGAATTAACACACATACACACAGACGCGCACGCTCACGCGCAAGCACACGCACACCCACACACACACAAGCGCCTCCCCAACCCTCCCTTCCCTCTCGTAAGGGCGGCACGCCACTGCCCTTCTATGGGTGAGGTGTCCTGATTTTGCGTGTCATTTCCCTGTCCTCCACGAGGATAATTCCGTTTCTCCCTAAGGAGAGATGAGCCACCACTTTCTCCTATGGGGCACGGCTCCATGTTCCTCCCTGTCGTGATTACCTGCGGTGCATCAGCGAGGTTAAGAGCCTTGTGTAATGGCAGAGGGGGCTAGAGGGTAATTGAGTACGTCCTTGAGTGGGGTGACTCTCACGGCGCGCGTTTGCACACGGACCAGTGTGTTAAGTCAGTTTTTTCGATGCCCGAGCAGAGGGCATTTGCGTTGGGGTGGTTTTTGCGCAATAGATCCGCTCAATTCCACCCTACAGAGGTGTAATTTTAAGAAAGAGAGCAGCTGTCAAGCACTGCTCGTAAGACCCACGGAGGTGACACCATGGTCCTGTGACCCATGCCACTGCCGCCAATAACGCCGTCGTATCGGACGGCGGCCTTGGTCCCGATGGTCCGTCCTATTGTTTTAACTGCTTTGTATACGTGCCCGTGCGTCCTTGTTCGCTCGGTCCAAACATGCTTCAGCGTAAGCTCAGCTATGTGGAAAGCATTTTATACAGACTGTTTTTTTTTTTCAAACGGGACAAACATCACCCAAGGAAAGTGAATTATACGTTCGGCGTTCACTGAGCAACCCACGGGGGATCTGTCCTAATTTTTAACCACTTGCGCATAAGATGACACAAGAGTTACGCATGTTTCAAGGCTAAAGAACATTGATGAGTATCATTTAGCTGGGGACCAAGGAGGAGGAGGAATA